>NC_140087.1:54546445-55796445 GCF_964237585.1 Gallinula chloropus | reverse complement strand
AAATCAATGCAACGGGTGAGCAATACATGCCCTTACAGCTGGCCCTCCCCATACTGTCTCTGTCTTGAGAAAATTACCTTTTGCACTTGCTTTCATTTCTATCTGAGGTGAGCTTTATTTGTGCTAATTACGCTGTTTTTTTCCAAAACTTCAGATGTCCGTAGCTGAATCATCCCATTTTATCTTGGACACTGAGGAACCTTTTGGTTTTCTATTTGAACACCATAAAACTGGTTGGGAAGACTTTCCACAACAGAACACCCAAGGCTCAGGTATTTTATCTAAAGGTTATGGCACCAGAGAGTTAGTTATCACACTACCTGTAACAAAAGCTAGAGTATGGAAATATTAAATGTGGTTAAAATACCACCCACCAAAGCTTGGACAACTCAGATGGACTGGGAAAGGAAAGCACCTTCCTGGAACTATGGTTGCATCTTTATCCAGGAGCCTGCTGATGTGGAGGCTTCCAGATACGGTGTGGTTTCAGCAGAACAAGTACCCTGCTCACTGCTCTCCCGTGGGCTGCAAAATACTTCACCCCATGGTTTGCTCGGGTGCCGGGGGGTAGCAGGGTTGTCTGCCAAGCGAATAGTCTGCAGAAACGGATGTTGCTTCTGGAAAAGTGACGCTTCTGTGACCTGTTCTGAAAATACATTTAATCAGAGTGACTTTAATGAGTGGAGGGAGAGGTGGCAATGTATGCATCACATCTGCTCCAGACACAAGGTAAGCAAACGGTGTGCTGCTGTGTGTTGTGTAAACGGTTGCAGGTGTACTCTGATACGTTTCAACTGGGGTGTAGTGAATATGTGCCTTAACAGATAGATTTATACATTTTTATTAATTTTCTGGGAAATTGCGAGCTTACTGAGGTCATACTCGCAAGGATGCTTTTCTGTGCCAAACCAATCTCTTTGCATGGATAAGGAAAAGGTTGGAAAACTTTAAGCGAATGCCTTCACTTAACACTTATTGAACTAAACAGTAAGCATGTAAAAGGAGTTTAAAACTTTCTTAAAATGTTTTCCTGTACAGAATGACCTTCCAAAGCTTCATCTTCATTCCACAGCTTACTTAATCCGGTGTACTCGTGCACATTTCTCTACGTGCAGCTTTGCCCCTCTCTCACAGCTTACTGTGCAGCTGACGGTAACACAGATACTACACAGAAGTCAGAGGATGTGCTCGGCATGTGCGTGGTGGGTCAACAGGTATTGGAGCCTGGAGGGGGAAATGGCAGGACTGGGCTTCCTTCTGAGGTGTGTGAGATCCTGGAGGTGCCAATCAGACCTGTGCTGGTGTGTTGCCTGCAATTTTCTGTTGGGTAGCTTTTAGATCTAGAAGTACAGAATTTGAAGCTCCAGGTTTAAACTGTCTTACGTGGACTGTCTTAATTGGTTTATTCTACAGTCTTGTTTGAGATGAGAAATTAGTATGAGTTTCCAGTGGGGGTTCTGTGGGGGTGTTACGGTTTATTCTGGGAACTCAAGTAACTAGACTCGAGTGAGCTGGGAGACGCAGCACTGCCTATCTGTGTGGGGCTGTGGAGTGTTCGTGGGTTACCTTCTGGAGCGCACCCCACCACCCTAGGTCCCCACTCAGCCAGACCATCAAATTACTGCAGCTTCCAAGCTGTGTGTTTGTACACCACTTGCACAGGAGCCGTGATGTGGGGAAGGTGCACGCTCACCTCTTTTCTCAAAATGTCTCACAGCACCGACGTGCTGTCCCAGGCCCTCTCTGTGAGGCCGCAGTCCTTCAGGAACACAGCTCTGCTTTGTTCCCTCTTAGCATTAGGTCACTTGTCCAAATAAGAGATTTCTTGTTGTGCATTTGCTGGTGGAAGGCCAGAGCCTCCATTATTCCTTGCTTACCACATCTCTCTTGGGACCCAGTGTTATTTGGTGGCCTGTTACTCTGCCAGTGTACTCCTCCTCTGGTGTACCGCGTCACGGGCTGACTCAGTTGCTCTTTGTCCTCAGCAAATTGGGTAGGGTTGTGCTCTGGCGTTCCCCAGTTCTCCCAGGTCTTTTGTGGATATTTACAGTCAAATAAGATGTTTTGGGATGACACACGTAGTCA
The DNA here is from genome assembly GCF_964237585.1 of Gallinula chloropus. Classification (NCBI taxonomy): domain Eukaryota; kingdom Metazoa; phylum Chordata; class Aves; order Gruiformes; family Rallidae; genus Gallinula; species Gallinula chloropus. The sequence goes on along the minus strand of NC_140087.1, from coordinate 55,794,360 downwards.
TCCTGGAACAGGCTTGTCAAAAGCAGTCGTATGTGGCCACGGAAAAGACCTTGTGCTCTATTCAGTGTTAAGGAGTTGAGATGGCTGAAGGCTCAGCCTGCCATCACCTAACAAATGGAACAGGCTTTGGGAGACACTGCAGGTGCTAATTGTATAAATTCCTCCCTCGTGACACACCCCTAAGAGTTGTGATTGTGATCCCAGCAATCAGTCATGCAACAGAAAGGGTCTTCAGCCTCCCAAAGATGATCAAAACAGGTCACAGAAGCATGAAGCACGATAACTTGCCTGTACATGTAATCGCTTGAATGAGGCCCTGTGTGTGTCTCTCTGCTTTGAGTGTGTAACTGTGGCTAAAAATGTGAACATACTTCAGAATAAGCTCAGATATTTTTATTTTGAAGCTCATATCGAGTCAAATAGTGTAACTCACTGCCTTTTCTTTCATATAGGGATTGTTGAAATTTAAACAGACTGGACCTGCTGTTCTGGGGATGATACCACCTGGAATTATTATTATTTTTTTTTGTAATCCATTTAAGATTTATGCAAAATATAGGAGAAACCCCTTAAATTATTTTTATTATTATTTTTATAAATCATAGATTAGTAACTGTGACGTCAGAGCTTTGCACTGCAAACTGGGACATACCCCTATTTCTATTTATAATGGGACTACTCATTTTGGGATGAGCTCTCCTATTTGTCATGTGAAACAGTAATGTCCTGCAGTGGCAACATGTGAAAAGTTTAATGTGCAGAGGCACATTAAAATTAGTGAGAGCCCTGTAGTGTCTTATAAAAGGTTAAAAAAAAAGAGAAACAATTAACCAAACAATCTTTCTGTTATCAGAGCTAGGGATAATAGTCAAAATATGTGTCATCTTACATTGAATTGTTTGTGATAAGGAAGTCAGGCTGACCTAACTTTGATTACTTCTGAGTACACAAAGCCCAAACAGCATGTTTCAGGTTTGAGGGTTTAAAAAAAAACATATATTTTTTTAAAAAACAATCTATGTTATTTACAGATATCTTTTTTGAAGTCTCTCCTGAAGCTGGGGAGGTCTGAAAACACTGATTTCATGACATAAAAATCATGTTCATCTCCAGGCTTGATATCTTAGAGCAGAATCTGGCTGGTTAAACTGGAAGATACTCCTAGAGATGTGCTGAATTATTTGAGGTAAAGGAGAAAATACTCTGCTAAGTGTAAATGTGGTGACGAGCAACGATCTAGTGCTCTTGTAGGAATGCTGTTGTCTGTGTTACAATGGCTGAATGCTGACAACAGGGTTTTTTTCCCTAAATTCAGAGATAATTAACATCCCCACGCCTTCAAGCTTCTCTGAGAAAACTTAACAGAAGCTGGGGACTGCAAAATTGGTGCGGAGTGTATTGTTCCTGCAAACTCAGTCTGTTGCCACCGTGCTGTTAGAGACCCTGAAGAAACCTCCCCATGGGCACCTTGGAACAGCTTGTCTCAGCTTCACGTTTTCCTTGCCTGTCAGGTGTGACTCCTGAAAGGCAAAATTACATTTTGGACAAATCTGATGAGAGGAAAAAGGTCGAGGTTGGTAGCTGTTGTACCTTGCCATGTTTCTAAGCTAGGAGAAGCAGTAGTAAGCCCTCTGAAAGAGATCATTTTGCTGTCAGAAGAAGCTGGAGAGCATTGTACATGCACGACTAATATTTTAGACTACTCCTCCCTGCTGCACCTCAGTTTGACTGTTTAAAACTGTTAGAACTCAGTAGTGGGGCAGTTACCAACTGGACAAGGACCACTGTAGTTTAGCCGGACCAAGGATGTTGGATGTGGTTGCTCCTCATTCTTAATCCTCTCCCTTGATGTCTCCTCTGGAGTAACAGTTCCATCGAATCCCTGGGGTAGGTACAGGACAGCTTTCTTCTCTGCAGTGTGCTTGTTGGAAAGCTTCTGAGTGGTCATTCTGCCTTGAAGCTTTCCTCCCAGCCCAATTAAAGGAGCTCCCCAGATGCATGTCAATGGGTACAAGACATTTTGCTTCCCTTTGCTCTCTCTAGCAAGTCTGAAGCCACAGTTGCTGTCAAAGGTTCTCTGCTTCATTTGAAGAGAGCATGACTTCAAAAATGACTTCAGCAGTCATTTTTCTCAAATTCTTTGCTGTCCCTAACTTTTATGGATTTAAGTTGTTCTTTAGAGAGTGGTAATTCTGTCAGTGAGTTTTGTGCTCTCTGTAAATTAGAAAGAAGGGTACAGATGATGCCAGGGTTTGCTGAATGCAAACTTTACCATAGGTATGTCTACATTGCTGGTCCAAAGCCCACCCTACAGCAAGGGACTGATGTTACATCTGTAATGCATATATTTCATGGCTGCATCTTCTTGCACTGACCAGGCTTTTAATATCAGGAATGAAATTTGTCTGAAAACATAATTTGCCTTTCGGTTGAACATGTACAGCTCTTGCAAACGCTGCTGTGTGCTGGTATCAAAAAAATACCACGTCTTTCTTCTACAGTTTGAACGGGAAATAATTGTGGTTTCTCAGATCCCGCTTTGAAGTGGTGGTTGTTTGCAGCTGACTGACTCTAATAACTGTAATTGTATGTGCAGTGCTGCTCCAGCCGTGTGCTGGGCACCATGACTCACTGTCCAAAAACACCCCTTAGGTTCAAACCCTAAAGAGGCAGTTCTAAAATTCTCCTGAATATCTTCTTTGCGATCAGGAGGTCCCCTCCTTGTCAGGCAGCTCTGTTGTGACTGGTTTAGACAGATCTCCCAGGGTTTGCACAAGCATATCCTACATTACATGCTCTCAATCTGTGGCTGGGGACAGAGGACTGAGAAGCCGTGGCTCGGCCGGCCATAGGCACGTGCGGTGATCTCACCCCACAGCACAGCAGACAAACACACATGTCTCATGTGGGCCATTGCATGAGTCACCAGTGTCACCCTGGAGCCTCTCCTGGGGACCCTTCCCATCTCTGCTGCTCACCCCCTTTGTGCAGAGCAGCTTCTGCCTCTTTGCTCCTCGCTGCTGCCACTCCAGCATTTTTCCCAGTAGGTTCATTTGCTGTGGACACCAACTGAGAAATATGGAAATCTGTCCGCTTTGTCAGAAAAAAACCCCACAGTTCAAATACCCTTGTATTAAACTGTTATAAATCCCACCAGGATTTATAAGTTCCTTTCCATCAGCAAAACACAAATGAGTTTATTAGAAAGCCAAGTGCTGCTTGGTGCAGCTATAAAAATAAAGAAACTGAGGCAGAAAAGCAGAGCTCACCTCATCTTGCCAAGTGGCCAGTAAGAAAGCCAGGCAAAAGGAGGTTATCCACTTCCTGCTTCCCACTAGCTGTAAATAAAGTTTAAGTACTTAAATATTTTTCAAGTTCCTTTAAAACAATTTTAATAAGTGCCACCTTATTTCATACGTTTCCTGCCCACAGAGTGTATTTACATATTGCGTGTCGTTGGAAGGTATTATTAGAGATCCCTGTTCAGGCACCTGAGTCATAGCACCTTTAACTTGCCACCATAAATAGTCATGTTTGACTGAGACTGCTTGTGATGCAGTGCCTCAGCCTGTGCGCTGAAGGCCCTGTCACACACTGATAGCTAGGGGAGACCTCAAAACCAGACTTCTTTTCTACAGCAAACCCCTGTTTGCCTGCTTGCTGGCAGATGTTGGCACAGGCTTGGGACCTGATCCTGATCCTGTCCGTTGTTGGCCTCATCACATAGGCTGAAGATTCACCTTCAAATCAAAACACCCATGAGAGATCCTCTAAGTGAAGTGGGTGCTGGGGGATCAGTCACTGAGGTGCCAACAGGGCTGTCAAAACTGCGTATCTGTCCATGTCAGCAATGCTGGAGGCAACTGCTGGTGCTCTGGGAGATGGCAGTGTGGTCAGTCTGTGCAAACCAGATGGCCAAAGGCAGAAGTTAGGCACTTCAGTATGATTTTCTTATGTGCTGAGGCATGTAGGAGGTAGAGGGAGAGCTGTTTGAAGGTATCTCAAGTGGGTCTCAAAACGGACTCTATAGCACGACTATGTGAATTGCAAATATCCAAGAGAAGTCAAATCTCCCTTGCCTAAGCTGTGGGTTACCTGATGCTTTCATAGGTCCTTGACTGTATGTGTGAGAACTGTACCTCCTCAGCAGGACCCGTTTTCCTCCGGGGTTGGACTTCGGTGAATCCAGCACGCAACCCTGAACAGAATGTGTGGTAGGACTTTCCAGACATGTTCTAAGGCCCTCGATGGAGCCAGCTGTTGGGACTGCAAAGAAGGGCTGCTTGTGTTTGCTGATCCAAGCAGCAGTCCTGGGAGGCTGTTGGACTTGGGCTCTGCCTTTTGACAGAGCACCATCTGACTACAATGCAAAGCAGGATGTGGTTTCTTAAGCAGAATATCCATGTTCTAGCAGGAGGCTACAGGAAGAGGGAATTTTAGTTTTAATTAACATGTAAACATTTACCTGTTTATGCAGCCCTTGAAAGGGTAGGAGAGCATGGTTGTGCTGTGCAGTCAGCGTAAGTATTGTAATAGCTCAAGTTGTCCTTCCAACTGCCAAGTGGCACGGCATGTGAGACCTGGAAGAGTGGAGTAGACTATACACTGGCCTGACCTCATGTCACTGTCTCCCACGCTGCACATGGAAATGATAGGACTTCTGCATCAGATGCACAGTCTTCACTGTGTCTCAAGTGATATGGAGCTGCTTTGGGGTTTTTTGCAGATTAGCAATCTATATGGTGAATGATATCACAAAACTCTGTCTAGCAAAAACTGCTGCCAACATTTTAAAATATCTAGCAGATCCTCTCCCCTTCAAACACTCTCCTTAAAGTTGTGTGCTCCAAACAGAAAGCTGTTTTACTGAATTTTTGGTTATGTGGTTTTCCTGCCCGGATTTCTGTGAAAGCATGTGATCCACACGGCATATCGAAGTTATCTCATGGGTAAAAGCATGTAAAGAAGCAGCATGTCATGTTTTTGAAATCCCCTGTAAAATGGCTAGCCCATTGCCATAACCATGCAAAGAGTTTTTAGAGGTGTAAGAGGAAAGAAGGATTTTGCAGACACTCCAAGCCCGGGGCTGGGGGACATCTGAGCTGTGCCGGTGGCTCTTCAGTTGCCCATCAAGAACTAGCCCAAATGTGCCTTCTTTGCCCCGTTTGGGAGGCAATAACTGTGTAAAGCATCTGGATTCTGCTAATGAAAAATAAAACACAAGGTCCATGTGTTGCCGGGTTGACCCCTTAGGTCTGGCCATACCTGCCGTTGTGACACATAGACCTGGTTTGTGCTCCTGGGAAGAATTCACTGCAGCACTTCAGGGTGTGAAGTTTCTCTCTTGTGCTGGCTCTGCATCAACCTCTTTCTCCTTAATGCAGACAGTATGTGGAAGGGAGAACAAGCTCTCTTATTCCTTGTCTTAATTCCCTTCCTGGTTGTTTAGGGTGAATCATTAACCAACCACTTGAGTCTGGCAAAGCAGAAATGTTTGCTGAGTGTCTTTTGCAGACTGCACGGAGCCTTGGCCTTCTGCAGAAGGAGTAGCTCCCCACTCCCACAGGAACAAATGCACTGCTGAGCCCTTCTGCTCACCACCATGCTTTAACCAGGCCTTGCACTCGTCGTACATTTATATACTGAAGTGTGTATATGTGTATTTTAAAGTTCTGGTGTTTCTCTTGCTTTGGGAATGAGGAAGGGGAATGGTGGACATGTCCTCTGGAAAGTGGTTAAGAGATATGTTAACTTTTCCTCTGATTGCTCCTTTATCGCCTACTCACCAGTGTTTTGGTAAAAGGAGACCTTCTCCCTCAGTTAATGAACTGAAATTAGTCTCTAGGGTGATGTTGACATGCCAGCTCTCCATACATGGAAAATGACTCAGGAACAGTTCTCCATAGTTTGCTGAAGGTCATGAGCAAGGTACCCTTCTGTGAAAGATGGGGTGGTTTTGTCCAATAGCTGCTTCCTCCACAGATCTTTCTGCTTGCCTTGAAACCATTGCCTTGGTGTGCTGGGCTGTAAATCCCTTGGGGCAGTGATGAAGGAACAGCATAGTCTAGAAAAAACATACTTAACACGCTTTTCCAGATGTAGGTTGGTTGGCTGTGTCTTTCTCCACGAACCAAGACCGAATTATTACTGAAATGCTGTGGCAATGTCAAGCAGGTGAGTGCTTTCATTGTGAACTCATCAATCCCCTTAACCCGTATTTGTAAGTGCTGAATGGTGGGAGCCCCCAAGCCCTCTTTCTCATAGACCATCAGTCCTGTTCATGCCACAGATATGATGCAAATGCTGATTTCTTCCTTTTAAATTTATCTGTCAGTCCTCACACCATATTTCCATGGCATAAGAAAAGTTGTCTGGATAATTAACTAATGCAGTTGCAACTGCATCACTTTAAACAGATGTTCTTGTCTGTGCTTTTAAAGCCAATGGCCTTGGGTTTGCAGCAGTCAATGAGGTGCCACCTGAATGCAAGAGATTGGGTGCCTGAAGCTATTTGCTTCTAGTAAGTCTTGCTATACTGCACATGAACCCCGTTTAGAGAGCTCTACTGGGACTACATATTCAGGCCTTAATTTTTAGGAGATATCAGCAGTGAGATTGTTTGACACTAACTCTTCCCCATGTGCCTCTATTCATTATAATTGTCCTGATTTGTTCAGTCACAGTTCCTTTTCTGCAGCATCCCTGAGTGTGAACCCAGGCTGTGTGGCAGATGGGGCTGTGGTGTATCAGCCCCACACTCAGGCTGTCACAGGACCAGCAGTGCCTGGCTGGTGGGGTAGAGGTGCTGGGTGTCCTCCAGCCACCAGTGGGAACTGCTGCTCTTGATGGCTGGCTGAGGGTGGGCGAATGCAGCCATTTCACAAGGAGCATGAGTCAGTGTTTCCTCAACTCTTATCAGCTATAAAATTGGCACAGAAATTTGAGCTTGTTTCACACTGAAATTCAATTGAATATGGAAAAGTCAGATGGAAATGCTGGTCTCTTCATCCCACCCTTGGCTCCATACCTTCATCATCCAACCCTGGAGGGACTCTGCAGGCTTAATCATCCAAGGTTATGGGTGAGCACAAGCTGCTGCCAGCTGGCAGAAAGCAAACCTCTTCTTCACTTGTCTTATGTCCTCTTCCACAAGTCCACGTCCATCCCTAGCCAGTCCTATTCCCTGTCCCTTTCCTCCTTCCCTCCCCTTTCCTCTGCCTCTGCTAGATGCCATAGAGGCCCACTTCAAAACATATCTCTCTTTCCTGGTCTCTTCTTTGCCAGTCTTTCCTCTTGCCAGGACTCCAGACCATGACTCTTCCTTGTTCCCAAACTCCTTAATTTTCATTTATGCCTCTTGCTGCAGTAGCTCTGCGCCTGACCTCCGCCTTCACAGCCCAAAGCCAGCCATGTCCCTGCAGTTCTGCAGGAGATAAGGGACCTCTTGCCCACAGCAGAATTAGCAGGTAACAGCTATTCTCAAAAGCCTTGTACTGAGCATTTAAATGCAGTTTTCCCTTGTTCTGTAATCTGGCCAAAGTTGGGTAGATTTTAATAGAGATAGACACATTTCTACCACAAAGACCTCCTCTCTGCCAAATTTCAAAATTCCCCTTCTGAAGCTAGAGATTGCATACAAAAGATTGTCTGGATTTATTTAACGTGTGCCAAGCAATGTGTTTTTCCTTTAATAATATTCCTGGAAATGGCTGAACTGTTTTGGCTAAAGCAGAAGCAAAACGGTTTGGAATCCAATTCTCAGTACTAAAATTTGGTGAAGTCAAGTAATGTGCCATGTTCTGTCATTGACCCTGTGGAAGGAGGGAAGAGGAGGTGCCCTTGGTGGAAAACCAGCTTCCAACCAACAAGTGTTCCTTTTAAGAAACTTACAGTTTGGAGCCAGTGAGAAACAACCCCGTGCTTGTGTGTCCGATGCACTGTGTGGTCCTTACCTTCTTCTTAAATAGCGACCATGACAACCCACAAGCATCAGTTCTGCTTCCAGCTACCCTGAACTGCCTATATCTTATATCTTTAAACAATTCTTGTTGCTCCTCTCCACCTTTACCACTCCTGGGCTTAAGGCTGGATCTAGACATGGGATCTATTAGATTTTGGCCCCCAAGTCATCTTGGTGCTCATTTCCAACCCAGGAAGTATATCTGCAGAACCCCTCTGTGCCAAAGAAGAATATGCCTCATGGACATTTCATCATATAGTTGTCTCTTTTGGGTTAAAGCCTTTACAGGGTTGTGATGTGAATGAGGACAAGGCACCTTCCCTCTCCTCTTTGCCCAGAGTCCTTTCTCTGTTTTTAGGACCCCAGGACTTACAGCTCCTGTTCTCCTTCCTGGGTATACGGAATGCTTTGGTACATAAATGGATTGTGAAATGCTTTGGCACCCTTTACCAAATTGGTTTTGTCACAGAAAGTAGAGACCTCTTGATATATTAAATTCTAAAATGTCATGGTTTTCTTTTTTTTTTTTTAATGACCACGACTAAGTAAATGACCAACCAAACAAAATCAGTTGTGCTCATAAAAAAATGGTGCACTTACTGACCTCAGCACCCCAGACTGGATGATCGTGCCCTTTCCAAGCTTGCCCTGTGCAAGGCCTTTCTGTAACTTCTCTCACTACTCAGCATTTTCTCAAACCTTATTGGCACCATAGCATGGGACCACCTCTTTATTAGCTGCAGAGCTGTGAACATCTCTCTTTATGTATACAGTGTTTGCATGCTGTGGCTTTGGGCTAATCATAGCCTCTAAAGATGGTTTCGGGAAGTTGCTTACCTTTCCCCAGGGAGTGGGATGTGACTTTGTGATTTCCTACCTTTAGATAGACAACCTGCATGTGGGCTTGACTGCAGAGCGAAGGCAGTGTGAGAGTCATCCTTGCTTACGCCCCTTTATCCTTCCTGTATGTTCTGCTTTGCCTCCTGGGTTGTTTCCACCTGTTTTCTCCCAGGCTAGTGATTTCAGAGTGATAATGTCTATCCACAGCAAGCTACTGCTCATAACCAAGGTCAGGTGGCTGCTGTGCAAGGTAGCCCAGACTGACCACACAGCTGCTTCAGTTGGAGAAAGGAGCTGTTTCAGAAGAGCACGGCCATCCCCAGAGTGCCTCTGGGCTCAGTGCACACAAGGGCTGCTCAGAGGAGCCCCCTGACCCTGTGCCATCTCTGTGACCTCTTTGACTGACTGATAACAGTGAGTAGCACGGTTTGTGTTGGGGCTTTGTTCTCCGCTCCACGGAGAGAAACATTAAACTGCAGAATGACTAAGTGCCTTTCGAAAGGCCACATAATGAATCAGTGAATGAACAACAACCCCCAGCAGCTCCAGCCCCCCCTTCTCTCTGCAGAACAATGCTGCTTTCCCTGTGTTAAGATGTCCACGTAGTATACGTTGCATACCGAATTATGTATTTCAAAAGAAATTTGGTTATTAATATTTATATTGTAGCTGTGCCACTGCTTTTTGGGCTCCGTAAATAGCGGCACCACAACAATGTGAATTACCCCTTCTATGCAAAACCCTGGCCAGCGAAATACCTTGTCAATGCAAAACAAAATCGCTGCACAAAAGTTTGACAGCTACATTCATTTTACGTGTCAATCAAAGGATCCTAAGGGCTTTGTTGTCACTGTACAATGTCTGAACAATCTGCTAGCCCAATATGCCGCAAAGTTATTTTCTCACTACTCCTTTGGTTTAAAAAATAGCCACCAATGACTTTTGTCAAACGGTCTGAGAGAGCTGCACGAGCAGCAAAGTCATTTTAGATTTTCTTGGGTGTCTGTGGGCTGGAGGCGCTCCAGGCTTAACTCACAGCGCTTACAGCAGTTGGGATCCCATCAGAAACATGGGATGCACAGTTTAAACAGCTGCACAAACCCCAGCACAGGCTGAGGCTGTGAAGGTGGCACGGCGAGTTAGGAGGGAAAAGTTACCCTGAAGAGACATGACTTTAACCACTTAACCTGCTTTTTGTCTGCTTTTGCCAGGTATCAGATGTTCAGGCTTCTCTGTCCCAGGTCTTCCCCAAAGTCAGGACTGACCTTTTGAATCGTCCCAAGTTGTGTTTTGATATGGGGCTTTTGGGAAGGGCTTGCTCTCAGTAGACTAGGCTACAGCTTGGGGGGAGTTTTTGGAGTGATTTTTTTTATTATTTTATTTTATTTCCTCCATAGCGTGCTCTCCTCACCAACTGTGTCAAAAAGCAGCCATCAGTTACCACTTAATTTGTTGTAATTTGGAGCAGGGGGACGGACGAGGCCGGGTCCGTTTCCCCAGGAGGCAGCAGCAGCAGCAGCAACGCCGCACTCCGGGCTGCCCCAGGGCAGGGCACTTTGGGTATGCCCAGTTTTGAGGGCACAGCTGCCAGCTGTTCGCCAGCTGTGCGAGTCCCCGGCGCTTTATTTTGGAGCAGAAAGCAGAAGAGCCACGAGAGGGAGCTTCCAGAGCTCCGGGAGCGGCAGCGCATCCCCGCCAGTCACCGGCTCCCACTTCCCGCTCGGGAACGTCCCGGCATCGCCAGGCAAGTGGCTTGGCTTGACAGTGCTGCTGCGGGAGGAGGTCGGGAAGCAGTCGTGGGGCATCACCTCCCGGCGTCCTCCTTGCACGTGAAATGCAGCGTCGTGGTCCCGCGCCACGACAGACCGTGTCACATCTGATTTATGAGGGTGTCGTAACGACCAACTTCAGTTTGCTCTGGGCTGGAGCCTACATTAAGTTTCCTGGTTCGAAATATTTTGGAGGTCAGCTGTTTCCTCTAAGCTGTAGCTTGGTTCTTAGCCCGCTTTGGTGGGCGGCTTTGCTTTCGGACCCTTGTCGCTGGTACCACAGCAGCAGCAAAACCTCAGGAGGGAGCTTCCTGCACATGCCCCTGGCTTCACCTTTCTGGTGGCCACTTTGGGGATGCGATGCTTCTTTTTGGCCTGGGCTAAAGGGTGCTTTCCAGCTGCCAACCTAACAGTGTAAAGAGTATCCCCCCTGCTCTTCCGTTTGGAAGTGAACAGTGGGGATGCTCGGTGAGGATGCACACAGGAGATGTTGCAGCAGGAACACTGGTCGTGACAGCTAGTGTTTCTACTTAAAAGGCATGGCAAAGAAATAGGGAAATGGAAAGTTTTAAAGAATCGTGGTGTTAATTCATGTGCTGAGAGTGCTCTGCTGCCCACTCACCATCCCAAAAACTGTGTGACATTTCCCTGAGGTGCAACGCTTGCTGCTGCATCATGGGCATGTGTTTGATCACAGGCAAAATTAAACATGCTTTTATAATCAACAGACTCCACAAGTAAGTTTGTGGTACATGGGAGTAAAATACACAGACCAAGACTTCCCACGATGTCGTATTTTGTAGGTTTTGGTGTGTTTTCTTCTCATACAGCATTGCCCTCTTTTTTGAGCTCCTGCACAGAGCTCTTTCATTAATGTTTTAAATAATTGCCATGGGCATAGCAATGGCATAGAAGTCTTTCCATGCAATTACTTTGTGGCAAGCACCAAATGTCATGCAATGGAGTGTCTGTTGCTTGTGACAGAGCTGATAGCCAGAACCCTGAGTATGTTTCATTTCAGCTTTGCAAGGCTGAAATCAACTGAGTGTAATTAGGTGATGCTGACAGGATGCAAAAGGCTTTCTATAAGCAGAGTGGGCTGTGGTTTTCTCACTAGCTCACCTCTGGCCAAGGACAGACTTCTTAGTGAATGGGTGCAACGATAAAGACATTGCAAATACTTTTCCTACTGTGCTAGGGCCAGGAACTCCAGTCGCTACACTTGATGTTGTACAGAGAAACGTCCCCCCTACCCAAGGCTGAAGCCTCAGCTAAGAGCATCGCTGCTTTGGTTTGTTCATTCTGACGCTAAAGGGAGCCCTCCTGAAGGACCTGAGGATACATCCAGACTTGCAGTGAAGGAGTGGGGTACCCAGCCTCTCCTCTTCAGCACGTGCAGAGGTAGCGGATGCTTCCCAGGCAGGGGGCGGGGAATAAACCCTCCTGTGCACCGAGCTTGGCTGTCTTGCTTCACCGCCTCGTGGGAAAGCGTTATGACTCCCTCTGCCTGGGTGATTGCTCACACTTCTGCACCCGCAGACTTTGTCTGTAAACTCTTAGCAGAAAATGCAAACTGATATTGGGATGGCTTTTGCCAGCTAGGAGCTGTTTTCCAGTGTCACTCACTTCTGGTTGGCATGTGGAGCCGCTATGGTATTTTTCTCAATGTTTAATGTGACCTAATTGTGCACTTCCACTGTCTGGGAGGATCAGCTCTTCTGGTGTGACAGTTGCTGTAAAAACCGGTGCCGTTCAGGAGCCCCTCCAGCATTTGCAGCTGGGCGTAAGGCACAAGTTCCTTGATTCTGCTGTATCAGCCGGTCAAAGCATTGCGTGGCTCTGTGTGTGCAGCCAACTGCTTTGCATTGTGCCTCGTAATGGCTCGTCAGTGTTTAAAAGAAACGTAACCTCCAGCTGTCTAATTTGCTGGGGGAGGTGGGGGGTGTTGAGGGGGAAAGGTTTTCTAATAATCTTTGTATTTACTTAACACGTTTGGTTTGAAGCAGATGGAGGTAATGGATTGATCTACAGGACAAATGACAAGGCAAGAGGGTAAAAAAGTGCATGTGTGGTTACACTGCTGGAGGGGGAACAGGCATTTTTGACCCTGGGGTCTCACTCCTGGCCCTTTCTAGGCTCGTGTGTTTTGGGGTTTTTTTTTGTAAATCAGCCTATTGAAACCACGTCCCACCAGCTTCCTCCTTTGAGCACTGCCAGCTGTTTCCTCAGGTCCCTGTAGTCACCTGTCCCTATCACCTACAAGGGGGGGGGGGGGAAGGGAAGAGGCTGAGCCCCTAACTATGTAGAGAGGGGATGGAAGTGGCTGATGTGATCAGCACCTTCAGCTCAGCCACACACTGTGCTGTCCTTTTCTACCAAACTCTTGGGGTGCTGGAAACTCCCTGTTACACCGTTTGCCTTGTTCCAGTGGCTGGACCAGCTAGCCCCTGTGTCCTTTTGGCTGAGCTGGGAAGTGCTCCTTCCCAAACCACTGCTGCAGGCACTGGCACTGAGGAGGCCTGGGTCTGCTGCCCTGGCAGGCAGCTGTCAAGTTACAAAATATGGATCCCCATAACATTATTATTTTTTTAAATATTAACTCATCATGCAGCTGTCCTGGGAAGAGTTAGAAATCAGTTCTGAGAAAAGGCTGCAGTGGTTGTTGGTGAGGAGTTCTGTTGTGTCAATTATTTATTAAGCACCAGGGTATAAGGACATCATGTTCGCTCTCCGGTGGTGAGAAGGACTGCAAATAATCTAATAAATTACACATGCAAATTCACACTTTGAGTAAGTTCAGTTGCAACTTCTGAGTCTTAAAAGCAAGGAAATATCAGATATAAGGCTGCTGATGAGTATTTTATATCTCAAGCAGTTTGTCTGGCCCGGCAGGTGATCATTGTAGGTCTCTTCCAACGAGGATACACTGTGCTGTGCTCCTGATGGCACAGCCTTCAACAGGGTCACAGAACTGCTTCCCACCCCTGCCCCAGCTGCTCCCACCACCTTTTGCTGCAGTGGGCGATGCTCAGGGGGATGAATTAGAGGCAGGCTGCTGTCTGCAGTGCCCCTGCCCAACTGCCTTGGAGCCAGGCAGGGCTGCAGGAGCACTAAGGAGGGGATACTGGTTTTGGCAGCTGGATGGTGTCAAGAAAAGCCAGCTTCTCTCCTTGTGCAGGTTTCCAGGGTGCTGTCAAGTAAGTCAGGGCAGCCACACCAGTTCCTTCTTGGGCTCAGAAACCCCAGTGTGTGAGAAGTTGTCTGTGCCCAAAGGGCAATCCAAAGAGACGTGCAGGAAATGTCATTTGCCACATCCTTGGCAGAGTGCTGCACCAGGGAGGGGGTGGATGGGTGGGAGGGTGTTGTCAGACCCCTGAAATGTATCACCCTCTGGGCATGTTTGCTCACAGCACAGTGCAGTGAATCACTGATGCATCCTTGGGACTGTTAGGCTTTTCCATAACTTAATCTACTGTGTGGCAGAAAAGCTTAGATGCTTCAACAGATTTTTGAAGCCTCATTGTGTCCTGCATCATGTAAATTGATCTAATCCTTATTGCAAGCTAACTCAACCTAGACAAGCTGCTATTATACTATTTCAAAGGATAGTTAAAGTTGTTCCATCAGTCTTGAGCTGGAATATGGAGTGCCAGCATACAGAACTCAGTACTGTATATTTTAACAGGTCTCTGAATGTTGAGAGTGTCAATGGTTTGACCCGGTGGTCTTGCAGTGCTCACATCACTGCTTCCACCTTAGCAAATGCAGATTTGGAGCATTTCTGAGATGTTTTCATGCAATGAGAAGAGAGCTCTAGAGGTCACAGCTGGAGAGAAGAAGATCCCAGAGGGACATCCCCCCTGAGGGACATCCTCTCCACCAGTGGCCAGCAGTGCTGATGAAGGGCAATGCCTCTTCCAACCTGTATGAAGAACAAGCAGGGAAAGGTAAGGTCATTAAGAGTTTCATGCTCAACCCAACTAAGAGTTCCAAACTTGAGTGATAGAGTCAGAAGCTTCAATGCCAAACGTTTTGTAATATGCAGCAGAAGAGAAGGGGGGTTAAACCAGAGATTAGACTACATTGTATCTTTGAAACTGGACGAATGCCTGTAACTGTGGTTCTGAATTGCTTCTCAAGCTGGAAGGCATGAGAATGGGAAATCTTACAAAATATCAGATCCCATAGGATTTTTGCTGCTTGAAATCAGTCACGTCGTAAGATTTGGGCACTGTCAAGACTTAGTCCTGTTTTAAAGTGAAGAGTTACTATTAATTTGAATTTGGTCTTTGCACAGCACCTCTTCCAGCTGCTGTAATAAAGCCTGTTAGTGCAGCTATAACACATAATACCACATATTATTTAAAATGTATAAAAGCAATGTATATCCCTGGTACTGAGCCACAGCATGGTGTCTCCTGGCACTGCGTGTGCTTATGGAATCTGTGGAAGCATCTCTAATGTGGAGCAAGTGCCTGTCACGCAAGCACAGACTGTGGTTAGCGTGGGCTGTCCTGACTTGGAGCTCCTTTGTTTGGAAAAAGAAATTTAATTTTCCTTTTCCAGACTGTATCTTACACTTATTTTATATTGTTTTCAGTTAAAATGCAAATAGAGGAGCATTTTGGTGGCACAGTGATTTTTAACACGATTTTGTGTGAAGGCTTTGTGGATAGCTTGATGTCCTATATATCACTTCCTGATACAACTTAAAGAATTTGAAGACCATGAAGTAAAGCGCCCAGGCACTATCAGAATGAAAGGAATCGGATTAAATTATGACCTGTTTAAATTCAATTCCTTCTATTGTGCATTGCAACAAAGCCTTTGGCTATGCTCTATGCAGGGAAAAGCTGTATGATGTCAGAAGATACAGCTGGATGTCAGAAGATTCAGCCCCACACCTTGAAACAAGGGCCTCTTGGACCTGTGTGAACTGTGATCGCTTTTCATCATGCTCATGGACTGATCAGGTTTGGGATAATGTTTGTGGGGATGCCAAAAATGGCATTTCTCCCTGCAGTAGTCCATGCCAAATCCCAATCCCTGGCTTTACTGCTTTGGAAGCTATAGGAATTTTCAATAAAATGGGTAAAATTGCAAACAACTTCAGCCTGGGCAAAAGAGTGCCATTCAGAATCTTGTCTTGGTGATGACTGAGAGGTCATTGTTGATTGGGGAAAAAAATAATAATCAAATTGCATCAGATGGAGTATCAAAAATTTGGCTATATCTTGACAAAGCTATAAACAGCAGAAGATAGGAGAATATGATGGGACATACCAGGAAGCTTGTGGTAACGGGTGGCCCTACCACCACCTGTAATAACTGTTTAATATGATCGGCTGGTTGAATGCTTAGCTTTCAAATTCTCTTAGTATTTTAGTTGTTTAGTGTTCAGAGGGCCAGATACAAAGTACATTTAGGGACACAGATTTGGTGGCTGCAGCCTGGTCCCATCAGTATTTTAAGTTTTGCAGAGCTTCAGCTTTGCATGTGTGTTACGGCTTTGGCTAAAATTAATCAGTTCAGACACTCAGCCCCACTCGAGAGATCCCTTAAATACAGACTGAAATGCACATGGAAGTCTTGGAGACTTACCCAGTTAAGCCTTTAAATTACCCCATTTTGTTGTATTTTCTGGTATTTTTTAGCATGTACTTACTAATCGTTCCCATGCGACGGTATTAGAATGAAATGTAGAGTTTTGCCAAACACGGACACAAGTTTGGTTTTGTTTTCTTATTTAAGGTATTACAGCTTCTTGGGCCATTTTGAAGTAGGTGTTGTACACAAAATGATGGTGTTATGTATAATCTATTTCTGTAGGAAAAGGAACATATTTTCCTACCTATTATGGAGTGTTCTGATGCAAAGGACAGTTTATTTCTAGCTGTATTTTTTTCGTAGCCTTTTTTTAGTGCCATCAGTCTTGTCCTGTGTTATTAGGACAGTAGTTTTCATCACCACCCACTCTTAGTTGTAAAGCAATGAGATCATGTAATTTTTCATTTTGTGGGAAGGTTTGCAATTTCAAATTTTTTCATGATACAGGATGGAAAAAAACCCAGAAAACTTCGTAAGTCTCGCTAATCAAATGATGCACAGTCATTTTACTATGTTTCATAGAATTAAAAAAAAGTTTTCAAAATCAAAAAATGGATCATTCCATTTCAATAATAGTACATTTAAGTCTTACTAAAACTTTATCAATTTATGAACTGATTTCCCCCTCCCCAAAGCTACCGTGTTTCACTTTGATCTGCTCAGCGTATTCCAGCAACAGGCAGCAACCCCAGTGGAGTACCACACCAGTGTTTTTAAAAACAAGCAAACCCACAGGGCTTTACAAACAACAAATTGTAACTACCCTGGTTTCGCTGGTCGCTTTCTTCTTGGTATGAGTCTTTCAGCTGACCTCTATCTCTTTTCAGCTGACCTGTATCTAAAATGCACTTTCTCAACGTGGCCTGGAGCAGGGGATTTCTTCCTGTCCTCCTTCATGCTGAATGGGCCTTGCGTGAAATCTTGTTTATGCTGATTCCTAGAAGATGGGTTGAACACATCTGCCTTTCAACAAAGCAGTTATGTTTATGGAAATAATGCCTTCTGCAACTGGAAATTTAGGATTACAGATTCAGGAGCCTTCACTAGTTAATACGTAGTACAACCAAGCACGGTTCTTGTAAGCCCAGCGCCCAAAGACATACAACTCTGAAACTGCTCTGGAATAGTTTAGAGCACGCTCTCAAAGTTTATATAATGTAACTACTGATTCCCAGAAGGGATAAAATTGTTTTTCTTCTGTGCTCTGACCTTATCTTTTAACAATTTCAAATAAATTCTTTACCTTACCCTGACATGTGTGCACATATTTGAAGAGTGAGAAAGCCCAAAAATTAGCTGACTAAAGAAGAAGTGCAATTGAACCCAGTCAAGACTGAGCATGTCTCTAGTTGCAGGGTTTCTTTTTTTTTTCAGTGCCTCTGTCAAGAGCTTTTATCCTCTTCCTGCCTGTTCACACTGAAGTCAAAGAGGACTTGATGTCATCAGAAATATGCTTGCATTGAGTCCAATGATGTTCCTGTAAAATTGGAGATCTGGATCTTCTAGGAATGTCTATTTTTTGACTGGGTCTTACTGCAAGACCCCAGCACAGTATTCTTACTACAGAGCAAATGGGTAATTGTATGGTGGATGCACACTCAACATTTCGGCTTTATGGAGTGTGACATACCAAACAAGCGTGTTTTTCAGAGACCTTGGGTCTAACTCTTACCTACATTTGTAGGATCCACATGGGGTATGTAATGTTCCCAAATCCTCTCAAGAGAGCCACTCAGATAGGGGAAACAGTCTTTCTAGCTCTGAACCTTAACAAAGATTGCAGTATGCCTTCAGAGCAAAATATGCATGACATCTGGAAGCAATTATTCCTTTAAAAATCACTCTGTGAGTCAACATTGAAAATGCACTCAGCACCGAAAATGAAAACGAATAAACACTGAAGTTTCCAGTTATCCCACAGTCTGAGTGACCCGTGCTGGAACAAAGTCATTTCTAGAAAGCCTAAGCAGGGTGTAGGCATAAAGCCAATCTTGGGTCCCAAAGCTAGCCAAGCTGTGCTGAGACAAAGAGGTAACATTTGTATGAATTCAGATGGCCAAGAAGATTTTCTTTCTGTTATATTACGGGAATAGGGGGGCGATTACAAGGAACCAAGTCACGCTAACAGATCTTGCCCATCAAGGAACTGAGCACAGCATGTATGGATTTAGAACCAAATCATACTGACTAGCGATATGACTCAGTTATCTGGCTCTTTTAAAACAGTCTAATGTAGGAACGGCACAGGGCTGGAAAGCCTGCAGTAAAAAACTGCTGTGACTGCGGTCCACCAGGCTAGTGAGGGAGCACAGATGCTCTGCTGGGCTTTGCTGGCAGAGTGGGTCTCAGGACATTTCTGAAAAGGGCAGGCACTGAAGCAGATTCTGAGTGCTTTAGATCTCACCAGATGTCACCTTCAACCTTTCCACAGTAATGTGGAAGACAACTGAGAGTTGCTTTCTCCCCTCTCAGCAAGATTAAGGTGTGCTCTAATGCAGCAATTGCTAGATGAATTATCTTACTCCAAAGCCAGGAAGGACAGCTTGCCAGGCTGTTACTAGCCTGGTTTCCTATGGAAATGTAAGTTTGCTTGCTTATGCTGTGTCAGTCTGTCTCCTGGCCACTCTTAAGAGAAAACTATAGGTTGGATATCAGGGAAAAATACGAGGGTGGTAGATGACTGGAACAGGTTGCCCAGAGGGGTAATGGAGGCATCATCCCTGGAGGCATTCAAGGCCAGCTTGATGGGGCTCTGAGCAACCTGATCTAGTGAAGACATCCCTGCTTACTGCAGGGGGTTGGCACTAGATGGCCTTTAAAGGTCCTTTCCAACCTGATGCATTCTATGATTCTATTAAATTCCTTGAGTTTTGTGAAGACGAGTGACTCTGTTGGGGGAGAGACCCATGACTAATGTGAGCTCAGCAGTGCTGTTGGGCAGCAGAGGACCCACCCCAGAAAGGGGAGCTCTAGGGTGTACCAGGGAAGCCCAGTGGCACAGGCAGAGCCACAGGACATATAGACCCAGCAGCTCCCAGTGGCACTGCCTTGTTTGTAATCCAGTTTTGCCCTGCAAACACCTGTCTGAGGTGGACCTTCCTCCTCTTCCCATGTGCTGAAGAGCAGTTTCAGTAGGGCACGTGAAACCTCTATGTCAGGAGGTGCTTTCTGTCCCCTCCAATTCCTTCCAGCCTTTTTGCACCCATGTACTGCCCACTTGGTGCATGCTGGCACTGCCACACATGTGCTGGGCTGGGGAGGTCCCTTTTGCAATGTAATCTGCTGTTGCAGCGTGTCTCCAGTGACCTGTAGAGCTTGCTTAGGCAGAGGAGAGATGTCAAAAAATGTGCACTGTGTCTTTATAACTATGCCCAGTTGCTCTGTTTTCCAATAATGTCAATTTTGTTGTGAGTTCTACCCAGCACCAGGGGCTCGACAAAGTCCCAAGGTGTTGCACTGCTAATGAAATAGTTGAAGTCAAAGGCTTTAAGTGTCTCACTTCCCATCTCAGAGAGCATCAGGGCAAAAGCCCTAGTGTCTCTGTGTTAAACAGTACAGTAGATGGCTCCTGATTTACTTAGAGACAGGAATAATATGTGTTATCGGGGCTGCAAGAAAATCAACTGCTTAATGGTCACGAAGATCTCTGAGTACCTACTGTTCTCCAGAAGGACTAGGTGGTAGTGCTGATGAACATATTTGTGCTGATAAACATTGTGCCCGATTTGCATGCCAGCTGGATCAGCTACTTACTTGCTATTCTTTTTGCAACCGTCGTTTTTATCATAAATATTTTCCAGACGTACATCAGTAGCTCATATCGCTTGGCTGGCAAGTCTAATACAAGTCTGTCTTAGTGAGCCAGACAGTTTGCACAAAACAAGCTGACTCTGTACCCCAGAAAGTGGTCATTTCCTGATGCTTTTGAGTCTCTGAGCTCTTTCTCAATACCTACGGTACATCTGCTGGGAGATTACAGCAGGAATGTTATAACTCCACAGGCACCAGTGGAGGAAATGGTGATTTGCTAGCTCATGTTATGCCTCTTTCCAATGAAATGCTATTTTAAAAATAACTTTGGGTTTGATGGGTGTTGGAGGAAGTGGCTTGGGACCCCAGTTCTTTGTCTTGAAACTGTGGTTTGGCAGCCACATTAAAACATGTTGGTGAAGTGTAGGTGTCACTCCACGTTGCACTTTATTACGGGGAGGATCCGGCAGCAAAGGGTGACTCCTGTGACTACAGAACTGGGACCCATGTAGGCAAAGAGGGCAAAAAGCAAGATGGGGTATGGGAAGGGAGACAAAGGAAAGACAGCTGCAAAGTGAGATACACGTGGTGGGAGGAATGGAGCTGATGTGCGAGAAAAGGAGAAAGCAGAGGACTGGAAGGACGTTAAATGAGCAGAGGTGCCACAGGCTTGCGTTGCAGCCCTTCAAGAGGTCAGAGCCATGGCCCTCCTGAAGCTCCTGTGGGGACAGGCCAGGACTGACACTTGTGCTACAGCAGGTGAGGGAAAGGGATGGCAAGGGGCCATCCTGCTCCTCCTCTTCAGGGTAAGGCTGGGGACTGCACGGGGAAGGGCGGGGGGGGTGTTTTACTAGCCTGTCAAATTGTCATGCTGCCAGAGACAGTGGTAATCGGATCAGGATGGGATTTCCTCCTCACCTCGGGGTGGCAGGCGGGGTTTTTGCTGTTCTCAGCACCCTGGAGCAAGACTAGCTCCTGAGGCTCATCAAGCATTTTACCCTGGGATTTGTTGTGAGCTCTTATTAAAGAGCACATGGTGGCTCCTGATGAAAGCAGGAGGCATAGTGTTGCATTTTTGGGGTGGGTTTTTTGGTGGTGGGTTCTTGTGTGGGCTTTTTTGTTTTGTTCTCCTGCATTTTCTACATTGTGGTCCCTGTGCTGGGCACCCTGAAGGCCTGTGGTGAGCAAGTCCGGAGTAGTCCCTGGGCATTGGGGTGCTAGTGGGGTGAATGAACAGGTAATTCCATTTCAGCCTTACTAAGTTCATCGGCTTATCTCAGACACAAACTCCTAACTTGGGCTCTCTTCTTCCTTTAAGATTTATAGAAGTGTGGAGAAGTGGGAAATATACTGAAGTCATTGCAGACTCTCATCTGGTGGTGCCTGATCCAGATTTCATTATGCTTCAGTATTTTCGTGACTACTCCTATACTTAAGACATGCTGAGAAGTCATTTAAGAGGCACAGTCAGCTGACGTCTTCTCACTGCCTTACATCAATGGGATGCAAGTCCAAAAGGCTTTTAGTCTCTAGATTTTTTGACTGCAGGGAGTCCAAAATCCAAGCTCCCAAATAGCAGTGAGGGGATGAAGAAGATACAGTGCCAAATTGCCTTGACATTTGGTGACAGCTCTGAGGCCTAAGCTGCAGCAAACAAGATGTAGTCTCTGCAGGCAGCGCAGGGGCTGCAGAGATCTTTGGTGGTCATAGAACAGGCAGCTTCTCTTCCTGCTGTAGTCCATAGCTCCAACTGGTGATACCAGGTGCAGGCAAGTCTGGGTGAGATCAGTGGGGTGACATTACTGGTACCTTTGACTCAGCTGGTTGGAACGTGCTGGACACTAATGCTTTCATATTTGAACCCCTTTGTTATACAAATGGCTGATTAAAAAGAAAGAACATTGCTTGCAATCAAATGTAGCAGCAGCTTGTTTCTGGTGGCCTAAATCCACTCTTTTAGTGTTTCTAGTCGAGCAATGAGGCATGGGTTGTCTTCTCTTACTGCTCTAGCTAGAACTACTTAAATGGCTAAGCAAAAGTCTGATTTTAAGCAGAGATCAGTCTCCACCCAGTTGTTCTCACCTTTGCATTGGGGTAAGAACAGATAGTTTGGAGGCAAGCTCCTTCCAAAATCCTGCTCATTTTGATGCCCAAAGCGGTGGGGTCTCTGCATTTCTGAAATTGCTGATGCCTGCTGCGCTACTGCAGGGGGGGAAGTGGTACCTTTAAAGAAGCTCTTCCTTCTTTCTGGCTCACGCCCTGTGCAGCAGGAGAGCTTTCATCCTCTGTTTACTGTCAGTTGCTCAGAGTCCATCACTTACATCACTTTCACATATGCTTTACTCTGGGTGGATAAGCAGTGATAAAAGAGCTTGTTTTATTTTGGTGCCTTGACCTGAGTGATTCACTTAAATAATCTGATGGCGCCTAGAAGGCGTGATTAAATAGCTATGATTGATTAAACAGCAGTGATGGCTCTGGCTCTACATTGCGTGGACGTTTCTTTGCACTTTTTAAATCCTAGCCTTGTTGATAGCTGGTACGTTATCTAAACTCTCTTTCACAGGGGTTTGCCAAAGTGCATAAGAGTCTATCTGAGAAATGCTGTGCTTGGGTCATTTTTTTAGATCAGGGGTGCAGTGAAGAAACAGCTTGTCCAGTTCTAAATATACTGTCCTTGACAGACGTGAAATAAGCCTACTGATTAAAATAGCTGCCTAGTTCCCAGTTCAAGATCTTACTGTATAACATCAGCGTTTGGCTGCCCTTCTGATAAACTTGGAGAAGAACCGATTTCCATTCTGCTCCTTTCGAAAGGGAAGAGGTTGGAGGGTTGTCATGCAGCAGGAATGCACCGATTCTAAGAATTTCTAAACAAGACCCACTGCATTGCGAATGGCAGCGGGAGATGGGATTTATGGGGAGATTACTTGGTTAAATGTAGCCCCAAGGAATGAAAAGCGAGCGGCCCAGAAAAGAAATTTGTTGAATATCTTGGCAGTGAAATCGAGTGGCCTGATTTATGAGCAATACTGAGTTGTCTTTCTGCGCACAGATTTCTGAGGTTGGTTTTTCAACCCATGCCCTTTGGAGGCGCAGCTCTCGGTGAGAGGCACTGTTGTAGGTATTGCTTACAAAACGTGATGGGACAGGCTCTCTCTTTCCCTGTACAGCTAGGTGGATTTGCTTAGTGGATAGTCAGCTGCTCTAACAGGGCAGCTGATGCTATCTTTCCCTCAGGCCTTGCTCTGCTGGTGGCTGTGGAGGGTGGGAGGGAGAGCTGGCTGTAGGGGTGCAGAGCACTGGGGACCCCACTGCAGAGAAGAACAGAGAATGATGGGGGGAGCGGATGGAGGTGCCAGATTTGCTTGCTGAGGCTGGCATAGTGTATTGAAAGTTCAAGACCAGACTGGAGAGATCAAAAGGTATTTTGATCCCTTGGCTATGGTGTGCACTGCCTGAGGGACAGTCCACCCCCTGTGGCTGGTGGGGCAACTCCTTCTCTAGGTGCCACCCTAAGTCTTACACATGTGACTGGCACAGCTTGGGATGAGTGACCATGAGACTGCAGGGGTGAGAGCTGATGAGTCAATGTACATAGAGGTTGTGGATGAAACCATGGCTATATTGGAGTCTCAGACTTCTGCTATTGCCTTCAGTGGAATCCCTCATTTTTCCTGTGATGACTTTTCCATGTGTGTAGGCACTGACATACATGTATATGTGAATCCATTAGCCACAGAAAACTGCTTTCCACAGGCAAAGCATCCCATCGGTGACAGTTCCTCTGAAATTTTCCATTCTGCTATCTGCACCAGTTTAAGACTGCCTGTGTCTCCAGGACTCTTGTTTTTGCCCATGTGAAGCTAACTGTCTATGATGAAGTCATGAGTTATTTGACTAAAATAAGAACTCAGTCTTCAAAATAAGAAACCCAAAACCAAACCCACAGCTATTTTTTCAAGTTCTAAAAAAAAATTCATATTTCCTTTTTAAATTAATCTCTCACCACTTAGCATGAACTTGCAGTTGTGAGACACAGACAGCTTTTTTTTCAGCGGATGGCAAACCTGAAGTCAGTGGAAGATCTAAAGAGGTGGTTAAAGGTGAGCATGTGCTCCAGCGCTTGTTGAACCAGGACAAAGCGTTCAGTGTTTTCCTGAGTTGTATCTTATGTTTCAAAGGAAGGTCCTTTGTTTTGCCAAAAGGTTCATTTCTCTTTTGCTATGTGCTGAGAGCTCAGGATAATCCTGTCTGGAGAGAAGCAGAGAGGAGGGAAAGTTCCACTTGGGAAAAGCTATTTTCAGTAATTCTGCTTTTTCTAACCCCATTTTCCTAATTATGATCGGCTAATGCTGACAGACTGGTTCAGAGAAATTAAACCCCATTATACAGTACAAACAAGTCAATGAGGCCTGGAGTCGGACCCTACTTTAACATAAGTAAAATAAAGATTCCCCGTGGCTTTTAATTCCTTTTTATTTAGTTACCTAATTGAACCTGCACTGTTCTTCCTTTGTAATTGATTACCACACAGAAAAGGTAATGACACAGAAAACTTTATTTTCTCTCCAGTGATTTTTATGGTTATCATGGAAATGTTTTTACTGCTTCCTTTTGGGACATAAAAATGCTCAATATAGGCAAAGGCAAATCAATGTTTGTTAATTCAAGGCATTTACATGGTTGGAAGAGTAAAAGTTGTGGGGCTTTTGTTGGTGGGGTTTCACATGTGTGCTCCCCCCTTTCCTTGTTTCCCCCCCTGGTAAATTAGCTCAGATTTTTCAGAATAATTAATCTGACACTTTATCGTCCCTTTCTTTTTTCAAAGCTGAATCTCCATGAGTTTGGACACCCAGCCCAAAACCCACCAAAACCAAATGCGAATCGTTCCATTCAATTCAGTGGCTTTGGACCATGCTTTAGAAGCACATATTCAAAACATACTTATATATGTATACACACACAGAGATGCCTGTCTGCTGCACATGCCATTTGTCATAACTGGGATTAATCTCTGAGTAAGATAGGGAAGGAAAATTTGGAGGGTTTTCCCCTGGATTTAAAGAGAAGCTGATGTTAATTCCACAATTCTGTTATTTCCTTTAAATCTCATTTCTCTCATGCTTCTCTCTGTTTCTCTCACTTGGAAAGCTTGGTTTTCTTAATTTTTTACATGTTCCCCTTTCTCCTCCCTTTATTTTTGGGCATCTTGGCTACCTTTGACAGAGCAGCGGTCTCACGGATGCTGTTCACCCAGTACCCAGTGCTGCACCAAGCTTCCTGACCCTTCGTGAAGCAGTGGGTATTTCTCAATGATGCACTCGCAGAGCTGGCAGAGACTTAAAGGACTCAAGCCTGAAAGTCTAAAGGAGTTGCCAACTTTCCCCACCCCTTGCCTTTGTGCATGCAGCTTTTTGCCTCGAAGCAATTTTAATAAAGTCTATGTAACAACATGGTGTTGGCATAGCATGAGCAACATAATTCCATCTGTTTCTAGGGAAAATGTAAGAACGTGCAGTAGTATAGCATTAAGGTTCCAATTTTCAGCAGTTAAAACCCAGGCAGCACTGAAGTTACAGCCTGCTTTTCAAAAAAACTGTTTAGAGCTTTTTTTCATTGCCTTTTGGAACTCGAGTTCAGACACCTTGAAAAGATGTCTTGTGTTCAAAGAGCTTAGAGCACCCATCCTTGGAAACGAAGGCTCTGTTAGCTAGTTCAGTTCGGGCAGCCAAAATTACTGCTTTCTGTTGATAGCATCGCAGAGCTGGTATTTAATCTCTCGCTGTAGAGACAAATGAGGGCTGTAAACTTGTATTTGCAAACATTCATCTTAACTTCTATGAGAATTAACCTTAAGTTAGGCAGAGGGCTTGAGCATGCTAGCTTGAGTATTTTGCCAAACTTGGATCAGTATTAAAAAAAAGAGCTTTAAAAAGTATATTCAGTGCTTTTCTGAATGGGGGTCTTGACACCTATTCTTTATTTGATTTTTTGTGTGAATAATTACAAAGCTACATCAGGCAGAGTTTTTACTGAACATCATATTTGAAACAGTGATGTTAGAGTATCCTGTGTCAGTGCAATGGCAGTTATTTGTGCCAAAAGTCTGATTTTAAGAGCTATGCTGGTACAGTCAGGAAACAAATGATGCAGCATGTGGCTTCCTGGCATTTGTACCTCGTGAGAACAGCTTTCACTATCAGTGCTGCAAACTCAAAACAGTGTTCATGGGGAGATACCCATCGGCACAGAGCAATCAAGTGATCAAGGAGTGAAGAGGAAAAGGTGCTTTGCTGGACCTGATATTATGAACAAGAAAGAGCTGGTTGCAAACATCATGGTGGAGGCAATCTTGGCTGCAGTGACCATGAGATTGTGGAGTTGAAGACTCTAAGAGGAGGGAGCATGGTAAAAAGAAGGACTGTAACCCTGGATTTCAAGAGAACAAAATGCAGCCTCTTTGGAGATCTGTTTGGAAAAAAACTATGGAATATGACCCCAGGGAGAAGAGGCCTCCAGGAGAGGTGGGTGCTTAGGAAAGGACCATCCCAAAGAGTAGCAAATCAAGTAAAAGTGACAGGAGGCCTGTATGAATGAGCAAGGAGTGCCCAACAGAATTCAGACAGGACAAGGGGCAATAGCTTCAAATTGGAGCACAGGAAATTCCACACCAATATGTGGAAGAACTGTTTCACAGTGAGGGTGACAGAGCACTGGGACAGGCTGCCCAGGGGGGTTGTGGAGTCTCCATCTCTGGAGATATTCAAGACCCATATGGGCGCCTACCTATGCGGCCTGTCCTAGGGAACCTACTTCAGCAGGGGAGATGGACTTGATTTCTGGAGGTCCCTTCCAACCCCACCAATTCTGTAAATCTGTGAAAGGGCATGTATGACATGGAAGCAGGAGCAGGTCACCCAGGAGTAAAGATGCTGTCCAATCTTGCAGGGATGTGGTTTAGGAAAGCCAAGGCTGACCTGGAGTTGAACCTGGTGAGGTATGTGAAGGGCAACTAGAAAGGATTCTGCAAGTACACGAACAGCAAAAGGATTACTAGAGAACAAGTGGGCCTGCTGCTGAATGGTGCAGGGAAACTGGTGGCAAATGACATGGAAAAAGTCAAGGCACTGAATGCCTGGCTGGCTTAGTTTTTACTAGGAAAATCATCCTGCAGGAATCACACCCCTGGACCAAGAAAGACTTGCCCTTGGTGGAGGAGGACCAGGTTAGGGAGCACTTGAACAAGCTGGGCACACATAAGTTCATGGGGCCTGATGCAATGCATCTATAGGGGCGGAGGGAACTGGTTGATGTCATTGAGAGACGCTCCTCAATAGTCTTTGAATGGTCATGGGGACTGGGAGAGACTGGAACTATCCCTGCATCTTCAACAATGGCAAGAAGGGAAATCTAAGGAACTACAGTTTGGCCAACCTCATCTTAGTCCCTAGGAAGGTGATGGAGAAAATTGTCCCGGAATGCATTTCCAAACATAGGAAGGATAAGAATGTGATTGGGAACAGTCAGCATGGATTTACAAAGGGGGAATCTTGCTTGACCAACCTAATAACCTTTGACAATACATGACTAGTGTGGTGGATGAGAGGAGAGCAGTGGATGTTGCTTAGTTCAACTTCACTAAAGCCTTTCACATTGTCCCTCATAACATTCTTATAGATGAGGTGACAGAGCAGTGGTTAGATAAATGGACAATGAGGTGGAATAAAAAACCTGCCAAAAGACCAGGCCCAAAGGATTGTGATCAATGGCACAAAGTCCAGTTGGAGGCTATTAACTAGTGGTGTACCCCGAGGGCTAGCACAGGAGACAGTGTCGTTTAGCATCTTGGGTTTTTTTATGACCTGAATGATGAAACAGTGTACCCTTAGAAAGTTCACAGATGATACTAAACTGTGAGGAGTGCTGATAAGCCAGAGGGATGTTCCACCATTCAGAGACACCTCGACATCCTGGGCAAATGGACAGAGATTAGTTTCATGAAGTTCAACAAAGGGATATGCAAAGTTCTGCACCTGGCGAGCAACAGCCCTAGGCACCAGTACATGCTGTGGGCCAACTGGCTTGAAAGCAGCTTTGCATGAAGGACCTGGAGATCCTGGTGAACAGTAAGCTGACTATGAGCCAGCAGTGCACTCTCATGACAAAAAAGGGTTAACAGCATACTGGGAGGCATTATGAGGACTGTAGCCAGCACATGAGAGGAGGTTATCCTGCACCTCTACTCAGCATTGGTGAGGCCACATCTGGAATTCTGTGTCCAGTTCTGGGTTCTTCAGTTTGAGACAGTTGTAAACATACTAGAGAGAGTTCAGTGAAGAGCCATGAAGATGACTGGAGGAAAGGCTGAGAAATCTGGACATATTCTTCTTGAAGAGAAGTTTCAGAGGGGATCTTATGACTTTGTGTAACTCATGGGAGGAAATGGAATCAGACTCTTCTCAGTAGTGCTCACTGACAGGACAAGAGGCATTGGGCACAAATTAAAAAGAGAAAGTACCATCTGAACAGGAGGAAACACTTTTCTGGGTGTAAAGGTGGTCAAATGCCAGCACTCGCTGCTCAGAAAGGCTGTAGAGTTTCCATCCATAGAGATATTTAAAACTCAACTGGACAGAGTCCTGGATAACCTGCATTAGCAGACTCTGCTTGAGCAGAGAGGCAAGACAAGATAACCTCCAGACATGATTTACTAATCTCCTATTTAAATAATCATCAGTTCATAGAACAGAAAGGATACCATAAAACAGGTGAGTTACGACACATCATGCTTATTAAATTTTTAACGGTAAATAGGGAGTTCAGGACAAGAGTAGTTTGAAGATTTTTTTGGTGAAAGCTCTTTAATCAATACTTCTAAAGAACAAACTCATATTGAGAATGATCCATTAACAAAACTTACATTAAATGTGTAATGATGATTGATGATTCAAGTGACTCTGCTACTGCTGATTTTGTATGAATAGCATCTGTGGCCTTGGGTTTGTCCATTAGTCAACCAGCAGAAATTGGTTAAATTCAAATCTCTAACTCCTAGAAAAGTATTTAAAGCATCTGTAATAATTTATTAGTTCAAAGCCTCTTTCATGGTCATCCTTGGAGTGTCATTGTGTTAAGTCTCTCCTAAAAACACAGACCCATCTTTTTAATAGATATTACATAAGTGTAGCAAAGCAAGAAATTTATTTTAGAAAATAAATTATATTTATGCTACATATGGACAACACACTCAACCTAGAGTAACTGTTATCCCATGATAACAGTTATCCCATGATAACAGCCTGCAATACTTTTAATATAGATTGTACTGCTTATCCAATACCTTTAGGTACATGAGGTTCTGAGATGGTTTTGATGGTGCCAGCAGGGGGGTTGTTTGATTTTGATTTCTATTTTCTTCTGAGTGCTTGGATAATTTACTGTGGATGCCATAGTAAACCATAGTAAGAGAGAAAACCATCAGACAGCACAGCAGCAACCGTAAAATGATATGGTTGCTTGCAAATAAATCCAAATAACTACTGAGAAGCAGCCCCTCTGTTCCTCCTTACACTTCTTGTGAATATGGCTCTATTTCTGCTCCCCAACCATGAGTGCACGTGAGCTGGTGGCATTCCCAGCAGCTCTGGGCTAGCCTTCTGAGAACAGGGTGGACCTGTTTCCCAGCCCTTTGCATCTGTCCTCCATAAGGGAGGTCCTGAGAGAATCTTCACATCTCCCCGACCACTGGAACTGGCTGCTCTCATATCTGCATTTTAAAGGTTTTTTTTCATGAGGTATGACTCATCAGAGTCATCAAGCTGTGACCTTGTAAAAATGGCATTTCTAGAGCCATAGAAACCACAAGATCCCATTACAAGCTGTTTCATTTTTGGTGACTAATGGAAGGTCAGCAGTAATCAGACAAGGGGAAATTCTTAACTCTTTCTCAGATTCCCTTTTCCCTCTTTAGTAAGGAAAAAAAAAGCTCACCAATAAATGAAATTCAGCTCAGATGGGTGTTCTTTGTACATGCTGAGCCAGTGCCTGGCTGACAGGAGACCACCAAATATCACGGTCAAGTTTCTTAGGTTTTCTTCCTCCAAAACCTGTTTGCCCCTTGCAAGATATTTCAGCTACTTCCAAGGTCTCAAAACAGATGCTTTTCTTTTTTCTTTCTTTTCTTTCATTCTCATTTGTGATTTTATTGATCATATAAGCAAAAGTGGTAAAGAGCAAAGTATCAAGGTTGCACTCTGGATCTCTGAGCAGAAAAGCAGACCCTCACAGCCAGACAACAGAGCGAGCTGGTGAAGTCAGTGTAGTCCAGTTCTGCAGTGAAAATTGCACAGCTGGGGTTCAGGAGGACTCACTTGTTAATTTAATTGTAGCAAAGAAAGAAGTGAAGAGAGTAAGAGGCCAAACAGGCAGAGAAACACATTGTTGAGCTTACAAAAAATTAGAGCTGCATGTGCTGTTTGTCCTATCAATGCAGGCGATTCAACACAGACCAACTTTCAGACCTATGCAGAGCTCTTGTAAAATTAACATGATCAATATGGTGAAAGATGTGGAGGCATGGGACACATAAGCAAAGACTGGAACTAAACTAATGGTTGGCAGGATGGGCAATGCATGACTGGGGATAGTGGGCTGCAGGGCATCACATGCACTCTAATTATCAAGTGCTCTTCAATGTCTGTTTGGGGCCTATTTAACTTAGGACAATTATATACATCCACATGAGTCTGCAGTGTAATGGGCTCTGCATTGTGTTTAATACTGAAGGAGGACTGTCGCTGTGGTCAGAGACCTACCCAGCCAAAGCTTCACTAATGGACTCTGAAGTCAGCATGAGCACAGGTAACTTCGTGCAAAGGGTCGTATGTGACATTTTTCTGTCTATTTTCCCATATTGCTTTCTCCACATTCTATGTTTTCAGCTCAGTGTAGGCCTGGGGGATAATGGCAGATGACTTGTGGACCAGACACCAGTGGCAACACTCTTACCCCGTGTCTGTTGGCCGAGTGTTACTGACTGAAATTATTGGTTTACCTCACGTGTCTGGTCTTTCTTGGATTCACTTGAGAAATGACTACTACTTCTCTATGTTTTTACTGCATGAAATCTCCAGGGTCATGCTAAATTCCGCTCATGGCTTTCCCACCCCCCAAGGGTGAACAGATTTTAGGAAGCTCTAAACAGCACAGGTAAGTGAGGATATTTTAATTTTTGTGTTCTTCGTTGCCCTTTGTATAGAAAACTTCTAAAAATGGCAAATAATTGCTGGTGAGGAGATAGGTGTGTTAGGGACAAATGGATGCCTGTGCAGTTCCTCCCAGACACAGTCTGGGAGAATTTAGGAATCTGTGTGTAACCACAGGGATGTTTCTTTTCTGCCTCAAGTAGCTGGTGCAATTATAGGATTTGTTTTCTGGAATTTGGCCAAAAATTGTTCTAAAAACTTTACCTATGGCAAGGACAAAGAGCAGCAAGGCTTTTAATACTAACTCATGAACTTTACAGCTACTGAACTGGGAGAACCCCATAATTCAGAAAGAGCCATGGTTTCTCCATTAGCTACCTGGTAATTGTGCCTGGCCTCTTGGTCACTTGGGAAGGTTCTCGTCAGGCAGCGCTGTCTCATGTCCAAGAACCAGTTCCCCTTCCGAGCCATGTGCCACAGCCAGCTGTGGTCACCAAATGGGTGAGGTTTTGTGGATACTGTGGGAAAGCTGCAAACATAATTTCCTGTAGCATCACCTTCTATGGATTCCTGCTTTGGACAGTTTAAAAGCAAAGGCTGTGCCATCTCTAAGGACACACATGATGAAACTCAGGGGCTTCTTCTCATGTGGCTGCATCTTCAAGCAAGCCAAGCAAATGAAAAGAGCATTATCAAATGGTCTGAGTTCTTTGGAGGTCCAGCTGAGCTGTGCTTTTTAGTATCTATCTATATACTTGTCACTTTGCTTTAGTTTCATCAAGTAATGAAAAGTGATGAAAACCAAGGAAATGAGCTGAAGTGACCCCATGCTGGATAAACTGAACTTCGTGACAGACTAGAGGCAAGGGCAGGCTCCCCTGACTAGAGCAATATACAGCTGATGGATGCGATGAAATACACAAATGCTTCTGTCATAGGGATTTTACTGAGTTAAGGGGTTTCCTGCCTGTGATGAATGATGAGATGAGATTTTTCAGGTTTCTTATTGTAAAACCTTTCATAACACAAACATCTTCTGTGTGGTCTTCAGTGCCAGCAAAATAGGTGCCTCTGAAACCTTAGAAGTGTAAGAACTCTTGGACAAAGGGATGTCTAACATCACTCTTCCATATGCATTGGTATTGATCATCTTAACTGCCCTTGTTTATTGACTTCCTTTTTGCAGTACAAGGGGGTCATTAACTGGGCTTTCCTTAATATTTTGCATCTAGAGGTTACTTGGTTCTAGAGGTTACAAATGTAGTTATACTTTCAGTTGTTTTCTTCTGTGTTACTTCCCACTGGCTGGAAATTTCCTAAAGGAAATCATCAAAGTAAATCTGTCCCACACTGTGGTGATGAGTCCTGAGGAGAAAAGTAGGCTGCATCATTTTTAGTACAGAACTGAAAGATTTAATCTGGGGATGCACAAAGACATGCCAGGCTGTGCCAGAGGTAGAATTCATCCATTCAAACCCAAGATTAAAAAGGGGCTTCAAGTTTCTGTGAACTGGAGCTTAGGCACTGCAGTCAGCTTTTTGCCCGGCTTTAGAAGTAACTCTGACAAAGTCAATGTGATGTAATGTGCAGTGAACCGTGTATCACAGTATTCATTCAAAATCCTAGTGAAAATACCCAAGTATTTGAAGACTTAAAGTAATTGACATCCTGTCAGGAATAGAAATGAGGATGGCATTAACACAGAGAATGTGAATCAGATCTTTTCCTGAGAAATTGATTTACAGGTTTCAGATTAGAACACCAATAAAAGTGACTTAAAAATGGCTGCACAATATTTTTTGTTGGAACAAAGTGTGTAAGAATATACATAACACACATAGCAACTAACTGGAAGATAATCAGAATAAAATACTGAAATGAAGATCAGGTAAAAATCCAGCTTCTTGCCTATCCATCTTACACGAATGAAACAGGATGACCCAGAACTATTTTAAACAATTATTTCCTAAAATCCTACCTTGCACTGACCTTTTCAAACTTGCTGTTAATGTAAAAATGTGGAAAGTTAACTCATTAGGAGTCTGACTATCAAATTTTTCCATGACCTTTTAGGTAGGTTATGCAGGAAAATTGTTCATGGGTTTAATGACTACTGCAATAAAATATATCACAAGTCCAGAGTGAATATGTAAATTTTTGAGATATCTCACAAGCTGCTGTACATTGGCAGTCGTCAGCTGCTACCTGAAGAGGTGGTTTGCTGGGCGTTTGCTCAATATCCTGAGGCTAACCTAGGCATAAGCACCAGACACAGGTGAACCAAAGCTGTCCTAAGCTATTCAAGAAGCAAAACCACTAAAGACTTCAGGTGTGGTCTGTCCATCTGTGGCTCGACAGAATGTATAACTCCACACGGGCTGAAGCTGACACAGGGTAAGTGCTCATTGGAAGGGCTGGCACATATGAGGTCATTCTGGCTTTCCCTGCAAACACCTGTCGTACAACATGCACCAGGAACCAGACAGAGCTTTTCCAGTCTTGTGAAGTGTGAAAGGAGAACAGACAGAGAGATGCACATGAGAGATATTTTTCACTCTAGACAAGCAAGTGTCAGACAGGAAAGAACAGTTATTATTTACTGAGAAGTTTGTGCCCTGTGTATTTAAGTGGATACAGGAAATGATAAAATCACACTCCGCTCCCTGTTCAATGGCAGGAATTTTAGCACTGGTTGGGTACTAGGCACTAGCTGCATACTTCTGCACTGGATTCCACTGACTGTTGCATTGGACGAACTGGGAGCGTACTTTCTGCAGAGAAGGAGCACGGTTTGCTCTCCAGCTTTTGCTTGACTGGCCAGCTGGTGAATTCAGCAAACAGATCAGCTCAGGAGTAAGACAGCCCTAAAGGGATCAAAATAAAGGTAAGTTTCAATGTTCACAAAAGGTTTTTGTAAAAAGCAGCTTTTGAACATTTCTGGTGCCCCTGGTTACTGAAAGCCCCATTTCTTAATCTGTCTGGAGTGAGCTTCAGGCTGTGTCTCTCCAGCCACAAACAGGTACCTCTGCTGTAGAGGATGTAAACATACAGTTGCTCATGGGAACAATTCCGACTTCTTTTCCCCACTCTTAACTCCATCTAGTGTGGAAGATTTGGCCCTAAGCATTGCAGTTAGAGTGCAATCGCTTTAGCAATGCATGGGGATTTGAGCCCTGATGTAAGTCATTTAAACAGGTGCCACGTCATATTAATTGCAAACAAAAGCCTTGCTGCACCAGCTATCTGGTTGCATTAGCAGTCAAAGTTAATGAATTATTTAATTATTAAGACATGTCCTCCAGCATCTGCACATTCTGTTGGAAACTGTTCCGCCCTTCAGCTCAGCAGAAGTACAAATCACCAGCGGGGTTGAGAAGCACAGGAGAAAGGTACTGGCATAAATCTTCTGTGCTGTTGTCTTTTACCTCTGTGCTGGACTAAAGCACTATGATCAGTTTTCTGTGCACCTACTCTGTTATCTCCCCAGCAGCACCTCGGGCTTTGCTTTCCTCAGGTAAAGGTCTGGGGGTTTATTACCTTTCAGTCTTAGCCACTGTCACCTATTGTCGTGGTTTCACCCAGCTGAGGGCCAAGATCCACACAGCTTCCTGCTCCTTTAAGGAAAAGAGCAGGTTAAAGGGAAGAGGGAAGGGGGGTGAGAAGTAAGGGAAGGGAAAAAGGAAGAGAAAGGGGCAAATAACCCCAAAATCAAGAAATTAAGAGGCCCGTGGGTTGGGATAAGGATAGTTTACTAAGATAACAGAAAGATACAATGTAACAATACTAACAGGACTTCAAAGCAAAATATATGAAGCTGTTGATACACAATGCAGTTTCTCACCAAACCACACAACTCAGGCCGTGCCACCCAGAGCCGTCCCAGAACCCGACCGTCCCCCAAGAACCGCGCGTCCCGGAGCCGCCCCCGGCCTTCCTCCCGTCAGCCCCCGATATCCTGGGCAGGACGTAACTGGCGTGGAATACTCTCTTTGGCCAGTTGGGTCACCTGTCCTGGCTTCGCCCCTCCTTTCTCATGAAGAGCTGAGAGAGTCCTTGACTGTCTGACAGCAACTAGAAACATCAGGGTGTTATCAGCACTACTCCCATTTTACTCTCAAACACAGCATTCATCTGCTGTTACAAATGAAATTAACTCCATCCTGACCAAAACCAGGACACCTATGCACACTATACATTTTTTCTTGTTGGTTTACTGTGTGCTGCTTCTGCATTTCTGCAAATTGAACCAATTTGTAATCTTAATTTTAAGCAAGTCCATAAGTCTTGGGCTTTAATCCATGTTTAGAGAAAGGGAAGAGGGATTGGTTATTAAATATTCTCTAACACCTTTCTGAATTCAGCCTGCAACTAGTCTTGAAACCTACAGTCGTCTTTTCCAGGGTTTGTTGACCTCTACTCTTAATTGAGCAGGCAAACTTGTCCTGTTACATTGTTCTTTATAAAGCCCCTACCATTTGTTGGGCTTTACTGAGAAGATGTAGAAAGCCCATGGTGCAGAGAAGGAGGAGGTAAAGGCAGTAGAGGTAGTCTAGTTGCTGCCCCACAGAACAGGAGACTCCTAAAGCTGCCAGCCCTACAATAATAAAATGTTCAGTGGCCTCAGAACAGAGCCAAAGGCTTTTTAAAAGACACGTGTTCTGATGACAGTGTAACTCCCTGAAGTTAACAACAGCCAAGGGCATGCAGTGTGAGGCAAGAAGGAGCCGGTGCCTTATGCATCTGGGGTGAGGGACGCAATCCTCTTCTCCTTGGTGCTGGGCAGGGACCTTATTGGCCTGGGAGTCTACGTCTGTTGCAACTAACATCGATGGTACTGGTGTCTGACCAGGGGTGCTATATTTGCCAAAACTTGAAGGAATACGCTCTTTGCTCAGGGGAGGGAATGAGGGCAAACATTTGTCAGGCGATCTTGGAGAGACTTTCAAGCAGGGTGTCCTGGACACTCCCTGATTTGCTTCTTGATATCCTTTTTCCTGTGCATGAGCAGAAAAACTGTTGCAATTCTAATTGCTGTCTGTAATTTCATCTGGGCTTTCAGAGTATGCCCTGGGTTCTGAGAGCTGGGCCTGTACTTGGGCCACCTCTGCAGTGTTGTCCCATAGGCTTGACAGAATGAGGAGCACCAAAACCAGGCTTTTCTGCCAAAGCAAAAATGCCTCCAGGAGCATATGTACACCCACAACTGTTTGTACATGGTCCCTTGTTGGGTTGAAGCTGTCACTCTGCAAAATGCCTGGCTAGGTAGTACCCCTGGACTGCTATCTGTGTGAGGGTGAGAAGCTGTCACCCTGTTGGTGTGATGCTGGTTTGCACGCTGTCCTCAGGATGCCCCTGGCTTCATTTCCATGAAGGTACGTGTGAGCTAAAAGACATACACAGGTACAAACAGGTGTATGTGCCCGTATGCAATCCCCTGCTCACAAGCAGAGCACCCTTGAAAAGGCAGATCACACTTCAGAATTAATATTGAAAATGCTTTATTAGTAAGAAGTGATTAGAAGCACTGTTTGGCATAAAAGCAGCTTTATTCGGTATTTATGCTTAGAAGTGCTTAATTCCTTAAGACTCCACTTGCTGTTTTGGATTGTATAGTACCAAATAGAAATACAAACTTTTGTTTTGTTGTGTGGCCATTTGCAGCCCTACAGCCTAATTTTTTAGACCAGACTGGACAACTGTGCAGTACAAGTCAGGTGGATGTAAGTGGATGAAGGAATAGGGATGGGAGGGAATACACAGACATATGAACAATCCCTTGACCAGGGCTCAACCGTTGACAGGACATAGGAAAGGCAAGCAAAACTATAAGAGCAGGTCATACAATGTAATGGTAGATGCTTTCATTTTCCAGCTCCAAACTGCATGCTGTGTTGTTGTCTCTTCCACGGTCTTAGATATCACAGAATCATAGGGGTTGGAAGGGACCTCCAAAGATCATCAGGTCCACCCCCCCTGCCAAAGCAGCTCCCTAGGACATATCACACAGATAGGCGTCCAGACGGGTCTTGAATATCTCCAGTGAAGGAGACTCCACCACCTCCCTGGGCAGCCTGTCCCAGGGCTCTGTCACCCTCACTGTGAAAAAGTTCTTCCGCATGTGAATCAGGCCAAAATAATCCACAATCACACATCATGCTTACATTTTGTTGGAAATGGCCCATGGGACACAGAAATTGAAACAAATTCATTCTAGAGCCAATCTGTCTTCTTTGAGGTTTCCTCACTTCAGAAGTGAGGAATGGATTTCAGGATGTCTTTCACAGAGGAGTGCTCTGGGACTTCATTTACTGATGGTTTTAATCTTCAAGTAAAAAGTCCTGTGGAAGGACAAGTGACTGCAATTAGTAAAGCAAAATCATCTTTCATTTTAATGTTAGATATGTTTATATACATGATCATAACAGCCAAATCATTCTTACTTGTCTCTCCTGACATTTGGTTTCAGAGGAGAAGATTGCAGCCTGATGAGCAGACCAATGACTGTTTACCATTTGGTTTCTTCACAGAGATTGGATGTGGCAGCATCTCATTGTCATGATTGTTGCCTGAACCAGCTAGGAAGTTAAATATTTCATTATGATGATTTTGATACTTGCACTGATCTCTCATGGATTCATAATTGAAGACATCACAAAACAAAAAAGCCTCCCCCAAACAATTGTGTGTGTGTCTAAATTACCTACATATGTTTCCTGTTCCCAGTTATGCATGGGTTTCTTTTTAATAGAGCTCTTGGCAGGACAGAAACCGTGCTAGTGACATTGTTGGTATTGTTGGCCTAGAATGTTTTCAATAACACCAAGCTTGTTGGGACATAGCGTGAATTAGTTGTCAGTTCTTGAGAAGTAAAAATTTAATTGCTGATCAAATGTTTAAAATATGACTTGTATTAATGATGGGTTCCCATGTAAATTCTTTCTTGTGTCCATTAGGCGAGAAGCCAAAAATTGGCAGCACGGCAGCTCTGCTCAGCAACCACAGTTTGGAAGTCAGCTCCAGGCTTCTATTTCAGACTGAAATTCTCATGTTTCTCAGATTGTTTTAAATTTTTTTTCCCCCATTTTGGCAGGAAAAACTGAAAATAATTTTAGGCCAACCTGAAATAAATCTTTCCTCTATTCTATTTTCTAAGACAATTACCAGGCTGACAAAGTCAGTTGTTATGCAGCTCTATTATGCTTCGTATAAAGCTACAGTTCCTACCAGACTGTTCTCCATCACTCCACCTTCTTCCACAGCCATCATAAAATGGGCATGGAATCAAAGTATTTTTTGCAGATGTCTCTGCAAAAAAAGTGAAGCCATAGAAGAAGGAAAGGTAAACCGAAGTAGAAATTTTTACTGAGTCCTGCTCCAAACATACTGTATTTTTACAGATGAATCTATCCTGCCTTTCTCTTTGTGTTGAGATTACCAACCCATCAACATTGTTCTTCCCTTCTTCTGACTTGCACGTGCCTCTTTTGACAATGCAGTGTGCAAACCAATTAGTCACACTCCAGTGAAGTACTGTTAATCTAATTGATAGGTCATTCTTAGGTCAGGGAAAGTGGAGGAGAAAGAGATTTATTGTGGGAAGAAACACTGGTGCTACACAGGAGCCCACTGGTGATGGGGAGTGGAGGGTGGTGATGCTTTCCATTCCATCAGCACACCAAGGTCAGAACTTTCCTTCAGCGGCTGTGGGGGGGAAGAAAAGTTAATCCAGTATTAATGATGTCATATTCCCTTAATACACGTAGTTATGAGTTCAAGATAGATGTTCCCAGAATAGCAGAACAAATGGGTCATTTGTCTGTACCAGTATGGCAGTTCAAAGGTTCTTCAACCTCCTTGTCCAGAACCTTTTGCTTATTCTAAAAGCAAAATGTGAAACCTGCTTGTTCCAGTGTCTGGCAAACAAGCTTGACCTGTGGCCCCGCTAACCTTCCACTTCTGTGCTCAGCTTCTCAGCAGAGTCACAGTGGTGGCTGAAGGTGTGTGCATCAGAGAGGGTTGATCCTTCATGTCCAAGAGTCCTTCTCCAGAGCAAATTCCTCTCTCATTCTGCTGGCTAATTTTTTCTCTGTGCTCATTTCTTTACCTACACTCTCATCATCTAGAATTTGCCTTCAAGTTAATCAAATCAGTTAATGTTTGTACCATGTCTGAAAAGCCCAAAGTACTACAATCCGTTATTATTTCTTTTGTTTTCTTCCTGATATTCTCTCCAAGCCCAAATCACAGGGCACACACATCTCCATCTACAGCCTATTGTCTTACTGAACAACAGATCCCTGTTTTCAGATCGGTTGCTGCCTGTTTAACTCCCGTGTTGCTGGAAGTAAGCAGTGGAACTGGGGAGAGTGTAACACTGTTAATTGCTTCATATTGTAATCATAGCAATGGCTTCACGCTTGCTTGGAAGGGTAAAGGGCAGTGTGTGCATCTTCTGAGGAGCAAAATCTCTCCTGCTCTCTTCTGTACCCTCCCATCTTTTGGCCACAGACCCCACCCCTGGGGTCCTCTGTGTTTTTCCACCAGAGCATCAGAAAAAGTGGGAACATATCAAACGTGTGTAAAGTTTTGGGATGTGAATTTGTGCTAGAAGCTTCTATGGAGCATGTGTGAACTATTAAGGGAGGGCTTTGTTTTTGCAGTTGCTTTTTCTTCCCCCTCCTGCAAAGGCTCATAGGGGACTTTTTTCCATGAGTTTTTTACTCTTTAGATGCAAAGGCTCTGTCAGTGACAAACATCAGGTCCTTCCTACAGAGCATGTGGTTCAGAGTTGCTTGTGCGGGGATCTTATAAGCACAAAATCGCAGACAAGAGCTGCTTTTTTGGAGACAGACCAACTATTTTGCTGAAAAGATTAAAAAGGAATTTCAAACTGGACGGAGCCATAGGGGTTGATTCAAACCAAGTGGTTACAGCCTGGCAAAAGGAATAAAATGAAGGCAGGGGTTGAGAGCAGGAAGCACTGAGTACCAGGCTCGATGATATTAACAAAATTGTTTGCAGTGGTGCTTATTCTGGAGTGCATGAAAACATTGAACAGTAAGAATCCAGCTGGGCAGAGAGGCAAAAACGCCCCAGTCTTCTGTGGTAGATTTGTTTCCTGAGGGACAAATCTAGCGCCAGCTGTGATGGGTTCAGATAAACCGCCTTTGTGTATGGCATCAGTATTAGAGGTTAGTATTTTTAATGAGCACAAATGAGCCTGGTTGCAATGGAAATAGCAGCTG
Organism: Gallinula chloropus; assembly: GCF_964237585.1. Taxonomy (NCBI): domain Eukaryota; kingdom Metazoa; phylum Chordata; class Aves; order Gruiformes; family Rallidae; genus Gallinula; species Gallinula chloropus. The sequence goes on along the minus strand of NC_140087.1, from coordinate 55,753,982 downwards.
CCCAAATCTTCTTTCCTGTGTTCATTGCGGCTGGCATTGGTGACACTCAGTGTTAAGGGGGAAAACCTAGTGGAGCATAGGATGTCATTGCTTGTTTTCCTTGTCTCTTAATTTTCCAGGCTGATAAATGTGGTAGAGGAGATGCACGCAACAATTATTACTGAGGCTTGTCACTGGAGAAACTCAGATACAGAATTTTCCTGCAACCATGAGGACTCAACCAAGCCAGAAAATCCCAAGGAAGCCTCTGCATTGGTCTTTGAATCAGCACAGGCCCACTCTGCAGAATGTTCCTTCTTGGCACTGGTGTATCCTGGGTTGATCCACTTCCAAACGTATGTTCATTAGTATGGCTCTTGGCTGTCTAGCCACTAGCCAGCACCTGTGAATCTTGTAAGGGCACATCTCAGGGTACTGTTGTTATGTCCAACAGCCTGACGTTCTGCCTTCTTTTTTTTCCTTCCTCATCACACCTTCCTTTTCTCTGACCACCACATTTCTTGTTTCTCTCCAAGCTATCAAAGATCTACATCTCACTTTCCCCTCTTCATCATTCTCTGTACCCAGATCCTGCTTGCACTAACTTTCTCCCTGTACAGGGAAGGCAACACAGGACAAAAAGTCCAAGAACCGTTGAAAATCACTGTGATTATGCAGCCTATGAACTCACCAGGTTTCAGAAGATAATGAAATATTTTAAATATGATGCTTGGTAAGATCAGGGGTGAGTAGCCGTGTAATGGATGCCTTTGACTTTATTTCAGGTGGTTTACTTGGCTCTCAGCTATCACTTTTCCAATCCCAGTGACACCTACCTCTGACTTCATTCTCATACTTTCCTATTTAGCCCATGCTGTTTGCTTGCTGGGTTGTTTCGGCTGGGAGAGGGCTTGTCCAATGGGTGTTAGCATAAACAAGTTTGTTTTTTTCCAGAAGACTTGCCAGTTGTGGCTGAAATCTCTCAACCCCTTAGTTGAGAACCCATCAAAAGCCCTTCGAAGTTGGTAAACACAATGGCCTTGTCCCAGTCCCAGGCTCTCCTGCAGACACTGCACTTCAGCGAAACCATCTCTTGTCAGACCAGCGATCCAGCCTGCCCACATTTCCATTCTGCAAACACAACCTGGGGCCTTTTTCCATGCTCAGGGCCACAGCCAACACAAGCTCGAGACCCTCTCCAGCAGGACCCTTCTGCCCTGCAGAATCTGCTCACACCCGTGGGGACCACAGCCACTCAGAAGTTCAAACTGCTGCTTTAAAAAAAAAATGTAGCTGATTCCTGTGGAGAACAAACAACAAAAAAAAAACCAACCACAAAGCTTTTCATATTGACTTGGTCACCTTTTTCTTCCCTAAGCACAGTCTTGAACCTGAAGTTCCTCCAGTAAGAGAGTGCTAGAAGCGGCAAGAAAATACATTGTGCGCCCTGAAAGCAACAGAAAAATGGATCAGACTGTTCTTAAAATTCAGACTGACCAAAACATCCCAATGAGGCATGAAGGCACTAATGAGTCACACCCCAGGATGGACTAAATAGTAATAGAAAAACGTTTGTTTCAGTTCCCAGATAGTTGATTCTCCACTACCAACTGGTTTCTTTTCTCTCTTCAGTGAGTTAATAGCTGTAATATATTATTAAATAATTCCTTTAGGAAATTATTCCTTTTGGGGAAAGAATTATGAAAAGAAAAAGAGAACCCCCTCCCCATTCATCATGCCAATGAGAATACCATTCAGAAAATTCTGATATCATGAGGCAGGTTAGCCCTTGCTTCAAATTTTGTTTGGCTGATTATCCTAAAAATGGATTGAGCAGTGTCCTTGAGTCTTTTTGTTCCTTTCCCAATGAACATTAGCAAAAAATAAATTGTTCTACAATGAAAACCAGCTTGCATTTCACAGGTGACCTTTCCTTTTTGGCAAAAAAGCTTTTTTGCCACATCTTTTTGAGAAGGCAGCTTTGCATTATTTATGATAAGCAGTTTACCAGGACAAATCAAATTCCAGCAAAAATATCCAGCTTCTGTGACCTGAATTCAGTGCTGTCATGGATGGATATGCCTTAGCTGAGTCAAAGGATTGAGATTTTTGAGCAAAATGTGCCAAAAGATGAGGTGAGGACAGAGTTCTGGCATCCAGTCATGGTCTTCTGCATTGCAAGAAGTGGTAGGAGGAATACATTGATTCCTAATGCTTTTGTGACTGTGTTTATGCTTTTGTATGTATGTTAAGGGCAGAGTTAAAGCTGTATGGGTGAGTATTTTACCAAGCAGCCTTTAGGAAAAAACGCACAACAGCCACCATAACCCTGCTGGAATTAAGGCTCCTTGGTAGGCAGGAATTTATTTGTGACTTTCCTTAATATGTTCAGCAATGAGTTCACTGTACCTGCAAGATAAATTAGATGTCTTCCTCCATCATCCTATGTTATGGGAAGCTGTTTTGCAGATACAACGCAGAGAATGGAAACTTGGCTAATGTTGGGTCTGAGGTCCCAGACTAAAGAGGTCGATTAGCAGCCCTGCAGCTGGCATGTTATTGTGTGGTATTAGGGAAGATGAATGATGGCTGTGTTTGGGCAAGTTTTTTTCCATAATTTAAGAGAGAGAAAATCAGCTCATTGTTGATCCAGATTTTGTCGTAAGTAATTTGAAAGTTCTCTGTGGGTTCATTTGGAGTCAATGAGAAAATGCATGTTGATATTGATTTTAGTGAGAAAGCAGTGTTTTATGATCATCCTGGTCCTGTGGGCTCACCTAATAAAATGGTTAGCAATTAATTTGCAAGTTTGGGGGGAGTTCAATCACTCTTTTCTAGCTCATTAAAAAAAAAATTACGATATAATTACATGCACAGCAATAGCTCAGTCCAAGAGACTTCTTGAATGCCATTAGGAGACGTGTCATATCCAATTGCTGCCAATGTTAGCTAAAAATTCAGAAGCCTGAGCCAAACTAAGACACAATTTTTCCTTCCTTCCTCCTTCTATTTTTCACTCTTTTCCTCATCGCTGCAACTAAAAATAATGTGCCCTGCTTGCCTCATTTGCTAACTAAAACATGTATACCTGCTTGTTAAGCTGTAATTTTAGCTTCACTTTGATTGATAGATCAAGTAGGGAAAGGTTTGAATTTTCGCCTTGTACAGACACCTTCAAATTGCTTGGCAAGGCTGGTAGATGCATCTCCTTTGTAGTCACTGTGCAGACTGGAGCTTCCCCGGTGACTGAAAAAGGTTTAATTTAATGAATTTTGGATTCTGTCTCTTTTTCTCCCCTTCTTTTTAGTTAGAGTTTTAATAAAGCACCAGACATTTTGGAATGTTGAATGTGCACCTTCTGAGCGGGGTGCATCCAGAGCTACAGCTGCAGCTCTCTTCCTATAAGTGTTTCTCAGTAGGCCTTGTGGGAGCTCAGGGAGCAGACTGCTGGGGCTGCCAGGTGGGTTGGCTCCGCTGTTTTTACTGGCTCAGGCCCAGTTTAATACCTGGTGTGTAGCTGAATGTAGGAGAGATGTCAAAGTGACATAACTAGAAAAATGCTGCTTTGAGATGGGAACCCGAAAAACCCCCATAATTGTGTTTTTTTGTTTGGACTGTGCACTCTAGAGCACAGAAAGCAGAGACTTTTTATGTGTAATGGCTTCATGCCTTCCTGTAGCCAGTGGGTCAAGTGCTCTGCCTGTCTGCTAGGCCATAAGGGGTCTGGATGCTTTGCCAGCCACGTGCACTATTGTCCATTGTGGGCTGGCGTACCAGGCATGGAAAGTACTGTGTGACTTCTCATGAAGTACTGAAACCGCTGTGACTGATGGTGTTTCTTCTGTGGTAGAAGCTGCAGGGACTGATTTTTGGAACAGAGTTGCCTTGTGTTGAATTCAGCCTGGATAGGTGTGGGGGACTGTTTGGGTATGAAATCTTCCTTTGTAAGAAGACTAGAAAATGGGAGAAAGAGAGGGAGAGAGAAGGCAAAAGCCAAGTAGTCCAGATTGAGTTTGAAGCCAGCATTCACATACTGGTGCTTCTGCATAACTAATGCAGAGCAACTTTGTCAGGACTAAAATGTGCCTGCTGGGTCAGGGTAATGCCCTGGAGGTGACTGTGACTAATGGCAAATGCTTGGACAAAGCACATGCTTGAAGCAGTCAGAGGCTCTAGCCTTGGCATCAGGACCTTCACGGCCCAGCAGACAGTGGACCTCCATCAATGTATTTCATCTCTGAAATTCAGCACAAACACAAATTCAACACCATGATGACATTTTTGTGGCAACAAACACTAGGACTAGTCCCATTCCTTTAGTCAGATACAGGAATGAGTTGCACATTTAATTGTGCATTGTATGAAAAGTGATTTTCTTTGTCTTTTTTTTTTCCAGACTTGCAGCCAGAAAGTGTAACCAGACATTTGGTGTTTTACTAGGGGGATATTTTTTTAAAAAACCCAGCTTCTCCTTTGGAGGCTGACTTCCACCCAGTCCTGCTGATGAGAAATCTTAGTCCATTTGAGATAAAATTAGCTAGGAGATTGTAACCTCTTGTTAGCTATGTGGGTAGTAATGTCTTCAGAAGTTAAAACCAGATTTGGAAGAGAACATCTGCTCAAGCCTCATACTGTGAAAACCAGCTTTTAAAATTAAAAAAGCTTTCAATGACTTTTGCTGAACTGGTGGAGGTGAACTAGAGGGAGCATCTCTGTGTAAGCACGACTCATTTGTTGCTTTTTAAAAATTATTATTTGGCTAGGTTTTGTCATCTTTGGGTATGCTTCTCTGGGGACACTTTTGTCCTCTCTGGGTACACAGCAGATGTGTCCTTGCATGTGTCTTTAAATACAACAGCCATGCAAGTAAATAAATCCTGGTAATAAGTGGGTGAAATCACAAGTCAGTTCATTTCCCTGCCCCCATTTCTTTGTAATCAGAAGATGAAGTCACTCCAGAAAATGCAGAGGAGGCTCTGCTATCTGTGGCATGCTGTGCCTGCAGTTAGCACACATTTTAAATCACAGTTCTAGAGCTTATTTATACAGCTAAATGTCATATGTTTAAAAATAATGAGTTTATTCAGAATGAAAAATTATCCGCAAAGTGATTAATTAATGGAAGGAGACTTGTTCCCAGTGTAACAGCCAGCTAGAATTATTCCAGGCCTTCTCTTGAAGTCAATTACCTGTTGGAAAATCTGTTCACTCCACCAAGTCGGTCCAAGTTCAACAACTAGAAATAACGCAGCAATGGTGTATAGCAAGAAACAGTACATTTTTCATAATTGCTTGTGCATCTCATTGTAACACGTCAATCACGTTCTAAGACAACAAACAGTTTTGGGAGTTTAAAGTTAAAAATAATAGGGTTTAGGCAAAAAGTGGTGTAGATGTTTTTCATACTATGGCAGTTTTCTTTTTGCCTTCCTGAAAAAAGCAAGTGATGCTGGCATTCTTAAAACCGTGTGTAGGACTTAACACCCGGTATTAGGGTTGCCGACTCTTCAGTGCCTTACCCCAGGCTGAATTGAACCTGAAAGAAAATGGCTGTGCGTAGAGCACTATCACAAAGTTGAGTTTGCTGCTCTTCAAAGTCCTCTCACCTGAGCTTGTGGGCAGCTGTGAAGCACAGGCAGGCACACGTGGCTGCTCTGGTCTCCCATGAAAGCTTCCTTACTGCTTCTTGCCTGGTCTTTCGGCTCATACGTTTGCACAGGCCCCAAACGAGCAGCATCAGGTAAACTGTAACCACAGCGAACTGCTGTAGTGGTGGTTCAATATCCCTCCTACTTTGGTTTTGCTCTTTGCTCCCTACTTCCAGAGTTCCATAAGGGAGATATGAAACCACATTTCACAGTTAAATTTGGCAGAGTATCAGCCAAGAAATTATTTTTCCCTAGTAAATGTAAATGCATCAGTACAGTCACTGTTAAGATATTCTAAGAAACAGAGCATGGGGGAATAACTGATGTCTTGTGTTGATGCTGATGGGGAGATGTCATTTGTCTTTTGTTCATAAAAAGATCTGAGATCCAATAATTTCAAAATATTAATGGCATGCTACATAAGCATAAATGAATATATTGACTAGGGCTGGGACTGCTCTTTTCCAGTGGATTCATAATATGTCTTCTGTAGTAAAAACAAAGCAAAAAAAATATTAATTGCAGGTATTTGTGCAGTTGATGGACCAGAAGGGCCCCAGTGGAGATGCTCTTCACTCTGACGTCAATGAAATGAACCTCATAAAGCTTTCTAACTACAAACTTATCTAAGGAACTTTTCTGATCTTCAGGTTAAGTACAACAAAGCTTGTAGGAAATGTGATGAAAGGGCACTTTTTATGGTTTTGGGGTCTTTCTTTCTTATTTACATAAGTACTGAATTTCTGACACAAGCCAGCAACAGTTCAGCCAGGAAATACAAAGCCACACTGGACTGCGTGTTATCAGCTCCTTGCCACAGTTGGTCTTTCCACTTAAAGTAAAAGCCATGTCGACATACAGGAACTGGAAATTGCCTGGGGGAGGGCTTTCTTCAGGTTTTACCGTGAGGTTATTTGAAAGAGGTTTGGGCTGGAGTGTTGATCTTGGGCTGCTTGAGGGTAGGAAGGCTCTGCAGAAGGATCTGGACAGGGTGGATCCATGGGCTGAGGCCAACTGTATGGGGTTCAACAAGGCTCAATGCTGGTTCCTGCTTTTGGGTCACAACAACCCCTTGCAGTGCTACAGGCTTAGGGAAAAGTGTCTGGAAAGCTGCCAGTCAGAAAAAAACCCTGAGGGTGTTGGTCCAAAGCCAGCTGAACATGAGTCAGCAGTGTGATCAGTTCATCAAGAAGGCCAACAGCATCCTGGCTTGCATCAGACATAGCGTGGCCAGCAGGACCAGGGAAGTGATCATCCCCCTGTACTCAGCAGTGGTAAGGCCACACCTTGAGTACTGCCTTCAGTTCTAGGCCCCTCACTACAAGACAGATGTTTAGATGCTGGAGCATGACCAAAGAAGCTGGTGAAGGGTCTAGAGCACAGGTATTATGAGGAGCACCTGAGGGAATCGAGGTTGTTTAGCCTGAAGAAAAGGAGGCTCAGAGGAGACCTCCTCATTCTCTACAACTACCTGAAAGGAGGTTGTAGCCAGGTGGGTGTTGTCCTCTTCTCCCAAGTAGTAAGCCACAGGACAAGAGGATATGGCTTTGAGTTGTGCCAGGGGAGGTTTAGATTGGATGGCAGGAAAAAGTCATTCACTGGAAGGGTTGTCAAGCACTGGAACAGGCTGCCCAGGGAAGAGGCTGACTCACCATCCGTGGAGGTATTTAATAGAGGTGTAGATGTGGTGCTTAGGGACTTGGTTTAGTGGTGGACTTGGCAGTGCTAGGCTTATGGTTGGACTTGATGATCTTAAAGGTCTTTTCCAACCTAAATGATTCTATGATTTTATATGTTCAATATTAATTTGAGGGTAAGGGCTGAACATACCAATTATATTTTCTAGCTTTTCTTTGGAGGTGAGAGGTCCCGTAGTTTTATAACATCAAATAAAGGTCTCCTTAATTGAGAGCATGTGTGACCAGGGAAAACGAGGTGAAGAGATGCCAGAGAAGAGGTGGTAGCTGAGACATAACTGTTGGTTTGGAAAAGCATCAAGTAGGAGCCGGTGGGGTCTGGGCTGGCGGCGGGGCAGTGTAGGGAAGAAGTGGAAGTCAAAGGAGATTCATATATATTTAATACCTTCAGAGGACCAAAATCCCCAGTTCTGCCATGGCATGTACAGGATAATTTTATGTGGAACCACTCCTCCTTCATGCTTTTCTTAAGATCAGAATCCAGCCCCATATGACAAAAGTTTGTTTCAAGGTACTTTTAACTTGTGATAAAAAAGAAAAATTCTCTGCCATTTTTTTTGTTTCCTGGTTGTGCCTGGAAGATTGGAAGAACCCTGCTGATTCACACTGCCGTGGTACACAGCAACGTTTTTTCGTGTTCTGAGGAGGGGCAAATGAAAAAACCCACATGTTCAAATGAAAACATGCTTAATGAATCCACATACTTTATTTGCCACCATTAGAGAACCTTGGTTAGCAAAATGGATCAGTACTCATGCAAAGATGGTGACTAAAACCCATAAAATGCATGTTCTTCACAGTAAACATCAAGGGAGACAATGTCATGCTGATTTCTGTGATTTATGGTGCTCTGTTTTATCATTTTCTAGGCTTGTAGCTGATGAGAGAGGGAAGACCCAAGAGAAGGCTAAGACCTCCTTCTGTTTCATCTGCCTGAATTTTTGGTAGTGTTTGAAAGATTTCTGAGGCAGATGTTTTTTGTTTTGCAGCCATGTGGTTCTTAAAATATAAAAGAAATATACAATGAAAACCAGCAGTGAAAAAAAAAACCAACCTAACCATAAAGAATGCACTTGAATATACAGCTTAGTGTTTTAACTGTTTTCTGAAAGGACTGTGCTTTTAATAATAGTCTGCTTTTGTAAAGCATCTCTCAGATGCAGACTTCAAAATGTGGTAGACAAATTGTCTCAACATGTCTGTGGGATAGGTAAGGACTATTAATCCCTTTTTACAGAAGGAGAAAGCTGAACATCAGAGAGCTGAGAACAGTTTTCTAGCTTTGGTGTTACAAAAGGTCTGTCAGACCTAAGAGTATTGTCTTAAATTCCACCCTTTGAGCCAAATTTAGTCTTCTGCCTTTCCAGCAGAAGGTTTGGTACAAATCTTCTGATCTCAGGTTATAAAATGGGCAAAGTCAGGGATGGATGTGAGATATGGCTGGTTGTGTCTGAGATGTACAGCATGTATCTGAAGTTATTTATAAGTTCCCAAGTTAAACATTTCATAAATAGTGTCAGAATGTATGTACCCTTTCTCAAAGTTCCTCAACCATTTAACCTACCACCTTGTCACTTGTGTAAGTGTGGACAAACTCCCCAAGAGTGTACAGCCCTCTTAGTAGGATTTTTAAATATCACAGGCATGCTTGGTGTTGATTGCTGGGCACCTGCAGTCATCAACTTTACTTCGTCCAGGTACTCCAACAGATAATTTGTAAATACCAGGGACTAATAAGGAAGTTAAGTTCAGGATGAAAAGAGAAACCATGATAGTCTACAAAGGCTAAAAACTCTAAAAGCAATTTTGCATCCTACTAAATCTTAGTCCTTGAGTAAAACCGGCTATATTAATAATGATTTTCTTTGCCAACATGTCACTCTTCTGTAGAGCTGAAGAGAGAAGCTGGGTGACAGGACACAGTAGTTTTGAGTGTTCGTTCTACAATTCTGGATGCCTGAAAAAGCAGCTCAGTGTGTTGCAAGTTAGTGGGAGGAGTTGCCTTGCCTTCTGGAGTTGTCACAGCTCAGGAGGCAAAGAAAGAATTATGTTGATTTTGAGTGTGTAGGCTCTTTCATGACTAGTTTAGGTCTCTCTGGCACTTTTAAGGAGCCCTGTAGTTCTTTCCAAAGAATGCTAAAGCAAAGGCACTAGAAATAAGATGGTGAGCCATTAGCTCATTAATACTGCTTGGAGAAAATAAAAGACTTAGCAAAGGCTGTGATGGGCAGCCACAGCCAAACCAAATACCACCTCTGTGGAATTAGAGGTGCTGCAAACACCAACGGCCTGCGATGATAGGGCCTTTAAAAAACCCACGTGTTTCATAAATGGAAAAATGAACTAAGGAGGCTGCTGGTGATGCTTTCAAGAAGCCTTAACTGCTCAATTATGCATTGACTTCAGACAGACTTTGCCAGCTGAGGCAGGAGGCACTGCCGACGGGGGCTGCGTGCTTTCCATCCCATATAAACCTGCAGAAGAGCGGATAGCCATGGGGAATGCCCGTTGAAGGGCACAACGAAATAGGTATTCCAGGTGCTTGTCAAGATTGGTTTTCACACAATTGCCTTTGGTGCCAGCCCCAGCTGTCAGTAGCTGGCCCAGTTGCAGCATCGGTGTTTGCCTCCACAGGTTGTGGGAAAGGGTGAAAAAGCCCAACCAGGGAAATGGAGCTGTGCCCATGGAAAACGGGCAGGAGGAGGGGGAGAGCAGACCACCAGCCTTCACTGCGGGGAGGGTTACCTTATGCAGGCACATCTCACCAAAGCAGGTGGGCAAGTGAAAAAAGGCAAGGCTCAGGTAATAGGTGTTGGGGAAGGGGAATGTGAGCAAGGTAGCAATACTCAATGTGTGGCTTCACTGTTCCCACCTGTGGGTCTGGGGGCTTTGTGTGCAGGAGCAGGGACAGTGCTCTGACAAGCCCTGATAAATGCCAGCTCTGTTAGTGTGCGTGGCGAGTTCCGGGAGCTCAGTGAACTCCTGTGCTTGGAGAGCATTGCACTGGGAAGGAAAAATGAGCTGCAAAGTAATAATGGTAATAACAGGACTCAATGAGGCAGATGTAATCCATATTTCTTCAGCTGATCCTGGCTTGCAGCACCAACGCTGCCTGACAGGATTGTATTCATGGAGATCTTTGCTTTTGACACGCTAGCTCTGGCGTGGCTCAGGCTGATCTACAGCTAAAATACAGCATCTTTTTTCTCAGAAGTCACGTGTATGCAGTGCTCAAGTGAGATGAGTACCTCAGAACAATTGTCCATGAGAATTAGCAGTTTGGGGAGGGGTCCCTCCCCTCATTTTTAAAACCTTTGAGTGCATTTTTGCTCTTCTGGCTTCCTGTCAAGAAACCTTGGTAGTGCTGAGCCTCATGCAAATATCTATTTGTGGCGAGCCCACTGCAGCCAAAGAATAGCAAATATTGACCCTCTTGTGTCAACAGCAAAGCAAGTGCAAAACTGGCAGTGGGCAGATCAAATTTCATTTTCAAAATAAGTGTTTGGTGTATTCTTTCTGCTTTCAGCTCTACAAGTTGATGCTAAGAGGCTGAAATCCCTCCTGCTGCAGCTTGCCTTTGTGTAAGACATTGTTAACATATCAAGTTCTGCTGGGATGCTCGGGGTGCAGACAGGCATTGGACGTGTTTCTTCATCTGACCCACAATCCAATCTCTTGAGCTATCTCATGCAACTTTTATGGGGCACATTTCTACCCTTTAGATACTCTGGAAAACACCCTGTGAGGCTTGGGCATTTCTGAAGGTGATCTAGAGCTTGCAGATTCACTACACGCTTTGGACAAGAGATGTCTGCAAGCTATGGTGAAATTTCTGAACTTCTTGTATTTCAGTAAGACTAAGGTATTTATTTACAGTGTGCACAGTAGGAAAACAGACACAGATATTCATGCCAGGCTTAAATTGAAAAAAAATTAAAAAAGCATACCCTTGCTTGGACCTTTGAGGGTTCATCGTGATGTGCTGCCTGGCTGCTGGTGTTCTTCTGACTCATCCCTTGTGGGGCTTTGCCTGTCTTCTCCAGCTTTGGCCACAGCTCTCCAACAGTTTTCCTTGGCATTAGGTGTCACCACAAGGAGCAATCCTACCACCTTGTCTCCTTCTCTGGAGATATTCAAGTCTCGTCTGGATGCCTATCTGTGTAATATGAGATAGCGAGCCTGCTTTGGCAGGGGGGTTGGACCCGATGATCTCTTGAGGTCCCTTCCAACCCCTAAGATTCTGTGATTCTGTGATTCCTGCCCCTACCCACAGAGTCCTGCCCTGCCACCTCCTCCATGGTGGCCTTGGACATACTGGTGGGGGTTGCATGGTGTGGGTGTTAGACCACCTGTCTATGCTGATGCTTACCTTTATTTTTTGTTGTTGTCAGGTCTTCTTTCACTGGATCACATCTTTCACCTTGTGGATTGTTCAGTGCAGGACTACTTGGGTTGGGGTCAGCGAAAGGGCAGGTGAGCGGCAAGAATGAGCCATAGCCACAGGGCTGGGGAAGGGATCACTGGTGTGTCCTGGCTTAAAGTCTCTCTCAAATCGTGGTCTCATTGTGAATGTTTCTGCCTGAAGCATCTCCTTGTTTGTAGCCAAATATTTGGTGTCCGTCCATCAACAGAGATACTTGATACAATTGTCTAAATGAGTTAGATGCATGTAATCCCTGACTGGCTCTTGACTGAGAGCAGACATGACAGTGATTAGCCACTTTGGGACAACTTTTCATCCAGGGAGAGATAGATATGATATGATAGATGGAAATATCAAAGGTGTGGGAGCCAGCTGCAGGGGGAGGTTCAAACTAAATGTGAGTCTTGAACTCTCTGCCTAACCCCAGAGACCTTACCCTCCAAATAAATGTGAAGTGCATTGGCAGCTGCCACATGCTGAAGCTTTCACAGAGTTGTACTGCTGTCTACTGAGCAGCGTATGGACAAACATAAGCATCAAATCCTTACAAGATATAAATTATGCTTCTCCACACCACGTATAATTCAATTGCCAGGCACCTAACCAGCACATCTTTAAATGGTCACATTGTTTTCCCACTGGACAAAGGCACTGCATTGATTTTTGCTGTATAATTATAACAGGCCATCTAGATGATCTTTCCATGGGTAGCTGAAGTCACAGGGGTTCCTAATCCTGTTCTTGTGTAAATCGGGTAAATCTGCTTTAGGTTTTGCCACCTAGATGGTACCCACCAACACTGCAGTCAAGCTGAAGTCTGGGGACTATGATGTACACCATGCCTTTCTTTTTTTCTTCCTGGGAAAACGTGTGTGCTTTGAACCTAAAAGATGAAAAAAATAATATTGAGGGCAGTGTGAAAATGGCAGTTTCATCTAATGCCACATAAAGCTACTGACCACGATAAGGTTTGATTAGGAAGAGAGTTGCCCTTCCGTTTTGCTTCAAACAGGATGGATTCACAGACCCTGTCAGGAAAGATGTGGGGAGGAGTTTTCCAGGAATCGCCGCCCTCAGGAGGCTGGTTCAGATTCACAGCAAATTAGCAGATGCATGTCTGCTCTGTTTCCCCAAATCAGGCAAACTAGGCATCTAGTGGGGTAATGGCTTAAATAAGGCAATGCAAGTTAGAGGTTTAAACCTCTAAAACCTTTAAAAGTTCTCAAAAAACAGAACTTAAATGCACAGGGAGAGAACATGCATCTTGGTGACATATGGGCTTTGGAAAATAGATAGGAAATGCCCAGAACATGTGAGATGGAAGACGATGTTCAGACATTTCTGAGTATGGAATGTTTTCTATTTTAAATGACTCAAAGTGAAAAGGCAAATGCTGACCCAAAGGGTGCTGCTGGATAAATGAAACACTAAAAAATTGGGAAGTCACAGGGAATTAAATCAAAATCCTGGTGAAGCCACAGTCTGTGTTGCTGTAACAGAGAAAACATACCTGAACATTTGTTGGAAAAAAAACCAAAACACCTTTATTTTCTTTTTTTGCCAAGCTTCAGCTAATGAGTGACTCAGCCTTAAGTAAAAGTCTGTATGGGGAAAAATAAACTTGAATCATTATAGCAAATATTCAGATTTTCCTTGGGACACTTCCTTACAGGACCTTTGTACTGGGAAAAGGAGAGGAATAGGGAAAGGCTTGCATCAAAATTCATATAGCTATAAACACTTGCTTCCCTTTGCAGAAACGTGTGGTAAGAGCACATACAAGACAATCTTCACAGGAGAAGCAAAGTGTAAGATTGTGGTAAAAGACAGCCCAGAAATACTACAGGTATGAGATTTTTGAAGATATGACAACTGGATAGGGAATTTCATTGCTTCAGGCATTTGGAAAATTATTGGTTCTGCAGTTGTTCAGTGTCTGATGTGCACAGAGATCAGGTGTAGAATGGGTAACCTTTGCACTCTGCTGGAATAGCCACCCATGTCTGAAAGCTGGGTAGAAGTAATGCTCCCAACCATGGCATTATTCTATAGACACTGAATTTATATTGCTTTTGAAGCTTGTTTACCTATCTGAAAGCTTTGGAGGGTGATGACCCTCTAGTTTCTTTTTTTCTAGTGCTCTCTAAAAGGTCTCTGGTTGATCCTATTTCCTTTCCCTCCCAGTCCCTTCATTTGGGACTTGGAATATCTCTTTATATTGGAAAATAAGAATAAAATGGCTTGGGCCATGGCTGAGACATTCTCTAAAGCTTCTTATTAAAGAAAAAAAAAAACAACAAACCCAACATACCCAAAAAAGGAAGGGACCTTTAGGAGGGTCTCTTCTGACTGCCCAGCTAATGCAAATCTGTTCCCTTGCATTGGGTGATTCCCATTTAGGTTATTGTGAAATGCATTTAGTGAATAAATAGATGTTGCTTTTATGTCTCAAAGCTGGTGCCAAGTTTTACTTCTTTACCATTGAAAATCACAGCCTCCTAGGGTCAAATGTCCCAGGCTTTTGCCTTTGTCTGCCTCACAAATTAAAAATGATGGTCTTGTTCTTACCAGGAGAGCTGACTACGCCCTTACTGAGCACTCCTCAGGATCAGGCCTGCTGGGACTCTGCACAAGTCACCTCAAATTAAAATTCCTTGTCAGAAAACATCTCTGGGAAGGCAATATCAAATCAATCTGCTATGAAGATAAACACCTGGCAACGAAGTTAGACAGAAGAGGGTAGCAGTCAAATGGGAAGTGCCATTTGGAGGATCCTGGAACAGACGTCACTCTTGGTTTTCATTTGCTTTCTAACTCTGAAGAGCAAATGAAAATGTAACTGGTAAAATGAAGTTCCTAGAAAGAAGCTCAAATTCCAGATGGCTGATACCACCCAGGCACCAGCTGTGAGGAGGTAATAAACTCTGCTTTTAAAAAGCAATAGGCAGTGCCAAGCTGCTATTGCTGCACTTGGGGGGGGTTGTGTCTGCTGAACTCATCTGGTTTTAAGGGCCACACACATGCAGGGTCTGCGCAGTCCCTGGTATGAGCATCCTCCTTCTGATTGCCACCAGACTGTGTAGTGTGTACTGAAAGAAATGTGATTGTGGTAGGAGTGAAACTTTTGTAAAGCAATGCTGGGGAGAAGTCAAAAGTCCTTTGGGCACTGGATATGTTTTCCCTGGAGGCAAGAGCTCCCAACGTTTCAGAAGAATCCTCAGCAGTCTCCACGAGGTGAGAGGTTGTTTTATCCAATTTCCCCCTCATTTTAAACAGCAGCAATGGTGGCTTGACAAACTGTATTGACCGTGATGCATAGGGATATCCTGTCCTTTGGGTGGTAGTCGATGGAGGCAAGAAGCAGGGAACTAGGATAAGGCAGGAGCAGTTTTTGCAGAAGCATCTGGCTGTGGCCTGAGGAGGTGCGTGGGCAGGGAGGATGGGTACAGTGAACCATGTTGGCTGTGGCGCAGGGGAGAGGAGATGGCAGAAGCTGATAGCGTGGCACACTGCAGGGAGGCTGGACTGGGAATGGCTGTGATTTCAACAGCTGAACTTTTCAAAGGCCTCCTCACTCAGAAGTGGCACCTTATCTCTGGCTCTCAGGCATCAGGAACAGGTGTGAGAGCCAGGCATTCTGGTCTCTCTCAGCTAATACAAGGTTTTGGATAGTGTTTAGCTCACAGCGGACACAAGAATCTATTCCTGATGCTGCTGAAACATAAGGAGTCTGTTTTGGTGCTGGTTGGACCCATACCTCCAAGTGACTTAGTCTGGAGACTGAGCTACAGGCTCAGTGCCAGCTGCCTGCCACCGTGCCAAGGCTCCGGCATCCCAGGGCCACATTCGGAGCGGGGTGTGCAAGTACCTGGTGTCACAACTGGTAACGTAGGAGATGAATGCAACAGCTAAGCATGCACAGTCCCACGCAACTGCACATGAACAGGTCTGTCTCTTGTGTCTGTGTCAACCAGAGTTGGCTGTAGGAAACCATCTCTCTTCGAGTTCCTAGATTTGCTGATGTTAGGTTGCTGTGAGATTATTCCATGCAACAAAGGGATCAAAGGTATGGGACAGACTCTGAAAACAGAGCAGCTGAGATGAATGAGGTTGGGAGGTTTCCTTGCTGCTGCTGCTGCTGTTGTCACAAAAAGTACAAACTAGCTACTGCTTGAAAGGACACACTTCTGCTTCTGTCCAGGTAACACTGAGACTTAAAAAAGTGAGGTTATGAAGAATTAGACATCACACCAAGCAGAACTTGCCCTATTGTACTTTTTAAAAAACGAGGAGGGTGTTGTTCCCTAAATTAAGTAACTAATTTCAGTGTTTTCAAAAAACTCCTTTGCCTTTCCATTTGACACAGAACCATTAAGCATAGAGATTCATGACCCCCTTCCCCCATTTGCTGAGTTTTTTCTTTTTTTTTGAAGAAATGTTTTTAACTTTTGGTTTGTATTTGTAAGTCTAACCCTTTCATTTTAATTTGAACTAAGTGTTTCAGGCTGGCCTGAAATTTTGTCTGGTTTTCCTTTTTGCATTGTTTAGGAAAAAGTAATTTTTGTTCAGCTCCTCTCAGTCTTTGGTTGGAAACTTAAAGCTAACAGCATTTGCCAGCTTTAAGTGAAAATGGGTAAATATTCCTTAGTCACTGGGTGAGATCTTTAACTGGCTTTGAGCATTATAATCCTACTGAAGCCAAAGGAATTGGGTTCATTTATACCAGATGGTAATCTGGACCTCCAAGGGAATAAAAGCAGTATCATGGATTAAATTTGCTATCAATATAGGAAGATCTGTTTGCAAGATTACATCTGTGCTTCCTCCTGGATAATGTTTGTCCAAGTCTCTACTAGTAATGTTATCACCTTCATGCTGCAGATTGTGGTTCAAACTAGCAATAGAAACCCAGAAGATTTTTGCTGGAACAGTACTTCAGCCTTTGGGCCCCAGATTTTCACCAGTGTTCGTGTGACCCTGGATTTTAAGTAGCTCTTTATCATCTGTTCATTTTGTGTGCTTGTGCCAGAAATGTGTACAAAGAGCAGAATGAGACAAAATGAATGGGAAGATAAGTGTCTTGGTTGAGTTTTTGTTGTTGTTGTTGTTGTTGGTGGTGGTGGTGTTTTTTGTTTGTTTGTTTTCTTTAAGGACGGACCCAATAGCAAAGAAAAAGAATTGGGTTTTACCCAAGAAATTTTATATAACAGGGGTACTTTGAATGGCCACTTGAATGACCACTGGTATGAACCAACTGGTGAGGAAAGACTTCCTGAGGTATTGCATTCGCATAACAGGGAAACTGTTGCAGCTTGGAAAATTAAACTTGTGATTTATGAGCACAGAGGACTTGAAGTCAATATTTTGTTCTCCTTAGTTATTCAATAATGACTTTGACAGTTCTTCTGGGTTTGAGGAGATACAGATTTTCAGGCTGGCAGGATGCAATGGACTAGCTGATTTCCAAAGCTGCCACCGGTCTTTGATTTATCTTTTATATTTTCCTTTTTGGACCACTTAGTAATGTCAAGCTCTTGCCTGCCCTGGCTCAGTATACAGCGGCCTGTCTCCAGGGTAATTCCAGGATGGCTTGTCCTGCATCATCTTAAAAGAGGCTGCAGTCCTGCTTCTGTCTTGCCCTGTTATGAGTCAGTTTTAAAACCTAGAAGGACATTAGAGTTGTGCATGGACCTTGTGCTGGGGCACATGTTGAGCTCCATGCACTCTTTCTAAACTGCTGTTGAATCTGTGTTTGTTGAAGATGAGGTGCTGAATTTGTGTCACTTTGAGCTGGAAGTACTGGTGAGGATGGTTCTTGCCTGTTTGTGTAGCATGAGCCTTTTTTTCCCTGCACCATTCAGTCCTGTTCTGAATCTATGTCAGTTGTTTACATGCTTGAAATGATTTAAAATGACAAGCACAGTGGAAACTGTCTAGGATGCATAATTTGCTGTGAATTATTCCAAATTAGAGGAGAAAGTGAAGAATGAGGGCTCTTGACTGTAGTATCAGCATGGTCTCCATATGTCTGTGTGAATTTCATGGACTAATCCCTTCCTGAAGATGGAGTCCTGTGCTGCACTGAGGATCCTGGATCACTTCCCTTCCAAGAAGCATGGCAGAAGTCCTTTTAGCAAGGTCATGTAGAAGAATGGTGGTGCTTTCAGGCATCCATGAAACAAGTGGAATTGCGCTTGCCAGGGAGATATGTAGCATAGAGCTACATAGCCGACAGAGAAAAGTGGGTGAATAGTTTTGGGGCAGATTTTATTTGAACATTTTGGAGCTGTGTTTGTTAAAGACAATGACAGCTCCTTGAAGCGTACAGTGAAAGCAAGAAGGATTTGGGGTCTTGTTGTCGCTGTTGCTGTTCCCAGAGTGCTAGTGCTTCCTTATTCTTAGGGAACGACGGAGCCAGCTGGCATAAATATCCTTCTCATCCCAGGTTTTTTTCTCATTTCCTCATTTCACTATACCATCCATCTACACTGAGCGAACCAAGTAATGAGACACTACCAAAGCAAACCAGAGAGTGAAAAGCAGCAATACTGGCTTTGGAACTATTTAATGTTAAGCTGCTATCAGGATATGTTTTTAAAAAAAGAGTGTTTTGCTAGCAGGCCTGGTACATAAAGAATTTCTGGCTGGATCTGTAAATTCCTGCAGGGAGATGTTGGTCCTTTATCTAATGTTTGTTTTATCTGCTCCTTACCAGAGCATATTGCTGGTATGTAAGTAGCTTGCTGTCATATGGTCTTAAATAGTTGCTTTGTAGAGGAGTTCTATAGCTCTTTGAGAGGGAAATTGTATTTGTTTCTAATAATATCTATGCTCCTTATAATTTGTTTGAGGGAGGTTGTTTCACCTGTAAAACCATTTACATGGGTACTATTTTTCCACTTTCAAATTCTTCAACTACATTCATGGAGTCAAGTTTTGTCATTTTCTCTCATTTCTTAGGTAAAGTACTTGCTGAGCTAAAGGATATACTGATGCTAATGTGGAGTAACTTTGGGTTGTTTTTCTTAACAGTAACACAAATTTTGAGAAACAGATGTTGGAAAAGTGATTCTTCACCTTGCTAAGGAAAAAAGCAAAGAGATCATAATACAAAGGAACGCTGCTTCCACTGGGATGGTGAGCAGAAGTGGGGATAGACAGCTCTGGGTCTGTAGCACCAGCAAAAATATTGGATGAAACAAAATTCTAGTCAGCTTTGTAAATATTCTTATAATTCCTTCAACTCACAAGGAGTCATGACCCTGCATTTGGGAACAGCTGGACCAATGTGCGGTGCCTGGGGAACGGAAGTGTCTCACGCCATCCTGGCCAAGCCCTTCCAGACCTGAAGGTGACCTGGCAAAAGTCACTGGGTTTTTTTTGTCGTGATACAGAGCAGGCTAGAAAGTGTTTGCTGCTGTGTTCAGAGTTACAAAGCTTTAACTGGCCCGAGAGAGCAGACAGCATGGCTGAAGGTGCTGTTCCTGACGCAGGCGGCCCTTTGATTTTAGAAACTGCAGCACAACCCCCGACTTGCGGGGGAGAGCGTTCTCTGCAGTGTGAAGGGTAAACAGTGCTTTTCTGAACTTTACCAGGTTACCAGCTGTGCTTGTGTTATGGTCGTGTCCCCTCCACTACCCTGAGGAAGGGCAGAGTATCCCCTGCCCCCTGCATCTCTGTGCTGTACCTCCTGAAGGAGAGTCTTGGGCAAGTGATGGTGGCACGCTCTGCAACCTCATAGTATCTCCTCCTTGAAAAGATCTTCTGGTGATCATTTTCAGGTAACAGTTTGCCTTGTGCAGTTTGTGCTGAAACAGGCTTCAAGATTGGAGTGATACTTTGACAGCAAGAGTGACAAGACAACAGATGCTCTATAAAATCCCTGTGAAATTGTCTGGTGGAGGCAAGGTGATTCAAGCTTGACACAAATGTGACATTTTGCTAATTTTGCTGTGTTACTTCTTTATCTGCTGGCTTCCCAGTCCCATGGGAAGCCACAGTTGTCACAGGAGGTCCCTGAATGCCCAGACCTGGAGCTGATCCTGCTCTGTGTAGCAAGGGGAGCAGAAGGGCTTTGCAAGGTGTGCACCCTCTGGGCTTCATCCTGCTGAGGTCATGAGAAATTATGTCCATGGCAAGAAAACTGGATATTAATGTGTATCAGAGTGGTTATCTTGTACAATTATTTCCTAACAAAAACTGTTCTTACTTAGTGCTCTGCCGTGAGTGCCAATTAACCTAAGGCTTGCTTTTGACAGGGAGCACTGGCTTGTACAAGTCTCACTACCTTCCACCTGTAAATGGCTAATTTCACAAAGGAGAGTTTTGTTGGGTTTTTTTTAAGCATCAGTAGCATTTTTTAAGAAAATCCTGACAAAAGAATAGGAGTCCCTTAAATATCTGCCTTCCCAGTATCCTGTAGCAATGAGGATACAACTTTGGGAATTATTTAAAATTAGATATTTTTAATTACATCTTCTAGCTGAGAGGCACTGAAATCTTCAGTACGGTTCCTTTCAAGGTGACCTTTTCACAGTTGTGTTGTCTGGACAAGCCACGGTGTCACTGTTAATAAGGGTACTCACTGGAAAAGTAGTATCACCCATGTTGGGTCTGCTGGCATCCTGTAAAAGTGCACTGGCTGGGAATGTGTTAGTATAGCTGTGCAATGAAACTTTGCATTGGTCAAGTTCCTACTGTTGCTTAAATTAGCCAGGGCTTCCTTGTTTAGTCCTTGGTTGAGAAGCAGGACGTGAACATCACCAGAGAAGGCTACAGTTCTTCCCTTGAGTCATGCAATTTAAATACCGTGCTTGTTACTGTCCTGTTGTCTTCGTCCAGAAAATCACCTACAAAGTTCCTGGGCATAAAATTAATGTGTTTGCTGCTCTGGAGTCTACCATGAGATCTTAGAGGCTGATACAGAAGCAGAGCTAGTCTTCTCTATTAAATTGTTTTACATGCCAGTTACAATGATTTACATCCTTTACAGCTGGTGTGTACCAGGTAGGCAGCCTGCTTTCCCTCGGCTGCTGGTTTTGGCCAGCCATTTACCTCTAGGTAAGGCCCAGTGGCTATGGAGAGGTCACCAAGGCAGAATAGTACCTTCCCATATTTTGTAGTCACATTGACAGAAAAAAAAAGTCAGTATCATGAAAAGCTTTTGCCCCGTAGGTTCCTGGCTACTCTCCAAAACAGTTGCCAGCTGATGGCTGCTTCAGGAGCTGCTGTGAAATAAATTGGTGATTATGGTTCAGTTCCTGTTGACAGGCATCCACCTTACAACCACTGCAGCTGGCAGACTCAGTGGCGGGCACAGCAGAGAGGTCCAGGGCTGAAGGAGCAGGAAAAATAAATAGCGCTCTCATAACAGGATGTGACTGCCCTGCTTCCATGATTCATATTCTGAGCAGCATCCCCTGGACTGGTGCAGCCCAGTGACCAGATCCTTGGCCCACTGGTTTCTTTTTGAGGTCCAGGAGGCTTTCTGATATTACTGCTATTTATGAGGAAACTGCTTTTGGCCTGGTTCTTCAGGAACTTCTTTCCTGACTCTCCCGTGAGAGGAACAGTTGTGCCTGAGTGAGGGCTCTCAAAGGGGCTTTGTAGTGCTGCCGGCAGTAACTGTGGTTTTGATATAAGTCATTTCAAGCTGGAGGCTGCCTCCTCTTACAGTATTTCCTGTAGAGCTGGTCTGAGCTTTCACCTAGGAGAAATGTGGTGAAATGTTCCTCCAGTGTCCACCTGCCCACTGTGCAAACATCTCCTTCCCCCATGCCACTTTTCCCCTCAGCTTTTCAGCTTGCTTTAGCGTTTTTCTGGCTGCTGAACCATTAGGTTGGGGTGCATTTGGGTTGGCACACTTCTCGGACCACCTCTAGCCCACTGACACATCTTGTTTTCCTTTCCTGCACCTGGGTGCTTTCTGGGTAGGTTTAGGTTCCTCCTGGACAACCAGAAAATTTCAAGCTTCTACTACACGAACTTGTCTGCCATCTCTGTGCTTTTCCTGCGTAGCCACACTTGCTATTTACAACCCAAGGGATGTGCCATGAAAGAGGAAGGTCGAAGATACTGTAATTGATGTCCCCAGAAAGTGAATGTTTACAGTATACTCAGTGAACTTTCTCCAGTGCATAACTACTGAAACACAAGGTCTGAAAACATACAGCTGTCTTCTTCCCAGGTCTCTGCAACTGGGAAAACTGAGAATTCATCCATTTCCCTGAACATAAATAAAATTGTGGTTATTTTTCTAATTGCACACCTCCTTTGAGAAAGACCAAACCCTTGCCACTCCCAAGAGGTTCCTCTGCACCTGTTTTTATAGCCTGTTTCCTTTTCCATAGCTAAGTTTAGCTCTTGATTTTCCTTCGTCTCATCCCTCAGGCAGGTCTCACAAGCAGTGAAGTTGGCTGTGTTTTCTTCCTGCCTACATCAAGAAGTTGGTAGAAATAAAGTGCAAACATTTATATCAGATTGGTGGGGGAAATATCAAAAGTAAGAGAAAATCAAAAATCCTTTCTGAAGCCATTGTGTCACAACAGAAGGTGGCTCTGCTGAGGTTTATTCATCACCACAGAAACCTCTTCAAGAACTTGAATTTCATGCAAGCTCCATTCCCAACCAGTCCCGTGTTGCTGACTTGGCTGCCAACCTGAATTCATGTCACTGTGGTGTCTGTGTGCACTGAAGGTCTGCAAATAGCCAACAGGGAGGCAGGCCTGCCTTCAAAATTTCACACTCCGAATGCATGACAAGGTGTAGCAGTCAATGAAGCTAACGGCTGTGGAAAGGCCAAGCTGCCTGTAACAGGGCAAGGGGAAGGGGGGAAGGAGAAATCAAAGCTGTTGACTGTCATCATGGGCTGACCTTGACATCTGTCCCTTGCTCCTTGTAGGAGAAGCAGCAGAGAGGAAGCTCTGGAGAACGTTGCCTTGAGGGGGGTGCAAGCTGGCAACCTGGCCCACTGGGAATGGATGAAGGTGCTGGTTCATGAGACCAGGAGGCATCTGTTTGCTTCTGCAGCATTTGGCAGGGTGCTAACCCAAACCGGTGAGGCTGCAAGGGTGAATCAATCAGACTCTGAAGGGCTGTGGGGTCTGCCCAGACGCCTGCGGAAGGCAAGGACACTTGTAAAGTGATCACATCTGCAAAAGCAAATAACGGGACAAATTTTAGGGTCACAAAAAGTTCAAGAGTTCCTCAGTGTGATTGCATTGAACGGGTTGAATAAAACCTGCCTGGGGCAGAGCAGCAGGTCAGGAAAGATTTGAGCTCTCCCAGCAGTATCCCATCTCAAATAATCTTTTTCTATGACATTAATTTCCTTGGGCAGAAGATTAAGGACTTTTAAATTCATTATAATGATTTTAGTTTCTGCTGTCCTTGCATATCGCTGCAATTATCACTGCAGGGTCTCAGTTGCCCTACCTGCCATCACAGGGCCCAAAAGGTTAATAATGGTTAAACCAACAATCGCTACATCTGTGTATGAGTGTGATATCACAGTGTCCTATAGAATGAGGACTTCTGATATTTAGATGGAATTAATTTCATACTCCCGCCTGAACAAGGCATGGTCACCACTTATCAAGGACATTTCAAGGTGAATTTTAGATGGGACTTGTACTGGCTTTTTCCATTGTGTAAATTCCACTTCACTTGGAGAGGTTTCTCCAGTGGGTTATTTCATAGGAAAGGGAGTGTCTTAAAGGTCGTGTCAAATTACTGAAGAAAAACTTATCTAATCTGTGGTCAAGGTGTTAAAAACCCAAAGCAGCATTCGGACAGACATCCTAGCTATCTGCTGTGCTAAATGGATGAACCAATGAACTTTAATCCCAAAAGCAGAGATTGAGCAAAGGTGGATTTTTATTTATTTTTGTGGTGCCAAGGCACATCCCCTTTTTAGACTGCATTCCTTGAAAATAGGGGTGCCGCAGTCCACCGACACCAGAAACATCCCTAACAGCTGTATTGCTAGAGGGCCTCAGGGTAGTATTCCTGCAAGTCTCTGCATTGTGCCATGAGGATCTTACTCTGCTTGGCTCCAGCACGCAAAGGGTGGCCCCTCTGAGCTGCCTGGAGGACCTCAGCCACATGAGATGCTCTGACACTTTTTCACCAAGAGTTTTGAAGTTCTGCTAACTGACACTGCAAAATGATTGAATTTAATGAGACTCTTTCCACTGACATCATGGCTTTGATTTATACCCTTAATGCATAACGCATTGTTTCAAATGTGAGTCTTAATATCCTTATCCAGTCTGCAGCTCTTCCAAGTTAAATACGAATAAACAGAGAGAAGGAAAAAAACCCACAGGACAAATTTAAGAGATTTCTGTGTGTCTGCTAGAGGCAGCTCTTGACTAATGCCAAGAAGCAGCGGGAAAGTGTCCTTTGCCTAGGAACTCAGAACATTGTGCCGACAAGTTATTTTCTATGAGAAAAGGCTATTGAACCTCTCATGCAATAGTTAGACCAGTAAGAAGGTTAATGGACTAAAAACCTTGCATGTTTAATTAAGTCTGTCAGCCACTGTATTTTCCTTCTATTTTTAGTCTGGTTCTCTAAGGAAATGAGGCTTGTACAGTTGAGGTGGCTGTTTGTCCATCTGTTGGGTCCACCCTGGCTCCTCCCCGTAACTTTCAACTGTCAGCAAATTTCAGCTTTTTTTTTCTGGAAATAAAGGAAAGCATCTCAAAGATGTTACCTTTTCTATGAATTTCATGAAGCAATGGAAAAATTAAGGTTTTATGGGAGCCAGAGATGTCACTGGAGACTTGCAAGGGATCAGAGAGTAACTGCAGGGTGTCAGAAGGGAAGCAGAAATAGACGAGACCAGCGTGGTGAGTAGGTGACGGCAATGCAGAGGGGATGGATAGGTAGAAGGTATCATGCACTGACAGTTTTTTGGGGACATGACTATTTTCGAAGGATGAACAAACATCAGAAACCCTGAGAATGCTGTAGCCAGGAGGAGGGCTGAGGGGTGAAGAGTTAAGCCCAAAGTTGTAACAGGGGAGGGACACTGGGCTGTCATAGGCTAATTTCAGAGATCATGTGGTTTTATAGAACCAAAATCCATAGGAAACAGAGTTTCATTAGTTCAGCTGCTCACAGAACTTGTTTTATCAAGGTCTTTGTTGGCAAGACTAAAGAATGACTGAAGGTCTTCAGAAAGTGTGTTCTCATGATTTCTTTGGGGCTATGCAATTGTACTAATAGAGATAACAACTCTTTTTCACCATAAATTATGGCCAAAAACATACTACCCTCTGCTGCCTGCCTTCCTCCCGGCACCCACTGGGTTTCTTGATTCTGGGACTTTGGTTTTCTTAAAAGGATGGTTGTTTGGCTGTGCCCACGCCACGAAGATGGAGTTGCACTGATTAAATAGAGCCTTTGTGAGCGGTTCCTTGGGTTATGTGAGGAGGATCCTTCTTTACAGCTATGTGAAAGCTTATACTTACTTGGATGGCAATCAACATGCCTTGGTAGATGAAGCATTGGCCGTCTGTGTATCATTAAGGAGCTCGAAGAGTCAATTCAGTCCAGACAGTAAACAATGAATTGCTGACACTTTCAGCTCTGCTGGGGCTCAAAAATACCAGTGTGCACATCTGAGCTGTATCAGTGGAAACACACAAGGATTAGATTCTTTTGGTGACGGCTGCGTTTTTATTGTGAATAATCTGATGGGAGCCTGATGGTGTCCGACGCATTCATTCTTGCCTTGTGATTCTTTTGCCATCTGAAACGTTGTTACATTTAATGACATAATTATCCTTTATATATTCAGTTAGACATGTGGGTTGGGGCTTTTTCCTTTCCTTTTTTTTTTTTTTTTGAGTTATAATTAGTTTCCCTGAGAGGCAGCAGCTTTAATGCTTGGGTAGTTTTCTGAGAAGCTGGGACTGCAAGAAGCTTTTGGGAAATGACAATTATATGTCCATGGTTTTTATTTGGTATGCTTTATTTTAGTCTTTGTCTAGGCTGAAAGCTCTTGTTGACTGGCAGAAGATGGATTGAATCAGTGAAATTAAGCAATTTCAGTCTCCCCCCTCCCCACACACAAGCAAAAACATATAAAGAACTTGTATGTTGACTGAAAGAAGAGCGCAGTAGTTTTGCTGTATTTATACAAAGTACTGGCAGGAAAAAATTTAATACCCCATACCCCCTTACCCTCCAGGACATTGATTGAATTCACATGACATTTTTTGCTGTACTTTTCTAGAAGTTTACCTCAACAGAAAATTTTATAATAGATGTTTGTATTAAGGTCATTCTAACAAAATGAGACTATTCAGTGTGTCCTGGGAAACAAAATGAAACAAAGAAAGGCTATTGGTTTGTAAAATGGCTTTGTAACCTTCCTCTGTATTGCCCTTTCCATTCTCAGCCCAAGGTGGCCCATTACTGTCTTGCACTACCTCACCAAATTCCCTTGGGGACTAGTGCACCTACGTGGATGCATAAGGACTCCGCAGTCAGGTAAAGCATTAGAAAACATCTATGGAAACTTATCAGAAATTATACAAGTTGTTACCTTTTAAAGCTTGATACCTGATGGTAGTTACTGATCATGATTGTATCATGCCCTGGCTTTGTGTCATCATTGGGAAAAAAACAACAGAGAATTATTTTCACAGGGTTTGTAAAGCTCAGGTGGGGCTGCACTGAGGTAAGGCCTCCCCCAGCACCAGCGGAAAAAACCTTTGGGTTTGTCCGTAGTTCATGGCACCATTCTGCAGCAGCATATCTGAGGAAGATGCTTAGTTTGGAGAGCATCTGAAAGGTCTCTTATGTTGTGCCTGTGCGCGAAGTTTCGTTATTATACTGAAATAATCAAGAAAAGCAGTTGCATTTGGAGCCTGGCTGGGGGCACAATTCCCCCCTTCCTCTCACAGTGCCCAGAGGAGCACTGACTCCTGCAGTGACAGAGTATGGGGGCTTCCCTCCCCCACCTGGGCTAGGCTGCTTGCCTGCGTGGGGTGTTTCTGCAGGAGAAATGAGGAGGGTAATGTGCAGCTTTGCTTCTCCCCAGGAGCTGCTGCAACCACCATGGGGACCCTTGCGGGGGGCAAGCACTGGCCCCTGACTCTGCTCCCCTCACTGCTCTCCCTGCCAGACCCTGGCTGCCGGGGAACAGCTGAGGGGCTCCATGAGGCAGCTGGGAGAGCAGCTTACTTGAAAAAAGGGAAGAGGAATCAGTACTTGTTCTAAGTTATTTTGTTCATCTAGTTTCTCCCACCTTCAAGCTACACCAGGGCAAAGCCAGCGTTTCCATCACTTCTGGGAGATGACAACTGGTTTCTCTCTCAGAAAGCCAACAGCAGCTAGAATTGGAAAAACCTTTGTTGGTCCCAGAGAGTGTGTGTGTCTCTGTCTTTTCTTCTTTTTTTAAATAGTATATTTGGGAATGATGTGCCCATGCTAGTTTTGCTTGTCTCTTGCAAAGGGTTTCCAATCCCTTAGTTTAAACGGAATATTAATGCCAGATGGAAAAGCTCATCTACTGGCAAAGCAGTGATATAATTTGTTTATATAGTTTCAGTGCAACTAAAAGGGGGAAAAAAATAAAGAGGGAAGAAAATTCCTTCACCATCTCGTACTTGTTACTTGTCAAGTTGTGTACACTGTCAGTAAAGCTGTGCTCTTGAACGGTCAGGGTTGGTGTGGCCTCAGAAGGCTGTCAGTAGGGAAGAGGAGACAGGGTGTCTGTCACTGGCTTGGAGGGAGTGTGCTACATAGTTTTCATTTTCTGCATGCATGATTAAAATTTAAGGGAAAAAAAGGAATCTTGGCTCTAACAGTGGGAACAACACAGATGTGAACTGAATGGAAAGCTGATTTTTAAAATTTTTTTTCCTTGTATGGTCACCACTTCCTGCGACCTGAAGGGATAGATTTGTCTCAGAGTTTTCTGCAGCACAGGCAAGGACATTAATTACCCATTTCAGAAATAATGGAAGAAAAGTACCGTGTTCAGTGTTTCATGGTATGCTTTCTATGCTTTGCTTTAGATGGGTCTGGCAGCTTTCTAGAATCTCAGGTCTGTTGGTGGTTTTCTCCCTTCCTTCCTTTCAAGTTGAGGATCCCAAGCACTTTCCCAAACTGACCAGCCTATGCAGCCTCTCATAAGGCCAGCGAGCCCTGTGTGTGGAGTGGAGAAAAGCACACATGGACCACGTGGGCAAGGGTCCTTCTAGGGACCCAAGGGTCCTTCCAGCTGCGGTGGGTGTCACCAGGCAAGTATGCTTGCCGCTGGGTACCACAAGCAGGAAGCTGTGCCTGCCAGAGAGTATTTCCTTGGCTGTCCCTGCCTCACTAGCTCACAGCCCCTCCTGTGTGCACGATGAGCTAATACTCGATTCACATTACCTGGGGTTTCACCCTCACATGCCATGCAGGTATCAGCACGCATCAGTTTGCTGCTAATTGCCTCCTTCAGAGGCCGCCCAGCCCCTCCATGCTGGCACCGTCCGTGTTGCAGCACGGAAGGTCTTGGCCTGCAAGGCCAGGCACTTCATGCGGTGCCTTAACACGAGGCCGCCGGGGTGAATAGACTAGAGTTTCACTTCCAAAGAACTAAGTTCAAATTTTGGTTTCAGTCACAGAGGGAATTATGTTTAAAGATCTTTTAATCCCTTGGGAAGCTTTCCAGTCCCCAGGGATATCTGCTTAATCACGCCCTCAACCCAGTGCTCGGTCATTCTCTCTCAAGATAGGGCTTGTTCAGGGACTTTTATGGATTTTTGTTTGCTTGCTCACTTTTTAAGTGGGGCTATTTTCCAATTTAATTTGGGCTTGTTTGTGAAAGTTGCCTGCTTTCAGAAGGCTGCTGAGAGTGTTTTGATGTAGAAAAAGTTGAACATGCTTCCTTCTGGTTAAAATGTACGTGGCACAGAAAGTCATAGCTGGGAGAGGGAGAACGGTGTGCAAAGGAGAACAGGGAGCATGAGGGGCCTGAGCCAGCTATCCTAAGACAATCAGAGGAACTTCCAAATTGAAATATTCTAGCTTCTGCTTTTTACATGAAATATCATGTGGATATTTCATGGTGGATGGAGAGAGGAAAGTATCTGCTGCTGTGGACCAGAGCTGATGTACTCACCTCTTTGCTTGCTTTTGTGTATATCTCCCACGCTCAGAGGTATGACTGTGCTTTGAAAGAGGAGCTCACCCAGGATGACAAATGCATCGGCCCCTGCCTGCACTTTTACATTTCAGTGCTGGACTCAGCACTTTTATGGTACAACAAGAATATATTTTGTTCTGCTCTGGTAGCAGCACTCAACTGAGTGTTACTGGCTCATTAGGAGATCTATCTAAAGCTTTAGGCAAGGGACACGTCTTTTTAAGCAAGTATGAAGTTGTTCAGGTGATGCCAGTGTTAACAGTCTGTACGTTAGAGATGCACTAAGCAACCTGTTATTTCTCTGAATGTTTAAATTTGTGCACGTTTTCACAACTTCCTTTAAAGCAGGGAAGAGCGGGACTGTCATCCCTGGTTTTAGTTTTGCAGGGCAATGGCTCTCTACTTATAATGAACATGAAAGAGGTTCTGTCTTGTCAGGGAATTAAAAATTCCCTCATATCTGCAGTGTCTGCTTTAATTTAAATATTTGGCATGGTTAATGAAAGATGGCTTGAGAAAGTGGGAGCAAAGCAAGTTTCCCAGGTCACATCAGTTTATTTCTGTTGTCTTCCTATCTGTGGCCAAAAATACAGTCCTGTATGAATGGCTATGGTGCTCTGTGGATGGCAAAGCAGGCAGCAGCCCCTTGCCAAGGGGATTGCTCATTGTGTGACTATCTAGCAGCCTTGGATGTTAATGTGCAGAGTCTGGCCTATCTTGTTTGTAGCAACTGATATGATGTAAAGTGCCTATCTCAAATGCTGTGATTCTGTGCTGAGGCAGTTTCCTGATGTCACCTTCAGGAGGACAGGGAGACATGCCCCGCTTGCAGAAAGACACAGGGTAGAGCTCTGCCGGTGCCTCCAGAACTGCCTGCAGTTCCCCTGTGGAGGAGATGCCTTGTCCCAAGTAAACACCAGACAAGCTCACATCACGTAATAAGCTTTACAGACTTCTCATATTTAGATCATAATGTATACCTTTGGGCAATATCCTGACGCTACGGTGCCTGCTAATTAATTTGTTTTCTTATACTTTCCTGAGATCTGGATTGGCACCAAAGCCCAAAAGGGAAGAATCTAGCTGTCAAAAAGCGAATGTCTATAATGAGCGTAAGGTGTGGATGGAAACCACACAGTTGTCACACAGCAGCTATGACATAAAAGATGCTATTTCTTCCATACTGTTTCCCATAAGGGAGAGGGATATTTTGGGAGGGCAGAAGATGTGATTATGGGAGACAGCTACATGGAAACTGTCACTGTATGCTCCACGCACTGAAATGGAGTAGTGTGCAGGAACAAGGCTGTTAGAAATATTTTAATAAATATTAAGTTCATGGATGAGTAACAAAAAATTGTAAGCATTAATTAAACATGTCTGGCTAGCCTGTGCAGCATTGTCCAGTTGAGGAACACAGGATTCAGAGTGGGAAGCTGAGCTTTTCCTCCTGGCCCTGAAACTAGTTTTCTCTAAAGTATCAGTCATGTTTTCCACTGGTTTCATACACATTGGACAAGTTACATGTGTGCCAGTTTCCTCACCTCAAAAACACTGGTGTTTGCTAACATAACCTCCAGACCATTGACTGATATTGGATATATTAGGACCCTGGAGTCAATAGTTATGGAAGCCTATTAATTAGTCATCATTGGTTTTAGACTCCCAGCCCTTTCCTCTGTGACAAGAGACTTTATAGCCCTGTAAAGAGTCCTGTATAGAGACCAGCCTTCCCTTTCTGTATCTGGGACTTTCCTCGCAAACCCTGGTGCTCAGGGCTTGCCCACCTTCTGCGGGGCCACCCTGGCTGTCCCCACTGCTCCCAGGCAGGAGGTCCTGCCTGCACACACCTGCCTTGTGCCAGGTTCCTGCAGGCAGCATCAGCTGTTGAAGTAGCTTGGTAATGAACTCTAGGGCAGCCACTCTGCAATAAATTCATCTTCATGAAGCCTGATGACCGTAAAAAGTAATCCTAATGTGTAGCATCTCTCCCCATAACAGCACAGCAACACGGGCTCCTGTATCTCAGGAACCATTAGTGCTCCCTGTGGCCAGGACATATGGTGAGTTTTATTCAGTCGCTCTTGCAACATCCTGTTGTCCCCATGACACTTCATGGATTCTATGACATCTTCAGAAGTGCCTTTGGAGAGGTTGAAGAGAAGTAAGTAAATCAATGCTTTAAATAGGTTGCGTTACTGCAAATGACTTGAACAATGCAGCAAAAGAAGGGAGCATGCAGGTGAGTAGTAGACGCTGAGCGACAAAAAGTAAGAGGCTGATTCTCTGTGCTGAGCAAAGGGCTGCACTGCTCATTAAGCCCTGCAAACCCTTGTGAGGCAGGCACAGAAACCAGCACCTCAGTCCTCCTGGCAGCCAGTGGAGTCACAGGGAGGTGGTGACGGTCATTTGCGTGATTGATTTTTCCAGTCCTCATTGTGTAACTGCAGAAATACCAAGCTGTAGTCTCTAGGCCTGCACTGGAAGTACAGAGACAGCCCTTCCCTGGGA
This sequence comes from Gallinula chloropus, assembly GCF_964237585.1. NCBI lineage: Eukaryota > Metazoa > Chordata > Aves > Gruiformes > Rallidae > Gallinula > Gallinula chloropus. The sequence continues at coordinate 55,722,578 of NC_140087.1, read as the reverse complement.
TGCAGTGGGAGGTGTGGGGGCTGCCTCCTGCTTCTTTTTAGCAAGAGAACATCTCTACAGCTCCCATACCACCTTCTGCAGAATGACAACCAACATATGACTTGGGTTTGAAATCCTTGCAGCTGATGGAAAAACAATTAAGATCTCATTAAAATTCTATGTAGAGAGCCAAGAAAAGGAAGGTAATGTCAGAGGAAAGGTGATACGTAGGACAGTATGGAGAATTCTCTTAAGTTAAGCCTGTCATTAGGCGGGAGCACAGAAGGTGCTAATTGTACAGTGCATTTCATTCATCCCACAAAGAAAAATTAACACTTTCCCTTCTGCCTTACCCATCACTGAAATGAATGTATTCTATACATATGCTCTTTTGCTAAGCCAGGACTGGTTGGATCCTGGCTCTGTATGTACAGAGGACTTCTACTGCTGGGTTTCTTCACCTGCTGATTGTTGAGCAGGAATCATTCTTAGGCATGGGAGGGAGTGCTGATTTCATTAATCTCTCTGTCTTCATCTGTTGCTGTTACAGAAATTATGGACCCAAGATGGGGAAGAACTGGAACAAGCACTGGAAATGGCTTTCAGGTAAGCATAGGCTCAAATACTGCCCGAAGTAGGGAAGGACTTATCAGAGATCATTTTTACCCTGAGAGTGTGTGTAGATGTTCTGGCAGGGAGGGAGCACAGTGCAAACAAGCACTGCTTGGTCCCGTGTGGGCTGCCAGCAGCCTGGCAGGGGACTGAGGATTTTTCCTTAAGATTTATTTCCAGTCTGATCCAGACGCTGACAGAGAAACCAAAGCTCTTGCAATGCCTGGACTCTGACCTGCCTTGCTGCCCTGATCACTATCAGTCCTGAGCAGTGCTATTGTGACAGAGTGACAGCTGCTTTGCAAAGCAAAGCTTAGCATTGCCAGGTCCAGTTTGAGTGTCTGCACGCTGCTTCCTGGACTCCCACACTCCTCATAAAATTTAACTAGAGGTGATAGTCTTCACTTCCTTTTAAACAGGAGAAGGTATCATTGTGTGATACTGTGCAGCTGATGCTCTCTACTCCAGTGGTGACTACATTTCAAGGCTGAGATGAAGTAATCCATGTCCACATGGCCTTTCTACTTCACAGAAATAATTGCAGTTAATTAGTTAAAGATTACAAAGTGCTCTGGTATTCCTGGATGAAAATGTTACCTCTAAGTATGATGATAATGATACTTCACACCCTCTGATACTTTCGCAGAAGTGTCTGTAAGAGAAGCTGTGATTGCACAAGCTGGTGTACTTTATGTTAACTGAAGTTCTACATCCCAATTCCCATCAGAGACAGCCCAAAGAAACACTTCCCCTCTCCCTCAGCCCGAGCATCTTCAAAGTTTGGGGAAGTTTGCCTGACAATGCTGTGCTCTTCATGCCGATAAACAGCACCAGTAGACAACTGTCTCAGAGGCCAACAGTTACACAGCCACTCCACTGCCCTGCTACCCCACTGTTTGCATTACACTGGCATGGCTGAAGGAGGCCCTTTCCATCCCCACAGTAGATTTTCTTCTTGTTAGCACTTTTGGCACACGGAAGTCGGCAATCACAAAACACCAGCTTATTTTCAGCATTGTAGACACCTGCTACCATTTCCATAGCACGTGGGCTCTGAAAGTCCCGAGTCAAATTCCTTCCAAACGTTTGCATGGACTCTTGAGGCAAAGATTTAAGATGCCCTTGCACCCCTCTGCCCTCTGATACAGCCTGAGACAGAAGCACCCTGTCCTCTGTCCCACCATTTCCACTGAGATGTGAGCAGCCTTAGCTGCTGGTGACCAGGGGACATGTATACTGACACCAGTCCTTGGTTTACCTCTTAGACCCACAGCTAATGTCTGTGGGCCTTACATTGTTTCTGTATGCCCCCTTTCAACCCACTATTCTGTCCAGTCTGCGTTGGCACATGAGTAATCTGTGACTGAAACTGGGCTTCAGGGAGGAAGAAAGGAATTCACAGGGCTAAAAAGGGATATGTCAGAAACAAGCTCCCTCGTACTTCTTGAAGCACTGAGACTGTTGCCAACCTAAGTATGCCGAGATGTATTTGAAGTCACTCAGGAAGGGTCATCTTCTTTGAGCCAGCCAACCTATGGCTCCTGAGTCACTGCTTGGACTTTGTCCAACCCATTTGCATTCATAGATTCCTCATCACCCATCTATGAAGCTTATGTTCCTCGGAATGAACCTGAAAGCTAAAAGGTAACCAAATGTGATAATCAAGCAGGTGAAAGTAGGGAAGGAGATTCCTTTGGTGCCTTGCTGAAAGCTAAAATGGGTGCAGTTGCTGATGGTAAGAGTAACTGGTGTGCCAGCAGGCTCACAGGAACACGCGTGGGGTGTTCAGGGGTAAAACATGCAGGGTAAGAGCTGCCACAGTAGGAGGTGCTCTCTGTCCTCTTTTGTTGGCAGCTGTTGGCTTATGAGATCAGTAATTCTATCCTTGCAGATAGAAATCCTTATCCTATAGGTCTCTGGGCATTCATATAGTGTGACACAAGCAGCAAAAGAAGTTCCTATGTGGATGAGGAGCAATTAGCCATCCCAATCTCTCTGACTGGCTGAGGTGCTTGTCTTGGTTTCATTCCTTCATAAATTCAAAACAACAGATAAAATCAACGGTGCCAAATGCTGCAGGTTAGTGACACTAAAAACGGCCTTTCTCCTCCTGCTGGGAAGGTAGCTCATAGCAGTACAAAAGGCGATTGTGAGGTTTTGACACAATTGCTGTGTGGCAACCAAGGGGTGTTTCTGCAAGAGATGTGAATGCAGCTCAGTGCCCAACACAGAGAAGTGAGGATTACTGTTGGTTTAGGGACAGGAAGCCACCCGCTTCCAAATTTTGGAAGTATCACCGATTTTGCACACCTAAGAGAAAAAAATTTCTCCTTCTGGGCATCTGAATCCAGAGGCCACTTTTAAAGCCACATTTAAACGTTGTTTTGTTTTTCCTGGTTGAAATGGAAGAAACATTTCTATCACGCAGTCCATTCTTACAGGCACATTGACTTGAAAGTTAATCATAGTTCTGGCCCCAGATGGTTACAGTGCATCTGCTTCTCCATCTGTGGGAGTCTTAAAGGATACTTGATAGCTGTCCAAATAAGTGCTTGAAATTTGTATCATATAAAGGCAAAATAAAAAGATAGCATAATCCAGAATGATCCCAAAAGAAAGAGAGGCAGAGTAAGTGTTTCAAGCCCTCAGATGTGTACTAGAGATTTCACCTCAAATATAGATTATTGTATGGCATGCATAGTGTTACTCATAGGAGACATGCACTGAAGATATGCCCACCTATTTTCATCAGGAAAATGTTATAGAATTACATTTTTTTTTAACCATGAACAGGAATCTTACAATTAGGTAACACGTAAACAAATGTAAGCAAAACATTTTCCAACCATATTCCTATTCTATTCTATTCTATTCGTTACAGTGTATTGAAACTTGATGTGGCTGGCTGCAACTAAGCTTGTTTTGCAAATTGGTTTCAAAACAGCCAGCACTCTTTTCCATACCAGAAGCCCTTGATAAGTCAAAAAGAATGGTGCAAACTATTTACAGTCTCCTTCTGTCCTTTCTGTAATCCCAGTCAGGATAAATATAGAAATCTCTAGGGCCGAGATGTGAGATGCAGTATTGATGAGCAAATGTGGAACAGGACTCACTCAAAACATCATTAGATCAACTGGTGAATTGAGTTGGAGAAAGAGCTAATTGAAATCCTGTTTGGGGACGGGGGGCTGCTGAGTCCCTTGCAGGCTTGTAGAGAGGCAAATAACGATGAGGTCTGAGACTGTGGGAAGTTTAAAGTGGCGTGATGTTTGATCCAAAGCTCAGTGAAGCTGAAGAAAATTCCCACGGTGCATGAATATTGCATGTGTCACAGGACTTTCTTTTTTTAAACAACAATTATCTCAAATGCAGAGACACAAGAATTGCACTAAACCTGTCTTGTTTCGCATGAAGGATACGAAGGATAAGAGGGAGGAAGGAGGTACTTTTCCTCACGAGGTGAATATTATGATAAAGTCAATTTCTGAACGGTTCCCCAGAGTCATATGCAAGGGGCCAGAGAAGTCAGTAGGGTTCTCTACATTGAGTCAGAAGACATGAAGAAGATTGGAAGCCGGTATGCCATTCCTACCATGAGGAAGCAGAGGAAAAATGAGGGAAACGGGAATGAACCCTTGCCTCATCCTCACCACATCCACTCAAGAGAAGTGAGCCATCACAGGAGAGTCTGCAAACTGACTATCTGTCATGGATGCAGCTTGTTCCCTCTCTTCTGGAACATGCCATGAACACAAAGTATTGTGGTGTAAGTAAAACTTTTAATGAAGTTTGAGCTTTACAATGACACATACTGAGCCCCTATAATCATCGTTAACAAACAGGAATTGTGTTTTGCGTTGTCATAATAATAATCAGTTGTACTTGAGAGCAGTTCTACCATCACAGAAACTCACTGCTGCAGCCTGGAAAACCTTCTGTTTCTGATAAGACTCAAAGAAGGGCTGCTGACCATCTGTATGATCCCTGGAGAAACGATATGGCAGGAGTCATAGAATCATAGAATCATAGAATCATAGAATTATAGAATGGTCTGGGTTGGAAGGGACCCCAAGGATCATAGAGCTCCAACCCCCCTGCCACAGGCAGGGACACCAACCTCCAGGCCTGGATCTATACAAGGCTGCCCAGGGCCCCATCCAACCTGGCCTTGAACACCTCCAGGGACGGGGAATCCACCACCTCTCTGGGCAGCCTGTTCCAGCACCTCACCACTCTCTCTGTAAAAAACTTCCCCCTAATATCTAATCTAAACCTTCCCTCCTTTAGCTTTAGTCCATTCCCTTTGTCCTGCCATTATCTGCTCTTTTAAAAAGTTGAATCCCCTCCTGCCTATAAGCTCCCTTCAGGTACTGGAAGGCTGCAGTGAGGTCCCCCCGCAGCCTTCTCTTCTCCAGGCTGAACAAGCCCAGTTCCCTCAGCCTCTCTTCGTAGGGTAGGTGCTCCAACCCTCTAATCATCTTTGTGGCCCTCCTGTGAACCCTCTCCAACAGTTCCACATCCTTCTTGTATTGAGGGCCCCAGATCTGGACACAGTACTCCAGATGGGGCCTCACGAGGGCAGAGTAGAGAGGGACAATCACCTCCCTGTCCCTGCTGGCCACTCCTCTCCTGATGGAGCCCAGGATACCATTGGCCCTACGAGCTGCAAGAGCACACTGCTGGCTCATGTCAAGCTTCTCATCCACCACAATCCTCAAGTCCTTCTCAGTAGGGCTACTCTCAATAAGCTCTTCTCCCAGTCCATTGAGCAATAGGCCAAGCAGGTACATGGAAATCAGCAGGTAGTGATACCCCACCCTGGGAATAAGCACCACACTATGCACTGCCACTGGGGACAAAGTGTTAGTGCAAAATTTGTACGTAGCACTGTGAGCAGCCCTAAGGAATAAGCATCTGTGTTTACAACGCTCCTTAAATTACTAATGCCACGCTTAGCAATTCTGTATTAAAATTGGCATTTGTTGTTTAACAAATTGCTGAGGACTTATTTATTATTTGATTCCAACTCCTAAATGAATTGCATTTATTCTGGCAGTTATTAATTGTATAAATTGATGTGCAGGAGTTTATCTCACAGTATCCAATCTGGTTTTTATGGCTGCTATTTTATTGCACTGCGATTGCTCTAGGATTGGCTTTGCTTGTGAATATTTAGAACTTAAAAACAAATTTTAAACATGTTTGTTGGTTTAAATGTAAGGTTGGGGGCAGGGTTTTTTCATTTGCAACTTGGGGATTTTTTCCTCTTCATCTTTCTAAGTTTTTTCTACTGCTTTCTAATCCTGTTGCTCCAAGTCTATAGTATTGATACATTTGATATAAAAGTGATAATAGTGATTTTCCCTAAGTGACAACACCTGGTGATGTATCTTCTATTTAAGCAAGAAGGAAAGATCCAAGCAGGTACAATGCTGGCAGGTGACTGTGATAGTGTCACCAGTACAACATCATATCACCACTATGAGTATCTCAGCCTAATGGGGCTGAGGGATGAGAATACTTTGCCCTTTGCTAATACTGTGTATCCTCCTCCCTCAACAATTTTTTTTTCCTGGAAGGATGCCTCCACTATAGAGGGCAGGAGTCAGAGCAAGAATAAATACTGAGGATCAAGGAAACAACAGGAACGAGGGTATTTCTAGTCTGTGTCCAGCAGAATGAGATGATTTAGATTAGCTGCCCAACTCAAGATCAGATGCTAAGAGAACATTAGAGGCATAATTTCTGGGGAGAAAAAAAAAAAAAAAAAACAACAACAAAACAAAGGGCACAAACCCAAAAGGAATACATTTATATTGGCAATTAGAAAGTTTCTAATTGCCAAAGCAGTAACAATTGGGAGCCATTAAGAGAAATGGAAGGAAGAAGCTACCTGTCTTTAAAGTGGAGCTGGAGCAGCTAATCTCAAACTTTTTTGGACCTGGACTTGATAGCTTGCTTATGCTGCTACATAAAGGCTCCCCTGTGGCATGATGAAGTCCTGGCACTTTCTGCAGTTTCTCACCACCTTGGTCTTGTGGTGAGAATGTCTGGCAGAAAGGATGACCCAGATCCTACCTTGCCTTGGGCATTTCCAAAGGATCCTGGGCCTTTTGAAAGCACTCTCACATGTCTTGGTCAAGAGCAAATTGGATTTATAGTAAGCCCAAGTTAAGGCTGAGGAAACCTGGCCATCAGATGCTGGAGATCTTCAACCTCAAAGCACCCTTGGGAGCATGCTAGCAGGTAGAGCATAAACTGAGCCTGTGACCCAAATGCTTTGTGAGCTTCTCAGTGGTTAGCTATGGTGAGTTAGCATTTTGGGTCCTGCTGGTTTCTGTGTACTTTCCCGTTTAAAGACTCTGAACTCGGAATGTTCAGCAAAACGCATAAACAGCCTTGGGCTTCTCTGAAGGGTGGACAACTTCAGACTAGACTTCTGCAATGCTGTACAAGTGTTTCCTTACCCCTGTGCCTCCATCCAGCCACCAACCAAAAATTCTGAGGGAAATGGGATTTTGAAGCCAGAGTAGAGTGGCTGTATCCCCCCCAATTTGGGGTGAGCTGGGGCTTTAATCATGAAACCTCACAGATTTCAATGGTGAGGAGAAAGAAGAGTATGCAATGTTCCTTCAAAAGGTTTCAGAGTTCCTCAATATCTGATCCTGGAGCCCTGTGAAAAGCTCACTAAGCCACCCAAATGCTTTCCAGAGCTTTTGCTGCATGGAAGCATCCTCAAAGCTGTATTGCAAGCTTTGACTTATAGACAAAATGGTTATTAATTCCAATAGTAATGAGCTGATTGATTACTGCCAATTCGTGGTTGCTAGAAATGACAAATTAAAAAATGCTTCAATTATTTTTCTAATGACATGGAAAATACATAAGCCCTGCCATTCTGGGACCATGGGTTAGGCTGCTCTGGAAAACTAGAGCATGGAAAATTGTACTTTCAGATAATGAAAAATGACTTCAAAAATGTGAAGTTGCTGTGTAAAATTTAATAAAGTGAATATAATCCTAGTGGCTCAAAGATGCAGAACAAGACTGTGATATAGTGACTCGTAGCAGCCCTTTGGGTAGATATTGCTTATCTCACAGTATATTTATGTCTCCACGAGGCCCAAACTTGTTAGACATGACACTTCAATCTCAGAGTAGATTACTGGCAGTAGCTTTTTACCTCAGGACATACAAACTCCTTCCTCCTAACTTCACCATAGATAAATTTTCATGATACATATGAATTCCTTATTGTGTACATCAAAATCTGATCATGACTGGAGTGTCAATAAGCAGACTGCAAGAATGGTTTGTAATTATTTCATACTGCTGGGCATGCTTTTCTTTCCCCACATTTATATATACTTACTATAAGCAGAGGAAATAGGTAAGAGCCTCACAGTATGCTGAAAGACAAGAAGACATGAGAATTTTTGATCTAGTGTGGTGCACAATAGCCTTACAGTCATACAGGGCCATACTCTTTTGCCTTGAGCAGGGGCAGACTCAACAAAGGAACTGGCATTGCAGAAATTATTCCCACCAGCATGACCTGTCTAGGAAACACAGGCTGAGGAAAAGTTTTACAGAGAGAGCTAGACTGAAAAAAAAAAAGAGAATTTTAAATGCCCAGAGGAAAAAAATACCAAAAACACAGTATGCCCTCTTCTGCTAAAGGTTTAATAAAATTTGGTCTGAGCTTTCTGGCTTGAGGAACTCTGGATCCTGCTACCCAGTGACAGGTCACGTGCATATATATATATAAAGTTGGTTCCAGATTTTTCTGAGAGGAGCAGAATGACATGATGAGAGGCACCAAGCATGAGTAGGTGTGTGGGAAGTTCTCATTTGTTATTAGGAAGGGTTTTTTTCTCACTGGGAAAGTGGTGCAGCACTGGAATTGATGCCCAGAGGATCTATGGAATCTCCAGGATTGGAGATAACCAAATCTTGACTGGATCAGGCTTTGAACAAACATGACTTCAGCAGGCCCTACTCTGGGCAAATGATTGTCCCTGATAATCTGTCCCTTTCAGCCTGAATTATTCTGTGATTCTGAGTCAGATCCTAAGCTGCCAATGGAAGGACCATCATGGTTGAAGATGGGGCAGTGTGAGTCTCTGACAAGTTCACTGTGTTTCATGACTGTATGTCAGATTTAATGGGGAGCCTGACAGCTGCAATCTTTTTGACTCTCCAAGGCAAGAAATGATTTGCTGACTCATATCACTAATAAATGCTGTTATCTGTCCTGTCCAGCACTGGCAGCTGACCCCTTTGACCTTTTCATAATGCTTTGGGCCAGGGCAGGAGACTCCTTTGAAAAGGCTTTTTTCCAAGCATGCTTTGGCTCAGTCTTCCAAAGGCTCCAGGTCCCCAGTTGAAACTTGGTCTGTGGGGAGAAAACGTCAAGCAAATGGCAGCGAAATGGATCAGAGTGAATGCTCTGGGCTACACCCTGCTCTGGAGGGATGCTCTGGGGAATAAACTGCTGGTTCTTCATCACAATGGTAATGCTCTAGCTTGCAGTAGATGAGTTGATGGATTGCTGGTTACATTAATATTCTCTGCTGGAAAGCCAAACTCAAGGAACAGCTCTGGTATTTTATCTGCTTTATGTGGGAACGTGGTCACTGATGCCCATAATTCATGCGATGGTATGACTGGGACTCTGGCATGTCACACAGCATTTCAAACTTGAGAGCAACAGCTTGAAGTATTAAGCTTAGCACTAGTGTGTTAATTGTATGATGTACCTGTAACAGCTTGTTAGAACTGAAGAACCTGAAGCAAACTTCTCATTATTTAGCTGGACAAGTGCCACAAACAAAGGGGCAGCTGTACTTTAATTGGACAAAAATCCCCCTTTCAGTTGTGTTCCAAATACAGAATTTCACAGAGGGGTGTTCTCCTTTGTGTTACCAGAGCACAGAAAGGAGTTTGGAGGCACTGAGGGCCCCGGATTGCTGCAGCAGCTGCTTCTGCCCCAGAAACATTTCCTTGCCATGAACGAGTGCATGTGTGTGAGCTGTGTGTAGACTGTTTGATCACTCCTGTCACGCGTAGCCTGGCAGAGACATGGTGTTTCCCACACGAACTGCCATCTCTTCCCAGCTCGTGAGTGCAAGGCTAAACATTAAGCAGAGACTAACAAGATTCCAGTTCTGCAGCACATTTTAATTTTCAGCAGTTTGTATTCTGCCACATACCCAACACTCTCTCCTAAGGGAAAAAAGCAACATAATTAACATGGGATAGATTTGGTTCCATGTACTCTGTTTCCTTCTATTATTGTATTCATCAGAGGAACTATTTAGAGAGAAGGCTTTTCACAGTATTATGTATAGTCCAAGCTTTATTAGTTGCGGGGGGAGGGGTGTTGCTGGTTTTGTTTTGGGGTGGTTTTTTTTGGTTGGTTTTTTTTTTCTAGAAAGCACTATTTTAGAGGTTACATTTTCAGAAGCCATTGGATTTCAGCCATTTCAGATACATAGTGAGAAGGGAGAAGACAGTAAGAACTAAAAAAGATTATTATTTTTCCCTTTATCAGCAGGAACATTCTCATCTGAGTCCCATTAGAGAGGTAACTGCCTACATTAATAAAATAAACCAATATATAATCACTACCAGTCTTATTGCTGGGGCTGAATGACCTAATTTAGTAACTCATTTATGCTGTGTTTTACTAGCGTGGCCTCTCTTGTGTTATCTGAGTAAATAGAACAGATGCAGATTCTTGCCAGAGGTTCAGAGTCTCATAAACTTGTCTCTATGGACTAGCATGAATATGCCTTAAAAATTCACTGGTCTTCGCTTATTGGACTCAAGCTTCAAAGCAAGCATGAAAGCTAGAAATGCAATATTTATACTTACAGATCCAGTTGCTGTAACTCAGATCAGTCAAACAGCAAGAATGAGCTAGAGGGAGAAACAAGAGTAGCACATAAAGCGCCTCTTATTAATAATTTTCCACTGCTTTACTGGTCCTGTCTTCCTTCAGTGTCTGAGACATGGTGCAGAGAGTTATCTCACTATCTTTGCTGAGGCATTTTCAGCCTCTTACAGATCTAATTACCTAACTGATGGACAGCTAGCTCCGAGAGGAACAGGACTTTTGCTCTGTGGTTTGCCTGTCTTTCTGTGGTTCCCTCTCAGATTTCTGTATTTTTCCTCTATGGAGGAATCCATCTCCAGTGAAAGGCGCCTGTGTGCTTTGGAGTGCATTTGCTGAGGATGATGAGCAATAGCTTCCCTGTGTCAATAGTTGTCAACAAAAGCAAATCCCACTAGAAAATCCAGTAGCTAATCCAGTTCTCCAAAAACAACTGATGGAAGTGAATAAGGCAAAGTCATGTCACCCTTCAGCCCCTGCCCAGGAGGGTTCTCAGGTGAAAGCAGGTAACGTTTGTGCCTTGAGCAAACTCCTGAGCGTTGCCAATGGCTGGTCCAGACTCACAGAGAAGCAACTGGGCACAGGCCAGCAGCAACTCGGGGTCAGCACGGCACCTGGGTGAAAGGTAGCCAGGATGATGGGGTACATCACAGCATCCTTCTGTGCCTGAAAGCAGTCACGAAACTTGCCAGGGCAGTGGGACCCACCAAGGGTGACAGCTCAGCACCAGCTCTGTGCCAGTGGAAGGAACAATGACACCTGTCTTGAGACTTGTCTTTGTAATACCCGCAATATAACTTCTTCCTCTTCTAAAAGGCATAGATCTGAAGCCCTAAATTTCAGCTACTTTTCAATGAGCATATGAATTTTTTTTTAGAATGAACTCAGTTTTTCTAGTTGCCTTCTTGATTGATCTAATGAATTTTCCTCTTTCTTTTCCCATCTTCAAATACACTTTCACACATGATGGGGAGGTTCTTCTCTGGCACAGAAAGGGTTTTAAATGAAGATTTTAAGTGCCTGGTGATTTTAGGAGTTCTCAGTATTTCAAGTACTAAGTGTGAAACAGTGTAAAGTGACAGAAAATACTGGATACCTGCCCTCTGATCCCTGATAGTATTTATTTAAGGTATCCTAAATTGGCATATGAGATCATTGCTCTTTTTGGCCCAAAATTTCTCTTGGACATTCAAAAATCTCATTCCCAAACTTCTGCCCCAGATCAGAAGATTGAAAGTTGCCAAGTACAAGGTTTAAAACAAACAAATAAATAAATACTTGGATCTTTTTAATTGCTTCCTGTTTCTTGAACTTTCATGGTTCGTGTTTTCAGTCTAATACTTTCTGGCTTTTGGAGAGAGGAGATTCCTTTCTGCCTTGCTTCCTGATGAATTAGGTAGGCTAAGGAGTTAAACTAAAAATTGCACAACTAAAGGAGCTTTCCTAAATGGGTGGTATCTACCTACAGCCCAGGTCTGAGCACAGTGCCTAGATCCTAGACTCCCCTTGACTCTCTACATCCATGCTAACACCAACAAGGCACTGGACAGGCATGTTGGCAGATCTTCTTCTGTGCTTACCCATTGTAGATCTTCTCCTCCCTTTCTTTCTGCACAGCATCTCCTGTGACCATGCGTGAGACCGTGTGGTGCCCAGCTGCTGCTTTTTGCTCAGCCGTGCTGTGGGGCTCCGTCATCTGCCTCGGCATCCCGTTGCAAAAGGACTGAGGGGGGTAACTGCCACGCTTCATGTACAAGATACGAATCAAGTTACTTTTTACCTGTCCTGCTTAATATAATTCATGTGTTTTAAAGTTTTAGATTTCTATTTACTCTTGCTAGAAACTGAGGATGTTAATGCAGACTTCCTCACTCCCTAGACCTGAACACCCCGCAGCACAGTGAGTTTTGAAAAAGCATTCCTTAACGAACAACTCAGTATGAGAAATCCTCCTACAAATCCCACACAAATGCCTATAATCAGCCCTGCCAATCCACTACAGGCTTCAAACAGCCATAGACAGGATTCACAACAGTTAATTTCAAATAGCTCATTTTCTCTCATCTCCGCACAAGTTCCTGTCATGTTGCATTACATGTAAACAACTCAGAAACTTAATGACATGCCTTTCCATCAAAAACTAGTATGGCTTTTCAGTCTAAGCAGATTAATTGCCGTTTATAACAATATAAGATGATGCAGTCTCATTAGAGTTTCTGTTGTTCTTCAGGATAAAATATTGTATATGAATGTAAAGCCAACTTTTCTGCTGGCATGACTTAATTGACTTCTGTGGAAAATAAAATATGCAGTTAAAATCCATTGTACGTCCTTGTTTGTGTGCTGATCTAGTAAATCACTAGGTTTCTGTAAATTAGATAGGCTAGATCAGATTCCAGACCCTATGGAAATGGCTTTGTCAATGAAGTGAGGCAATAGAAATACTTTGTTTTGGAAGAGATACTTCTGAGTGACTCTTTTAGCACTTCATGGTTTTGAAAGAGTTTCCTACTTCCTTTTTACTCACTGCCCTTGTTTTCTTCCCAATATATTGTTCTTAAAACCTGCTTGTCTTTCTCTCTAGCTTCATTCCTATGTATTCCTCAGTTGTTTTTCTATTCTTGCTACAGCTCTTGCTCTGCTGGATCGCCAGCAGACCCCAGCCCAGAAGCTGTGAAGCACAAGTCCTGCTAGTTGTCAGCAGAATTAATGTGAGGAACTTCCATGAAACCTCTCTGAGTACATCCCTCACTGAGCAACATGTCCCTCAGCACTTCAGGATGGGATTTTCCTTTCTTCTTTATCTCCTATTTGTCTCATTTTTTACAGCAAAACATTGCATAAAAGAGATTCAGGTGGAGAATTAATGCATGGTTTGCTTGGTGTTTTTTCCTTTTGGGGGGAGTGTTATGGAAACTCTCTGAGGCAGGTATACTAATGTATAGCTGCTTGGCTCACTCTCTTCCTTTGAAACTTTTTTGGTTTGCCTGCTGTTTTGTATAAAACCAGTTGTATTTAGTTCAGGTGGTTTTTTCATTATTTTTCTGTGCCATGATTGGGGGTGATCACTGCTCAGAGAGGTCAGAAGTTGTTTGTGGTGTTTTGAATCCCGTGTAACTGCCCTGGGGGAGCCTGAAATTTTTTTGACAGGTGTGTGGGCTTGTCAATGCAATTCTGTCCTGTCCATGCTGCTGGACTAATAATGAGGGTCACAAATAATCTACAGAAACTACCAATGTCTCATTGTTCTGCCTCCTGTTGAATTATCAGGATTCCAACAGGGTTTCACTTTTACAGGATTAGCATGTTTTATAGAAAAGGAGACATTTTAAATGTAATATTTGAAATATTACATTTCACTATTGCTGACACTGGGGACTAAAGCAAAAATGATAGATGGAGAACTATGAACCGCTGTACTTTGAACTAAAGCTGTATGTATTGGCACATGTAGTTCACATCACCAGTGGGACATGTTGCATATAGTCAGCATTGTAATTTCCTGAAAAAGTGTAAAACTGAGGAAAAAACCTTGAGGCATCTGAGAGAATCTTGTTTTCAAGAAAAGAGAAGAGGAAAAAAGAATAGAGGGAAAAAGAAAAGAGGAAAAAAGAAAAAGAAAGTGCACCCCTGTTAAAGATTTTTAAAGGGAAACTTCAGTGTTAGCTGAACAGTACTGATCATTTGTGCAGCTGGATAAACACAATTCTTTTTCAACTGTGGTAGGCAGAGCATGAAGGTACTGGGAAAAAATGTGACTTGATATTGAATTTTCCTTAACTGGGCTTTCTCAAGCAATGTGGATTAACGGGTCGTGAGGTGACTGCATAGGCAGAAAAGATCAGACAGAAATCAAAACTAAGATGGATGGGGTTTTTTTAAAGCCACTGTGGTCATCTCCAAATCTTGCTAGCCAAGAACAGTTCCTGACAGTACAAGCCAGATTTAACCAGAACACTTACTTGTCGCAATCGCTAGCTGTAACGGTAACCCTAAAACCAAGGGATTATATTTTCTCCTTTGTTCAGATTCTGTTTTGAGTACTGAACCTCTGCCTCTGGCATAGCCACAGCCTCCACCACGGTGGCCAAAAGCTGTGGTGCCACATGAGGTACCCACGAGTGCATGTCTGCAATGTGAAAACCCTGACAGTGGGCAGCATTCAGAGCTGTTATCAGCAATCAGTCCTTGAGGGCTTCTTCAGGCAGGCCCTGCAAGCACACTGAGGTTGGGCATGCCTTGCCTTGCCTGTGCTGTAAAAGTAACGCAGACACAGGGGTGAGCTCGGTTACCCCACATTTCAGCCAATACCTTTCACAGTCAATTCAGGATCAGCTACAAAGACATGCAGTACAGGAGATGTGGTCAGATTTACTGTCTAGTCTTGGAAAAAACAGGATGTAATTTTCTTTTTTTTTTAATCAGTTATTTTTCTTTAAAACAGGTAAGAAACTTTCTTGGTAAGAAATCTGGGATTTATTGCTTAAAATCAAGCAATGATATCTAATCTATGTAAGTCTCCGTAGAAGTTATCTGTTGGCCACATCAATATATTTATGTCGTTCTAGCACAGTAAAAGATGGAGTTGCCATCCCAATGAGTATGAGAAGAGCCTGTTTGAAGCAGTTGGGTTTATACCCTTGAAGAAAGGGAAAGCCAAAAAATGGACTATGTTATTGTTTCTGTACTGGTTCACAGAACTGTTTGCCATCAAATCTAGCATTGTGGTGGTGACATGGACTTCTTGCAGCTAGAAGCAAAGAATGCAGAAAGTAAGGGGGAGTGAGCCTAGTGCTTGAAATACTCAAAGGTTTAGTGTTTTGAGTAAGGCGATGATCCAAAGCCTATAAAGGCAGAAGAAAAGCGGTCTGTGGCTTCAGTGGGCATTGCATCAGGCCTTCAGATGACTAGCAATCAGCAGACTTCATTCTGTGTAATTCTGTATGAAAGAAGCGTTAGTTTTCCAATGTACAGTCAGCTGAGGAGGAACAAGACGCTCTGTGTCTTTGCAACCTACCCTTCTAGTCAGCAGACATCCCTGTCACTGAAGGCAATGGAGACGCTCTTGCACAACTGGTGGAAAGGCATCTAGCTGTGCTTTGCAGCTCTGCTACCTGCTAAGCCATCAGCAGAGAGAGATTTAGCGGATGCTCCATTGTCACATACCCCAAATTTGAACCCTGGGTTCTATTTAAATGAGCACAAGGAAGAGTCTGAAGATGCTGTGAGCCCAGTGAACTGGGGGACTGTTTTTCCTAAAATGTCAGAAGATCAGATTACAGATGTCTACCCCCATGTTTTCACTGCATGGTGTGTCATCTGGAGCTCAGGCTCTGCAAATACCAAGGAGGTGGTTCCAGAGCAGTAAGCACTTCCTAGCACCAGTGGTCTCAACTTGGGAAGGATTTCATAACATATCTGAAAGCCAAAAGCTTTGGCTGCTAATTAAAGAAGAGCGAACCACTGGGTGAGTCCCTGGAAGATAGACTAAATCAGGCTAATTTGTTATATAATCCCTTTTTAATGTGGAGAGTTAAGGTGACGGCAAGATGACTATGTGTTTAATTCTCCAAGTAATTACTGGCGGGTATTGACATTAAAGATGGGAAGGAGTAAGTTAATTTCTGCTGGTTGTTTTCAACACGTGCCAAACTCTTACTTCACACCAGTGAGGAAAGGCTGGAAGTTGTGTGTTTCATATGCATGAAGTAACAGTTGGCACAAATTGTCAAGGGAAGAAAAATAAAACTCACTAAAGCTCAGCAACCCAAACTGTCAATTGCTGACAATTTTTTGATGCTCTCCACTGAAAAGAAAAAAAAAAAAAGTAGTAGTAAATGAAGGTCTCATGCAGAGTATTCCACCTGAGTAAACCCAGGTATCTGATCCTCCTTAAGGCAAATAATGTGCTGAGATGGCAATGATAGCTTAAGTTTTCCAACCCCCTCCTCCCCCCATCTTGGGAAGCACCATCATGGACAGTCCCAGAATGGGACGAGAGCAGAGCAGAGGAGGATGACAGCGCTTGACCCAAGTCAGGCCTTTCTTGGCCATGAAATACCTGTTCTTTTCCATTGCTAGGAATGGAGGCGCTGGGGTTCCTTGTGGCTACAGTGCCTGCCCTGCTTGGGGCAACTCCATCAGGCTAATGGAGCTTACATCTTCTCTTTACCAACACTGCTGGATTTGCCCCAAAACAGCAGGAGGTAACCATATCTGCACAGCCTATCGCTAACTCATGTGTCTTCACATAGGCCAGGGATATCTCTGGCATTTGGGGCATGGCTGCCAGGGTCCTGGGGCACTAAGGCACATTAATGTCCCTGTCCAGCCCATGTCAGACCCCCTGGCCTATCAGCCCCTGCCCCAGCGATGTCAGCAGCAGGGCCGGGCTTCAGCTCCCACAGCCCTGCCTAGCCATGGGCCCTGCCAAGCTGGGTGTACCCGTGGGCCCATAACCCTCCTGTCCCCACCATCCCACATGGCATCCTGGTAATGGGTATGGGTTCATGAGTTCTCTCACGTATTTTTGAGATGTCCTGTCATCACAGGACTAGATGTCCTTCTAAATTTTCTTTGTCACTTACTTAAGTAGATACAGAAGTATATTGAGAATCAAACATGTATAAGATATATGGGATATGACACATAGAAAATACACGGTTCCTCTATGGTTTCCTTCCACCTCACTGTTTTGTGATATCCTTTTCTCCTCATTCTCTCTAACTTGATGTCTGCAGGTAAGAAGAGGAGCTGACGATAAAGTCATGCAGGCTGGAAAGCAAAAGAT
This sequence comes from Gallinula chloropus, assembly GCF_964237585.1. NCBI lineage: Eukaryota > Metazoa > Chordata > Aves > Gruiformes > Rallidae > Gallinula > Gallinula chloropus. Next base: position 55,705,302 of record NC_140087.1, on the reverse strand, counting down.
GACACTGGACAGATTCATACCAAGAGTTAATTTCAGCATGTTTCCCATCAAATCATTCTGGAATCACACAAATAGATACCTTCCTCCTATTTTGTTGATGACTAGAATATTACTTGTAAGTCAAAGCTTCCTTGTTCAAATTACTCCCTTATTTTTAAAGAAAGAAACTGTTTTTGCAGTTTGACATGTTTCTTGTTTTCAGACCACGTTGATTTTCTGTGTGGTTCACTCTAGGCTTCCTACGACTGACAGCTTATTATCTCGCCTTATGAAAATCATGCATGACTTCTGGGAGCCGTCTATCAAAAGGAGAGAACACACTGAGAAGCTGGTACCTTCTCTCTAATTATCTGGGTTGATGGCTGTTCAATGAACCTATTAACTGCCTGAAGTGACTTGTATCTTTGCAGATATCCTTCTGCATGGTCTTTCTCGGCAATGTTTAAATGGCACATGCTGTCTCTATGTAGTGTCTGAGTCCAGCTTCAGCCACCTCTGGTCTGATGATTCCCAAACGCACCTGGATTCACCCATGTTGGACCCCTTGCTGTGCTGTAGGTGAGCATAATGAAGCAAGGGCTGTAGGAACATTCCCTCCTCCCCTTATCTCCTGTCCTCCAACAACTGCCTTGGTTCAAGGTTTATGACTTTCAGTGAAGCACTTAAACACATACTTAGCTTTAAGCACATCATTCCTGTCATTTCATTGAATAGGGAAGGATGTAAGTGCCTGCTCCTAGTTCATGGCTCACCAGCACTTCAACAGTTTCTTTTGCAGTTGCTGGATAAGATAAAAGTTAGGAACCAGCTCTGACAGTCCTGAGCTTGGGAGAATGGTTTGCTTTCTGGTATTGATTGGCAACACCATGCAAGCCTTTCGGTATATTCCAAAGTAGAGATTGACAGGAGCCTAGATCCAGGCGCTCACTGAGGATGGAAGAAAGGTTTTCTCCAGAAGCCTAGATTTGGCCTGCAGGAAAATAGGAGAGGGAAAGATTCCCTCACTTTCTCTGTTTGAGGCCCACTGGTAGCACCATAGTCTGTTGGTATAGGACAGCCAAGCAGAGAGTCAACCCTTTGTACTGTGACCATATCATTCCCCAGCACAGATCTGGTGAAGGCAGCTGTGCCTTATCACTTCCAAATCCTATACGATCATTGCCAGTCACTCACACCAATCTCTTCTCTGCTGTGCCTCCTCCCAGGATCAGGTCACCCTTAAGAGCCAAGAGTGTGTATAAAAGCAGCTCAGGAAGCAAAAAGAGAGGAGAAACATCATTCGTGTTGTTTAGGGTCTGACTGAAATAACAAAGTCAGCTGATAGGGGGCTTCTAAGCTAAGTAATGATGGATGAATTAAGTTGAGGAGGAAGAAAGGACACCAGTCCTTGGGAACCCTCCTTTCTGACCATGGATGGTATCTTTTGTGGCACTGCTTTGGATAGTCGTGTTGTGCAATTTCCTGGCTCTTCAGACATCCAGTGGACTAAGAGACAATCCCCCAATGTTGTATGTCATTCTGGGTACATACTTGTTGTGAATTAATACAAAGACCTATTCATCATGCCTAGTGTTCACATAACTGACAGATTAAATCACTCTCTGGCTGTGAAGATGACAGTGGCCCAATAGCTAATGCTGTCTAATAGTTTCCATTAGAAGGCCTCATTTCTGACTGTTTATAATTTTGCCAGGCTTCAGCTGCTTGAGCTGAAATTTCCCATGCCATATGTCACCACAAACTGAAGATTTGTGTGTGGAAGAGCCTAAATGAATAGTCATGGCATTTCCAAGCTCATGCATCACTGAAGAGTCACTTGAACACAAATTCTCAGTGTAACTGTACATTTCTCCTTTCTTGAGGGAACAGGAAAAACATCTGGAGTTAGATGCTCCCCAGTGGTTGGTGCTCAGGCTGAAGTTGGAGTCACAGCTAAACCGCCTGAGTGCAAGAGGTTCCATGTCCAAGGCTCTCAATTTGTTAAGCATTCTTGAGAGTTTGAACCTTTCCCAAAATGACCAATATCTTTTGAGGCTGTACTTTGTTTAAAAGACATACTTAATCTGAAATTGCAACCTATGTTGTTGACAGAAGTTGTTTTAAGCAGACTGAGATTATGCTACTAGGGAGCAAAAATTTGAGAAGATGGCATCTAATTGCTTGGGTCTGAGCACATTTTGAGTCTTGGTATGTATGGAGGCTTTGTAGCTCTTGCTCACCCTTTACCTTCTCCACTGCTGTCCAGTTGTCGTATTTCTGACCAGCATTGCCTGTCATATAGGATCAGGACCAGTTTTTCATATCTCCCTGCTGATCTGAGCACCAGGCTGAAGTTGCTAGTTTCCAGACATGAGTTAGTCTGGCAGCTTCTACAATTACTTTAATTTGGTCTACTGAATAACTATTTTTTTTTCCTCTGCATTTCTAAACAATATTGGAGACGTCAACAGGAAGAGCTCTCAGGCTGATCTGAGTTGTCCCCACGTGAGGTGGTTGTGGTGAGAGCCCATTTGGTGAACATAAATATGTGACATGGGTTTGGGGTCAAGAGTGGGATGGGGTTTAGCCAGACCTAAAGTAACTTTCAATATGATGTGCTATTTCTGGGAGTAGTATCTGCAGATGACAGCTCAGTTGCACATTGGATGGAAATATGCTCTCTGATCTGCAGCCTATATAACCCTTCCCCTACAGATATTTTTATTAGACTGAGCTTTACAAGCCCCTAGAAAGGCCCACTAACTGCCACAGGCATCTGAAAAGGCTTGTGTAAGATCTTCAGAGAAGTTTTTCCTTAACCATTGCACAACCCAAAAAGTTTCCAGATCTCACTAAAAACTGTGTGCTATGTTTTCCCAAGCTGAGCATCAATGTGAATTGTAGGAACTGCTGGATAGGAACTGTCTAGAGGCAGACTTTATAACCACACAGAACATTTTTGTTTCACTGCCTCTGCACAACTGGACCTTCAGATGATTTAGAGCTGCAACAAACCCGAGCTCCCATTAAACTAGAAAGCTTGGGTCCAATTAGTAACATTATCCCAGGAAGGCAGTGTTCAGGATGGCCTGCAAAAAATATCTCTACTCTGCTTTTATATAGTGGGTTTTGCAGTTGTGTTGCGTTCTGTAATGGCATTGCCATGGTGCTAGCAGTACCTTAGCTGGCTAATTTAAAGCTGGTGGGGTATGTCAATGCCATGCTGCAATTTTAATAAGGTCTGTGGTAGAGACACATCTGCAGTCAGAAATTGTCATCATTCTGCAGTGCCAGCATGGTGTAATGCTCTGTACAAATCCTCCAGCCAGACCTTAGGAAATTAATCTGGAACCTATAAACGTTTTAGTGGGGTGAAGCAAGAATACTTGCATGGCCTGCCAGGTCTTTTTAGGTAGGACTTCATATGGAGGAAGTGGTCTTTTCCCTCAGTGATAATAAAAACATGTTATATTTTTGTTACAATGGAAACATCATGCATTATATAGATCACACTGAACAGTGTTCAGCAGACTGCAGATGTCCTTAAGATTCCATTATAAGCTTGATTTTATTCCTATTCCTCACTTTGCCAAAATTAGCCCTATACACCTACAACTTCACAGGCATAATCTTATTCTGGGACAGATATTTTGGAAGAGTTGAAGGAAACTGGTCAAGGTGTTTAAGAGAGATGATGGCTAAAAAAATGAGATCATCTGCTTGGAGAGTTTCCTAAAGACTTTTTGGCTTGTCATATCCTGAAAATTCATTTGCCTAGAGATTCAAAAAACATTTCAAATCTGTTGGTCTTGGCTAGAAATGGTGCCTTTGAAACGTTTTAGGCTGTCTGGTGACAGAATTATTTGGTTACTGAAAGTGGTTCCTGCCTCAGTGTGTGTATGCATATATGTTATGTCTTCTTTGAAGATCTTAACCATTCAGTGCCAGCATGCTCATAAATTTATGGTGGCATATGTAAGGTTTCTAAACAACTCTGCATGTACCCTAAACAGACGTGTTCATTCTCTGAGACTGGTCCTATCTGCATGTACTGCTTCCTAAAATCCTCACCCATGTGCTTCCTGACTCCCACTGCAACCAGTGCTGAAGCTGACAGCATGGTTTTACAGTCCCTTCTGCTCAGCCCCTCTGAGAGACCTCTCCCAACAGGAACATCATTCAAATCTCATTCTACTCATCCCAGTGCTCTTTCCTGGGTTAAAAACCCCCACACCTGCTGTGTTTTGTGCCAGTGCATCAGTATCTGATGGCTGCGAGCCACACGTGATGAGATTTAAGTCAATATTATTTTTCAACATAGATGTTTTGTGACTTTTTTCTGGTTTTATGACAAACTAAGTTCTGAGGCATAGTGTTACTCTTCTTAAAGAGGATTTATGTCAAAATATGTGCTTAGGGCTTTCTCATAATTAGGTCATTTTTAAAGACAGTTCTTGAAGTGTGACCAAAACCAGAGGCAAGCAGATTCATTAGACAATTTTCAGTGTCTCTCATTTCAAGCAAGAAGAATGTGACATCTGGAAATGGTATAGTCGCACTATACCACTGCATTAATGTGGTCTCCTGGGATCACTACTTACCCACTGCATCATCACCTTAGCTTGTACTGAAGGTTTTAGCACAGCAATGTCAACAGTAAAGTCTGCCCAGTGTGTACCATTCTCCATGGGACATTGCTGAAGTCCCATGAGATGTTGCTTTTAGTTAATGATGTTGCCATGAGACTTTGATCATGTTTAAGCTTTCATCTTTCTGAGCTCCTGACTTTAGTCAGTTTTGCTGTTGTTGATGTCAAGTCTCTGACCTACAAATCACTGGAAACTGTGTGTGTACTTGGGAGAAGCATGACACCACACTTTCTCTGTTTATTGTTCCATCAGCATCTGTTCTTGGCCACTATTTGAAGCAAGCTCTTGGGCTAGAAGGATCTTTGTTTTGACTCAGTGTGGATGCTCTTACACTATATTCTCAGTGTCAACAAAAATAGTTGACTGAAATTGCTGAAAACATGGCTAGGAATTCACTTCGTCATTTTAAAGACTCTCAACAGTCTTTTTACTGTTGCTCTTTTTTGTGTGTGTGAAGAAGCTTTGGTATCTCTGTGCTCCAGAGCTAGGACTTGAAGCCTAAAGAATTATCTTGGAGTCAGGGATATACTTTTTCTTCATGGTTCTTGTTCAGTGTTCACTTCTGGCTCTTGACAGTCACATTTTGAATGTTCTCAGTAGAAATCTGGTAGGGTTTTGCACTTAATGCTGTTGACAGTGAGCATACCCTGACAGGACTGAAGAAGACATTATTGATTGCAGACTGCTCTGCCATGCAGCGCAGGAACTGAGTGCAGCAGGACTGGCCAAATGTCATCTTCTGGGACTGAAGAACTGCCTGACTGGAAGGCAGAAGTGACAAACAAGTTTTCAGGGCTTTCAAGAGGGAAAATGGGCCGGTAAGAAGATGAGATGTAAAATTGACATCTAGATGGATTAGGGAAAAACTGAATATGTCTGGCTCAGAGTCTACAGAGGTAATAAGGAGAAGAGGAAAGGCCTACAGCAGTGAGGGAGGAGAATGGTCTGTGATTTTAGAGAACACTTCTCTAAGATATGGAGCTGAGCACAGGCTTCCTCTGTTCAGTTCATGTGTTCAGCTCTTGGCTGTAGAAACCACCATAAGGGGCTTCTCCTACTGATACAGGTTCACACAGATGCTGAGAGTCACAGCCTCACTGTCTAATCTAAATCTCCCAAGCTGTTTGGTAGTCTTTAAGATCCTTTAGACATCCCAATGTGAGGGCTTTGCTATTCCTGTTCAGCTTGTTCCAGCATAGTCTCTGGATTTTTCCTCTTACGAACTGGTACCTAGACAGTTATGCCAGCACAGATGAAAATTTCTGTGTAAACATGCTGTTTTGTACTGTTGCATCCCATCCCTTTTAGATGACTTCTCCAAATACATTAAGATCATTTTAAATTCTGATCTTTTAGGATCTGCATTCCCTTCTAGCTCTGTCTGCAAGTTTAATAATCATACTTCATATTCCATCTTCTATGTCTTCAATGAAAAGATCAAATAAAACTTGATATGGGACCAAAGCCTGCAGAATTCCTTGTAAAACGTGTATTTTGATAGGTTATGATGGAATTACCCTGTGGACACAATTATCCAACCAGACTTGACCTCCTGCCCCTTCCCACAGCAGTTTCATTTAGATCACAGTTCACTAGCCTGTTCATGAGGATATTATAGGAAGTACTGCTAAAGGCCTAGCAAAAAATTAAATAAAATAAATAAATTCAAGCTCTATGACATCTATGGACATTACTTCACCCTCCCTTTAAGACTCCTAGAGTGAAGCTGATCAGGCTCAGGCAACTGGAAAACATCTGACTTAACTGGTTACTCTCTGAGCAGGTTTTGCATATTTTAGGCTGAAATTTTACCCCTTTTTTTCTGATATTAATTGCACTGTATGCTTGTTGTTGACCTTTTGAGTGAAGATTGATGAAAAGGGGAGAAAAAGAGGGCATTAAACTCTTTGGCTTCCGTAATCTTCTTCACTGATGGCATACACACACACAATCTTTGAGTAGTGGGACAAACTGCCCTTTGTTTTTCTTTTACCACCTTACCTGTAACATTTCTTTTATTTTTTGTAAGTTTTGCTAGTTGCATCTCATGCATTTTGTCTTTACTAACTGTATACACACACCCCCACCCATGAATGGAGTATTGTACTAGGTTCTCAACCAGCTGACCTAGTTTCTACTTTACAGATCTTTCTCTCTTATGCATGCAGTCAATTAAAAGGTGGTGAATTAGCTGACTTCTGCCAAATTTCCATACTTTGCTCAGAAATGGCATAGGTTGCACTTGGTTTCTTGTTAGCATTTCTTGAAGGGACTGACAGCTCTCCATAATTTGTTTTTCCCTCACATTTGCCTCTTATATGAGATCTTCAGTATCCATTCTCTGAGTTTATTGACATCTGCCTCCTTGAAATCTAGTGCTGTCAGTCACTCAGCTGGATCAAGTGGCAGAAGTTGACACCGTGTTCACTGTAGTGCTTATTGCTTGGAAAATGGCATATCTGGCAGTAGGCTTTAAGTCATACCTTACACTGCCCTCTGCCTACGTGCAAGCTGCTGCTCAGCTGGGGAAGGCAGTGGCAATTACAGTAGGTACTGGCCCTTAAGATTTAGGCTGCTGTTCAGAATTTAGCAGGAGGAATGGGAAGAAAAAATGTAATTTCAGAGAACCCTTCTGTGAGGCATTAATAACTGCCCTTATAATGAATAGATCTCATTCAACATGGAGAGAGGATCTGTGCTGATGAAATGTTTAGAACACAAATTCTTTGTTATAATAAATAATCCAGACTCAACTGTGCAATGATCTTTGCCCTAGTTTGTATAACTAAAAACTTAGAACATTATGCAGCAGTTTCACGGTGCAATGGGCAGTGAGACCACAATGGGGGAGAGGAAGAAAAACCTTCAACTCGAGCAAAAAGTGGCTGATCAGACCAAACTGGACCTATGGCTTGTAAGAACAGTGACATAAAAACAGAGGGGAGAACCAGTAAGATTTCAGGTCCTACTAAAACCCCCTAATGTTCTTTAATGTTGGTTCAGACCACTGTAGATACCTCATGGACTTTCTCACAGGTCAACTGAAGATGGTCAAGCAGTCAGGCCAAGCCTCATGCTTATGTTAGAAAACCTTCCTCTTACCCAATTATTTTACTGGCAATATTACAATGCAAGTGTCTTTACTATCACTTCAAGCCGATTTGGATCCCCATACCAATTAAAACTAATTACCAGCAACCAGTCCTAGCTACGGTCAACTGTTGTGGCAGGTGTAAACTAATGAAAACCTGGGTGTCGTACTGGTGTTGGAAGATACGAGGAGCAAGCCTTGCCTATAATCAGAGCAGCGGGTGACGATGTAGAGAAAGGCGAGTTGCTGAATCGCTCCGTTACACACCACAGGGAACCAAAGTGCGGTGTCAATACGCTATCTAGTGGCTGTATCGATTACGACATTCCTGAATTCCTCCTCTGCTTGTGAACTGTAGTATTAAAAACATACTTTACGTGAAAACAGGGTTTGTTAAGTCTGTAACCATTCTTCGATGATTCTAAGACAATTGGAAGTTATAGGTGATTAATTTTTAAAAATGGAGGAAAAAGAAAAGAAGTCTGTATGAATATGCAAGGATGCAGATGAAGCTGTTGGCTGGGACATTCTAGGCAGTCATTAACAGCACTCTTGACAGGTAAGATTTTTCTCCTTCATATACAGACTGTTTTGGATCAGCTAATAGAAACCAGCTCAGTTTGGGAGCGTTTCAAGTAGTTTACATGCTTTCTTCAGCTGCCAGAAACTGCAGTATTTTGCGAGCAGATAATCGAGGCACATAGTCTACAGCAATGCAAGGCTAAGTGTTTTCTCTGATGGGGAAAACCAACCCCCGTCCCCCAACCTCATAGACTAGGAAGAGGTGAAGATGACAAACACACCTCAGCACTCTCCTGGCTTGCTTTCTGCCAGGGATGTGACCGACCTTCAGTAAAGCGTACACCCCTTCAGCTTTGTTATTTGCTTGTGTTGTGTGAACTGGAGATAGCAGAAGCTAAAGCAGCTTCATAGTGGATGAGTACGGCTGTTGTAACGGCCTTATTTTGTATATTTTACATATATATGAAATAGAAAATACTGTATGTATATATGAGCCATACCAACATATTTAGGGTACTAGATGAGCTACAACTAGCACACAAATTAGTTATGTCTGACTCACCATCATTCTCTGCAATTTTGCGCTTCTCTACTGATTAAAAGAGAAAGTTCCCCAGACAGCTGTTAAAGATAACTGGTTTAAGTGCACTTAATTATGTGTGTTTGTCTTAAGAGGCTGAGTAAAGGCATGATGAGGCAGGTTTCAGCTTGGGTAATATTTCTCAAATTGTTCTTTCTAGTTCAAGAAGCAATTTTGTTTTGCTTTTTCCTCATGCGTTGTGAAACTGAAGGTGCCAATTTTGTCCTCTACTTTTGGTAAATAACCTCTATTTATACATACTTCTGACCTCTTAAAAACAAGTTTGAAATAGCAAAAAACATTCCCCTTATTTACATTTATCATGTTTTTTTCTGATATAAAGCTTCCACGGTGCGTGTCTTTTGCCACATACAATGGCAGTTAATGTGTATATAAAGGCAACATATGTATAAAAATGTGCCCCATAGGTGGTTGGTTACTGGACTAAATTTATAGACTGTACTTGATAAAAAATCATGGCTTTCTAAGAGCAGAGTGTAAAAGTCAGTTCCTTGATCCTGCAAATAAATTAAAAAATGGAGAAGCTTACGCAATAAGCACATAAGAGCTGGCAGGTCTTTGGGCAACCCAGTTTAAGCGCTGAAAGCTAAGGAGCTTAACCTCTTCTCCCCTCTCACCTGCAAGAATTTTCTATACTCCTTACTCAACATTCACTCCAGATTAATTATCCCCAAAACAGATACTTAAAAAAACGCCAAAACCAACAAACTTTAACTGAATGAAGAATCTCCTTTTTGGAGGACTGCTAGTAACAGAGGCAAGCTTAAAAATACATCAGAGAATTAGGTACATTTCTCACTACGACTTTACAGACTTGTGTGTGTGCACTCCAGAGTGCACAAACCCCAACTGATTTTTATTGCTTGTACAACCAGACACAACCCTGGCCACAAAGGTATCAAAGTAAGTAACCGGTGAAGAAAAAAGTGCGACACTCAGGATTCATTGCACAAACATTTAAACAGAGGAAATAATTTCTTTTACAAATGTGTTTTTCTTGTATAAGAATAATTTTGTACAGAAAATAGGTCTTTATACATTTTACAGAAATATGGTAACATTTAGATTCTCTATTAATGGATAATTGATTGAATGCAAGTTAAGATTTCAGTTATGCTTTAGTCACCAGGTATCAGTAACACAGCAATACATCATTTCTCTATTAGTCTTCAACTGTGTGACTTACCAAGCATCGAGTCAAGACTGTGGAAACATTCCTAGAACTACATCAGTTTGCACACACTCCATTATCTTGAAACTGTAAGTTACAAAATACCTCCTGAAAGCAATACCATAACTTAAGTGTCAAGGAATATGAACTTAAACCTTAACAAGGCAGCATTACTTGCTCACTTAAGATTATCCTGCTGGCTAATACTGTAAAAACCAAATTGAATAGAAGCTTTAATATTAAACTGGTTTACTGTTAACATGACCTTCAAAACAAGGTAGCAGAAGCTACCCTAGTAAATGCTATACAGCATTAATACAGTATATAAACGTAATATGAATACTTTCATTTACTTAAGAAAGAAAACACCACAGAAGATAGAGGGGGGGGGAAATCAGCAAATTAAGATCTGAAAAAGTAAATTTGTGAAGGACAAAGTAAGTAAGGAGGACATTGAGGTCCTTGAACAAGTCCAGAGAAGGGCTACCAGGCTGGTGGAGGGCAAATCCTATGAGGATTGGCTGAGGGAGCTGGGGATGTTTAGCTTGGAGAAGAGGAGGCTGAGGGAAACCTTATCACCAACTACAACAACCTGAAGGGAGGTTGTAGAGAGGTGGGTGATTGTCTCTTCAGCCAGGTGACAGGAGATAGGACAAAGGGAAATGGCACAAAGCTGTGCCAGGGCAGGGTCAGATTAGATGTCAGAAAAAAAATTTTTACTGAAAGAGTTGTCAGGGGCTGGAACAGGCTGCCCAGGGAGGGGGTTGAGTCACCATCCCTGGATGTCTTTTAAAAAAGGGTAGATAGGGTACTTAGGGATATAGTTTAGCTTAGGATGGGATTGGTTGGACTTGATGATCTTCAAAGGTCTTTTCCAACCTTGTGATTCTGTGACAAGAAGAAACTGAAAAACACGTGTGTGTATATATATATTTCTATGTGAAATGTAAGGGTATACTAGGAAATACATATGTTTTAAAAATAATTTCTTCAAAGACTGTGTTGAAATCCATATGGTATCAAACATAAGACACATTTGAACACCTGTAATTATATGCATATTTCCTTTAAAATTCCTGGGAAGGGAAGGACATTTAGCTTTGAAATACAACTGTAGGCAGTGCTCTTTTCTGGCTTCCTCCATATTTTAGAAATTTAAATAGAAAATATAAGCAAACGTGTACTCTATACCCCAATGACAGAAACACTGGAATTCAGATTGTGATCCATTTTGAATTCATACACAGCTTCTTAAGAGTTTGCCAGCTGTACGCTGTGGGTACTGCTGACCCTTCCATGCTTCAAGATTCGCATGTACAGCTTCGTTTAGTCAACGGTGGCTCTGGCTCCGAGCCAGCCAGCCTCCTACCACGTACAACTTCCAAATAAATTCGGCTGGAACTGGTACACCCCTCCTTCTCACAGCACAGAGGTTGATATGAGACAGTACTGAATCACATTATACTGGTTCACATTTCCGCGTCGTCAGAAGGAGAAACAAGCCCCCTGCAAAACCTTATTCCAGTGATTTTGCAAATTCTGCATAGTCAATGTAGCCGTCGTTGTTCTTGTCGTCATCTCGTAAGACATCGTCTATGAGACTGATCAGCTCTTCCTCTTTCATTGCCTGGTTGTGCTCACCACCTTCCTACCAAAACAAAAGCACATTGAACAGCTTAGCAGGGTTTTTCAGCTACTGCCAGGGATGACAGGTAACTGACCGCTGAATCTGCTGTTAAGCATTAGTGTTTGGTGCCTAACTTGGCACTAAGTTTTCTGCCATCACTGATACCGATACAAGCAACTTTCACCAGGTCAAGTCCAAATTCTCTGGACCTCAGAACAAGCACTCTGTATCCAGTTAATATTCTTAGCCAAAAGCTCTAAAAGCTAAATAGCACAGTGTATAGTGATGGATAATAATAATAATCTAGCAGATGCATTCTTAATATGGGTATCAATGTAGTATAGGAAGTATTGCTTCTATAGAGTACAGGAACATCAGAACATGCAAAATGCAGAGCCTGACAGTAACAGAGTAGTGAAAAGATCCAGCACTGGAGCTTTAAAGTCAGTAAAATTCTTAGCATCTCCCCTTAGGAGCAAATGGAGATACAAAGGGGTGTCCTTGTGTAAGAAAGGCCGAGCCATTACTCTGCTCTTGGCTCAGTAACTTTTGCTGCGGTTGCATGCAGGAAGTTATGCTACTTTGAATTGTGACTTCCAAAAGGTCAATCTGAGATTCAGTGTCGCTATTGTCTTCCTTAGGATTGTATCTTCCTACTTTGTCCTTAAATTGAAAGAGAATTCATGTTTAGAGAAAGGTGAAGAAAACAAAGGCAGACCGTTACAGATTCTTCTAATACTGTTTTTGTGCAAGGTCTCTCTTGCCAGTAACAGTTTGGGGTTGAAGCAGCCTCACACCTTCAAGCAGCATCACATCACACATGTTAACTCTACAAGCCCTCATCAGCACAATCCCATTTTAGGTAATTTCCTTTTCTCCCCATCCCTGCTACCAAAGTATCCCCTCTGTCAAATCATTTTCACTCTACAGTCCTTCCTCCCTGCAGAATTTAAAGTACAACAGAGACTTCTCAAAACCTGCAGTGTGACAAGAAAAGCTGCAATAAAGCTGGCACATTTACAAATCCAACCAAAACTATCACAGGGAAAAGTAACCTCCTTTTCAGGCAAAACTGTTACTGCACTGAAGGTGTGTTGTAACTGGTCTGTTCTAGCCTAAGCTGCTTGTAGAGAGTCACAACTGTTTCCAAACACGCATGCTGTTACAAAATGCCACCTACCTCTTTGTGGACATGTGATATAGCAGTAGCAAGCTCTAACCCATCTAGCAAATTATTGCCATCGTAATCGTGCATTTTGAAGTAATGAAGCTGCAGCTCTTGTGGAGACATCTCAGATTCTGGTTTCTCAATAACACCTTCCAAATGTTCCATGATGTGGCTAAGAAAAAAAATAAACAAAACCCCCAATGTCACTGTTAGTTAATATTTAATGCTCTGTCTACATCAAATTTAATCTTTGATCAGACAGTGAAGAACACCGGAAATAATGTATCTCTAAAGCACCTCGGACAACAGAAAGTTATAGATTTTTTACTAAGATGAAGCAGGTAGAAAGTTATTAGTTACAGGTGCTGTAGTGGTCTCTAGCATATTGTGTAGCTATTTCTCTTTTTTCCTGGCCTACTTAGATTATCAGAACAAACGAAGCAGTGTCCAAAATCTCCTTTCTGGCTATCTTCCAAAGCACAGGAACTGGAGGAAAATCTTTCCCACTCAATTATGAAGTATTCTAGGGAGTTTTACTTGCTGCTACTGCTGTTTCGTCTGTACAAAGAAGCAAAGGAGAAGGAAACTCTCACTCTGCCTGTTCAGAATACAATTTTGTCCGAAGTATGTTGATCTGTATGTTTCTGTATCAAATTATTTATAGTGTGACTAAGTCTAGAGGCTCCAGAGAGACCTTTGTAGGTCTAATATCTGTAGAAAGTTATTGAGCAAGCATATCTCCTATCTGACTCCGTGTATGCTGGTCATTCAGCATCCTGAGTAAAGAGGGTGGCCTAGGCTTAAGTCCAACTCACGTAACAAGACTTAAGAGATAAGCAAATCATTAGGAGGTAAAGTTTACATTTTTAGAACATAGAGCACATACTCTTTATCTTGTACCAAGTTCTTATCAAGGCGAATGTTTGCATGTTGACTCTCTCCTACGTCCTCCTCGGCTAGGGCAGAGATGAAGGATGCAGCCAGCAAGCAGAACAGCAGACATATTCTAAAAATCCCCGCAGACATCATGATCTCCTACAAAAAGCAAAACACGCCCCCAGCCCCCCAAAGAAACAAGATGAAAAGTCTACTTCCAGGAGAATTACAGATTGCTTAGAAATAACCCCACTGAGTTAGAACAGAACTTTTTTTTCCATTTCAAGCACTTAGCAAGCAACAGAACTGAGAACTCCAATGAAGAGTTTCAATGATGACTGACATCAATCTCAGGGAATACAGCACATTGCAATAAATATACTGCAGTAACTTCCCTTCCCCACACAGGGAAGGTGCACGCTTCAGCTTGTGGCTTCATGTGACCTGCAGACAGCCGAGCACGCCAGCTCCCTGCAGACCTGCCCCGTGGCTGCGGGGACAAGGGCTGCTTAGGGCGTCACAGGGGCTGCCTCTCGCTACGGGTACGGCTGCGCGCCCTAAGTCACATCCACCTTTCAAGCGCTGCGGTCACGCCACAGGCGAGCGAAACGCCAAAGCGCTTCAGCAGGGCGAGCGGCGCAGAGCGCCCGCCGAGGCGAGCGCGGGAGCCGCCCGCCTCCTCCGGCCTCCCGCTGAAGCAAACCCCGCCTGGCAGCCGGTCTGGCGTCCAGCGGTGCCGGAGGCCCCGGCAGCTGGCACCGCGCTGCCCGCCCCACGGGGCCCCCGCCGAAACGCCGCCGCCCCCCGCCCAAACCACCGCCGCCGCCGCACTCCCCGCACCGGCCTCGGCTGCCGGGACGGCGGGGAGGCCCCGCCACCGCCAGGCTACGCACCCTCCGGCGGATGGCCGCCGCGCCGCGACGTCCCTCCCGCGGGCTCCGGGCGACGAGCAGGTGGGGCCGAGCGCGGGGCGGGCCGGCCACCATCCCCGTGCGTCACCTCTGACCCGACGCACCCGCCGCGCTCTCGCCCCGCCCTCCCTTCCCGTTCATTGGTTGCACCTTTCCAGCGAGCGGGGAGACGTCACCGCTCCTGGAATTCCACGTGGAGCCCTCGCGGAGGGACAGGTGGAGCGTCCCGCCCGCCGCGGGGCGGGGCCGTGGCGCGCGGCTGGAGGTGGGCGCGGGGGCGCCGGACAGTGTCCCCGCTCATCCCACCGCTCTCCCCTGAGAGCCCCGTGCCAGCGGCTGTGCTGCTAGGGCCCGGGCGGCCCCGTGGAGCTGGGAGGGGAAGGGGCAGCGGCAAGGCCGGTGCGTGCTCTGCTCTGCACCCTTCCTGCGGGGCCGCCCGGCAGCCCTTTCCGCAGGCGCCCGCTGCTGCGCTGAGAACGCGGCGTCCCGTCGCCGTTCCCCTCTGCAGCGACTCCCGTCTCTCGCTGCGTGTCGAAGGCCTCCTCGTTTTCACACCTGGCAGCTGAACAGTGGTTGCTTTTGCCCCTCGAGGGCACGACCCCCAGAGAAGGGGTGCGGGGCCTCTGGCCTGTTCCCTACATTCCCACAGTAACGGGTTCACAGAATCACAAGGTTGGAAAAGACCTTTAAGGTGATCAAGTCCGACCATTATTCTGCAATGAAATTGCTGATGAAGGGGGCTGCGGCTGTCGGGAGCTGCTGTCAGAGGAGACACAAGGTTCGAGTGACTTCTGAGAACCATGCTGAGGGAGCAGTACCCCCGGCCTTTCCTGCTGAGGGGGCAAGCCATGGGCACCCGGTGGCAGAGCGCATTCGCTCCTTGGCTCGGACACTGCAGGGCCAGCATTCCTCAGGCTGCTGCTTGGCTGCATCCGGGGACAGTAAAGGTCTTTTCCAACCTAAACGATCCCAGTTCTGGGAGAGCCCCGCAGAGCTGTTGCGTGTGATGGGATGCGGGCAGTTGAGCTGGCCAGCACCCCGGCCATAAGCACCCGTGGCAGGGCCAGGATGGTGACTGCCCCCCAGGACGGTGGCTGTCCCTGCCAGGGCACGGCTCTCTGGCCCAGGTGTCAAGCGAGAGGTGGCAGGGCGGGGTAGCCGTGACGGAGCCGCCGTCCCCGCCGCAGAGCTGGGGCGGGTAGCCGTCCCGCCCGGCTGCTGGGCCGGACCCGCGGTCCCACACGCGCTCCAGGCGCCTCCCGGGCGCTGCTGCCGGGGACTCCCCGCTGGCCGCGCGGGCGGGGCGGGGCGGGCCCGGCGCTAAGATGGCGGCCAAGGGCTCCCACTCGCACGTGAAGCTGGAGGGGGAGATCGAGCGGTGCCGGGCGGAGGGGAACTGGGGGCAGCTCCGGCACCTGGCCCAGCAGCTGCTCCCTTCGGCACGGCCGCAGCGCAAGGCGGCGGGGGCCGCACAGGACGCGGGTAAGCGGTGGCAGACAGGGCGGGGTAGAGTTGCGGGGCGGCCGCCGTTACCGGACCGCCCGGGCGCGGGGCGGCGGCAGGGACTGCTTGTAGCTTCATGTCGGGGCTTGGCAGTCCCTGCCCGGTGGGCTGGCGGGGGCGGGGGCTGCAGGAAAGGGCTGAGAGGCGCCGGGGCGCCGGCGGAGGGAGCGGGGTGTCACCCGCGATGCCGCCCTCTGCTGCGGCGGGAGCCCTGGAGACGGCGTTCAGGAAGATCACTCTCTGCTTCCTCTCCGTGTCAGCGCTCCCGAGCGCGCCGGGCAGCGAAGGGAAGCGCCCTGCCTTTGGGACCGTCGGTGGGAGGCAGGGGCAGCGCCGCTTGCTCCGTGCCTCCTGCGCCTTCGGGGTGCTGCCCTCGACACCCTACGCGCCCGGACGCAGGTGCCTGGGCTGTGGCTGGGCTGCCCACCGGCATCTGCGGTGCTTGGCAGTGTGTCCCCTCAGCTTCCCGATACGTGGTGCCGATTCCCTCTCGCCCCCTCCTCATCTCCTTGCGGATGTCCCGAAATTATCCCCCTAGGTTTCTGAAGGGGGGCTGCCTTACTCAAAGGCTCGTACAAGTATCCTTCCACATGTGCGACAGCTTTCATAAATAGCAGTGTGTGTTTGTTTCCTGTTACAACACGCTGCTTGGCCGGTTTTTAAGTGAAATGTCTCATAAGAAGCGAGGCAGCCTGGCTTAGACATAGAAAATTCGGGGTCTGCAGCCAGCAGCAGCAAGTTGTGAAGAGGACGTGGTCCCAGCCACCGCACTGGTGCGGGAGGCTCCGCTGCTGAAGTCAGGCGGGCTATTTCTCTGAATAAGCCCCCTTCTTTAGAGGTGTGCCGTTAGGATGTGGCCTAGAGCTCATTGAAGCTTGCCGGAGCGCAGTGAACTTCACAGTGGGAAGGTATGACGGGGGGGAGACGTTGGCAAGCGGTGTAGGCGATGCAGATCGAGCCCCGTGTTGAGAACGCAGCCAACCTTTGGACTTCATTCAGGTTTCAGCATCGGCACTTCCCAGGTGCAGAGATCATCCTGCAGTTTGGGGGCATTAATAGTTGAAGAGTTCACGTCAGTTTGTTCCCTTGTAGTTAAGAGGCATGACAACAGTATGATTGCTGTAAAAACATTAGTTGTTAATTTGCTGCTATGTCATCACGAGCTGCTAGTAATGAAAGAGTAACAATGCCTTGTAACTGCTACAGAACTTTTCTCCCAGAAGGGGTTTAGTTAGAGTTTTGTGTTTCTAGAAACAACAAGGTGTCTGGATGGGATTTTTTAAAAGTGATGTTTGCTTTGAAAGATTCTGTATATCTCTCAATCAAATATAATTTTATGTAATTCCTTAAATTTAAGAGATTAGCGACTGCCTGAGCTACACCTGTTGTGGAGAAATGATGGCATGGGAGGTTGAGGTGGAAATATGCTTGAACTTAAACTTCCCGTTGGTGGCAGACCTGCAATTGTGCAGGAAGAGCTATAGCTGTAATTTTGATGTGCAGCTGAATTCTTAAGCTGCAACAACAAATCTAAACCAAAAAAGACCCCCCCAAAACTGATTATTAATGGTGTATGTAATGTATAGGTAGTAAATAGGGATAAGTTGTCCCAGGGACTGAAAATAGACATTCACTGTTATGCTGTCTCCATTCTAGAATTTCAGACTTCGAAATGTGAAGCATATATGAAATTTAGGGCTTCGCTCTTTGATTTACAAAGCCTGGCCCACTAGTCAGCTGATTGAGGTACAACCTTTATGAATAAATGAACTGCAGAACTGCAGCCATCGTGCCAGAACTGGCAGATGAAACTTTCTTGTTCATCATGTGTTTCAGTTTGGTTTTTTTCCCCCCACCACGTGATGTTTCATGTTGTACCCGGTGCTAGTGCCTATGTCTTTGCTGTGGAACTGAGCAGGAATAGGTTTTAATGTAGATGTCATTTTATGAGGCATGTCACTCACGTCAGTGGGTCAAGCCTTGTGTCTCTCCAGTAATGGATGTGTGTAATGTGTGTAAACCCAAATTATTTTCTGTGAGCTTTCAGGAAAATCTTAAAAGTTTCTGCTGTGGTTACTGTACTACAGTGAAATTCTGTCATGGTTTAGCCCTGGCTGGAGGCTGAAGTTGCTCTATCACTCCTCTTTTCAGTTGGACAGGGGAGAAAATATATATTGAGAGGCTTAGGAGTCAAGAGAGATCATCCCATAATCAACGACATGGGTGAAACAGACTCAACAAAGAGTGAAGGAAAGAAAACTAATTTATTACACTACACACACAGTGAAACCAGAGTTGAATAATGAGAAGTGCGACCAGATCTTAAAGAAGCGTGACCAGATCTTAAAGCACCTTTCCCCACTCCTCCCTTCTTATCAGACTTTACTTAAGTCGTGATCTTGCTCCCTTCTTCCCCCCAATTGTGGCATGGTGGAGGTGGGAGGGACTGGGAAAATGGGGTTCTGTGTCACTTCTTCATGAACTGTTTTCCTTTTCCAGATCGTAAAACACCTCTACCTCCTGCCCCCACCCCTCCCTTCTTAGCAGACTTCCCTTTAGTTATGATTTCACTCCCTTCTTCCCCCCTGTTGTGACACAGGGAGGGGCAGAGGAGAGCACAAACACAGGCCCCCACTAGTACAAATTATACAGGGTCAGCAGGGTTCAGCACACCCAGAGTGCCAAGGATGAGCCTTGCCCTGGGAAAACCACCTGCCTGATCATGGTGTCTTCCCTGCCCCTCAAATTCCTCACACCTTGCCTGTAGTCTTAAAGTATGTGTTTTCTGCTTGTACATTTGTAAATCTGAAACATCCATTTAAATTGAAATGTTTGCAAGTATTGGTCTTACACTTTTGAAAGTGAGCTTGTGGTGAAAATTCCTAACTGTTATGTTGGGGACAATAGAAGAAACAACTGTGCTGTCAAAAGCAAAGGATTCACTAAGGAAAGTCTTCCGGTTGAAAGGAAATGTTTTTCACAGAATTCATCCTGCTTCCAGCAGATAGAAGTTAGTGGAACTTTTTTCTGTCTGCTAGTTCTTCCTTATGCCCTCATTTGAGTTACTGTTTGTGTGTTGAAAGTGTGTTGTTTTGTTTTTGTAATGCTGTTTATCAGCAGCGCCACAATAAGCGATGTTTCTTGTTGGTATGTGCTTTCAGAGGACTACGCGAGTATGCTGCTTGCAGAGGCTCTCCTAGAAGAATGTTTGAAGGAAAACTTTGCCAAACTGAAGGACTCTGTTCCACTGACAGAGAAGAATGAGCCAAAACTGAGTGAAGCTAAACAGTATCTGACCAATATCTTAAGCAGAGGACAACTACGAGTAAGTAGGCTCTGTCAGCGTGATTCCTGCCAACTGGATGCTTTTTTCATGTGATTATCAGTCTGATACAAGGTGTTGGTGTTGCCTGCTCGTGTCCCTGTATGTGCAGTGCTATTTTGCAGGTGTTACTGGGCTGGTAATTCAGTTCCCCTTTGCAGCATCTTCTGTTGGGGAAGGCAAACAAATCACATGCTACAAGTATATATCCTGTTTGGTTTTTATTAGAAAGAAGCAGGATAAATATTTAGGAATTCTCTGGGTTGCTGTCACAGCTGAGTGGCCTACTGCTGCTCCTGATCTGAGGAAATTGTGTACACCTGGTCAGTTCCAGGTCAGACATAAAATGTGCCAGAAGCAGCCTATGAGGTGCTTAAGATTGTGGTGTAAGGTCAGGATTATGACCTTGCATTGCTTTCAGTGTCTGCCATAGAAATTATGCTTTGATTTTATTTCGTGGCCTGAGTGCATGGTTGGTAGCTGCTTGACAGCTCTCCTGCAGAGCCTCAGGAGTGTTTTAAGACTCTGCCTTGATGGCTGCTGCTGTGCTGATGTCCTTGGACAGGCAGTTGCATAACTGCCTTTATAAAGGTGATGTATTACAACAGTCAGTTCTAGACTTGTATTGCTTTTGGTCCTGAAACTTACAGGCTACTTAGTTTGGAAGCATGTGTTACACTTTTATTGTGTTAATTCCTAGGGAGCAAGTGTGTAGTGTCTTTTCTGGGCGAGTTCCTTGTCCTTAGCTTCTTGAAAGTCAGTATATTTAAAAAGTAAAAAGGAGTGGGGGAGGAAAGGGAGTCTATCCAACCCTCTTTCTTTATAGTTTAGTCCCAGTAACAGCCGGAACCACTGGATTCATCCAAGTCTTGGCTGCTAGAATTGCTGTTAGTATTTTTTGCTAGAGGTGGCTTAGCATTGACCCTGTGTCAATTGCATGTATTAAAGCAAAAAGAGTATGAAAGCTCTTTGTGCTTTCCAAAGCATAAAAAGGGTCTGGACGGATGTATTTTACTGAGATTTGGTTTTGTTATACAGATTTTTTTGCATGTTTTCAATCTTTAAGAAACAACGTAAATCTTAGAAATAGCAGGCGTGCCTTTTGGTTTTTCTACTGTTGCCTGAAAGTTCTTTGATAGCTTAAGAAAATTTGGGAGCTTTTTAATTGTATGTACAGAGGAAAGGGGAGCACTTGACTAAAAAGTGCTGCCTTTTGCTTAGTTTAAAAGCAGAGGATTTCTGTGGTGTGTATGTAGGCAGTTCTGACAATGCCAGGCTTTTATGTGCTGTGTGAGGCTGATGGATCAATAGAGTAGGTCAGCTGAAACCAAAAAGGTGGCTTGTAAGCTGTGCAGTTCCAGAGTAGTTTCCTGACCTTTGTTGCCAGCTGCTCTCATGGGTGTAGCCCTAAGATTTCTAGACGGTTAAATGCTTCCTACTCTGGCCTGCAGAGCTAACAATGTTGAGAGGAAAGCGTTAGGAATCTGCTTGATTTGTTCTGAAGTCCCTCATTCTCAAATGCCCTTTTCCTCTCCTCCCCCCTCTCTTTCAGCCTAAGTACATGACAGAAGCTATGCTGATCCTAGGAAAGCTTCATTACGTGGAGGGATCCTACAGAGATGCCATCAGCATGTATGCAAGAGCAGGAATTGATGATTTCTCAACAAAAGATGAACCTCTTTACGTGCTGCGTTTGGTAACTGAAGCTTTCGTTATTAAAGGTAAAGGACCACGTGTGCATATTTGAAGTATCCTGTGTTTAGGTGCAAGCTGAAGGTGTTTCTCCAAGTGATTTGATTGGAGCAGAGTTGGGGCAAGTTATATGCTTTAGAAAATCC
Organism: Gallinula chloropus; assembly: GCF_964237585.1. Taxonomy (NCBI): domain Eukaryota; kingdom Metazoa; phylum Chordata; class Aves; order Gruiformes; family Rallidae; genus Gallinula; species Gallinula chloropus. Next base: position 55,684,044 of record NC_140087.1, on the reverse strand, counting down.
TACTGGGTATGGTCTGTGTAGTTTAAACTTAAAGGCATTATGGAGTCTTAGTCCATGGTTTTTAAACTTGGCTGGCTTGTAAAGAAAAGCTTGAAATTGGAAATCTTGTGGTAACTGTTGGCTGTAAGTCAGCAACATGCTTGAGCTTCTGTATCCATTTTGGGAAAATCTAAATCAAGCACTCAACTGAATTGAGGCCTGTGCTTTCTCTTAGAAAGAGTTCATCTACTTGTAAACTTAAATGATTCCAGTGATTTAAGCGAGGGTAATGATATTTCCAAGTTTTAAACTCTGGACTAACAGAATATGTGCTTTCAAAGCAGGTAGTATATTTTTGCAATGCATGTCACACAGTATCAGACCTTGTGTACAAACAGGAATCTCTCCTTCCCCCTGTAATTCTACAGGCATTGCACTGTTTGAGAGATCCTAATACAAACTGCCTTTGCCGGTAGTGAAATTGCATTTTCTCTTTGAGTGGGGGAAAGGAAGACCCTAGTCAGTTTTTGACTTGGGGGGAAAAAAGATCAGTAGTCTTCTCCTTCATTTGCTTTCAGTTCCTTTATAAATGTTGCTCAAGTACTGCTACCTATCTACTGCTTTCTACTCTTTTCAGCATGTCCACCAGCTAATTAGGTGAATGAGAACTCTGATGATCAGATACCTTCAACTGGTATGTAAAAAGAGTGAAACCAAATCAACCCAAAATACTGTTTGACTGGGCTGCTAGTATTACTGATACTTATTTGGGTGTTTCGTGATCCCACATGGGCATTCTGCTTTTTTGAAAACCTGTTTGTGCTGCTTTGCTTGCTTTGATTTTTGTTTTCTGTGGCACTAGTTGAATCTGCTTCATTAATGAGCTTTTGTGGAGCAGAACTAATTTACTGGTGGGCTTCACTAACACTTGCATGGCACAGAGGAGCAAGTGCCTGCCAGTGCATTCACAGCCGTGTATCTGAGAGCAACTATTGGCGCGCTCCAGAGTCTGGAGGAGATGCGTGTTCCTCGCTGGGAACTGCACTGGATAAGGTCCTTGGTGGGTGTGAATGTGACGGTAAGGTGTGCATGAACACTGGTGGAATAATACTCTTCCTGTAAGGCCTCTTCTGTGGTATTGACTACCTCGTTTGCACATGAAGATGTTGGGGGTGGAGGTGTTTGCCACAGAGGATCAGGCTGTATTTTTTTTCCCCCCCCGTGTGGTTTAGTGTGGAACCTAAATACTGTGTTGCCCCTGTGTTTGTGTGTAAACCATAAAGAGTCCCTGCCAGTGCAGAGCAACCTCTCTGCTGTTAATGTTCCACAGTTTGTATCCTCCATGACAATTATTTTCAAATTAGCCAAGATATCGAGGGTATAGTAAGTCACTTGGTATTCTACCAAAGTTTCTGACCGAGAAGAGTCCAACAGAGTGGAGCTTGTCCGTCTGAGTTTGCAGTGGGCACTCACTGCTAGGATTGTTCTTCCCCCTGCCATGTGCTTGACTTTCCAGTCTTAGAGAAATAAGCCCTTGAATGTTAGAAATTTGTGCAGGTAACTATGGCAATAGCAGTGTGCATTTTAAGTTTTCTTTTCAAAGCATGTCTGTCCAGACTAACTGTGCAGGACAAGTAGTAGCATGGAGTAGAATTACTTAGAATTAATGTAAAATTCATTTATACTTTATGCTAAGTATTTTTTTACTCCCCTTTTTCATTTGGTATCTCTGCAGCAATTCTGTTAATCCATACTCAGTTATTGCCTTTGATAGAACAACTGCTAGCTTATGCAAGTTGAAGTTATCTTTAAAGACACTCTTGAACATTGCTGGTAGTAAAAGCTTTGTGGGGATCATTTAGGCGACAATCCAGAAAAGCCACAGTTCTTTCTTTATTTCAGGGCAGAACTTAGTTTCTCTTCTCAGTTTCTTGTTCAGATTTTCAGCAATGGGAGAAAGCAGTTGGTTGGATAGAATACCCCTGTTCATCCAGCATTAGTTAAACACCAGAACTCGTACCACTTCTTGGTACGAACCTGAAACCACCTTGGTTTTGTGTAACTCATGCTGCTGGGTCGTGTCTGTATGCAGAATGGTGGTGTAGGCTCTCGAGTAGTCAGGCTTATGCTGGAAAGGTCATGGAAGAAAGAAAAGTCAAACCAAATGCACTCACACATCCTTATACTCTTGTAAACAAACAAAAATATAATGAGAAAAATAAAGGATATTCTCGGTAGAGGCGCATAGGTGAAGTCAGTGGTAGAGTTGAAATACAAACCAGCAAAAGTGAGTTTGCTTTTTTTAGAGCACTGTTTAAGCTCCAAAACAGTGAAGATGGATGTTGAGCTAAATCTCTGGAGTCTTCTCTGAAGGTCTGTAGCATGTGATAGGTTCACAGCATGATAGGAATCAATATAGGTTTGCACCTTTGTTACTGGACTGTTGAACTAGAAGTTGAACAGGAAAATCTTCTCTTGCCTGCCTTGCTCAGTAGGCTTCCACCCCAGTTGAGTATCAAGCAGCAAATGTTCTTTATAAATGCAGGGACTTGAGTAGTTAACAAGACAGGAGAAATCTCACAGGATAAATGGCAGAGAGGGCATGACTCTTCCAATTTCTCTCAAGACTGCTTCTGCTTGGCTGGTTTCTAAATACCTATGTTGTGAGGAGAGGACACAACTGTTCTGACAACAGTTTGTTTTTTCACAATGATTGTCACCTCTACAGTTAGTTAATAGGTGGTTGGTCTGTACTTGTCTCATTCCTCCCCATCCTGAGTGCTGCTGGTTCTTCCTTAAAACCCCTGCTCCATTCGCAATACTGCAGGTAGTCTGTGGTGCAAGCACTTCTGTCTGTTGCATAAACCAATATTGAGCAAGCAAACTTGCTTTCTTTTTGCTTCTAATTCACTTGGGACGTGTTGTAGTTTAACTGACATTGTCCATTCCAAACAAGCGAGCAAAAAAGACTTCAAAACAACATGTTTACCTGCTGGAGCCCACTGGTTTCCCTCTGGTTTGTGCAGCAGTGCTTGCTGCGCAAAACCTACCAGAAATCTCTCTGCTTCCAGTGGATGAAACTTTTTGGCAGTGGGATGGGCCACAACCTACCCTTTATGTAGCAAAGTATAGCTCTAGCCAGGGCTTCAGCATGCCTGTGTTTGCAGAAAGGCTTCTGTGTCATTGCAGCGTGCGCACACAGCCCTTCTTGCTGCGTTGCGTGAGAGCGTGCCCAGAGCTGTGTTAGCAGGAGGAGGCTCTTGCTGATGTCACGAAGGCTCAGGCAGGGCTGATGTGACCTGTGAGTCTTGTCTTTGTAATGCCTGAGAGTGCCATTGGCTCGCTGCAGCGCTTGCTCTCAGGATGTGTGGTATCTGGGGCTGCTGCAAGGTGAGTCAGCCCCATGCGGAGGAGTTCCCTTTGTCTGTCAGACCAGCTGTTAGGCCGTGCACTGCACATCATCCACCTGGAAGGGGGTACGCCAGGGAGAGGTTGCTGGCTAAACCTATGCAGCAATGACACAAGATTGCAAATAATATCTAGGTGGTTTTCTAGTGAGTTGAAGCTTTAATAGTTCCACTGCCTTTTCCCCTCCTTTTCTCCCAATCCATCCTGCGATAATTTTTGTGCTGTTATTGCTGAAAATGCTCAGGGTGGGTTTAATTTTGCAGCGTCAGTATGAACTCTCTGTACAGTCAGAAGAAGTTGGCAGTTCTGGGGTGATTCATCACTTCTTCAGATGGCATCTGACAGGGATGAAGTGCATGGTGTTGTACACCACAGCCTGCTCTTTGAATGCAATTCACAGAGCAGGCTGTGGATGAACTTGGTTGTGGGTATCTAAAGATTGGTGAGGTGAATCCTTTGTAAATTTGTTTCTAAATTTGGGGTGGGTTGTTGTTTGGTTTTTTTTTTTTTGAAACGGTAGAAGAGATCCATTGTATCAAAACGCTGCAGTGTGAGCTTGGCCCTTTTAGATCTTAAAAAAAAATGTGGAAGAGAACAAGGTGATACTGTGTCTGTAAGCAACCTTGCGTTTTGTTGTAACAAGTCCAACCACAAGCCACATGTACAAGGAAACAACTTCCTTAGTTCAGCAGCTCAGAGCAATCTTTATTTTATTTTTGAACCCACTTAACTCATTTAAAGATGTTTAAGACAAGCAGTGCCACACTTCTGAAAAGTCATGAGACAAACTCTGCTGGATTGAGCCACTGGTCTTTTGAGCCATCCTAAGAGCTGTGAATGCTGTTGCAGAAAGCAAAACCCAGAATCTACCACGTGAGGATTTTTTTCCTGAGCTGGGTAATGCTGAACAGCTTGGAGCCTGCATCCAGGGTTCTGGGTTCAGTCCAGCTCTCTGTGAGTTTTTAGGGTTGTTTATTCATTTTTAGGACAAACTGCTGATCTTACGTGCTTTCCTGTTTCTCTTATTGTTGTATCTTTTAAAACTTCTATGATAATGAGGTCAGTAGTGCTTGGAAGTATGTTGTTCTGCTTTTTCTCCATGTGAAATCTTTGTCTTGGGTTTGTAATACTGGAAGTGGTTGTTTGGAGGTTGTGGTGGGTGTCCTGAAAAAAAAATGGCAACGGCACACAGAGATAATAAACAGAAAAACTGACCTTATACTTGACTGGTTCGAAAACTACCCATGTGGTTTTAATTGTGATTTTAAATTGTCCAGCTGAAGTCTCAAATTTTGAATAATCTATTTTAAACTTCCTTTGAGCTCGTGCTGCTTAATTTCTTGTTTTGTTGGTTTCAGAGCTATTAAAAACAAGTAGGTCTGCATACAGGAAACAGAAGTCTGGTATTAAAATTGTTCATTCTAGCTAATCAGAGGATATATCACCCACTTGTTCATACACTTCCTTGGAGTCTTTAATTTTGACATTTGCTTGTGTCATTCATTTTCTAATATGTTTTTCTACTGGATGATTAATTTCCTAGGTGAGATTTGTATTCAGCTGTGTTTGTAAATTAGAACAAAATGTACAGTTAAAAATAACTTTATTGCCAACCTAAATTCTGATAAATCTCTTTTTCCTCCTCTCTTTAAAGAATTGATTAAGAAAATTTTCTCAATTAAATGAATGAATTTCACTTGCTACAGACAGTTTTAACTCAGTGTTTCTGATAAGTCCTAAAATGGGTAAATTTGTCGTCATGTTTCCTTTTAAAATTTGCATATTAAAATGGGAAAATGAGCTTTCCTATTTGGCTTTACGAAGTCAAAACTGTGTTGGTTTCATCAGCTTTGAAAAGCTAATCATTGAACTAAATTTGTTGGAGAGAATTGAAAGGGAGAAAGAAACATGGGGTTTGTTTCTTGATTTTACTTTTTTTCTTTGCTCATTTTGTGGGGTTTTATTTTGTTTGGCTCCCCTGGAAATGAGCGTCTCTGTTATTAAACTCTTATTTCAGATTCTAAGCCACTAACACCTCCAGTTCAGCTTTTGACTAAATGCTCCCGACCCTGTAGCACAAGGAAGGATATTCAAACAACATTAATGTGTTACTGTGCATTATGGGCTTAACCTAAGCAGCCTTACTTAAAAATAGTCCTTCTGGAAACAGAATTTCCAGTTGGCTTCTCTGTCATGAGAATTTTGTCTGCTTAGTTTTTGATGAATGTGATGGTGATACCAAAACCATTGAGTATACTGTAATACAGACTGTGCAGAATGATTTCGTTTGCCAGTAGTTTGAACAATTTCAAGTACAGATAAACTGAGTTTGGAAACATTATGTAGCTTTGCAGGGTCATAATATATTTCATGGTCTTTTTGGAAGTGAATTTACACTTCTGATTTCTTTTGCAGGAAGCATTTTTGATTCAGAGACCTGTTTTACAAACCTGTTAACAGGCTATACCTGCACTTTCTGAGCCTGCTTCTCACTTCAGAGGGCATAACATTTTGCAAGGTGTGTTTTCCTTGTACCAGATGTGTGTTTGAAATACTATTCTGCCTCTTAGATGCCAAAAAAGCCTTCCCCATATTCATACTCTTGTGCTTGGGATCTTTCACACAGGCTGGTTTTCAAGATTTCTTAACATTTGCTAAGTAAAACTTTCTGGTAATACCTAAAGAGAGATAGTATGTGTGGATCTTTATATATAAAGACATACCTTGTCTTGTCAACTGTGGCAAGTGTAGGAAATGTATTGATGAAAGGTTGATGGCATTTTTTCCATGTTCAAATAAATAATTAACTTTGTCCCCGCTAAGCACTAATGGAGCAAAGGAAAATCATGTTGTAATTACACATGTCAAGGTAAAGATGATACATTTCTGTATTATTGTTCAGTACCCACATGACTACAAGGAAAATATACAGATTTGCTAGTGGGAAAAAAAGAGGAAACCCAGTTCTTTGTTCCTCTCCTCCTAGCCACACCTGACCTGCACGCCTCCCCCACTCCTGCCCTAAAAAAGCTGAGTTTTCATGCTGCCTGCGTTGCTGTGACTGACTGACATGGGGGCAATGTGCTGTAGTGCACCATTTAGCCAAAACGGGCAGGAAGTTGTAAGGGACAGGGAAAAGTCCTAAGAGTTGAATTTTCTCCCCACTCAGTGTCAGTAATGATGTCAGTTAGGTACTGTTGACATCGTGGCATGCTTACTGTAGGATTTTACTCAAGAGTCTCTATCTTCTTTACCCTAACCATCCTGTTTAAGCCAGGAGGGTTGTTACTTCGAAGTGTGCTGACTTCCCTGGGGCCCCGATTCACTGCTGTCTGGATCCTGCCCACCTTGGAAGCTACAGCACTGGCTGGGGTGCTTGAACTCTTTGTGCTGTGCAGGAGGATGGTTAAGACTTTCCTAAACACAGCACCAGGCACCACTGTTCCTCGTAGTCTTCAGGGAAGTTTGCTGATTGCGAAGAGCCAGAATTATACTGGGCACAAAGTTAATAAGAGAAAAGCATAGGTTTGGGTGAAAGTTGAGGGGAAAATTATCTTTAAAACTTTGCTTTTACTTTGTACAAATGCATTACTCCTGAGTGATAATGAACTTCATGAAGATGAGTGACACTTTACAGTATGTAGCTGTGTTTATACATTAATGTATGTCTTGGTTTTGAGATTTCCAGTAGTCTTCTATTCCTTAATTGCTGTCTTTTTTACTGACAGCTACTCAAGTGAGGTTACTTTTGTCAGTGTTTTCAGCTACTGCTGTGGCTAAGTAGAACTGCAATGGAATAAAGAATTTTTTTGTGTGTGTGTGTATATATTTTTAAAGGATCTGTCAGGGACAGGGCACAGATTCCTTTGTTGGAATCCTTTCCTGTTGACTAAAATGTGTGAGATTCTTATCTCTGAACAACGCTTAGATCTATGAGGAGAAGGGTTTCTTTAAACAGAGCCTAAATAATAAAACCAGTTTTCTTGCCTGATCATTGTGAAAACTGAGTTCCCACCACAAGGATGTATGATGCAATATGACATTAAAAACTGAGTGAGGGAAAGGCATTTTGTTGGCAGAACTTCTTTTCACTTTTGCTTGAACAAAAACTCCATCTTTTAAATGTTAATCCACATCAGAGAGAGAGGTGCTTTGTTCTGTACCTGGTATACACTTCAAAGTCCTAGTGTTCACGATTCTGCCAGCTAGACAGGAAGCATGCTGTTTATTTGTGTTGGCATCAGAGTAGCTTGTCTGATAGGCAAAAGCCCCAGTTTGTAGGTGCTGTTGCCTTGATAAAAGGACTTGGTATTAGTATGTCTTACGTGTGTTTTCCGTGTAGAAATTCCAGAGTTGCTTGTAGTTGCTCTTGTGTTGTGATAACTTTGAAGCTGTTGCATGTTGGTGAATTGTGTACCTTGGTGCTATAGCTTTCCAGCTGGGATATGAAAGAGTTGCCCAGCCTTGGCTTTCCTGATGCACTTTGGCTTTGCTGTTGCACTCCATGAGCTCTTCTCTGCTGTTGGGTAGGATAGTTTACTCTTTTTTTCTTTGGTGTGTATTTGCATTACAGAAATAGTTTGTTTGGCACAATCTGCTATGCACAAATGTAGTATGGGTGTGATGCTTAGACTTCTGAGGGAAGTTAGCTGCAGGCCACTAAATGTGAGTAACTGGAACATAGAAAAATCAAAAAATAAAATCTTGTTCCTTTTGTTAATGTGATTTGGTTTCTGTGCCAGTGATGTTTTGTTACTCTTCCACTTTTTTCCCCACACACGATTGCAGGTGCTGGTTGCACACACGCACTAAGCCTTCTCCAACTATGATTTAGCTCTCTAAGGTTGTGGGGTCAGCAACATCAAAAGATAGAAGAATAGTTGCCCATGTTTTTTCTGAGGAAGCGGAACAAGGAGTGCACAGTGTTTGCATGCTGACACCACAGAACAGGGCTGTCCCTGTGCTGGGCTTGTGATGTGTTACATAATATATGTCCAGTGGCTATGGGAAGATTTCCACAGGTTGGTTTACACTGGAGTAAGCTCCATGTGTCTTTGACCATCTTCTAAATGACAGAGCAACAAGTCCTTGCAGGCTATGTCTGTTCTAACAAATTATATGTAGAATTGGCTGGAGTGTTTGATATGAATCAGCATAGTAAAATCTGAATTACACCCCCCCCCGCCTTTCTTCCTCCTGCTCCCAAAGTACATGTGAACACAGCGTGCTCTGGTTCAGTGACTGTGGCGGTAGCTTGAAGAGAATTTTCTTACTGGTGATGCTACCTGGCAGTGATGCAGATGAGCTCAAGTGAAATAAACCCCTATACTTGGTCACTGGCACCATCTCTCTCCCTTGTGGCCCTTCTGCTTTCCATTTCTGCTTCTGTCTGTTGTATTTAGACCAGGAAAAAGATTGTAATTATTGCAGCATGCTCTGAAAGTTTATGGATGTGGATGGTATTGACAAAGTCCTTTATATGTGGGACTAAGAGGTGGGTGTTCTCACCCATGTTTGCCCTGCCCTGCAGAAGAGGACCAGGTGTGCCATGGAATGGAAGTGGCCTTTTGTATCAGGACAATTAATACATTACACCAGTGGTCGCTCAAAGTGGGGTACATGTGCCCCAATGGGGAGTGAAAGATAATGCAGGAGAGAAATATTAGAACTCCTGTTAGTATGTATTTTTTCGTTGAAAAACAAAATATTAGAAAGTCATTAAAATAAGGCTTTACTGATGCATTGGGTTGTCAGTGGTGCACTTGCTCAGTCTGTGTGTCAGAGTCCCATGTCGTGTGCAGCCCATGAGTGGGTGTTCCACAGTGTGGAGGGGCTCGCAGGGGCATCTTCACTGCTTGCTCACTTCTAGCGTATTGCAGTTCATGTGTGTCTGGTCAATTTGATTTATGTATTATATTACCTAGTTTTAACTAAACTAACCCTTGTAAGATGGACAAGTAGCTCAAGTGCCTCAAGGAAAATGCAGATTGCAGCTAATACAAGCACGTAGAAAAACAGCAGAACAGACACTGCTCCTACCATGTCTCTTCATCAGCCACATTGAGATAAAAGCAATGACAATGCAATCAGATCTCATCAGTGATGCTTAAAGTCCAGTGATAATTCAGTACTTTAAAAATTCACTAAGCTTAATGATAATTTTTGAAGCCTCTTTTGAGGTTTCTTACGTGGGAGCAAAAGATGAAAAGCCACATACCATTGGGGACACACTTGGTTTTCCTGCCACAGCAAAATGCCTGAAATAATACACAGGCAATGTGGTAACCAACTGAAATGCATCCTTCAGAAAGTACATAGACACTGCTAAAGAAGCAAGTGTTAGAACAAATTACGCAGCGTGTAATTTGATGTACAGCTCCAGAAAAGTACAAATGTTATGACTGCATCTCAGCTTAAGGTGTTTGCTAGACTCTGGTTCCATGAAATGCACCAAGAACCACTGAGCAGCAAAGTGGGACTGAGCAGTGCACACGATGCTGTAGGATGTCATCAGTGGGGGTAATGTGGTAAACACAGTTTTGTAAATAGAATATTTACAGTACTTTGTAATGAGATGGGAAGTGACCACGAAAATCTTTTCTATCACACCAAAACTCACTGGTTGCTTCATGACAAAGTGCTTAAAAAGACGTTATTGCACTTAAAGATGATTTATGCTTTTTTGCTTTTACGAAATATCAAGTGTTCTGAATTTGCTGACCTTTTCTTTGATGACAAGTAGCATTCAGTAGTGTGCTATCTAGCAGCTATTTTTGAAAAAATAGGCAAATACTTGTTATAAATCAGTGTGTGTATAAAACAGTGTACATATGTTGGGTGTGCATGCTTAATAACTTTTTTATTTTTTTTAGTCAAGGGGTATATTATCTAAAAAGTTTGGAGATCACTGTATTGCTGGTTAAAGCTAAGGTTCAAAGGTCTGCCCTGAAGCTTAGGAACAGCTAGATGACAGGCAGCAGGCATTTATATGCTGAGGAAAATGAGCATTTTTGGGTTAAAGTTGCTGATTTCTGCTCTGCAGTTAGATATGCAGAGCCTACGTGGCAACGATCGGGGTAGGTGGCTGAGGTTGCATCTCAGGGGAGTGCTTGCCACCTTTGAACTCCACAGCCACTCAGTCAAAAAGCTGTCATGGTTTCAACGGTCAGCTTTAGCTTAATTACCAGTCTAACCAGATAGGAGTTAGGTTACCTAGATTTTCAGGCTTCACTCCCCTCTTATGGACAAAACTGTCTTGAGATAATTTTATTTTGGGCATTTCCTGCCTTTCCACCTTTGAGACTTTTACATGAAAAGTACTCCAAGTTTATGATGGGTTGCTGTGAATATGCTGGGCTGTTGTGTATCAATCAGTAATCCTGTATGATTGAAAGCAGTGGTGAAAAAAGTTTGTGCAGCTTTTCTTCAGACAAAACTCCGTCCTCCCTCTCTTTTTATGAGGTGCAGTATGAATGTGTTCAAAATCAAGGGCTTCTAGGATTTTCTTCCCCTCCTTCTGTTTGCATTACAAATAAATCCTGCTGAAAAATTGTAACTTAATTGCTCAGGAGATGAGTGTCAAGACCCATAAGGGGAATAATTTAAACTGCTGTGAATTGTGGCAGAAGCAATGCTTAGTGTTGAGTCTTGCCTATGTCAACCTAATCCTGACTGCTTCTTCGGCTTGTGGAGGTTCAGGCTATTTTGCTTTCTAAGATACTGTGATGTAGTAGGTTGATTGAGGGCTGTGCTCTTAAGTTCAAACCTTAGCTTGCAGGGCAGGCTCGTCATAATACCATGTCTAAAATGGTTTGGTTGTGCTTTTGAATTTTGCCTTTGAAAAGCATTAGTGTTCTGCGGAGCGTTGGTCAGTCAGCATGCATGTGTGTAAGTTTGAAGAGCTACTTTTAAAACCAGTCTTGTTTCCATGCCAATTGATGTTTCTAGAGCCACGCTTCTGAATGAGGCTGAAGGCTGCACGCCAGAAATAATGTGCCTCCTTCCCTTGAGGATGGCCGCCTGGAATGACCTGGCGTTTGCCACACAGTGGGAACGTGCAGGCAGGCAGTTCCATCGCAGCAGTTGCTATGCAGTAAGTTCACACCTGACTTGCCTCAAGACAAATCACTTACCTGCCTGGAGCTAGAGTAAAACTATTACATGTGCTTGGCTTAGCAGCACGCTGGCTCCTGGCCAGGGTGGCCTGTCTGTGTGGCACAGGAGCATCGGTGCTGTAACCTTGCTCTGCAGGCTGGGGCTGATGCTGTTGGCAGGGCTGTAAGTTCCACCCCAAGCTGTCTTTTTGCCTTAAGTTGTCGTGGCCATGTCCAACACAAGTGTAGCACCAGGACACAATACAAGAGTTGGGTTTCAAATTCTGTGTGCTGTTGTTTTTCTTTGATTACTTCCTTAGATTTCCAGGTAGCCTGCAGCTGCTAAACCCCACAGCCCAGGAACATTGGAGCTAATGCTGTTTGGGATTATACTGGCTGCTGATCCTGAATTCTTGGACTTGGGAACCCAACATTCCCCAGTTGTATAAATTCATTCAAATACAGGAGGCCAGAGGTCTGTGTAAAAAGTAAAAGGAAAAGAACTTGTAAGTGGATTGGTATATTCCTCCTACTCAGAAGGAGGAATGCTGCTGTTTGGTGAACTAATTTATGAACTGGAGGAACACAAGAAAGCCACCATTGCTGCCTCTTCTTCCTAGCAGTTGTGTAGTCTCCATCTATGTGCCAAGGCTTTCAAGACTGGACTGGGTGACACCCTGAGCTGGCCCTGCTTTAAGCAGAAAGCTGGATCATGGACCTCCAGGGATCCTTTCCAGCATGAATTTTCATATCACTTTATGTGTTGCTGATAATCTGATACGTCCATGTGCACATGTATGTTCCAGTCCTGGTACCAACATCACCTCAGAGCATTGGAGCTACATGACATATTATCTTCCCTTGGCAAGAGCTGAGTCAGGTGAAAGTGGAAATAAGCCTTCATAAAATCTGCCTGTTCATGACATCTCTTCTAGACTCTATAGTTCTCTGTGTTTTTTCTCACATAAAGGCAAATTAGCTTTAGAAGGGGAAAAAAAGCACAAAGAATATAGAGATCAAGAGCTAGAGAGGAATCTTTAGGAGAACTAGAGGAGGTGAATGGAACCCTTATCTTTATGCAGGAAAGAAAAGCGTTGTTTCTATACATGGAAAGTTACTGCATCTGCAATGGGTAGAAAGCTTGTTCTTTTAAAAAGGATAATGTGGAAGCATGTCTCTCTTTAAATCTTGAGCTTCTTATTAGAAATATGTATCTTCACTATATAAAATGTTCTTATGGTATATATGTATGTTTGTATTTAAATTTGGGCACCTGATTCATATGATAAAAATCTTAATATAGATGAAGTTATAAATTGGTATTATCTTACCTTAACTGGTTGTGAAGAATACCCAAGTCCCTCTACCTTAACCAGGTACCAAGAAAGCATATGGCTTTATGCTTTACTCAGAAGCTAATTCTATCTTAGCAGGAGCCACACTTCTCTTGCTAAATCCAGTGTGGAAATAGCATGCTCTTTCGCGGCTTTCTGACACTTTTGGGGAACAGAGTTGAATTTAAAATATATGTTGTGCTGTGAAGTTTTTCCTGTGTGGATAATGGGGTGAGGAGGAGGGAGAAGTTAGTGGGATCTGTGTTCTCAGGGCTGGAGGAGTTGTAAACAGTCTTGTACAACTGCGTCTTGAGCAGATCAGCAACTGGGGCTTTGTACTGCGAGACCTGAATTGGTGGCTGTAAGAGTTTGGAACTTCTGTTGTTCTTCTGTTCTTCACTTTGTCTACTGGATTTACAGTCTGCTTGCTCTATTTTTCACTGTGTTTCTGTGGTAGGGAAGAATAGCCCTGTTTGGATTCTGTAGAAGATTCTATACTCTGAATCAGGTCAGTATATATGGTATTAGCAGAAAGAACCATGACTGGTGTCATGTCACGAGAGTAATTTTTCCTTCTTGCCCTTTACCAGTAGAAAAATGAGTGAAATGTAGCATTGTGCCTTTTGTAATACACTGGCTATTGCTCTGCACCTATTGTAGCAAGAAACCCTTTTGCAGATATTCATTCCCCTGTCTCTGACCAGCCCCAGCTCTGGTTTGCTGACCTCATGGATGGGCATGTTTGTTGTCAGTACTTGTGCTGCCAAAGGCTGCTTGCTTTCCCTCCCCATGTCAGAGCTCTGAGATAGTAGCTCCTTGCAGTGGGCTGTAGCATGTATGTAAATGGCTTTTTATCAGCCTGTTCGTGCTGTGTGACATCTCCCACGATAACCACCCCCATACAGACTGTGCTAGGATGGCTCTTGCAGTTTGATTAAATGCTGCGTGTGTATGAATGTCAGTGGATTGTACTGGATTTCTTTCAGGGCCCTCAGCCCCACTTTGTGCTTAAGGGGATGGTGACTCTGAAATGCAACGCTTCTTAAAATTGATTTTCAGTTAAAGAGAATGACTGCGAGTTCAGAGGTAGATGAAACTGAGGCAGAGCTAAAATCTGCTTGTAGTTTTTTTCATCTGACTTCAGCACTGGATGGTTTCTTTTTTTGTATAGTTATCATCCTTCTTTTCCCTTTGTTACATAGCAACAGGGCTAGGAAATAGAAGCTTTAAAATAATGGGAAAACAACCCCTGATATTAAGCCAGAGACTTTGTAGAGTGACTGGAAGACCAAATATATTGTATGTTTGATGTTGTACAAGGTCTTTGTCGGAAGGAGAGCATGCAGAATGGGCACTGGTTAAAAGCAGCAAGAAGATTGTAGTCCATGTCCCCTGGATGCTGTCAGTTTGATGTAAATCCATTCCCCCTGCTCTACTCTGGTCAGGATTTTCAAAGGTGAAAGATATTTATGTGTATTGCTCCAACATGTAGGCCTTGGAGGGAATGTGCCGTGCACTTTTTGACTTGGGAAATGCCTCACAACCTTCACAGGGAAGAATTTCTTCCTAATGTGTAATCTAAACTTACCCTCTTTTAGTTTAAAGCATTACACCTTGTCTTGTCACTGTTTGCCATTGTAAACAGTCCCTCTCCAGCTTTCACGTACGCGCCCTTTATGTTGTGGAAGGCTGCTATAAGGTCTCCCTGGAGTCTTCTCTAAGCTGAAGAAGCTCAACTCTATTAGCCTATCTTCATAGGAGAGGAGCTCTGGCCCTCCTCTGGACTTGCTCCAGTAGGCCCATGTCTGTCTTATACTGGGAACTCCAGAGCTGGATGCAGACTTCTCCTCTCAACTGCTCATGTCTGGCTCTAATGTAACACATGAGATAGGGAAAGTCCTAGCAGAGTAACCAAGGGGACAAAACAGAAGTGTTGAACATGAGAAGTAAACAAAGCTAAGACTGCCTAGGAACCTCAGTACTGCATCGTTCATCATGGGGAAACCTGACTCCCCACTGCTGCCTCACAGTGGTTTGTTGTCAGGCTCCTAAAATGAGCTGTGATGAGCTGTTCTGAGGTGCTGTGCTTCCTGGGACTGTAGGGGCCCAGGAAAGCATGGCTCCTGGTATGCATGGTGGCTCTTCACATTGAACAGAATGCTTTGCTCTATGCTGCAGTGGTCTAAATAGCTTCCTTGGAGAAGCTATCCAGACAACTGAAATCTTTCTTCTTATGTCACCTCCATGTATCTGTGGCAGGAAGACTCGGATTTTGTGTTACGTTTTCATTTACACATTTTTCATTGACATTAGGGAGTGTTGTTATATATAAAATTTATTGGGAGGAATTGTTTACAACCTGTGTTGGGCTACTGGGCATCAGTGCAGTTGTGTTGGGTGTAAAAGGCCTGAGTTTCCAAGCAGTGCTGTATTGTAGAGATGCAGTATGGCACCAGAACCTACATGGATCAAAATAAAATTAGTATGTGGATCTATAGCCTCTCCACATAGATTTAGAGATATAAAGGGTGTCATATGTGATGTCAGACAAGGAATTGATAATAAAAGATTTTCATCTAGTGACACTAGCTGTGGTTCTTCAATTAACATGCTCCTTTTTTTGTGAGTAGGGTTGAATAATGACACAAGAAAGAGTTTTAGTACTTAAAAACCCCGGCTTTTTTTCTTTCTTTGGAGAAGAGGGTGATTTTGTGGTTAAGAGTCTCTTGTGCCTTGCCAAGAGCTTGCTGTGTGTCCATGTGCAGTTTGCATGTGCTCAGATTTTCCAAGAGACAACTCAGATTTTTTCCAACTTTGTTTCAGTATCATTTTCCAGTGGGTTTTTTTTCCCCTCAAAACTGCTGTTTATTGAAAGCTTCGTTTGGAATAGTGGATGCTTAGAAGTTCTCAAATCCAGTGCTAGGGTGCTTCTGAAACAGCACTTGTGCTGAAGCACCCAAGATCTATAGCAGTCTTTGGACATATAGACTATAATTTCTCTGCTTCCTCATCCCTACTGGAGATGTTGTATGTCCTTGCTTTGTGAAGTGCTTGAAAGGCACTGTAGAAGCGTGAAGTGCCTCTGTTAGAGCACCATGACAGAAATGCCTTCCATGCTAGGAATTATGTCTTCCTGGGGGTCTTTTTCTGAAAGTCACTAAAACAAGGAGGAAACCCACCTATGGAAAAACTGTCCTGTCAGCTGGTAAATGAAATAATAACATGGCCATGCTGCTGTTGGTGGGCTCCAGTTAAAGGAGGTGTTGCCATTTTGCAGGTCTGTCACTGGAGCGTTCAACCAACTCAATTGCCTCACGTGCTCGACTCTGTGAAAGGGAGGAGGAAGTCATAGCTTGTTTTGAGACAGCATGTGTCATTGCCCAGGTGTACTTGCAGGAGCTTGAAAAGGTAAGAAGAAACATTTTCAGGGTGTTACCTGGTGGCCTGGGTGGAATTTCTAGGGTTTTGATAGCTAAAGTGATGAGGAAACACCAAATGACCATAGGCAGTAAGGAGCATGAGAAGTGTGCAAGGAGATTGCAAGTTAGAGTGAGGTGCAGTTGCAAAACAGCAGTTTATCTGGTCTCAGTTTCCTCTGAGAATGAGGTCTGGAAACCAGTTTTGCCTGTGGTAAAGCACTGAATATTTCAGATATGCTTAGGTTGTATCTCAAGTTTAGCTCTTGCTATGTAAAGTTTGTAGTCCCTCGTTAGGGAGTGCCAGAATGAAGGAACCTGAGACATTTTATGTATCTGTCATGTAAATGAGACACAGTTGTAGATACTGAGATAGAGTAACCTTTTTTGGGTCAGCCATAGCAAGATTTAACTGTCAGTGCTTCACCTCCTCCGAGTAGCTACGTGGCCAGAGGTTGGCTGGGATGCCAAGATAGCTACTGAGAGCCCTCCACTAAACTGTAATATGGGCCCTTGATTTGCTGGACATATGCTTAGTGGCCTCTATCTCTGTAAGCTGGCCTAGTTGAGTTTATAAGGGCACACCATGTGCTTTCACACCCTTCCTTTGCTACATGGTATGCTTGACATCAGGAGCACTGATAGCAACGCATGCTACCTGTAACTTAACAGCCTTCTGACCAGAGATTTCTACTCTTCTCAGCAGCAAAGGTGTGTGTCCCAAGTTTTGTTTTTAATTTAAAACAAGAAAAAATTAGCATAATGCATATATAAAAAAATCATCAAGAACAAATCTGGTCTGTTTCTTTGTAGGAAAAAAGCTGAATGGCTTTTTATTTAAAATTCAGTAGTGTTCTACTCTTGTGGAAGGACACTTCCTTTGTGGAAGGACAAATTCTTGTCAGTACTGCATGCTGTAAATGTTTATACTGACAGATTGTATCTTCAAAGAAGGGAAAGAGTTTGAACTGTAATTTGTTCATCTTCTGGATGCAGAGACAAGGATGCAGGATTGCTGATGCATGTGCTAAAAGTCCATAGGCCTTCTCCAGTCCTGGATGTAAAACCCTGCTTTGGAGAGTCCAGACTGGGCAACTTTCAGCAATCAAAGCTGTTTGTTACCAGTAAGGAAGCAAAAGCAAGAAGGGTTTGATAGGAGAAACAGGAAAGGCTAAGATTCTTCCATCAGGGCTCCTGATAGCTTACTAGCTCTTAACGAATATTTATGTATGTTAAACTAAACTTACCTACTCAAACATTGCATTAATATTTCTGTGCAAGATGCTGGATCTGAGTGATTGAAGTAGTACTTCTGAAGCCCTTGGTGTTAATGTGCAGCTTTCTATTTACTTTATTAAAGGTTGGAAAGTAATACGGCATGGTGTTTCAAAGCTCATGCTGCATGCAGAATATTTCCTGGAAGTCACTGTATGGTTTATTTTAAAGTTGACTTTGAAAGGTAAGTTTTCAAGTAGTCTGAGGAGGAATCTGATGTCAGAAGCTCACACATTACTGTTGGAGATGTCTCTGGCTCATTACAGACAACTGTTTGAACTAGTTAATCTCAGATATTTCTTTCATCCCCTCACAGACATTAAACAACACACATTCAAGGAGTATCAAGGGCAGCCACATTACTTACTCAGAGTTTGAACTTTCCTACTTCCTGGAAGCAGCTCTACAGAGTGCCTACGTGACTCATTTAAAGAAGGGGTAGGTGGATGTCGATGTTAATAAAAGTAGATAATGTTGCATGTCTTGTCCCAGAACAGATGAAGTCTAATTTCTTTGTATGTGCTCTGTTTTGACTTTTTTGCTGCTGGTTCACCTCAAGTCCCCTCAGTGCCCTTCCCTCCCTCCTATTTCTCTGCGTATGTGTGTCTCTTAGGAGTACTAAGCCTCATTTTTCCAGACCCAGAAGTAGGGTGGAGCAGAACAGTTTTGTTGTCTTGATTCATCTCTGGTCCCTGTGGAGATGAGGGGAGTTTGACCTTAAAGAGAGAGTGGAATTTATACTGCTGTGTGCTTTTAAAATGTGGTCTGGTTTAGAGCTCAGTGAAGTCTTAAGGTAGTTTCTTTTGTTTGTTTATTTAACTGTCCTAATCAATACCCCAAATCCGTGTGGTTTTACTAGAGGGAATGTGTGTGGGAGCAGTGCTACTCCAGGGTGTCTGTTATGCCTCTGAAATACAGCTCCCAGTGAACCTTGGATGGGACAAGAGGAGTTGGTGTCTGCAAGTCTACAGTGAATTTCACCTGAGGAAAACCTTCTCAAGAGCAGTAAAAAAGACATTGTAAATCCCCACTTGCAAAAGCCATTTATGAGGGTACACTGTTCCCTAAAACAGGCCATGTCTTCAAAACATCAACTGTGTTTAGCTGTAGGTGAGATTGCCATGTAAGAAGAGTGTCTCCTCACCATGTGTAAACAGTACATGTAAGAATCTCTCCTTCCCCAGTCCCGTTCTTGCACTGTATTGTCCCATTTGTTCTCAAGGAATCAGATACTGAATTTCTCACTGCTTTGTGTAATATTGAAGGTCAATTTTTTTAAAAACTTCAAGCAAATTGTTTTTGAAGGGATGTAATTTTGGCTGGCTGGGTTTTTTACCTTCACTGTCAGTCAAAGATGTAGTTCTCTTAATTTTCTTCATTCTTCTTCCTGCTGAGTAAGATGGAAAAGAAAGCAGAAAATGAGGGGAGACTGGAAGGGAAAAAAATCCCAACCCAGCAAAAATGGCCTAAACAAGAACCCCCTTCTCCAAACTAAAAAAAGTGCTAACAACTTTCTACAGAAGAATTTAAACTGATTTTTGATAGGAATTTTGCAACTGTGAATAGCTTGTGTGTTCCACCTTCTTTCATTAAAAGCCTGCATGTACGTTGAAGCTGCACTTGTAAGCATATCCATGAGAGGTGCCTTTGGGTAAGCTTTGTTTAACCCAAAGGCTTACAAATACACAAAGCCCAAATGTTGTGAAATGACCCCTTTAGTCAGGTGAGAACAAGTTTATGTGTAAAGAAAGTAAGGACTTGTAAGTATGAGGTGTAGTCTCAGTATCACCTCACCAGTGGTGAGGGAGATGTATGTGGTTTTCCCACGTGAGTTAGTGGTTGATTTGCTGTAGTGTAGCATGTGCTTTCCTAGCCTTTTGCCATTCTCAGGGTGAACCAAAAGCTCAGGTCTTGACAGTAGGCTCATTAACTATGTATTAAAATAAAATCCCACGTAGAACATATGGCACTGATGTCCTCTAGGCACCTTTTAAATGTTAAACTTGCTCGTGTTCATTGTATTCACCAGCATTTCAAATTTGATCTTCATCAGTTCAATATATCCAGTGGGTTGTTTTAGCTATTACTGCGGGCCCTGCTTGCTCCCTTCCCATGTTATTTTAATGACAGCCCTAAAAAACCCAAAAGACCAAAGCAACAACAAAAAAACCCAAAACCACCACAAACCCAACCACATCAAAACCCTACAGGAAAACAATTTGGAATCAAAATACATGTGTGAATTAAGCAGTGCTTTGGTTATAAACTGAATTGCTGCAGTAGCAGCAAAATGTTTTCTGTAGCTGTCTCCTGATGAAAGAGCTTCCCAGTCGGTGTGATGGAGCTCCTGTGGCTGGGATGAGAGTGGAGGCCCACGCGCTCCTCATCTCCTCCAGTGCAAGTGAGAAACACCAGCCAGGGAAATGAAGAGTCCGGTGGGACTCTGCAGCTTGTCTCTGCCCCCCAGCTGGGATGAATGTGTGGTTTCTGCCACGAGAGGGCATAAGCAGCATTGGGATATCTTAAGGAAAGAGGAGGGACGTGGGAGGAAGCTTTTTAGGATGCTTCATGTGTGTAATAAATTTCTCCACCTGATATTGAACAGTTCAAAGAAACACTTTTGTCCTTATTGCTTCCAGTGTGTTCAGGTAGGAAATAAGCCTTGGATGATGAATGCTTAAGCTGGCAGGGAGTTAGGCCCTATCAGGTGGGACGTCCTTCCCCAGCAGCACATGTGTACAAAAGAAATAGTGTGTCCTTTATTCTTGTCTCACCAGGCAGAAGAGCTGAGAGATAGGAGTGGTATTGTCACGCTTTTGTTCCTGGTGACAGGAACGGGCATGCTCTGCTCTGGGTGCCCTTTTCTCTTGCAGTGTGCAGTGGAAGGCAGGCACCAATACAAAACAAAGGTCTGATCCCCCTTTCAATCATTGAGCCACCAGCTGTAAGGACCAGCAAGTCTTGCAGCTGTGGAAGTTCCAGATGCTTTTAATAAGATGTTTACTTAAAAATACTGTGTTGCTGAAGACATGTTTTCTGTAGTTCTTAGCCCTACTGCATCTCAAGCTTTCTTTTATTCTTCCAGTCAGCAAATTTGATGCTGTGCATGCAGAATATAGACAGGCAGATGCTGTTGTACTGTAGGAGGTAACCAGTTGTCTTTCATGTTAACATCTGCACTGGGTTTTTTGGTTTTTTTCCTGATGTGGATGTGTGGAGATGAAGCTCATTCCTTACAGCCTTTCCTTTCGGACTATTGAACAGGTATTACTACTTATTACTGTTACGGGTGTTTTAGTCAAGATACCTTTAAGTGTATTCTCAAGCCAAACAGGCTTCACCCGTGGGAAGTAATGGTTATATGTATGCTGCTCTCTTAATGGCACCTGAAGTTTGTGTGGACTTTCTCAGCCAAGACATAAGGCAGAGCTTTCAAGAGGATGTGGTTGGTTTTTGAAGCTCTAGGGGAAAACTTTTGAAGAAGATGAGAGATCATAAGAAAATTTGATTTCTAAATGCTTAGTATTTATTTTTCAGAAACTCAAGTTAGGACCTAAACTACTTTGGAAAACCCTGATGAAAATGCCTAGTAAGAAAAGCTTACACAATTCTTTCTCTTCTGGAGTGCTCACTTCCCTTCTGAAATTTTGCAGGCTTCTGTTAGGGCATTTTGAAAGAGCAACTTCATGTATGCCTTGTTTTACAGTGGAATTTAATGGACAGAGGCAAGTAGGACGGGCTGCCAGGCCATTCATCTCTTCTGAGGAATTTATGTGGGCTTTTTTTTTATCTCCCCTTCAGTCCTGACAATCTAGCAATTTATCCAGGACAATTTGGCAGTGAGGCTTACTACCTACTAGGTAGATCTAGATTAGTGCTAAGCTTTTATTTTGGACTGATTTTTTTGGAGGGCTTTTTACTTGTTTGTTTGGTGGGGTTTTTTTGAGCACCCCACTTCTCTTAGGCTGCTATTAGAAATCTCTTATGTGATTTGTTGTATTTAGTTGTCTTGTCTTGCATCTTCATTCATAGGTATCTGGGAATCTAAGGCTTACTTCTTTAGGTGTGCTTAGTTTCTGATCTAGACAAGATGAAATGGATTCACCATGGATTGCCAGAGGCTTTCTCTTTATATTCTTGTTCACTTATCTACGTACATGTATTTCTGTTCAAACATACACTTTTCTATTTGTTAGCTTCTTCAGGCCCTAATTAAAACTAAAAATCTCTTCAAGTGTGCATAGTAGTGGAACAGAAACTTCCTTATTGTTATGAATAGAGCAATTCATATGCTTAGAATGAAATGTGTGCTCAGATGGCCTCCTGGCTTGGAACAGCAGAGTGGAAAGACAAACTCCTGTAGTGAGGTATGTTTGCAGACTGCTGGCAGGTGTGCTCTGTCTCCTGTCACAGCTCAATAATGTTTGAGAAAGCTCAAAATAAAAAGCTGCCAGACCAAATCTTCAATCCTGTAGAACTGGTATTGTCAGATGCATTGCATGTTTCAGACTTGAGAGCTCAGAGCCCAGAGCAGGTCCTTTCTGAGAGACCCTGACCACACAAGCACTACTTGTCTGGGAGGTGATGGGTGCTGGGCGCTCCTCCCCCGCTGCCCATTTTGCACTCCTACCTTGTGTTGAAGGTGATCCTAGGTGTTTATCATGCAGTGCGTGGTTTCAACCCCAACTGACTGCAGATGGGCAGCAATTTGCCATTTATTCTTTCATTCACTTCAGTGTGTCAGTACTCATTCATTCCATCTCCTCTCCCCCCCATAGTGAGGTGTTTCTGCCGTGAAGCTTAACTTGGTTTATAGCCTTGTCTAAAACGTAGAACTGAAACGTTTCTCCAGTTCTCTGGGAACAAAACCGTCTCATCCTTGAGGTTTTTCATCTCTTAAGTATGTGCCAAATATGAAATTAATTGGCTTTGCAACTGGTTGCTAATCTTCTTCATGTTGTTAGCTAATGGAATTCATTGACACTTTATTAAGACAAATACCATTATCCTAACAAGAGATCAAAACATATGCATTTTTGAAACTGTTGCAGAATGGTTATACAGCGTAACTCACAACTCGCTTGTGGGTAAGCACAAGAAATACCAGTAGTTTTCAGTAACTGAGAGCAGTAGGGCAGATGTATTTTGCTTGGATGGGGGAACTTGGTGATTTTTATATCCTCTCAAAATAAATAGCATGTGAGCAATTCTGTTGGATTTGGTGTGATTACTTGTGCATAAGTATCACCACAAGCTTTATTACTTTCCTTAGTTTAAGGTCCGGAACTGCATCTTTGTGGGTATAATATTTCCTGGACTCACAAAAAAGCACCAGATGTCTTGGCTCTGTAATTGGAGAGCTTGCCTTACTTCATTGCCTGTCTGTAGATTGCCCACAACTAAGTAATGTACATATTACCTCAAAGTTTAAAAATTTTAGATGAGTACTTACTGGAAGTAAGGCCACGTACATTTGCATTCTGTGACTTGGTGACCATGAGCTTTTGGGTGGCATTTTATGTAGCCAATATTCATGTTAACGTGATCAACTCTTCCCCCCCTCTCCCCCCAAATACTTATTTTCTTAATTATTCAAATGTTTGCCATTGATTCTGGAGTGCAAGAAGACTTGAGTGCATGAAAGTGGGTACAAGTGCAGCCTGTACTGCTTACCTTCAAAATTTAATCAGATTACAAAAAATGTTGTTATGGTGTATGGCTTTTTAAAGTGAAAAAGTTTTGTGTGCACAGAAAATTCTCCTGGAATAAGTTGAAGTGGCAGCTAATGTATCAGTGCAGGTGGTTATCTGGTTGTCTGCATTTTAGATTTTTCTGATAGCTTGTATTTCTTTGCATAGGTCCTAGCTTGGAAGGAAAGTGAACAAAACCATTTTGTAGTTCCAGTGGTTGTGGGGTCCTGTCTTTAGCCTTGAAGAGCTTACAAACTGCAAGTGTGTTAACTAGTGTGTCCAGTGTTTAATATTTCCTCTCCACATCTCTCGTAGTGCTCAGATGCACGATCAAGATACCGTTTGACAACTAGTCTGCTTTAATTGCTCATGGTAGTATGGAGAGTAATGGGATTTAGTTTTTTGTTTTTTAAGCCCTAACCCTCTTATTACAGGTTAAGCGTGCTTGCAGACACTTGGTGCAACTTAGCTGCCTGATGATAAACTGTTTAAACCACTGTAATTGCATCATGTGCCTGGACCATCAGGCACAAGGCATTTAAGCGCCACCTAAAAGGAGTCGTCGTTTAAGAGCATCGCATAAGCTCAGTGTAATTCAAACAAGTACAATCTGTGTGTATGGAGAGGGGATGTCGATGCTTTTAAGAAGAAGCATCTGCTTTATAAATACGAGCTATGAAAGGCTTCCAAATGTCCCCTCTGTTCGTCAAATGTGAATGTGATCTTCTCCTAGGAAGCCATCTGGAGTAGGCATGCTACAGTCGCTGCCTCGCTCAGTGCCATTGTCCTATCTGCGCCTCAGAGGGACTTGTCTCGCTGGTGCACACTCAGTATTAGTGACTGTTTCATGGGTTGGTTTGAATGTCAAGTTTGTTGCCAAGCTTTGGTGCATCATAAAAATATTTTGTCTCCAGTGTGTTGGCTTTTTATGATTTTTTTTTTTTTCCTGCCTTACCCATAGAAATATTGTGAAAGGAATGAGGAGCCTGCGAGAAATACTACGGACTGTGGAAACAAAAGCTACTCAGACCTTCAAAATGGTAAGGGGAATGAATGGGAAATGGGAAGGTGGGGGTTAATCTACTGCTGCCTTTTTTTCCTTTTTTTTTTTTTTTTAGCTTTAGAAATGATGTGTCAAGTGATGCACTTAATTCAGAGACCTGCCCAATTGAAACCTTGGAGCCTTCAGCATGTGGATTTTTTGGGTTTGGTTTTTTTCACTGGGTTTTCTAGCCCTGCTAGAAGTAGGGATGTATTTAGTTTGACAGCACTGTCCTCAAGTGAAAATGTCTTGTCTTGTTTTTGTTCTCTCTTTTCAGTGTATGCACAAATACCTTTTTGCATTTGCATGTAGAAGCATTAAATACTTCTGCCTCTTGCAACAAGAAGGGCGTTTTTAGACTCAAGCTTCAGTGTTCTTCCTGTACAACTCCCTTCAATTTGGTACAGAGTGGTTTTAATTTATTGTTTTTAATGTTGAAATTCTGCATCCTGTTACCCTAAGTGCCTCTGTTAAAGAAATTATTCATGAAGTTACTTACATGCCTATTTAACTTATTAGACCTTTAACTGGTTCTTCTCTGTGTGACCTTTACGAGATCTTGTCCCTAAGTTACTTGGGAGGTGACAAGGACAACAGCATGGAGAACACCAGTCTTTAGAACATGAATGAAAACTTTGCAGCCCTAAAACATTGACATTGATACCACTAAACTTTTGTGCTTTGTTAGCATTGTGTTTTGTGTAATTCCAGAGAAGTTGTCAAGGGAGGTGGGTTTTTGCGTAGCACTTTGGAGATACTGAGTCCGGCTTCCAATGGATGAACTGACTGTCTGTCTAGCTCATATGCAAATGCAGAACTAAAATGAAAGTGTGAGCACAAAGGGTATCCTGGGTGCTTTTCTTGTAGGACTCTTATACCTGTGTATTTTTTAATTTCTTTTCTGGAAATGAATCTTCTTATTGCCTCAGGCTCACCTTATATGCCTAATTGAGAATACAGATGCAAGTGGAAGCTTGTGCACGGAATTAGAATAAGTGACTTAAATAATTGTCACTCTCAAACATCCTTTTCCAGATTGAGAACAGGGTTCAGGGGATTTTTCTTGTTCACCTGTTTTATCATTTTGCTGAAATGAGTCTAACCATCTGGTGTTCCTGTACCATGACAGAATGTGGCACACAAGTGCTCCTGTTCCTGTGCAACTGGGGACAGCCGTACAACACCCCTGGGGGATTTATCCCTAAGGGAAGATCTGAAGCTGTTCATCCAATATTTTTTTACTGGATTACCATTTTACTGGAAGTTGCATTTTCATTTCATTTTCTTACTTATTTTTAAAGAACTGTCAAGAGGGCAAAGGGAGGAACGTGCTTAATTAAACAAGTTTTTCAACCATGAAAGTGAAACACGTGATTTTTTTGTTTTCCTAATTTGTGGGATCACAGTGTTCTTGAAGCATAATGATGCTTTTTTTAGCCAAAAGCAGTAATAATATAAATCAGAGCCTTGGCCTGTTCTAGTTTGTTTGGTCTTATTCAAAGCAAGAGTGAAGCTAATTTACACAGCTACTGTACTGTATGTTAAAATCAAAGACACCAAAGGTATTTGGTACTTGCCTTTTGAAAGGCTTATCACAAACTGTGCTCCTGCTTCTCTGTGAAGCAGTAGAGATCTTTCTGTTGCTGGCATGTTATCTCCCCCCCCCCTCTAAGACTGTAGGAAAAAATATAGGAATGTTGACTCCTCAGGGTAAAACTGACTAAATAATTACACACTGAGATGATAAAATGATACCGGCTAATGTCGCAGGCCCCTAGGCCATTTTGCTCATGGTTATTTGCTATAAAAAGCATAGAAAAGCCTAGTTAGAAACAGAAGGCTTTCTGTAACTTGTCAGTAGGAGTGCATGGAAGGTCTTGGGGGTTCCAGGGAGTTTCATGTGACATTATTTGTTTGAGGCCTTGTCAATACACTCAGATCACTTTGCTGTTTGCTACATCTGTGAAACCTCCCCGTCTGCTGTTTAAGAAAGGGTGCATGCTACTGTGCTGGCATTTTGGACTAATTCAGTGAATTTGTATGGTGAAGAGCATGAAAATAAAGAATCTTGCATCTTTTTTTTTTTTTTTTCTGAATCTGGTAACGGGAATTTTAACCTCAGTATGCTCTATTTGGTTCTATAGATATCATACCTCAAATGGAGTAATGCTTCATTTTATCAATCATACCTATCCTGGTATTTCAAAGAAAATCACTCTTGGTGGTCTCATTAACACATGTCAAAGTGTAAAGTGAATATAAAAAACCTATGTAGTAGTCAGAAGTTTCATAATAGTACTTAGAAGGATTAGGACAGAAAGGCTAAAGTTTGAGCCTGCCTCTGTGCTGGGCAGTACTTTACAGTTCAGAGAGCTGTGCAGCTTGAAATTCACTGAGGATACCACCAGTTTTCATGTCTCTGTCCTTGTTTGCATGTACATCTACTTAAATGCAAACAAATAGGGGGGTTTTGGGGTGGTTTTTTTTGTTTTTTTTTAGTGGGGACAAGGACAATTGCCAAAGATAGCTTTGCAAAGGCATGTTTACTTGCCCAGTTTTGGTCCCGACTTGCCAGATGTCTGTCTGAATGGGAAAGTGAGTATTATTTAAGGACCTTTGACCACTCAATGGTAAAAAAAAAAAGCCTGTGATATTGCTGTCTCAATATAAAGCTCCATCTCCTTTCCAAGGTGGAACATGGGGAGGGGCAAATTTTTTGTCTTAGAGCAGGCTTCACTAATGTGTCTTTTTCTGTACTGTTCACTGATCTCTAGACTGCAGCCAAACAGCTAGCCCAAGTACTTCTCCATTCCCTCAGTGAAGACTGTTACTGGAGCCCTTTATCTGATCCGCTTCCTGAGTTCATGAACAAGGAAGATCAGTCTTATGTTAGCAACCTTCTTTGTCGGAGGCCTGAGCTGTACACAGAGGAGAAGTAAGCATTCTTTTTTATTTTGGTGTATTGGCAGGAGGAGGGAGAGTGTTTAAGCACTCTTCAGTACTACTAATTCAGTCACATGTAGTTTTGTGTGTTCTTGTGTTTCAACTCCCCACCAAAAGGCCTGCTGGAAAAATAAAACTTTAAGCCTTGCCTGCTTTATTTTGTTATTTTTTTTTTCACCAGGAAGGAAGAAAAGCCAACCAAATAGCTGTCTTAGGTTATTTCCATTTCATAGCAATTTATGGTTCAGTATAGCTCATGTAGGATATCTTGCAGAGCTTTTAATTGTGTGAATGTGCAAAAGAAGGTATTGGAAGGTATTGCTTAGCAAATGAATTATGAATGAGATGTTTCAAGTTACTGTCTCTCTTGTGAAATGAGAAAGAGACTGACAGGATAATTCTTGACCTTCCTCTGAAAAATGCGTTCTGTCTTTCAGCGTATACTGCCCTCAAGACAACGTGGAAGAGGCTCTTCTTCTCCTCTTAATCAGTGAATCCATGGTAAGCCAAAAATGAGTTTGTAATACTAACAGCACAAAGGAATATCTAGTGTTTCCATGTCAAGTCTTCGGTTGGCTTTTTTCTATCTTCCCTAGTTAAACAGAATAATCAGAAGCAAGGATTCGGCTGCTGATCAGGAAGTGCTATTTATTCCTTTATAAGTGATGGTGCTTTTATTAAATGGAGTATCAGTGAAAGGTTTGGGGGACTGTCAAGAAGAGGAAGTGACTGCATTCACCATAGCTGCATGCAGGTTTTGACATCCAGATACACTGTCAGTAGACAGATGTTCCATTCAGAACATCTGTGTGGATTTATGGATCAAGAATGAAAGGAAGGGAGCCTTCCCTAAAGCCAGGCATGATGGTGGTTCCAGCTGTTTGGCATTCGGAGGATATCATATCCTGCTTATATTCCTTCATCTGCAGGGAGATATATATATATATGCCCCTGTGTGTTTAGATATATATTTTATCCGTTACAGTCCTGAGTGGTCTCTGTCAGTTTCTGATGTTGATGATATGGGGCAGGGATTGGTCACGTGCAGAAACATCCATTCTGAACCTACAATGAAATAATTCAATTTCTTCTGTTTGTACTATTGGATGCTTTAGAAAAAATCCCTTTAATTGGAAAAAAAAAACTGCATGGAAAACTGCTCAGTAACCTTTGATCACTTTCTTGTACTGAGAAGACGCAAGCCTACAGAAAATATGTACAGCATGTTTTCTGAAAACATGTAAGGAGAGTTACTTTGCTTTAAGTACTGGGTGGTCACTTGTAGCTCCAAGTGAGATTTGAAAGCCTTAGAGCATCAATGAGCTTCATAGGAACTTTAAACCAGCTTTCAGACAAGTTGAAAAGAGATAATGTGGCAACTTTTGTTTTGGTTTTGCTTCCTTCGGTTTTTCTTTGTTTGTTTTTTTCCAGCTCAAGTCCTTCCCTTTTCCTGCAGGCTTCTTCAGAACATGGCAATTTAGTATTGTTTGCTTTTAAAAATGGGGGAAAATTGAAGAGGCTGAACCATCCCAAAGTATGAAATTGACCTAAAAATTGCGTACATCTGAGCCTTACTATGCTTTGTGCTTTTTAGTGCTTTCTAGAATAAGCCTCTACAGTATATCTGCTTTGTGGTTTCAAGGGATTTTCTGTAGTTGGAAGGGCTTTTTTTAATTGGAAGTGGAGACTCCAGGAGTGAGGGCTGAGAGAACACCACACGCACTTTTATTAAAATCAGGAGATCTCATGTCAGTGTGGCCTGTCAAGACTGATCCAAGTGGGGAGAAGGATCGGGAAGGGTCTGAAGCAGTGACAGTGCTGGCTGCCTCAGCCTTTTCTAGGACTCGGCTTGCAGTCAGAAAGGCCTTGTGGGACCTTGAACTCTTCAGAGGCGAATGAAAGTTATCCCTGTCTTATCCAGTGGTGTGTAAAATTGTGATCCAGCTCTGTAACTGAGCTATGGGTGAAGCAGTATGAAAATGCTGTTGATAGGGAGTGGACTGCTGAGCTGATCTGAAGGCTAAATAAGTAAGCTTGTGTTTGCTTAAGTGCTGTCTTTGATACATAGGAATGTTGTGGAGGTAGAAGCCAGAAATTTTGATCTGCTGCTTACAAAGCACCTCACTACAGGATCTTTGATTATTTGAGCACTGCAGGAGCCATAGCTTGCTTTCTGGTTTTTGGGGAAATGGATCATCAGCGCCTTCCTCTTGCATTAGCAACAGGCTTGCTGTGAGTTTGTTTAAGAAAAATAGGGAGCAAGTATATAGAAGAAATACAGCGGTGTATAGAAATACACTTAGTAACCACAGGAATGTGTTTCTGAAGTGAAAGAACAGAGGGAGCAATCTGATGCTTACATATGTTTGCAATCCATAAATATTTTCCTGTAGTTATACTGTTATGGTACTGAGAGGGGGGAATTTTGTTTAATTTATGACATGAGCCAGCTTTTCCATGACAGCTTTGTTGTAGGCTAGTGAGTTTTCTCATGTACATCTTTGTGGTCTGTTTGTTTGAAGTTTTGTTTTGTAAAACTTGCTGAAGCTCATGGAAAATGAGTTAACAAGAAGATTTCCAATTGAGGTCTCCCTAATGATATAATGTTAACAACTGAATAAAACATATTTTCCTTCCTGGAGAGAGTGTCAGTGGCAAGTGATAATGATATGTTTCTGTAGGCCAGTAAGCAACATAGTTGGTGTTCCAAGATTTTGGATGGATTAGGCAGTCTGTCAGTATTTACAATTATGAACTCCTTAAAATGAAACGGAAATACACAGTTAGGTTGGCTTGGTGGAGTCTCTCCAGCTTCTTTGGCTCTTTGATTGCTTGCTCTGAGCAAAACTTACCAGAAAGGTCCTTTTTCTGTCTGATTCTTAAAAAGACAGAAGAGCAACTATGTCATAACAACTCCTTTGCAGGATTGTAAAGCCAAACAGCTGCTCCAATGTCTGTTACTGACTTTTTCAACTCCAAAATGAGCTCAAGGTGGACAAAACTAGGGGGGAGGAGGGATAGAAGAGTTATCAACATGTGGAGGGGACACAGTGCAAAGATGTACTTGGGAGGAGCACAAATCATCAGAGTACATCAACCTAAATATGTGATAAATGTGATGAACAGGAGACATGGTAGCTTTTTCAAGAAATAGACATCTAGAACACCTTTTTTTTTTTCCCCCATCCTAGCTACACAGGGAGGGGGTAGAACAGTGCTAGGTAGTTTGCCACTGAATTTCACTCTATTTTTCTGTTTGTCTTGCGTTCTACTGCACCAGGATCTGTGCAACTCACCAGAAGATATTATAGGAGCTAGAAAAACCTGTTCCTGTAAGGGGGAAAGGAATAGAAGAAATCACCTTTAAGGTGTTCTGAGCAACCCTACGCCTCTGGCTTAGTGCTGCTGTGTGATACCTTGTGTTGGAAGGGAGCCATGTTGCAAGTTTTGGTGGGATGAAATGGGAATATGTTCTAAAGGGGTAATAAAGGATTCCTTCAGTATTTCGCTCACTCTGCCTCTGAGGCTAAGTAAGTATGTGGAAGTTTTTCAGATGGCCAAATAACATTGTAGCCTCTTACACAGCTGTGAAGATTATTCTGTGGGTATGTTAACACTTACGGTGAAAGCCTGAGGCCTCTTTCCTCATGGCACTCTCCCGAGTTGCTTCCTGTATTCTTACTGTCCCGTTGAAAATGGGAACCTATTTTCATAAGCTCAGGCATCTCAGTAAACAATGAAAAGCATCCCGGTTGTTGAGTTTGGCAAGTGCTGCTCCTCTGTGCCAGCTGTTATTTAGTCACAGTGGCTGCCTGTAGAGTTCTCATGAAGGAATCTAGTGAAACAAATCAGGCAGCCTGAAAATTACCACAGTCAGGGCTGTCTTTAGGGGTGTTTGTGGCCTCCTGGCTAAATTCTCATTCCTTATGCACAGCCCGAATTATGGTATGGATGGGCTGCATTTGCGAGAGGAGGAAAATGCCCTCCTTCCAACCAAGGAGAAGGCCAGCTGGTGACAGCCTTTACAAGCTCAGGCTGTGGTAGAATGATGTGTCCCTATCACATGTTGGAAAAAATGGACTGGCCTATTTTTAAACTACTGGTCCTCTTACTGCATTTAACCCATCAAAACCAGTGGCACTGCGTTTGTGGGGAGAACCGAGCGCATATTGTGACTTGCTGCTCAGTGGTTCCTCTGTGCTGTGCTACCAGTGAGAATGGTGCTGGTTCTGCCATCAGGGACTCTGGTGCTTTGTGCTGTGGGGTGTGGGCAAGGGAGGTCTGGCAGGACTAACCCTTATCTGCAGTTTTGTTTATTTTAATAACTGTTCTCGGGAGTATTCTGAGTTGACTCTACAGCCTCTTAAAGCCAGACAGAAGTTTCTCCAAGCCAGGAATGGAACACTTTCTATTATATTTTGTGTTTACTTTTGAGGCAAAAAAGAGAAGAAAGTTCTCTGCACTTAGAAAACTTGCCCTCTTGAATCTGAGGTCCAACATACACTCTACAATCTCTTTACTCAGCCCTTGGCAATGCTGGCTCTTACAACTGGGGATTCTGGCTGGTGCAGTCCACCAAACATACCAGGTAGCATGAATTATTTTTTTTGGCTCTGTGTTCACTCATACTAAAAATGAAGCTCCTTGTATCCAAAACTAATAAATTCTCTGTGTGTGTAACAAAGATTAGAAATGTCATCCACATCTTATCTCTGATTTGAATCCCTAAAGGCGGTTTGACCTTGAAGAGCCTCAGAGCACAGAACAGATGGCGAGTGGGGAAGTAAGATACTGGGACTTGTCCTGTTATTTTTACTGGTGAGAGCAAATTCATGGCTGTGAGCATGCCTTTAACAGAATAAGATTAAACCCACGTATTATTAAGCACAGAAATAATTAAGACCTGTTAACTCTACAGTTCCTAGCTTTATAAAATAATGCTGTCCAACAAATGGGTTGGCAAAGGAGAAGAATCTCATGTTGCTTTTGTAGAATACTTTTTTTTTTTTTAAATGACACCAAGTCACATGATGATACAACAGCTGGATAACCATCATGAGTATTTTCTTGATGGCTATGAGACTATGGCAGCTGAAAGAAACTGGGAACAGAATCGGCTGCTCTGATTCTTGCCAAATCATCACCATGTGTCTACAATGGCAAGCCTGATGTCACACTCTGGTCTGTAAGGCAGAGCTATGTGTTTGGGACCAGCAAAGGTGGATTGCAGGTTGTATCTAGTGGGAAATACCCCACCTCTGTCAATTGCCTCTTGAATAAATAGTTCTAATGTGAGTTGCTGGAGACAGGATACGAAGGTTCTTCTGCTTTGCAATAGGAAGTCTTCTCTCTGAACTTGAAAGGAGGCTGCAAGTTCTTGGGAGACGGTTTTAATGAATGCAGAGTAACTGGTGGCAGATATATGACTTTGTTACCCAGGACAGTGGCCATTAACTTAATTTTTTTCTCCCTTTCTCTTCCTTTTGTGTATGGGTTATTTGGCTGTTTTGGATGAGGGGGGGTATGTCTGTGTTGCTGTCAGTGATGCTTCCAGAATTAGTTCTGCTACAGTAAAAGATGTTAAAATATACTTGGTGAGAGATAAGATATAGATATATGTTTGTATTTGTAACCAATAATAATGGGGTATTTGGTGAGACATCTGAGTCACGTACCAGTAACTTGTGATCTGTTGCCTGCCAGAAATGAAAGACATGCCTCACAATTGACAAGGCAGGAAGATTTAATTTGCTGTGTTTCTGGTCTGAAATGGAACAAGTTTTGGTATCTCTGTAAGAACAGTTTGGGGAGTGGCTGGAGTATAGTATTTCCTTGCCTTGCCACTTGCTTCCCAGCACCTTTGCTGCAGTCACCCTGAATATTATTTTTTTAATGTGCTAGATGATCAGTAACTTAGGTGAAAAGCCAGCAGCCTCTCCCATGTGAATGAGTTCTTGCCACTGTGAAGAATTCATTCATTTTGTTGGTAGTACAGGCAAAACAGCCAGAATGTAGGTCCAAAGGACACAGGCTAAATATTTCCCAGCTCTTAGCAGTAGAGGCATCAATTGCATGATTTCAAAGGCTTGTTGTCAATCTAACGCACATAGCATTTGTTTTTCTCTCTTAATGCTAGTATTGAATCACACCAATTACATTATTACAGTACACTGTGTAAAACATGCTGCCGTTCTGTATAGATGGGTTGCAGTGGATCTGGCAATTATGTCTATTATGAAAAGACACAAGTTGAACATTAGAATGCCCATGAATTAGGGGGCAGGCAGCAGGCATTCATTAAAGATTTTAATTGCTTTCTTTTTCTTCTTTGAGAGGAAAAAAAAAAAAGCAGGGGGAGCCATGTTTCAAAGTGAGCAATTAAAGGATACTTCATAGCTAATTGCTGTGAGAAGGGGCTGCTCCATGGAATATGCTCTATTGTAATTCATGTGATTGCTTGACGTTTTATTAAGAAGCACATCTTTGTACTGTGGTAAAATTTAATTTTCTGCAGCGTAACCGTGTGCGTAATAACTGCTGAAGCAATGGCTCTCTGGATTGGCTGTGGCTCTCTGCCTTTCTGCCTGGAACAAACACCCCACAAATAGGCTGTAATTATCAGGGTCACTGATGTACACAGAATCCTCTGTGTATCCGTGGCTTACCTAGCTTGCAGGTAAGTTTATTGTATATGTGGACAGGAAGGCACACGCTGTCTGTAGCTCAGCAGGGTCGTTAGTTAAGCTACAGATCCCCAGAAAGGGCAGATCTCTTCCCTGTTGTGAGAGCCAGCGTGGCTCTGAAAGTCCCATACTCTTGTATTGCTGCGGTTTGGAGCAGGACCTGGAAGCCCTGCTGCATGTCAGCCCGTACTGTGCTTGGTCAGGTTGAACACCTGAGCTGGGCTTCAAGCATGATGCAGAGACATGAGCATGGCAGAGCATGATGTCAGTGCAGGGGTAGCAGCCTGTGCTGGAGCTTTCTGAATGTTTGTGGCCTGCAGATGAGCTGTGTCCCTGGACTGCAGAGAGGGAAGGCTGAAGGTGTTCACCATCCTGTGTGCTGCTCAGTCTGGGCTGACTACAGGATGTGTCACATAGGATTGGTGATGTGGCTGAGCCACCTGCTTGCACAACTAATTGTGTCTACTGTATCCCAAAATATGCAAATCCAATGCATCTCTGGGTGGCTCTATTACCAAGGAGTAACCCACATAAAGGGGTTGACTGTATATTTTTGCTTCATATAATGCAAGTTACGCTAACTCCTTGTGGTAAAACTGTTAGTAACATTAGTGGCCTTCTTCATCCCACACATCAGCCTCGAACAGAGGTTCTCTTCTTTTAATGGTGTGATTCACCATCTCTCTCCATCCTGCCTGTGTGTTGTGGAACAGCTTAAAGGGAAGAGTTATGCTGGGAGTGTTGAAAATGTATTTGTAGCTGTGTTTTAATGCTGCTTATAGTGGAGGAGGAAGCAATGCAGTAGGACAAATTGGGAATTGCTGCTTATGTTATTGATAAGCTGTTTGCAGATCAGTGTTCTACAAATAACACAAATGGAAGAAAGGGTTCAGGAAAACTAGTGGTCTGAAACAACAAAAACACAGGTCTTGAAAAAATGTTGGTGTAAATGGCTTAGAATTTATACACTCTGAAACTGAAAGCGAGCTCCCTACATTCCTGTAAGTAAAATTCCTCATCCAATAGAACTGGTGTATGCCATGTTGCAGTAGCTCCACAACTGTTTTGCACCTGTACTTAACCAGTACCTGTCAGGATTTTTCATCGTTTTTGTAAACTTCAGTTTGGCATAAACAAGGGTAAAGATGAAAAAAACCCCAGGCTAATGGTGAGCTGGGTAACAGCAGCCCTCCTTCTGTGAGAAGCAGGCCACAGAAACATGCCAATTTCCCCAAGTGGGTTTCAAGAACTAGTGATTCACATTCCCTTTGCTGCCCTCCTGTATGTAACACTGCAGTACTAAGTGATGCCTTGGGATGGTGATTTATGTTATTGTTAGACACACACTGTGTCCTTGCTACTGTACAGTCAGTTTCTTACAAGGTTTGCACCATTTGGTTTGGTGGCTTGTTGGAGGCTTTCTTTATATGTCTGTGACTAAGTGGGAATTTCTTGGGGTTTTGTGGGGGTGTTTTTGAGCAACTGGAATTAGCAATTGGAAATAGGTCCAATATTAAAAAAACTGTTGGGATAGAGAATTTGCTCAGTGGCAGCTTTTATGCATGCAAGTATAGAGAGTAAGAAAGATCTATGGCTTTGCGTTTTGAAAGCTTAAACAAAATAAGTTTATGACCTTCTTGGAAAGAATATTAGTCATGCCTATGCATATGTTGTTTTTAACTGCTTAGGTAAAGTATGGTATGTTCAGCATGACTGCGGTTTTAGAATGTTGCATCCTTGTAATGTCTCATACTCCTGCTTATTACAGGATTTGAACATTTTCCTGCCTCTAGTACCAGTATCTGTTAATAGACATTAATGGGCAATCACCAGTTCTGCTTAATATTCTATCTGTGATAATGCATCACCTTAAAAATCAGAGCCTGATACTAGATTGATACCCAAAAAAGCATCAGGCTATAGCTGACTTTAATGAGAGGTTGATGATGAGATTACAGAGCATGGGGGTGCTATCTCAGTAGCTATTTTCTACAAAAAATTGTCATAACAATGTAATCTGTGCAGAAAAAATTGTTAATGCTATTGTATATATGTAGGAGGATTCACTTGGCAATAAAGATGGTTCTGTATATGCTTTGTCTTTAACTCTCTCCAATAGCAGCTTCAGAATTGTGCTGTATATGCCTCTAACACCTTTTCCCCTTTTAAAGTAGCAGTTGTGGGTTAAATCCAGAGCTTAAATATCTATTTTTTTAATTCTTTTTTGTTTAGTTTTGCTAATAGTGATAGAAGTATGGTGCTGTACTCTGGTTGCAGGATTTCCTCTTCAAAGTTGGCTTCATTCTCTCATGCAACCTATTGTCCTGAACTATTTTTTTAAATAACAAATTATGTCTTTTGCAGTAATGTGAAAAAGAAATACACTTTTATTGCTGCAAGAGTTGGTGTAAGTTTATTTGTGCAAGCACTAGACTGAGTCTGACCTGTCAGTTTGCCTTTAACTGCAGTTGCCATTTAGCTTTTGGTTGTGATTGTGTTAGTTGTCAGTAATTGTGTTTGCTGTCTCGGCTGGAGGCTGTGATGAAGAGTGCTTGGAACTGGGGCATTACACAGATAATATGATGAAACAGCTGCAGCTTAATCATAATGAAATATGCGTGGGCTTTAAGGGCTGCATTTTCTGAAAATTTTTATTACACTTAATTCCTGTGTTTAACCTTTTTATGAAAAAAAAAATATCTCCCTGCAATTAGAAAGAAATAGATGTAAGGTTATAGCAGTAAGTATTATAAAATAAATCTCTTAACCTCCTTGCCTCAGGGAGGGAACATTTTGTTTGTCTTTGCCGTTGGTGAAGCTGCTGGCAATCTTGTAATTTTTCTCATCTTTTAGATGTCTAGACCTGAAGGTCTGATGCTGCACCCCTTTCTGCTGAGGGGCCAGGGCAGCGTGTCTGTGTTGTCGGTGGGTGCTAGTGCTCAGTCGTATCCGGCACCGCCCCTCTCAGAGCTTAGGCAGTCTGGGTGATGTCCTCTACCTATTCAAATTGAAGGACTTTCCCATTTACTCTGGGATTGAAATTTTCCCCCTTGTGCTTAGAAAACAGAGGCGCTGGTATCTCGAGGTAAATCTGAGTCTGTGGCATATGGTATTTTGGGATGTTCTTGCAGATTGCTAGATTGATCATTTTCCGTCAAAAGTAATGCTTCTTTTTGATCTAAGATGAGCAGCACACTGATAGATTATGCAAAATTAACACTTACAGGATATATTTTTTAAAAAACAATGGTATCGGGGTACCCAGGCCTCTCTTAGTTAATGACAGGCAAATCTGATTACTAAGGCAACCAGCTCAAACTAGAAAGTAAAAAGTGAGTAGCAGAAAAGAACAACAAAAACACATACTGTTGGGAAGAAATCAAGTGCAGACACACAAGATAAAATGCCAACCATGGAAGCAGTTATCACAGTTGCAGGCAATTGAAGTAATGAGGAATGTGGTTTAAGGGTGGCCTTGAATTTCTAATTACTGAGGAAATGGCATTTGGTAGGTCTGTTTCCTAATGCTCTAATTCTGTGAAACAAATCCAGATGAGGTATTCCTAACAGTTCCTCTCCATATGTACAGCTATCTTCTTCAGTTTGCTTCACGTGGATAAAAGGTACCTCTACATCTATATGGAAACACCTTCCTTATTAATTTAAAAAGAAAAAAAAATAATGTTCTCAAGTTGATTTTAAACGAAGTGCCATGGGTGGAACTTCCTGTGGATGACTTGTTTCTTCTCTCTTGTTCTTTTGGGGTCTGATGTTTCATTTGTGTTTGTGCCCAGGCAAACCGGGACGCAGTGATCAGCCGAGCCCCAGACCAGCAGGACGACCGAGCTGTCAGCCTCCAGGATGCTTCTGCGGTCTATGACCTCCTCAGTATCACGCTGGGCAGAAGAGGGCAGTATGTCATGCTTTCTGAGGTACCTCCTCCTGGCTTCTGCTGAAACTTCCACTTGAAACCTGCAAGCACAGCCCCTCTTTGCAGTTAACTTGTCCAGGAAGGTGAAAATTAAGCGCATGGTTGGCAATTAGTAGAAACAGCTACAGACCTATGTTAGTACAGGCCAGAAATGTACACAGAACTGTGAGAGACATTAAAATAATTTTATATATAGGCACTTGAACAAAGTGATGGTGTATCCTAGCAAGCCCCATTAACTGAGAAGAGGAAAAAAAATCACCTGGGCCACAACAGATCATTTCCCCTCATTTGATTACTGAGCCAAGCAGAAGTTTTTACAAAAGATTAAATAATAATAATTTTTTAAAAGTCTGATATTTCTCCCCACATTTCTTTCTCAGTGCTTGGAGAGGGCCATGAAGTTTGCATTTGATGAATTTCACCTCTGGTACCAGCTTGCCTTGTCCATGGTGGCATGTGGAAAGGTAAGGTTCAAACCGAAAGGGCTTAGAAAGGGCCCTCTGGCAGAGTGCATTTGGCGTGGTGGTTTGAACGTGCAGAGTCCTGTATTTTGTGGGGGTTGGTGCCATTAGATACCTTCTTTTAGACTCCGCTTGCACTATGCAATTGGGTGTGTGCATTTGGTGTGGAGCACTGGTCTTTCCATTTAGTGCTTGGTTCTAATTACCAAGGAGAATGTGGATTTTGTGCGTAGCTGTGGATTGGAAAGTTTTATACAGCTGTCTGTTCCCTGCAGGTTCTACATAAATGTGCTTAGTATAAATACTTCATCTAAAACTGTCATCAGCTTGTTCTGTGTCTTTGGGCAGTTGGCTTAACCTCTCTATAAGCTGTGGTTTCTTCATCTGATGAAGGAAATGTTGATGCTTTTTCATAGACAACTTGCAAGGATTAATATTTTTTGAAGTGCTTTGTGCAAAAGATATTCTAGAAAAAGAAATTATGAGTGAATGTTTACATGGGCATGTGTTTTAGCATAAGGTGTTTTTTGATGTTGTGTGTTGGGTTTTTCAAATTAGCGTAGTATTTGTCAAAGTTACCAGTTAACCACTGAGGTGGCTGAAGCCTGGCTGTGAAAGTTATGCAGTAGACCTCTGAATATGGCCTTATATTCCATGCCCATGGAGTGTCGGAGAATCAATGTGGAACTGCTCAGGGACCACCAACTAGCAGTCCTCTGCCAAATGATAACTGCTACTGGCCTTTTATGGCTATGAGCTGAGTTGGAAGCAGTGGCTTCAGCCTGAAATGGCATGCCTTTGCAAGGAAGTTGTCATCTTGTGTTGTATAAGTGGCAGCGAAGCTTGGAAGATATATGAAGGGATTCCTTCACTTATGTGAGCATCGACAAAGCCTTATCTTCAGAGACTTAGCATTATACTTCAAGAAAATGGCAGAACAACTGTAGAAAGTCTGATAAAGAGCACCAAGGATGGCCAAGGTTATAGTAAGCAGGGATGGAAAGATTAAAAGAATTGAATTTTTTTTAATGTAAAGGGGAGAAAACTGTCCAAGAAAGAAACAAATCCTCAAGACTGTCATGAGTAGGACAAGACACAATGACTTCCATTTGCAGCAACACAGGTTCATGTTTCCTATTAAGAGGCAAAAAAATAAGGACACTGGTACACTGGAAGAGAGATTGTCAGTGGAGGTTGGATGGGTTCTGCATCAGTGGGGATCACCCTAGGCACATAGCAGTCAGTAGTGACCCCACTGTGAGGCACCAGCCGTGTACTTGGGCCCTTGCAAGCTCTAGCTCAGTTCTGGGACTCCACACTAACCTCATAAATCAGCTAGATCTGTTATGATCAAAAGGAGACATCAACATTTTTGGCAAAGCATATTAGATCAGCAGGGACCTGAAGGGAGATGTTTAGTGAGAAAGAGGCTCACAGGTTCCGAGTAGTTCAGTAGAAGTATTTCAAAACCCAAAGTATGAAAATTATGACTAGACTCAGTTGTGTCTATGTTTAAATATTCCACCAGCAGCTTTGGGTAGAATACTTAAACAAAGAGCTTGGTGCCATGGTGCTAATACCTTGCACTGGCCTATGTCAGGTGGGGGGTTTAGAAGTCAGGTCCAACTCCCCTTGGCATTCAGCTAGAGTTAGCACATTGCTGCCCTCTGTGCCTTTGCAAATCCTCCAGATACCTGATCTCTTGGTACGGAGGACAACAATGACTAGATAGGCTATGATGGAAAGGCACAGTATCTTCCCATGAACCCTGAGAGGACTTGTCTGGTAGCTCTGCTGACTTTACAGATTGTGTAACCTGTTTCTTAACAGCAGACAATGCTGTAGCTCCAGTAATCTGTTGGAGAGCAGATCAGTTGAGAGAGTAAGTGTATCCATATAGTAATTGTTGTTCAGTCTTAGGTTAGCATGGAGGAGAGAAATGGGATCTCATCTTTTGCTTCTAATGATTTGTGTGACAGCTCTGTCCTCCTTGTGTCTGCCTCTTCACCTTCCCTAGAAGTTACTGAGGTACTTGAGACAAAACAATAGAGCAATGACAGTATCTGTATCTCTGTAACTGTCCCATCTTTTTGGGTTTTCAAACATGTCCTGTCTTTTGTTGCCTGTGCTTTAAATATTTACAGGGTAAAATGGCCTGATTTTGCCTATTGATGTAAAAGCTCTAAACGTTCTGAGCCCTATATGAGGCAGAGGGAATTCCCTTACCCAACAATCCCATCTGTGCAGTATTTCACTTCTAATCCCAAAGTATTCCCCGAGGATTCCTGTCGTATACTCTGCAATGCGTCATCCTGCTAATGGGAGATGTGGCATACATTTTTATACTGCTTCGCAGCTTGATAGCAGGACAGAGTTCATTTAAAAGTAAGTGCTCCAGTGTAGCGGAAAGAACTGATGAGAAAACAGTGTGGTCTGTCTAGACTGCAGAATGCAGAATACACTTGAGCTCTTATAGGTAAAAGATCTGTTTTCACCTGCCTCAGTCACAGCCAATTCCTGATCTCACTTCTTGGTAATGAAATCTCACATCCTGCAGCATTACTTGTTCTTCAGTACAGCAAATCATGCTCATAAATTCTGGGTATGACAGGAACAATTTTATCAACCTGTAAATGCTGGAAACTTTGTTGCTTCTTTTTATAACACCTTTTTAGGATTTTCAAACTCTGACCTTCTTAAAAGTGTGTAAAATCCCATCTTGCCCTCAACTCTACCCCACGTTTGACTAGTGTTACTTTTATTTTATATATTCATCTTCAGGTTAAGTCAATCGAGTTGCATTTCAAACTATTTTCTTCCTCTGACAGCCAAAAAATTGCCAAATGGTGACTGTCATTTTTCACAAGTGATCAGTCTGAATGTCAAGCCAGCCACCTAGGCTCATTACTGTATGTAGGCTTGAGTTTACACATGATTCTAGAAAGCATGTGTCTTAACAAAAATAGGCACATCACTTCAGTAAGTTCTTACAGAGCAAGAGAGGCCTTAGGGCTTCATAAAACAGTGAATGAAAAAGCTCAGAGAAGCATAACCTTCCTGTCTGTCTTCTACCCACTTAAGTAATGGAAATAATGGAATGACAGCAATAGCACTTCCCTTTGCTTCTCAACAACTTGCGTAATGAGAAAGATGTTGTGGTCTGATTGTGTTTAACCCATTCCTGGGAACACATGTATACAGAGCTGTACATTTTCTGAACAAAAGGAGCACTTTTCTTTAAATTATTAAAATCCACCATGAAATCTGAAATATTTTCATAGGCAATTTTAGATGAAATGCTGGGAAAGCCTGGACAGTGGCAAAGACATAGTGAGAGATGCCCTGTGTCACCAGGTGCAACTCTGGATAGGCAAGAAGGTAGGTTTAAATCAGTCTAATGCAGCACCCCTGTTCTTCTGAAGGGGCACTGGAAAACTGAATGCTGAACACTTCGCAGCTGCTTTAAGTTGCTTCTGCTGGTAATAACCTTTGCAATGTGGTAATATGACAGCCAGAGGCTGAGTGGGCATAGCAGCTCTCTGGCTCTGCTGCCATGAATAGACAGGCTGGAGTCCGAGTGGCGAGTGGTATGATAGCCGGATGCCATCTGGCAGAGTCCTCGGGCAGTGAGCTGAGCCACTGTCCTGCTGCCAGAGTAAAACGAGTGCAGTAGGTTGCATCTGCTTGTCTCAAGATTTTGAAAAATTGACCTGTATTCCATAGAATGGAGGACAGAAGGACCAAGCTCTTATTTATAGAGTAGAGGAGACTTAGTAGTCTTCACAGTTGAGAAGAGAAAAGCAACAGTTTGGGGCAGACCAGTCCTCTACTGCTGCTTTTCAGCTGAACGGTTTCCACTGGAGGCTGTGGAGATTACTGGCACACAGCACTGCTGCAGACTAGGGTAGCGCTACTGACGTATCTGAGGTTGGAGGCAAAATTATCATAGTGTCTAGATGATGTATTACAAGCACAAGGGATGTGAAATAGGGTCCCTGTGCACTTGCAAGTATTTCCCTGGCTTCAGACCAGTTGGATCAGTTACATGTTCCCTTGTTCAGGTTTCTGCCTCCTTCCACAACGAACAGCCTCACATGGGACCCAGCTTTGGTGTCCCAAAGTGTCACCGGAGCTCCCTGGGAGTAGAAACTCAGAAGTATATTGTGGGATTCAGCTCCATCTTAAATTGACATTACTTCAGAAAATCTTCTAGATATGTATCATGAGTGTCTTTCTTACCTGTCATACTGCTTAAGGGAAAGATAAACTGATAAAATATGTGCCTTGAACAGTGTGAGGCACCACAGATGCCTCTCGTCTACCTACCAACCAAGGAGACAAAATTTGTATTTAGTGACAATGATGGGCCATTTTCCTGAGAGTAGTGAGGGAGGATTCTTCAGGGATAGCTATGAAATTACTCTGTGAACACTGGGTCTACTTAGTCTAAAAATACTGGGTACCCTAATTGAGCCATTCAGCTCGCAACAGTCTTGCACTGATCTCTCATATCTAGAGAATGTTTATTACTATTAATGTATGCAGTACATAAAACCATTGTCATGCTCATATCAAAAAAAACCCCAAAAAACCCCAACAAACACACACACACAAAACCCCAGCAAAAAACAAACCACAACAAAACTTGGTTAGTGAATTAAAAGCTTTAGCATGTGTGTTTCTTGAGAGGAGGCATGGGGGAGTGATACAGTCTCAGGCCAGCTGAGGGAGGTCTGGAGCATCTGCTGGGAGAGGAATAATCTGCTCATACCTGGCACCCCTTATACTCATTTAGGGTAAGAAGTGCAGCAAAAAAGTACATAAAGCCCTCGAGCAGTTGAAGGGGCTGTGGGGAAGAGCCTCTGTGAGAGCCCTGTGGACATGGAAGCAGTTAACTGGAGGCCAGGTTTATGCTTATAGGTCTTCTGCTGGGCTTGCTGATGGTGGCTCCTGAGGTCCCTGGCACACAGCTGACCAGCCCCTCTTGTCCAGCGCTAACAGAACATGATCAGCCCAGCACATGCCTTTAGGACAGCAGTTTAGAAACAACTTTGTCATTATGGATGCTCCCCAGCCCCTTCTAACCTGTAGTAGGGTCAATGGTCAGCTTTATCATATAGATAAGATAGGGTGGCAGTAAGGGGATTTAAGCACCAAGCATGGCATGACATAAAGTATTCCTCTCTGTTCTTATCCTTCATGTTTAAGGCATAAAGGAAGAAAGAGTTGTGCTTGTCTACCTGAAGGGTTTTTTAATAACATAACACTTCAGGAGGTGTCTGGTGTTATACAAAGGGAAATAATCACATCCTTCTTGGCGTCTGTCATTCAGCTGTTTTTCTGCGGAGTAGGCTCCAGCTCTTCCCAGAGCCAATCTTGCAGTGTCACTGTGCTCCCCTCGGCTGCTCAGATACTGCAGCCCTGCCCAGCGCTTGTTCTGGCAGCATTTTTAGTTTTGAAACCAGACTTACACAGACATGAACTCCGATTTTTGGAGTCCTTTGCAAGTTGCTGATACATACTGGTCATAGCCAAATAATGACAAGCTAATGTCTGAGCTGCTCGTATCTGTGTTGCACCCAAAAAAAGGAATACTTCCCCTTATTTAAACAGTGCAGGAAAAGCAGATGTCTCCAACAGCTCCAAGGAGCTTTCAGTTTGACTCAGCCATGCTTGTACTGCCAGCATACAGCTTTCCAGAAGGTTAGAAGGAA
Source organism: Gallinula chloropus (assembly GCF_964237585.1). Taxonomy (NCBI): domain Eukaryota; kingdom Metazoa; phylum Chordata; class Aves; order Gruiformes; family Rallidae; genus Gallinula; species Gallinula chloropus. The sequence goes on along the minus strand of NC_140087.1, from coordinate 55,640,072 downwards.
AGTTATAAATACATTTGATACATAATTCTGCAGCAACAGCAGACGAATTCTTTGATTTAGGCTGTTCCTTCTGTTGGTTTCCTTGCAAAAGCTTAGGCTGGTTGCTAGGCAACTGCCATAAAAAAGTGCATTTCTCTTTGCATTGCAGGCAGGAACCTTGGGAGCAGCAGAGGCCTCGGATGGCTCCTTAAATAGCATTGCTAGGGAATGAAAGTTAAAATATTGAACGTTCATTGGTTAAAGATCCTGTTACAAAGGTCAGCCATCTAGGGGATATTCAATAGTTTGGTTTCCTTTGGTGCAAAAGAAAGATTAGAAGGGAGTGTGCCTGTGTGCTGTAGATAGTAGGGAAAATGGAAATTTCCAAAGATGCCTGACTGTGGAACAGAATACCTAGGTGGGCTATATAATTGCCTTCAGGCTTAACGCTCTTTTCTTGACAAAGTGTGAAGTGGGGCGTTTGTCACATTGGCAAGGACAAATTTATGCTTTTAGATCTTAGAATTTAAGAGGCACTTTTAAAATTTAATATTTGGAGCTACTTAATTCCAATGCTCTAATTTGCTAAACACAGGGTAAAAGAAAAGGGGGAGAATTGGTCCCTGTACTGACAGAAGTAAATGTTTTAGGGGGAATAATGTTCATGCTGAGAGGTTTACAGAAATCTAGAAATTCACTGGAAAGCTAGCATGAAAACAACTAATTCCAGAGTTCTCAATTGCTGCCTCTGTCATCTTCCTGTGTTGGTTCAAGGTCACTTACAGTCAGATGGCTGTGATTCCCCAGATACAGGGAATACTAATTCTTGCATAATGATGAAAAGCACATACAGACTTTCCCAACAAGCCCTTTGAGGTGGTGCAGTTTTTAAAATCAGGCGAGGTGGTGCTAGAAATAAAGCAGTGCTAGCTGTGGAGATTAATCTGTGTACCAGACTGCCAGGTGAATTGGGAATAAGGCTGTCTTCCAAGACCACCACCTTGAGGGACGTTTTTCTCTCTGTCTGAAAAGTATGACCAAAGAAGCAGAAACGTAGAAAGGTTTTTGAAACCTTTGCAAGAGAAGAGCAACTGTTTATGGCATGTCAAGTCTGTCTGGCATGATTTACTGGAAATTCTTCTCCCTTTAACTTACCTTTATAGTTTCTTTATCTTCTAAATATAAAATGTATCTCTGACATTCTTCTTCTGTTGCTTTGGTATTGGGAGAAGAGGGAAAAGAATGAAAATTGTATTGGAATGAACTAGGAAAACTGGTATTTGGACAGCATCTTTGCATTTACCTTAATTGATGGCAAGATCTCTTAAGCTTTTTGGAAACATAAGAAACACCGTAGGCTGTTCTTCATTCTGTACTGCCCGTGTGCAAGCATCTTTGAGGGATATGCTTGCACGCTTCGTTATCTAATTAGTAAATGGGGAATAAGAGTTGTATTTAATATTTGGATAGAAGTTTTTATTTACACTTTACTCCCTCATAAGATGCAAACCCATGACTGCTGTAATTACTTAGGGGGAGGTGTTCTGTCCATTCTTCTCCTTCACCATGGCTTCCTTCTGATTTCTCACTGCAGACTGAGAAGTGCCCCCTCCCGGCCCTCACTGATATTGGATGTGGGATGCAGGTTTTCCAGAAGGCTGTATCAAAAGCAGCCATTTGTCGGTACTGTTAATTCCCAGAAACTGCCTTTCCTAACTTTCTTTTCATAAATTATTGTGGACCATGTTTGTGATCTCAGCAAAAGAAAAATACTGTGCATGAGTAGATCAGGCAAAAAAAAAAATAATTCAGAGTATTACCAGCTTAATACAGATACTGGATTTGGATGTGGACCAGTGGTGCCATGTCCTTCTCTGTCTCTGCTTCCAAAGACCTCCACAAAATTGTTGGTATGTGGAAAGTAGAGAAGCCCAGCTCAGGTGATTGAAGTTCTTTAGTCCATTGCACAGTTCACCCCTTATTTTTCTGATGGCTGAACATTCCCATTAGAGCTGTGTTTTCACTCCATAACCTGATTTGAGCTTTGTACTTGTATAACATAGGGAGAATGGTCATGATACTTCTTAAACCTGATGAGGACCCCAAAGCTGGGAACTCTATATTAGACCTCCCATAAACAGAGTTGAAACCCCCATGAGGCAGCTGTTGGCAAGCTTGCCTTTTCTTTCAACTGTGCCTATTTAATGGCTTTGTGTGTGTTTGGGGGAACTTTAGAAGTTTCTTTCCCAGAGAGAGGCCAAATGAGATCCAGAGGCAGATGTGCAGTTTTCTGAAATCCTTGGTAACTGGTTCCAGTACAGTCATCATAATCCAGCAATTAGCAAGCCAAACTTAAACTCTGGCTTAAATTTTGATGTGAGCCCCTCTGAAGCTCAGAATTTTGAGTTGGAAGCATGCACTCACTTGGAGTTCAGGTTCTGCTCTTCTCAAAACATGCCTCGCCAATAAATGTAATTATTATTGCCTTGCAGTGAATCTCACAAACAATGTGCTTGGCTGCCTGGTCCACCCACGCTAAGTGAAAGAATATGTACATTTTAATTATCAGATTATTTCAGTATTACACAAATACAGTTTCATATTAAATATTTTTACAAACCAATGACATCTGCATTCAATACTGAACGGATGACATTTGTTCTCTGCCTATAAATGTCTGTAATGAATATCCTTAAAACACCTTGATATTATGTGTCACACCATCTCCCCTGAGTAAGGTCACTGGGGGAGTGGGATATTATTTCTGCCATAGTTCCTTGGCTAACATTTTCATCATCTGTATGTAATTTCTGCTGTGTATAGTTCTCAAGGTGAAACTAGAGAGATCTTTTGAATTTTTAAAATGCATCTGGGGATAAAGGCTTCAAGCCACCCTGTTTCTAAAACCACTTCTGCTCCATATGTTTAACTGCAAATTTTATAAACTTCTTTAAAGTGACGACTTATTTTAAGATGTTTTAGAAGTGGTGTGGAAGCTGTGGCTCTCGTTCTGGAAATGAATGTTGAGAAGCTCCAGAGTGCATGTGGTGAAGTGACTCCACGCGAGGTGTTGGGGTGTAGGCACAGTGTAGGATTTTTTGCTTTGCACTGTTCAGTAGTCACTGTTTTGCTGTTGCCTCCTGAGCAGACGTGAGAAGTGCTTTGCGGTTTGTGACTGTTTGAGGCTGTGAGCTTGGCTTGTCCCACCCTGAGGACCAGTCTTACTCAATGGACAGGCAGTGGGCATGGAGGGAGCAAAGTTCAAGAGGAACTGTCAAGGAGACTGGTTGTTCCTTTTTGGTGTAGACCCTGGAAGTTCCTACAGTTGTGGCCCAAATTAGGATAGGCCTCTTCACTGCTCCGCTTTATGCTAGTGCTGGCTGTGTTGGCCTGTGGGGCAACTGTCACCAGTCCCCAGGTGCCTCCTGCTTTCCCTGCAGCCATGTTGCTGATGGTGAGCTGAGAAGCTGCCACCAGGTTTGGTTTGTATCCATTTCTGAAAGCGTTGGCACTGGGCAGTGCATGGTCTTCTACATACTAGGCCTCTCCAGGTCACACTCGTGTGGTAAGCTGACATGGTTGAGGAGATGCTTTAGCTGTAGATACACTGACCAGCAAGGTGCATGTTGTTGTCCTCTACTCTGGGTTTCTCTTGTCTGGGAACACCTGTAGGGCTGGAACATAGGCAGGAGGGCAGGAAGGCGATGTGCCAGGGTAGGATCCTTACAGGGCTATGGTTGTGTTTCCAACATGTCCAGCAGTGCTACTGGGAACACCAGCTGCCTGCAGTGCAGGTAGTGTTCTGTGAGAGGGAGAGGGATAAGATGCAATTAAAACCTGAGACACTACTCATTCTGAACAAATAGGTGTCAGGGAGGTTCATTCTGAGGGATGCCAGTCACCTCGTGACAGCAGATTGTAGCGATGTCCCTTCCTGTACCTCAGGGTTGAATTACCGTTTTGTCTCTGAGATGGGTGAGGTAAGAGTTTAAGCTCTAGGACAAAGTTTATTGATTTCCATCTTTTCTCTGAGACAAGCTTTCTTATGGGTTTAGGCAGTTTGTGCATTGTGAATTGTAAAATGGCAAAAGCTTCCTTACTTTTATTGATAGTACCTGATGTTTTAGGTAGGTGGGTGCAGCCTGGAGACTGCAGGGCACACTGTTGCTCCTCCTCAGACCACACAGCAGGTTCGCAGGCTTTTCAAGCACAACGGTTTGCTCTGTGCTGCTGTGGAACTTGTGTCTTTGGTTACGGAACCCACCTTTGCCTTGGCATAGGCAGGGCTGCTGTACTTCTGTTTTTCCCTTTTCCCAGGTTCCCTACCAAGCAAATTTGTATCCAGCATTTTGAATCCCCTAACAAGAAGTGGACCTTCAGTGCTGTGGAAGAAACGGGTTGGCAGGCACAGCCTGCTTTGAGGGAGAAGTTCGGTTGGCCGATGGGAATGCAAAGGTGCAGTGCGGGGCTGCTGGTGATTGAAGCAGGTGCTGCAGCCAGCAGTGCTGGTCGGAGCTCTGGTGGGGAGAGCTCCAGGGGGTCCAGGTCAGGAGAAGATGGCCAGGACCTGGTAGGAATAATAGTTTGATTCTGCAAACTTGTGTTGCTGCTCTCCTGAAATATGGCAAGGCCATGACTTTAATGTGCTACTGAGAGGGAACACTGAGAGGGGAAACTTGCGTATGTCTCTTGGGACCCTTTGGAAGAGATGGGAAAAATGGGGTGTGTAAGGAGAAATTCTGAGAAGAAACCTCCAAGCTCAAGAATGAGAGAATTTGGGGCTATTAGGGGTCAGTAGCAAGGAGGGTTGGAAACTCAAAAGAAACTGTGGCCCTGGTAGGGTGGCCCAGGAGGCTGTGGCAGGGTAACTTCTGTTGCCTCCTCATCAGCTAATCGGACCTGCTCACCTGTATCTCAGACCAGAGATTTCCTCATTAAATCCCTTTAAACCTTGTGAAATGTGGCAGCCGTGAATATGTGCTGTAAAGAGCAATGTTTGTAGAGCACATTGACTCAGAAGGGCTACGTAACTGCTAATCTTACTAAACACGATCCATTAATGGTAAGCTATCACCAGAAAGACAGCGAAAATGTTATGGGCTTGTTTTCTGACACCTGACTCTGCTGAAGAGTGTATTGCCCTGCAATTGCCTGTTCACCCTTTGTGTGGTGGGATCCCAGTTATGTTCTTGTATGTTTTGGAACTGAAGAAAACACAAAACAATCTACAGAGCAGATGACTTTAGCTGCACAAACCTCTTTCTGAGTAGAGTTGACCTAAAATGTTGATGTACTGGCAGATAAGCACTTTATGCTCTTTTCTAGCTTACTGGAAGATGCTTGTGTGAAAGGAAAAACAGTGGAATTCTTGTGAATCAGTAGGGCAGAGTTAAAACACCCAGTGTGTAATGGCAGAGGAAAACTATTCCTTTCCAAGTGCACAGCAAGAGGTGGTTCTTTGCTGTGTTTTCCCTGAGCGTGGGACCTGTGTGTGTATGTGTGCGCAGGCCACACACGGGTGTGTCTGCATGCAGGGAGGTGGGAATAAAGTTGCTAATTTGTTGCTGACATGATTCTTTGCTTCATAGTGCTTCTTTGTGCACTTCACTGAAATATCTTGCTTGGACTATGTAACATCATTGTCTAATCAGCCTTTTTTTATTTCCTCCTCTTCTCTCCCCCTCCTCCAGTCAGCGTATGCTGTGTCAGTGCTCAAAGAGTGTGCAAAACTGAGGCCTACAGATCCCACCATTCCCCTTCTGGCTGCCAAGGTCTGCATTGGGCCACTACACTGGGTAAGCAAGCTGATGTGGTTTATTGTGCAATGGACCAGGTGCTGCAGTGGCAGTGCCATGCTGTCCTTGCAGTGAGGAGAAAGGGAATCCCTGTTAAAAATCATACATGCCTTAAAAAAAAAAAAAAAAAAAAAGAGAGAGAGAAAAAGATCCCTGCAAGAAATTTTGTGGTGAGTCACTGGAATGCATTTTGCTGGCATGTTAAACGAAGGAGGCAGGGGGAAAGCCTTAATGGCTATTCTGGGTACTGCTGCTTCAACTGAGTGTCACGTTGAACCAGCCACTCCTGTAGCCTGTGGAAGACAAAAGCTGATAATTATCCAAGTGGACTGTTAGACAGTTCTGATCTGCGGGCAACTCAGTCCTTTTGTTCCTGAAGTTGCTGCGTCAGTGTATTCTGATCTGAATGTGTTAATGTATGCCCCAGAAGCAGAGTGGGAGTGGAAGTCTGTGCCTGTGAAATTCTGATTATCCCAAGGAGCAGAAACATCTGTCAGTCTTTGGCTGCTTGGTTTAATTAATTGAATGGAAGCTTGCTGTTTTCACCTGTCCTCACCACGAGGTTTCCCTGCAGTCAGTGAAGGATTATAATTGCTAATGTAAGTAAAATAAAGATGCAAGAAAGCATGAAAGAAAATACCAGAAGAGTGTGCCCAGATTTTTGGTGAAAAGTTGTAGAGGATAGATTTACTGTTGTTCTGTCCCCCTACTCCCCAGCTCCCCATTCTCTACGCCCCTGCAATTGACTTGTATGCGTTCATACCACCATCAGTGAGGAGATCTGGTTATGGATTGTTTTGAACAAACTTGACTATTTAGACTGTAATGGTTAAACTTATGTGAGTCAGCAAAAACTGTAAAGTATCTTGTTCAAGGAAAAATCTTTCAGGTCTGAGGGACTGGAGGGAATCCTTGCTGAAGTACCTAGCCTACCACTGTTCTCAAAATACAACAATTTAACTCTCTTGTACCCTTAGCTCAGTATTTGGAACCAATTTTGAGGGCTGAAGGTAATCCAGTGCTACAAAATAGCATTCGCAGTGAATGTTGGTTGGGTTGTTTTGGTTTTTTTTTTAATTAAGCAAATAAGATTGTTTTTCCTGAATCTTAGATGTTAAAACAATATGAAAGTCAGGAGTTATAAGTGTGTTGAACAGTTATTAATGATGAAGATTCCAAATCAAGATCAATTTGTCATTAGTCAAGACATCAGCAATTATATTGATAACTTTTTTTCTCTCTAGATTCTGAAGCTAAAGGAACTTCCTTTAGCTACATTCCTAGAATCACCTGAAGCCGTAGTGTGGGGGACTGCAAAACCCTGACAGCTTTCCCTGGCAATTCTGATGTCTTAAATTGCCAGGAGGCAAAAAACCCCAAACAACACCAGCAGAACAATTATGATAAATGAGAGGAACTTGTATCTCTGAGATGAGGCAAGTTTTTGCCTAGGAGCCTGAATTTCAGTATAGGAGACAAATTGGAATCTCCATCTTGCAAATGAATCTCTTAGTCTTCTGCCTTCCTGGTCTATGAACATGAATCCAGCAAGGATCAGGCCCTGGAGCCATGTAACCAACAAGGGAAGACACTGTTGAACGTGGTATTTACAAACAAGGAAGAACTGTTTGGGGATGTGAAGTGTGAGGGCAGCCCTGACTGCAGTGACTATGAGGTGGTGAAGCTCAGGATCCTGAGGAGAGGCAACAAGGCAGACTGGGTCATTTTGGTGGTTTAGCCCTGGCTGGAGGCCAGACGCCCACCAAAGTCAATCCATTACTCCCCTTCTTTGTTGGACAGGGGAGAAAACATATATTAAGAGGCTCAGGAGTCAAAATAAGGACAGGGAGAGATTATTCTGTCATCAACGATGTGGGCAAAACAGACTCAACACAGTGAAGAAGAGAGAAACTACCTAATTTATTACACTACACTACAAAGAACAGTGAAAACTGGAGTTGGGAGCACAACCAGATCTTAAAACAAACACAACCAGATCTTAAAACATTTTCCCCCCACCACTCCCTTCTTAGCAGACTTCAGTCAGGATTTTGCTCCCTTCTTCCCCCCCATTCGTAGTGCAGAGAGAGCAAGGACTGGGAAAATGAGGTTCTCAGTAGCACCTTCCCCCCACCCCTCCATTCCAAGCAGACTTCCCTTTAGCCATGATCTTGCTCCCTTCTTCCCCCTGCTCGCAGTACAGGGGGACAGAGAATGGAAAAAAATGGGGTTCTTGGTTACTTCTTCATGAGCTGTTTTCCTTTTCCAGATTTTAAAACACCTCTACCTCCCCCTGCCCTGCTCCCTTCTTAGCAGACTTCACTCTAGTCATGATTTCACTTCCTTCTTCCCCCTGCTCGCAGTACAGGGGGGCAGGGAGTGGGAGATGGGGGCTTCAGTCAGTCCCTTGCAAGTTGGTTTCCTTCTCAGCCTGGGGGGTGGGGGGGGCATTCATTCCACACCCTCCCCCTGCTGCACTGTGGGGTCTCACCCACAGGAGACAGTCCTCCACAAACTTCTCCAATGTGAATCCTTTCCCACAGGGCTTTATCTCTTCATCACAGTGTCTCATCAGTCCCAGTACTCCACAGGGTTATAAGCCTCCCCCAGCAAACCTGTTCCAACACAAATATTTCTCTCTCTCATCTCTGTGTCTCTGTTTCTCCTCATGGCTGCAAGTGCTGGCAGGGGCTTGTTCCAACGTAGGGTCACGGCGTCTTCTCCATGTCTCCACCTGCTCCATCCAGCGTGGAGCCCCTCCACGGGCTGCAGGTGGGGTCTTGGCCTTTTCCATGGGTTTCTCCACAGGCTGCAGGAGCATCTTTGTCTCTGGCACCTGGGGCACCTCCTCCCCCGCCCTGTTCCGGCCTTGGTGTCTGCACAGCTCGTTACATCTTCTCGCTCCCTTCTCCGGTGGCAAAATGCAGCTGCTTCCGGGTTGTTTCCTCCTCTATGTGATTCTCAGACGCACTCGACTATCTCTCGGGCCGCGACTTTGGCCTTGAATTGCTCGTTGTTTATAGTTTAGGCTGGCAGAAAACTGTAACTGCTGCTTACAAAAACCATCTTGGCAGCACAGCCTCACAAAACTGCAACAGTCATTAAGATTGCTTTGACTGACTTTGACCACTTTCTAAATACAAATAGCAACTTCAGGAAGGCTGTGGTCTTGATACTTGCTAAGCATGTGACCTCTGCCTTATCAGTTTTGTCCAACAGCTAGTTGTACAGGAATGCATCTTGTCAAGCTACATGCTAAAATCAAGATCCCTGGGATGTTCTTATCTTTAACAGGAGCAATTAAGTTTTAATGCGGGCTCCCTACCAAGCACTGGATCATTGATGGGTGTTAAGATGAAAGGACAAGGTTTCTGTACTGTGAGAAAAGACAAGACATAGAATCCCTTTTCTTAAACGTGTTACCCTGGTGTTTATGCTGCTCTCACTATTGAGGACTAAACTTCAAATGGTACCATTAAAGTCTGCAGATTGCAGTGGATGAGTTGAATGTGAGATTATGAGCCCAAATTTCTGCTATGCTAGGAAATGGGCAGAGTCAGGATTTGTCCTTCTCATTGGTGCTTCTCCCCAAATTCTCTTTAGATCAACAAGCACAGGTCGTATGTAAAGAACACCTTGTTACAGAGACACTTACAAAAGATGGTGAGACTGTAATTCAGTCCCAGCTCAATCTTCAGGCAACCCAGTATCTCCAGACTTCTCATAAGTGGCCAAGCTGATAAGGCAACAGTCTAACCTTAAAATATACAAGAAAGAAGAGGGGGGTGGGGGGGAAATGAGCTGGTTTTGATTATTACAAAGGAAGAGGGATTTTACTTACTTTTTATTTTTCTCATTGTATGTATTTCAGTGTTATTTAGTCAGACCCTGTCTCAGAACCAGGGTGCAGTGTGAAATACAAACACAATCTCACAAGAAGGTAATTTTACTGCAGTTATTTAGAGTGTAACCTTATGAACTAAACCTAAATTAAAACTATTCCTCTCCCCTCTTCATTTCATTTGGTGGCCTATGCTCTACCAAACTTGATGATGGTATATGAGAGTTTTAATTAAGGGGAGTCAGAGGGAGCCTCTTTTAAAAGAATTGAAATGATAGGTTCCTACATCTCATAGTTAAAGGGATGCTTCTGATATTACTGGCAAACTTGTGTGCTTAATAAAGGCCTTCCTGCTTAGCAGAGCTGCTTTTCTAAATGTCATCCTTACAGTAATTATTTGCATTTAAATTACATGGCAATCAAATCAGAATTGAATCATTTAAACTGGAAGTGAACAAGCTGATCAATGCCAGTATAAATAGAAAGGAAGATAGTCATGGCTTGGGAACAGTCTAATGGACAAATATTAACAGTTACAGATACTCAAATATTCCTTGCTTTTCAGAACATAAGAAATATGGTTAATTTCTCAATTAGGAAATATATCTTTATACTTGATTGCTGGCTAGGCAGGAAAAGGGTGAAATCAGATCATCATTTATCCATATGAAACAGCTAATTTGTATGTCCTGCATCTGTCTACTATGTGCTTTTGGTGCAGTATTGCTTGTTTGTGGTCCATGGACATGCAGTACTTCAGTCTTACTTCAGTTACTAGCAATAAAAAAAACCCACAAAATGTTTGTGTGTCTGGATAATTATATAAAGTCATGAGGAGCACAGAATAGTTTCTTTCCTGATTAATCTATTGGTCATTTAACTCATTTTCCCAGCTTTGTACATGGTGTCTCAGCACACTTTAAGAAGCAAGGAAACAAACAAAAACACCTAATTGAAATGTACCACGGTGACTTATGACATTGAGGATGCACAGATCACATCTAGGAAATAATCTCTCGATGCAGGAGAAATCAAAGTAAAATCGTGCATACATTGATATGTGCCATGTAAATCAATATGTAACAGAGTCTGATGTGAAAAGATCTAAATGCCCCCACCTTCTGTTGTGACAGTATGACCAGATTATTAGCTGATGTAAGTTGGCAGTACTCCACTGGTATATTGCTGGCACCGTGCTGGCTTACATCAGCAGACGATCTCTCCCATCAACTGCTAGCTTTCAGGATTGGGCTTGCAGTAAACAACTGAGTGATATAAGCAATGTTTTGATTACCTTTTTCAGAATTACAGGTTTTCATAAATTCAAAGAAACAAACAAAAAAAACCAACAGAGTGAACAGTAAATCACTACCTCATTCATTCTAAAGCTTATGTCAGCTGTCTTGGAGGATCAGGAATGCTCCAAAACTAGTGGACCTATATAGCAGGTGGACCTGTACGTAATAAAGCTCATGAGATGAAGTTTTTCTACTGTATCTAGCCCATTATACAGGTGTTTTCAATGTCTTTGTAGTGGGCTCAGAATTACTTTTGAGGCATCACACTGCCTAGCCTTCCAGTTTGCTGGGGTTTCAGCACAACAGTTTGCTGAACTCACATGTGAATGATTCAAGCATGTGAACACAAAGCCCATTTGTATTTAGGCAGCTGTCTTTCAGCTTTCCAGAATGCACTGTGAAGTTTTTGACTACTAAAGTTCAGAATATTGTTTTAAATTTTCGTAGGGAAGCTGATGTTGCTTACAGTGAAATGCACCCCTACGGAAGTTCTCCTGCCTTGATCCACTATAGATTCAGAGTGCTGCTTTACTAAAAGGCTTGCTGCAATTTCCTCTTTCACACAGCCTTCTCTGGCATGGCCTCAGCTGAATAGGCTCTTTTGCCTATTTTGGCAGTGACTTTGAGTTGCAGTGTGAGTTGTTGTTTTTAATATTTTAATAGTACAGTGCTGTTAATTTCACTGCTGATCTAGGCTTTCCAGGACCCTGTTATAGCGGGTGTTACGAAAATGCTAAACGCAGAACTTCTCCCTACAGGCAAGTGTTAAAGACCAAATTTTTCCATTTTAGGAGCCTTATTTAAGGGCATTTAGGGTCACTGTGATGCTTTTTTGTGCCGTTTACTCCATTGACTTCAGCAGAGACACACTGAAAACTTTGTAAATATAAATAGAAACCAATAGGCTATACTCCTAGGATAGGCTTGAATCACTCTTGTTTGCAGAGGCTTGTTCTTTTTTCATATTTTTTCATATTTTCAGTGCCTTGTAGTCTGTACCACAGGAGTAGTCTTGTGCCAAACTTGTGTCGTACCACGTGATTCCAGTATTATCAGCTAATATCAGCTCAGGGGAGGCAGAGGGGGGGATGACAGGGACTTCACCCTATGGCAAAAGCTGTAGCGCAGGATGGTGCTGTACCTCACAGACATTTTCCTGGTTTCTTTTAACTCACTGATCCCAGTGCACACAGGGAAGAGCTGTGCTCCAGTACTTTGCTGGGAAGACAGACAGCGTGCCATCAGTCTGGGAAAGGGCGAAGAGGATGGGGTTGGGCCAGGCCAGATCATGCACGGAGTCATAAAAAGTGTGTAAGACATACCGTGAGGTCAGTATCATAGTGGGTGGGTGGGAGGTTGGCAGGATGTAGATTTAGAGCTGCATACTTCTGAGGTAGCAGCTTATCATTCATTACTTTTACAGACCACTTAATCCAAGAGTGCTTCTCTCCCTCTGCCCGTTGTTGACCCTGTCACTGTAGATAATAAATGCTGTGCATGTGCTTGCACCCAGTTGCCTAGGAGCCCTGGAGTTGCATGGAAATGCTTAGGTCTTACTGCAGGATGAATAATATTGAAAGATGAAATCTAGTCCCATTATCGGAGTAATTCTGCACGCTGTGCGGATACTCCAGAGGACTGACATTGCTAGGGTGAGAGGCTACTGGGAAAGCAGTGAACAGTAAGGATTTGCTAGAGATTTCTTACAGCTCTTTTAAAAGACATTCTACTGTTACTGGGGAAATCCCCAGAGTTTTAGACATCAAAAATGACCAAAATTTTGCCTTCTACACATCTCCCTTGTGAACAAACCACTCTTGCTACAGGGGAAGAAATGCCCAAGTACTACTAAATGCTGGGGGCTGAGCTTACCTACAGAGTAAGTTGGTGGGCTTAGCACTGGTGACACATGGAGAACGTGCTGACTAGACCAACAACTGAAAGTGCAGGAATTTTTGTTTTCCTGATAGACATAAAATGATTCAATTTGTTTGCTGTAAATAGCTGTGGGACGAGACCTTTCCATTATATTATACCTTACCAGCCGCTTTCTTGCTATGTATTTTTCCTCTTCTCATTCTGTTTTCCCAATATTTGCTTTTTTCTTTGAATTAGTCCACACTTGCAACCTAGTACAATGAAAATTATGAAAGAGGTCAATCCAACTAGTTATATAATACGAAATTTTGTGTAGATACCCTTTTCGTAGAAGTTGGGTCTCCTATGTGCTTGGGTATCACTCAGTCTCACAGGTGTCCAAGCTCCCCTGCTTCACTAACCTTGTCTGCTGTCCTAAGTCCAGTGTCACTTGGTGGGTTGCCTGCCTCCTCCCTTGTACGCTCCTCTTCTTCGGTGCAGTAAGGTGCCATTTCCGTGCTGCTGTGCATCATCAATTTGCTTGTCCTCAATTGTTCTAAATCCATACCGCTGAGAACTGCAGCTCCCACTTACAGTCCTGGAGGGTGTTGATTCAGTAGGGTAGGGCTTGAGCTTTTCTAAAAACAAACTGGGTTGCAGTTGGAAACAAGCTGGGTGGCGATAGGCCAGGGGACAGCACCTGCTGTTCCCCCCTCCCTTGTCAGTGTGCCCCTGGGCTTGGCTCGAGCACACACCAAAAACTGTGGTCAAATAACAGGGGCAGCTGGAACAGCTACTCTCCGTTTCAGGGAAAACATCACTCAGGGTTACGTAGCTACCAACTGTTCCTTTTCCATCAAAGATGATGGAGGGGGTGAAAAGAGGAAAAAAAAAAAAAGGCAAACCCAAACCAACCCCACAGCATTACAGTCTTATGAGTGTCAGCTCACAGTTTGGAAGCCTGGCTCTCTCCAGGTGCCAAGTGTGTGTGTGGTTTTCTGGTGAGGTGGGGAGGTTTCTTAGCTGGTGCTTCCAGGTGCCTCCTGCCAGTTTATACAGCTTGAGCTCAAAATACAAAAACGTTGCTTTGTTTTTTCCCTCTCTCAGCTTTCGTTCATGCAGCTCTCAGAGGCAGGAAATCTCTCCCTGCAGTCTCTGGTGCTGCCCTTCTCTCTACCAGTTATTCAGTGCAAAGTATGCAAAAGAACATAAGAGATCTAAGGAACTGGAATTCAAGCTGCTACCAGCACTCCTGATGAAATAAGTTTTCCATGGTGTCGGAAGCTCCTGTTGGCACTGCTAGCAACTGGGTAGCAGCAGTATGCTGTGCATGCCTCATCAGAGTGATGCGGTGCTGTGATCGCTGTGGGGGACGACGCACATCATCCTGTGGCTTAGAGCTTACTAGCAAGGGCCTGTAAGTTCCAAGAGGTTTTGATCCGTGTTCTTTGGCCTGTCAATGCAGTGTTGCATCACCTTAAGATTGGAGTTCTCCTCTGAAGTGAACAAACCATTTAGGTTCCCTCCATGCTGAGGCTGGACCCTGGGTGGGCAGTAGGAGGAGGATGGACATCTTGATTCTCCTGAGAAGCGCTCTGCCACTTAGCTCACTTCTTTTTAGCTTGAGTTCACAACTTCTGAGAGTCCCACAGGACTTCCCACTTAACATATCCAGCACTGCATGGGAAGGTGAGAAAGGGGGAGCAGCTCCTGCTGCTTCAGGTAATGTGGCAGCATGTAGGACCTGTAGCTGGGAACGGCTGTATCTAGTGGGATTCTAGAGGGGTTGATGCCTCATTTGGAGGCCTTTTCCCCTGCCTTTCCCATTGCTACAGCACAGAGTGGAGACATCTCATGTGCTTAAGGACCCCAAGGACACAGCTTTACTGACAGATCACAGCTCGCGCTTACTGCTGGTCCCTCAGTTGGGTGTGCAGAAGGGTAGTTTTCATCCAGACTGCAATCTGGGCAGTTTGCACTGGAGAGTTGAAACCTCATGGTGAGTGACACGAGTGAAAGGTTTGGCTTTTCACACTTGGCCAGAATGATTGAAGAGTAGGAGAATGGGAGAAGAAGGGGCAGATGGCAGCCACAGCAGGGCTGGCAGGGAAAGTGGCTGAGTGCTTTAAGAAGAAAAAGTAAATGTTCTCATAAACAGAACCAGCTGTGCTGGAGCTTGCAAGACCACTTTTTTCAAAGCAGCCTTCAGCTGACCCAAGTTTGCATTCATGAGAATCTTAGTGGCTGGTCAATGTGCCGTTAGTGTTCAGTATGAATAAGTGTTTCCAAGAATGTTTGTGCTAGAAATATTCTTTCAGCCATCCTGAAAAGTTGTGGGTTTAATTATCCATACAATAGATTAATCAGACACTCACAGGTGGCCCTGGATAACTGGCAGGCAAGAAAGCTGAAAGGTGTGCTGCTGATTTATGCAGCATATGCCATCAGTCAGACTGGAAGCACCATCAGGTGACCATTCGGAGAAACAATGGATCAAAATCTCTCCAATTTTAAATGTCTCTATTTCAACTCCAAACCTTTCATTTAATCTCTTTTTTTTTCCCATACACTCTACCCACCCCTACTCTGGTTCACTAGTCATTAGAATTCCTTGTATAGCTCTTTTCTTCATCTAATGGAGACTTCTTGGACCAAAGTGTGTGCGGGGAGAAGAAGAGAAACAATGAAGAAAGAGAGTGGGAATATAACTGTTTATGGTGGTAAGAGGTGCATAATTAATTTCCTGGCTGCAGAGATTTTGTGATTTACATAAAAGTTCCCGAGAGCTGAAGTATTCAGTTATTCTTTCATGTTATGATAGTTTATTTTTTTTCAAGTTGTCTGTGTCTGTCCTGAGTCCCCCACTGCCTCCTCCCCTCCACCATGTGGCAAGTCATGGGATATTTTCTTCTTCCATCATAGAATCATAGGGGTTGGAAGGGATCTCGAGAGATCATGGGGTCCAACCCCCCTGCCAAAGCAGGTTCCCTAGGACAGGTTGCACAGGGAGGCGTCCAGACGGGTCTTGAATACCTCCAGAGAAGGAGACTCCACCACCTCCCTGGGCAGCCTGTCCCAGGGCTCTGTTGCCCTCACTGTGAAAAAGTTCTTCTGCATGTTGGTGCGGAACTTCCTGTGCTCCAACTTGCAGCCATTGCCCCTTGCCCTGTCTCCACAGACACATGAACAGGGACCAGCCACTTCCCCCTGCATCCCATACTTCAGATATTTATAAACATTGATTAGGTCCCCCCTCAGTCTTCTTTTCTCCAGGCTGAAGTCCAGCTCACTCAGCCTTTCCTCATAGGGGAGATGCTCCAGGCCCTTCAACATCTTTGTAATCATCCTACGCTTTGGTGCAGAACACCAGGGCAGAGAAGTCAGAAAGGCTATGGGCAGGATTAAAAAATCTCTTGCAACAAGCCACAGTCTTCCTGAGGTGATCAGGTTTAAAGGGTCTCAGAATATAAGGGTTCTCATCTGACCACCATTGGAATCACTGTGACTGTTTCCAGTATCATCAGTAGACTTTGGGTTATGCAGCTCAAGACAGCCCTTGCAGTTCAGTTGGTAGTCCCAAGTACGTCCCAAGGGAGGTATCCCTGTTTCAATTAGTAGTTTCCAGATTCATAGCAATCAACAAGACCATACTGCTGTCATTGAGCTTTCAGGGAAAACTTTGATGAGAAAATACACATTGGTCATTGGGCTGGCTGACTGGTTTCAGAAAATTGGGAACTACTGGTCTACATCTAGTTTGAATTGTATGGCCTCAGGGAAGTGTGAGTGAGGAGAAGGCCCAAGCAGTGGAGATTGCTTCTTCACTTGCACTTTCAGCATTTCTTCGTGCTTACATTGACAGTAGGGTTTTTTTTCATACATTTGATATCATCTAATAAATACTAAGTCCTTTGTTTATGAAGCTGCTAGCTGATATTGTCACCTGAATGGCTTCTAGTGATGTAAGTAGGAGGCCCACTGACAGGATAGTGTGTCAAGTCAGGGGGGCTCTGTTTGGAAGTAGCATATTAACAGAAGGGAAGTTTCTGGTATGTTTGCTTCTGGTTCATTATGGGCAACTCCCTTTAGATGCTAAGGAACTATGAGATGCCGAAGTCTTGACAAAGCTGCATGTTAAGAGTGTAGCATTTCAGTTAGAGGTCCAGTGCATGTGTCTAAAACAGTTGCATTTCAAACACAAATATATTTCCTCAAAATTAAAGAACCCCCTCCCAGAAAGTCAGTTGTCATGTAATAAAAGTTTCCAAAAGGAAGATATTTTGGATAGTGTAATGCTGTCAGGTTCTTTATTAGGAATGACTGATGATGGTTGTCAGGATCTGCATGCTATCTTGTACAGAAACGCGGTCATCTTGTAGGCTCTGTGTCTTTCAAGCAGGACTTAACGGCTTTTGCCTGTATCTCTCCAATGTACACCTTTCTAGGTATGTACAGTCTTAATATTTTCTACTTATAATAAGTAAGTGATGAGAGTTTAAGGTTAGAAATGAAGAACAGTATTACATAATACATTTTTTGTTTGTTTGTTTAAAACTCTCATTAACTTGGATTTTAAAGATACTAAAGCTTTATATTTTCCTTAGACTTAGGTTTGTGTGGTCATCTGGAAAGGAAGGTTGGAGGGAACAGTCTTGTAGTAAAGAGACCAACTTGCATATCTCACCATTTTGGAGGCTGATCCTGAGAGGTCGTGACTACTTTCTCTTCCCATTACAATCTGTAATATAAAAGGCATTTTCAAGGAAACTGTGCGTTTGCAAGAGATGCAAAATGTGGCAAGTGCAGCACAAGTAATGTGGCATTTCAGATCAAAATTTGTGTCCTGAATTTGCTGCCTTGTCCTTGTGACAGCAAAACTGCAAGCAGCAGTTGAACTCAGCTTGCAGTGAAGTGTTTTCTTGTTTTATTCTTGTAATTTTTTTAAGGGAAGTAACATTTTCTAAGGTTTAAAAACACTATACCAGAAAATTAAATGGTCATCCCTTGGAGGAGGAAACTTTTGTTACACGTTTCAGTGTACTTCTAGGATAGCATATGGTCCGTTGGTCCAACATTTGTATGTAAGGGTATGTGATTGAGGCATGTCAGAAACAAAATACAGAAATAAGGCAGTGTCCTCCATTAACCTTAAACATCTGGAAATAGTTTGTGGTGGATGCTTAAATCAAAGCCAAAACTTTTCCCAAAACTGTGGTGTGCACCAAGGTCTGCTCATCTGACCTTCTGTGCTCCTTTTGATGAGCATTTACTGTGATCACTGAACGCCCATGTTTGAGTGGCTCTCCTGTCACTTACAGGTAAGTCTTGTGAGATAATCTTAATGAGACAAGTATAGCAGAACCACCGGTAAGTTTCAGTCTACCTCTTTTGCAGCTGGAAGAAGGTGAATACTTTGCTAAAATGGTGATAGACCTCGGTGAGGATGCTGGAGAGTCCCTAGCGAAAGGTTACCTGGCACTGGGCCTGACGTACAGTCTTCAAGCTACTGATGGTGAGTTACCCTGTTTAGCAAGCATGTCGTGCAAAAACACCTGTTCAAAGGCTTCAGTGCAAGCAATGGAAATGTATTAGAAACTCTGCTTTTAGTGCTGACTGGACATGGAAAGCGATCGGATTGCAAGACAAATGGGGACTGTTCACTTGCTCAGGGAACTGTCTTGTATGGTAATAAAAGTGAAGGTTTTAAGTAAAGGAAGAAATGCAAATCATTACTTAGGACGTGATAATCTGACTGTAGCCAGCAATACTTGGTGTGCTTTACTTGGATATTTAGAATGCATTTCTTTTGCTTATTTACACAATAAAAAGTCAAACTTTCCATCTGTTTTCATAGTTTTGTCACCCACTTATAAATCACATCAAGAAATACAGTCCAAGAATTGGAGTCAGACATGCCTGACTTCAGTTCCTGGCGTGATACCGATTCCCCACAGAGATTCAACCTCTCCTGTGATGTCGTTTCTTTCTCTGCTTGGAAATAAACAAGATAAAAATATCTAGCTTACTGGTACGTGTGGATGCTGACTAGATACAGTCCACTGAATGCACAAAGTTTGGTTTTCTTTGGTTTTTTAATGCTGCTTGCTTGGGTTTTGATCAACTGGAAAATGGCTTCTGGACATTTGGTACTTGGTAGTCAGAAGGACTTGAAGTTCCAGTTTTGGGAGAGTTCTAGCTCTGCCCTTCATCAAGATCACTGGTGGAAACAGACTTTGTTTGTTCTATGACTTCTAGCATAGGTAGGAGGCTTTCTAACAGTTTCTTTGAATAATGGCTGAGCTAGCGTGTGTCCTAATAAATTTGGCAGTCCTGCCCAAATGCAAGCAATGACTTTTCTGTCAGATGGGTCCCATAGAAATGAACCAACTTCTTCCAGCAAATGAGCCTGAAACAAAGTTTAAACAACAGTTTATGGCATCATGGAAACGCGGTGGCCTTGCAAGTTGCACCAGAATTCTGCAAGGCACATGTGTAAGGAAGGGGCTTGTGCTCGTCAGTAGTGCAAATTGGTGTTATTTTTCAGCCAGCCATATCTGATAAGCTGTTCTGAGAACTGCTTTCCAGTGTGGAGGCTAACTCACACTGTAGCGCTCTTCAGTTCCCCATTTCTCTGCCTCAGAATAGTTTCCTCTAGAAAGTTCATGTCAAGAAACATATGTCCTTCCTAGCCTGAACTTTCTCATATGTATTTTTTTAAAGTTCATTAAACATTGAGTTCTGCTTAACAGCCTAGCTTTTTAGGGCATTTTGCCTAGATTTTGTTTAAACTGTCCCTAAAGATACACAAGATCCCAGAGACTATTTTCAGAGATAGAAGGTTTTCTATGTTAGGCCATTGCGATCTATTTGTTACCCTCAGTATGGAAAGAAGGTGGTTTCTAAAGAATGGGGTTGTAGAGGCATGTGCTGTACTCTGACTCTAAAAATACTTTGGTGCAGCAAAGTGCGAGTTGGAAACTTTTCTTTTGGAAGAGAAGTCCTCTCTGAATTTTTGACAGACTAGTTCAGATGATGTAAAATAATGTAAAGAAACAATCTCCACAACAAATGGCTTGGTTCTTTTTTTTCCAGGTTAGTCTGGAAAACTGATTTATGTTGTGAAACAGTGGGATATCTGCCCCCTTCTTGTATCTCTAGCATTTAAGTAATGGGGCCAGTCACTCGGTTGAGGGAAATCTGAAGAGTGTGTTTCTGTCTTTCAGGTTATATTTTAGTAAAATGGATTAAGTCTTTCAAAAGCAAACTTACCATGAACATGAAAACAGACCTGCATTTTATTAGAAAATGTCAAATTTGCACTAATGAGACATTTTTCATTAGAATTGTTAAAATACAGTTTATCATAGCGAGGAAGCAAGAGCAGTACACGCTGAAAGGAAGATATCAACTCCCCTATGTGATCTTGCCACATACTGTCAGTCCTGTTTATCAGTGTGTTTGTGCCGGTTCATAGTGACATTCGTGGAAATGCAAACACCTGTGTGTGATTTCCATACCTTTCCCCTCGAGATGGTTTTCAGTGAGTCAGCACTTTCAGTGATAGCTTCAGAGACATTTGACCAGTTCCCATATAAAGCTCACAAGCATTATATCAAGATGCCTTCCATCTAAGGTGGGACTTTCTCTTTTTGATATATCCTTTGAGCTATGATTTGTCCTTTTGTGCGACAAAGGCACTGAGCGGTTGAATTAAAGCCTTTCCTTTGTGACCTGCAAAAGGCACTTGCTAAAAAGCAGAATCAGAAGAGAGAATCCTACTGAATGACAATTCAAAGAACTTGTGGGAGCATTTGATAAAAAGTCACTCTACAACTGTTAGGTTTATTCCTGGGTGAAATAAGATTTCCTGAAACTTACGCTGTGTAACAGTATTTGTAGCTTCCTTGTTCTTAGTGTCTAATTACATGTTTCTTGAATTAAGTCTCACTGGAGTAGCTGAAAGATGTGTCTTCAGAGGAAGTCATTGCCACTTTTGCCTCACTCTTAGAAGCACAAATCTCTTGTTTGTACCGTATGTCCACCTACGGCTGTGCTAAATTTTCTGCAGATCTGTGCCCAGTGGGTCAATGTCAACAGCAAACCTTTCTCTTCCTCTTGTAGTTCCAGTTTTGACATAAGCTGTATTAACTTTGCCTGCCTTAGGTCTGGTGAAGAATCTGTTGAAGACAGGGGAAGGTGAGAGGAATTTAACAAAAGCTAAAAGGAAAGACCAGTCTGAAAATGCATTGTGAAATACAAATTCTTTTTTTATCTAACATCACCACCTCACATCTTGTTAAATTTTTGTAGATTTAACAGATGCTCACCCTGAAAGAGATGAGCGTGTGTGCTGTATCTCTGTTTTCATTTAGAATTTTGGTATAAGGCCATGGATCAGGGTTTGAATGGGATTCACATAATGGAACAGTTCTGCACTGAATTCTTTCCCATAAAATTAATGTACTACATGAATAGATCTGATTATGCCCTAGCTGCTAATGGGTGTTGAGTCCATGGGACAAGACTAGAACTAGACCTCAGTCCTTGTGTCTGAAGTGTTGATGCTGGTCCTCAGCATTTTGCTTCACTCCATACATTCACATCTACTGGGCTGCACCTGCTTACTAACACAGAACTTACCCTCCCCTGTTTTCAAATGTGACTTTAGAGATTCTTGCTGAGGTACCAAAATGTTGCTGAAGAGCCCATTGACTTTTGGTAAGACTTAAGCTCCTCTAAAAACCCAGAGTGGTTTAGAAAATAAATCTTGTGGTCATACAGTGGGATTTGCAATTGTAGCATGGCTTAGAGAAATAACTGCTGAAGTTTCAGCAAATTAAACTCCCTTGTGCTCTCTGCCTTACTTAGGTCAGACTTTGCTTTCTGGTTATTTAATTTAAGTAGTGAGTCATACTGCATTTTAATTGGTAGTACTGTAGCAGCCATGCTCAGAGTGGGTAAAGTTGCACAGAGACTGAAGAATTCATTGGTCCCTGTCAACCTCGGAGAATAGAGCTCAACTTGTAGAGATTTCATAAGACCCACCTAATTCTGTCCCCTTGGTGCAAGCTTTTCTTTGAAGTGAGAGCTTTTCAGTGACACAAGAGGGTTGCAGTGACGACAGCTTCACAGAGTGGTGGGGGTTGGAAGGAGGTCATTTAGTCCAACTTTTTTGAACAGTTTTAGGGGCATGGCAACCACAACTCTGGGCAGCCTGTGCCAGTGTCTCACCACCCTTCTAGTGAAGAATTTCTTCCTAATGTCTAATCTAAATCTACCCTCCTTCAGCCGAAAGCCCCTTGTCCTGTCACTACTTGCCCTTGTGAACAGTCCCTCTCCAGCTTTTCTGTAGGCCTCTTTAGGTACTGGAAGGCTGCAATAAGGTCTTTCAGGAGCCTTCTGTTCTCCAGGCTGAACAAGCCCAACTCTCTCCCCCTCTCCTCACAGGAGAGATGCTCCAGCCCCCTGATCATCTTCATGGCCTCCTCTGCCCTAGCTCCAACAGCTAGTGTCTGTGTGGTACTGAGGACCCCAGAGCTGGATGCAGTACTCCGTGTGTGGTCTTACAAGAGAGGAGGAAAATCGCTTCCCACCTGCTGGCCAACCTTCTTTTATGCAGTCCTCCCCAAAACACTTTTTTTTGGGGGGGGGGGGGGGGCGATGGGGAGGGGTAGAGGGAAGTGTTTCTAACTTATCTCATTTAGCTCTAAAGGCCCATAAATGGCATGGTTAGCTTGCAGTATCAGTCCTCAGTTTTGTCAAACACAAATTTCAACATGTTTATCCAAGGCAGACACAAATCTAGGGACGGACAACTGAATTTCCAGCTTAGTTATGGGTGAAGATGCAGCTCATATTGTCAGAGGTGACTTGTATGCAGTTTCCCAGTAGTGCAGAGGCAAAGCTGACTTAGTTTTAGAATAATCTCTTCATTTCCATAACACTTTATACCTTTTCTGCTTACAAACTGAGTATCAGTCAAATACCTTACCAAGTGGAACCTAAAAGTTCTTTTCTGCTTGGTGTTTATTTTGGGGAGCAAATAGTAACATTTCTTTCAGTGTTCCTCATTGTGTGGCATCTCCAGAACTGCTCTGCAACTTGAATAAGGAATCTTGTAGATTCCACGAGAAACAGAATATGACATACTTTTCTGGATGAAGGTTTATAGCTGTGAGAAAATCCTTTCAAAGCCTTCTCAAACATTTTAATGTTTACATCAGTCATGATTCTTTTAATTTTTTATCTGACTTTTCCACTTCTGTTAACTTTTTCAACTTTCACCCACTAGTGAGTGTGTTGCAGAGTCCAAAGAAAGTAATTACTGTTGTGTATCTTGTAGAAGAACATAACTTTTTCCTCCTAACTTTTAAGAATACTTGTTTTGCCTTTAAGAGTACTGGTTTTGTTGCTTACGTATATACTATATATTAAGGCTTCTGTTCTGGAGCTCACACTGACTTGATGTATGAAATTAAAAAATTCATAGATGGATGTTTGCTGACAGTACTGTTGATCAGTAGCTCTCAAATTCAGGATAGGTAGACAGCCAAGGTACTCCTGAAAATTATCACTAGCTTTCCAGATAGTTTTGGATCTGAGAGAGCCATGCTTTTTTTCTTCCTCCATTTCCCTGGCATAAGAAGATACCCTGACAACACCCTGGCATAACAAGAACTTAATTCTTCTTCTATGGTTTTGGCTGGGAATGAATTCATACACTGAGAAGTGAGCATAGTGGGCAGGATCCTTTAGTCAAGCAATTAAGAGGCACCAAGGAGGGTATTCATGGCTAATGTCACACCTGAAGTAGCCTAAAAGTCTCTAAAGGGAGGTGGTGTGTTGTCTTAGGACTTGTCATAGAGCTATGAATTTGGCTCTTGGTGTTCCCTCTGCAACCTGCAACACCCTCCTACATGAAGATGGTGGTGGATATGGTCTGTATTTGAGTCAGAATATGCTGCTAGTTACTGCTTTTAGAATATTCACAGAGGCCTGTTATGCTCTTAATATCTAGTCACCTTCTCCTCCCAGACACCTTTAGTGGCATATGTAAATAAAAGGTGCATCAGCATTTCAGACAAGGGAGTTGGAAGAATCTTTAATAAAAATTAATTAGTGAATTCAGGTTAAAATACTTTTTTGTGCTGTTCTTTAAAAACAAAATGGCATCTTTTCCAGCCACGAGCACATGCACCGCCAGACTTCTACACCTTCTCTGCTCGCAGTGTGAAATACTCTGTGCATGTGTAACTATTGATTTAATCTGAAACATCGAGTTTAACTCTTACATGGCATTGTATCTCACCCTACAGCTACTCTGAGAGACACTCAGGATGAATTAAACAAGAAAGCACTTCAAACTTTGGAGAGGTAAGTTGGAATCTTGTGGAGATGTGCCTTGTGTAATTCTTTGGACAAATTCATAATAATTGTTGACTTGAAGTTGGGTTTTTTTTGGTTGGGGTTTCCTTTTTTTGTAAGGCTTCCTTGCTGCAAAGTTTGCAAACATCTCAGTAGATTTCAGCAATAGCCTGTCAAAAACATTCCTGGGATGGCTAAACGCAGTGGTTGTTTATTGGAATATCTAAGGTAAGAGTACCTGTCCTGCCACTAAACAGAAACAGCCCAAAATTAGCTGCAGTGAGATCTTTTGTGCTGGGAGATGCAACTTCTTCACATGATGCCAGCAGGCAAACGTGCAAAGTTAGGTTTGTCTCTGTTGCTGTGTGAAACAGGCTTAAATTCCTTTTTCCTTTGTGGTGGGAGAGTACCTTCACCACCAGGGTGTGGGCTGCTATGGGGTGACCTGGCATCAGTGCACTTACCAGAGAGGGGGGATGATTGCTGTCCTAATGAGTCTTTATGTAAGTAGTTGTGTGAAAAGGGAGCTGTAGAGCTACTGGTACCAAGTAGTCACCACTCACCTGTTCTTCACTGCTGAGTCTGATCCAATGGTTCTGCCCTGCAAGTAGCTGTGAATTAAAGTCCTTTGCAACTACAGTTACCTCAGAGTAAAACCACTTGGGTTAAAACCCCTTCTTTTTTTGTCAATTCTGTTGTCGTACAGAGGTGGTGTGAGTTTCCTGACCCTATTACGAATAGGTTGCACCACCCAAAATACACTAGGTGGTGTTTGGGCACTTACATTGTATGTGTAGAGATGCCTGTAGATGTCAGATGACAACTAAATGGAAGCTTATATGGGATAAGTCTTGGGCTGAAGTATCTAATTCTGGGTTTGGCATGGCCATGAATACATTACAAAAATGAAATTTGAGGAGTCAGGTATCTCAAAGTACACTTGTAGCAGGATGAACATTTTACTGAACCTTAGCTGCTGAGCAAGGAGAAGTCCAGCACGTTTGTCTTGCCTTGTTTTGCAGTGATTGCAAGAGCATGTAGTAAACTGAAATCACAGATGTAGTTCTGGATATTTACCCTATAGAGAACAGAAAGATAAAACTTTAAAAACTCATTTATTTGGTAACTTTTTAGATTAGAAGTATACTTAAGTTGCCCTAGTTCCTAGACTACGATGTAAGGTTTTCACTACTGCTCAATTTTGATGTAATGGTTGTGCTGCTGTGCTTTTAAACTGCGTTGATTTTTATCCTATGACCTTTCCTTTCTGTGGCTTGTTTTCATGGTATCTTAACTCTCAATAGAAAGCAGAGAAGCTTCCAGCCAAACATTAGGTACTCAAACTACAGCCAACTGGGATGTTGTGACAGTGAGCTGTTTACTAGTGTCTTCCTAAATGCCTGAGTTTGGTTTCTCTAGGGTTTGTTTGTTTGTTTCCTCTTCCTTATTTTTCACCTGTTTTTAAAGTACACCTATGATCTCTCAGGTCATGGTTTGACCTGTAACCATCTTTGTAAGTGACCTTTTCAGCTGGAAGCTTGGATCAAATATTTTTAAATACCTTTTGAGGAAAATGAACAGTAGAGTAAAACCCTTTTGTTTCTTTCCAAAAGCATCATTAATCTCTTTTCCCATACACCTTTGTGAACTTTCCCCTATTATTTATTGTTGGAGAAGCTACTGAAGATTTCACAGGAGCTGCTTGCTAAAGAGGCAGTTTATCCTGCTTTTCAACATCTTAGGGCAAAGCTGAGTTATCTTGTGGAGTCATCTTGTTTTGGTTTAGTTTGGTTTGGTTGTTGGGTTTGTTTGGGGTTTTTTTATGTGAGGAGAGTAATTAGTGACTTGCCTGGGATAATTGCACTTTGATGTCTTTGGCATTGAGCACTACCTTGACTTGCAGAGTTACAGGATACATTCAGTCCATATTAAATTAATTAGTTCTAGGGACATCAGTTACAAAAGTCAACTCCAGCAGCTTCTTGCTCACCAGCCAAGACAGCATTTGAGAGGTGACTGCCATTAAAATGGTGCACAGCCTGTTTCCTGAAGTAATTCTTTGATTTGTGTTTGTTTATTTGTTTGTTTATTATTAGCAAATGAATAGTTTTGGCAGGGTTTTTAACCACCAGCCTTGTCAGCCCCTCATTTCTCCCTTATAAGGATGTTCATCCTGCTTGCTTTGGGCAGGGCAATGCAGGTGCAGGCTTCCCTGGTGTCCTGGAATGCAGCCCAGAAGGAGGTCAGGAACATCGATCAGCTGGCTATGAGGGACTCCTCTTCCCCTACTCTTCCCTGTGAAATAGCTTCCCTGTGCTGCACAGCTAGGGGTGAGCTCAGTGGATCAGTGGGGATAACCCACCGTTCCCTGGGCTGGGCTGGGCTGCCAATGTGGCATGAGCCAGAGCCCCACACTGCTCCTAGGTTAGGTCCCCAAAGCACTATCTTCATGTTGCCTTGGTTAATGGCTTCTCCACAGGCTAGCAAGCTCAGACTGCAGTGGCGTGCTTAACATAGTCTGAGAGGGACAGTTCTGCCCTGGTAGCTCATCCCTGTTCCCTGCCTTGCACAAACCAGTGTGAAGCCCAACCACACCTGGTTCTGGAGACACTGCAGCCTTCACTAGCCAAGGGATCAGTGCAGCACGTGCTGTTGCCTGCTGTGGACTAGAAGGTAATACCAAAGAGGCCCAAGCTTGAGAAGCAAGCTTGAGAACCATAGCCTTGATTACGGTCCAGGCTGAAGTCCTGCCATCAAATCCTCACTCCTCCTTCAGTGTCTTCCCTTTCCAAATTAGGAATCTACTGTCAACGATTAGACTAGAAGGTTTGGGGTGGAAGATGTTTTGTTGTTTGAGCACCCGCTCATGTCATGCGCTCCTGATTTTTAGTCCTCTACATGCTCGTGGTCACAAGAGCAGCATAAACAATTGCTACTTTTTCAGTGTTAATCTCACCCTCTCCTATTGTTTGAAAAGTGGCAGTATAGGAACAAGCTGGACAACTATCTTCCTTGTGTAAATTACTTAATGCTTTAATTGATTTGTCGTGAGTTAAAAGCTGTTTTCTCCATAGCAGTTATCCAGGTTCCAAAACATTACGTGGCTTTTAATGAAGGAGAATGCATGCTGTATACCATCCTTCAGTTGTGTGTCTCATACCTGTGCCTGTGAGCCTGCCTTAGCTAGGCCAGCATTGATCTGCCTTTTGTCTCATTTTGGTGTGCTCCCCCGTTACTGGATGAGTGTTCTGTAGGAGAGGACTGGGTTTTGTTCTGTGCTTGTCCGTGACACGTGTTAACGGGGTTCTGCAAGGTACAATCTAACAGTCGCTTTTCTTTTTACTTTGTGTGGTCATCCTTAAAGAGCACGTGACTTGGACGCAGAAGATCACCAGATCATCCTCTACCTATCCCTGCAGCTGGCTCTTGTCAGACAGGTATGTGCAGTAAGTGACAACCTCTGGGCCTTGAGAGGGCGGGAGGAGGATGGTCCAACTAAACAAGATGCAGCCTTGCTAGACAGGGTTCCTTCCTCCCTACGTTGGAATCAATAACAATCAGAATATGTTTGTATGTTTGTGTAAGATATTCTATTATTATTACCATTTTTTTAAAACAGAAATTCTGTAGCACGTGCAATGACCTTCCCTAGGGCATGTGTTCAGCTCTGTGCGGTGCTGTTCCCACTTGGAGCAGCTTTGTCCGGGTGGGGCGAGCGAGGTGTGTTTATTCCTGTTCCCTGGGGATCATGCTGTGTCCTGCTGCGGGCCGCTCCAAAGGCTCTCTTGTTACCGCCTCGTTGTGTATCACGCCAGACCGCAGGCTGCCTGCGCTGGGGATTGGTTTATTCCATACTTGGGCACGTTTGGCGTTAGGCTTTGACGGGTGCTGGAGCGCTGCAGCGAGTGGGATTAGTTGGCATTTGAATGCTGCTGCAGGTGTTAACTCATAAAAATTAAGCTGATCAGGAAATATGCTGCACTGCCTTTCAGAACAAAAAACAACCCCACGTTTGGGCTGTGCTTTATTTTTCTGTCCCTTCTCTTTATAACTGGGACGTGTTTTATTTCTCTGTCCCTTCAGTTTAAAAGCCAAAGTCTTTATTGGAGCAGCCCCTATTTTTTTAAATGCTCCTCTAGCTAGATTTGAAATTTCATCATCATCATTTCCTTCTTTGGCAGGCTTTCTGCTTGCTGCAGTTTCCTCTCCTTAGTCTACACTACAGAGTCAAACAGTTAGATCTTTCTTACTTTCCTGAGTTAATTAGGGGAGCTGTGTTCATTAGGTTAAACTAATTGTTCCGAGAGAGCACACTCTTGATAATGTCAATTTTGTAACCCTTTCATAATGAGAGCAGTGTGTTGTAAGGAAGCCTGCAATAAGAAAGGATAATTAAAATGGCTTATTTAACTTCCTCATCTGCCTACTGGCTACTTTAGGATGCAGTTTGCTCAGGAACCTTTGTTAAAAAATAGCCAGTTACCTTTCTTTCTCTCACAACTTTTGCCTCTTAGGGAGGTTGTCTCATTTGCTGCCTCTTCTGTTTTCTTGCCACGAGTAAAAAGTATTACAGCTTTTAGCTGCTATTGTTAATAATAAAACCAAGATTTCTGTGGGATTTCTTCTTGTTTTCACTGGTACTGCTCCACTGCGTTTTAACTCATTAGTCTTTCTTTTTCTCCAGTTTTAGCCTGCTTTTACAGTGTTATTTCATAGATATCATTTCATCATTTCCCTTCCCTCCTGTTCTTTCCATTCAGTCTCTTGTCCTCATGTTCACTTTCTCTTTTGTCTACCTCACCTGTGTACTTTAATCCTTGATGTTCTGTCAGTCGCCCTTGCTACCACAGATGTCTGTGATCTGTTATGTAGTGCCTGCCTGACCCCTGTGATGCTGCTCCTGTTCTTCTCCATCTAGTGAGATATAAATCTTTAACGCGTGCTTGGAGAGAGAGGAGATACCTGAGACATCTTTATTTTTAGACTGCTGTAAAATATCCTACTCTTCTTTTGCCAGTTTACTTAATGATAAACATTTGGTAATGCATTTTTAATATCCTTAATTTTTTAAAGTATCTAATATATTCTCTTTCTGATTAACTGAAAGATAAATGATATCTATTTTTTCATTGATTGCATTAACTATTGAATGTCGCATTTAGGTCTTTCATCAGGCGATGCTACAGTACCAACAGATCAGGCTGTTCCTACACAGTAGATTATAATATAATACCTGAATGTTATTCTCAACAAATAGGCCTTTTTGTTTCCATAGTCAAGGTAACCTTACCCAACACTGAAAAACCTAGTATCAGCTTGCATAGGTAACAGGGCGTTTTCGTGGAACAAAGCAAGAGAGGCAGCTGACCGGTGAAGTGCCAAGCAAAGTTAGAGCAATTCATCTTCCTTGGAAGACTGTAAAATATTTCCAATAGTACTTGTCTCTGTCAGCACTGGGCAAGGAGAGAGGAAATGGAAAAGCTTAAGCTTCCCTCCAACATGCGATGAGGACGTGACAAGAGGAGGAATGGTTAGAAAAGGTTTGTGCAGAGCTGGCAGTTGAAACCCACCAGCCACCAAAATGAAAGATGACGATAGCGATGTGCTTCATGCTTGTGTTTGTGTGTGGCTCTGTCTTGAAGACCACCGGAGTCACTGGGAGGACTCCAGACTCCTGGAAGGTGTAGGTCAGCCCCACAACATTTTAGGATGCATTTTTCAGCACAACACAGAGTAGAATGAAGAGCCTTTTCTGTAAGGAGAAACTCTTGTGTCTCAGTCTGGTTCCCCTCAAGCAGAGGTGTTGCCAGGCCAAGGTCAGCGCTTGCTGTGGCAGTGATCTCCACCTGCAGTGCCTGGCTGCCAGCCGGCCCGGCTGGGCGACAAATGAGACTCGTAACTCCCAACTCCTGGCGGCTGGTTCGGCTGCTTCTCCTGTTTCTGTGGTAACAGCATTCGGATCAGCAAAAACAAGGTAGAATGAACATTTTAAAGCTCACTGATTTTAATGCCTCGCCTTGTTTTTTAGCAGGGCTGTTTCTATGGAAATGACTCTAGAGAGTCAGTGCTCTTTTTAAGTGCTGGTTCTCTTCTCGTTTTGGGTGGTGGTGGTGTTTTTGACCTTGAAGGCCATGTAAATCAGGTCAGGTACATAAAAAACAACATATGGGGGCTTTGTACAATTTTAATACTTGATTTGACCTTTCTTTGCATGAAAATAGGAAGGGAAAGACAGCCAGGGGCCAGCAGCTGAGAATTAGAGGTCTCGCTTATCAATTTCATCCGTGGGCTGCCAACAGACCTGAAGTTTCAAGTGGTGATATCCAAAAAACACCTACTGCCTTCCACAGTGTCTGAATGTAAAAATAAGATAAACATTGTCTTAAGACAGAGAAAATATTTCAGCTGTCTTCTCAACGGTTTTTATTCTGGTTTCAAGAAGGCGAGACTGCTGTCTTTTCTTTGCCTCAGGAGGGGAGCTCTGTTTTGGTAGAGGTATCGAGGCGCTTCCTTCAGCAGCAGCTGGATATGGGCAGTTCCGTGTTTCTCCTAAGACCAACTAGTGCCTCCTCTGATGAACAGCAACATACTGGGTCTGGCCACCAACAAATCTAGGGTCTGGCCTAGATTTTTCTGGTGATAAAACCATCTTGTAGTAAGAATTAAGTAGTAATTCACAGATATGTCCCTGCTTGCTTTCCTGAAGTTCCAGCGGACTTCAGGACAGCAAGTCTGTTTTCAATTGAAGCTTTTGCCAGTCAATAAAGCTTTCTCCTTTCTATAATCCCTGTGCTGTTAAAAGCAATGGGGAGGGTAGTTTTAATGGTTAATTAACTGTAACTCAGAACTGATGTGAAATTATAAGCCCTGAAAACTCCTGTTATATGTTCCTGTTTCATTAACCGTTCTAAATATGAAAGTGTAGTCTACTGTCAGGAATTATTTTTAACAGAAATACTGTTTTCCTTTTTATACCTACAACTGTAACATCCCAGCATTTTTTAAAGGAAGGATATAGCATTATTAAAATAAATCCTATTATATAAGAGGCAGCCCAAACAATCCACATTGTGGCATTATTTTGATAGTGCTGCAAGATGCTATTTCTGGCTTACTGCAGTGTCTTTGCTGCTTAATCAGTGTGATCTGAATATACCTGTGTGCCATGCAGAACACGTGTGGTATGTTTATTAACAGCAAGATGAATCAGAGGAGGGTAGCATCTTCTGATCACAGGCCCCAGTCTGACTTGCAGTTCAGCTGAAATAAGATTACTTTAAAGCACAGCACTTGTTGGGAATTTAAACTGGCAGCCTAACTCTGCTACAGCCATAAAGTTTCAAGGTGCCATCTGGGCTGCCAGCTTCCATCTTTCTCATATTACATAGTTACTTAAATAAATAAGCTGTGGCATCTGTCAATAGATTGATGAGCTCTGCTTTTCAAAAAAGTTTGTGTTGACTACTGCCAAATATCCTGCTTTTATTGTTCCAGAAATTTAGGTTTTATCTTGTTGCAGCTGGTCTGTTGCAGATTGTTGTTTTGTATAATGCTTCCCATAAAGGAATAGAGTTCATGTTATTAGAAGATATTTTTTTCTGTGCTTTGTCCACTGTTTCTAATTATGCAGTAGCACTGTGTAGGTTACTAATAGTGTTACAGCAGTAAGGAATCTTTTTGGGCTCAAGTTAATCGGGTGTCAGGGAAGCATGATTAACTTCCAAAAGCAGCCATTGCCTGTGACTCAGATGGTACTAGAGAGAAGCACTGAAATGAAATGTAACCATTGCAAGCCCTGTGCAACAGAACAGGGGAAAATTATTTTATATTACATCTATTTTGACAGAATGTGACTGCCTGTTCAGCAGGCACAGGTTTGCAGGAGTGACTACAACCGACTTTTGTGCAGCCATATTTCATTTATGTTGCAGTAGAGTCACAGAGCTTTTTTGATCTCTGGCCTCTGTTAGGGTATGAACTTGCAGTTGTGTGACAGTTGAACACCTGCAGGTAAGGTCAAGTATCCTTGCCATTTCAACTCCCTTCAGTAAATGTGCTAGTGGCAAGTATTCATCTTTGTCTGACTCATACTAGCAAATTAGGATCATCTTCCCAAGTCTTTGAAAAGAATCACAGAATAATTGAGTTTGGAGAGCACCCCTGGAGATCACCCAGGTCAATCCCTGCTTAAAGCAGCATCAGCTGGAACAGGGTGCTCAAAGTCCCCTCCAGTTGTTTGGTTTTACAGTTTTTCTTCTAATGAACTTATTTTTCCCAGAAAGCTTGGTATTAGTTTATAGCTACTCATGCAGGTCTGAGATGGAGAAATAGGGGAAAAAAGAGAAAAAAACAGGTGTTTTTCATCCTGAAGAGTCTTGATAGCAGCTTTGCTTTTGCAAGTCAAATTTATTTGCCTCTGGGACACCTTCAGAAGAACTTTGTGGGCGGTCAGGTCTGGGCCTACCACAGTCTCAGGCCTGTTGACCTGGTTCCAAGTTGTCTTGTTGCTAGTATTTTTCCATTGTCAGAA
The DNA here is from genome assembly GCF_964237585.1 of Gallinula chloropus. Taxonomy (NCBI): domain Eukaryota; kingdom Metazoa; phylum Chordata; class Aves; order Gruiformes; family Rallidae; genus Gallinula; species Gallinula chloropus. The sequence goes on along the minus strand of NC_140087.1, from coordinate 55,607,408 downwards.
GATGTCTTAGCAAGCTGCTGAGGGGACATTGGTGATTTAAACCAATGTGTTTACCTTTGCAGTAGGCTGCAGTAACACATGTGGTTAAAGTAGCTCCACTGACAAGCAGTAATTGATTAAAGCTGGGCACTCGGTCATATATCCCAACCTGAACCTAAGCCAGGACATTCATTTTGAAGCTGTGGCCAGATGCCAGTTTGGGGTTATGTCTGTGGAGCAGCCGTACTGATCTCCAGACTTGCATGGAGTCACCAGTAATACAGCAGTGAAGTGCTTTGGATTGCCTACACACACTGAGTGAAATGGCACTTGGATGTCAGGATGAAGTTGTCCCATGAACAGAGTATGTGCCACACCCTTAGAAGTATACCTGAGATCCAGGTAATCAGCAACCTCTGTTGTAACTGCAGGCAGGGTAATTGTTGCTTTTCTTTGTCATGTACTACCTGTTGCCCTGACTGATCTGTGGAGGCACCAGTGGTATGCCACGACAGGTGAACAACTGCAAAGCTTTGTTGAAGTGGGAAGTTCTTGTGGCAAGAAAGATGAAACTATGTTCAACATTTCCTAAGGGAAGGAGATGGAAGGTATATATGAGGAGAAGAAATATGTACAGTTTTCTGCTTTATTTGCTGCGGCCTTCCAGGGTCAAACACAGATCTGAAATAATTTAGCTGTAATTTCAGACACTAGAGAATCTTAAAGAAAGTCTTTCACACAAAACTTACTAGTAGTCAAAAGAAATAAAATCTACTAAGAGGTTTCCTTTTAAATGGATAGCCTAAAATAGAGTATTGGATTGCACAGAGCATGTGATATACTTGTATTCATGTTAGATGTTAAGCTTTCTGCCAAGTGAGACTTGATTCTAGTGCATGCTGCTGCTGTGAGTGTCAGGCCTGCTCTTCACATTGCTGCTTAGAAAGATACTTCTTTCTGACAGAATTTTGAATCTTGACTTTGACCCTTGAACATTCAAACTTCATTTTTGTGTTCTTGATTGCCATCACAAAAGACAAAATGCCAAAGAGATGTGTAATGCTGTGGTCAAGGTGAAGAGCCAGCCACCCATCCTAGAAAATGGAGTTGAGAATTGGCCCTCTGTAGTGTTCTGTTTACAGCATAGAAGCACCATGCCAAAGGAAGAGGGGGTTGATTGAATCAGGTCTGCTGCTCCTGTTTACAAGCAGAGATTTAGTAATGCTGCAGACTCCTTTCTCTAGAATGTATGGGTTTTTTCAGCAGTGCAGTCTGGTAATTTTGGCAGACTGCTCAGATAGTGGGAAGTCTTTCTCACAATGTGCCTAAGTAGGTTTTCTCAAGAATTTCTAATGGCTGTATTTGTTCTTACCTTTGGGATATAATGTAGGACTGAAGGAGAAATGTGTTTTCTTTTTATTTTACCCCATCTCCTCCCAGATTTCTGATGCTATAGAACATCTTCAAGAAGCACTGCAGCTGTGCAAAGATGACATGAATTCACTTCATCTACTGGCCCTCCTCTTCTCAGCTCAGAAGCACTATCAGCATGCACTGGATATCATCAACATGGCTGTTGTTGAATACCCAGAAAGCTTTAGGTAAGAGTTATTGCACGATGTGATATATCCAGTCAGGAGTGATCTGATCACTAGCCCTGTTGTCTGCAGCTATTCACAAGGATTCTGTTAAATCAGTTGTGCTACTGATGTGTTACTCTCCTCCACAGGCATACTGTGGAGCTAAACCACGTGAGGCTCGAGGTATTCTTTTGCCTTTCTGTCTTCATGGTTTTCCTGGTTTTAAAACTACTCCATGTGCTTGTTTGCTTTTCCAGCATTTGTCTCTGTGTTGTGTTTTCTCTTACCTCTCTGTACTTTTTTGTATGTAACTTTACACGTGGAGGAATAAGTGTGAGACGATTATGATGATGCCTATCAGTATCACAAATAGTTTTATATTTGGTAAATTTCCTGGTTAAAGAGAAACAAATTCTTCATGTATTGACCATTCTTTTGATGCTCACGTATGCCGTGATTTGCTGCAACAGCACAGCTGAGGGAAAAGATGAGTTGAAAGTCACACACTGTAATAATGTATAGCTGAAAGGAGGGCTTGGCTGCCTAAGAGGAGGTTTGAACCTGTGCAGACTTCTTGGAGCCAGAGGTTCCCACTGTTCTATGTTTGACTCAGTCCTTCATCCATCTGAGGGAGATAAATTGAATTCCTTGTGATTTACTGTTGTGACCTTTCAAAACAATGGATTTGTCTGTTCTGTGTAAGAATTAAAGCTACTGTAATACTTTCTGGTAGTCGCATACTCGCTGAGTTTCTCAGCTGAAGAGCAGAAAATGCTGTTGCATTGCTGGAAGCCCGACTCCCATTCAGAATTGCCAGTGTTTAATGGATGTTTTAAACCCACACCGACAGCCTGCTTTCTCAGCAGAAAGAGGGAGCGGCCTCTGAAGGTGTAGGCCAGCAGCTGAGTGGGACATTGGCTAATCCAGAGCAAAGGAAAGTCGCAAGTGAGATTGAGGCTACCGAAATGTGTGCTCAAATGCTGTAGGGTCTTCTAGAACTGGTGCTGTATCAGCATACGCTGCTTTTCGTTGTAAGCTGGGTGTTGCCAGTTAAAATAGCTCTACTGCCTGTGTGTTTGAGGTTAGTTACTTTGTATATGTGAGGAGCTAAGGCTGTTGGTGCACATCTTTGAGAAGGAAGTGAAAATTAGTACTAGAAAAGCTTGTAACGTGATGCCAACATCTCCTCAGAGTGTGAACGTGGGAATGCTTGAAACAGGAAATAATCCCATGACTGCTAAATTTTGATTTGTGGTTTGAATGTAATAAGGAGAGGAAAAACACCTGGGGTGGTTGGTTAACAGCAGGCTGAGTATGAGCCAGCAGTGTGCCCAGGCAGCCAAGAAGGCCAGTGGCATCTTGGCTTGGATCAAAAACAGTGTGGCCAGTAGGTCTAGGGAGGTAATTGTGCCCCTGTACTCAGCACTGGTGAGGCCACACCTCGAGTTCTGTGTGCAGTTCTGGGCTCCCCACCATAAGAAGGACATTGAGGTCCTTGAGCAAGTGCAGAGAAGGGCAACCAGGCTGGTGAAGGGGCTGGAGGGCAAATCATATGAGGAACAGCTGAGGGAGCTGGGGATGTTTAGTCTGGAGAAGAGCAGGCTGAGGGGAGACCGTATCACCACCTACAACTACCTGAAGGGAGGTTGTAGAGAGGTGAGCAATGGTCTCTTCAGCCAGGTGACAGGAGATAGGACAAGGGGAAATGGCATGAAGCTGTGCCAGGGCAGGTTTAGATTGGATATTAGAAAAAAATTTTTTACTGAAAGAGTTATCAGGGCCTGGAACAGGCTGCCCAGGGAGGTGGTTGAGTCACCTTCCCTGGATGTGTTTAAAAAAAGGGTAGATGAGGTACTTAGGGATATGGTTTAGCATAGGATGGGAATGGTTGGACTCGATGATCTTCAAAGGTCTCTTCCAACCTTGTGATTCTTGTGATTCTTGTGAAAAACCTAATCATACAGACAATGGTAACATTGTAAAAAGGTCAGGTGTTCATTCAGGACTACAGCCAGTCACAGATAGGTAAGACAGAGCTGGAAGAAGGAGAAGAAGAAGAATCTGATTGTTTATGTGAGGACCAGAGTATTTGCCATGTCAGATCAATCCAACTGGTCCATCAAGTTTGGATCTTTCCTTCAGCACTTATTGATAATTTATGTTTCAGGAAAGGACAAACCAAAGAAAACATAGTGAGTGAAGTAGCTTGGAGGGCTGCTGGGTGGGTTCCTTTGTGCTGTCTGGCAACCTGATTTCCCCAAAGCAGGAAAGTTTATTATGGCCTGCATTTCTATCAATGCCAATCTTCATGTGTGGAAAGACCTCGCAAGGAGTAGCAGAACAGGTTGTTTCTGCTGGAAGTGATTAATACTGCTAGTGGCCACAGGCTCATGTTTACACCTAGACATAGCCTTGCTGGGTGCACCCTTTGCTCCCTGTGTGCACTGTGGCACGTAACACAGCTGGTGGTGAGGCTCATCCACGGGTACGCTGGGATGCAGGAGTAGGGGCTGGCTTCTTCCCACAGCTGCGAGGACTAGCCTGTCTTAGTATGGGTCTTTCTCTAAACCAGCCAGCAAATAACTGTTGTGTGAGGGGGGTGGAGAAAAAGTATCAGGAGTTGCAAGACAGAAAAAAAAAAAAAAAAAAAAAAAAAGAAAAAAAATTCTAAAGAAAAACAACAACAGGAATCCAATGTGGGGAGGAGCAAGATGAGTACCAGAATACACCTATAGTGTGTACCAAATGTGAAACTGTTCCAGGCTTTCTAGAGGTCTAAAGTGCAGTTTATGCCAAAAGTGATTTACTCCCTTCTATGAAGGGACAGACCTGATGCTAATGGATATCTCCAGTTGTTATTATTGCCTTCTAGAAAAATTGTAGTAAACTTGAATACTGCATGGAATGACTACAGAATACTTCATGTAAGTAGTATAGGCATGATTTCAAAGCTGTGTTTAAAAGTGGTTGATTATTTTTCCCAATTCACATTGATATGAACCAGGCAACTGTGTAATGTGTGCCTGGGGGCTCCCTTCCTAATGACAACTCCTTTTGGAAGCATAGTTTGATGGCATATATCAAGAAAAAAAGATGAAAGCTGCATTAAGGGACTGTAGGTCTCTGTAGATGGGCAAAAAAAATTGTAAGGATTAACTGGATGTATATCCTAAACAAAAGAAAGAACAATGCATAAAAAATAAGGTTTTAGCTAGCCCAGACTACAGCTATCTCATACTGTTTCATTGATCTCTTGCTGTATGTAATTGAGTTTGCTCCTGCTCTTTTTATTTTCACATTAAATTGTTTCATTATGTATTTTAAAGAAGTAATAATTCAGGATGTCACATAGTTGGTTAGTGGTTGAAGCAACTGGAAAAAAACATGCTACAGTGCTCAGCTAACACACAGTGTCCTTTGGTACGAGCCCCATAAGACTGGCAAAAATGTGTCTAGAAGTCCCCCTTGTTGGAGTGTTAAAGCTTACACATTTACTTGACATTTCAGTGGTCTGTGAGGTACAAAAGGAGGGGTAATATGAAAGCTAGGCACCAAATACAGAGAGAGATGAACTGGAATGGTTTGGATGTAGCTGTTGGAGAGCAACCACCACTGGCTATCCAACAGCACAAATTGTTCAGAAAAATTAACTTGGAAACATCACTTCTCAAAAGGCATTACATTATAGTCAGTGAATGACTACATTTGAGCACTTATGTCAGGCAATATCACAGGAAGACTGGACAGAGGAAGAATGAGCTATGCTGGACATGAGAGAAAAAATAGCAACCTTTACAGGGGAGGTGTCGCCTGAAAAATCATTGTCTCCTATAGAGGCAGAGTCCCCAGGATAAAACTCAGTGGTTTGCACCCTGGCGGTGTTGGTATGCTTTTAAAACAAACTAATGAATGCAGTACCGGCAGTTGTTGTTTTCATATTTTGAAGCATGATCTCCAGTACATCTGGGAGAGAAGACTGCTGACAGCCCAGGTATCTCCCCTCCAGATCAATGATGCTGACCATAAGACTTTATTAAGATGGATTTCTGTAGTTTTTTCCAACTCAAAGACCAGCCTTTTGGACCGTGTTCTACCTGAGACCAGCTGTGATAACATCCCCAGGCTTGTCTTAGTGATAGATTTTTACGTGGAAAAAATAGTATTAGAGAGCACCCCTTTTGCCCCCACCCACAGGTGAACTACTTAAAATAATCTGTTGTTTATTTAGAAAGGAGGTATTTCCCTTTTTGAAGTCTGTGTTCGCACCTCTCAAAGTCTTTCATGCAGAAGTCCCATAGGTCTGTCAGCCTGCAGAACCCATCTCAGAACCTGGCTGATGTGGTCCTTTATCTTCAGGTGGTAATATTTCCTCCTTGCTGTTTTGCTCATGTAAAATTGACTTTGTCCTCCTGACTCACCCACTCTTCCATAGGCTGTTTTGCGCTCTGGTCATCTTTTAGCTCTAATTGGTTAGCTCCCAGCACTGGAAAGAAATTAAAAGTCTATACCTAGCCTGAGGTTGGAAAGAGGATATCAATTTTATGGATACTGTATTGCTCTATAATTGCTCCCAGACTGCTTATCAAAACCCATTCTGTTGTTTGCCAGCTTGTTTTTTTTCTCCTGGACAGCCCCCCCATTAAGTTAGAACAATTCATGCTTCTGGCATGGTGCACAACTTCTAATCACTGCCCAATGAGACGGCAAATGTTTCGTTAAATGATCAGGTCTTTATATCTGTAGTGGTTCTGCATCTGGCATAGGGAGTCATAACACTTCTAAATGAATAGCTGCTAACACTCCTCCTCTTCCTAAGCTGTAAGTCACTATTCTGTTACCTTCAGAATCTCAAAAGTAGTTCTAAAGAGAAGTAAGAGAAAACTGTGGGGAAGCACTGCTATTCTACACATAAAGACTCAAAAAGAAGCAGGTGGGGTGGTGGTTGGAGCAGTGTAGCTATCAAATGCAGATGCTTTTGTTCTATCCAGGTATTTGCTATCACAAAAGTAATTACTGTAAATGTAGTGCGAAAAATCTCAGAAGGCCAAGAAATATTAAACGTGTATCTTGGGAGACTGTCAATAAAGAGGAAAGCAAATTTCACATGGGGAATTGTGTGTGTCATCTTGGTGGTGTTTGGGCAGAACGTTGTTTGGATTTTTTTTTTGCTACAGCCAGTCCTCAAAATGCAAAGTCCTCTTTTAATCTTGAAGTGGTTTACTGACAACCACTTTGATTTCATTATTAGTTTCATTAAGCAATATCATTTCTCAGGTGTTTCCATTTGCTACAAGAAAACACCAATGTAAACCCAGGATCTCAAAATGCATGATGAAACTGGCATTCTCCATTTGAATTCTTTGTCCATTACTTGTCAGGCTACTTCTTCTATCTTGAAAATAAACAACTCGTGCCTTCTTTGACCAGTATCTTATTGGGACTAGTGGAGTGCTGCAATAAAGTTGACAGCCATAAAGTAGAACTGTCCTCTTGCCTGTAGTTTCATGGGAAATAAGGAGCCAGACAGTGGTTTGCAAAACTGTGTGTCATGCATGGCCTAAACTACAATTTTTGTGTACAGATGGTTGTACCTCCCACCGCACCGTCAAGTAATAGGATTGTGTGCTATAGAATGGGTTTACCACTTTCCTCAAGAAAGTGGTGATGACCTCACTTAGTTGTAGCAGTAGGGCTTTAGGGAATTAGGTCAGCCTAAGTATATGTTTCCAGTTCATCATTAGGCAAGGAAGCCTGGTGCATCTTGTGAGCGGATGTGGTGACAAAACATTTTGTTAAAATTCTCAGAATATTGGGGTATTTTTTCTGAATTTCTCAAGGGTGTGGGGTGTGAAGATCTAAAGCAGGGATGAATTCATATCTTGATCATGCTAGGTAAGTTTTATAAATAGGACAGGCAGTTTATATTCAAAACCCTTAAGGGCACAGCTTTTATAAGTGTGTGTGACCCACAAGTGTTGTTATTGTTTTGACACCCCAGACAATAATACAAAGTAATAAAAACTGGAAATATATACTTGGGTGATATGACAGTACTGTGCTGCAAGAATATAAAACATACATTAGGCTTCTGTGAGTCACTAAAAAAAAAAAGAAAAAAGAAAGAGATGTATTATGTGGAGTTAGAAGGGTTGAGCTGTTTTTTTCTGTAGTAACCATGAGTATTTGCTTTTGTTGGCCTGTTACAATACCTTCTTGTTCATATAAAATTAACCTAAAAAACCCCTTGGTGATATATTGCAATAATCAGGACTATACCCGGTGGAATTGGTAATGGTATTGAGTAATTGAATACCAAATATATGAAGAAAAAGCTTCAAGCTAGTCTGCTGACTCGTATTAATGATAACAGATACTTAAAGCCAGAAGAATTTTAGAAATAGATATCTAAGGGTTGTTTTCCACTTTGGATTTATTTCTACATTTTCAGCTTTTCTTTTTTTGTTGTTGTTTTGTTTTTTTCTTTTTTGCCCTGGATATTGGGGAAACAGAAGGAGTTGTTGAGTTGTGGTATCCAAGATCAGATTCCTGTTTTGGGAGGTTCAAAGAGATGTCTGCACCACGTTCTAAGGATCGCCATCTGATCTAAGACAAAAATTCAGCAGATGAGCGCAATAGCCTACTCTCCCACCGTCTGAATGCAGTGGGAAGAAATATCCCCCTAGCTGGTTCATGTCTGTTTGTGCCAGGAACAGATTTGTGCTAGTGTGCTTATCAGTTCATGGGTGGATTCAGTGGGACCTGGGGAGAATTCTGTTCCTCGTAGCCAGTGTTCTGAATATGAATAAAAGGATTTAAACAGAGCCCAGAGAGGAAACCTACTGCAGGCTTGTTTTCTTGGTATGGTATGAAAGAAGGAACAGCCATGTGGTTTTCCAACCTTAGCAATGATGGTTCAAGTCTTTCCTCCAGATGAAAGATCAGTTTTATTTCATAACAAACTTTTTTTTTCTACCATCTGAGTAAATGACTACTTCCTCTAGTCATTTAAGACCTCTATTATGGGTAGCAGTGCTTCTAGATGCTGGTTTTGGCATTGGAGAGGTAATGTAAGTTCTCCAAATGCATGGGCTTCACTTTAGAAATTTAGGAATAAATTCCAAAATACAGGAATAGCACAGCTGCTTTGAAATGAGATGGTTACCACCCACATGTTCTAGACTTCAGAGCAATTTATTGGTGTAAAAGCAGGAAGTTTCATAAGGGAACGTCAGTAACTGTGTTTGAGACTTCAAGCTCAGATTTTGCAGGTTTTCCTGTCATTTCCTGCTGCGTGTTTGTTGGGGCTGCTAGCTTGGTTTTGACATGACATTTAAAGCTTAGTGACTACTGATAAGACAGAGGAAAAGGAAACCTGCAAAGCACCTTGTGGTAGTAATAACTGGCGAAGTTACTTATTGATCTTTAAAATTTGTGTTTCTTTGATGTGTCAGACCTTGATAGAATAAACTCTGGCTGTTCAGCACAGCTGCTTATTGAAACAACAAAATGTCGATTTTATATTCCTCTACTTGCATTGATCTTACACAATTAACTTCCTGCCAGTACTTTCTCACCTGGATGGAGAAAGGGATGCTTTTTGGTTCCTTCTGGTTCACTTTGGTGCATTGTATACATCTGCCATATGAGTGAGTTAGTCACCCCAGCACATGCTTTTCTCCCTTCCAAGTGTCTTTTGAACAGCTGCAGGGTGTTCTGCTTCATACTCAGAGGAAGTGTTTAGGAGCACTGATGATGAATGCCAAAATGTATTGGAAAATAGCAGAGTCAAGTTGGTAGTAGAAACCTTGCTGGCTGGAGTTTAGCTGTAGTACATGCAAGTGGGGGTTATCCAAGGTGAGGAGGAACTTACTGGGACCACTGTGTTTCTGCTAGGCAGTTTTCTGAACTCCAAAGGCAGACCTGGTCGTGGAGTTCAGAAGGAGGATGCAAGGCATGCTTGCTGCCTGGAGATCAAAGAGAAGCAAGGGAGGAAAGGTGGTGTTGGTATGGAAAGCCCAGCTCTAAACTTCCTTCCAGCTTTGAGGCTCCATGCATATCAAATGTGGCTGCACAGGATGACACTATTTATTGGCAGCTTCAGACATTGTTTTCTGCTGGAAAACATGGCTAGAACATTCTTGAACTCAACTCCTTTGAGGCTCTTATTATATGGATGAAGGAAGAAACAAAATGCCCTGCTTGGCTGTTTTTAATCTTCGTACATCTAGTGAAGGTGAAGGCTGTGGAATGTCTGCTGTCAAACATACAGATCTGATCACCTGCAGTTGTTTCCTGAGGCTCACGGAAGCTGATCACCAGAGGAGCAGAGGAAGATATGTCTGGAGGTGTTTTTTTTTTTTCCTTACGAGGTATTCCTGGGTTTTCTGAAACCTTTAAAGAGCCTGGAATGCAAGGATGACAGAGGGTCTCATTTTAATTTTTTTAGACTAAAGAACATCAGCTTTATTAGCATTCACTGAGAATTACTGTTTCCCATGTTAGTAGAATATATAGCACAGCAGGGCACTGAACCCAGCTGAGAAGACAGCATGGCACTGCAGTCCATGTCAACTGGCAAGGAGCTGTGCTACTGAGTGGAGGAGGGAGCCATACTTCCCACCCCACAAGTTCCAGAAGTCCTTTGGTCTGATTCTTCAAATATTAGGCATTTTCTCTGTTGGGGAGGAAAAAAAAGTCTTTTACTTGGCTTAGTAAATTTCAGTAATGTTTAAGTGGGAAAAATAACGAAGTGGGAATGATATAACTCAGTGTTAAAGGGATATGATACAGACATGAGGATCATCTTTAGAGTCTTCTCCCACCCTCCCCAGACCATTGTGGTACAAGTGCTTGGACAGCGTTGCAAAGAACGGCACTTGAGGAATGTGCAGCATCTGCCCACCCCACCAGGAAGGGTGGTGCTCCCTGCCAAATAAGGGTGCAGGACCGACAAATAAATGCGAGCAACTATCCTGTCCTCACCAAGAGAAAGAAGCAGCTGGTGCTTGCAGGGGAGCACCAGTTGCAAAGGGCATGTCCATGCTGATGGGGCTGTTTCTTGCAGGGATGTAGGTGGGCCAGCTTCAGCCCAGCTCCTTGGAGTGCTGCTGGCAGTCTCCATAGAGATTGGGATCCATGTGGGCGAGCTGCCCAGCTGTTTGCACTCATGCTCTTGAGCCCTGCAGACCCGTGGGCTGCCTTGAATGGCACAGCAGCTTTTCAGCTGGGCATTGACTAGCCTGAATGTATCAAGCTGCAGCAACTGCCTGCAAGGCGGACAAAGCATCGGTGGTAACTAGTGCTGGGTAGCAGGCAGAGACTCTGGGAGCAAAAGGGTGAGAGATTTTCCTGGCCTGCACAAGCCAAGCACATGCTAATGCACAACAGTGCAGATCCCAAGGCTTAGATGTCCCATGTGCTGGGTTAAAACAAGACTACCAGTAACACACACCTCAGGAAAACACTGGTGAGCAGCATGGGCTGGTTTTCATTCAGGGTAGTTCATGCCACTGCCAGTCAGCTGTGCTGTTCTCACTCGGGGGGGATTTTTAATCTACCTGGGATTGCTTTGATCTGTGCTCTTCCTACACCCCCCAGAAAGAATGGCTCCTGAAAGGGGGAGCACACAGACTTCCTCTGCCTTTCTGAGCCACCGCTGGAGCGCTGTTCTGTGGAAAGACTTCTTCAGAGCTGTGCACAGAGGTGTTGGGAGTTTGTCTGGGGGTTTTCTTGCTTCCGAAGTGCTTGTGTGAATTAACACTTTTTCTTACACAATTGCATGTAGGAGTCAGGATACATATAATAAGTTATCTTTCAGTCAGAACCATTCTTCTGAAACTAAACTGGGTGATATGTTCCCTTTTTCACTGCTCCAGTGTTAAAGCAGATGGAAATGCTTGGAGTCTCCTTTGTTGCCAAGGATATAAACTATGTCACATCTTAATCAAGAGGCTGCACGTTGTCAGTTTGGAAAGGCCAACTGGAAAAAAGGCTTTATTTTTCAAGTCCATTTAAAAAAAAATGAATATATATACACTCTTTGGAGCCTTCACACCAGATGATTTTCAAATATAACAGGGGTTGAAGCCTGCTTTACCAGCAACTCTGGGATTATGTTGCTTCTTTCTCAGTGGCAACCAGCAATTGCCTGTTGCTTCCCTGGCCACCTGCCAATGTCAAACCCTGCATAGCAGGGACATTGTCCTGGGCAGAATATTTGGGGGGGGGGAGTAATTACAGCCTGTAGGGTAACGATGTCCACGTGTGTGTCTGCGTGGTGTGTGAGAACGTGCATCTAAAAGCCTATGGTCTTACTTCTCTCTGTGCCACCCCAGACAGTGTGTATTTCTTAGTTTTGGTAGCCCTATTTTGCCCCACATATGTAAGACTGCTTTTGAGCAAAGCCCTTTCACATTTCTTACAAAAAAAAAATTTGCAGAGGCAAAATGCATCTGAATCAAACCTTCATTGTTTTAAAAAAGATTGGCTGATATGTAGAAAAAGGAAGAGAGCAAAGCAAGCTGGACTTACAACTTGCTCTTTCAGTTCATCTGGGGGCGGGGATGTAGAAACAAGCACGTTAAACTTGTACAGTGTTAGTTTATCATTTAAGCCCTATGATGATATTGTGAAGGATAGTATCTAAATAAGCTGCTGCAGGGTATTTTATGCAGCCCATTAGCTGCTATAATAATGTTGGAAAGCATGCAGAGAATTCTAGTGCAGATTTTTTGATGTTCTAGAGGTCGAGCTGGTCTTAGGAGAATGAAACAACTTCTTCAGATGCCTTACTGACTCAGTTTATACCCAATACTTGCAATACTGTAATATTTTTTCATCAGATGTGCATCAGGTATTAATTTAGACTTTGCTCATTTCTCCTCCTACACCTCCTGCAAAACCTCTATTTTTTTAGGTACGGCAATCTCCTTTTCTGATCTCATGTAATTGGCCCCTGCACGTGGCAGCGCCAGTGTCTCATTTGACAAAGTATGGCGATGTGCGCCCTGAATCTGGATGTAAGCAGCATCGTGGCTGAAGAACAGTTTATTTTTTCTCTTAACACTGTACAAGCAACAGTACCCTGTAAAGTTGCAGTGCTGCAAAAAGCCAAAATAAGCGCTCACAAATTACATATTCCAGCAGGTACTCATTATTGGCCTACGTAGGCTAGGCCATTAGTCTGGGATTAGTTTCAAGACATGGGAGAGGCAGAAATCATGGTTTTAGGTGTCGCTGTGAGCACTGTTATTACAGGGAAGAACCGATGAAGCACTTCTGTATCCAAACAGCACCTCAAGGAAATCATGTTTCTTACAGGGTAGGGCAGATTTGCTCTTCAGCACTTAAGAGACCGTAACAAGCTGTAAGACTGGCTGCAAATAATGTCACAGCTAAAAAAAAATAATGTGTTGCTCTGTCGTTAAGGACGGAGCCATATATACAGGCACTCACAAATGAATGAATAAATTCCAAATGCTTCCTCTGATGTGTGAACTCTGAAATTAACACCACTGATTTCTGCGCGCTAAGAATAGTACAGGGTATCAGCACCAAGGGAGGAAGGGAAAGAAGAGAGAAAAAGATATCCTTCCACTCTTCTGTAGCATTCAAAGTGCTTAAAGCTTAAGCTGCATAGCCCTTTCGGAAGTTAACTAAATTGCCCTGTATCAGAGCTGTAGTAGAAAAATCCCTTGTCATTGGCTTGGCCCCGACCTGGGCGACGCTTACAGCTGTTTGTACACTAGTTTTCCTGGCATCTTTTCTGACCTTGGCACTTGTAAGTGCTTATGTTTGCTTGCAAGCAGGTTCTGGTTGAGCTGTTGACCTTTAAAGAAAAAATGTAGTGTCTAGATCTCAAGCTGAAGAGAAGGAAAGCCACGGTTTTACCCTCCCCAAGTAGGGGAATCTCAGCTGAGAACAGCGCAGAGATGGCCTGAGTCAGACTGGCACATAGTGTTGGAGCATCAGCTGACTACCTTTAAAAGTCAGGTCCTGTCATCTCCCTGTTTTTGTTGGGCATCTCATAAGCCACTTTTCCAAGATATGAATAATAGGAGTTCATCTGGCTGAAAATATCTCACAGGAGAACAAGGAAAAAGCCTGTGTGAAACCAGAATACATTAAAGGTCAAGGCAGTGAGGATTTCTGGTTGTTTTTTTTTTTTTCCTAACTGATGTTAAACTTTATTAAACCAAGGTGATTAAAGCAACAAAACACCAAATTGCAGTACTGCAGGATGTGTGTTTTCTACCTGGTGCTCCTCTAACTGGCTGCATGAGGTTTTTTTCAATCACGTTCAACAGCCTCTCAGGAAATGAGACTGAACTCGATCGCCAGCTTCGCTTGTAGGTGACATCCACAGCTAACAGTGCAACTGTCTGGGAGGAACTCACTGCTCCTCGTCCTCAGTGCACAGTCTGTCTAAATTCCTTCACGGTTTCAGTGTTTGGTTATGTTTTCAGTGCTTAAATAGTGCCATTAAACTGCTGCTCGAGGGTACGCCCCGATTGGCACGAGAACATGTGGAGTTTGGGCCTGGAATAGAATTTGCAAGTGGGACTGAGCCCAGAGCTGGGCCTTTCTGAAGTTAAAGGCTGCAGTTGCGATGAGGTTTTATGTAACAAATACCTCATGCCTTAGTCAGGGCCGCTTGTAGTGAGAGTAGCTATAGTAACAAAACAAAGTTTCTAGCTAGTCAAGGAATATTTCCAGCGAGCAGGACATGGGTCTCTGTTCCAGCCCCCGGAATATGCTTATTTATCAGTTTTGTATGCAACACGTTTTTAATAGCTACTACTGTATTTTCAAAGCTATTCAGGAATTTTCATTTGTTTGCTTTCGGTGTGGTTTTTGAGGGGTTTGGTGGTTTGTTGTTGGGGTTGTTTTTTTTTTGGCCTAAAACCTGTAGAGGGACTTGCTCCTTTTGCATTCAAATGGAAACATTCTAATTTTAATGCTGCTTTTTTAACTTGTTTTCATAAAGAAATGGGGATTATGCAGTTGAACTTTTTATACCTTGAGCATTTTTTAAAACACTGGCTGGTTTAAAGTAAGTGGTGATAGTGTTATAAGTCCTGGAGAGAATGAAATTTCTGCAAGTTTTGTAAAAAGCAGCTGTCTGAGTCGAGGCCAGAGGGGGCAGGTAGGGCCAAGACGGATTTGGCAGCCGCCAGTGGGATGGTGGGGCACACGTGCAGTGGGTATGACCCACAGGGACATGGCAGCAGCGCTGTCGCAAGGTCTCACGGAGAGCTCTGGAGAAGGGCTGGCACAGGGGGGAACAGATTGCAATGGGGAACAGGGGCAGAGGATGCAAGCCTATAGGACGTCATGCACCACCTGGGAAGGGACAGTTTGTGGCATTTAAGTGAAGGGTATAAATACATGCTGTTTGTTTCCGCATCTGATATGCTCTTTTGTGTGTGGAACAAGCGATAGCAGAATGAGTAAGAAAGGTAATGAGGAATGCTGCAAGTGGTAACCAGCACAGCTTAACCAAATTGGTGCATGTTGGAGGTGCAAGAGCAGGCTGGGGGGTCTCGGCATGGTCCACAGGAACCGAATCCCCTTGGAAATCAGAGAATCACACTTCTTTTACATTTTCATAGGATTCTAAACCTAAAAGTGACAGCCTGGTAAAATAAAAGCAGAAAGAGTTGTTATACTGTTAATAAGAAGGTCTCATAAAACTTCAGTGGAGAGCTTTTCTGTTGCCAGACCAGTGTTTTATGAGGAGCAGGAAGACGTGTTTAAAGGAAGCGTGGCATTTGCTGGAGCGAGCTGAAAGCGCAGCGCTGGGCCCTGGCTCTGTCTCCCCAAAGCTGTGACTTGTGTTTGGACAGCCTACGTGTGAGTTTCCTTATCCTGGCTTCATAAAACAACCTCTTTTCTATTGTCTGTGAATAGTCTTCTTTTCTAAAGTTCAGCAACTTTCTGCTCAAATGGATGAGACATAAATTCACATTATGAGCCTCCAATAAAGGGAAACGCGTTACTGCGCTGAAGTGGGTTCTCCCATTCTGCGTGTTTCCTCTTAGGAGCAACTGCTGCTCGCTCCTGCTGCTTCTCTCGCCATTTGGTGGTGGAGTGTTTGGAGCACAAGGCAAGCAAACGGAGGTGTGGAAAATAGAAGGGAAAACAGAGTGAGAGAGCGCCAAAATCTGTCCTTTTGGACTGGAGGGAAAGTAGAAAAGCCATCTGAAATTTTTATGTCGCTTTTATGGGGTGGTTCCTGCAAATCAGAAAATCTAGGAGTTCACCACTTCTCCGTAGCAAGACACTGCCCACCAGTAGGCAGGAAGCAAATAGCTGTTCTTTTGCAAAAGCCTGTTTCCTACAGGCACAGCACTGCAGTAAACCATTTCAGCTTCAGACTCCTTGCAATGATACTCTGAACTTCCCAGCAGCCCTGTGATGCATCCAACATTTTGTAATCACTCTGTACAGCAGTGAAATGACGCTGTGACTGGAGAAGAGTAAGAACAGCTTTTTAAGAGGGAATAGCAAAAGTATGTATCAGATTATGCTGGGAGGTTGGGAAAAATAATCTGCCTAGTTAAGTTGGCAAGGTGGTTGTAATGAGGCAGAGCTAGAGTTTTACTGTATCATGTGAGCCAACACCTGTGTTCAAGTAAAAATGTGACTTCATGCCCTTAATATCTTCGGTTAATTCAAACTTGAGGTTTACGTTTCATTTAAAATGAATTAATGATCCTAACAAGGGATGGGACAGGTATTAAGAAGGATGGATCTTAAGGCAACAAGTGTAATCTTAAAGACCCAAATAAAAGCAAAAGCAATTTATCTCAATGTGTTAATGAAAGCTGGCCAGATATGACTGAATCAATCTCCTTCATTTGATGGTTGGGAAGATTTTTTTTAATTTTTTTTTACTCCCCCTAAATCAGCCACAGCGCTAAATCCCATAATAGAAATGTTCTAAAATTAGTAGAACTGGCTGGGTTTTCCATCTTTGCACTGCTCTGGTTAGGATTATTAATGAAAAATTCAACATTTGCCTTTCTCTCTGTTTTAATAAATTAGTAACAGGATGAAGTAATGTAGGCAGTAAGTTTCCAGCTTCATGCTACACCACATCAGTTTGTGGTGTTTTCCCAAGAGCATTTAACTTTGTGTTGCGGTGTAGCAGCTGTAAGAGTACAGCAATTTTTGCCTCGTGTCTCCTGCCAGAACTGTGCCTGTGATTTGCAGTCCACAAACTAATGCTTGTGCATTGGAATAGGTTCGTCCCTTGGATTTTCTAGAACAAAATTCCCAGAACCGTAGGTTGTAATTCCATGCAGGATGGTGGCAGTGTTCAAGACAGATTGCAGTACAGCAGCCAGCATAGCTTGGTTCCATGGATACAGGGGCCTGAGACACAGCTGTAATCGCTGCTGCTAAGGTTGTCCCTTCCTTCTTCTGCCATTCCCCCATGCTTATCAAAAGTGGTCATAGGTGCTTGGGGATGGAGCCGCGCCCTAAAACGTCAGAAAGTGGAGACAATTTAGAGCAAAGGATTTGTTTCACCCTTGTAATTTAGTTGGGCTTCCTGACTAGCAATAATAAACTACAGAATGACTCACCTGACAAGGTAAGTTGCAGTTTAATATTTATTTATGGCAGAAAAAGAGAAATTTGCCACATGGGCTGTGCCTCAAGACACAGACGTAGGAGAGGAGAGGGAGGAGTCCAGTGCCCTGGCTGCGTTTTCTCAGTTACATGGGGTAGGCAGGGGAGGCTGGTATATCTGAATCACAGAATTGTAGGGGTTGGAAGGGACCTCGAGAGATCATCGGGTCAAACGCCCCTGCCAAAGCAGCTCCCTAGGACATATCACTCAGATAGGCGTCCAGACGGGTCTTGAATATCTCCAGAGAAGGAGACTCCACAACCCCCCTGGGCAGCCTGTCCCAGGGCTCTGTCACCCTCACTGTGAAAAAGCTCTGCATATTGGTGCGGAGCTTCCAGTGCTCCAAAACCAGAGCCTCTTGTGTCTGCTGCTCCTGCTGCAAGTGCTGCCCCCAGTGAAGCACGGTATCTGAAATCGGGGTGGAGTGGTTTGCAGTGGCGCAGAGCTGCACCCAGCCATGGCAGGCTGTACCCCATCAGCACGATTAGCTGGCTTAACAAGAGGGAGCACACAGTTTATACAGAGACGGGGAGTGTTTCAGTGGTTTAATCCATTTCCTCGGGTAGTCTTTGCTGGGTTAACTCCTGCAGAATTGTAGCATGGAGCAAACCAAGTAGATGATGTGTTTCACAGCTTAAGTAGTGGCTATAGGGTAGTTTTTACGGACTCAGGAATTTGTGCACTACAGTTGTGATGCAGTGGCTTTGCAAAGGTGGTGGTTTTGTACTCGAGGCTTCAATTGTCAGTTGGCTGTAATCCTGAATATAAATATCAGAACTTGTATCCATTGGAAACAGCAAGCTGCTCAGAAGAGATGGCAGTCTGCAGGGTTTACTGAAGCAGACTTTACCAGGTTTTAGTGAATTGGGCACGTTAGACTAATATTTACAGTTTTCAGTGGAGAAATTAAACTGTTTGAGTAACTGGAATCACACTAAAAATTCTGAATGGCAGGTATTACCTGAAAAATAAATTTATACCTGGAGAGACCTGACAGCTGTGATCGTGGTGTAGAGTGGGAGGAGAAGGGGATTTGGGAAAATTTAATGGAAAAGCCTATATCTATATCAATTCTGCCAAATTTAACTACTGTAGAACATCATTATAAATAGGAAATAAAGTGGAAGAAAAACACATGGGGGGGGGGGAATTAGTCATGCCATAAGCAAACACAAATCTGATGTATTAAGGAATCTGTCAGCTTCCAGCAGAGCTGATGTTTCTCCAAATTAATTAAATCTGTCTCATTCATGCTAAAAGTGCACTGCAGCCCCTGTGCTTTCACTAACTTCTCTAGGGCTTCCAGTAAAAAGTTGCTCAGTTTATTGACTGCTGTCCTGATTACTCTGTACAGGAATTGACCTCGAGGATGTAATTTGCAATACTATTTAGTCAGTGTGTTGGATTTTATGTTGCCATTTCTGTTGGAGAGAATCATTTGTGCAAGCTGATGCAGGATTTCCTTGAGCACTGGGTAGCAAACCCTGTAGATACCCCGAGTAAGGTTATGGTTGCACTGTCCCAGAATTGCACAAGTGAAATATTCGTATGTGCCTCCTGAGGCGAGGCAGCACATAAGCTGTGCCAGCTCTTAGGTCAGCCGCTGACTTTCCCTTCTCTGCAAGCTGGGTAGCCACACAGGGCAGCTCATGGCTGAGTCAAAACCACAGGTTATGGGTGTGAAAGCGTTCATTCACCGCTGTAGCTCTGAGAGGTACCTCACCCAGTCAGCATCCCTCCCCACGCTCCCTACAGCTTTTCTCCAAAGACCCTTTTATATAGTAGATGGACTTGATGTTTTCAGGTCTTCTTGCCCTTCCCTGGCAGTTCTAATTTTACAGGCCTGTGACTTTGCAAGTGCCTGCAAAGTGCTCTCGTCACCATTCAGTGTGGTACGTGTACGTACTGAGGCTTTCACAGGCAGTTTCTCTTCTGCTCGGAGTCATCTTGTGCTGAAGCCTGATGAACAGGATAATTATTTGAAAAAGGATTACAGCTCTGAATCTTCCATTCAGGCTGAAGGAAGCTATTACTTCATCTTGTATTAAATGGCACATGGTAATTTTAAACACCTTCTGGATTTCTAATGAATTAAATCAAATCTGTTCAAGAACAAAGAACACTGATTTTTATCTGTCTGTTTCAACAGTTTTTAAGCCAGGCTTTTTGTGGCAGGATTTCATTTATGCCATGTATCTGCAGTCGAGGAACATAAAAATGCCCTACCTTCCATGGATGCATCTTGGTGTTGGGAATCTGATTCCAAATGTCAAATTTCAGGTGCACGCTGTGGATCTGAACCATGCTTACGTCGGAGGTCATTCCCTGAGGGAATTAATTACGGTAGGATATATCACATAGATAATGACAGGCTCTGTTAAGCCTTCCGGAGGCAAAACGACCAATCAGGTCAGCAGAGAGCCTGAGCACTTTCAGTTGCCTTGGGAGTAAGGAGTTCTGCACAGTGACTTTGGACGTCCTTTCAGCAAGGTGCTTTGGGAAAGGTGTGGACATAACAATGCAAACACGGTGCCTACAGTGTAGTAGGAAGAGAGAAGAACGCTATACCCATGTTTGGCTATAATGGTTTAGAAAGAAAGGGAAATAGAAATTAGATTGTGTGCTCTGAATTACATCTGGTTTGCACAGTGGCCTTCGAAGAGGGAAAGGAGAAGCACACATAAAATGCAAAGGGCTTTATGCTTAATGGTAAAACACAAGACAGTCATAATACTCTTACGCTTTCAAGTTGACATCTGTTCCTCCCCTTCAGACTTATTTCAAGGAAAAACTGGTACATGCTGCTAACTTATCAGAAGCCAGAGATTATAAATACACACTTCTGATTTATCCTAGTGGTGCTCTCATCTCTCATTCTGCAGAGAGCTCTGGACTGAATTAACAAGATACGTGAAACAGAACAAACACGGGGATTTCGTTGTGTCCTGTCAGCAGGGGGTGTGTGAAGGAGTTCAGTCCAGCCTCTTCTGTCCCCTCCTCTGCTGAGATGGGAGGGATGCAGAGTTTGACCTTGGGCACCTGGCAGCTCCGCTGCAGGGCTGCTCTGCCAGCCAGCCAGAGTCAGCAGCCCTGCAGAAGCCAGGTGCCTCTGCACGGGGTTTCTCTCCGCGAAGGAGAAGGGAAAGAATAAAGCTTTTCCTTATGAAAGGCTGGGGTTTGCGATTCGTCGTCGCTTGTGTTCGTGTTCCTGTTGCAGGACCCTTACGGAAGAACTGAATGGGGTTGGGGTTTGGCTTTTTTAAAATGTGCAGGTTAGGAATCTGAATGGTTTATTTAAAGGGATAAAGTAGGAAGCCAGCTGGTACAAGCTGATCAAACTGCACCGACCCTGCACTTCATTTCTGTTCATTTCTTCACATCTGATGCATACTCATTTTTAGGGAGTTGAAGGCAGCCTGCCTGAGCTCTTTTGACTGGAAGCTCGAGTGCCAGCACCCCAGCTAGTTTAAAAAGGTGAAAATCCATTCATTTCAGCTGAACATCACCGATTCCTTTCGGCTGACTGTCTGTCCCTGAATGCTTAGTTCCTTTTACCTGTTTCATTACAGCTGTTAGCTCTAAATTTTGGAACAGAGTTCAGTTTTCTAAAGCACTGTGCTGTTAAAAATAGGTAAAGGTCAGTGGTTGCTAAGTGCTGGACTGTTTCTCAATAAAAAAGAAAAGAAAATAAAAGAAAAAAGAAAAAAAAAAGCCTTCCAGTAATCAGTGGGTGAAGAACCCAAAAATAAATCCAACAGCACTAATCCTATCACCTGCTCTGTACTGTATGAATGAGACTGCTTTTCAACAAGCCTGTTTTATTGTATCCAGCATTTAAATTGTATTTGCAGTTTTACACTGAGGTGTGTTTTCAGGCTATTATTGCCAGAAGGCCAAATATTGCTATTTTTGAACACTGAAAATGTAATAACTATGCATGTTTTCCCAAGGGATTTTCTTTAATCACACATGCAGTGCTTGGAATCTGTAATATTGTGTCATCTTTTTCTCAGCACATCTGGAAGATCTGTCACATTGGGTTGTAATAGATATTGCAGAAAAATAATCCATTAATCTGATTTTAGGCTCAATCTGCCATGGATTCTCTCTTTAGCTTTCTCTTTTAACCATGCATATATTTCTCACCTTTCTCTCAAGGCTTTTCATTTTTGTTGGCAGTTCTAATTGACATTTGTTAGGTGTTTCTGACAGGTTGAGAGACTGCTGATTTTTCTTTGTTACTCATGAGCAGTGACTCAGCTTATTTGTACAGTGTAAGGTGCACCTGCTGGACTCTTACGTACAACAGGGAAGTTACCATTTCCAGCAAGGCTAAGAAATGAAGCTTCACCTTCAAAATACAGCCTGCAAGATCCTGGGCTGTGTTAGTGTTCAGCTGAACTGGGCACAGCTCTCTGCTAGGAAAACCTTGTTCTGATGTAGTGGTCAAGAATGCAAGCTGTGGAACTGGGTTCTACAAGCCGGCAGCATCCTTGGGTTGATGTGTCAGGTTGGGAAATTTATATGAAGAAAATCAAAAAGGTTTTTTAAATTATATTTTTTGCCAAGAAAACAAAGACTGTTTATGTTAAACTGAAATTTATAAAGTGGCTGCACATGTACTTGAACTCAGTGAAGAGTTCAAGGATGAACTGAGAGGAGGAACCCAGGAGCTACCGACTTGTCAGCCTCACCTCTGTCCCTAGGAAGGTTATGGAATAGATCCTACTAGAAGCTATGTGAAGGTACATGAGGGACAGAGAGGTGATTCAAGACAGCCAGTATGGCTTCACCAAGGGCAAGTTCTGCCTGACCAACCTGATGGCATTCTGCAGTGGGGTGACTACATCAGTGAACAAGGGAAAGGCAACGGATGTCATCTGTCTGGACTTCTGCAAGGCCTTTGACATGGTCCCCCACAACATCCTTCTCTCTAAATTGAAGAAATACAAAATTGATGGGTGGATAAGGAATTGGCTGGATGGTCACATCCAGAGGGTAAGTGGTCAATGACTCATGTTCAGATGGAGAGGGGTGACAAGTGTTGTCCCTCAGGGATCCATAGTGGAATGAGTGATGTTTAATAGCTTCATCAGTGACATAGTGGGATCCAGTGCACCCTCAGCAAGCTTGCAGGTGAGACCAAACTGAGCGGTGCAACTGACATGTCAGAGGGATGGGATGTCATCCAGAGGGACCTGGACCAGCTACAATGGTGGGCCTGTGCAAACCTCATGAAGCATAATAAGGACAAGTCTAAAGTCCTGCACTTTGGCTGGCACAGTCCTCATTATCTATTCAGGCTGGGGGATGATGTGATAGAGCGCAGCCCTGTGGAAAAAGACTTGGAGGCATTGATGGATGAAAAGCTGGATGTGAGCTAACAATGTGTACTCCCAGATGAGAAGGCCAATTGCATCCTGAGTTGCATCAAAAGAAGTGTGGCCAGCAGATTGAGAGGTGGTTCTGCCCCTCTGCTCTGCTCTGGTGAAACCTCACCTGGAGTACTGTGTCCAGCTTTGGAGCCCTCAGCACAAGAAGGACGTGGACCTGTTGGAGTGTGATCAGAGAGCTAGAGCATCTCTCCTATGCAGACTGGTTGAGAGAGTTGGGCTTGTTCAGCCTGGAGAAGAGAAGGCTCAGGGGAGACCTTACAGCAGCCTTCCAGTACCTGAAGGGGCCTACAGGAAAGCTGGGAAGGGACTGCTTGCAAGGGCATGTAGTGATAGGACGAGGGGCAATGGTTTTAAACTAGAGCAGGGTAGGTTTTAATTAGACATTAGGAAGCAATTCTTCACTCTGAGGGTGTTGAGACACTGGAACAGGTTGCCCAGAGAGGTACGGAGGCACCATCCCTGGAGACATTCAAGGTCAGGCTTGCTGAAGCTCTGAGCAACCTGATCTAGTGAAGATGTCCCTGCTTACTGCAGGGGGGTTGGACTAGATGGCCTTTAAAGGTCCCTTCTAACACAGTCTATGAATGTGTGTTTCTATGATATTAAAGAAGCTGGGTTTATTAAAAAATACAGTCATTTGCACTGTGCTTCCAGTGTGTATATTTATATCATGGTAAACCCCTTTCAACAAGACTGGAAACACAGAGCTGTTCACTGTGACATCCTGAGTCTGATTTTGTCTCAGAGTCACAGCTAAGGAGTGCTGTCATGATATCAGTTCAGCTGGCTGGCCTGAGGTCTGTGGGAGGGTAGCAACAGGGTGAGAAGTGCCGTCGCTGCCAAAGCCAGTCTGTGTGGTCTCAAACCTGTAGGGATTAAGGGCTACACATGCTGACCCTGCAACTATCTTTGTGCAGGATGAAGGAACTATAAAGGGACTTCATAAGGTCATTTAGTGCATCCCCAAAAAACACTGGTATAAAAAAGCGACCCAGCACTACCGCGGATGCGGTTTTGTCTGGCTGTTCTCCTGAGCCCGCGTGCTGCCTGTGGAGCCAAGGGGCAAGCCCGGGTTTTGTTAGGGTGACTCGGTCGTGCCAGCCAAGGATCGAGTGAAGCTGCAGCAGCGCGATCTTTAGCACATCGAGCTGCTGAGGTTCAGAGCCGGGTCTGTGCGCTGATTGCTAGCTCTGCGCTAAAGGTCATGCTGTGTCTTCCTGCTGCTGTTACTGCGCCGTGTTCAGCTGGCGCTAATGGAGACTGCAATTACATCATGGTTTTGCTTTGCAGACTTAGACAAATACGATTCCTGCTGGTAGCAAAATACCTGTTCCTTTCTCTAGGATTTTCTTTGGTGAAGCTAGCAGTTTTCTGTCTGCTTACCACAACACAGCATTTTTTTCTAGATTATGTGAGGGTTTTTTTTCTAGATTATGTGTTTTTCTTCCGAAATAAAGGAGCTTTTGTCTTTCCTTCTGGCACTTCTTTCACCTTATAAGCATGTCTTTCCCCACTTTGCAGGGTGGCACAAAAACCTGCTCCTCATACCTCACCAAACAAGCTCATCTTATAAAAAGCACTGCCTTTGAACTGTCATATATAACTGTATGGTGGGCTGCCTCAGCCAGAACAGAGACTGAAACATGCCCACATGTGCCCCAGAACTGGTATCCTGTAGTGAAATTCAGTGGCATTTGGCAGAAGGATTTTTGTCTTTCACCTCTGCTGAGATGCAGAAAGCACTAAGTACTGAAGGGCTCTGCCCCTTCGCATGCTGCTCACATCGACGCTTTGTCCTCTGCAAAATTAAGCAGTTAGAGACTCTCATAATCCTTCTCCTCATAAAGAGATGGGTCTACCAAGGTTCCTAAGCACGCGCTTAGTTTTAAGTAGAGGAATAATTGACTGCTTGTTGACTTCAGCAAGACTGCTCATATGCTTAAAGATGAAGACCTTTTATAAGTGCTTTGCTGGAGTAGTGCCAAAGTGGCATAAATCATATTGCCCCAAAATAAAATGATAGAAAGAGTGAGTTCTGTTTAACAGCATGATGTAATGCATTTCAAAAAAGAAAAGCTTCTTTTGCCCTAAGCCTATTGTTTCTATACCAATGCCAAATTCTGCTCGCTTTTAATTTACTAATACAGCGAGAGTGGGATGCAGTTTCAGCCCGCCCGTTGGCTCCAGCATCAGTAACATGCAAGATTTCCTAAATGTGTCACGTTGGGTAGAAATGTTTTATTAATCAGGAAGGGGTTGGGGGCGGGGGGGGGATGTGTGTCTACTGTATTTTTTTGCATACTTTATACAACAGTAATATGAGTATCATATATCAGTTTTTGTTACCTTGGACACTGGGTTAAAGAAGGTGTTTTACTCTGCTTTAAAAATGTGAATCAGGATTCGGATATATCTTTCCAGACAGAAAGTGTTTTTGGTTGCAGATTGAAGTGACTTGGAGGTTGATGCCAAATGTTACTTTATTAGCCAGAGGCCTGGTGTCCTGTCCTCTAACACCTGCCTAAACTTCATGTTCTAGAAGCTTTTCTGAAAAGCACAAGTTTAGAGGTGTAAGTTCTGCAGTCTTTGGGGATAGGAAGTATTGGCAACATTTTAAGTACTTCAGCTTCGGCCTGTTAATGCTCTTTTCGTGTGTGGCAGGATTTCAGCTAAGCAATTAGAGACCCTAGACCTGGTTTCCTTTTCCATTTCTGTAAATGGAGAGTTAATCTAGTGGTTGCAAAGAGCATGATAGTTCTCGGCTCTGCCTTTCCGAATGAATTCCCATTTAATCAGGGCTGTCTGGATTTACCCAGGGACACATCTGATGAAATTCTGAAGAATCAGGCCCAACAGATGAGAAAATGTTTTAAAAGTGATGTTGGTTACAGAGAAGCTCAACCTTCTTTCCTTCCTGTCCACAAATAACTCTGAAGTTGAGAGCACCAGTATTAAGAGATTAAATGTAAAGGATATGGGGAAGGCGATGATGAAGAATCTAGTTCTCTGAATGCTTCACAAAGGTCATTCCTGTTATCTGCCCTGCAGTTAGAAGAATTGAAGCACAGGGAGATAAAGTGATTTACTCAAGACTGACCAAGAGGCCATGTAAGAGCAAGAAATGGAGCATGGCTCTCTCATGTTCACAGCCCAGGCTTTAGGATAGCTGCCGTGGGCTAAAGAGTGGACCACAGTTTATAGTACACTCCTGAGATTGCGTGTTGCCAATTAAGTGTCCACTTCCACCCATTAATGAGATGCTGTACCACAGCACCATCTGAATTTAAGTGTCAGGGCTCGGTTCTGCTGGAGAAGCTATGTGCCAATCTACCAAATTCATCATCGCAATTAGATAGGAGGTAGTCCTCTGAGCTTCTGGCCTTAGATGCTTCAGACCTGGCTGCCCTGGACTTCAAATGTGCTTGTGCAGGGTCCAGTGCAATGGGAAGTACTCCGTGTAGTCAGAGCCTGTCAGAGAAAAAACAATTCAGAAAAAAATGTGGGCAGGACACTCACAAATCAAAACTTCAGTTTAACATATTCTGAAGTGTTGCAAGGAAAAGTCTAATGCACTGTCCTGACAGAGGGAAATGATGTATAAAAGTTGATGGAAGCACTCTGCATAGCAAAACTCAAAACTTTTTCCAGATTTTGCTGTAAAACTTATAAATGTGAAAATTACTTTTGGCTTTCTTCAGGCAATGTATGGACTGAAATGCATGTGATTTCTGATGTCACAAAATCATTTTGTTGCCAGTTCCTTCAGCACGGTGAGAAAAACATAAAACCTCTTTTTGGGTGTATTGCCCAAAGGATCCTGTGTGACACAGGGTGAGAGAAGGGTTTTATCAGCCCTGCTGACAATTAACTTGATTCCTACACTCATGACAAAAAGCAAAATACCACAAGTCTGGGATTCAAAGTGAATGATCTAACTAAAAGGAAAGAAGACAGTAATTCTGTCTTTCTTGATGCCTTCTTTTCTTAGGTATGACTAGATGTGGCTTGATTCTGAAGGGAGGTGAAGACAAGGAAGAATTTCAGTGCTTCTCCCCACCCCTCCCCCCCCCCCCCCCCCCCCCAGCAAATCTGGTTGCTTTTACTTTCAGTGGACTATTACTGTTTCCTTCAAGTGACAACCTGCCTGGTTTTAGCAGATGAAAGCAGGTTTGTTCCTTGTACGTGAGCGGCACTTTCTGGACAGGCCACATCAATATTGACTCATATTTGCCCTCTGCGTGACAGTTGAATCTGGTGGAACGGTGTACTGAAATAGATGTATGAGGTTGCTGGCTGCCTGCAGCCAGGCAGTGTGATGTTTGGGTCGTAACACAGTCCATTGGCAGGGCCTTCACCTGACTGTCAGGAGGCCCTGCTGAACTTCAGGTGCATGCTGCAGCTGACAGAAGGAGCCAGTCCAAGAAAAAACACCCAGCGCTGAGCCTTGCTGGTGGCTGCCTGTTCGGTTTTATTGTGCAGTTTCTGACAGGTTGGGCTGCAATATTAACTTTTCTGCTCACCTCTTCTGTTACCCTCCTCCTCCGTGTGCAGGAACCTTCTAGATGCCTTGTGTCGTGAGGCAAAGCCCAGCAGATTGCCTTCATCATGTTAACTTAAACAGCCTGGAATCTACCTTTCTGAAAGCTGTTCTCAGCCTGTGTTATGCTGGTGCAGTCATAGTTCAAGGAGCAACATCAGCTGAATTGCTGTTGTCGTGCAGGACAGGGCTCTGAGCAGTATGTGTTTATAATGGAGATGTCAGCCCTGAGTCTGCTAGTTTTCCTGGGCTGGGAAGATGTTGATGGTTCTTTGGACACAGTGCAGGCTGCTTGTTTTTATTTTTGTTCATATTGGGGGATAAATGGGCAGAGAGCCATTAAAAAAAACACAAGACTGTATGTCTGTAAAAGAATATGATCGATTTATTTTCGTAGGGAAAGCGATAGATAACATGGCACAGCATGAAGTTATAAAAGGAGGTTGCAGTCAGCGCTGCTGGCAGTAATTTAACTAGAGAATGTGCCCTTAAATGTCAGGAGACTGCATGAAGCACTGAGTTATTGGAGAAGACAGCAACTTTGATGCTGGTTTTTTCCCCGACAAAAATGCGGGCGATTAAAAGCAGCTTTCCAATTTTGCCAGCTTTCTTATTGATCATGTTAGCCTTACACCAGGTGCTCTGGGAAGGTGGCTGAAACAAGAGTGGTTATGGTGAAAGAGTGTACGTGAAGTAATTGGCTTGTACAGGTGACTCACCACTGAAGCTAAACTCAGCAACTGATAAACGGAGCAGCTAATTTGCTGTGAAGATACTATAGCTCTGGATACACCGTCCTCTTGTACTGGCAGATAAATAAAACAAGACCAGACAATCTGGGTTATAAAAAGACCATGGGCTGCAGTCATATTTCTGATGTATCAAAATATAAGAATGGCCATTCTTGATCAAACTAAGGGCTTGTCTGTCTTCAGCGAGGCGTCTGGTGGGTGCATAGAGAAAAGCATGTAGAAACATGACAGTAGGATGATCCTACCCCTCCTATGTCATCCTTGCTTCTGTCAGCTGAGTGGTTCAGAGGCTTTTGGAGCCAGAGGCTGCATTAGGTTGTGTTTAATGCCCCTGATGGGCCTGTCATCTGTGAATTTATCTAATCCCTTTTTGAACCTATTTATGTGTCTGCTCCAGAACATCCTGTAGCAATGGGTTTTGCACTTTACTTCTGTGTTGTATGAAAAAGCACTTCATTTGCTCTTTTTAAATCCACTGTTCAATTGCTTTATTGGATATTCCCTTACTTCTTTCATTTGAAACAATGCAGACTGCTTTGATTTCCTGATCTTCCTCATGCTATTCATGATTTTATAAAACTATCATCTCTTTTTTCAGCCTCTTTTGCAGGTTGAGAAGTCTACTTACTATCTCCATATATCAAAAGTGTTCAAAAACTTTGATCATTCTTCTTATCTCTGCCATCCCCTTTCCAGCTCTGTGAGATTAGTCTATATCCTGTATCGACCTCTATCCTCCTCTTGCATATTACCTTTAAGGGGAAGAAACTAATGCAAGACTTCAGTGATCAAAGTGTTGGGGGTGGGAATTCCAGTTGCTCAGAGAGCATCCTTGGACTGTCTACCCATCCAGGTCGTGGCTTTCCCCAGCTTTTCATCAGAGCAGATCTGGAATATTTATATGGGCTTGAAAGAGGTAACAGGGTGGGCTGGACTCTGCTGTCCAGTGGCACTCAGATGCTGCCAACACCCCATCAGTCAGTCCTTGGATAAAGGCATTTGCTGTCCTCGGAGCTGTGACTAGGATTCTGGCTGGTTTCCTTCTCCAGGCAAATGTCTGTAAACACACAGACAAACAGGTGTGTGCACTCTGTCATTTAATGAATGCGAGAAACTAAGTACAAATATTAGTTGCAGAACTTCAGTATCTCTGTGCTAACCTACATAATGGTCTCTGTTAATTGGGATGTATTGCTGCTGGTTTTGGTGTTTTGTTTTGTTTTCTTTTGTATTCAAAGTCCAAAATAACCCAGCAGCTGTGTGTGCAGGTAGGCAAATCGGGGTCAATAATGAAAGACTTTGGGGAATGATGACCCTGATTTCGTAAAGCTTGAAGACACATGGATCTCTGAGTAGCTGCTGACAAGCTCTGAAAAAGTGGAGGGGTTATAAACAGCAAGTGAATGGCAAAACATACTGATAAATGACTACATAATACTCACCATTTCTAATTTAGTTTCTCAACCTTGAAATGAGTGGAATGTGTTATTGTTTGTTATAGTACTACTGTTATTTATTGCTTGTCAAATGATAGGACACAGAGATCCCTTTGTGATGCTGTATAAATGTGTACTTGAGGGGCTACATTTGAGACAAAAACTCTTCCTTTTAAAGCAGCTTTAAAAAGGCACGATAATTAGCTGACTAATAAATCTTTAAATATACCTATATCTTCCATAAAGTAGTCAATAGGTTATTACTAAACATAGCAACTTAGAACTTCTTCCACAGATGTGCTTATAAATCTTTATAGTATAGCACATGCACATAGCAAAACTTTTGATAATAAATATTAACTATTAAACCTCGGTAATTATATTGTCAGGGATAGGAAAGAACTGCCTTTTTTTCTTCACAGCTAGTACGAAAGAACTTAAAGGCCAAGCATTTAGCCATGTAGGATTAGAGGACTTTCAGGAGGGCTAGGTAGCAGCTTTTGGCCAGGCTTTGAGACGTGGTGAGCAGCAGCAGCTGAAATCAGCCTTTATGGAGTAAAATGTTAAGTAAGTCCTCAAATCAACCAAAGTTGCTTTCTGCTGAAAATTTTAACTGACCTTCCAGTGTTTCAGTCCCTATTTTTTTGTCAATGAAGGGCATATTATAGAGATATTTATGTCATTTGTTTTACTGGAATATTAATACATGGGAAACCCAATTTTGAGTTTGCAGCAAAGTTAACTGTATATGGATTTTAATTTGCCAGAGTTAATGTTACTGCAATAGATAGACAGATAGATAAATAGATGTTAGCTTGTGGCAGTAACCTGATGTACATCAGGGAATAGAAGCCTTTGCTTACTATCCACATAGATGATAAGAGAAAACCATTTCCACGAGGGAGCTTAGAGTCCAGTATCAAGAATAAGCACTGGTTATTTTCCATTGTTACTGTCCCTAAAATTATGCACGTTACAAGAATGATTTGTGGATTTTTTGCTCTTTTCCTATGCTTATGTAGTAGCAATTTATACATTTACTTTAGCACGAATCACTTTGATTTCATTTTCAGAGGCTAACAGAATTACCAATGACTGTATTGATAATCTAGAGGCTATTTTTATATGCTGAATCTCTTTAAGAGTCTGCTCTGCTTAATATTACAAACATCATACAAAAGTACAGTAATACGGTATTAAGAAAATATAATCAGGTGAGATCTGTGCGTATGTAATTTTTATTTATGCTCTGGGAGTTGTGCACAGACACTGATATGACACAATGCCCATTAGATTTATTTGTAGCAAGAGTTTTATCTCAGTAATAAAATTATAAGGTCGAGAATAAGTGATACTGTCACCTACTTCAGTGTTTTCCCTATATATTTATTTACCTGGTTTTGCTGTCATAGAATTTATTAGAAGGTGAAAATCCAAACAACATATAGCATGTACAGCCTAATGTACTGATTTTATTTCCACCTTTTAATTATCATATTTGACTACATTGTTTACTACTGTTGACAGTGGGATTTAATTCCTTTTACCACTTCCTTTCTTCCCATTTGCCCTTTGGTTTCCTTCATTGTTTTCTTGCACAGTAACCTATTCCAGGGGTGAATTACCACATGCTATCTGAGATCTGGCGATGTTGCACTGCATACAGTTGCTAAAGTTGCATGACTTTTTCCTTTTTTTTTTAAATCTTTATGTGTCCATGCTTTATGACTGTTGACAGTACTCTGCTGAGACTGTTAGGTTTTTGTGAGAGATTTGCTCTTTTCCTCTGTTTCACTAGTTATTCTCTCCTCTAAGAGAGAGAGCGTTGCATCTTCATCCAAATGAGTTGAGGTATACTCACTGTTAGCAGTAGGCATCAGAGTGATGGACAGAAGAACCTAATGAGTTTGTCTCTTTAATGTGTAACTGCAGTGTTTAAGTATACTATGCAATGATTTTAATTGCCTGCAGATAACTAAGTTATCTATATCCCTACTAATGTGAAAGGGAGAAGGAAACCTTAATAGATCTCTCCTGTATAGTAGCTTGACTGTTAACAGATTCTTAGTTCTTCTGTTTCATTAAGAGTGGTACCTTACAGCATTAAAAAGCAGGGAGTTATTCAGGGACTTAATACAGCTGTTTTCTTCTCTAAGCCATATTCCTTGACCACCACTCTTCTGCTGCAAGGAGGGTCATACGGTGCTTTAGAAGGTCTTTCATATTGAAAACTTGTAGTGGTTTAAAAAAATGCCATGAATGCGTAAGCACAGGTTGTTCAGTGTGGTGGTTTCTTGGACTAGCAGAACATTTTTAATAGATTGATTGCCAGAAGGGAGGTGATGTTGCCGTCTCACCCCTCTGCACAGTGCAGTCCAAAGAAGCTCACTCACAAGCCTGTGCATCAAACCCAGAGCTTCTATTTGGGCATTAGCATTGCTTTCCAGATGTTATCCTGTCTTGTGGAAAAGGCTTCAGATACTACAGAATTTACTGTGCACACATGGTAGTTGCTGCAAAAATTATTTGCTTTGATAGTTATTCATCTGCATTTACTTACAAATCTCCATTTGGCTAGTTTCAGCTTCCAACAAAACCTTGGATTTTCTGATACCTTTCCTTTTAGATCAAAGCTCACAATGAAATACGTCTCCATGTAGGTGCTTCCAGGCTGGGGCAAAATAATTTCTTGGCTGCTTCTCAGTTAAACCAAATAAACTGAGCTTCTGAAGCCTCAGATGAAATACGATTTTCTAGCCCTCAGATCACTGGCATAACCTTTTTCTGAGCCTCATCCCATTTTTAGTCTTCTTTTGGAGTTAGAGAACAAGAACTAGAAACATGATTGTAGTAAGTGCCTTGATGCTGTGTACAGGAATAACCACATCTTCCAACTCCGACTCGATTGTGCTTCCGTATATGGATGCTAAGGATTGCTTGACCTCTTGACTGCACTGTTGTTCAGGGACTTCACATTCATGAAGCTATCTTTTATAATACTGTGACGCCCCAGGGTATAACCTCCCATCTTTCTAGTGCAATATATATTCCCTGCTCCTAAGTGATTGATTCTGTATTATGTTGTATTAAAATAAGCTTTGTTCTTCCAAGCCCAGTTAATTAAGGGATACAGAGCAGCATGCGTCGCTGCCCACTGCCTGTTGTTAACCACTCCTTCACATTCAATCTCATTTTTATTTTCTTTAGAGTGTGCCCACTGTCATATTCTTTGTCCCAGCAAAAATTTTGATCAGTCCGTGGATCTTTTGTAAACATAACTACTTGAATCATGAGGGTACTTCCTCTCAGTTAGGGGGCCAGCATCTACAAAAGCAGAAAATGTTTTTATTACCTTTTGTTTGCTCAGATCAGTTACAAGAAAATCAAAGTTAAACATAGAGTAGGGATACAAAATAATAAAGGGCAAAGATAAACCCCCTTGATTATGAATCTTGATCTTCCTTTCCTAGTCCAAGTTTGTACTTGGGGAATTTAGTTGGATGTAGCAGCAGCCATGAGCAGACTTCCCTATAACTGTTGACACAATTGGGCTGCATTTTGGTGACTTCCCCCACACCCCACACACACACTCCCCCCAAAACCCAGTACTGCAGAATGGGACTGCCATTTCAGCATGTTACCATAGATACCTACCACTTGGTCTTGGCAGCAAATTTGTAATTACTGCAAGTGAAGGATCTCTTACTCTGCTGCAAAGTCTTCTCTGACATCACCTGTGCAGTTGCTCTTGTCTCTTTCTGAAGTTGTTTGGATTCCCCAGGAGCATCCAGGCCACATTCATAAAACCTGGTTTTAGGGGTTTTAACGTTCAGCTGTTCACGTTGTGTGCATGCACGTGCCTACTTGTGCGTCCAGTGGATTAATCGCTGGCCATATCAAGCTAATTCAAAATGTCTGGATCTTAGACTTTATGGAAACATTGA
Organism: Gallinula chloropus; assembly: GCF_964237585.1. NCBI lineage: Eukaryota > Metazoa > Chordata > Aves > Gruiformes > Rallidae > Gallinula > Gallinula chloropus. The sequence continues at coordinate 55,574,150 of NC_140087.1, read as the reverse complement.
AAGCAGAGAAATAAATTTACATTAGTAAATAAGAAATAAATTCAACCATCTTGGCAATTAATACCAAATAAAATGGGTGTTGTGAGGGATGGTGTTAAAAGCCACACTAGCAGCAAGTGATTGCTGAGTCTGGCTTCTAACCTCTGCTTGACCTAATTCCGCTGAATTCCAGTGGTCTGTGAGAGTTCTGTATTCTCTAGGTATAAGAACAGCAGCAGCAGTTACACTACCTGGAACAAGAATGTACAAGGGCTATCAGCTGTCTCGCCTAGGGGCACGAGGTGATCGCCAACCGGGGTTAAGAAAAAGCACTTCCTTCCTGTGAGGCATTACATAATAGTCTGTGTGTATTAGGCATGTTGGGTTCTTTTGTCTGAAGTTTTTTATATAAAGCAGTGCTATAGGAAGATGCCAGCCTGTGAAAAGACTGGCATAAGTGTTATGGCAATTCCCTTTCATTGTGTTTTTAATTCTGTCCGAAAAAACATGAGAGTCGCTGCACGTTTCACCTTGTTAACTCTGCATTGCTTTAACACTGTCCTGCCAGCTCTGTGACGCAAATCGGACTGCAGCTGAGGAATATTGCTAATCCTCTCATCTCCTTGTGGGGAATCAAAGTTGAGCCAAATGAAATGTTTTGTGCTACGGTGTTTTCTTTTATTGCTGCACATACAAAGCAAGTAAAAATGCTGGCTGCCAGGATCTCACTAGAGTGATGCTGGTTCTCCACGTTTATGAGATGCCAATAAAACAGAAGTTATTATTTTTCATCTTGCAGCTTACTCTTCACCAAAGTAAAACTGGAATGGATACATAAAGGACCTGAAGAGGCTCTGGTGACATGCAGACATATGTTGCAGATGTGGCAGATGGTATATAACGTTTTACAGCACAGGTAGGCTTTCTCCACTCTCTGACAAGTTCAGATTTCCTAATGGAGATGCAGTTATCTTCTTTAACTGTCTAGATACTTATTGTGCAAAAAGGGTAATAAACAGTAGTGTTTAAAAAGAAACATAAGTAATATTTCTAACTGTGAATTTTTTTAAAAAGCAAGATTTTAAGAAATTATTTTAAAAGCACCATCGACAGAGAACTAAAACAAAATTTCCAGATTTTAAGACTGAAGAAGAAGCAGTTTGAACCAAGATTTTCTAATCTGAATGTCTAAATACCTCCTTCCATATCCAGAATGCAGGACAGATTATTTTCCCAAGTAACCTGAACCTCCATCAGCTATTGTTCCCAGTGTGCGGTAGTTGGTACCTCCCAAGAATATGTGTGGGTGACACAGTTCTGAACTGAGTAAGCCAAGGAAAGGCACATGGCCAGGACTCTGTCATATGCGGTGGTTGCATGCCTGATGCGTAGCCTGGTGCTATCTGGGCAAGGAAAGAAGTGAAGGATGTAACATCTTTCTCCCTTCCCTTCTCCTAGTAAATCTAGGTTCCCTGTTTGTTCCCTCCCTCTCATCTGCTTCCCCTCCAAAAGGCATAGCTTAGAAAGTGTGGAAGTTACCAAGTTGGGTTTTCTTCCTTTCCCACACCCTTTGGGTATTGTCCCAGCCATGTTACCACTGCACAACTGCCTTGGGAACATTATCCCAGGGCTGTACTTAACTCTCACTTGTAATGTCCATAGAAGCTGTGTTTGATGGGAAGGACAGCATGCTTGATGGCAATGTCATGACAGCACACTGCTGAAGCTTGTATTGTTCCCTGATCTCTGTATGCATTTACATAAGCTTTATAAACACCAGAAGTGTAGGTACAGAATGATGCATGTCTGTATACAAATTGTCCTTGAGGGATTATTAGTAATTCCTTGTTGGTTTAGCTAATGAATAGCCGACCAAACACAAAAATCAAGATACTTACATAGCAGCAGAGAAATGGTCTCTTACAGGCAGGAATTATTGATTTCCTTAGGCCTTAGTCGCTTTAGCTAAGGATTCTATCATGTGCCTCTCACATGAATAATCTTTATACCCATGAGTAGTCCTCATGAAGCTGATCAAATCCATGCTGAACAATTAGGAATTAGTAAGATTTACTTTTGCAAGGGAGGGCTGCAAGCCTGAGACTGAAGAGAGTACACTGGAAAACAGACAAATAAATTTGGCCTGCATGTGGATCCCAAGCTGTGCTTTGGCTGTTACACTAAAAAACCCAAGATGCGATAGCTTTAGAGGCTTTTGATAAGCTTTAGCCATAGAAGCCTGAACAAAACAAATTGCTTTGCTTTTGCTCTTAGGAACTCTAATGTGTATTTTACTGCTATTCCCAGTGGGGCTTTTTTGGCTTTCTCAAAAAAATACTTCATAAAGCATTTTGTATTGGGAAGTACTGCTTGAACAGTAACAAGAATGAACTTGGCACCTGCAGTTTTAAACTGGATTCAGTGACCCAGGAAGCCCCTTATATTAAGCAAATTGCAGCAGTGTCAGCTAACAAATATGTAAAATATTTTGGGATGGGCTTGCAGAGGAACTTAAGGGGAATTCTTATCAGTCAGACTTGAACACGGACATTTTTAGAGCTTCTGGGAAAAAAGTGGCCTGTGTTTACATGAAGTTGAGAACTGCTGGACCCCATACTCTTCGCTAGTTCAATCAGTAGCTAATCCCTCACACCATTAAATTGCGTTTTTCCGACCCAAGTTTCCTAGCTCTGCAGTGTTGCTGTGAGTCTGCTACACTAAAGAATCTCTCAGGGCCCACCATTTTCTACTCAGGAAGCCATTGATACGCGATGTTCAAGTCCCGGTGTTTCTTTCGGCCATTTTGGTGGCCATTTTAGGCACTGCTCACCCTCCCTTTAAAAACATGCGCAGTGGGGTGGCAGCGTGTCCCACTGCCAGCCTTTCCAGTGTCGTATGCAGAAGGCAAATCATCTGGCCGCCGTCCCTTCCGTTGTGCACGGAAGAGCTGTCTTGGCGGAAGGCCTTGCACTGCGGCTTTGAAGGAGAGGTTCATTTTCGCCCTCCCCCAGCACAGCAGATAAAGCCTTTGAAAGTGTCTGGTTCACACAACGCAGCCTGCTTGGCTTTCAGGCTGGGAATTTTGTTTCTTCTCACAGTTAAAAGGCCATGCTGCTGATGCATTTTTGTTAACTGAGGCCACTTCATCAGCCCTTCTCTGAATGCCGCTCTCCTGTGGTCAGCTTTTACTGTGGCCAAGCTTGTGCTGTCCACCAATCTCCTCACCTGCCCTTTGTATAGGACTATAGCGTAGAAGCCAGCGTTCAGCTGTGCACCTAAACAGTGACTTTGTGGTGATGGCTGCTGCATCAAAGCAGCGCTTACCTCATGGGAGTAATATTTTCAAGTGCAGCTGCATGTTCCTGCATATGCTGTGCACCAGCAAGATGGAAATGCCCCTACAGTTCCAGCAGCAGCCCACAGTCAAGGCAGAATCACAGAATCATAGAATGTGTTACATTGGAAGGGACTTTTAAAGGTCATCTAGTCTAACCCCCCTGCAGTAAGCAGGGACATCTTCACTAGATCAGGTCACTCGGAGCCCCATCACCTTGAATGTCTCCAGGCATGGGGCCTCCACTACCTCTCTGTGCAATCTGTTCCAGTGATCTGCCAGCCTCACATTGAAGAATTTTTTCCTAATATCCAACCTAAATCTACCCTTTTCTAGTTTAAAACCATTACCTCTTGTCCTACTGCTACACGCCCTTGTGAACAGTTCTTTCCCAGCTTTCTTATAGGCACCTTTCAGGTACTGAAAGGCCGCTATAAGGTTCCCGCAGAGCTTTCTCTTCTCCGAGCTGAACAAGCCCAACTCTTCAGCCTGTCTTTGTAGAATAGGTACTCCAGCCATTTGATAATTTTTGTGGCCCTCCTCTGGACGTGCTCCAACAGGTCCATGTCCTTTTGTGTTGACAGTTCAAAAACTGGATGCAGTACTCCAGGTGAGGTTTCACCAGAGCAGAGTAGAGGGACAGAATCACCTCTCTCAATCTGCTGGCCACACTTCCTTTGATGCAGTCCAGGATGTGGTTGGCCTTCTGGGCTGCAGATGCACAGTGGTGGCTCACGTCCAGCTTTTCATCCTTGAGTACCCCCAAGTCCTTTTCCTGAGGGCTGCTTTCCAGCACATCATCTCCTAACCTGTATGGATAACAGGGATTTTCCCCACCCTGCACTTGGCTTTGTTGAACCTCATGAGGTTCACCTGGGCCCACTTCTCCAGCCTGTCCAGATCCTTCTGGATGACATCCCATCCCTCTGGAACGTTAACGGTAAGGACATTTGGGCTAATCCTGGCTAGGCAAGACAGAGGCATGGGACAGAGCATGCAGTTTTCCCTTCTATCTGTACCATAGCATAGTTTCAGATGAGTTCTGTGTGGAAACCAGTATGAATGACAGGGAGGTTCAGTCAAGGGCAGAGATTTCTGCAGTCATATGCCCAAGAATTCAAGGTCCATTAGCAGAAACGGTAAGGTTTGGTCCTAAAGCCCAAGCAAAAGGTTAATTAGCTATTGTAAATATGGTAACCACTATGATAAACAACAGTAAGTGGCTTTCAGTCCTAGATTGTTAGCTGGGAAGCACAAGACCTGATTTATCTTTTGCTACTGTTTTCTGTGATAACAGAATAATCATGTTTAAAACCAAATAGCAGTCCCAAGCTAATTCTTCTGCTAGATTAATGTAAATTCAATGGAATCCTGTGCAATCCCTCCCAAAGGACTGATCATACCGGAAGATGGGGCATCCACAGCAATCGTGACTCTGTGACAGCTTGCTTCCTGGGAGGGATGTTGTCCAAAGGCTGAGCTGCAGGCTTGGAAGTGTGCCAGAAAAAGTAGCCAGAGCAGTCGCTTTTCCTTTTGATATTTGGCCCTTAATGGATGATGAGAGGAGATATCATCACCATCTGATCCTGGGGGAAAGGCAGACTATGTGGTGACAGGGAGGCTCAGGAGAGCTGTGTTAAGTGCTTCTTTTGTTAGGCGCACGAGGGTTTTTTTAATTATTATTTTTGGAGTTTCCCTTTGGAAGACCTCTCCTGTGAGGACAGAAGTCTTGCAGAAGAGCAGACTAGGTAGCACTGCTTTATCAAAGGGGAAGACTATGTGGTAACTTTTAGCTTCCTCCTCTGTTTGAATACAATGAAGGTGGAAGAGGAGAAAATAATTCCTTTGAAATGATGAAATTAGTGCCTGGGTGGAAATTGGTAATTGGCCTGTTTCAAAAGGATCAGTGTAGCAGACCTGTGAAAAAATTCCTTCTGCAGACAAGCCCAAGGGATGGTCCTTCTTCCTGGGAGTGGGGCTGCTGGTTGACCTCCTCTGGTCTGGCATCTTCCTGCCAACATGTTCCTCATCCAAGAGTTTGCTGCAAAGACTCTCAACAGCCAATTAAACTGATACCACTGTGTGCCTCTAAGCCCTTGCCCAGCACTGTGTCTCTGGGCTACCTCTCCACTGGCAGGGTGCAGGTGTTAGAGCAGCACATGCAGGAAGCTGACTGCCTGCAACTGGAAAGCTGAAGTTTCATACCACTGGTAGTTCATGAGACTGTTGCCTGCTTCAAGGGGAATATTGTTTCTCTGCTGAAAGGTAACACAGTTTTGTTTCTTCACAGTGGCTCTGAGAAAGGAAGTAGTGTGACTGAAACACCGGTGATCAAAAAGCATAACGGGCTGCATCTCACGCTTCCAGATGCCCATGATACAGATTCTGGTGAGGAATCAAAACTTGTGCTTTCCCATCCTAAATGCACGCTTTTGTGAGAGAGGAGAGTTTTGGTGAGCTGGGGGAACTGGGGCTGCATGTGTACACATTGCTGGGACGGCGGTCAGGAAGTCCAGATCTGTCTCCAGGGCCATCTCTGCTGCAGAACGTGTTGCTCTCATTTGTTGGACCTTGGCTTTCCCTTGCATAAAACAAAGATACAGGTTTGTGCTTGCTTTTACAAGGGTCTCGTAGACAAGCATGAAAGGCATCACTATACTTCTGCAAGAACTGTGTTACTCTGTTCTCTTTTTTTTTTTTCTTCTTCACCCACCTCCTCACCCCACACACCCCCCCAGATTTCATCCTTTTTATATATCCTGATCAAGCCAGCTATTATTGTAATTTTGGAAAGCTGAGTGAGTCTGTCAATTCCTATTAGAAGGTGATTTGGTTTGGGATTTGTACATAAACCTTGTGATACTTTATTATATGGTAAATACACATTCACTGTAACATAAAATCAGATGGAAATAACTGAGACATCAAAGCTAATCTTGGCAGGAAAGGGAAAGGAGGTTTTCAGAGAGTGCTGCTGACTTGTGATTTTATCATAAGTCTCATGATAGTTGGGTCTTTCCTTTAAAACTCTCTCAAAATCAGATGATTATGTGAGAAACTTGAGTTTTAATTTGTTTTTCTTTTTTTAGGGAAGCAACTTTCTACCCTTGTGTATGTAAAAAAAAACTTGCAAAAATAAACCTCACAGACTCAGAAATTGGGCCAGAAGAATATAAGAGCTTATTTTTTAAACCTAACACTGAAACAAGCCCTGTGCTTTCAGGGTAGGGCATTAGAGTTTGTCTGAATCTTAATCTTGAACATTGCAAATTGGTATAAACAGAAGTCAGGTGCTCAGCACATGGGGCTGAGATGGAGAATGAATTCTTATGTGTCAAGTACATGATTTGTGTTAAATTATGTGTGTTTAACCCCCATTTACACCCACCAATGGTTAAAAAGCATTGCAAGGGTAGGTCTTGAGCATGCAAACATTCAAACATCAAAACATTATACAGCGTGTCTGGTCTTTTTGTTTGTGGCTTTAAACTGTTAGGGTCTATATTTATGACACTTCAATCTTACTGAATCTATACACACATATTTATGCAATTTCTAACCTTTTTATTCCATTTCCCTTTTACTACCTTTTGCTGAGATGAATCTCTGTGTTTTGTATAGGTCCTCGTTCTCTTTGTTTAGATTAGTGTTCTGTAGTCTCCAGTTTAATTAAAGAGAACAGGCCAAATTCAGCACAGATCCATGAAGAGGATATACTAAATGAATATATGCTGTTTGGCATGTGACACATTTTCTGGAAAAAGGAGTGGCTGTGACATGAAAGCTTCCTGGTAATAGCAAATCATTTATGATAGCCATCACTCTGATAATTGTGAAGATCTGTGGAATATCCCCTAGCATTCCTGATGCTGGACAGTAAAATGGACTTTCAGCTTCAGTGAATACATGAGCATGGCTTGGAAAACAGTGTAGGTAGGTTGCAGAATCCATCAGCCACTAGGCATTACTGGAAATAGCAATAAAACACACACACACAAAAATTTTCCACAGTGCTTCTGTTATCCATCCAATTCCACTCTGCTGCTGAAACAGCTGAGTCCCTTACAGTGGGACTTAGCCTGGGACTGAGCCCTGTCCCCTCAGATCTAGCTGGTGCTTAATGGGATGTAAAAGACACTCTGGGTGTGGATCCCATGCTCTTGTGGAGATCTCTTGCGTTGCTTTCTAACTGCCTGGTGAAAGGAGTGTGGCCAGGTTTTGGGCTACACCCGCTTCACAGCATGGTTTGAGATTTTGAGACCGAATTGGCACCAGCACAGCTTGTAATACCTTGCTGTGCTGAGGTGCCAGCCTTTTAAGACCTCGCTCCTGCCTCCTGCTCGCTCCTCTGCTGCAGACCTAAGTCCCTCCACCAGAGGCACAGCAAAGCCCCGGTGCTTGGTTTCTGTGAGGTGCCCTTCCCTCAGAACGCACCTGGGTTGGGTACCTGTTCCAACCTGCTCTGAGCCCAGCTCTAGCAGCCAGCATGCAAGGAAGCAGCTGCAGTTCAGCAGAAGGTGCTGTATGCCATGGTACTGCCTGCCAGAAAGAGCAAATTAATGTAAAGTACAAGCTTCAAACCAGCTTTTCATGCACTTAAAGTGATTTATACTGAATGCAGCTTGGTTTTAGCCAAGAAATGTATTTCTCCTCCACTTCAAGAATCTAGGTCCCCATGCTAACATGGCTGCATTTACAATAGCCATAAGGATGGTACTCATACTGAATTCACACCGTGTCCTCGGCACAGGGCTGGTGCTGGCTGTTTCCAGCAAGGGTCTGTGGCTCATTGCTCTGCAGGCTCTAGGTGCTGCTCTTCTCCATCTGCAGCAAGGAGGCAGCTGGGTCTACTGTCCCAGTTGGGAGCCTCTTTAAAGACAGCAGAAGGTGAGATTGGAGGATAGAGCTCTAGCCCCTCTCATCTCTGTGCCTCCAGCTGAGGCTGGCTGCTTTGAAGGAGGGAGGAGGTCTGAATTTTTTTGTTATTTTTATTTTTTTCCCATCACTCTGGAACAGGCTCTGGTTTCCATCCTGAAATCCCCCGGGAGCATGCGGCAGTATTGCTGTAATGCACGAGCACTCTGTGATCTCTGGGCTCATCACTGAAGGGGGAGATTACTGCGGCCGGGTTTGACACTGGCCTCTCCCTCAGCTGCACCACAATGAGATTATTTGCTGTGCCAGAATTTGAGGTTTGCTGCCAGGAAGATTAATTCCTCTTTATTTTCTTCATCTTCTCCTAACTGAAGCAGTGTTCCTAACTAAATTCACTGATATCAGTCAGCTGCCTCGCTGTTTCATTCTTTTTCTGATTTAGTCTTATCTTATAATGCTCTTGCCTGAAGTGATTTAGGCTAGGGAATTCTGTGTTTCTTATAAGCCTAGTAAATCTACTGAGGTACATTTCTATTTTGATAGCAGTTTTTCATAGATGCAAAATATTAAACTTGGTTCTTCTTGGTCTTATAACAACCTTAGAATGGTGCTTCAAAATTATTTAGATATATTTTGTATGGCTTATATGCAAAGCTCATCATGACAAAACCAATTTTGTTATTTTTATGATTTCTTTCCAAAATGTGTGGAGGGCTTTATTGTAAAATGTGAAGTTTATATTCTGTCTAGTGGAGCTGTTAAAAAGAGAAGGAGACTGCACTAAAATAACAAATTGATGTGATATCTTCTTATGCCAACATTTGCATGTATTTTGAGGCATGACATTAAAGTTCTGTGAGACAGGTTTTGTGGGTTTTTTTTAGCATATGACAATCTACATTTCTTTAGGAAGAGAGATTTTATAGTGAGACATTCAGAGACATCTTTTGGATGTTGCTTGAAGTTTTTCTGGCTCCACCTGACACCCTGAGGTCAGAGTGATGGCAGTGTGATACATACCTACCTCCTCCCTTGGGAGATGGTGTGTTAAGTTTTCTGGCCTCAGTAGTCCTCAGCCCACCCCAGGCTCTCACTGTATTGCTTGCAAGAGGTTCAGATCTGGGGCTGAGCCTGTTTCCGGTCCAAAAGGGTGAGGCTGGCAAAGACCTCTTAGGGAGTGTACTTGGGCAGACAAGTCTTGAGGAGCATTCCTGTGAGCAGTCCAGCAGAGGTGGGTAAGAACAGTGGCAGCAAACACATGGGTATAGGCTGGGGTGGAGAGCACCTTAGCATCTGGCTAAGGGTATGTTTAAAACATGGAACGTATCTGTGTCTGAGGCTGGGCAGCGATGGGAAGGTATCAGCTGGTCTCTACCCAGTGTGGTTTGCTTCCTTGTGTAGGCTGGAATGGAAAAGAAAATAAATATCGAAGGACTGGAATGCCAAAGGCTGTTAAACACGAAGACCCTCTACTGTAAACTGCTAAATAACTTGGGTTCCCTTTTTATGGCTGTGCTCACAGCACTGGGCAAGATCAGTCTCAAATCACAGGCTTTCCCCTCTTGGCAACTACCTGGCTACTGAACAGAAGGAGAAGAGTAGCAGCTCACTCGCACGCCTGGCCGTGCAGCTAGCTCGTAGTGATATTCCTGTAAAGCATGCTTTGTGAGGGAAGGATGTTCTAGTAGATCCTAAGTGGTTGTCCAGCCTCACAGCAGCGTGTGAACCTCTCTAAAATGCAGAAAGGTGCCTTAGAGTGACACAGTCTCCTTGGATTGAGTCACAAGAAAAAGAGGATTTCCCCGAGCTCTGTGAGGATGTGAACACCAGCCCATCTGCCCAGCCCAAGCAGTCAGACCAGCATCACGTGTGGGTGCCTGCAAGAAACACAGCTCAAGAAAGCCTCTCTTAAAGAGAGCAGTAATGCTGGAAGTTGCTTTCAAAGCGTACTAACACGATGAGGAGTGCTACTGTGAGAATCTGGTTAGGCTGACTGCAAAATGCCCAAAACCCATGTAGTTTTTCCCAGGTTTGCCCATCTAGAAGGCAGGAGGTCTACCCTAGATTAAAAGTGTTCTTGGTAACATCTCTGGCCATTCATGTGGCTGTTTTCTTGCTGCCTCTGCACTGCAAAAAAGCTGTTGGTGTTTGGGTGGCTGGGGGTGAGTGCTTGGTTGTGTTTTTCCTGCATTAAACAACCCTTCTCTGACTTGAATTCCTGGGATTTTCGATGAAATTTCTCCCAGGTGGAGGGATGGGGGGAGAGGAGTGTGAGTGGGCAGGGCCGGGGGAGGAATCCCGTGCAGTGAAATAGATTGAAGATGGATCTGTTAAATAAACTGCTAAATATAATAAATTCTCTGTGCAGAGCAGAATGGCTTTTACCATACCATTAAAGCTGTAATTGCTACATTACTGCACTGTCATCTCTTGGAACATTAGATCAGGAATGTCTTTGAAAATATGTAGGAATTCAAGAAATGCATCTAGGAAGAGCACATTTGCATTTTCCAAGGGAGCCGTGGGAGGCGCCTGTGCTGCAGGGCGGCTTTGAACTTCTCCTGCTGAAAATGAATGGCATTAGTGAGCGGTGAGGTAATAGGACAGATAATCTCCCATAGCGGTTTTAGGCTCGAGCTGCGCTTGTGGCCTCTCCCTCGCCATGGCACTCTGAGACACGTAGGAAAAAGCTGCGGGATGTCTCCTGCCCGGTGCAGAACAGGTAACAAAGGAGCCTGGGGTGGGAATGTGCCTCCCCTCCTTCCTGGAAGAAGGCTGGGTCCAGACCTAGCATTAGAGAGAGGAGCACCAGCCAGAGAACCCCAGCCAGAGGACCGTGCTGCTATGTCTGCCTGCACCCTGGCCCCAGGTGATGGTCTGCTAGCGGGGAGCTGTGGTTTGGCAGCCTCTCTGCAGCATGCTCCAGCTGGAGGAGCACACTGTCCGCCTCAGAGACACTACTCTGGGGCACGCACCCCATGACAGAGTTTTTGCCCTTCTGTCCCTTCTCTTGCCTAAAGCCATCCAAGCTACTCTGAATACCTGTTCCTAAGCTCTGCTGCTCCCTCAGGGTGACTGATGAGAGAAAGTGGGATTTTAACTCTGGTCTACAAGGTCGGACTGTAAGGACAGATTGAAGGTGATGCTGATCAGCACAAGTGCTTTGGTTGCAGCAGCTCTTCAAAGAAATTTATCAACCTTCAAGTCACATTAAAGCTATGTATATTAAAAACTTATTTCCCAAACCCTTATTAAACCAACTCTGAAATCTCATTTTGTGGCTGCTTATTTTGTTACCATCCTTTTTGGTATCCCTCTGAGAGGGCAGCTCACCAGTACAATCCCCCTTGCTGTACTGAAGAGCATGGCCTCTGCCCATGCACTGGGAGTAGCTTTTGATGTGATGTTTTGTCCCAGAGATGTGGGCGCCAAGTACTTTATTCTTGCGCAAATGTTACAGCGCACACTAAAGGTTAATATAGTCAAAGCACTGAGCTCTCTGCTCCCCAAGGTTACATGAAAAACCACACTGTCTCTAAGCCAGTAGGACAGTATTGATGTCGCTTGAAATGGGTGTGCTGCGTGCGTGGTGCCAAGCTGCTCCGTAACGCCGTGCAAAGACAGTGCATCAGTGGGCCGTGTTTTGTAGCCGCATGCTGACAGTTTGCTTATAAAACGAGTTGCTAATAAGGATTTGTGGGAAATATTTGATGGTAGAGTTACGCCTTCCAAATGAGCAAAATATGGTTGCTTCCTTGATGAATGCTAAGCAGACCTTTATATAATGACTGTCTGTCTCTTGATTTGCTTGTTGGAGCTGCAGCCCTTGGGTAATTTAGTGGTGGGTTGTTTTTTTTTTCAGTAAATTAGCCTTTTCTAATATATGGTTCTCCAGTTGCTCACACCAGAATTCAGTGGAGCTCTTATTACATAAAGCTGATGCAGTGAGTGATCAGACCTACTGTCTTAATTAGTCAAATAAAGATCCCAAAGTAGTATAAAATGGTTTATTGTTCTTGTTTGTTTGGTCCATAGGATCACAGCGAGCCTCTTCCCTTGCTGCATCAAGACTGGAACAGGCCATGTCCGAGATAACTATGCAGAGCAGTGCAATGAAGCAAGGACCAATGCAGCTGTGGACAGCTCTTGAACAAATTTGGCTCCAAGCTGGTAAGGCCTGGACACCGCCTGGAGTTCATTTTTTCCCTCCAGTGGTGAATGAGATAACATAAATATTAATGGAGCGGTTGAAATTAATAGTTGAAAATCACCTTGTTCAAGCAGAAAATCTGCCTATCTATCCCAGCCAGGTACCATTTATTTGATTTGATATTTTAAAACAAACCAACCAGCCCCTCCCTCCCCCCGCTCCCCCCAAATCCAACCTGGAGTAGTTCAATTTTCCAGTTCACCTCTGTTTTCCCATAACACTCAGAAAACTTCAGTCATCCCTAAAATATGCTTTTAAAAAGCAGAGGGTAGGTAGTTGTTCATTAACAAATGGTAGTTGGTAGGGACAATTATTTTCCTTCCACTTTTCCTAGTGCTTCCCGGTAATAACACTAGGCAAACCCTGAATTAAATGCTATTTAGACCGGGAGCTTTCCAATCCTTGCTGAGGTCTAAGTGAAGATTATTAAAAAGAGCAAGCCCTCCATTCATTTTATCCTTGCCTGTTTGAATCTCCCAAGGACTTGTAGGTTGCATGTCAGTTTGAGACACTCATGCAGAGATCCTACTGCAGAGCACATAAAGGGAAAGGAACAGTGAGTAGGAGCTCTACCCAGAGGCGATCTCCAAACTCATGAAAAGGTTTTATGTAGGACACTCAGTGAGGAAGGCAGTTGTACAGCACGTTCTACCATTTGCGATCCAGGACTGCTAGGAAAAGTTCTTGCCCTGCAATTTTGCTCTTAAGAGACAGCTGTTCTTCCACAACTGGGCCCACAGTTGTGCGCCTGAAATTACATTTGAGTGCTGTGATTGCTTCTTGGATGTCTCTGCTACCATTTGCAATGGGGAAAAAAAAGCAGACCCCACTGGAACCTTGCTGATAATTTGCTCTTCTGTATGCAGGAGTACCTTTCAAATTCTCATTTAGCTAATCTGTACAATTGACAATTCTCACATAAAACGTGGCAGTCTCACCCTACTTCTCAGCAAAGATTTTTATAGCCATTTTTGTGGGCCATTTCCTACCAATTAGACTTCAGTTCTGGTACAAAAATATATGACATTCTTTTTGTTACAATTTGACTAACTGTTAAAGAACAAAAGAAGTTACCTTATGGAATGCATCATCCTTTAAGTTAATCACACATGTTCACTTAATGGGTTGTGTATGTAAATTTCAGTGATGTGCTGTGGGCTTCAAAATCACTAGCAAAATTCTGGTTTATTCAGTTTATGCTCCTGATTTAAGGCTGCAGAGGAGGTTGGTGGGAAGCAGAAAAAAACAGAGTTTATTGTGATGAGAAGTCAGGTATCTGTTGTCCATCATCCTGCAGATAGCTCTAGGCAGTTTACATTTTTGCTACTGTGCGAAAAGCAATAAAGCAAGAAAAAAAAAAAGCAATAAAGACAGTGCTTGCTGTGACCTGGCTGTGAATTGCTGTGATTATTTTGCAGTGTAAATCCAGTGTCTTTCTCAAAGGTGTTAATTAATTCTGTCTCATTGCTTTTAAAATCTTTGTTTTGTTTCATACTTTTAACTTGAATCAGGATTGATATTCTGCAAATACATAGTGTGAGTGCTTTGTAATTTCCTTACTGCAGTCAGCTACTGTTAAGGATGCAGCTTAATGAGCTCTTGGTGAGCTTCCTGCCCATTCTCTTCTTGTAGTGCGGAAGTTGCTGTGTTCTGGTATCCCGAGGGATGAGGAGACATGTGGGTGTTTTGGGGTAGTCTTCACTCTCTGCAGAGAAGGGCACAGCACTTGAATAATTAGAGGACTTGAAGTGGTCTCTGACCAGGTCTCTGGACTCAGTGAATGGAATGGTCCAGAAGACTGTCATTGATCTTCTGCACTACAATCTTTCCCACCTGTAAGGACAGGAAAGGAGGACCATGTACACTCATGAGAAGTTAGTAACTTCCAAAATAGAAATAGTTCATAAGTAACAAATTAAACAGAAATGTGTGGTTAAAAACAGTTGAGGTAGTCACATGCTTTTGTGTTACAGCTCACCCCAAAATTAACAGCTGTGGAAAGCAACAGGCAATAAGCGTGACACATCTGGAGTCCCTTCACATTCCTGATAGAGCTACACTGGCATGCTCTAGATTTCTATCAGGTTTAGCCTGGACTTGTCAGTGATTCTAGGGAAGTTGCCTATCTTTTTCATACCTTAGTCTCCTATCCATCCCTAAAGGAAGAAGATGTTAATCTGCCTTTGGGAAGTGACTTGTGTGTTGTTGTTTTTGTTGTCGTTAACGCTTTAACCTTTTTAGCATGAATCATAAATCTGTAGGAAAAAATATCTCAGTTTCCTAACCTCACACTACAGCAAATTTATAACAAAGCATCTGTCTTTTTCAGATGCTACCAGGATGCAGCTGGCCATGTCTCTGTGTGTGGGTATGGATTTAGAGGGCCAGGCTGCAATCATGTCTGAGTTCCATTAGAGCCATTAGAGGTCCGGTGCCTCTTCATACCCCAAGGCACGAAAACTAATGGTACCAAACAACTGATCCAGTTAGAGCTTTCTGCATTTAAACTGGAAAGAGGCATACAAAGCCAGCTATCCCAGAGCTGCGTGAGGATGTTCTTAGGGCCCTCTGCAGGCAGGCCACACAGCCAGCAGCACATCATGCCCACAATGGGGTGGATAGTGGGTGGTAGCTATCAGATGGTGCTTAGGTAGGGGAACTGTTACTGTATCATCCTCTACCTGCAGCTGCAATAGGCATTCCTGCCTTGTGTGGAAGCATCCTTGGTTCCTTGGAGCTGGAGAGCCCTTGTCGTGCTCCTACAGGTCTCACAATTAGTTCATGAGAACATGTGCATTCTTTTAACAGTGGCTGAAGGTGAGCAGGGCCGTGAACCCTGTGCAAAAAGTTGAGGTCTTTTGTCCTGTGATAAAGATACTTATCTCACATATAAGAGGGCATAGACTTAGTGGTTTTGTCTGTAGCTTTTCTGGATTCATGGCCAGCACAGTGATGTAGGGAAGATAATACAGCAGCAGCTTTGCAGATGCAGCTGCTAAGTCCAAATGTGCTGCTTTATAATCGATGCTGCACCTTTGCTGTCCCTGCAGCAGTGAACTTGGGCAAGCTAATTTTTTGTAGCCTAATGTAAGCAACCCAAGAGGTACTTGATGGATCCGTGGTCTGTGGAAAGAGTCTTCTATTTCACATGTCTAAATAAAACTAAATTCTCACTATTAATCTTATGTCCAGCTTCTCTTGTAGGATCAGCCAGGATTACAGCCATCTCCAGCAGGGAACTTAGCACATTTCTTCAGTGGGCTTCCATATCTTCCTGTTTTCCATGCAGGTAGTCATAATTTAGCTTTGGAAGAGTACAAGGTCTGCTGTCCCCAAAGACTAGAGAGGTTGTCCACTCCCTGCGGCAGGCGTGCAAAGAGGAATACTAAAGGCATACTCTGTTTTCAAGTGTTCTGCAGCAAAGACTGTGATTAGCACAGCTAGCCTGGTCCCTTTTAACAATAACCTACCAGCCCTCTTGAAATGTAATGGGTTCTTAAAAGGAGAGAGTTGTCTCATTAGGCTTTAACGTTAATAAGCCTAAACATTATTGCTGGGTCCCAAGTCTGAGACACGAGTCATTTGAAGGAGTACTCAGGAAGGGTGCCGCAACGCACATGCCGCTGCGGTGCAGCTCCAGGAGGAGGTGGTCTGTGTGCAATCTGTATGCCTGTTTTTCCTCATTGTTCTACTTCTCAAGACAGAGAGCTTGAATCCAACTTTGAGAGAAGGAACTCACACAGCATTGGTAAAGCTTGCTAACTCCTTCCACTGCTTGTTGCAGGAGGAGCTGCAGAGGGAACCCTGGAGATTACTGGTGATAATACTGAGTGTGTTACCAAGAGAAATGTCTGACCTAGGAACTATTTCTACCTCATATTTCCTTTTTGAAGTCATGCCAACACTCCTCCTTTCTGCTTAGAAAATACATATGTGTTTGGCTAAGGAAAATGTACCTGAAACAGTTCAAATTTATGGCAAAAATTTACCCTCATTTTTATAATACTTTTCACTCGGCGAGCAAAAAAATTTACTGAAAATAAATAGTTTTAATAGTTTTAAGGTCTTTGGGTAATTGGACTGATTTCTTATCTGAAGTATGTGTGATTATATTTCCAGGCAGTAATAACTGTATGCTCTATTTATACAGAGCATTTTAGAATGCTGCAAGCCAGTTTTAATAAGAGTTCTAATATTCCATCTCCTGTTGCTATATTATTTTAAGCTTTACTTTTAACTACAATGTCCACTTTGTTTGTCTTTACTAGCGCTTTATATCTGACAATTTAGCTTCTTGACTAACCCAATACTTTACCAAATATGGCCACTCACAGCAAAGTAGGTCTGGTAATTTGATCTAAAATTGGCTAAATGCCTGCTAAGCACAGTCTGCAAACCTCACCAGGTAGACTTAAGGCCAATTTAAGGGAGCATTTAAAGAAAAATTACTAGGATAACTATTCCATGTGCTCACAGTGGGGCCGGAGTGGGCTACCTGCTGTCTCAGTAACACACCAAAGCTTATATTATAATGAACATGCCATGAACAAGGACCGTAAAGAGAGCCAGTGTAGCAGAGAACAGTGAGCTAATGGAAAAACATCTGCTCCCCAGGGTCATGTACAGCAGGAACTTTGGTTTGGGTTTTTTTTTTTTCCCCTTCACAAAACGTTTGCGATTTATTTATTTTACTCTGTATGGGCCAATTCCTGGGAAAAAGCTGTGTTAGAGGAGATGGGCTCTGTTCCACGAGAGCGTGTCCTCGGGGGCAGTGGGCTAGCCTGAGCCACGCAGCCCATGCCTGGCAGTGCCGAGGGCACGGCCGAGCCCTTCCCTGCTGCCCCTCAGCTCACCCACCACAGCTTGTATTCACACGGCTTATGCACGGGTATTAAATGTTCTTCCTTCCTGAAGCCTTCAGCTATCTTAAACCCCCTCAAGTATTAGCTCTGATATTAAAGGTGTTTATCAGGTTTGGGAGATGTCTTTACTAACATTGTCAGAACAGCTGGGATCAGATACCGTCCTGTGATGCAGCACTGGTTGTTGAAGCAATTCTAATATTGCTTTTTCCTTCTTGCTCTTTTTTTTATTGTTTCTAAAAAAAATTACTTTCAAATTTTAGAATTTCAGATTTAGAACTTCCCCATTCATTG
This sequence comes from Gallinula chloropus, assembly GCF_964237585.1. Classification (NCBI taxonomy): domain Eukaryota; kingdom Metazoa; phylum Chordata; class Aves; order Gruiformes; family Rallidae; genus Gallinula; species Gallinula chloropus. The sequence goes on along the minus strand of NC_140087.1, from coordinate 55,556,596 downwards.
CTTGAGTTCTTGAGCTCCATAAGCTCTGCTGATTTTTGTGGCTATGGTGACACAAAGCAGTATGAAAAGCTGGAGCCTGGTGAGGGGGAGGAGGGAGTCCTTTATATACAGCTGTTACTGAGGAGAATGAAGGTGTGCTGCAATGATGGCTACCCTGCAGTGTTTACTTACTGGGAGGGATAAGAAACACTTCACGCTGGAGATAGAAATGGCAAAGCAAGCTGGTTTGGGCCCCTTTGAAATGTTACTAGTGAGGTTAAGAAGCCAGCAGTGGTTCTGCTAAGCCGCCTGATTAGCAACCTCTGACCTAGGCTTTTCTGGTACAGGCTAAGGAACATCAAATTTTCCATTTTTCTTCATTTGAATGTCCACACTGGAATACTAGGTTTTGATCTACTCTAGAGTAGCTCTTTCCAGCTTGGTTTATTTTATGTTCTATCAGTAATTAATTTAAAAAGTCAAAAGGAGTTTCGGCCTTAATGGACATTTTGCATTGCTTCCCCTATTCCTGAGTCTTCTGGGTATTTCTCATTGCTTGAGCAGGACGTGGAACTTTCTGGATTAATAATCCAATGGCATAGACAGTCTTCAAAGAAGAGCACATGCCATTTCTCAAAATCTGGGATGTGTGAACGTGCACAGGAGTGTGTACACGCTCACTTGTGAAAGATACCGGCAACAGCTAGCAGTGTCTCTGATAAGCAGTCTAGTGTGTTATGTGCCATCTAGTACAGAAGGTAGGTTCTTGTAGGTCTGTGTTGCTTCCAGAAACTTTCACTCTGGTCCTACATTTGTCAATAAGCTCAGTGGATGTTTTTACCCCTGTGAGAGCAGAATTTGGAAATTCAAAGCAGGTCCTTGAACTCCAGTTAACCACCAGTTTGCATGCAAAGACAGCCTTTGAGGATGTAAATCTGTTGCCTCAATCAAAAGAGCAAGGGGCTCAGCTCAGGTGGATGGGAACAAGTGGCAATTTCTGTACTCCATTTCTGTATGAAGGGTTTACATCAACTGAAATTATTGCAGTCAGTGTACAGCTTGAGGAATCTTCCATCTAATCTGCCCACGAATTGTCAAGCTACTGCGTGCAGGGTGGTGTCGTAATATAGAACAATGACTAAACGTCACCTACCAGAAAGGAAAGGCAGCGGGGGAACCCTTTGTCACGGTAATAGCTCTGTGTTCACTGCTGAAGGCAGAGCTGTCTCAGAGGAGTGGGTCTTTCCAGCTGGCTATGGGCTGCTGCAGCAACGAGCATTAATAGCTCCTGAGGACAGATGATGTAAAACCAAAATCGCCTCCCTACATATCCTTGCAGGTGTTCTCACCTTCTTAAAGTGTGAAGGGCTGCTCCCCACTGTACCACCCTGCTGATCACCTGGCTGTATTGGGCTGGCTGTGTCACTCTGCAGTGGCATTTCTGGGGTAGATAGGAGTAGGCAAGTGCTTTAGATCCAGCAGGCACACACAGCCGAGTGATGGGGAGCAGCCTGCTTGTGGGAGTTAAGTGCTGCCTCTTGGATAATGCTGAGTGTGATTCACAAGGAATAAAATTTTAACTCTTGGGTTGTTCACACCACGGGAATACATTTTAAATCCGTTTTATTTTTTTGGCTAGGATTGCAGTTGTTGCCGCTTCTGTGGTGTGACAAGCACAATCACTCTTGACGCTGCTATGAAACACTTAGGAAGTGGGGAATGGAGTCAGTGCTCGAGGTGATGGCAGGCAACTCTGTTCCTCAGACCAGCGCTGTAACGCAGGCACTGTTGTTACTCCTCTGATGGACTCCCTAACCAGAGGTCTGTCAAATCATTTATCTTGGAGATGGAAAAAGGAGACTGACCACAGGAGGCCCAGCTTTGTAGGGTTCTGGGAAGTGTTCTCAGTCTGTAACCGGTCTTTGGAGAGTGGGTAGCTGCTGGCAATTCTCGCTTGAAGTGAGAAGGATCTTCACTGTAGATGAACGTAACAGCTGGAAGAACAAGGAACTCATATTATGGGTTAATGATAATTGGAGTGGAGGTGCGTGCTGCCCTCGGGGACTGAGTCCGGCATTAAGACTGGTGTATCTGTGTAAGTCTAGTTGCAAGTCAAGACAGAGATGGCCATAGCCACTGGAGGAGATACCAGAGTAGGCTGGACAATACTGCAAGAGAGCAAGGGTGGGAGCATAAGGTTGATATGGGAAAGAAATGAATCAAGCTAGGCTGGACCTTGGAGTCAGCTGGATGGCTGCCTGTTGTCTCAGTGGGCGCCGGCTCAAGGTTCAGTTACTGAATGCAGTGATGCTGTGCATGACTCATCCTGTCTTTGCCAGTCCGTGCAGTGCACGGTCTCCGCCCATATTTACAGGTAAAAATGCTAAAATAGTTCCTAATAAACATTCATGCTCAAAACCTCTAGCATTACTCCAGAGATGCTAATAGAGGAGATGGTACACCCAGGGCAGTCATCTCTCATTGCTCAGTAGCATTCAGAGAGCCTTTTGTGGTGCAAAAGGTTCAAAACAGAATGTAGATTTTATGAAGATCATGTTAAGTGACAGAGAGCAAGGGAGCTTGTAGACATGGCCTTTAGACTCAAAGCTGCACAGGATGTCAGTGCCAGGAACAATGTGATCCAATTGTTGGAGGGTCATAAATGGTTTCCCAGAAGCCTGGAACCTTTCACAGGGTAAGCATTACAGATCTTCTCTACCTGTTTCAGCCTGAGGAGCTATCCTCTTCTTTGGAGTGGAATCGGGTGCCACGTGTCTATAATAGAACTTCCTTGTGAGGGCTGTTAATTTGGTTAGATATTTGCTTAACAGCATGATTAGGTGATGTAAGGAGATACGCTGAATAATCCAGTGCCGGGAAGGTGCTAACCCAGGTAATGCAGAGGCAGGTGTTTCGGTACTTTCAGTACCATTGAGGAGGCAGTAGTATTGCCATGACAAATTTAATGAGTCCTTGTTTTTGGGTTTGTTTTCTGCCTCTAGCTGTGTTTTTATTCCATGTTGCGTAAGCGCAGCTTGTTAATCTGTAAATAAAATGAGTATGTAATAGAAGTGAAAAACGAGTTTACAGAAAACACCTTTTAATGCAGGCCTAAACGATTTCCCTTAACATCTATTTTTAGCTGGGTGGGGGCACTCCTTTCCTTTCGGAACCCAAAGGCACCTCTCGTTTCTTTTTTTATGCAAATGAGGCCTCCCACAACATTAAATCATTTTTTATTGACTACCGAGCCTGCAAAGAAATGGACTGAACTTTAATATGCTACATTACCATACCATAAAGCACAATTTGTAGATCTTATTTAGATTCTGTGTTGCTGCACTTCCTCTAAATACTTGTTATTACCGAAGGAGATTTACAGGCCCCGTTGAAAGAAAGAAAAAGTGCTCTCTATTTTGTATGCATTGGAACACCGGCTGTGCATGATTTCACATCTAAACCCCCTTGCTCCCAATTCTTTTCTGAAATTAAACAAGGCACATTATGCTGCTAGTTGCTAATAGAGCTTTTAATACGGCAGCATCCAGAACTTCTGCTGACTTCAAACAGCGCTGGGATCTCGCCCCTTCTTTTGTGCCACTAAGTCTGTGCTAACTTTGCAAATGGAGTGTTTATCTTCAGGCTGTGAATCCTCACTTCCTGCATCCTCATCCTCATTACTGCCACATGCACAGCGGCAGCTGCTATGCAGCACTTGGCAGGGAAATGCTCTGTTCCTTGGGAAATGCAAGTAAAATGCTGTCCTCCCACAAACTTTTGAGTAAGGCTGTGCACATACTCAGCTTGACAAGATACATGGCCTTGCTTTCTGTTGTTATAGATAGCTGCAGCCTCGTGGAGCCAAGGGAAGGGATGCATACCGAGATTTCATAATGATTAACCAGAGAGAAATGCATATGAGTCACTCTCTTTGAGTATAGCTCTCACCGAGGAACTAATGTTTTGCTCATGTTGACAGCCTTGGAGAATGACAACCTAGGGATGGCTAAGGAATATTCAAGCATTTTCTTGACGATGTCTCACCTTCCTTCTAGAAGGACGGCTTCAGAAGTGGAAGGGTGTTCAGTCATGCTGTCGTTTTCAGTACATGATCGCTTCCAGTGTGCCAAGAGAAGTGCTGTTTGTGCTGCCAGTCTCAAGGGAGAGCCCTTCCATGGTCAGGCTGGACTGCCTTTGAGGTGCTCTCCTGCTCACCTCTACCAGGCGAGCTCCTCGTCAGTGTGTCAAGTCCTCCATGGTCATCTGGGTCTCACAGCATTTCGAAACTCGTGAAGTTTCACAGCTATTTAAGAGGAATTTTCAGTCTAATTTCCACCATCACATAAACTTCCTGAGAATACTCACTACCTTCAAAAGTCAGCGCATTTAAGGTTGTGTATAATTTCAGACTTACTTATCTGGATCTGAACCCTAGCAATACTTACAGCATTATTGCACCAGTTTAAAAACAAAAAAGGCTTTGGGCCTGAAAAGCAATGGCTGCTGCATGAAAAGAGAGAATGATTTTATACACATATAGGCATACATACATATATATAGATATATATCTAAAACCAGTTTTCCTTTCCAGTTATGCACAGCAGTGAAAACTGAGTATCACTTTTGAAGCTTTTTGCAAGGATTTAATGCATAAATCTGGAGTCAGAATAGACTATTTTAGTCAGAAGGGACCTGCAATGATCTAGTTCACCACAATGATCCTCTAGTCCAACAGTGATTTAGTCCAAATCCTGAGAAATAACCATGACATATGTTATGAAATTTATGTTTAAGATAAGAAATTGATTAACAGATTGACAGTCAAGCACATTAGCATATATTTTTTTTTATTAACATATATCTTTTTCCTAAGAAAGCCTCTAAGGGAATTGCTGATAGTTGAAGAAATGACTGAGCAGTCTCTTCTAAGAGCTCTCTTATTTTTCTGTAGAGTATGTAAAAGGAAGTAAATGTGTGAATATACAGTATAAATATGTCTCTATGATAAAGGCCTAGTCTCTGAAAAGTTAAGAGACAGCTATCTCACAAACTAGGCAAATAAGCAGAGGGAAACATTTTTAATCATGTTTTAAAATGTGGAAATATTCTTTTTAAATAAGTTATCTAATGTCCAGCTCAGTCAGATGTATCCTATTACTCTGACATGTTTAAAGTTCTGAGTAGACAGTGATGGCTTATTCTGTTCTTTTTTCCCCCAGATTATTTGGAAATACATATGATGGCTCCAAGTGGCTACCAGCCCTGCTTCCTTAGGGCTCCATTCAGTACTGTTTACATTCCTGATCAAGGAATCGTTAAGGCAGTCCTCTGTCAGGAAAACACCTAAAGATGTCCAAACTTCTATACAGATCCCTTTGCATTGAAAAAGGATCCATTCAGTCAATCCACTTACAGTAATAAGCATTACCTATAGTAGCAAGCATTGTGCAGGATCATGGCCTCATGATTTAATATGCTTAAGGGAGATGATGTTAATGTAAAGAAAGGTTTCTGACTTATTTCAACTAATGGTAGAGTGGTTTTTTTGATTTTTTTTTTTGTTTCTGTTGTTTTTGGTTGTGTTTTTTTTTAGCTGAACTCTTCATGGAACAACGGCATCTCAAAGAAGCAGGCTTTTGTATCCAGGAGGCAGCTAGTCTTTTCCCCACATCTCATGCTGTACTGTACATGCGTGGGAGGCTTGCAGAGATGAAAGGCAATTTGGAGGAGGCTAGGCAATTGTATGATGAAGCGCTCACAGTGAATCCAGCTGGAGTGGAAATTATGCACAGCCTGGTGAGTTTGCAGGGGCTCAGCTCCATTATAGTATTTATGTTCCTGATTAACTGTAATAAGAGGGGAGAGGGCTCACGCTTGCTCTGGATGCCATTGTCTTCCTAATCCTGAGAGCAAGCGAATGTTCCAAGAATAAATTGGGTAGCTTGAACCTCTATTTTAAGACTGGATTGAATGTTTTTAACTAATTAGGACTTGTGTCAAAAGTAAATATTTTAATTGACAAAGGCTGATAGCTCTGGAAGTCAATTCATTGCTTTGTCTTTGCTGCTTTTCCTACTAACCATTACATGTTTTCAATAAGCAGTATAGTGATGTGTGAAAGATTTGAACTAAAATAACTACAGAATATCAATATATGCAGGGTTTGTAAACCTTGGCCTGGAGTCTTGTGTCTACTCAAATCAAGATAAACTATGAGTTCACAATAAAAATGGATCTCCTCCTTTTGTAGGGGAAGGGACTTCACATTTGTGGGGCAAGGATTCTTTTTTTTATTTTTTTGTACCACCCCCAAAACAACCTTATTTACAGACACAGGGCCTAGAGCATAACAGCAACAACAATAACACTCCAGGGAACTTTATGGAAGACCAAAACCCAGTTCTCTTCTGAAATCAGGGCAGTTAATCGTATTTCATCAATGATGTGTCTTGTCAAATGTAGCCCTTCCTAGGTCTCTCGGGGACTTTAGAAGTCTTTATTGACTATTTAATTATTACAGGAATTCTATATCCATGTGACCACCTTGTGTCTTTGGTAGCCGATTTCTGTTTCCAGGCATAAATTTGTTCCTGGTGAGGTTCACAGGCAACTCCAAAATGGAAGTGGGTATCAGTGGAGAAGAGGAAAAATCTGATGTGAAGTTATAATTGAGAGTAAAAAGTATAATTTACAGGCAAGGGATGAGATATTTGGTAATAATGGTTCAGTGCAAAACCAGCAAATGAGTAGCTGGTACGTACGTCAGGAGAAGGGTACAAAACAGCTATGCACACATCTGAATGATACAGGGCAATAATATTGCTTCTGTGCTGTGATCCAACCTTTACAAAACACGCCGGTAAAAACTTGGCAATGCAGAACAGCATTCTTTGCTCAGTTACTGTCATGACTGTGGACAAGTCACTGATACCAGAGCAGCCATCAAGTTAGATGCCAACATGATACTAATAGCTTTCATTTCTGTCTTATTTTGTGGGCAGAACCACATACTGTGTCTTCCCATTTCGGTTGCTTGCAATTTTCTGAAACTACAGTAATTTGGAATAAAATTTTCTGAGATGCACATCTGCTCTGGCCCAGTTTACTTTGGAAAATGTCACCCATTATGGCTTAACTGTTTCTGAAAATGAGGCTACAGGAGAGACCTTAAAGGTTTCTGTGACATTTTCTTTACTGCGCTTTAGTGTCTCCAGGATTGGGTTGTCTTTGTAACATACTAATATGCTTTTAACCATCCCTAAGAAAATCCTTCCTGGGTTATTCAAGTCATAACCTTTAAAAAACATGTTTTATATGTGCTTAGTAGATATGTATTTCTGAAACCTCTAAGGAACCCTGTGAATGCTCATTTCCTTCGAACCCCAGTAACGTCCATCATCTGTTAGTCAAAGGATGGGAGTAAAATTTAGGTGAGATGAAAAAGATGGAGATGGGGAATATGGGAGCAGAAACTCAGTCTGTAAGTAAGCAGGGAAGAGTAAAGATAAACTCAATAACAGGTGAGAGAAATAAGGACAAACCGAAAATAATATACAATAAGACAGGTAACACTGGATAACACTGGGTAGGTAAGAAGAATAAGACTGGGTTAACAAACTAGGCTGAGACATGTGGATTGAGGAGTGGGCATGTTGAAAAGGATTAATTAAAATGGTTGATCTTATGAGACAGACAAAGGAGCGTGAACCTGAAAGAGTTCTACTCCATACCCTTCAGTCTCTAAAATTCTGAATCTTCCCATGCTGGTGCCAGCAAGTATCAGTAAAAATCACTTGCTTAAGCATATGCCTCATCTCCTTTAGCTTGGCCGTGCTGGCAGCCTGTGGTTTGCACCTGTTAGCTAAGATAGCAAAGGTTTGGTCTATGGCAGTAGTTAGAGGATGCCACATAACAGCACTCCTTTGTATGCTTTTCCAAAAGCTAGGAAATTGCACATAACAAGTTAGAGGCATCTGATGAGCACTATAGAAAAGCCTGTAAAGAAATTAATCATTCTGCCTTCAGAACATAGCTGGAATAATGTGCAGTAAACAAGACTTTTAGGGCTATGCATCAAATAAAAAGGGGGGAAAAAATATCGAATGGCTGCTAGCTAAGTGATTTTGTCCTATGTACTGAATGAGACGGTGTCCCCATGGAGAACTTAAGACTGGGTTTATGCAATTGAGGATATAATGTACTAAATAGTAAATTTTGCATCTCCTGGAGGCCATCAGAAGAAGACTGTATGCCTTTGTGAAATGTATGTATTAGCCAAGTACTAGCTGTACTGTTATTAAAAATACAAGTTCTTGAGCACAGCATGTTCAGTCCCCTACCAGAGGGAAATGTATGTCTTGGATTATGCAAGAAGCCAAACTAGATTATCAACTAGTTCCAAGTGGCTTGAAACTATGCAAAACGCATACACAGACAACTGAAATTAAACTTATATATGCTGTTTCAGTGCTAGTCTCCCCAAACATTTGAGTACATAGTTTTCCCACTGAAGTAACATTGTTGTGGGTGTGTAATAATTGAGGGAGAGAGGGTCTGGTTATGAGAATTCCTGTTTGACTCAGTGCAATTGGTATCCAACTGACCTAGTCCACTTTAAGGGAAAACTGTGCTGTAGACAGTGCCGATTCTCCCTGGCGTATCAGCATCAATTAGCAAAGTAGTCATGTCTCTTCCCCAGGGTTCTCAGAAATGGGTTGTCAAAGCTATATTTGGAAAAATCCAACCTGAAGAGCGTTGCTGGCTTTAAATGAAGGGCATAGATCTAGCAATGAATGAGTCCATCGGGTGTCAATAACTTCACTTTTACACAGGGTAGAGTCACCACCGTAATAAACACAATCTCTTTCCCAGTGTAGCTGAAAAGGGCTGCGTTTATAGAGTGTTTACAGTAGCTGTCAAATCACTGTGCTTTCCATATAAAGCACACTGCTGCTTGGAAGAGCCACACCGTACAGCAGGACCGCAGTGCTGAGTGTGTCTGATGGAGGTGGGTAGCAGGCTCCGCTTCACAGCGGGGGCTGTCGGCAGTTGGTGGCCGATGCTCTGGTAAGCAAACCACAGGCACACTGAAAATACCACGTAGTCGTGCTGCTTCTTGTGTACACTTGCATTTTATACATCATGCCACAATCATAGAATGTGTTAGGATGGAAGGGACCTTTAAAGATCATCTAGTCTAACCAGTTTGCAGTAAAGGGGGAACAGGGACATCTTTAACTAGATCAGAATTGGGATCCTTAGCTTGTGCTAAGAATCCACCAATAGCCTTTACAAAGTAAATATTACTGGCTGTTTCCTAATCTAAGGAAGCACATTTGTTGTGCAGTTCTGTTTTCATGTAGGAAAAAAAAAACCCAGAATTATTTTTTGGGGCTGCTGGGACCATATTTATGTACCAAAGTACTCCTCGTGAGGTATGGAGCTACTCCTTTGGTTGAACAACTGTTCAACTGCTGCAAGAAGCAATTAGCTTGGCTTGGCCCTTAGAAACTGTATATACTGTAAGACCACAGATTTCTGTAGGAAATACGACTTCCTAAGGTTTTTTTTTTTCCATATTTCTCATTCTGTTCTACATGTTTCTTTTTGTCTTCTCCTCCTTTACTAGAACAAGCCCGTTCATTCTTTCTTCTTCCCTTTCACAGGCTCCTTTTGGGGCCTGCTTGCAAGTATTGCAGAGCACTTCTCCCTCCCAGGGGTGTTGATGGAGTTTCCACTGAGTTAGCTATTGTCACTGATCCAAAACCAAGAGCTTAGCCCATATCCCCTTGTCTTACATTCTGACTAGTCAGCCATGCCAGATGTTGACCTCTGACAGCATATTTCTAAACCAAATAACTACAGCTTATTTCTTTCAGTATGTACCAAATTTGGTTATCTAACATCATGATATACACAGTTTTGGGATGGTGGTAACAAAACTGACGTGCCCAACCAAGTCAGAAAATAGAACATAAGCCGGAGCAGATGACACCTCCTTGGAAAGCAATACACAAATCCACCTACCTGTATGTCATAGAGAAAGATGTTGAAATTTGCTAGTTCCCAGCCACAGTGCATTCAGTACCATTCTCCCTTTTGATTCAGAGGAGAAAATCAATGCCAGCATATTGGATTTGAGTCCTAAAGCTCCAGATGTAATATTGCAAGAAAAACATGCTGAGATATTCAGAAGATTCCTGCCCAGCATGCATCTCACACAGCACTTAGTCAAGTTAGAGCAATTTTCAACATGTTTCAGTTCAGGGAAGAAGAAAAAGAATTGTTTATTTATAAGGGAAGGAAATGGGCACCCTCGTCTTCGTCACTGTGCCAGATTTAATGAAAATAACAAAAACCCCATCAAAACAAAGGAAAAAAATTGCTTGACTCATACTTGAGTCTTATTGATTGCAGTGGAAGATTGTTATGATTCCTCACTTCTCTTGAAGGCTGGGGTGAAGATGATAAGGTTGTTATCAGAATGCCATGTAGCTGACTGCACTGCCTCATCCTTGTGCTTGATAGCAAAACAAAGTGCAATATATATTGAGATTTGTTTTTATGAAAGTGAAAATGGAAAGCAGTCTTCATAATGTATTTCTGTGTTCTATTGTGACCACATAAGTGGGTGGAAAACATAATCTACTGAAAATGTATTTGATTTGTTCCATAATCAAGTCAAACAGAGGTAACACCAGAGTTGGCCTTTTTCTTAGACAGTCATCTGCATCACGAAACATAAGGTTGGCAGCCACAGCAAGGGCTTTATAGTCGTGTAGTATCCTCCAACTTCAGGTGGGAAAACAAGCTTCCCACTCACCTGAGTTTGTCACCTAAGCTGTGCCAGCAAATTGACTGTAGGCTGTTTTGTGACCCTTGATTTCTGAGATTAGCATAGATTTTGACATTGCTCCAAGAAGGCCTGGTTAATTTTTGGAGCAGTTCCCATAGTAAATGCGGTTTGGGGGATATCAGCCATGCAGCAGTTGAGGTTGGAAGGGATTTTAGGAGATTATATAGTCCAACTCTGCTCAAGCAGGTACCCAGGACCATGTTCAGCTGGGGTTGAATGTATCCAAGGATGGAGACTCTACAACCTCTCTGGTTGGGCAACTTGTTCCAGTGTTTGATCACCCTTACAAATAAACAAAGCTTTTTCTCATGTTTAAATGGAATTTCTTAGTCCTAACTCTCTTGGCTTCTCCTTGTATGACACGTGCTCCACTCTCTTATGTTTATGGCCCTTTATTGGACTCTTTCCAGTATGTCCATGTCTGCTTTGTACTGGAGAGCCCAGAAGTGGACCCTGTACTCCAGGTGTGGCCTCAGCCGTGCTGAGTAGAGGGTAAGGATCTCCTCCCTCGACCTGCTGGCAACTCTCCTAACGCTGCCCAGGATACTGTTAGCTGCCTTTGCCGCAAGGGCATGTCTCTGGCTCATGGCCAGCTTCTTGTTCACTGGGTCCTTCTCTGCAGAGCTGCTTCCCACCCAGTCATCCTCCCAAAGTGAATCTGAAGCTAATACCAGGAATTTTTTCTGCAAGTAGATCCTAAAGGTCACATTGGCATAACTCTGCTGGGACAGACCAGAAGTTCAGCTGGTCCTCAGCAGTTGTATATGATACTTCTAAGGTTATAACTTAGTCCAGAGACATCCTGAAGTAGACACAGATTCTACTTGCTTATTAATTCACAGTGGGCTTTTCCTTCATGAACTTGTTTTAAGCCTGTGTTAACTTTCAGCATTCACAGCACTCTTTGACAAGGAGACCCACGGGTCTGCTTTCCGCTGAACAGAACTGCCAAATTTTCCATGTTCCTGATGCAGCTCTTCCTAGTACCATGTTGTTGTTCTTATGGAAGTCATAAAGAACCACTGATTCTTGTTCATCTCCCCTCTTGTTACTAATTTTGATAGATACCTCTCCCCAGTCCCTTTTGTTTCATTATTGCTGTTGCCTGTCTCTGAACTTCTTGCAGTTCTTTTTAAGATGAGAGTAATGCACTTTTAAAAATTAGTTTAGCTTCAAACACAGTGTTGTAGACTCCATGTTAAAAAACCCCTCGCTGTCCCATGGACTTCTACTTACATAGTTACTACCTGTATACATTTTTATACGAATACAGTTGTCTATTTCAAATGTTTTGTATTAGCCTGACCTCGTTATCACAGCTCTTGTTTACATCTCTTCGTGCCTGCAGGGGCTAGATGATTTTTTTTCCTGAACACTCAGCATCTCGAGTGAGTGGCTTGTGATTTATAATGGTGGGGAGCAGTGTGACAGCGTTGACTCGAGTCCTTGCAGAGGTGTCGGTGTCCTAGTCTGTGAATACAACACAGTCAGCAAGCATGCGGTTCTAGTCTTTGATGGATATATGTATGTATTCTGCTTGCCAGAGGCATCCTTTTAGCTGGTGGAACACAGATTTTGCTCTGCTGGTAATGCTAGAAGGTGAAGAGCTTGCTCGAGAACAGGTTTCTGTGTTGATTATGTTCCTTTTGCCTGAGAAGTACATTGCTTACTAGATTTGAGATTTTAAAACTGTATGATGCTTTGTTTAAATCTTCTGCTTTTAAGTGTTCAGTTGGTTGCAAGGGATGAATAAAAAGAAAGAGCCTTTACAAAGAGTTTTGAACTGTTTAATTTGGCCTTCATTGTGTACTTAGGATGCAGTTTCGTGTTTGTTTTAGTACAAGAATCAACCTTTTGTCTCCAGACTCATATTTGGTAGCATCAGTATAATCTGAAGACTACAGTTTCCACTGATTAGAACATGGAAATGAATTATTTCTGTTCATTTATTTCATTTTACTTCACAGCATGGTGCATGCATCCTTGTTTTCAAAGGCATCCATTCACATAATAAAAGCATGGCTTGATTGCTTAATATTTTTAAGGATGACATGCATTACTTCCTTGGGGATTTGTTTCATGCTGCCATGAAGTAATCATATAAATCATGGGGCAGAATCTCAGCATGAGTAAATTATCATAACTCCATCATACTGTGGTCTGTATGTCTAGTAAGGTAGCTAGGACCCTAATTAAAAACATTTTTACCTTGAAAGCTGAAGTTAGAATGCTTTCCCTGCTTAAATGTGAGAACAAAAGAGCATAGTTTTCACATTAATAGAGTTATTTCTCATCTAAAGAGCTGCTTTATGTCTGTAGTTTATCCAACTTGTTTGCTGTTTTGTAGATAAATATGCCATGGTCTTTTTCCATTTTCTAGTGACATTCAGTTTTTTGTATTTGCGTGCAGAGACTTGAACATCACAATTAAACTGCATCTCCCTGTAGTGAGGAAAACTGTACAAGTGCCCTAAGTACAATTAGGTGGATAATTGTATCTGGAGACACAAGGAGCGACCTGGTTTTATCTGTTCTGGATATATTTCTTCCCAGCTGCATTTGATGCTCTTGCTTTGGCAGAGGTGATGAGCAGAGATAGGGGCTGGGTAATTTTGATTAAGTGGACAGTTGTACTGCTTTTGTGATACTGAGAATTATTTTTCATTACCACAGCTACTACTAAAATACTTAGAGGGAATCTTTAAGAAATTGCTGTCGTGTCATAAAAACTTGTATTTTGGTAGATAATGACAGCAAAGGGAACTTCTAACTGCTGACATACAAAACACTTGATGCTTTGCTAGTAACACTTTGTAAAGGTGGTTTTATTTTCTTAAACACACATGTATGTTGAGTTTATATGTATTTCTGGATGGTATCGGATGTGTTTATTATTTATGCATATTGCCTGCGAGTTCTGTGTGTAAAACATGCCTCAGGAGAGGGCTACTCTAAGGTTTTGATCCGTCTTGAGACTACAGTTTTTAATTACATCGTGCCCGTGTGATCTGGGGTCGGTGTGGCTTCTGAGTTGCAACAGTAAAATGCGTAGAAATAGAAAAACAGAGACCAACATTGCCAATTAAAGTAGCCAAGGCACTATGTATCCCACGTCCTCCAAGCCTGAGAAGCAAAGAGCCGCGTTATTAGGGCTGTTTGCGGGGGATGCTGACGGCAGGGGTGATCTCTTGGCCTTTGAGAAAGAGCGAGATAGAGGACCCAAAACAAACGTGTGAGACCAGGCCAGCTCGCTCCTGGGTTCTCTTCCCAAGCTGAGCACCATTTGGTGTTTTTTATCACAACACTTCAGGCTGGGGCTTTGCTACTGTTGTGCAACAGGGTGGGTCCTTCCTCTTTCGGAGAGGGAAGAAGAAGAACTGTGGCTCCGTCATTTTCCATTGAAGGCAATTCACGCAGGAGGGCTGGGAGGGAGGTGGAGCCCTGGCTCTCGCCATCCCCGGCACAGCCAGCTCCGCTCCGCTTTCAGCTGCGATTATGTGTCACGCTTCACTCCAAACCTCTGTAAAACAGGGATGAAGCTACTAATCTGCTTCATCTGGGGTTTGCGGAGGTTAATTAATATCTGGGCGGACTTTGAGACGACAGGCGCTCTGTAAGAGCAAAATCTTATTTATTGTCATTATATGTCTCGGTTCCAGTGGCGCTTTATTCATTTGGGCTTTTGGACCACAAATTATTTTGGGCAAAGCACCCCGACTGTTGAGCAGAAATGATGTGCTTTACAGCTTTACAGCTCCGAGTACCCTTGTGTCCCCAAATGTAAGCAGCGATGAGAACGTTATTGCAGTGGGAGTGGGATTTAGGAGGCGGATCTGTGAACTGTTTCTTCCTCTCTCAGAGATTTGTTTTCATTAGAGGAGTCTGCCTTGCCTGCGTGCTGCGCCTTGCCCTCCATTGCACTGATAGATTGTTAGGAGCAGTGCTGGGAAGGACGGAGTAAACGGAAGCGAGCGTGAATCTGCCGACTCTGTAGCACAGCCCTCTCCTCTTCCTGGGGATAAGCTGTGACAACACCAGCAAAAAATAGCTTTTTGCAGGAGCGGAGGAAGGGCGCTTCCTTTCTCTGACAGCGAGTGTATCCTCCTGCTCTGCAAATTCAGTTCAAGCAGAGCATCTTCGTACCGGCACGGTTCTGCAGTTTCCCCGGGTGAGAAGGGGTTTGGATTTTTAAGAGATGGCAGACCTAAAGGTAGAAAAAGCATCCAAGTAGGCAGGCACTACGAGCCTTCCCAAAAATGGAGCAATCTTGAACAAAGTGCTTTGCTTTTTTTTTCTTTTTCCTCTTTTTTTTTTTCTTTCTTAATTAAGTAATGGTGACAGTCAACAGGAGATTCTACCAAGCCAAAGGAAGACCAGTGACATCTTCTGTGATGCAGCTTGGAGAGCTACAGACTCTGGGACTCTCTTAGGTCTACCTAATATGGAGTGCACAAGGAAACACTGGCAGGGTGAATTTGCTAAGTCCTAGTCTCCAGCAGGGTATTTTTGGACTACTCTGGTAGTACAAAACAATTAAACAGTTCAGCCCACCCCTAAGCTTTCCCTTGATGTGGGGAAATCCCTATATGCTGTTTACAATTTTTTTCACAATTTTTTTTTCTGTTCAGTGTGCTGTGTTTCTCCAGTATGTTGGAGACCAGACAAATGGTGACATAGAGGTGTGTAAGAGAAAGGGAGAGGAAAGAATTGTAAGGGACATAGAAGAGACAGCCAAAAAAGCACAAACTGCTGCTTACTTTAAAATACTGAGGCAAAGAAAGCATTGACTACTCAGAGACAGCTAAAGTATGTTATTTTCTCTTCCATTAGCCATTCAACTGGTTGTTTCTTCCTTTTCTGTCCCTCTCTGCCTTGCAGTTTTCTGCAAGGGATCAGCCCAACTTTGATTTGCCCCAAAAGGCTCTTTCAGTGCTATTTATTTGCTGTTTTATCCAAGAAAGGTAAAACTCACTACAAGGAATCAGAGAGTGCACTTAGGTCAGAAGCTTGTTCCAGTAGTGTTGAAGGAGTGTCTGAAAATAACAGAACAATCCAGGACCAAGAAATTGTGAGGAACTCCTCAGCACTTTGGAGAATTCAACTCCTGAGGCGGGATCTCAGTATGTTTCCTGTTTGTTCTTTGTGACATCTAAACTGGGCGCTTTTTACATTGTTGAAAACACTCCTCGTTTTCTCTCATCCTTCCCCATGCTTCTGTAAAGCTCTGCTGTATCAGTGAGCTGCTGTTTAGTATTACTGCTGTGACTTTTGCCTATGTTTTTGTGGAAGTGCTCAAGAGAGAGAAGCCCTGGCTGGAAAAGAGTAGGGAATAAAACCCAAGCCACCTGTGCTGGTCAGGGATAGGCAGGAGAGAACTTGACTTGTCAGGGTAGCAAAACAAAGCCTGGGAAAGGATACATCTGCTCTCTGTATGTATGTGTGGAAACAGCGAGTGCCGTGGGGAGATAAAAGGGAGCTGAGGGATGCTATAAATTATGGATGGAGACTGAAGAGAGTTCCCAGCCACCAGTGCAGAGAGGTTCTGCACCAGCCTTCCAGGAAGAGATACAGGGAAACCAATCTGACCTCTCTGATACTGGAGCTTGATCAATTTACAGGGTGGGGAAGGGGAGGCAGCCCCAAAGGTCCCTGTAAGTAGGACTTAACCAAACCCAAAGCACCGCTTGCCCATTCGGGCATGCAGGCTGCCCTGCCCAGACCACCATTGACTAAATTCTTGCAGTCCTCCCATCTGATCTGAAGCCCAGAGTGGCCAGCTAGAAATGCCCTGCAGGCCCACCTGCTACCCCGCCTTCCTGTTTCCTTTTTCTGTTTAAGAACTTCTGTTCCCAGAAGCATTTTGTAATTATTTTGAGTTCTGTTATTTTTTAAATTAGAGGTGGAGTTTGTTAGAAGGGCTTCCCTGGAACACAGCCCTGACCTCCATTCTTTTTAATGCATGTTTTTAATGAGTTGTCAGGAGGCTTGTGTGTATTGTGGAGTGCAATGGTGGATGTAGCTGGACTCAGGAGAGTTGCCTTGAAATTCTCTTAAAAGTAAGCAGCATTGTGGCAGCTCAGCACTGTTGACAGTAACATCAAGTCAGGTTTAATAGCATAGTTCCTTATTGAATGAATCCGCCCTGTAGGAAGCAGTATGACCTTCCTGTGTGTGCACAGGGCAAAAAAAAAATCAATGTTAATCCCTTGGGAGGAAAAATACAAGATTAACGGAACAGTTGAGTGAGTCTAATGAGAATCAGATGGCAAGAATGTTAATTTGGAAAGATACTCATATAAGCTGTCTGAAGGTGTAACATAACACGGTGGTTTCCATATATCACCAAATGCCACGTATTCTCCTCAGATACGTATCTACAAGATGTAATTTAATGGATATGCAACTCCATTGTCTGGCTTCCTGACAGAACAACGGGGGATTTTCAAGCTAATCACCTTTCAGAGGGGAGATTTATGGCTAGTGCAGTTAGCAGAACCTTTTGGGCACGGACTGGAGACAGTCTTTGGGTGCAGCATACCAACTGGGACCTGCTTAATCAGAAACAGGCTTGAGCATCTCTGTCTCGCGGTTGCTCTCTGGAGTCATGCAGTTCACTGGCATTGTTGAAAATAGTGTTTGCCTAAATCAGGCCTCATTACTGGTATTTTTGGAAGCTGGGTGGGTAGCAATTTTTCTGTCGTGCTTTACTTAATAGCCACCGGTTTTGTAAGCAATAAACAAAGCGATGGGCTTTTATACTTCACTTCTCAGAGTCTGAGGTGCCAATTCCATTTTCAAGTTGTAGGTGGAAATTTGCGTTACCTAGTTCTAGGCTTTAGGTTAGTGTAGGTGCATTGGTCACTCTATCCATCTGTTGCCTGGAGAGGGATTTCTCCAAGGTTGGTGCAGAACCCCTTTTGTTGGGCTTCTGCTCTGCATTGCCTTGTGGAAGAGCCTACCCCTGCTCTTCTCCTGACGATGCAGGGACACTGTGCAAGTGGGTGCCTATATTTATATAGATCACATACCTCTTCAGTCACATGAGGTAGTTGAGTGTCTGGTGTGTGGCCTAAGGCAGGAAATGAGGTGAAATTACATTGGCTTGTTCCAGAGATATTACTTCACTGATGTTTTCCTGTTTAGCCTGGTTCTCTCATTGCTTGTGTTCACCTGTTCAGCATTCATTTTCCTACAAAGAGTAGGCTCATAACAGCATCGGGTTTACAGCTGCATCACTTACAGGGCTGTATCTGCTTTCCAAGATTGTCACCAGCATAAGAGACTGCAAATAAAAATCAGCTGGAACACACATGGCAGCATCTCAGTAGTGCCGAGCTGTACAGTGGAGATTATTTGTTTATGCTTTTATTTGCCAGTGTTGACTAAACAAAGATAAGAATGTAAATGCTGCAGCAGAGTTTCCCAAACAGGATTACAGAGGTGATAGGAGCTAGCACTTAGCATTGCAATAATAGATGCCATTGGGAGAGACATCACTGGGACACACATCACTGCCCGCTGCTCTTACATTCTAGGAGCAGAGCAGTGAAAGAAGAGGCAGGTCTGTGGAGCTGTATGTGAGGTTTGCTGCTTTATTCAGGATTTGAGTCCTGAGGATTTTATTTCCTCTTTTAGGATTTGATTCATTGGGTTTGTACTGTGTGAGCTTTGCTTTGACTCCCCCAAAATCCCCAAAATTGTGGTTAACGTGGCTCTGAAGGAGTGCCTTTCTTTGAGCTTTACAAGTTTCACAACAAACCAGGCAAGCTCAATATAAGCTCTGAATTGAGTGGGGAACAGGCCTCCAAAACAGCTAATTTTGAATGTCAGTGTGCATGGCACAAGGCTAATTGAGATACACAGAAACTGCCATGTGCCTTCTTAATTGCATTTAGACAAGATGTACAGTATTTGAGTCAGCTCGGCAGTGTTCCAGCTGATGAAAGCATTGATGATACCTGACACCAGTGATGATATATTAAGTGCACTTAATATCTTAGCACACATGTCATGAGGCACATTAGAATCATAAAAGAATTTAGGAGAGAATGGACCTTTCCTCTGGAGGTCATCTGGTCCCACCTTCTGCTCATGGCACAACCAACTCCAAAATACAGAGGAGATTGCTCAGAGCCATGTCCAGCTGAGCTTTGAGTATTTCCAGTGATGGATATTCCTCCACCTCTCTAGACACATGTTCTGGTGCTGCACCACCCCTTGTGAAGAATTGTTTATTGATAGCAAATCAACCAGAATTTCCCTTCCTGCACCTTAATCTGTTGCAGCTGAGGACCTTTGAGAAAAGTTTAGTCCCATCTTTTTTTCCAGTCACCCATTAGGTAGCTGAAGATGGCAGTCGGATACTTCCGTAGCCTGGAGAGGGAAAGGCTGAATAACTGCTGCTCTCTCAGACTCTTCGTAACACTGTGGTTCCCCATGACATCTCAGTTACTCTCCACCTGCCCTTCTCCAGTTTGTCATCATCTCTCTGGTACTGGGGAACCCAAAACTGGTGGCAGCACTCCAGATCCTGTCTCACAAATGCCAAACAGAATGGACTAACCACTTCTGTCCGCTATGGTGCATTGCCTAATGCAGTGCAATATGCCATTAGCCTTCAGCACTGCCTGGGGGTCCTGCTGGCTCCTGTTCAGTTACTGTCCACCAGCATCCTTAAGTTCTGTTCTGCAGAGCTGCTTCTCCCCAGTTGGCATCCAGCCTGTACAGTTGTGTGGGGTTATTCCATCCCAGGTGCAGGAGGTCACTGTTCAGCAAATATGATTCCTCAAAGCTCCAGAATAAAGCACTGAAGTGACAAGCAAGACCTGCATTGTTAAGCGCTGGAGGCAAATCACACATAATGACTTTTACACTCAGAGTGAGTAAAAGATTAAGTTTGGTCAGCACTTAAATAAAATATAGAGCAGCCATCGCTGAGTTCTGCTGAGGTTTTTAAACTCTGAATTCTTCCGTAACCCACGGTGCCCTTTGTACAAAAAGCCACACAAGCATCCAGCAGCGTGGGGTTTTTCCACATTGTAGACAGTAAGGAATGGTATTGCCCAAGGCAACATGAGCAAAAGCAGAGAAATGTGATAGTGTTCAGCCTGTTGGGAAATCCCTAGTCGCTGGAAGGCTGCTAGAGTAAGGCACCTTTAGTAGGAGGGCCCCTGGTGTGACCTTGTGATTTTGTGCTTTTGGTGTTTGTGTGTAAATAGGCAAGCTTCTGGAATGGCTCTGGCATCCTCTGTGACCTACAGCAGGGAAGTAAATATATGTGTATGAGCGCATACACACATGTTGGTGAACCTCAGAGCTACAAGGAATGTCATCTCAGCTGGTCCAATGGGCTCAAATCTGGTATGAAACCCTAGATAGAAGGAGCATCTTCTGTGTTCCTTGATCAGTCTCTTTTGGTGTGGGTCTGGCATTTTGGAAAGGGGACAGGTCCCCAGTGCCATGGGATAGTGGGCTGTATGTGCCCCAGGGTGGAGCAGAGTAAGAAAACGAAGAGCCATGTTCTCAAGAGGACTTGCTTTTCAGAACTAGCCAGGCGCCAGGGCAGGAGGAGTCTGTGATTAATTGAAAGAGCGAAGCTGTGTTTGTAAGCAGTTAGCGAGCCTGAAAGGAGTGGGAGGCTGAGCAAGGGCAATGCTGGGTGCCTGACATGGAGAGCCGCTTGGAAGCCACTGCCTGGGCTTTGGCTGTCGTGTATCTAGTGCTGTTAACCCTGGGGGTCATGGAAAACTGCTGCTCCCTTTATTAGCGCGGCAAACGCCGTGGCTGTTCGGCAGTAAGCTGAGCCTGGTAGCCTCTTGTCTCTCCTGGTGTTACAAGCAACAGCTCCCCCTTCTTCTCTGCAACCTGTCAAGCCGATCTGTAGGCTGCAGATCTCAACACCTGCATTGAACATGACAGGAACCAGCACTAGCGAGGAGCGTGCGGCTGAGATCTAGCACTCCTTCAGCACGCTCACACACAGCATACCAACCCGGTCACACCTCATAGGGATCGGAGGATCAACCACGAATTGCACTGAAAATCAATTCTCAGGCAGCCCAGAGATTGTGATGTTTGTTTGTTTGTTTGTTTTAATGAGGAGAAAGGATAGCTTCATCCTTCTGTAAATACTCCCTGGGGCAGTGTTCCCCAGAGCAGCTGATGGAGTGCAGGTTCGGCACTTCTGTGGAACTGTATGGTTTTTAGTGAGGGCAGTATTATTCCCTTGCATCTAAACAAAATCTCTAGAATTTCTGAACCTAGTTATAGTAATTTTTGTGCCAGATTGGCAGGCAGTGGTATTTTCTCTTTGAGGCTGTCACTTGCAGCTCCGCAGAGCACAGGAGTGACTAATACTGACAAATGAAGCTAGGTCAAATTAAACAAATGCCACAGTAAAGCATATCTAAAGTCATGTATGCTCCCTTACTGCATGGTGGGGCTCAAAGCTTGGCATGTTGCAGGAAACCATGTAGAGTTGTTAATATACAGCCAGACCCCACAGCTTTAAAATATTTTCTGAACTGAGATTATGTACATCAAGATAGTTCAGGATGGGCTTCTGCAGGTACAAACAGATATAAGTTCTTCTTGTGGCTCCAGTGAGAGTTAGGAGATTCTGCACGTATTTCATGCACATTAAGAGCAAAATTGCCTGCAGTATCTTAGGCATTGGGTTCATGGATCATTTGGTATCCTCTTTGCCTGAAAAGTGTCTTACTTCAAGAGCAAGAAAAGTAAATAAATGTAGAGAGAGACTGATAAAACCCACAAGCCCTGGAGATTGCCAGGCTTTGGGAGCAGAAACCCTCACTTTTGGATGTTGTTCCTAGAATACCACAAATAGGTCAAGCAAGCAACCTTGAAAGCTCAGAACTGCAATTCACTGACGATAAATGATTGTGCAGGTATTTGAGATTAAGTGTTAATTTCATGTGTCTGCAGCTTTAAATTATTTCTCTCTGAGTATCACCATAGTGACCAGTGCTTAGAAGACTTTCTCCAGTCATAGGCTTTGCGTTTCTCTGAGAAATTCTCTATTGTATATTACTTGCTGGCTGACACAGCAAATCAGACAGACTGGAAGCATATACCATTTTTAACTAATCTCTTAGTTTGAATAGCGAAGGAAGAACAATCAAAGGAAATAGTTTGGAAGTAACCCATTGTTTCAAAGCAGCTTTCCCAAACCAGCAAATATGAAATAGCAGCATCAAAAATAGCAGCATCACAAAGTAAAAACAGTGTATATGTGAGATCCTTGAGCCAAAAGGCAGCCTGTTTTTTATAAATTTATTTTTAGCTTGGTCAGCTGTACTAAGTGATTTTATCAATGTAGCTAGTCTCTGGAATAAGAGTGCTCACATACTGTAGCGGCAGCACAGGCAGCTATGGCAAGTCATGATATATACATGTAGCACAAAATCCCTTCAAATCAAATTCATACAACTGAAATTCTGTAAATGGATTAAATCTTGATAGCTTTGCACTACGCAGTTTCACAAGCTGGCATGAAACAGGGATAGAAGAGCAGCCCCGTTGGAAGTGCAGCCCAGCTATTTTTGCATACTTTGAACTAGACGACTTGCAAACTTTTTCCATCTCAGTGGTCACAGAGCCTGTCACAACTTGAGAAGAACCAGAGGGACTGCCTCTTTGCATCTCCTATTAGAGAGAGCTCCTTTTAGAAGAGACTTCCTTTGTTCGGATACCACAGAGCTGATGGTGAAAGGTGAAACCTTTCAAATGAAAAAGAATTGTGATGGCTTTTAGGTACCTGTGACAGCATATCCCAGTGCTTAGGGCAAGGAAGAAAATCATATACTGTGCCTTTAACACTACCTAGGCTTGAGATGGTAGGTAGGATTTGTTGTTCTCAAGGAAGCAGCTGTGTAGGTGTGGATGCCACCCCCTCCCCAGGTGGCTAGCACTGCTACATACTGCGTTGACAAGCTTAAGTAAGGTGCTTGAACATTATTGTCCCTCCCTTAACTTCATGCAACACAAGCACTTGATGCCTCCACAGCTCCTCCAGGATGCTGGGAGATCGGCACCTCAGGAGGTGAACCAGGCAGGAGACAAAAGTAATTATCCCAAACAAAGCCGCTGTGCTTCTAGTAATCCCAGTCAGTCAGAAGGAGGAGATGCAAAAAGGTCTGGAAAGCAGTTGGCTTTCTGCGGTACCTTACATCTCAAGTGCCAACTAACTGCAGTTGTGGTCAGCAGCTCTGGCTGCACAACACAGGACAGGGGATGACCAAGGTCAGCAGGACAAAGTATTTGACAAGCAACAAGTCTAATGCCTTAAAGAATAAAAGATTTTTTTCAAAATGGAATGAAACTCTGTAGCAGGTACAATCTGAACATGACCTGCTGTGGCCTCCTTCGCATGCACTATGATACACTGCATTATGGGGCTGTTTATCAGCAACAGAGCCATGGGTTGGCATTCAGTGTTAGCCCTGTTCTCCAGCATACCACCAGCACCCCTAATTCAATACTCAAAGCACATGTTTGGCACAAGCATCTTAGGCTAGTTCTGTCTGGAGTTATTTTGCTTTGCAAGTGATCTTGGGAAGGAGTTTGCCCAGCCTTTAAAACCCAAACCCAGGTATACCTTTGCAGAGTGTTTTTCAGCATGAGCAAAGCTAGTGCGCAATCAGGAGTGAAGAAAAAGAAAAAAGCCTATTTTCAGACTTTTCCTAAGCACAGCAGGGTCACATAGATTTCTCCTTAAGAAACTCCTGCAGCTGTCCATCAGATCTAGCCAGCAGCAAAGGCTGGGAGCAGAATGGGGACTGGAGGAGGGATTTCGTTCTCATACTGGGCCAGAGCCTCTGAACAATAAAGCCAAGTGGGTAAAAGCAAAAGACATGTTAACTGAAGCGAGCTGAACTGTTCCTTCATCAGTGCCGGAGGCTCTCTGGCTTTATACTGCATTTAATTCTGTCATTGGAGGGCCCAGTTCTGCACTGATGATAGGAGGGTGATTTTCTCCATCAAAAACCCTAGACGTTAACATCGTAAAAACCAACTTAACTGCTCTGATCTTTTTGTTTAAACCAAGCCTAAACAAAGGTATTATTATTTAACTAGAAGCTCTGTTTTAAAAATAGCAAAAATCCAGTATTGCACGTGATAAACTCTAGATCCTGGTTAAGCTATACCCTAAAAACCACAAAATGGAGATGATGTTGAAAATCCTCAACCAGCCTCACCCCATTAAAGCTACCGAAGTTTTGCCAACGTGTCCTCTCCGGAGCTGTGGCCAAGGATTTAAGAGGTTTGTGTTTGCTTAAAATTGTCTCCAGACTACCTGAAACTAAAGGCCTAGGATCTCTGCAGAGCTATTGGGCATTGTTTTTATTTGTTTTCATCTGTGCATGAATTTCTTTGAAAATACCCAGCAGAGCAATAAGAAGGGATTGTTTTTAATCTTTAGAGATGATAGCATGCTGTTACGCATCAAGGACACTCAAAAATAAAGCATCAGATAAACTGTACTAGGAGGAGGTTTTTTTGCTTTGTTTTGTTTTTAACTCGGGGCTCTTCCAAAAATAAAATGCATTCTCCATGGAGCTCACTGCCGATGAGACATCTATAGGTTCGGCCTGTCATCCCAGAAGCATTAACACCACCCTGTTCAGACAATTTACATGTGAGCTTGTGTGAAAGCGCAGCTGGACTCTGCCAGTGCTCAGCACCCTGAGGGAGGGCGGTCATTATCACTGCAGGGACAGCTGGGGCCTGGCCTTCAGCCAAGGCCTTGCTTAATGCAACCAGAAGATTTCAGTGATGCAGGGTGGATTTTTACATCCCCTTCTCTGGGAGAGGGTAACTGAAGTCGGTGTTTTATGCCCTCCTGCATTTCAAAACTCATCTGCGTTTTTGTGGTAGGCCGGACAGCACAGTGGACAGCAGAGCACCTTCCGCCATCCAGGCTTCACCTCGTATTAACAGCAGCTATTTACGTAGCTGCAAATACATCATTTCTCTTGTTTGAGGGTCTCTTCAGCAGCATCTTTCCCTGCCTGAATGAACGAGGTTATAAAACACGGTAATTATAAATCTCATTGACTGCCTTGCGTTCAAGGGCGTGTTCCCCCTGAGCATTGCTGTGAAGCATGTTACCCAGGAGACTGCCCTGTGCAATGCAAAACAGAATTATTCTGACCCAGCAAGCTTGTTGCAGGGGAAGAACGTTTGGGATGCTGACCTGCTGCCGTGGCACAGTAAATGCGTTTTTCTCCTTTCACAGCAGGGCAACGCCGCAGTACAACAAGGCCAATACATTCAGCTATTCTTTTGAGGCATGGCTTACATCTCACTGACAAGTGCTGGCTTCCTAAAGATGCAGAAAGGGATCTCAGGACAGCAGCCACAACCCAGAAGTCCTGCTGGCTGTCCACACAATTTCAGCAGGTTTCTCTGAAGGTTTGCTTGTCCTGGACCTTTACGGACAAAACTATAAACATCTCTAGACAATATAACACGGTATCAATAAAACCCTTTCTTAAATGTTTAAGTCAGGCTGTGCTTTCAAGAAAGCCTAAAGTCTGTTTAGCAAGTGGCAGCTGTCAATGCTGCCTTGCACTAGTGGCCATAGCCTGCTTCAATACAGTCCTTTCCCCATTGATCTACCTGATCGTATTTAGGATCTGTACAGGTACTTTCCTAGTCCCAAGGGGTTTATTATCGGCATCAGTCACAATGCCCTGCAGTAGGGCAACTATGCAAAGCTCCATCAATCCCCCACTCTTGCAAAAGGTCTGCAAAACCTGAGCACGTTTGTGCTCTGGGAAAAAGAAAAAAGAAGGCCCCTCGTGGAACAGCAGCAAACACAAAACGTGGCTGTTGCCATCCATTTTCTCAATTACTGTCAGCACACAAAAGCAACGCAGTGGTAGCCTAGGCAGTTGCATCCTCTTTGTGCTCAAGTAGGAGAGGGAGATGAGGTGCAGAGCAGTCACTCCCAGCAGGTGAGCAAACCAATTGAGTTTAATTAGAAACATCCTGCTGAAAATGTAAATGTTTTACAAGTACAGCATCGCCATCGGGGCTGCTGCTGGAGCCTGTGTTGAGGCCTTGGCACAATGACAACTGAAGATGCCCCTCTCCCTCAATTGCTGTCTCCAGCGCCCCTCAGACACACAAGCACTGGACCCATGTCATGCTGTTATACTGCAGGTCTTTTCCATGTTGCTGCCTCCCTGGGCACCTCAAGAGACATGGGCTGGTTCGTTTAATGTATCCATGCCCATCCCTCCTAGCACAATGGCAGAGCAATCTCATGAAAGTGGAAGGGTGTTGCTAGACTTGGGAATGGATGCAATGCTAGGGGTTGTACTGTGTTGTAAATGTCCTCTTCTTTTCGCTCCATATGAATTAGAAAGACTTTATAGTGTCTGTGATGTAATTTGTTTGCTTGTTTAAGTCTGTGGGCAGCACTGAAGTGTGTCTTACAACTACATTTCTGTGTGATTGCTGGAGGTACCCTAATTCCTTATATTTAGGCAGTTGCTAAAGATCGTGAGAGATCGATTTTACCCTCGTTCTTGATGATCCATTTTTTTCCCTCTGGCAGTTCTCAAGAAAATTTATTTTTCCCTCCTCCAAGTCCAGTATCCATCTTCAGACTCCAGCCGAGCTATGTAACCAGCCAAACAGCCGGTCTGTAGCACTGACACCTCTGGTGCCATCTAAATAAGAGATATTTTACAGAAGTTTTCAGTGAATTCAAACCTGATTCAGGTTACTAGTCATCCTCTTAACTGGTGTCTCTGGAGAGGCTGCAGCCATTTATTCCATTCTCTTCAATTAAGTGACAGGCTGATGCGCCCATGCCTGCAAAGGAGGTGTACAGATGCTCGAGGAAGTCACGTGTATGTTTTCTGTAGATGGTGGGCTGTCTAGCATCAATCCTTAAGTAAAAAGAGAATTAGCTATTCCTTGCCTCACGTGGTTTTAGACAGCGCTGTACTCCTAGAATATCATTCAGAGCTCATGTAGAGCCATGTACCTGCCAAGCTGACAGCTCCTATGGTGCTTCTGTAGGAGTAGCGGCTTCTCTGAGTGCTCAGGCCCAGCTAGGTAGTTTAGCTGAACCAGTTCTTTACAAATCTCATGTGCTTGTACTTCTGTGAGAGTATCAGCACCTTTTCTATGTTGCTTCTAAAACTAAAATGCAAATCTTAAGAGTGTAAAGTGTAATCACATGCCAGCAAAAGCAATTACCAATTGCTGTATTTTGACTAAATATTTTGATCTCAAGTATCCATCCATAAAAGAGTATTGTATCACTTTGGAGTTTTAAACAGTTACAGAAATGCAGCCAGATCTGGACAAATATGCTCGGTGCTTGGATGAGTAACATGCTTTTTCATGCTTGACTTCCAGAAGGATGACTGATATGGAAGTGTCTGGTGTGGTTATTACATGACAATCAGCAGTAGTTTCTCTGCTGACAGATGTCTGCATCAAAAAGCACCGATTGTCTCTTTTGTTTGCAATTTTAGAGATACCATAATTGAGTAGCTTAGAATATCTCCAAGAGATGCTGTCCTTTGCACCAGAAGCACAATCTCTGCCTTGGTTCACGCTGGGGAAAGTCAGATTGTGAAAGATTACAGCAGATGATTCACAGGGAAGTTGAAGTCCTGTCTTCCAGCACAGAATTAAAAGTTACAGTTACTCCTGCAGATAGATCTCTTATCCAGGAGAGATGAGCAAGCTGTATTCCAATATTCTGTTTACTAATGAACTGTTTCAACATGAAGCAACTTACAGTGTGCACACATCACACTGGTGGCACTGCTCATCTCAGACTGCTAAGAGGCAAGAGAAGGGAAAGGAGGAATTTGTAAAGGGGAGAACAACTTCACGTGAACACATTCTGGTAAACAGGTTCACAGGTTCTTACTGCACAGCTGTAACACTGAACATGTCACAAAAGACAGCTGCTTAAAACATCACAAAGCAGTAGTGTTCAGGTAAATCAGGGGAAAAATAGCTGGTCTACATGAGTGCAGAAAATAATGCAGTGCAGACTGTGACCTAAATGAATATTCCTGCCTGTAATCCAGAGGCCTGTCCTCTACCCCTTCCCTCCTGCAGCCCACTGAAGTTAAAAGCAGTCCTTGGCGAGGGTGTTTTGCCTGAGGTGGGACTGCAGAACAATGCGCTGTGCCTGGCAGTGTAATTTTGAAACATTTGCTAACAGGCAAAGGTCTGTGGGAGCAGACATGAGAGTGGCAGGTGGGATTTGATAGCAGAGATTTTGTGCAGCTGCCAAAAAATCACAACCCAGATGCTGGAGCTGAACACATGCTGCCTGATAGGAATGATGTTCTGGGGAAAAGAGGAAGTCTGTCAGAGAGAAGAGTTTGATTCTTTGTCCAGAGATGCCTACCTTGTCCTTCTCCTAGGGTCAGACGAGTCACAGCACCGTCTGTGTGTCAGTAACTGGCTGGGGATGGAGATGTACTGCATTTTTTCACTAGGCTGCACCCAAAAAATACCTCACCGAGTCAGACGACTCTTTGCCTCTCCAGAAGCTTATTTAAATCCCCTACTTACCATCTGCTTTTCGTTATATCTCCTCTCTCTCTCTTTCTTCTCTGCATGAGCTATCTTCTCTGAGCTCCCTGTTCCCCTCACACATTTATTCTGTAAGGTACATTTTTACTGCTGCTCCTCAGAGACCATATTCTTCCCAAGACATTGATCTTCCTTCCTTTTTTCTCCATCCTTGCTCTGTTGGAGGTCAGTTCCCTCTCTGAAAAGCACCTGCAAAGAGAGAGCACGACGGGTGCATGCATCAAAACAAAGGAAAAGACAGGAGCAGAGGAGCTGTCCTTCTGCAACCACCCAGCTCAATAGGTAGCTAGGACTCGTGCTGTATCCAGGCACTGTGTGCATCCACAGAGCAACCGGCAACTAACATGGTCCCACACCCTCGCATGAAAGATCTGGGCAAAGCCAGCAGCCTGCAAACCAGGCCAAGAACTTCACCCTTTCTGCCCAAAGGAGGAATTTCCTAAAAATACATGTCCTGACATACCACTGAGCCACATGGCACAGTGAGTGCAATCCTATTTTCAGCCTGCTCTGCAGGGTGACATAGCTAGTTACACCTCCTCCCGAAAATGGCACGTCAGCAGCGCAACACTTGCTGGTGGCCCATCAGCACAGCCTCCGGTGGGACGGTGCTCTCCACTGGAGTTGCCCGTGAAGTGATTGCGCGCTCGCGGTGCGTTAGGGCTGTGGCTGCAGGAAGCATCCCGTCGTGCTGAGCGCAATCAGGAGAGCTGCTTTCTGCCCGTCAGTGCTCTGCAAGGCCCAGATTAGGTGGGTTATGGGCTGGGGCGAAGAGAGCAATCAAAACTAATTCTAATCCTAGCCTAAGAGAAGCTCTCCCAGTAGGAGAGCTCATACCTTTTGCAGCTCCACCAAGGGGGACAACAGTAAAGCAACGATTGGCCTTTGGAGATGATTGGTAGCCTCCTTCCAAACCATGGCTGGTTAGCAGATTCTGTTTTCCCAACTCTGAGGCTTATTGCAGAATTCCAGGAATGTTCCTGCGCTTCAGATATCCCAAAATAACTGCTCTAAGCTCTCCTTGGGGAAAAGCAATCCTTAGAGCAGCCTCTTAACTCAAATTTTTGTGTTGAAGCAGCTGAGCTTGAGGGAGAGAACTTGTCTTTACCCTAGTCACTGGCTCCCACAGGAGAAATGAGCGTTTTGGATGCTCACATTAATAAGTTTGTGTGCCAGCTCACTCACTGTCCAAGGAATTGCAAACACTTTGTTCTCATTTCTGCTTGCTGCAGAAATCCCCTTCCTCCACTGCCATCCTCCCTGTAAACCCACTGGTTAGCAGGCAGCTTCAGTAGCCCAGCCTTCGGAGCAAATCTGCGGCTGTGCAGCGGGATCATGGCTCCTGAGGTAGGACCTGACAGCGTTGCTCTGCAGGTTTGTTGCCCACTCTCTTCCCCTGCAGTTGACGGGCTTCCTTCCTCCATCCAGAGGAGACTGTGAGATGTGGAGCCATCAAAAGCAAGGTGATAAGTGATTCCCTGACATGTAGACACGATGAGTGGCTGTTTCCTCTCCTGGGGGAACTGCGCATTTCCCTCATGAGCCCATCTGGGACCTGCTGAGGGTTTGGGGTTGTTGGAAGGAGCAAATCTGATCCAGTGCACAGCGCAGATTTCAGTCCATTAGCAGGAGAGCTGGTGCTCTGCTTCTCTGAGGTGGATTATCCTGGTTTCCAGGGAATCTGTAGCTCCTGTTTATCTGTGCCAATCACTTGCATTCCTCTGTTGTGGTAAGTTATTCTGCATGTCCCTGAGGTGCTCATTACCACATTATTCAAGCTCTGTTTACGTAACTTTAGAAACCAAACTGAATTCCTGAAAGACAAAACTCCCCAGCTCTTCTCTGATCCCTTCTCTAAAGTGTGTGTAACATCTTACAAGAGAAGAACCCCACAATTCTTAAACCTCAGGAGTTCCTGGGGTGGTTTAGGCACCTCTGGAGAATAAAACTTACATCCAGGCTGAAGGCATTGTCCTTGGTCAAATCTCTCCCTGACACATATGCTTCTCCACCAAGCCTGATCTTCCAGAAGATTACTAGCTTTAGTTGTGGTTCCCATCCACAGCCCTCACGATACTGCTGCAGCTCATCTTATCAGTATTGTCTTCATGCTGTGCTTTGCTCAGAGATCAAATTAAAGCCTGGAAATTGTAGTAGTCAAGTTGGTCTACAGCTGAACTCATAAATGGTATTCCAGAAAGTGCTCAGGGAACTCTCAGAAGGGAAAAGGGGTGGAATGACTATCCCCTTCAAACACTATCTGGCACAAACAAGGAGACCAGTTACAGTTAATTTAAATCTGGTGCTATTTAGGCTGCCTGTTATCACAGCAAAGACAGGATGGAGTGATAGACTATAGTAACACAGTATATAAAACAGTGTGCAGCACAACACCAAGATATGTTGCCCCTGGTACCTAAGACACAGCTGCACAAACAAGGCAGTGGGAACTCACAAAGCTTCCAGGTTTTCAGCATGCTTTCCCGGTACACTGAGCTGCCCACAGTCAAGAGGAGGCAGAAGTTCCTTCTTGCCATACAAATAGGAAACATGACAATGTCAGCGCTCTCCAGCATTGCTGGAGCTTCCATTTAACACTAATGTTGAGTGCAGTATTTATCAAAAGTCTTTAATTATTTATCCTCTCAATGAGTTTCTTCATTCATTCTCTCTTGAGCATGCACGGGAAGATGCTATCCGTAATTCAGCAGAATCTCTTTGTGCACAGAGGTCCATGATTTATGAGAGATATTTTGTTAAGAGATGATAAGGAAACACGCTCCTTGAAGGATCAGAGGCACCAGAGCAGAAGCTGGAGGCAGTGGCTGGCCCACAGCAGCATGTGCCTGCCCTCCTCGCGCTGCCTTCCTCTGCAGCAGAGCTCGGCTAGCTCAGTTGCGATGTCGCACTCTGAAGCTCGGGCTGAAGCTCCGCAGAGGATGTCATTAATAACATGCTATCCCAGAGACTGCCAGTAGTGGAAAACTAAAGCAAATTAAGATTTTTTAAATATCTCGGCTCTCCTTTGAGAAGACATCCGCTGTAATCTGCATTGGCATGCTGCGTGCTTCTGGCTGCCGTGTCTTCGCGGCGCTACACCGTTCCTCAGAGACATGCTAAATGCAGTGCTTGCTCTGGCATTTAATTCTGGGGGACTGAGGCTCATAGAGCCCCTCGGCAGAGCTGAAGCTGTTATCTAGGAGAACCTGTTCATGACTCATACATTCAGACACGATTTGCTCTGTACAGAGTCAAAGAGAACATGCATTGGAAATGTTCACAGTCAGCCCCACCTTTGTCACAAAGCAGAGCATTAAAAATTGGCGAAGGATCCAGAACTGGCACAGGAGGAAGCCTATGCAGGCATAAATTCCCTGTTCATCAGCCACAGCATACCCTGGACACTCAGATTAGTTGGGTGTCCAAGTCTTAAACCCAGACTTTTCTCAGCTATATGCAGCAGCATCTTCTGCGTGCAGCAGAACATAGGCACCTCCTTATTATGATCAATGTAGAGTGAGAGAGCTGTGTCCCCTCCCAGGGGTGATGGGGGTGCTTAACTGCTGCCCTACCTGCTTAAGAGTATTTGCTAGACATTCATGTGCATCCCCTGGGCACAAGAGAGGCAAGTTCTCAATCGTCCGCAGCCTGAGAATACTTAAACTTGGGACTTCTGCCTCCCAAAGTTTGTCCCTCGACCCTGTCCCTGCTTTCAGCATAGTTCCTGAGTAAGGGCAGATTACTCAATGCAAAATGCATTAGCAGCCAATGAGGCGCAGCAACCACTTTCCAGTCGAGTGCACTAGCCAGCAGGTTCCCAGCCACTGTTCAGTGTCCCTGTGTGTATGTTGCATGCCTTTTCTCTCGCTGCTGGTGCTGATCAGTCTCAATTCTGTGCGTATTTTGAAATACTTGGACACATCTAGGGTGAATCTCACTAATTTCAACAAGGCTTTCTGCCAGGGAAGTGGGTACAGTGCGTTACAGAATTCAGACCTTAAGTTATAAATTACATATTCTAAATTACTTTCTATTATTAGTTTGGGAACTTCTCTTAGTGCATGGTTTTACAGGCGACACCATGAGCTTGGTTCCTAAGCTGAAGCTCCTGCACGCTGTGCTGCAACATTGCTATGACAACTGCTAAGATCAGAGCTGAGAGTAATCTTGCCTTCCCTAGAAAAAGAAAGTGCAAAACAAATACTGCATTCAGTTAGCTCAAACACGTGGTGGAGGCATCCTGTTAGGTTTCTGTGCTTGCTGCTTTATCTCCATGTAGGTACTCAGCAAAGGAAGAACTATCTAGAGAATATTCAGCATGCAGCAAACAATTCTGCTTTGAATTCAGCTTAAGTGACGCCAATCCAACAAGGCAGAAAAACTCTTCATTCTCCCTAGGCTTGTATGAGCCTCCCTATGAAGAGATCAGAGCCTCCCAGTTTGAAATGCCGCCTTAGGGTTTGCTTTTTATGTCAATAAATGTTTTATCACATTTAAGCTTCAAACACGGTACAAACATCCCTGCTAACATTTGATGAACTCAAATAGAGACAGCAAGCCTGGGCAAAGGGCAGTTTGCAGCACGGCACAGCACTTCCCTTCTGGGGAGGGGGGACACAACAGGGAGGGCCTGGCCAACATAGTGCTTTTGCAGTTACACACTGCCTTGAAAAGCACGTTAGCAAGCTATGGAAGGGGATGTCCTTCTCTTCAGGTCTTCACCACTTTTGATCTTTTCTTTCATTTACTTTTTCTCTTCTCCCTGCCAAAGCCACCTCAGTATGGGTGATGAAGCGTAGCCCTGTGCCCGGGCCTGTGGTGGGGTTAAGGTATCTCAGTCTTTGTGCTCAGCCAGTCTGCCTCTCCTGATACCTCCACGCATTTCTCCTCTTCCCTCACACTCACCTGTAGCACACAGAGATGCTGAGGTGAACTCTAAGCAGCAGTCTGCTGCAAGGCTGGCTTTGGTGCCTGCGGTACCAGAGCCAAAATCTCTGGGTTGAGCCTACTGAGTTGAAACCCACAGGCAGTGCCCGAGTACTACAATTTGTGATGCTAACTGGGGTTTTTGCTTTTCCCAGCACTTGGCAGTTCCCCCCACCACCACCTCCGCCTCCGGTGCTGTTCCTTCATTTCTCAGTTCCACATGCTGCGTTTTGCAGGGGCCCTGCCTGCCTTCCCTCTCCTCCCCTCTCCTTCCCTTCGCCTGCTCCATCAAATGCAGCACTTCGGCGTCACTGACTGACAGGGGATGCAGCAGCTTCAGCAGAGGAGTTGGAGAGGGGGAAGGAAGAGAAGGAAAAACTGCTCTCTGCAAAAGAGGCAGCAGAAACACTGAAAGATGAGCTCTCCTCCAGAAGAGGATCCCAGCCATTAGGACCCAGTCTCTGATTCAGTATCTCTGGCGAGCAGACCCTGACCAGTCTGTGTATTCCTACAGTGTATTTTCAAGGAACAAAGCTCAGATGTATAGCTCGGGTTTGCCACAATCTGGACTGAATCAGCAAAATGGATGATTAGCTACCCCCGCGCGCTGCCAGCCGCTGCGTGGCTAAGTGACAGCACAACAAAAACTCACTTCACTGCTGGCGGCTTAAAAAGCAAACAATTAAATAGATAAATCCAGGATCCTCAGAAATGCAAAGGCCGTGGACGTGGGGGGGAAAGAATCACAGAGCAAGTGGCTGGTTACCCGTCTCTCTCTATTCTAGGAGACCTAGGATTTCCAGGGTTAATCTTTGCCATTTCCAGAAGGGCTCTCTGATATTTCATGGTTTATGCAAGGGATTTTGCTTACAACTTAACTCCGATTGCTCAATAATTGCGGCAGCGTATGTTGCCCTGTAGCGGTGCGGCTCTTTCTCTTACGTGAGACTGTTATCACCAACTGCCAAATGCGTCCTGAAAGGCGCTCTGTAGGCTTCTGCTGAACAAGCACGCTTTGGAACAGGCACTTTTCTGCACCGTGCCCTGATTTTACCAGCTGCTGATTACCCTCCTACTAACCACTAGTGACGTGTCCATCTTACCAGCTGGAGTAGACAGCAAGGGTACCCCATTTACCCTGAAATTAATTAACTCAGGCACTCGCAGAAGCGCAACAGAAAGTCTGCAAAGTCTGATTTATTCTGGAAACTTCTTGGGTATTTAGACAAAATGGGTGAAAATGCTCTGCTTGTTGAGAGAAAGCATCAGAGGCGACCTCAGTTTGGAATTTGAGATTCGTGCAAAGAAAGAGAGAACTTGCATTTAGAGTAATTACTCAGATCAATTTGTAAAGGATAGAGTCTAGTCCACCTATATACAGCTTCTCCAAGAACAAGATGACCATGTGAACAGACCAAAAAGCAATCTTCCAGGAATGACATAAAATGTTTTTCTGGGCACATCGTTCCAGTGCAAGGAAACAACAAATAAATCTATGCCACCTTATTGGAAGGAGACAAGGATGCCAAGACTCAGGATAACTCCCTGCTGCTCATCAGGTGTTTGAACTAAACATTTGCAAAGGAAGTTTTGACTTTCATTGCTAAAAATAAACTCCAGCTTGTAAGCGAGGCTTATTTTGTAGCCTTCCATAATGTCTCTCCTGCACTGTTTTCTGGGAATTTTATGAGCCAACAACCTTTAAGGAGGCTTTGTCAGACTCTAAGGAAATAAAGGCACAGATCAGAAGCTTCATGATCTTCTGAAGCTGGACTTCAAGAGGGCTTATGCGCACTTTCTGTATTAGTGAAAATTGAAAATGAGTCACTTTTTTGCTCACCTAACTGAAACTGAAATAGGGCTCTCCTAAACCAAAAATAGCCTCACTGGAGAATCGGATACTAAGTATCACATTGCTGAAGGCAAGGGGACCAACCCAGTGTCACTATAGAAGTGGTGTAGGTTTTGTTTGGTTTGCATGCAGGGAAGGTCCAAAATACCTTTAAAAGAGCTTCTCATACGCACCCCCTCCTTCCCTGAAATTCAAAACAATAACATGAGGAGCCCAGCTGCCAGCATAAGGCACCCTAAATGAGCAGCCCAAATTCGCTATCTCCCCCCTGCCGTCACGCACTGCTAGACCGGACCAGCGTCACTGTGCTGCAACCCTTCACCCCTCGAATTGGTACCTTCCAGTCCTTTCAGCACCGTCTTTTCCAGTCTGGCTCAAACCTTCACTGCTCTGCCTCTGATACAAGACCTGAAGTATGTCTTCAGACCTAACGGAGACAATTAAATGAATCTGCACAAGTTACCCTTAGACCTCCTTGAGTGGGGGGAGTCCGCACCCCAGCACTACGTAGCTGCGCGAGTGCAAGCAGCACGCGAAATGCCCGGTGCGAGCCCTGGCGACATGCTGCCCACAGGAGCGCACAGTGATTCCCACACACCTTTGCATTTGGGCTGGGGAGGGGCTGGGTTACTATTTATCATGTGCTCGAGTACAAAAAGAAGCCTTATTGCCTCTTGGGGCCTAACTTGGTCCCGCAACACTGACAGGGAAGACCATCCTCAGAGGTGTACTCACCTCCTTTGGAGGAAAATAACTGGGCAAAATCAGAAGTGCCAGTGCTAGCCAGGAGATGGCAGAGGAGGGAGGCTACCTTGTGCACTGGTTTCTGCATTGATTTGGCAAACACACAAACATGAGCCAAGAAAAGACAACAAAACCCAGCCCCACCCTCCATCTTCAGGAATAAGAGGATGAAACCCTTAATCACATTCCTGCTTGTATTTATACTAATTGCTCATCTTCCTGAGATCTGACTTTATGAAATTATGCATGCACACCAAGCAGATGAGTTTCCATAGAAACTCAGGAACTGAACTTTCATTAGAAAAATCTTTTTTTTTTTTAAATCTTCCAGATAAAAATGCAAATTGCCTGTCAGTGGGTGGCTTTCTGAATTTATATATAATTTTTTTCTTTTGCACTGTAGGCAGATTCCAGCTGGACCTACATAGCAACAACATGCAGGCATTGTTTATAGCAAGCCAGACTCCATGGGGAAATAAGAAATTCAGTAGCAAGGAGAAGCTCTCAAGTGCAAATACCTCAGGGAAACAAAAAACTGAAGTGCTCAGTGCTGCGTCTTCATGAGGTTTGGGGATTGTGCAGCCTCCAGCTCTCACAAAATGCTTGTGGTTTGCAAGGAGCAGGGTGGGGAGGAGGGGAGAGAGGAAGCCCGAAGCAAGCAGCTCTCCTGCACACAGTATTAATGGTGTTCAAACTGTCCTTTTAACATCCAGCATGTTTATGCCGGCTCAGTTAAGCCTTACTGGAAAGGCTGACACCATCTGTCACGGCTCTCTCTGGGTGAAGTGGGTCTCGTTGCTGGGGTTTGGGGACATCTGCAGGGCCAGGGTTGGCGGGCGGGTTGGCCACACCCCAACCTCCGCTTGGGCTGAGGCCTGAAGCACAGCATCTTCTGCTCACACCACAGGGAGCTCCTGGCATGTCGGCGATGAGGCAGGTTGTGGTCAGAACAAGCAGGAAGCAGAAGCACGGGCATGCCTGGGAAGGGCCATGGACCTGGAAAGCCTTTGGCATGAACAGTTGCACCTCTGAGTAAGGAAGAGGCGAGATACCTTTACCAGCTTTAGCAAATGTTTCCTCTTGTGTTCATCCCTGAAAATATACAGCAGTTTTTCACTCGTGCACTGTACTGCAGCATCAACAGGAGGCTTTCTCCTGGTGTTGGGGAGCCTGAGATCACCCCCCCTTTTTCAGGGTCACAGATGCTTTTTCAGCTAAACTGGCACGCTTGAAAGCTCTGAATACCAATGAGCAAATGTTCTTGCATCCTGCCCTTGCTGGTGGGCTACGCCTCAGCATCCCCTCCAGTTAAACACAGTACCTGGGATTTGCATGCGACCTCCTCCCAGTGCTGCAGAACAGCTGCAGGGACCATGAGATGCAAAACTCTGTCCTCCCCAAGCACAGGCAGAGTGAAATGCAGCAGCCTCACACTGGGGAGCTGTAGCAGGGAGGAAGCCACACCAGCCTCTGGTCATTGACCAGCAAGGGTGCTGAGGCAGGCAAGGGAGCTGCGCTGCACGAGCAGTTTAAGACGAGGTGGATTTCACTGCAGCATTGTTGAGAGGCGCGAGATGTCAGCCAGGGAGGGAATTCCCCTCCTCGTTGGAGAGGGATGACAGGCAGCAGCTGCACAGGCTCGCTGGCCCCTGTGCCTCCGGGGCCAGCAGCCCTCAGGAGTGTCAGAGGCTTGATGCCGCTTAACGTCAGGGTGAGAACAGCAACGGGTCCCCCGCCACCAGAGAGCACAATGAGCTGTGCTGGGTCAGTGCAACAGGAAGAGTTCTTAGGAAGAGTGGTTTTGTGGTTGAGGACAAACTTGAGCTGAGATAGCTCCCATCTATTCCTGGCTCAGCAACAGATTTGCTATGGCCACGCTACTTGCCCTTTCTGTGCCTCATTATCCCTGTCAAGCGGGTGACTCAAATTGTAATTGTACAGATTCATTCCAGTCTGTCATTACATGCCCGTGGTCGGCTCCGGGCAGCTACCTCCAGAGGAACCAGCCTCTCCCACCAGGTACCTCTGTGCCACCCGTGGCTGTTAGCAAGGGGACAGGAATGCCTTGCTGTTTTCCAACAGAGAGAGAAACCTGGAGTAAAAACACACCCACTGCATCTTTAGATGATCACATTTGATACCAAGTTGATTATTCAGGTCAAGATTATGGGCAAAAATGGAAGTGAAACTTTTCACAGTACACTGATACTTGATTAAATGAGTGGTGCTTAATTTTTCTCTCAGGCAAAGTAGGTAGTCCCAGGAACAGCATGAAGTCATCTTCCTCCCCAACATTTCTGCAGGCGAGTGCAGGCAGAGGCCATGAAGAGCTGGAGACAGGGAAGTGTCGGCTGCTTCTCCCACAGGCCCCACCTGGATGAAAGTGGTGGGAGATTCATCCCGGTGTGTGCACCCTCAGGAGGGAGCAGAAAAATGCCACTGAGGCCTTGTGGCCTGCAAAGCTTGCGTGACACCTGGGCTCAGTGTGGCTGACTGCTGGATAATTAAAAGGGAGTCTGGCTCATTAGGTGCTTTGCGGGTTCAGACGCATCCATGCGAGCCCTATAGGAAAACATGTTCTTCCTACCACTTCTTTCATCCTCCCCCTCCTGTTCCTTCCAGATGGTTACACCCACTTGTGTCTTTTCTTACCCTAAGGACAGCTTTTTAAACAAGGTTCCTCCATCCTTCTCCTCCCCCACGTTACTTTAGGATCTACATTGGAGTGCAAATAGCAGGAGGACACAGAGCCCGTGCTGTGCTGTGCTGTTATGTACAGCCTGCCACTAGAAGGCTGGAAAGGGGCCACATCCCTCAAGCCCCATTTGGTTAAAGGAAAAGTCTTTCTATGTGATCGAGATGTAGGAGCTGAGATACTCAGCTGGATGTTCCAGATGTGCAAGAGTTATTTAGCTGCTTGGTGTAACTGAACCTGTGTACATTTTCCTGGGGATTAGAAGCCAGTGTAACCTACTCAAGGAGAGAGGGGTGCTTAAAGGGCCTGGAGCTTTCTCTGCGTAGCACCAGTATACACCTTCCCAGTAACACGCAGCAGGAACACTTGCAGAGCTGAATCAGTCTCAGTTTAAAAAAAAAAAAATCATTTTCACAATTTTATTTTTTTAACTACACATCACAATACACAAAAATAGCAGAGCTTGAGAGCTAATTAATACCCTTCTCCAGAAACAGGGGGAGATTTCCCCCTCCCCCCCCCCCCATAGGACTCCTGCACCTGCACTCTTACGTCTGCCCAGCTTGCTGGGATCTCAGGGCACTCCAGTTCCTCCTCTGTTCTGTGCCATTGTTAACTGCTCATCACTTGTTTCTTCACAGGGCCTGGTGCTGAGCAGACTTGGACGGAGGGACCTGGCCCAGAAGGTTCTCAGAGATGCCATCAGGATCCAGACCACCAGTCACAGGGCCTGGAACAGCCTTGGAGAGGTCTTGCAAGCTCAGGGGAAAAACGAAGCAGCTGTCGAATGCTTCCTCACCGCTCTGGACCTCGAATCCAGCAGCCCTGTCATCCCGTTCACTGTCATACCCAGAGAGCTCTGAAGCTCTACCCTGCAGCTAAGCACCTTCATTCCATGGACAGACAACAAACCCAAATAAACAAAGAAAATGCCCAAAGGGAAAGTGCCATTGTGACCTGGGATGGGCAGAATAAATCCAGGACAGGGCTCAGGCCTACACACTCAGCTGAGACAAGCCTAACTGTAGAAGGGTTTGAAACAGGCCTTTTTCTTCACAGGTGCCTGGCTCACCTCCTGTTCGTGTTAATAGCAAGGCTTATTTCAAAGCGTTGGTTCAAGGTGACTGTCTGTAGAATAGATCTTGCTGGGCTACAGCTGTTCTAGGCACTTGCACCTTTTGTTTCTTATTAAAGATAAACCCCCCAAGCCCCAAATTAAAGCCCAGACCTGCTCTAAACAGGAATAACTGCACCAGCTAACTGACTTGACCAAGTGGTGCTTGAGCATGTGGCTGCCTCCACACAGGTCTGACAGGATGGGAAGGGCAATGGAACCGTAGAGACATGCAGTATATGCTGTTTACAGAATTATTTTAGCTATTTTGATAATCCTTTTTCCTGCCTTGCTCTTATATACTGCATATGCTCACTATATTTAGTGTGGCGTTTGCCTAGACCGGTTTTAATTAAAAATACCTTTCTTTTTTAAAAGCTGCTATTGCAGTATGATTCACAAAAGCAGAAAGACCAAAGACCAAATCAGTATGCACTTGAACTAGTGTTAAAACCATGTATGTATCTCCAATTACATATTTATTGAAAGGCCTTACGTGAAGTAGCTAATTATAAACTCTGAGCTTCATTCTTATTAATCACCTACTGCATCACTTTTAGAGAGGAATATATTGTTTACTGGTATATAGGGACTGAACTCTGTGCTATACTGCATTACCATTCCTGGCACAGAACGCTTCCATATCCATCTTTTCGTGATATAAAAGATGGCAGCAGCCTTTTAAGGGAAAGCCTGCTGAAGGCAGTATGTGTGTATATGAATTGCTTCTTTCATGGAACCAAATCTTTGAATTGTCTGTAAAGATTTGGCATTAGCGGTACAGAGCTGAGCCTTCAGCAGGGTGGGATCATTTTATGTATGGTATCAGACATTAGAGTGATCTCTGAAGACATCGGAAGAGCAGCCTCCCCACGGATGGCACAGCTGGGGTGGGGGAACGCAGCTGATGTACCCCCTGCTAAGCTGCTCTGAAGCTGCTCCTAACCTTGCTGGGACCTTGGCACTGAGGTAGAGCCATACCTTGCCGTCACAGAACACACCAGAGCCAGCCCCATACGGAGATGAAGATGATGCAGAAATGAGCTGCTGGCACTTGTCTACACAAAAGGTTGGGGCTTCGTGCCCATTTCTGCCCCAAGAAGATTTGTGACTATTTCAGAAGTGGGTTTGCACAAAAACACACTTTGTACCGTAGTCCAGCCCAGTATTGTGATCTGCTGCTGGTTCATTCTGGAAATAATAATATCCTCAGGCAATAAACGAGTAGGGGTTGTTCCTTAAAGAGCCTGAGGCTCTGGCAGCAGGCTTGAAATCAGCCTTGTTTACAGTTATTTGGAAATCTGCAGGCTAGCAGGGAGGAGGTCTCCTCGCGCCACTCCCAGACTGCAGCAGAGCTGCTGCCCCCAGCCTCCCATTGTGGTGCCCACACCAAGGGAAGAGCACACCAAACCCCCCCCACCCCTGGGTTTCTCTTAGCAGCCTGTTGCACTTCCAGGCTGCATATATTATATATATATATATATATATATATCATTTTTCCCCCCTTAAATCTCACTGATGCAATAGCCCAGCTTACTCCTCTGTTCACCGAGGGATCTGGAGGGAAAGCAGCCCAGCCATGAAAGGTCCTCAGCCCACAAGGTCTTTGGCTTCCTGGTGCCACACAGGCACCAAACCTGGGTTTTTTAGGCCAGAGGCAGGTTTCCACGGAGACAGTGTTACCCGGCCGCATTTCTTATTTGCAGTAGCACCAGCAGCAGAGGAAGGAGTAGGTGTTAAAGTACCAGAATTAAATGAGTTTCATGAAGACAGAAAGATGCAGCAGAGACCCATTTTGCTGTGAAGGATGCTATGAAGTCGGCTTGCTCTGCACTGCAGGTGGGAAAGAGGGAAGGGGAGGGGGAGAGATGTTGTTGTCATAATATGTAAATTGTTACCCAAGAGTTTTAAACCCAGTTCCATAGTCAGATGCAATCTGACAATAGACTTAAGCAGAGAGAGAGAGAGATATAAATAGATATTATTTTCTTGTATTTGTTCTGCTCCATGGTTCCCAGGGTGGGAGTGAGCCTTCTGTGTAAGACACAAAAAGAGTGAGTGTGGTCCGACATCGCCGCTTTCTTGTGCAACATCTACCTACAAAGCACTGCCATGGCAACTTCTGTGTGCTGGACAAGCTGTGCATCCACCTCTGTGACAGGGGAACCGCTGTAGGAGGGAGCTGGTCCGTGACCTGGCAGGAGGGCGCCTGTCTCCCAGCAGCCGCTGAGATGCAGACACTCCCAGAGCCATTTACTTCTGCATGCCTAGCTTGTAAACAGCCACCAGCACATCCCGCTCCTGGCCATCAGGAACTGCATCTCGGCGATGATCCGACTCGCCGCTGCAGTCTTCCTCCTAGGAGAGCCGCAAACATGCGCAAGTGTTTCACGTCCATCAGCCAGTTAGACGTTGCCAGCA
Organism: Gallinula chloropus; assembly: GCF_964237585.1. Taxonomy (NCBI): domain Eukaryota; kingdom Metazoa; phylum Chordata; class Aves; order Gruiformes; family Rallidae; genus Gallinula; species Gallinula chloropus. The sequence continues at coordinate 55,514,415 of NC_140087.1, read as the reverse complement.
TGATCCTGTGTTTGTCCTGGGCATTAAGGGGTGTTACTGGCATAGGACTTGCAGGCATGAGGGTCTCTGTTTCAGGAGGGACAAGGAAGACCTACATGAGTAAATGCCATCCAGAGATTTGCTGCTTGCTTCCTGGCGGATACGAAGCACCCGTTGGCTGGAGGGGTGTTATATTGACCTGAAATGTTCTGTACAGTGCAGGAAAGAGTGCCAGTGTTTCAGACAGGCAAACATTTTTCTGGTAAATCCTCCAGCTACAATTGTTCTTGGTGCTTACCAAAACAGAAGCCCTCCCAAGCTTGCATGCTACCTCTGTTCTTCCGCTTGGATTTTGTTCATACTTCCAGGGTCAGAAAAACAAAGACAACCACTTCAGCCAAGCCTCTCTGTTGTAGTATTTATTTAGATAGCAACGTTGATAAATCAAATAGATCCACTTCCCTGAGCTAAGTAATACTTCTTTGTATGGCAGGGAGCCTGGCATGCTTAATTCTCAGGGTTGGAGACGAAGAACATGAGATTTACTTTACATCCCGTCCCTCATGGTTATTATAGGTGATCATAAGTAATGGAAGTTTGGGGAACGATACGTGAAATACCAATTCTGCAATTTTTAGCCCTGAGAACTCTGTTTTAGCCCAACAGAGTTGTCTCATTAGTTCAGAAAGAGGAAGAGAAGACAGGCATCGTTTCCTAAAGGATCCGGGTATACCCAGGTTCCTCTCCTTCCACCACAAGGTTTTTTCCTTTGTGCTGGTAGGGTGCATACAAAACAAAAACAATTAGTTCCTATTTTTCTGTTGCCTTTGACTAAACAGAAAGTTTGTATATTGTAACAAAAAAGAGTTTGCCTTTGGGATAGCAGGAAGAGAAGCCCAAAAGTCCAGGAAACAGCCCCCCATCCCACCCGCTTTACCCCGTGTAAACTGTCATTAGCTCCAATGGAGTTGTTGGTATTTAGGAGCATTTCCTCCAGCTGAGGATCTGCCCACCGGTGTACTCATTCTGTACGGGGAGTACAATGGAGCTGCCATATTCCTGTGCTGCACAAGTACCCCAGTCCGTTTCTATTGGTAACAGTTCATGCTACTGATTATCACAATGCTTCAGAAGTGCTAATTATCTTTTCTTGGTAATGACTAATAAATCCAAATGGAGAACAGTCCTGGAGGGTGTTTACTTTAAAATTCACTGGCTGGGAACCAAAGTGGGCACAGCACTGGCTGCTGCAGTTCAAATTACAGTTATTTATCCAAAAAATATGACATGTCCTGGTGAAGGCAGGGTTTGGCTAGTTTATATTTCCTTTTAATGACAACAGAGCAGGAAACAATCCCTTTTTGTGCAAAGACATCACTGCCATGGTCTTTTTTTTTTTTGTTTTCAGCCAAACCAACGGAGATTTGATAGTTGCAATTCAGCCTAGGAGAGGAGGGCTTCCCAGAGCAGCCGCGCTGCAGCGATAATTACCTCTGACAGAATTGTATCGCAGGCTCATTTGACAATTGTGCAGTGAGCATGTGTAGCTGAGACATCTCTCCCTTCCCCAGCATGTCCCGTATTTGGCTAAGGAAAGCTGCTTTAAGTCCAAAGGGGCAACCACCAGCGCTGGCCTAGCTCCTGACTAACCCGCGACTGTTCCCGAGGCCTGGCTCCTGGCCACGGTCTCCTCCTGACTGTTAAGTTGCTGTTCAGTGCTGCAGCGTGGTCAGGTAAACAGGTATTTGCTTAGAAACAAACAGCTGAAATACCCATCAGCTTGGTGACATTGGCAAGAGGGGAGGTCACCACTGCCAAGACAGTCCCTCCTACTTGGCCTTCCAGTGGACTGGCTCATGCCATCAGCTCCAGCAAGTTAAGGCAGGTTCCCCAGTAGCTGGGTGCTAAAGGGTCCGGCCTGTAGCTAAAACCACAGATAGGGACACGACACTGCATATCTGCAGAGCAGCCCCGTGATGATGCAAGACAGACCCTGCCCGAGCCAGCGCACAGGGGGTCTCAGCTTCCACACGTGTGAGTGTTTCTTACCTGCCGCTCGAGTGCTGGCAACGCGGCTGTCGGAACCGTGTTTCCGCCTCACCTCACTTCCTTGGTGGTTGTAAGCCCTTACTCGCCAGATGAATAAAACCGACCCTGTGGAAACCAAAATATGCCTCTTGTGTCTCCTGCCAATTCCAGGACTTCTAATGTATTCATGCCACAGATATTTCAAGCATTATCAAACGAGCGCTTCTTGCATTAACGGGAACCCAGTGTGCCTAGCAAGTTACCAGTTGCAAAGGGTATTTTGGCCTACACCCTGCAGGCCATGGGAAAAACGAGAGTGAGCATGCAAGCAGTGAGCTTTCAGGGGGAACTGAGCCAGGAAAAAGGAGCAATGTAGCTTCAGATGTTTGGATTTATGGAGATCTGAGTGAGCATCATGCTTTTCTTGTGCTTCTTCCAGTAAAAATAAACAAAGGTAGTGTGAGAAACTCTAAAAACATGGCAATATGCAAACACAGGGCCATCAAGTTTAGGGACTCACCTTATTTTGGCCATGATGCCGTTAACCATCTTTTTGCTACGAACAGTTACCCTGAGGTTATTTGGAAATAAAAGTGACTCCATTCAAGAGCTTCCAGAGCGGTTTTTTTTGCATTTACACATTACTCTTCTGGGCAAGCTTCAAGAGGCCCTCCTTAAAAAGCTGGCCCCTTTGTTTCGTACTCAAATGAGATTAAGGACAGGGTTTTTGAAGAGTGTCTCTTCATAACCATGGCTGCTGTGGTTTCTGAATGTATTCAGTATAAGCCAAGCAGAACGGGGCTCCTCTGCAGCAATAACAGAACCGACTCTCTCAGCTGCTCGTACAAGGTCTGAAAAACTGGAAATTGAAGCGAACGAAACTCCAGCTCTGACATTCCCCCTGCCCCTTTCCCACAATACAGAGAGGAAGCGAAGCAGCCATGTGGGGATTTTGTGAGGGGGCAGAGGGAGGGAGAAGGCTGCCATTAGCCCCTCCAAGCAGGAGCTCAACTGGAGGTGTATGTACGTCTGAAGCCCATGAAAACTGGAGACTTTGGCTGTTCAGTCCCCCCCTGAGGCAGACTGCTTGTCTTTGCTTCCATCTGAACTCGGATACATTGCCTATAGCCTCTCTGCATCACACAGATGTTTAATATTCCCTTTCTGTTTAAATGGGAAGAAAAGAAGCTTTTTCACCCCTCATTTTTGCTGGGAGGAGCTCAGGGTGGCTTCACTACTCTCCACCCTCAATTCAGCATCACTTCTTCCCTCGCAGAGAACCAAGTTGCATTTCAAGTGGTAATTTTGACATGATACTCTTGAAAGGTCATTAAGAATAATTTAATAATTTTTAATCAGATATTTTATATGGTTTTTAGTCATTGATTCTCTTTCTGTCCTTCTGCTGCAGAATGGGTAAAACCAGCTCAGACACATACAGTATATTCCTGCCCGATGCAAAGCCCAGATATTTATTTATCAGGCCCGTATAAACAGCCAGGGAAGAGACAAGACGCCTCGCTGCTGCCCAGATGCTCGCTTCCATGACAGTCTCTGGCTGGCTGGTTTTTGTGGAGTCACCAAAGCAGCAGCGCTGACGTTGTCTGTGTTTGACCACATCCCTCAGGAGACGTCACGTCCCTGTCAGGCATGCCCAAACCAGTCTTTGGAACAAAGAAAAAAATACATGCCTAACCTGCAGCTCTTTGAAGAGTGGTGCTAGAGAAAGAAGACCTGGGTATCGTTGCCCTGGTCTGTTGCCCTCAGCAGTCGCTATGGCATCTAACTGAGCTCCACTACCAAGCCAGCTTCCTCTCTTATGTTGTCTGCGAAACAAAGAATAACATCTCACAGCCAAAAACATCCCCGCAGGTCTGCCAACTGAAGGGCAAAAGACCCAACGGTTTTCTCAGTGGTGTGTGTGAATTGTGGAGGGGGAAAAGCCTTACAGGGCATTCCTCCGCATGTGCAGCGCTGCTGTTTTCAGACCTGAGCCCACTCAACTGGTATGGCCACTGCGATCATCTGGCTGAGAGGAAGAGGAGCAGGTAGACAGAACATCTGATTTTGATACAGCAAAAAAGGCAGGCAGTGTAACATGTCCTGACAAAGCAAAAGCGCAGTGAAACCTGCAACGTAGGAGACGTTATTGAAAAGCTCTCACAGAGGCAAAGCCCAACTTCACTGGCTTTTCTGAGAGAAACACGGCCAAAAAAAACCCAACCAACCCCAGCTGGGCGAGTAACTGCAGAGCAGCCCCCTGCAAAGCCACCCTCCTGCCTGCAAGGGCCTCCCTGCACCGTCACTCTGCTCTACCCTGTGCCACAGCCACAGACCCCCACCCAGCCCCAGCACCCAGGGCTCCCGCTTATGGCAGCCACCTGCCCTGTGCCTGGCTCTCTTTGCCCCTCAAAGGACACCACAGTAGCCCTTGAAAAGGGTGAGATTCGTTACATGACACGTGACAAGGTCAGACATCTTTTTTACAGTATCATAATTAGGTCTGGGCACGGGGGTGTTGTGCAAATTAATTGGCAATAGGTACTCCTGTATTTTGTCGTCCTGTGAGAGGAGCTGCCACGGGCATCCCCAGTGTGTGACACTGGGCAGTGTTTCAGAAGGCCGGGAGTTCAAGGATATAACGATTTTCTGGTCAGTGGAGGTTACAGGTGATTCTGTGCTCAGCGTAAACAGCATTGTCTGGCAGGCACAATTAGCAAATGAAGCGCTGCCTCACCAGAGGCGCAGCAGCCTCGGACTCCCTTCTTCTGGGCTGACAACAAACAGAAATTTGAGATGATATCTCAGGTTTCCAAAACAGGAAGCTGCTAAATCCAGCAAGCGAGCAATTCATTTCCCGCTTATAATGATCCTGCTCTAATACCTCCTTGGAGGATAGGGAAGTGGTTGTCGAGGGGCAGCAAGGGAGGTATTCCGTCCCCGTTTTTCACCAGATGGAAAACCAAGTCCGCCAGGAGTTGAGCCGAGAGAGGGGTGGTTTTCTGCACAGAACTAGGTAAATCACTGTGGCTCGCCTATTGTTCCTTGCTGTAGCCCACCTCCCACCCGCAGGTACGGTGGCGTGGCGTGGTCCCTTTTTTTTTCCAAGCCTCTGCTGCAAAGGGGGAGCCCAGGGAAGTTTCCACTCGCTCGTTACACTAATGCAGGCTGTATGACTTCTACAAGTCAGCAGCGCGGCCGCGTTAGGCACATGTTGGTGCAGCCACAAGGTACAGAAAGGTACAGGCACTGCTGTGCCAGAGGTCTGGGTCTGGCCTTGGAGCGCTGCTGTGACTTATCACAAGCAAAGCTCCTATTTATTCACTTCTGTTTTCCCACCGTCCCCTCTCGGGTACCGGCAGAGCACTTTCTGTTCAGCCAGCAAACAGAGAAGAAATAAACTGAACAAAATTTCCTTCATATCAAGCTACATTCTAAAGGAAAACTTCAGAGGTTTGCAACCGAATAAAGAACTTTAAAAACCTCCCAATTAAACAAACTGTTGTTCTGACAGGAGTCCTCAACCAGCATCTTCAGTAACTCAGCCAGAAGTTTTGAGAGAACTGCCAGACGGGAGAGCATTTTGAAACAAAAATTCAAGATGTTTAATCCTGAAACGATCGACACAGAACGTTTAAATTTTCCTTTTTGTCTTCCAGCCAAGAGCTATTCACAGAGCTATCTCAAGTTGGTCCGTGGCTCCAGTTTTCTGGAGCTTTGGTTTTTCAGCAAGTACCTTACTTGTGAGAGTTTTGCATTGTTTCCCACACCCGCTTTATGGTCTCACATGTGGCTAATGCCGGAGTCCCCGGCGTGAAAACATCCTTAAGTGCTTCTGCTCTACACAGCACCCAGAGCCCAGCAAGCTCAAGTTGTTTCCTGGAGATTAGTGCGGGCTGCTGAGGAAACGTCTGCATCCACTGCTCCCCACGCGCGTGCCCGAGGCGGGACCGTACGCCACACATACAGAGCAACCCCCGGCGCTTTCGGAAATCCCACCCGCCTGTACACATCTGCAGTTCAGGAGATGGGGACCAAAGGCTGTGCCTGGCTCAAATGCACTCTGGGTTCTGAAATATTTTGACTCTTGCTAACAACACAAGTCTGCTTGTATAGATAGTGAAGCACTAGCAAAGCCCTGTAGTAGCAGCACCTGCAGCACCAGCAGAGCCCCCCTGCACCGTGAGCTAGGCTGAGTAATTTACACTAGGTGTAGTGAGCGCTTCTCCAGCAGACATTTCTGTGCATGCCTGCTTCCAGCTCGACGCTCTCTCGGTCACTGCCTGCTGCTCAGCAGCTGCCTATTGCAGAGCAGTTCGACTTCCGGTGATCCCCAGGAATTTCGGATGTCTGCGTCTGCAAGGTCCAATCCTATGTACATGGATTTCTACATAGGTGGCGTGGCTGGGTTCTAGTGGAGAAGGGGTGGATAACATCCTGGTTTTGGCTAGGATAGAGTGGTTTTGGTGGATGTCTGGCCTCCAGCCAGGGCTAAACCACCACAGTAGGGTATGACCTTTACGGAAAGGACGCGTTCAGGGTCCTGTACTAGTTGGCCATAGACACCTCTGGGATCTGTAGCTCACAGCCTGAAGCCTGGGGACTTTAGAAGTTTTCTCCTAGTTTCTATTAGAGCTCCTTAATTAAAAGTCCTCTTTGGGGACCTGAATTGAATTGGAAACCATGGTGATCACTTAGGTCAATCAGCGCAGAGATGATTACATTTGGGGGAGCGAGGTGGAAGATGAGAATGTGTGCATGTTGGAGAGCTTTAGGGAAAGAAACAAACAAAACCCCCCAAACTTCTGTGTAAACAAGGAGCACACATGCCGTGCAAAAGAACAGTTAGCAGATTCACCATGTAGGACTCACTATTCACTCTGGAATTAGGGATGAACAGCTGCCTTGTAGCACTGAAGAATGTCTTCAACTTTCATCTCTCAGAACACTTGACCAGTGGGTTTGACAGTCTGTCCACTTTCTCAACTCTATGGGTGCTGTTTTCCCTCATGCTGATAAATTCACCAGGAAAACGCTAACTGAGCAGCTCTGCTTCCGGTCATCCCACGGGGAAGAAAGATGTCATTACCAACCTACTAGGAAAATAGGAATGTTCATCCACATATGGTCGGCCCTGTAACTTCGTGATGCACAAACTAAAGTATAAAGAGATGCTCAGTAGTCAGCATTTTTGTTCCAGCGTTGAGGTCCCCTGTTTTAGTTAGGAAATGCCTGTTTGGGATCAGTTGGCAGTGGTAAGATATAGACAAAGTTATGTTTTCATTCCAGCCTACAGATCATTGTACTCTAGCTCCAGGACAATGAAGTCGGTTTCAGTATCAGAGCTGTTTTGGTTTCACTAGAAAGAACAGTTCCTTACAGAAAAGGATGTCATCCCACCACTAACCTGCTTTAGTATCATCATCTTCTCCCCCTCCTCTTACAGGAGAAAAAGCTAAAGGTATCTTCTTCTTGAAAGTCTCTGCCCAAAATAAGTAACCCTGCTTCATTTGTCTTTGCCAATTACAGCCTTTGGATCAGGAGCTTCCACAGACTGGACAGGCGTCAGTTCTTCAGCCCATGTGTGAATCACACTGTATTGCTCTCGAGAAATCTTACGGTCCCGATACGCAGGGTTAACCTGTTCTAACCTCCAGCAATCCATCAGAACATTCACAGAATTCACAGGAGACCGAAGGCTGTTCAAAAAGCCCCAACCACCTGTAAAAACAAGGTGCATGCATGTCGTGCAGAAGAGCAGTTAGCAGGTAACAGTTACCGATAATCCACCTAAATTAGCAGTTTCTGACAAGGTGGCTCCTTTTCCAAGGTGGGAGTGAAACACCAGAGCACAGAGGTTGCAGGAATTCAGATCTTCCTCTCTCCAGCACCTGGACTCCTCCCCCTGCCCCCTTCCAAGTCTCCTGCTGACTTTACTGCCAGTGTCTGCAACACCTTCCATCACAGCCCTCCTTCCCTGCCAGAACCTGTTCCACACCCGAGTCACAACATATCAAGGGTAAAGCTGTGGATGATGCCGATGTGCCGAAGCTGCAACTGTGTACAGTTAAGTCACTGCAAGACTCAGATACACTGCTGGCAAGAGCATCCTCACCCTCAGGAGCACCCCTACCCCCCTGCCCCCAGCCCCACGGCAGCTTGTTTGGTCAGCACCAGGGCTTTGAACCTGTGAGAAGACTGAGGTGTGTCAGGTTAAAATTGCTTGCCAGTTTCACATGGCTTGGACAATAGGCTTAATTTAACCAAGCAGCCTTTTGCTGAAGCTTTCCCCTCAAGGCCAAAGTTTTATTCCACTTGTATTAATATTGTCTGGAAATTATCAGTGGAAGTCAGCAACCTTTGCTCTCTGCTGACTTACTCTGCAGGGTTATAGTTACAGCTGCATGTGGCACAAGCCCGATGTATCACACGTGCAGTAATGTGCATTTTGCCAGCAAAGACAGGAGCAACTCTGGGCCACAGAAGCAGTCTCAGACCCAACAGATCCCAAATGCAACGGATCCGCAGCACATCAGTCTGCTCCAGTACACAATGGAGTCACTTTCATGTCTAGCAGCACGTCCCCAAAGTACAGATACACTCTTGAAACCTACTGAAGCTGTTTTTTCCCCACTGCCTTCACTGCCTAGGTCCATACATCCGTGCCGCCAGCGGCACGACAGCAAGTGAGTCACCCTGGCAGGCACCTGCAACAGCTTCCCCTGGGTTAGCCGGGTCACAGCTCTCCAGTAAACAGGACAGGCCACGGAACGGGTCAGAAGCCGGGTTACCGAGGTCACTCGAAATTTTCAGCGACCAACCACACTAGCTTTTGGTACCCCAGCGATAGTATGTCGAGCTTCAGCGAGGCTTTGCCACCGGAAATATCTGCCGGCGCAGGTCTCCCCACACGCGTAGCTTCCTGCGGCAGCCCATTTCTGGGAGGGGTGACCCTGTGCCGAGCATGCTATTCCTGATGCATCCTGTTTTTACTACTTGCAGAATTACTAGAGCTGCCGTATCCCTGCCAGCAGTCTTCCGGACAGAAACATGTGCATGTAGACCATTGTTTTTCTAACTGCAGCAGCCCTCTTGCCAAAAAGTCAGCCCGCTGTCTTCTCCCCTCCCCTACGCCCCCTCTCCCGTGTCGTTCCTCCCCCCCCCCCCCCCCCAATCTCTATTTGCTGTTGGAGAAATATTTTCCACAGCAGAACGTTAGGCACTGAGCCCCGCGGGCAAATCCTGATAAAGGCTGTCCAGCGAAGCTTTCCGCTTGTAATCAGCATTTGCCCCTGGAAACCAAAGCCCCGCGGTTTGTTTATTTTTCTTTCCCTCCTCCAAAGGAGGTTAGTCCCGCGTCGTTGGGCTTGGTTCTGCTTTTTGAAGTCTCTGCCCCTTACTCTTGTACACACAGAGGCAGGAGAGCAGACCGGGACCTCGCTTTTCGCTCTCTGTATAATTAGTATGTTCGGAGGAAACCTTAATGCCGCGCATTAATTTTCAGATCTGGAGCATGTTTTCGGCTAACACGGAGATATTACTTCAAAACAAAGCAAGGGCATTAATAAACACAGTACCAGGAAATCCACAAAGGTTAAGTGATTTTCTACAGAGTAATTCATTCTCCTAATGAGCTTGCAGCAGACAATGCTCTCTGTGAGCAGTTATTGCGCATGTATCTTTAATTTGTGTGTTTATATAATTCACGGTAGCGCAAAATAAATTTCTCCGTGAAGTGTCCTAATAGATGAAGTGAGGCTGTAATACTCTTCCAGAGCTTGTTCATTACAAACGGCACTGGCACGGAGTCCGGAGGGAGAGGAAGCCATTAAACGTTAAGCAAAACAATTGCTGTCATGCTCCAGAGGGACCGGCTCTGTAGATGCTTCTGTTAACACTGTACAAAGGAGGCGAGTAGTTGGGTAAAATTAGAATGGGGAAGGGAGGCAAGCGCCTCGTCCTCGATTTCATGAGATTTGGTTGGGTAAGTAGGAATATTTGGATCTTTGTCCGAGCGGAAGAGAGCTCATCCTCTCCCAGCTGCAGCGCACCCCTGAGAGCTAACTGCCACCAGCAAACGGGGAAACAAACAACAAAAAACCCCAACCAAAAACGTTTCCAGTGTTTTCTCTCCACAAAGCTGAAACGCTCCCCTGTGTGTGTTTTCAATTTAACTAAAATAGATCACTGTGTGTAAACAGCCACTCTATCTGCATCATTCATATTTGATGGACTAGTCAGTACAACAGATACTTTTATCCATCCCGTAAGTGATGAGAAACTAGACACCTCAGTGTCTTGTGCTCCTCTCAGTTAACATGAGTGGCAGCAGCTGTTATTCCAGGCTCCTTAACATGTAACACTCGATGTAGAGACAGGAAAATTGGAGATGTGTTCAGTGGAGCTGGGTATAACAAAAGTAACTTCCATGACCAAAACCTCCCAGGAGAATACACAGGAAAGCTCTCCCCATGTCTGTTAACAGCAGCCTGGGCATTCGTGTTCTTGGGTTTTAGAGGCGGGAGGATAACAGGATTCTTACCAGGTTAAAAAGCCACTTGCAGAAAAGGGCATGGCGTTGAGATGCCTTCGTTCACACTGGCAGCAAAGTGCAGAGGTGGTCCAGAACACCATCACCAGAGACTGCAAAGTGCACGCTAAAGACACACACTTGTGTTTCAGATTAGGCTTTGCACATACAACTAGGACACCTGTAGGAAACATGTCAGCAGACTTTGAAATCTACTGGAAACCAAGAGGAGATACTGCCTCTACCTTCTACTTGGAAGAGAGGAGAATAGCAAGTTCAGCTGGGAACAAATGTTGCACCCCAGAAGCAGTGCAGAAGGTGGGCAAGCTTTCCTTCCCTGAGCTGCCATCTGAAGGCGGGAAGTCCAGGCCCAGCTCAGATGTGGGTATGCTTGTGGTGAGAGTGAAACACCAGGAATTCAATTTAAAAATGAAACCAAACTTTCTCTGAGGGCGGTGAAGTACAAGAATGGGATGCTCGGAGACACTGTCGGGCATACACCCTTGGAAACAGTCAAAATCCCATCAGATCAGCAATCTGCTGTGGCTGACCCTGCTTGGAGAAGGGGCTTGGACGAAGTGGTGCCTTCAAAGCTCAACCACCCTGTGATTTTGTGCAAGGGAAGCTGGCAAAGCAAGGCCATAGACAGACGATGTCACCACCAGCGTTTGGCAGCAGGCTTTGGAGGAACCGTGTCGATAATAACACAGGAAAAGAGCTGCTTTTCCTTCTTTCCAGTCCCTCCCACCCCAACACACACCTCCTGTGCTAGGCTGTCCGGAGGGGGAGAGGAGAAGGCAATCCCCTGGCCAGAGCATCAACAGTCTCAGACCTAGCAAGAGCAGATGAGAAGGCAGACCCCTCGCCTGCTTTGGGCTGTACTCCAGGGAGGCTCACCAGACCTCTTGCCAGCTGGCGTTTCAGCGACCCACCCTGCAGACAAAGGGGTTAACCGCTCCGCAGCTAAAATGCGGTTGCTTTATTTGTGGCCTCACTAGAGAGGGCAGCTGCAGCCCGTTTTTTTAAGCCTCTTCTCTGAAGCCAGAGCTGATGGAAAGAAAACTGTAACTTCTGTCTTCTCCTCTGGGAAGAAGCTGGAGAAGACTTGTGAGAAGGTCATTTTAATATTAAGCCAAAGGTCCGAGAAGCACCAGACAAACAATTCTATTTTTTTTTCCAAATAAAGAGTTTGTAACTACACAGATACAAAACTTTCTTCTCTCATTTTAGCCAGGCTAGTCCTTCCTTATTCCCAAGGGAACACAGTCATTTCTTGGGCATGTTTTTATATACGCCGCTGAGAGCCAGGGACAGGAGACAGCATGTGCTTGCTCATGGGCTCATGGCACAGGGCCTCAGTGCAGAGCAGTCATGGGGAGCAGGGTGGCTGCACAGAGTGGGGACAGAGTCTCAGAGGGCTTCTGGGGCCAGGACTGCACCCAGCTTCTGAGAGTCTCTTTGGTGGGCATTGTAGCGTGCCTACAGCTGAGGTGGGAAGATCGCTTCTCTCCCTGACTAAGAATACAATTAGGGAAACACTGCCCTCCAAGCCACTCCAACATGCATCACGCAGCCGCGTGCGCATATGATGCTGTTTGCACCCTATGTCTCTGATCAGCACAAGCCCACCGCTGCTGCCAAGCTCCTCCAGCTACTCACTTTTCCCTCACTGGCACTGGAGGAGCGGGGACAACAGAAGCCAAGGCAGTTTTCCATGAGGCTTCTGCTGAGTCGCAGGGATGGGGCTGTCCCCCTGCCCCTGCTGCGATGCTCAGAGCCACCACAGACAGGCAGGAAACAGAGAGACATGCTTGGGGGGCGCAAGTGGAAACTGAGTGACACAGCTTTGGGGCAGGTAGAGGGTGCAAGAAGCAGGTTCGTTTGTAGATTACATCAGCCCAAGGCTGCGACGCAATCCATGAGATGTTAGCAGCACACAGCAGCCATTGGAGGCTTCCCTGCCGCTTATGAAGGGCTGATGGGCACAAGGTGACGCGGGTGACAATGGAGGTACAACCAAGGTGACCTCGAGCTGCGAGTGCCACGCAGACGGCATGCAGAGGAACAGAAAGAGGGATAAGAAGTGAAAGGCTCTGGCTCCCTTCCCGTCATCTCCCTGTGCAAAAGTGTGCCATAAATAAAGGCACAGGCAGAAGGAGTTGTCCTTTCTCTGTACCTTGTCACCTCCGATGGGGAGTACAGCTGGTTACTGTCCTGACCTGCTTATTCTGGCTGCAGGATGGGGACACACGGCAGGTTCTTACAATCTAAGGCTAACAAATATTAACATTTCTTTTAGGTGCTCTGGACAAAAGCAGGATGTTGGTATACCTCTCTCCTGTGAGTGTCTAAAGCCCTAAAAATTGAGCATTCCGGGATTTGTATACATTCCTTATCTTAAACTATTGCTTAGCAACAGACTTTAACCAAGGACATGTTTGTGAAACTGCCAGGCGTATCTGTATCTGCTCAGGGCAAAGCAATAAACACACCTTTCCAAATTATCTCAGCTAGGATCACACATGTAGCAGATGATCAAACTGCGTGGAAGGTTATCAGCTGTATGGGCTCGGCGTGTTTTTTGCAATGCTAATAAAGTGATCTCGACCTGAGCGAATCAAAGCCCTTTCACTGCAGAAAAGGTATCTTTGCATACCAAGTAGGCTGCAGGCGGACGAGCACCCAGCAGGACTCAATGGCGCTCCGTGGCTGCTCCTCCCACGTGGAGAGGAGCAACGTACATGTTTGCCTAGCAAGTGCTGGGTGTTCCCCTGACGCGCTGCTACGTGTGCGCATCCTGATGAACAGCCCTGTTTTGGAAATAAAATTAACCCCCACTCCCCACACACACTCTTTCTTAAATGTGACTTTAGATACCACCTCGGTATCTATCGACCCAGCTAGGCTGTCGAGCAGTTGAGGGGGGGCAAAGCTTAGGGCCAGTATTGTACCTCAAATACTGGATGGCTGCTGGCAGGCCAAGGTTATACAGAACTCGGTTCTGTTTCAGAGGAATTTTTTCCCTTCCCGTTACTGGGCCGTACTGCACCACTACAAAGCCACGATGTAAATACAACACACTTCTATGCGGTAACCGGCCCCGGGAAGACGAGCAAACGCAGAGGCCCTTCTCACCTCCTTGTGTCCTTGGGGCCAGCATTGGTGACTGCACTTCGTCCTGAGGAGAGCTCACACAGCCTTCTGCAGGTAAGGGACCCCCTCCTTCACACAGTGTCCTTTGCGAACAGGAAGGAAAGATGAATGTCACTTCATGTCTGGGCTCGGGGGAGACGAGCCCCTTTCCCACCTGCAGCTGGGGTGAGATGTGTTGAGCAAAGGGGCAGAGGCAGCTGCGGAAGAGCCAGTTTTGGCGCACGGGGAGGTGGGTAAGGAGGCTGCAGCCCCTCCTCTCTAAGGCTTGAAGAAAACATGGGTACAAGCGTGGCATGTTGCACTGCAGCAGCACCACGCACACCCCATCCTCTGTGCAAGCAGCACAGCAGGGGTGCGCGCACCTTGCGGAAGGGGCAGGGACTGGGAGGCAGAGAGGCAGGTTGCTCGGCGTAAGGTTCTCCCACGGCTTCACAATTATTGCAGAAGAGATTTGACTGTTATCCCAAGGGCTTGGGGCAACCCCACGCCATCCTTATCTTCGCGAGCACGTGCCTCTAACACCGTCATGGCTGCAAAGGCCAGGCAGGCACACCGGTGCCCTGGCCACTGCAGTGCCAGCTTCTTCCAAAGGCACCATAAAACTCTTAACGCCTGGTCTGAGCTCCAGCAAAGGGTGAGAAGCCCTTCAGAGTGGAGGGAATAACAGAGCACTAAACAGCAGCCAGCAGCCAGCACGTAAAGGCAGTCCCTGTGGACAGCTGTATTGGAAACGGTATCATCTTGGCGCTGACTTAAAACTGAGCAGCAAACCAGACTTGAGGCAGCTTTTAAGGTTTTAATCCAGGTTTTAAATGATTCAGTTGAGACCCTCCATAAGCCGTAAGCACTTAGAACAGAAGCTGCAGCCAGAGCTATTCTGTCTTAAGACATGCTGACATTAATGGCCCTGCTGGCAAGAGTGCAGTTGGTGCTCAGGTCTGGGATGTGCTGGACACCTACATCTTCTATAGGTGCTGTAGCAGAGGAGTCAGAATTGTACATCCTCCATCTTTACTCAGTTTCTCATCAGTTAAAAGGGGTAGTGGAAGAAGAGAGAAAACAAAAAGAGGAGAACGAGCAGGAGCCCCTACTAGAGCTCACTGATCATACCCTATAGCCCAGGGAAGGATATTCAGCCAAGTTTCCAAACCACAGATACTTTCCTGGTATGCTCTCAAGTCTGGGGAGGCTGAGTACATCCCTGCTGAGGACAGAGGGGAAGAAGGAGAGATGGTCCTGTGCCAGCAAAGATCAAGCCACTTTTGGTCAGGGCTCTGTGAGCAGAAGACACGCAGGGGATTAAAACCCATTCTGAAATTCTGACAACAAGAGGAAACACAGCTCTCCTGTTATCCTCCTGCAGATAAATATTTGAAAGCAACTATAAAGAAAACTCAGCCATGCGTCCCCTGCTACCTACCAGGCAGCAACGTCAGTACAATGGGAGCCACGTTCAGACAAGCAGCAACACAAGGAGGTTGAATGTACCAAGTTCCCAGGCACCGATCTCTATCGATTTCTGCTGAGTGGTACTATTTTATGTCAATACCTGCTAATTGTAAAGCCATCAGAGGATGTATTTTCACAGTATCGCAGACCACGAGGTTTGTTTTCCAAGCGGAGATGAAGGGACAGCAGAACCACCTCCCCTGCTTGAAGGGGAACCCCAGAGTTACACCAGCAGAAACAAAATTGGTGGCAAAAAAACCCTGCAGATCAAGTTGCAGGTTTGATATTCATCAGCCTTTTCCTGCCATTCAGGGACTCATTAAATCAGGCACCATAGAGCTGTTCACAGTGAAGGTAACCTGAGAGCGAAGGATAGCCCTTACTCTGACACAAGTCAAGAGCTGTCTTCCACGGACAATAGCTGAAGCGCTGGTGGCAAGGCACAAGTACATAAGCTATTGACTTCACGCTGGGGCAAGTCGGGTTAGGGGGCATGCAAGGGCTTTGGAATCAGGATCTCACTTAGGACCTTTCCTAGAAAACTAAGTCAAGCCCAAGCACAGCTCACTGAGCTGTCAGAGGTCCCATCAAGCAGCAGCAGGGAGCAGGCACTCAGGGTTCCTTGCCAATCTTACTGGCTCTGTACTGGTAACACTCCGCTGACCGCAGAGAAGCCACACATAATTAACACCACAGCGAGCAAGGAAAGGATCGAGCCGGCTACAGCATTCAGACTTCCTTTCCGGGACCAGCATTTCCTGAAGGGCTCCTGGACAGACCTGTCCTGTCAGCAGCTGGGTTGGCAGCCCTGGCATGGTGCAGTACGGCAAGCCAAGAAACCTTTGTGCTTCCCAGCACCAAGGAGCGGCACGTAACTTGCCCGCCTAGAAGGCCACCTAGATATAATCAGCTGCTTCTGCATACACTTCGCCCCAGTCATTTAGATGGAGCCCACAGCAACCTATCACTGACAAGGATGGAGAAGAAACGTGGCGCCTCTTGGGCAACCTGCCCGTTACAAGTGCTCATGACACAGAAGCAGATGGTCGCCTGAGCTCTCGCCTTCCTTCGGGTGCAACTTTCTCCCAACCTCCACGGGAGCAGCGACCTTTAGAATTATTCAAATTTCAAGAAAGTCCAAAGTCTGATCCGAGATCGGATTCCCTGTGAGCCAGGCGCTGTAAAGCCCCGGGAGCCTTTCTCCCAGTGTTGCAGCTTAAGCAGATAATGCCGGGGCTTGCTGGCAGAGAACGGGAGCGCCATTTGCCCACGAATAAGCACCAGGGCAACACAGGGGAGGCTGAAATACAAGTTGCATTTCCTTAATACCTACGGAGAACTGCGGGCAAGCCAGGCAGCACACGGACCCCCGCAGCCAGTCTGTCCCCTTGCCCCCTTCGGGAGACCGCGCTATAAAACCAGCAAGCGGGGCGCAGGCAGAACTGGTGGATACGCGCTGGCCTGCGTTAGTTCCAGGATCTAAAATGGCTGCCATGTGCTTAAGTGCAGTAAACCACTTCTTTTATCTCGTATCCTTAGCTAGTTACTGATTACCAGCCCTCATAACACCAGTACAAATAATTCACAGGCTGCAAAGACATCGTTCATCCCAGGGACAGGAACATCTACCAGTTCCACCTGATCCTAGGGACAAGTCCCTTCTGGGATGCCCCAACTCTTCTGAACTCTTTCTGTAGCAAGAAATACAAGATGATATTACAGCTTTTCGCTTTGATGTGTCTCGATCAAAGAGACATCTACAGTGCCTGATAAGGGTGTCTCTCCCACCCCTACCTTTGTTTCTCCATTTGTCTTGACGCTCCTTTGAGGCAGCTACACCCATCTGCTCCACCCTCTGCGCCGTCTTTCCACTGGGAAAGGAAACAACATATCAGGACGCTCATTTTCCCTTGGGTGTATCAGGGGGCACCCACCTCTGCTCCTGGCTTGGTGGAAAGCACCACACCAGCCAAGAGAAGCCTCACAAGGAAGAAGATTTAGGAAGGCCGCAAGCTGTCAGAAGGTGAGACAGTTGCACACAGGAAACCAAAGCCACCACGTAAATTTGATCTCCAGACTAAGAGCAGAAATTTTTTACTGCCTTTCAAAAGCAGTTCAATGCTTCACGAGTGAGTCTCAGCCACGGGACTTTGCAGAATGCTTTTCCTGCCTGAGGATGACCAGGAACCACATAAATAAAACACATCCAGGAAGGTCTTGGCTTGCCTTTACTTGTCATCCTCAAACACATACCCTGTCCTACCAGTCTCTCTCCGTTAACGCAAGGTTTTCCAAGACTTTGCTCAGCCTCCCATAGAGAAGAGTCACATAGAGACAGCATTTTTCGATTTCAGCAAGAGCAGTGGTGAGGGATGCGACACACCGTGAGTTTACATGTTGCGTTTTAGAAGCTTGTTCTACAAATTCCCTTCTCTGTGCCCCACTTTGCTTGTAGTATTAAGGCCTCTACTCTGCCCTGGTCAGGCCCCACCTGGAGTATTGTGTCCAGTTCTGGGCTCCTTGGTATAAAAAGGACAGGGATCTCCTGGAGAGAGTCCAAAGAAGGGCTACGAAGATGCTTAAGGGCCTGGAGCATCTTCCTTCCCTATGAGGAAAGGCTGAGTAAGTTTGGACTGTTCAGCCTTGAGAAGACTAAGGGGGGACCTAATTAAAGTTTATAATTATCTGAAGCAGGGGATGCAGGGGGAATCAGCCAGCCCCTTTTCAGTGGTCTGTGGGGACAGGTCAAGGGGTAATGGCTGCAAATTGGAGCACAGGAAGTTCCGCACCAACATGTGGAAGAACTTTTTCACAGTGAGGGTGACAGAGCCCTGGGACAGGCTGCCCAGGGAGGTGGTGGAGTCTCCTTCTCTGGAGATATTCAAGACCCGTCTGGACGCCTATCTGAGTGATATGTCCTAGGGAGCTGCTTTGGCAGGGGGGTTGGACCCGATGATCTCTTGAGGTCCCTTCCAACCCCTACAATTCTATAATTCTATGATTCTATGATTCACCTAAGCAGAAACACAAATCTTCACCCACACTGGGAACACAGCTCACTATCGTCTTATGAACAATCCATTATGTATTTTTAGGACTACTTCAAGAAAAGGACCAAAAAAAAAAACCCTCAAAAAGAAGGTAAAGTTTACATCCCTGTGAAGTGAGCGTTCAGTCTTACAAGTCTCAGGAGAGAGGGTCAGTGCACCTATCAAGGCTGACCTCTGATTGAAAACAACCGTATGGGTTAGAAAGCATTTCTGAAATATTTAAAGCCAGCACATGGAAATAAAGGCCGTTCCTGATTTAAAATGGCTGAACTGGTTTCCCTCAAGCCCACATGCATGAAACCAGTTTCACAAAGAAACCATCTGGAAGAGTTCAGCTCGGTACATGAAGTTTCTGAAGTTTCAGAAAGTTGTGAGCAATTGAAGGAGCAAAAATAGCATCAAAAACCACTTTAGCAACCTTAACCAGCACAGAGAGCAGCACTCCTGCCAGGGCCCCTGGCTCCAATAGATACACAGCACACAGAGAGAGAGCTCTCAGAGCACAACTATTCCCACTGAAGTCCCTTAAATTATACATTGACCTAAGTACAATCCTAAAATTGGGCCAGAAAATAAAAACTTCCAGAGTTTGCACCTTTTTTCTGTTACTACCAGTAAGGCTCTTCCCCTGTGCTTATAGCCTTCTTCCCTGATTAACAGTTACTGAGCCACCATTTGCTATCAGGTTCATTTGTCCTGGCAGGGGGCTGTTCAGGGGTTTTTAGAAAAATATTCCAATCATCTCCTCCCTCCCCCTGCACAGACCATGGATATTTTCCCCGAGCCTCATGGCCCGTGGCTTCCTCTCCATTGGCAGTTACTTCCAAACCACCTCCCAGGTTCTCCCAGATGAGAAATAGTGTCTGGGAAAGAGGGGCATTGCCTCCACCCTTGTATTCCTGACGCCAGTTCGCAAGTTGAAGAAGATGCTGCGCTCCTGCCACAAGCCAGAATCATTTCATGGTGGCTTGGGAAAGCACCTCCTGGGCGTAGAGCTTCCAGGCCGTGGTGTTGCCCACGCAAATAGAAAACATGAAGTGTCAGACAAAGGAGGGAGGAGTGAGCAGTAAACTCCCTGGGCTATTAGACAAGGATTTCCTTTAGGAATACTGTGTTGCAAAAGGATCTGAAAGCTCCTAACAAGAAAGGCACCACTTTCGTGCCACATACGGTTCAGGAACATTTAATGCCTTTGTATAGCAATTGTCACCCACAGATCTCAAAAGTGGTCTTCAGAGTATCACTGTCTCTATAGATGGGGTAGGGAAGCCAAAACAGGAAAAGATGAAGCAACTTCCCTGTGGTCACCACACCTTTTCAGTCACCCTCCTGGCATATGGCTGAGCCACACTGCCCCAGGTATAGAGAGCCCCAGGAATAGAAACCCCCAGGAGAGAAAGCCCAAGAACACCCCCAGATTTTACTCTTTTACAGGCATACACCATCCAACCATCAGTTTGCTGACTCTTCCACTTAGAGAGAAGTACAGGCACCAACCTCTGCAAAATCAAGGGCTAAGAATGAGACACAGGATGAGAGTGTAGTAACTTACAAGCGTCAGCACCTGCTTGTTATCTCCTTTGCAGAGCTAGTGACGGGACCACGGCACCTTGTGTGTCAAGGGCACGCAGCAAGTCCCTCTCCGTACACGAGTCATGCACCAGTGTCAGATTCCCAGGCTTTGGCCAAACCCTTATTTCACTCACATTTTAAAACCTATTTTACTTTAGTCATTCCTCACTCCTGGCACTGAGTGGTGGCAGGGTTTAGTTCTTTGGCATCTAAATGATTTCCAAGCCAGACTAGGGATTTGCCAAGGCACCTGTTACCATACCAAGGACTCCGTGTTAATGACTCTGTGATGAGGCTCAGGATCAATCAGCAGGCAGCAGCAATCTAAACAAATTCTAAAAGAAATTCTGTCTTCCAATGAAGAAATAAACTTTCTCCCCACAGGATTTGCAGCCACTCAACCACTGAAGAGCTGTGCTGGTGCAGAGGGAGCCTGCAGTGAAATTCAATGTGAAATAATCATAAACCATCTAATTGGCATTACCCAAGCTGAAAAGTAACTCAAGTAAGCAAGCACAACTAAATTACATTGGATTTCTTTTTCAACTGTTTGGCTTTAACTGTGCGAAGTTTTACATAAACCACTTCCATATCTATAGAGGTATATAAGGAATTTTCATGTTGTTTTGAATTTTATAGGACTGTAAACCAGAATGTAATTGGAATAGGACATTGAAATAAGATAACGATCTCCTGCAGCTTCAGAAATTAAGAAGAAAAGAGAGCTCTGGCATATATTTTCTTCTCCAAGGAAGAAGTAAATGTACTGTGATGATTCTTGTCTCCGGAGACAGAATCATTATGTTGCATTTTGTGGGTTTCTAAATAACATTCATCAAACAAAGGGCTATAAGGAGGTGCAGAGTACAGCGCCTGTTAATTGGCCCCAGGGCTAGCTTGACTATCCAGACACCTCTGAGACTTCAAGCCGTAGCTGATAAGGAAGTCTTCATTATGCTTATTCTTGGGTGAATGAAAAACAGACTCATCCTTGTTCATGTTTCCTTCTCACAATTGGCTAAGTAGACCCAAGCAGATTGTCACCATCATCTCTGGATGTATAAATCCCTATGGTCATCACGTTAATCGAGTTGCTTGCCATTCAGTGACGTTACGCAGAAGGAAAGTTACATCAGGCCAGCAGTGAGGAGTAGAAAGTAGAGGCAAAGGGGGTCTTTTTTCTCCAAATCTCAGCAGATGGGAATGACAGATTACAGGACTTGCGAGTACCAACCTGGTCACATACTGCTCTGGGACTGAAATTCCGTCATCCTCATGGGGAATGCTTCACCCACTAAATGCTATCCTGGCAGACGGAAGTTTCAGGGTACCAATCCAAGATGCTGTGGTATTTATAAACCTAAGCCAGCAAGGATCTGCCCACAAGCAACAAAGGTTGATGCCCCCTTGGCCTTTGCAGCTCATGATAGGTGTCATTTGACATTTTGTCTCTTGTAACAGCACGCACCATGTTTGAGTTTTATCACTTCCCCAACGCTCTCGTGGGGTGCCTTTCCCAAATTAGTGAGAGGCCTGGAAGATGAGTGATTGTTTCTTCTGACTAATACAGTTACAGCATAAAAACAAAACAGATGCCTTTCAAGTGTTCTCAGATCCATTTTAGAGAGCTATTATCCCCATTTAGAGGCAACAAAACTGAAGCACATCGACGTTAAACAATACGCTCACCTTTATGCATTTTGCCAAGAGGAAGAACACAACCCATTACTCAAAGCGACGAGCATATTTCCTGCCCTCTGTATTCTGGTGTCAACTGACCTTTTCAAAATGGAACAACATCTTCTTGAATGTGAATTTGCTCTTTACTTTTCCTTCTTTTTCTTTTCTTTTTTTTTTCTTTTTTTTTTTTTTTTTTGCTACCATAATCATTTACTTGAAATGTTTGGTCTTAA
This sequence comes from Gallinula chloropus, assembly GCF_964237585.1. NCBI lineage: Eukaryota > Metazoa > Chordata > Aves > Gruiformes > Rallidae > Gallinula > Gallinula chloropus. The sequence goes on along the minus strand of NC_140087.1, from coordinate 55,492,741 downwards.
TTACAGTAAATATTTCTCCATTTCTGTACAGATGGCAAATGCACTGGAATAGAACTGGATGGTTTAAGTTCATCATCTGTTCATCTCTTGATAAAGATCAATATAGATTAGAGGTAAGTCTGTTTATCCATATTAATTTTCAAAAACCAAAATGATATGCAACAGATTTATAATTAAGCAGAAGTGATGATGTTTTTGTACAGCTTAGTTAAATGGATTTGTCACCATGCATTAGAGTAGAAGCTATGAAAGCAGACCAGATGTTGCAGTCCCCCACAACCCCGTGCCACAATTTTCATGAGTCCTACATCCTAAATAAAACTTAAGGTCATACTTTTCTAACCTGGGGATCTAATATTAGGCTTCTAAAACCACACTGGCTATACAAATAAGGTGCCTTAATTTACAGAGGGGATGAACAACCCCAGTTAGGAGTAAAAATCTGGATTAAATTTAGTCGGGTACTCATGTGCCTAAACACAGCGGCAGCTTCAGGTTTCCAACTGAGCCTGCTCAACTCAAAGCTCCTCCTGCCTTGTAGCCCAGATATTTACATTTCTGCCACAACTAAAACCAGCTGAGTCACAGCCCTGTGAGGTCTGTCTTTGAATCCTGCACTGGGTGCTGCTCTGCCAAATTAACACAAGCCCTTCTAAGAGTGCTCAGCATGCGCAGCCTCCCTTGCTGTACCAGGGAAAGTCAGCTAGGTAAAGCTCGACATCCCTGCACCTCCCAGCACAGCAGTTCCAAGATTTGCTTCCAGAGCCCCATCCTGCTGGGTTGGAAATCCCACTGACTCGGTGGAAATAGTTGGTTGAAAGCAGGATTCAGCCTGAGGTATGGGAAAGACAGACCCTGTAAGCCAATCCAAAGCACCTGACGCTCAAAGGCATTGAGAAGCACCTCTGCGGTTGAGACTGGTACCAGCTTGGCTGATAAGCATTTCCCCCTGTTCGCTGGGTGAGGACATGAGAGGTCACTGGCCTGATGATCGTCATCTCTTGGCTGCCAGAGCTGGGCAGAGCGAGACCTTGCAGGTGAGATCTTGCCCTCACCAAACACAATGTGTGTTTGACCACTGGCTTTGGTAGAGTCAGGATTTCACAATATCCTATGTTTTATTCACAGTGAAGCCACCACGGTTATTCATGAGGCAGAGATAAGAGGATGCAGCTCTCACATCATGGAAAAGGGTCAGCTTGGGCAAGGACCTATTAAAATCAACATTAGACAACTGCTTCCATGGGGAGCTCCTTTTCTCCAATTATTAGCTGGAGTGATGAAGCACGCCGGGTGACTCATGCACCTTACGTTGCCCATCAACAACAGAAGATGTTTGGAGTTAGATAAGTGCCCTTAAAATGTCTTCTTTAACACACACAGCTCACGGGAGCACCAGCAGCTATGATGTCAATCATCTCTATGTGCTGAAAGTTTGTTTGTTGCTACTTGGGGTTTTTTTTTAAAAACAAAGAGCATGCCTAAAGAGCTCTTAGAAAGGGCAAGATCACCCCAACCAAGTGATAAAAAATGAGCACTGAAGCTGATGGAATTACAGAATCACAGAGTCGTAGGGGTTGGAAGGGACCTCCAGAGATCATCAGGTCCAACCCCCCTGCCAAAGCAGGTTCCCTAGGACAGATTGCACAGGTAGGCATCCAGACAGGTCCTGAATATCTCCAGAGAAGGAGACTCTACAACCCCCCTGGGCAGCCTGATGGAGAGTTTTGCCTTCACGGATTGAGTTTCTAGCAGCCTGGCTTTACCACGCCATGCGCTACGCATGCAGCACGTCCTCAGTGCACCTCGTGGAACGAGCACTAACGGAGGAAAAACCTCCCCCAGTGCATGTATCAGGTTATAATTCTCAGAAATAAAGGGAGACGGTTATCTCTCACTTCAGAGGTCTCTCATTTCCAACTAGCTTGTTAAAATATCTCCATTTTCGAGCCCTTCACACTACTTACAGGACTTTTATTGATGCGAGCACTTCGGAAGAAACCAGTGCCCAAGGAAGAAGCTTCTTAGGAGCACTGGTTTCGGGATGAGAAGGGATTTTGAAGAAACGTAGCTGCTCACTGTATGCCAGGGTTGTAAAAAAAATGCCTAAGAACATGATTAGCATCTCTAGGCAGTTAATTCTTTTTAACTTTTTAATTTTTTTTTTAAAAAAAACCCTGTCCTTTAGTGTCTTGGATTGATTAATGGAAGATTTCTTGTTGTGAATAATTCAATGCCTTGGAACAGTATTCCAATCACAGTTGATTATAAATTAACACTCATTTTAACTGATGCAGATAATCACGCCAATGTCACAGCAAATACATTATCAAGCGTTACATATGGATGCTGTAATGTAAACAAGAAGCTGAGAACTCCATTATCTGCCGGTGCATCGCTACCAAGTAATTTCTAAATATTTCATCATTGTTTAGACTGCACTCAGATTGCAAGGCATAACTTGCTACTTATAAACAGTAGATGCAACTGTTTTCTTAGGTATAATTAGCAACAAAAAGGAGTAAAATTTCCTTTGTTACCAGCTGAAATGCTTGCTCAGGATACTGGAAAAGGAAATATCTTCTCTGCACTCCCAGCACAGGCCATGTTTCCTGCCCAAGATGTAAAGGAGTTTGATTGAGGGGAAAGGACTAACAAAAGACCAATAAATAAGCACGTGGTTTAACACAGAATCAAAGGAAAACATGACAGCTCACAGCACTGCGGACAAGAACCCTTTGCCTGAGTTTCTCCACCTTGGTGTTGTGAATGGCTGGTAGAGATCAAGACCGCTTTTTGTTTCCCTGCTTTTCCTTCTCCAGGGTCTCATACTCACATTTTGTCTCAGAATAAGGAAACGCTACCTGGCACATTCTTTTCTAGTCCTCAAAGCAAAACACTGCCCATAGTCCTCCTGCCTCTGTTCCTTGAACAGCTGGAGCTGCTGCGGGGCACGGCGAAGTTCTCCTCCTGTACAGCTTTGTAACTGGTAGGTTTTTAACACACAAACCAGATCTACACTTGGCAGAGCAGAGCTGCAAACAGACGTTTCGTTCTGGAGATGCTCTGATCCCTGCCCTTCGTTCACAGACAGAGATGCAAGGCATAAAATAAATGTAGATTCATTGAGCTAAAGTATTTTTGTATATAGAACAGGTTCTGGCCTCAGGGTTTTTTTTTGGTCAGTGTCACATTAAAGGCTTATTTCTTATTACACTTGATACGAAGTAGTATAAAACTCTCACGTTATTTCAGCATCTCCTGTTGTTTCAGGGTGAGAGGAGAACTAAGTGGAGTATTTTGGAAAGATCCTCCTGGTAGGAACCTGAAGTCCTATCCGTATCACTTGTTTGCAGACATCAACAGTACACCTACTCAAGCTTTCCTCTACCTATTCCCACCTAATTTTAAGCCCAAATTTGAGATTTCTGCAATCAAAGCTATCAAAAACAATCCAGAAAGGGCATTTCTAGTTATATTTGGAAGTTGATCTCAGCCATTAAGAAAATATATCGCAACTCTGTGGAAAGGAAAAACAATGTTGTTAAAATAGCCCCAGCATATTAGGTAATGCATTTTCTTTGTATTTATGTGTTTCATTGTAACAGCAGTGTTATTTTTTACTGGGCAACGAGCTGGAGCCTGTATTTTTGAACAGATTATTCAGTCCTCAGTCCTCCTCCAAACCAAAACCAAATAACAATTTTATAGCCCTAGCAGATGTAGAGAATGTTGATCAACTGTACTGGCTGTGCCTGCTTCTCCAGAAGTATCTCCAGCTTATGAGCCCCATCTTGAATGAAAACATACATTTAGCTCTATAAACCAAGAGGATTTTGGAACAGTCAACTAAAAATAAAGCAAACCCCAAACAACCCAACAACTTCCACTAGCCAATTTTGAGTTATAATCCTCCATAAAGGGCTTTCTTATCTGTCTCCATAAAAAAAACCCCAACCCCACAACCTGGTCTTTAACAGCTGTAGTCCAGCCTAAGCCTCTTTCTAACCATTAGGTAGGGTAACGTATATTGTTTTATTTTCCCAGCTCCCCTCCCTTGTTTCTGATTGTCAGGTTTAGTCAGGCATAAAAAAGGAAGCTTTTGTGCAGTCAGAACATCTCATGATTTTTCATGTAGCACTTCATTTTGTTTGTCTACAGAAAAGGGTTGTGAAATTTGGGTTTATGCAGAAAACAGGACATTTCACTCAGCCATCACATTTTGACATTTGATAAGTAATTAACTGAAGGAAAGAACAGCTGCTAAGAAAACGCTCAGTGACAGCATGTAGATGATTTAAGGCCAATTCATGAACCATATAAGCCCCATTTAAATCTAAAATGTCACGAGATGCACAGTAAAAAATAAAATAAAATACAATTGCACACTGTCTTTCCTTCACAGTCTAACAAAGAGTTAGTCTTGAATATCTGAATGTGCTGTCACACACTTCTGTCACTGAGGATGGGAAGCTTAGGTTCCCATACCCTAAAGACCAGCCTTAGGACAAATATTAAATATAAAATGCAATAAATAATTACACAAGAAGGGAGCTTAGTGTCTTTCTTAAACTTCAGCAGCATTCTCCCTAGCTTTCATGTCATAATTTTTCTTACGTCATTTAGGTAGCTCATGGGTGGTATGTCTGAAACAAAAACGAGCAGTAAGCTAACACCCCCATGGGCAAGACAGAAACAAGTTTAAAAAAGGGTAAGCAGTAAGGGGAAAGCATGATGAAGGGGGCATATGTCAGAGGAAAGCAGGTTTGTGAATGAAAACTTTCGAACAAGTCAGCAGACCAGAGTTTCAGAAGGTCTCCTGCACACAGCTACTTGCACAGCAGACCAACCCAGTGAGCATTTAGGGACAACCCATAAATGTAGATTATTAGTTTTCATAATATCAGTGGGAAATGAACAATGTTCCTTCTCTAGAGATGCCTTCTTGAGGCTCTCCTTACCTGGATCTGAGCCACGCTACTTAGACGGATATTAATAGATTCCTCTTGGCTCTTGAAGCATTTTGACCTCAAATGGCTGTGGGTAGTAGGTAGGGTAGGTGCCAGCCCAAGAGCTAGCCAGCACATGCCGCGCCCTGTCATTATGGATGCTGCCGCTCTCATTCGACAGCTGCTTCCTTGGCGGGTTATTGTTCCAAGACAAGGGTTCAGTGGCTGGTGGTGAATGACAGCTGTTGTGTCTGCTTAAAAGGAGAAACAAGAAAGAAGGCACGAGCACCTCAATACCACTCCCAGTAGCCATGGGCCTCCCAGAGCAGAGGCAAGGCTTGCCATGGCTCTCCTGTGCTCACGTTCCTATACACGTTTGGCAGATTTGGATATCCTTGTCAGAGGGAGGTAGGACAGATCCGTTTGGCTGGAAGTTGTTATGCTACGTGGGAATGGTTCTTAAAACCTGTATGTTTTCTTCTTTGTCAAAGGAAAGACCAACTGATCAGGGAAGGCTGGGGGACAAGAGAAACTACTTTCTGCTTCTGGAACAAGGAAAAGTAAGAAGGTTTTTCGCTCGACTCAAGTTCCTGGGGTGCTGGGGAAAGCAGGCAGCAGAGCTACTGAAGACAGATGGCCACAGACAGAATCCACAGCAAGGCAGCATGCAACCCAAGTGGCAAAACAGATTCTGCAGTGACTGGGCGCTGCAAAAACAATCTCCAAAGCTTTGCAGAAGAGGACAAGAGTGCTTGAGACAGAAGGTTCATAAGTATCACAGCCATTCCTGGACAGTGGTGAAGGGAAGAGGGTGCTGAAGCTGGAGGTCAAGCCCATAGTGGGATGGTGGCAGCCTGTGTCTCTGGGACAGTGCTGGGTCTGACCTTCATCAGCAACTGCAGGGCTGTCCTGAAATGGCAAGGAAGCTTCAGAAACCTCCGCAGGCTTTCAGCCATTAGCAGTAGGGAAGGGGAGGAGCACAACAAAACTGGTTTTGGAGGCCTGTTATCCTTCTCACTGAGATAAACTAAACAGTGCTGTAATTTCCTTGAGTAACAGCTAACAAAAGATTGGGCCCTTCATGTATGAACTTAGCAAATTTGACTTGGAGATGATTACTTAAGCAAAAGTGATTAATGGGAAAGGCATTTCCTAGCATGGTCAGGACCCCAGAAAAAAACTCCAAACAAACCAGGAGCCCTTAATCCCCACAGTCCAGATCATGGTTGTTAACAGACTGGGTTGGGGTTTTTTTTAATGAAAGTTGGAAATATACAAAGTGTGGAAGAGAAGCTGACATTTAGCAATAGACACGAGACTTTTTATAGCACCGAGCTTTCTCCTGATGGTTAATACCAGGATAAAAAAAACCCCAAACATCTGGAAAGTAGGACTCATGTATGTTTGTTTATAATTCAGAATTAACACACAACACAGAGACATTGCTTTTACAAACCCCTTTTCCCGAGCATAACTGCACTTTAAGCTATTTCAGAGGATGCTGATGTGCATTTATGAAATTGAAAAGCTGGCCCCACAGGTAGTGGCACCGCACCGGCGCATCGGCTCGTGTCGTCGTGGTGATGGTGAGATTTAGAAGAGGAGTCACTGCTTGATGAGATTACTCTGGGTATACACAATCAAAAAACCTCAGCACAGACCCTGTGCATCACCGGTTGTTAGCGTGAGGCCAAACAGGAAGGTTTCTGGCACAGAACAATTACGTGGCGAAATAAAGTGCAAAGCTGTTCTCTGACAGGGGCTGAGCAGATCTGGGCTGTCCATAAAGCACGCCAGATCCTGGCTAAACTTCCCAAGCCTGGAAGTGCAATCTTAAAGGGTGTTCCAGATAATTTGTTGCAAATTATTGTACAACAGCAGTACCTATAACTAATTTCAGAAGTTCCTGTTTATTCAGAACAGCTCTCCAACCACAACTGTTGCAGAGCAGTTAATGAGATCCTAAAGGATTTTCAAATAAAAGGTTAGCATTTACTTAATGGAGAAAGCCTGTCCCATGGTGATTTGTGTTAGTACAATCCTTTGCTATCCTTTCAAACAAACACTAAGGAACCATACTGAGGTTTAGTTTATTTCTTAAAGATACCGTTCCTTCCAAAACTGTGTGACAGAGCATAGATGATTTCTTTTGCAGGGTATAAAAAATAAATCATCTTTGTTTCCATCAGATACCTAAAAATTACCAGTACATTGAGGTTGTTGATCAGCAAATAGATTTGGCCCCAAAAGGGAAAGGGGCCTGTCCACCTACTGCAAGAAACACAGCCAAGAGCACTGCTGAGTTCAGCATGACTTCCAGACAGGCAGAGGACAAGATGCACAACAAGCATTGTTGCTGCTGATTCTGGTTCTAAAAAAGTGAATTAGCAGCTGCAAGAAGTTGCCTTTTTCAGTAGGAGCTTCTATACTGACATGTGCGTACATGTTTTCCTGGAGTCATTCCCAAGTATATGTCAAAGGCTCTTGGGAGGCATGTGTTAATAAATATTCTGCTTATAAATTATGAGAGGGGCATCATCAGCTATAGCTGGAGCTCGCCCCATCTCCAGCTATCACAGCCTCCCCCTAGTCAAAGCTGACAGATCCTCAGACCTCATAAAAAGCCTCAGAAGGAGCATGTTGTCTTTGAGATGCACCTGGCTATGCCAAGCTTGAGGGGGTCCCAGAAAAATGCAGATGTGTTGAGGAAAGCAACACCCACATTTTCATATTTCAGCTGACATCCAGCTGAGTGCTCTCAGCAGTGTTGTTTTCACTTTTCATGAAGTTGTGCTGGGGGAAGAGCGATCTGCCAGGGCTCAGCCCACGGCCTTCTTTCTGCCAAATCTCTTCCCCAGGGAACACGTGGGCAGCAGCCCCTCAGCTCCCTGGAGTCTGGCCATCCCTTATGTACCCCGTCCTCAACAAGTGGCTGCACACAGGGTGCTGACACCACAGTCAAGCCATTAACAGCGATCGCTGCTCGGTTCTCATCAGACCATATTGATTTTTGAAGCACAGTAAGCCTTACCAGGGGAAGAGCACAGCTTGGGCTGCCTGATTACAAAGTTAATCACGAGAAGATGTCCAGTAAGTTTTGGCATTTCACCCGCCCCATGAATTATCACCTTCCTTTATTCCCAACAGCCAGCCGGCATCGCTTGCTGTCGGGCCGATGGCTTCCCTTTTATGGTTTACAGATTTTGAGGCTAATTGTGAAGAAAGCCATTTTTGGAATGCCTGGGCAGCACACGCGTGAATCACAAGCAGCCAGCCATTGCTTCTGTCTCCCCAACATGTATCATGGAACTATTTTCTTCCATCCCTTTTGTAGTACAGTACATTCTACGTTGTGAATCATTTGCATGCAGAAAATAGAAACCAGCGATGACTCTATATTCGCAACAGAGGAGCAAGAACTGGCATCCCATAATTAAAGTGCCAGGTTTGGTGGTGGTGTAGCAATTTGCTGCACAGATGGGCTTGAGTGTCAGCTGTAGAGATCGATAGGCCCCTAAACACACGGTTCCTGATGAAATAGGTTCGTTTAAAACACTCAAATTCTGGCCCTTGGGGAGGATACAAAGAACACACAGGTACTTGGTGTCGTGCCCAAAAAGGGGCTTTGGATGTTGTAATGCCACGCCCAAAAGCAAAATGAAATGGTGCCATTCAGCACACCGAGCTGGGTGCCTGTCATCCCTATGAAGTGAACAAGGGGAATTAGGCACCTGGGAATCAGATTCGGAGTCTACAGCTTGCTGGGGTATGGGAGGAGACCTGCTTTCTGCCAGGCAATGTTCTGTCCATCTCTTCCACAGGACCTTCCCAAGTCACACAGTGGTTCTACTGAGCCCTGTCTCCCAGACATGAGCCACTTTGAGTGTGGAACATAGTCCTCATCAGCAGAGTGCCAAACCTGATCTAGTAACCCCGCTGGGAATGTCAGCTCCTGCTCACTGCCGCTGTAATGTGGATGCTTGGCTTCTCTCCAGCCTGGAGCCTGCACCTGCCTGGGACATGGGCAGAGAAAGCCTAAGCCCTTCTGCAGAAGATCCTGTAAAGATTCCCTCAGGGGTCTAACTCGTGCTAGAACAGATGTTCACTTTGTGAAACACAGTACTGATGGCCCATCGTTTAGTTCTGCTGAAGAAAAGACTGCAGTAACACTTCTGTCCCCGGTTTAGCTACGTTAAAGTAAGTTTAAGACATCAGCTGTTTAACCTCAGTGATTCTGAGGTAGTTGTCCCTTCTTCAGTACCCCAACAGTAGAGTAACTTGAGTGTCCTTCAGGGAGAATACAGAGAATACATCAAACTGGCTCTTTCCACAGGCTGTTATAGCTAGCTGGGAGTTGCACAGGTTGGGATTGCCAGGGTTGGGATAGCTGGCAATTGAATAAACAACATACAGGACACTGAGTTGGGTGGTAGAAGGGAGCTGCAGCAGCTCTGGGTTTAATCTCTGCCAGTAAATCAGGAGCTGTGTTACAGAGAAGTCGTGCTACCCACTGGAGCAATTCGGACCAGCCTCAGTACTGCAAAGGCTGATGGCGGCGTAAAGGTTACGGGATCTTAATAGAAGGAGGAAATTTTACAATAGTTTTTCTGCCACACAGCCATGATAGGCATCTAATCCACTCTCTCCTGTTTTCAGCTGCAGAAATATTCCTGGTTTGGCTCATCTACAATCCAAATTTGTCCTAGCCACACCGCCAAAATACACCTCCTTCTAAACCTGGCAGATGCTCTTAGTTCTTCTAATCCCTTAGAAGGGAAGAAGAAAAAAAATACTGTTTATCTTGTCTATTTTTATAGGATAGTTAACAATAGCAGCAACCTGTATTGTTTTTCCCTATACATACCACAGAGGGCCTTCAAGATAGTCACAAAGAAAACGCTGGTGGGCTAGTAGCCTTCTTGAAGGCCTTTTGGCTAAAATCCTGTAAAGACAAGCTGATGTGCCACCTTTCTTCCAGCAGCAGTCTCGCTGCTGTTAAAAGGACAATCCCTACAACACAGTTCTTCACGAGCTGTGCTTAAAGCATCCACACCCCGGTGTGCTACAGAGGCCACCAGAATAAATAGATGGTCACGAGGGTAAGAGGATCTCACAGACCAGCCGAGGTGAAGTTACTGTTGATTGCTAGGGTGTTAATAGATGGGCTTATGATGCCTTTCCTCAATAATTTAAGGAGCTGCTAGCCCCATATTTGGGGTTGTCATTCTGGTGGTGAAGTCAAAAGAGAAGATGGTCAAGCCTCAGCAGCTTCAGTGTGAAGCTGGCCGGTTTAGCTTAAATTTCACATCACTGGAATCGATTGGAGCAGACAGCAGCAACAAAGCAGCTGAGGTGGGGCACACGTTCTGCTCAGCCAGCTCTGTGGTGGGAGGGGACAACCCCCAAGGCAGGGCTCCCATCAACAGCCAAGGGAAGGCACTTCGTAGGCCATCCCAGAGTGTTCACTGGATCTTGCTGATTGGTGTCTTTAGTCTCTGAAATTTGTGAGTTGACTGGGGTAAGGCAGCCCCTGACAGCACTAACTGAGCTGACTGTCCAGGGGGCTGAGCTGACCCGAATTAGCTCGCACACTCTCAGGCCATACACAGAGCTCCTATGGCTCAGCCAGCACATGGCAACTGACGTACACGCTCTGCATTTCAGATGGACATACATATTTTAGTAGTGGAAATACTCATTTGTGTAGCACTTCAAGTGCATTTTTGAGGACCTCTGGACAGCAGAACAAAACAAACTGCCCAGACTGTTCCAGAAGTCATTACAGGGAGTTGAGTCGCTGCTGTCACCATTTCTGACATTTCAATGGTTTCTATCAGGTTTTACTTCCACAAAACTGTTTTTCATTGTGAATGCCCTCAGGCAGCATAACCAAATTTGCTGTAAAACGAAGGACCTGCGTACATGTCTGGGCTCAAACGAGCCAGAGTAGGTTTCTGTTTCAAACTGGCTAGGTTTTAGGCAGCTCTGGTCCGAGAGATCTGTAACCACAGCGGTATCTACTAGGGCTGTGTGTCTGTAGAAGCAGAAGCCCTGTTTGTCAGATGCTGAACGGGCATAAATGGTAATTAACATTAGAGGCTAAGCCCCAGGTTCGGTGAAGTTCATGCTTGACTTCAAGCACAGGCTTCAACCTCTTACTCAAAGTTATCACACACTTTATTGTTTTATTAAATTGGGATGGAACTAAGTACATCCTAAAGAAAAAAAATAAAAACATGCTGTATCAGGACCTACCCCACAGATAGTCAAGAAACAAGGGCTTGATCCAGATACCATTGAAATTCACGGGAGTCTTCAGTGGCCCTTGGTTGAAGCGTAGAGACAGGAGTCACAGGTGCACTTCAGTGTTGGAATACATAAATCAGTTTTCTTATCATGTAATTTTCATCTGATTTACTTACTTACATGCAAACCTGGAAGCTGGAGGAGAGGCAAGGGCTTGATGTCCTGGTGTGGTGTTAGTATCCTGGAAGAAAAAGTCAGCAGAGGCAGAACTATAAGACCTGCAGGCTACTGATTCTTCACAGACTTCCACACAATGCAGAATAACATGGTGGAGCTAAAGGCAGAATCTGACTCAAGAGCAGTCCATTGTTTTGCATGGATGCCTTTCAGGGTTCCAAGCTTGCTTCAGCACAGCTCCCTATAGAGCTGAGGCTCCAATGCTTTTTCTGAAGTGTTAGTCATAACTGACTAACCTTAAAAAACTGCTCTGAAGAGTGGAAAAACATTTTATCATAGTCATCCTTCATTGAAGGATGTTTGGGGAAAAGCCTTAGGATAAAAATTAAATACTTAAGTCTTCAAGGAAAAAAATGGAAGAATTCTAGATGGCAAAAGCAAAAAGTTAATTAAGTTGAGGTGAGGCTCAGACTCTCTGCTGTAGGATAGCTGAACAGCTCAAAATTCATATGCCTCTTTTTATTTTTCCATCTCCACATTACCGCGATTGTTGTGCTGTGCCAAAGTGCAAGTCAGTCTGGAAAAGGATTTCCTGGCTGGGATCTGCTTTGGAGCTGTAAGTTAGCAGAAGAGAGAGGCCCTCCCCATGAGAAGTGATTTAAAATATACGAGTCATGAGGAGGATTAAGAACCTGAACTGGGCCGTTTGCTGCCTGGCAATGGGTTTACAGAGGTTATATTCAACAGTCCTCTGTAGGTGCCTCCAACAGGCTTCTCAGCTTTCCGAAGGGGGAAAATCTCTGTTCCAGAGGTGAAGGGCTTCATTGCTGGGTACCTGCCATACTAGCATGGGGAGCAGGAGGCTGTCTCTCCCAAGTGCAGAGATGCAGGACAAAAGTATTGCCCGAGAGGAGACAGCAAAGATGACTTTGAGCAGTGGAGGGAAGAGCAGCAGAATGGAGCCCAAACTGGCCTCTGCTCACTCTGTCAGCAAGATGAAACTGTCTCACAAGAATGACCCAGAGCCAGAGAAGTTCAAATTTGCTGAAGTTCAAACAATTCAACCCACATGCTCTGTATTTGGATAAGACAAGAAAGGAGCTGTGATTTTCACAGAAGACCTCAGAAGTTGAATGAATGTGCAGGGTTATTTTGGGATCGCTTGCATCCACAAAGATGGATACGATGGTGGTAAGAACTGAGATCGGGCGAGTATGCACAGATGTGCACCTTTGACTACACCACTCAAATCTTTACCTAGGGAAATTAAAACATACTTGTATGTGAAAACAAAAGTATTCTGAGGAACATATGGAAGCTCAGGTGAAGTAGATAGTACAGGCCATGTATTACCTACTGAAGAGTGTGCCTGGAGCCTTCAACCACTTAAAGACTGAAGAGCGAGCTGCAGCTATGGTTTCTCATACGTACATAACTACATACATGCTTACCTTGTCTTTAAAGCATGAGGTGCTGGGATTTCTTCACAGCCTTTTGATATATGTTGTTTGAGTTTTCTCTGTCAAATCCGCAAAAGTAGGGAAAAAGGGACACAAAAGCACTTGGTAGCGAGATAATAGCTTTTGGGTTACATGTAGATAAGATATACTCTCTCCCTCTGCCTTCCCCTTTAAAAAAGCATGTGGGCTTCTGTGGTGGTTTAGCCATGGCTGGAGGCCAGATGTCCACCAAAGTCAGTCTATTACTCCCTTTAGTTGGACAGGGGAGAAAATATATCTGTTAAGAGGCTCACGAGTCAATATAAGGACAGGGAGAGATCACTCTGTCATCAAGGACATGGGCAAACCAGACTCAACACAAAGTGAAGAAGCAAAAAACTACTCTATTATACTAGAACTACAAAGAACAGCGAAGAAAACGGAGTTGGGAGCACAACCAGATCTTAAAACAAACACAACCAGACCTTAAAGCACTTTCCCCCCACCACTCCTTCCTTAGCAGACTTCAGTCAGGATTTTGCTCCCTTCTTACCCCCCCCCGCTCGCAGTACGGGGGGGGGCAGGGACTGGGGAAAATGGGGTTCTCGGTAGCACCTTCCCCCCACCCCTCTATTCTAAGCAGACTTCCCTTTAGCCATGATCTTGCTCCCTTCTTCCCCCTGCTCGCAGCACAGGGGTCAGGGACTGGGAGATGGGGGCTTTGGTCAGTCCCTTGCAAGTTGGTTTCCTTCTTGGCGCGGCGGCGGGGGAGGGCATTCATTCCACACCCTCCCCCTGCTGCACCGTGGGGTCTCACCCACAGGAGATAGTCCTCCAAAAACTTCTCCAACTTGAATCCTTTCCCCAGGGCTTTATCTATTCACCAGCTGCCCTGGCGTGGGTCACAGCTATGGCAGGCAGTCATAAATCACAATGTCTCTCAGTCCCAGTCCTCTGTGGGGTCACCAGCCTCCCCCAGCAAACCTGTTCCGGTGCAAATCTCTCTCACTCATCTCTGTGTCTCTGTTTCTCCTCATGGCTGCAAGTGCTGGCAGGGGCTTGTTCCAACGTAGGGTCATGGCATCTCCTCTATGTCTCCACCTGCTCCATCCAGCATGAAGCCCCTCCACGGGCTGCAGGTGGGGTCTCGGCCTTTTCCATGGGTTTCTCCACGGGCTGCAGGAGCATCTTTCTCTCCAGCACCTGGGGCACCTCCTCCCCCGCCCTGTTCCGGCCTTGGTGTCTGCACAGCTCGTTACATCTTCTCACTCCCTTCTCCAGTGGCAAAATGCAGCTGCTTCCGGGTTGTTTTCTCCTCTATGTGATTCTCAGAGGCGCTCGACTACCTCTCAGGCCGCGACTTCGGCCTTGAATTGCTCGTTGTTTATAGTTTAGGCTGGCAGAAAACTCTTAACTGCTGCTTAAAGAAACCGTCTCAGCAGCACAGCCTCACAAAACTGCAACAGCTTCACTCAGCAGAGCTGGGTTTCTTGAATGGGGGTCTCATACAGCATGACTACCTAGCACTACCCGATCAAGGCGGTAAAGCTGACTGCTGTGCTGGTTTATTCTCCGAGGACACACTGGAAATGTAAATCTCTCATTTCAGTCTGTCTTTATTTTGATTAAAAATCTAGTCAAAAAATTATGAAAGCGCAAATGGATATTGGATTAAATAACTGTCAGTATCAGTACAGGCTGTGGGATGACCTGCTGGAGAAGAGCTCTGTGGAGGAGGACCTGGGGGTCGTGGTTGACGACAGGTTGGCTATGAGCCAGCAGTGTGCCCTGGTGGCTAAGAGAGCCAATGGGATCCTGGGGTACATCAGGAGGAGTGTGGCCAGCAGGTCTAAGGAGGTGATCCTCCCCCTCTACTCTGCCCTGGTCAGGTCCCACCTGGAGTATTGTATCCAGTTCTGGGCTCCCTGGTATAAAGAAGATGGGGACCTCCTTGAGAGAGTCCAGAGAAGGGCTACAAAGATGATTAAGGGCCTGGAACATCTCCCTTACGAGGAAAGGCTGAGTGAGCTGGGACTGTTCAGCCTGGAGAAAAGAAGACTGAGGGGGGACCTAATCAATGTTTATAAATATCTTAAGTATGGGATGCAGGGGGAATCAGCCAGCCCCTTTTCAGTGGTCTGTGGGGACAGGTCAAGGGGCAATGGCTGCAAGTTGGAGCACAGGAAGTTCCACACCAACGTGCAGAAGAACTTTTTCACAGTGAGGGTGACAGAGCCCTGGGACAGGTTGCCCAGGGGGGTGGTGGAGTCTCCTTCTCTGGAGATATTCAAGACCCATCTGGACGCCTATCTGAGTGATATGTCCTAGGGAGCTGCTTTGGCAGGGGGGTTGGACCCGATGATCTCTCGAGGTCCCTTCCAACCCCTACAATTCTATGATTCTGTGGAAGAGTGGATTCTTATGAAGATTACTGCAACAGCCAAGCCACCCACAGCTACAGATGTATCTACAGGCTAAGAGAAGCCTCTTGCCTGGAAAGGCTTGAGTGCATTCCCCAGGGGCGTCCTAGGTCAGCAGTGAGGTTACGCCCTTCAGGGTGATGGGCAAGGTAGGGTCTGCCTCCCGCTTTGAGGGAGCAAAGGGCAACTGAAGCAGAGGACACCATTCCCACAGCTCCATCCACTGCTGTCGCAGTAGGGTGGACGCACCCATTGGTGTTTTTGTGAGAATCCCCCACTCCAGCAGGGTGCAGAAGAGAAGGCTGGGCAAGCACATGCCAAGGGAAGGAACACACCACACACTGTTGGGTGCGTTTTCCCCACGCTGCTGACACCACGCATAGTTGTGTCAGACGTGCTCTGAACACTGCCAGTTTGCTTCCCACTGTCCAGCAAGTGGCCTCGGCAGCTGCTTACCCACACCCCACAGAGAGAGTGCAAGGAGGCACCTCTCCTGGATGCGGAATAAGGTTTTGGGACCGGTGCAGATGCTTCCAGCCTGCTTCGCTAGCAACGACTGGGTTTTGAGTTGGTGTGTTTTAAACTGCTGCCCAGCAGGCAGGCTGGCCTTCAGGCAGAGGCAGCCAGCAAAGCAAGCACCAGGGACACAAAACCTTCCCCAATGTGATTTCCCTTTAATAACAGCAAACCAGGAAAAGCATGTTATGCCCGCCTTCAGCAGCCAAAGAGAACTTACCAGAACCTTGGCAATAAAATCCATCTTGAAGTGGAATTTATGCCAGAAATGACCCATCTACAGCAAGGCAATTGGGTCTTTGTGTGAGGGACCTCCAGCCTAGACCACACGGAGATTTATTCGGGGAAAGATGCTTCTAGGCAGATGTGTCTCCTCAGCTGACGCATCCTTAGGGAAGGAAGGGTAGAACGGGAGGAAATCTGAGGGAAAGCAAGCTGCCAGAGGGAATTTTTGGTAGCATTTTTTCCAAAGCCCAGTAAAGAACCACAGAAGGATTTTTAAAAGGTTTTAGGGGGAGTCGCTGCCTGCAGAACCCCCCCCCCCTACAGCATCAATCCAGCTATGATGCTACAGCATGAGGGTGGGAGAGGGTTGAACACCATCAGAGGCATACCTCCCTCTGCGTTCACTCTGGACTTTTCAAAACGAGAAGAAAACTTGTCCTACTGGTAGAATAAAGAGTGATTAAAGTGACAGGAAGAATTGCAGGAGTGCTCTCCTTTGCTTTTGCTTTCAGATGATCTTTTTGGCAGCCTTAAAATATACGTGATCAATAAATGTGGTTATTAATTCCATAGAGAAACACCTAGTGTTCCAAGAGGTGGAAGCACGAATCAATTCCGTGGTCTATCTTGATTCCTGCCATCTCACAGAGGAGAAAAACACCAGTGACACATTATGCTGTTTTGTGAAGCAATTCCAATTAACTGGAAACGTTTACACGCCCTAACCCATTAAGCAGCTGCACTATTGACCACATTCAAGGCCTTCTGAAGCCTTGAAGTTTAAAGACCACACTGACCACAGAGCTTTCAAACAGGTGTCAAATGAGCATCTCAACTCTGATTTCCCCATTTTGCATAAAGGATTTGGCAGCAACAGAAGACTTTTCACTTCAGACACAGAGAGCTTCAAAGGCTTTGAGTTAACATTAGAAAAATAGTGGCTATTTAGGAGGAAAAAACATCTGTAGCAGTCAGATGCTTAAACACCTTAGAAAGAAACTGTGAAACCCCACAGCCTTCCTGAGGCTGCTAATCATCTAATGCTTTGCAATTGAGAGAGTGGGAGGGGGCAAGATCCCTCTTTTTGCCTTCTGTTTGAATAGCAGGGTACTGTAACCATGTGAAATGCTCTTTTCATTAGCTCTCATTCCAGAAACAGCCAACGCTTTCAAAGTCCTGACAACACAGGACTTCCTTCCCTCGGGGACAATTGGTTGCATTTTCCTGACTGCTAAAAATCATGCACTGTTTAGGAGGGTGCCACGGGTCCAGGGATATATTGCATCATGTGATGGTGCAGTAGGTGACTAATCCCAACTCAGGGCTTGTCAAACATGGAAAGAAGGGGAATACTTGTCTGACTTCTGTAAGGTTGCCTGCCCTGGAAGCAGCCAGCCAGCCAGCACCAGGAGTTGGCTACCTAAGTAAGTGACTTGGTGGAGTGCTGGTGGTGGCTGATGATCAAGGTGGTGGTTACTACTGATAGAAGTACCAGTTTACTAATGAGAACTCTAACTTCTCAGCAAGCACACACTTACTCAAAGGTCTCAACTGCAAGATGAGGATTGTGCAGTTGGAACAATGTAAACTCTGTATTCCAGCTGTGGGAACACAAGCAACTCAACCCCCACTCCAGTATTTTGGGGTGGATTTTTTCTTTGCTAGCTTATTCTTAGCCCTTAAAAAATCCTTTAAAAGAAGTGTACACACAGCTATCAAAGACAACTCCTTAAAGCCAGGAGTAAATTGATAACCTGAGAAACTACAGCTGTTCTTGCAGGAGAGCAGGAACTTTCTTCCAAAGCCAAAACTGGAGTACACGCGGTACGGTTGTTCTCACTCCAGTCACAAAACTGTACTAATGATAAAACAGGAAGAGGCACCTGGAGAGATTCCTGGGTGTAAAAATATCCTTACTCAAACCAACCCTTCATCAGCTCTTCCAAAGGCCTTTTCAGCATAGATTTATGCAGCAGAGCTCCCATGTTTTTTCAGCATTGTCCCTTTTGGCTGAACACGACAAGTTATTTTTACCACCCTTAGGACCACCTACCCCGGTGTATTCGTACACACAGCCATCTCAAACACCTATTATTAACACTTGTGGGGGGGGAAATTGCTTTTGAAGACTCATTTTCACAGAAGTTCCTCCCTAAATCAAGTGTTTTTAAGTGGAAAGTCCATCACTTGACAGCCTAACACCAGGTTAGAGTCTCTCTGAGTATCCATTACAATGCAGTATTTGAAGGAGAATTTTGGGTATCTCTAGTATTTCCCACCAACCCCCACCGGAAGTGGCCAGCAGTGACAACTGATCCTGGAAACTGCCCTTACTGACAGAGCAAACTGTCAGTAAGCCAGCGTGACACAGCTTCTCTCTGAACAGGACAGGGTTACTGTCCCAGAACCACATGCTCATACAGAAGCCATACACAAATACAAGGATTTTGTGCCCAGGTTGCTACCAAGCAGTTCCTGAGGGTCCACTCAGACACAGGGGGTGAACTCCCTTACTCCCACAGAGCCGAGCCTTTGGAGACCAGTGGCCCCATTTGGAAGACCAAGAACCCAGTCTGCATTACCTCCAGTGGGCCAGGTCCATCAGCTGTACTCCTGGGTTAGATGCTCATCCACCTGAGCTCCTCTCCCTCAAATAATGAGACTGATCTCATTAGCAGGCTCCTAATCCTTACTTAGTGTCTCCTTTCCCAGTTAGCTGTGCTTTTAACAGCATGCAAGCTTACCAGACACTGTTCTTCATCCAGCAATACATTCCTCCCAAAAATCCACAGCAGTAAGTGATGAGGGAAGCATTTATTTTCAGGACAGCTGACAGCCTGGAGGTACACAGTGTATATACACTGCTAGAATGAGTTAGACCCAATAATTTATCAGGCTGTAGCAAGCCATTACACAGTCTTCCTTCACTAGGAAGGACGACCACACAGACATGGTTGCACACCACATTAAGCTTAGGGAGCTAACAGGGGCACCTTCAGCTTCACAGAATCGCTTACAGACTGGAAGGCACCTCTGGAGGTCACCTAGTCCAACTCCATGTTCAAGCAGGGTCAGCAAGAGCCTCCTGCCCACCACCTTGTCAGCTGGGTTGGGAAGCCACCGACTCTCCCCCCATGTTCCACCACCCTCAGAGTAAGGAAGTGTCTTCTCCTGTTTACATAGAACTTAATCTCTTTTTAATGTGCCTGTTGCCTCCTGCCCTGCCAGCAGGCAATGCCAAGACACATCTGGCTCTCTTCATTCCCTCCCACCAGGTGTTTGGACACATTGACAAGAACCCCCAAAACTTGTACATTAAGGGAACAGCAGTCACTAGGCACAAGATGCCTCACCTCCCAGCTTCAGCTGAAAGAGGACCACCAGGTGTTTTTACTACAGTGTTGGCCCACAAGAGGTTTTTGCCCTTGCCATTATAATACAGAACATAAGAACATCCACCACATTTGACAAGACAGAGGACTGTACCTTAGCAAGCTACTAGAATGCCAAGTTTGGCATTTCAGAGTATTCCTACACACCCACAAACCTGCCTGGTGACCCAGAGACTACCTGCTTCACAGCAACTGAAGCTCCTGCAAGCACAACTCAGCCAGGAGGTTCCAGTGACCAATGCCACTAGCTGCCATGCCAAAGCACTGGAAAGTATCACCCCAATTCTGCTGTTGAATCATATGTAAACAGGGCTACAAGACTTCAGTATTGACCTAGAAATCAGGCATTTCATCTAGGTAACAGCAACAAACTAGAGAACCAGCAGCTTTGATTCCCATGGCTAATGCTGAACAGAGAGCAGCTAAAATGAGGGCAAATCAAGCTGCCCACCTCACCACACATTTTTTCACCCACTCATTTTATGAAAGGCCTTGGCAGCCTTAGGAAAAAGAGGACCCTCTCCTTTTTACCTCAGTCAGATGCTTCCAACTGCATGCCAAGCTGTAGCAGAGGACTATGGGTCCAAGTGTGATTCCCAGCCTACTCAAAGTCAAGACACCAGATTGGCAAACGCAAATTGTCAGATCCTTGTTTGCATTACTTACCTCTCAGAATACTTCCAATACTTCCGTAGTTCAGAATCTCCAGTAGTTAGTTCTGATGGTTCCATCAAATCCTCCTCATCCTGTACCAGTTTAAGCACCTCATCCCCAAGCTCACTGGCCATGGAATGACAACTGGACAGGAAGTGTTTTTTGGTCACTAATTTTCTATGATGCAAACTAACTGCTAGAATATTTAGGCTGCATAAGCTTCCTCAATCAGATTGCCAGCACACCAGCAACAATCCTAAGGAATTCTGATGCTGACAATTTAAACACTTTTGACAAGCCTCCTCTGGAAAACCACTAGAGCTGTATAGACCTTAGGGAGTAGGGCTTTAAAAACCAGTGACCATGAACATTTGATCAAGTGTTTCTGCAATCAGTTGATCAGCTGTCCCAATTACATTTTCACTGCAATTACAAATACCTCAGAGACTATTCAAACAGTTTTAAAACATTGGGTAACTGCTCTGCAGGGACCAGTGAGGGTAACCAGATGCAGGGGCCGATGCTTTGTTTAAAAGTAACCAGAAACCCCAAACAAGGTAACTGTATAGGATACGGAAGACCAGTCAGTTCTTGATGGGAGAGTACAAAGGTGAGGGGCACAAACAGCCTCTGGCCTGAGGTCCTGGATTTGTCCTTGGTCAAAACCAGGTTTGTTTTCTCCTTAGAAAAAAAAAGTTAAACCTTGACAAAAAAACTAGTACCAGAGGCACAGTCACACTCATTAGCAGATCAGTAAGAGGATGTTTTCCTTCTGTACTGCAAGCTAATGGCATCCTGAATGGCAACTCAGACATGGCAGTTTCAGAAAAGTCCAGGTGTGAGACTAAATTACCCCGAGGTAGCAGCTGACAGGGAATCAACTCCAAAATAATTAAAAGAAAGCAAACAGGTTTAGTTGTCTGAACAAGGAATTTTAATTTTAGGTCAACTATTGAACTAGGTCAACATCCAGTTCACAAAGTCTACAGATAGTGGGCATAGCCAGTCACTACGGTAAGTTTATTGAAGCACCAAGCTCCACACAAGACTGTAAAATACATTTTAAACTACTAGTAAGAAAGCTTCTTCAAGTCAACAATACTATTAAGGGCCAGAGTTTTAAGGACTAAGTTTTCACCTTCCAAGCTATTTTAAGACAGCCAATCCATTGCATAAGCAAACCAAACTGCTACATACTCAAACACATAGAGCAGCAACTGTATTGAACAATTCCTGTAAATAATTCAAGGATACATTGAAACAGTATGGGTAAATTGTAATTTTTTATTGGAAAACAAATATACAACTTGGAATGGATTTGAGGCAAATCGTGCCATAAGCAGATTTTTTTTTTAAAATAAGTGGCTAAAACAAAGTTTAAAAAGCATAGTAACAAGAGGAGAAAATGTTTTCTGGTACAGGACCAGCAGTACAAAAAAAACTTGTGTACGAGTACCTGGATAAATCACCCGTTTTGCATTAGTGCAACTTAAGTTTCATATTGTTGACTGTCAATCGTCCACAACGTTAAGACTCCACACTTCAACAACATGTTACAGGTATGGCCACAAACAAGTTACCATGAAATAAGCTAGGAGAATGATTTTTACAGTGCATTAGCCACATGTATATATACTATTCACAGGTTTTTATCTCGCAGTTAGCTGCAAGAGTCCTTATCCTCCACCACAGGAAGTGGAACAAGCTCTTATGTACTAGAGAACTAGAGCCAACCTGTGACTTTAAGGAATTGCTAATGCATGGTAAATCCTAGCTTACTTTCTGTAACTTGACACACTAGTCATACCTACGTCTCCTAAAGAAAGCAACTATTTTTTAGAAACAGACAACCCAGATGTTCCCTCAGTTAACCATCTCCATCTAACTTTAGATGTGCAGAAGGGCTTAAATATCCAGAGTAAGCCACATGCAACATTTGTTACTTAGATCAATTTTCCAAAAATCAGAACAATGACAGTAAGATAAAGGAGAAAAACATGGAGGAATGGCCTTCTAATTACTATACATGCATATTCTTTTGACAGTAAGGGAAAAACCTTTTACAGATAAGTTACAAACAGAGAAAAGGCAAATAAACAATTTTGTACAAGAAATTTAACACATTCTGTACAACGTCTTCACTTCGCTGTCATCATTTGTACAAACTCTGCAAAAGGAAAGAG
Organism: Gallinula chloropus; assembly: GCF_964237585.1. NCBI lineage: Eukaryota > Metazoa > Chordata > Aves > Gruiformes > Rallidae > Gallinula > Gallinula chloropus. The sequence goes on along the minus strand of NC_140087.1, from coordinate 55,470,540 downwards.
TTGCATAAGAGTTACTCAAAGAACATCATGTCTTCGATTGTGCAATTCAGGATCTGCCCTACTAGGGCTGAACACTGTCTCAAAACTATATATGCAGTTACATTCTAAGAGCACCTCAAGACAGCCCCCCTCCCTTTCCACCAGTGACACCTAAACCCTCCTATTTATAAAGGCTAAAGGCCTCTATGTTTATCAAAAAAGGTTGGACCCTCAGCACTGGGGAACGGCCTCACTTCCAGACTGCAACATTACAGGGTCCTCATGCCTACTGGCTTTACTTTAGGGATAAAGTATTGAAGAATGACTAAGAGATCAGCAAAAATTGTGCTGAAGCAAGTCACTTAAGGAGGTGTACAAACAAAACACTATTGATTTGAATTTAAATTTAATTTTTTTTATTTACTTTTTTCCAAAGCAGAATAGCCATTTTGTCTGACCATCTTTAAGTAAACAAGTTATTACTTATCCACAGCATACTGGAAGTTAGGTATCACAAAACAGGATTCTTACTTGTCTTGCTGAATCAGTTTCAGGTACAGTAACAAAAAGAAACCAGGAACCTCTAAGGAGGTAACTGGTTGCTCAAGTTTCAAGAGAGCCACTGGAAACAACAGGGATGTCTACCCTCTCTACTAGGTAGAGGTATGTTTAGCCTCTTCACAGGCTACTTGGTGTTATGGAGCAGCACCTTTGCTCACAAAAACACATTTTCCCCCCACAGATGAGTGCTTAGCCTGAGGCCACCAGTAAAAAGGCCCTAAAGGAAGGCAAACCTACAGCTAAGAAACAGTAGAAGTATTATCTTAAAATACCCTAGCTCTTTTCTGTAAGATGTTCAGAAAGTAAAAATGAAAACAAGCTTGCCACTTCTGAGTGTCAATCAACTGTCTAACAAAACTCCTCCTGCTCACAACTTCACTAAAGTTTCAGCACCAGGAAGAATAAACATAAGCTACTACAACTGATTTGTATGAAGTTATTTAAGAGGCTTTCTAAAGGTCTTCAAATTCCTGTGTTTAGAGGCTTTCCCCCTTCAGTTAGTAATTTTAAAAGCAGTAATGAACAGAGCTACAGTACCAACATTCATTAGCAAACGGAATAGTTCATGAACATCTCAGCTAGTTTCCTTATTCTAACAGTCACCAGAAAGCAATTTCTCACACTACAGTTTGCCTTTGGCAAAACGGTAGTTAGTAACCCACTCAAACCTATTTAAAGGTACAGGAGGTACATACTGAGAGACAGTAGCTTAAAGGGACACTAACTGTCAAGAAAATCTTATCTTAACATTCCCCTATTTAAACCTGGTGTGGCTTTCCGCATCTACACCATCACCAGCATGAAGTGCTACACAAAGTAACCGATTAACAATTCCTTACCTTCATAGTTTACTTGACCATCTCCATCAATGTCTGCTTCCCTAATCATTTCATCAACTTCTTCATCTGTTAGCTTCTCCCCAAGATTTGTCATCACATGACGGAGTTCTGCAGCACTAATGTAACCATTACCATCCTGGGAGGGGACAAAAGCAAGACTGGAACAGACTTGTCTAAGACCTGGTAACTTAACTATAACTTGATAATACCACAGAACAAGTTGAACATTAAGTTAACACAGCTTTAACCATTACTATTTGCACAAGGCAGGTGGAATCCTAAGCCAAGATATTTAACCACCAAAGCAATCAGGACCTTCGCAATCTTTTGTAGGTGACAGATGTTCAATTGTGACCATCTGGTTCAAGTGTCTCTTGTTAACAGAAGCTACTTATTCACCTGTACCATGGGAGTCCAGCACAAAGCCACAAGGCCTTCAGACCACTTTTACATAATCCAGCACACTCAGGACATTGGCTATTGAAGTACTAGGGTATACAAACACTAGACTTTTCCTCTCCACACTCCCAAGGTACTTAACCTTTTCTGTTCAAAAGTGCATCTTGCTTAAGAAGTTGATTAACTGTACATATTTAGCAATTTACTTAGTGAAGATAGTGAAAAAGTTAACAATTGCCATTTATAATATTTAAGCAATTTCCCTGCCAGCATTTCACAATGATTTTATTATTAGAGCAAGTGATATCTTAACTGTATCACCCACTACTATCACCACAAGTCATCTGAATTTCATGTTCAGTATCACAGTACAGAACTTTCAGGTGACTAGTTAATCCAGCAGTTTGAGAAGACAGGCCCATGGATAACCCTCAATTAAGCAAGTAAGATCATTAGAGGCTTCATCCTCAATAGAAAGTACCTTGTCAAACACACGGAACGCTTCTCTAATTTCTTCTTCACTATCTGTATCTTTCATTTTTCTTGCCATCATTGTCAGAAACTCTGGAAAGTCAATTGTGCCATTACCTGCAAGACAGTTACCATGTTAGAAAAGCTCATGTTTTTAGGTACTTTATTAAATTACTTGTCAGTACAATCTTACCATCAGCATCTACTTCATTGATCATATCCTGTAGCTCTGCTTCTGTAGGATTTTGACCAAGCGATCTCATCACTGTCCCCAACTCCTTTGTAGTTATAGTACCATCACCATCCTTGTCAAATAGTGAAAAAGCTTCTTTGAATTCTGTACAACAACAACAGAGTTAGTAACATTTTAAAGATGAAGGTAAGCTTAATCACAAGAAATCATCACTGCTTACTGTTCTAAATTACAAAACTTGATTTATTTGTAGTGCCAATATGAAAAGCACAGTATCTGGAAATTAGCCCAGTCCATCAACCACATTTTGACTCTGCTACTATCTGTTTTGAACAAGGATCCCTAATACAGAGCTGAAAGGAATCACAGAACCACAGACTGATCTGGGTTGGAATGGACCCTGAAGATTATGAAGTTCCAACCCCCCTGCCAGATAGGGACACACTTCCCTAGACCAGGCTGCCTAAAGCATCCAACGTGGCCTTGAACACTGCCAGGGAGGGGGCAGCCACAACCCTCTCTGGGCAACCTGCTCAGTGCCTCACCACCCTCCAGGAGAATTTTTTTCCTAATGTTTAATTTAAATCTATCCTCTTTTAGCTTAAAAGCATTACCCTGTGTCCTATCAGAACACTCCCTGGTAAAGAATAGGTATTCACATCCTTGGATGCCATGAGAGAGTAACATGCAATTTCTTAAAGCAAGCTGAAAAACGGTACTCAAAGTACAAATGCTACAGCCTAGCACTTCTAGTATGAAGAGGAGACTAGTCAAGAGAAGAAGGTATTATCAGATTAAACTGAAAATAGTTTCACATTATTACTCATTTCTGCTGGACATGCAAGTCTGAACAGTATACACTACGTGAAGCTACACACAGACCTAGTGCCATAGCTGTAACATGTGACCATATCTAGCTAAAGAGGAACTTCCCCAGCTCGCTCTCTCACTGGACTTCCGCAGTTTTTCAGCCTATGCATGTACACAGCTCCAGTCAGCTGTTCAAGGAGAAAAGTCAAGGCAGTCTTAATTTCTGAAGAGATGCTTGGAAAATTGTTTCAGTCCTACTGTATCCTGAAAAAGCCAGCACAGAAATAGTAAAAAACAGTTTTAAGACTGCTTAACTGCGTTTCAGTGCTGCCTCTTAACCCCCTACAATGGCTGTATTGTAGCCAGCAACACTAATACAAGCATAACATGTTTAATTGTCCAGTCCAAAAATGGAGTTGGTTTTAATCCATGCCATCTGTTCATCTTTGGCCACAGACTTTAAACTAGCTCACTGAACTGTGAGAGTTCATACACAAACTACTGTCAATAATGAAAAACTTCCCTATTGCCTTCTATAGTTCAGAACCTTTTACAGCTTTCAAGACACCTTGAAAGCCTCTGGAGAACTCTTTAGCTCAAGGGCACTCTTGCATCTGAAACACTTTCAAGAATTAATTTTTCAACATGCTCAGGCAGCCAACTTTCCAGATGGTGGGTTTCCCAGACCAGAATTAGTCACAGTTGAAGTTGTGTTTTCACATGAACTGAATACTTCTTCCATTTTGTGCTCTGAAACACCTGAGGTGAGTACAAGCTGGCAAGTGTTAAAAATGCAGCTACAAAAATAGGCTTTTTGCAGTTCATGAATGCAGCTATAATACCACAGCCGCAGCTGAGCCCTATCCAGGAAAAAAGCTACTCTTCTACACCCAACAGCCTTAAGTGTTCCAAAAGCCAATTCCTACCATTCAGCACCTAAGAACTAGAGCAAGGCTACCAAAGGAGCAGACAACATAGTTACAAGCCAGTACCGAGTCAGGTACTCAAACATTTTGAATTGAAAATATTTCTCTGTTAACCACTTCATCCCTAAGGTACACATCAACTGTCTGAACCCAAACAAAGAGCAGACTTCACAGCACTACAGTGACCCTGCTTAGAAAAAAATATATGCAAAATTCAAATACTTGCCACAGGCCATTCAGTGGTATATTGCAAACACTTGAACCACTCAAAAGAAAACTCTACCTTTTACTCAAAGATGCTGTAGGCTAAGAAACAGCCAGCTATAAATTGTACCATAACCACAGTGTCAAAGATCTGCAGCATGTTCCTGTTTGAAATGCTGAACCACATTACAAGTAAGAGTAAAATACTTCTGTAGCCACTTCTAGGAACCACCTCCAGTAATTGGAACAAATGACTAACAACCTATGCAGATACAATTTAGAACAAGAACCACTTAGCAAAGGCTTTGGAACAGATGTGGCAACAGCCAGTGAAGGCAGCAATGGTATTCTGAAGTTTGAGCTGCTCAATTCTGCCTTCCTCCAATAAAAGATTATGAAACACACCTCCCACACTTAAACACTTTATGACTCCATGTGCAATGTCAAGCAAATCTTCCCTCTATTCAACACTCCTCCACAAGCTGCAAATCAAAATTCCTTTGTATCCTAGGTAAGGTTAACCTGCTAGAAACCTGAGGACAACATCAGCAGGACCACTCATCTCCAGGCTACCTGACAAGGCTTCAACCTTATTCTCCCTCTGAAAAGCAGACTGCATCAAGAGCAAAAGCTTACTTCCCGACCCCACAAAAGTAAGGCTAGCCCAGCAGAATGAACTCTAACACCCCAACTCAAAATGTTCTATTGAACAATAACTTCTGAGGCATCGCTGCACATCACCTTTCCAGATGAAGCCACAGTCTTCAGTGATCCAATGTCCACTGAACCAGAACTACCATTCCTGCCCTCACAGAGCTTAGCCAGCTGTGTCTGGAACTTCTACAGAACATCAATTGTTCTCTTCACAGCTACCAGGACCTCAACACTTGAGCACAACTATTTCTATTATGAAATAAATTCCAATTCTTGTGGTCAGATCCCCAAGAGAGAACCACAGCACACTAAAGGAACAAGGCATAATGAATACCATGGATAGGCCTACTTGCTCAGAGAGCACATTTAGACCTCTGAGGTCTAGTGAAGAAAGTAAAGCTCACTAGGCCACTTGCTCTGGGACAACAGCATCTTTAAATTTCTTCCCCACCCACCTGAAATAGCCCTGACCTACAGTTTTTAAAATACAATGCTTAACCAAAGGGATAACCATGTGACTCCCAATTTAAATTCTTGCTGGATGAAGCTTCAATTAGCATTCACATTCTGGACCTATTCAGCTTTCAAATAATCAGTCTTTCATATAAACAGGACCAGAGAAGTCTTTTGCCCCTGCCTACAATGATAAGAAGCTTCAGACCTGTATGGCCAATGTGTTCCATAAGGAAGTGTATTCTTGTGTTTCACTGCTGGGGTGGAAGATTTGCTTTAAGCCCAGGCAAAGTAACTGCTTTAACTACTTTGGCCTTCTATTTAAGGAGGAGAATGTTGTCTCTACCCTGTACTACCATTTTCTTAAGCCCACTTTCAAATCAAAAGAAAGGTATCTTCAGATAGTGGATTTGTAGGGGGCTCAAGCCTTTTAGATCAGCCTCTGAAACAAACTATAACCATGTTCCCAGACAAGACACTGGCCTTCAACAGGAAAACTAAGATGACTGCTTAGCCATCTGCAACCATTCCTAAGAAGTACTAGGATGGTTCCCTAACAGTGGGCTTGTGTCTTTACATCAGAGGCTTATGGTTTAATTGCAAATACATCTGCTTCATGAAATACCATAGCTGAATTCAAAAGTAGCAGGCCATTTTACACTGGAGGCTAACACACAGGTGAAAACTCTCTATTCCAGTATGACAAGCTTGTTAATTCTCAGTGAGCTCTAAACTATGTTATCATTACCAAATAACATTTGCACTAATCCAGAGGTAGTGTTAATAAGCTTGCCATTTATATTCCATAATCAGCTACATGAACTAATGAAGTTCCTACAGTTGTGAACTGCAACAACAAACCATTGTTAAAAAGACAACAGTGACAACTGATAAAGCCTGCTCCAGCTAAACTGATCTCAAAACCCCTAAGATATGTAGGCCACTTCCAGGAAAAAAAAAAATCTGAGTTCTAGATTTGGCTTGTGCTTACTCGTAAGACAGTACCATGGCAACAAGTAAATAGACTAAGGACTTTCCACAAAACCATAATTAGTCTCCTATGAGTTAAAGCAAGCTCCTGAAGTCTAAAAGCTACAGAAGAATGTTCTTACATTTCAAATTTGGCAACTATGGTAAAAACAAGCTACCTCATAATAAAGCTTCTGTTCACCACAGTGTCTTCAAGAGCTATGCTACAGACAAATAGCAGTACCTCTCAGAGCCTCTTATTTGTATGCTTGATCTGGTGCTATAATATTAGCAGAACACTAATATCCTCTAAAACCATTTCACATGACAGTTATGCACACTGAGACTTTACAGTATTAACTATACACTTATCAGATCAAATACTCTTAAGTCTTAAAACGTTCATGGCAAGGCTGAATTCCACATTACCAGCTTTGAGTCACATCAATTAGTGAAATTGAAATCAGTCTTCAGAAAGCAGTGACAGATACTAGTTTGGGCAGCCTGCATGAGTCAGAGACATAACCAGAAGTTGTATCCACTAGCAAGACAGTTGCCAGTGCATAAAAACCATTGTTAGGGGGTCAATACTATGATGTAGAAGAAGCATATTTAAACTTTTCAGAGCAATCACCAGACTATCTGAACCATGCACACAATACTTGTCCAAGTATACAATGCAGTTCCAAGTAAGGAATATCCAAGAGAAGCCAGTCTCTGCTGTCAAAAACAGCCACTCTGAAACATCTCCATTGACAGGAGTACCACAAAGTAAATTATTTTTGTCTTCCATTAGAAGAGCATTCCAGATTACAAATCTTTAGAGACACACCCCCTTTAAATTTGCATTTGGGACAATCCTTTATTTATCAGGGAAGGAGGACTCCCTAATCTACTGGCTAGTGAAGCTGTGAGAACTGTCTAAACATTCCAGGGGACAAAACTTCAGATTCATTGTATCCGTAATGCTTTTACAGTAGATAATCCTTTAGACTTGGGTGACAAATTAAAGCATTCCACAATACTTCTTTAGTATCTAGGAAAGCTAAATATCTTGTGTAACACAGACTGCCAGTGGATTAAGAGATGTGCCAGGTCAAGTAGGAGTAGCAACACAGCATGTAAAAACCTCACCTGCAATCTGCTCTTCTGTCAGTTGATCAGCCTGCAATAAAACAGAGTATCATTATAGTTGTAGCAAAAGTTCAAGGTAAAAATCAGACCTGTAGAGAGGCCTCTGAATGTGGTAACTGCTTTTCAGGACTTATCTGTAGCATTGCTGAAACAGTTCTAACACAGCTCAAAAGTCACCAGGATTGCTTGCTAATAAAGAACATGCAGCCCATCCTCATTTCCTGACCCTGCAATATCTGGTACAGCCCAAATAATGGATTACTATGCATATCAATCAATTACCCAAGCAGCACTAGCAAACTCAAGGCACACATGTCCCTCTAGACTGGTTTTAAAAACCCTTAACACAGAAGACTACTGCTAGTAATTCTTGGGCAAACTAACCTCAGCTTTAATACCAAATACTCCAGGTCCAAGTAATGCAGCAGCAACACCCAAACCCCAAGTTTAAGGCAAACTAATCTCTTCTGCAAAGTTACAATGCTGTAATTAGAAAAACACTCTTCTCTAGAATTAAATCATCCTTCATCAAAATAAAACTTCATTTCAAAGACCTGGACATAAAAACCAGTCTAAGCTAGAATATAGGTTTCCTCTATTGGTTGGATAAACCATAGTTTATACCTTATTTTGCTCTATCACTAGACAATTTTGAATTGACTGAATTTGACACCAGTAAAAAGCCTGCCTTCAAGGCCAAATCCAAAATGGATTTCACTCTTGAAATAACCCAAAGTTGTTTGAGAACTGTAGGAATACTTTTCCTAGGTTTTCAAGTCAGTTGATTCATAGAACAAATTCTGGATACCATCAGATGAATTGCAGTAACAAGGCCATACATTTCCTTCAAGAAAACTCCTTGAGCTCTCTGCCCCACAGTACTCCAGCAAGAGTTTAAAAAAAAAATTTTAAGATACAGATAAGATACACAGCTGCTTAAGCCCAAAGCCTTTTTTTTTAGTTTTCTTCCTCCTGTGACTGTTTCAGCAACAATCTTTTCACCATTACTGCATTACTGAATTAGAAACATTGTCATTAGCTGTGCCCACAAAAGTGCTTCTACACATCTGCCGATTAAATACTTAGAAAAGATGCATATATGCCTTTATATTTATTTATAAAGTTTTTTACTCTAGTAGCTTCAATTTGAGTTACATTTCTCTATTGCATACCAACTTACAAGTTACCAGTTTATTCTTCCTGAAACAGAAGCAAAGTTAGCTGTATTAACAACCATACAAGAGCTAGAATGCTTACAGAAATATGCATAAAATATGGCATCAGACCAAGATAAAAGCCACAATCACTGACTTCACAGACTGCCCACATGCAGCTCATCTAACTCAAAGAATCAAGACCACACTACTGAGCAGCTTCTAAAATTCAGTCAATGAGCATTTCTGCAGCTGGTCTCCACCTGTTCCAATTTTAGTAGCTGTAGGAACCATCCCCATGCAGGTTCAACTTTTTGGTTTTAAACAACAGTGTAGGGCAGCAGCAACACTGGTGAGAACACAAATATTAGGCTTTGAGATGGAGGCATTCTGCTGGTCACTTAACAGAACCCCGACAGATTTTCTCTTGTCTGAAGTATGTATCATTAACATAGACTCACTCATGTCTTTGCATGCTATTTACATTTTTATTGCTCAAGTGAAGAAAGTGTGCTACATTTCTGTAGGATGTTTATATCCACAGAAAGCTATAGACCAGATTTAAGTAGCAAGAGCCTAGTTATTTAGGTTAATACTTAGGGGTTACCAAATTGAGTCACATAATGTTTTATATAAAACACATGACACTATGCAGTCTTTAGGGTGTTAAGTGTTCCAACTCTTCTGCTCTAACTCTTCCAGCAACTAAAAACAGCGCTCTGTAGCCACTAACCATAAATTTGGATAAGCTTTGTCAGTACCTGTAAGAGGTACAGTGTCTGAGAAAAGCACGAAGCCTATTAGAAGCCACAGGTATACGGCAGTTGAAAGATAAGCTCGGAGGTGGGGCAAGGTTGAACAAACACCATCTGTACTCCGCAGTGCTAGGCTCTGCAGGGACTGCTGCGCAACAGCGGCATAAGGCGGAGCTAGCAAGTCCGCCAGCTCACTCCCTCCCATGCCACTCAGGTGGAGGGCTATCAGCCCGGATGCATGCGTGCAGGTTAGAAGCCACTGGGGTCTCCCTAACGGGGCCTTCACGAGTTCCCTGTCCTGAATTTAAGCTAAATACTCATGTGACAGTACACACACCCTCAGTAACACAAGCCAGCTTCAGAAACGGTTAAATTACATCTCTAACATACCTATGCTGTAGTTTTGACTTAGTATGGCCAAGATCCACCTGAAAACCTCCTCTGGTCAAGTCACAGAACTATCACAGCCTGGACACACATTCCCCGATTCGTGCTGCAGCACTTTCATTTTCACTGCAAAGGCTCCCATCCCCCGCCCCCAGACTATGTCGAGGGCTTGACAAAGAATAAGCCTCCCAGGAAAGAAGGGGAGCTGTCGTGTGTGCAGCAGTTTCAGTGGCACACGCAGCCTCTAGAGGTAGTATTTCATTATGGTCGTAGCTGCTATGCAGTAATCCGTTTGGAAGATGCTCAACAGAGCTGACTTAACACAGCCTGCTAGAGAGCAATCAGCAAGTTGCACAACAGATGACTATTCCTCTGCAAAACCTGGCATTTTCGTATACTTTCACAGGTGCTAGATCGTAATGAACAGTTCTGTTCTGGCAAGATTAACTCAAGAACAAGACAGACTCTCATAACAGCTAAAATTACCCTTAAGACTGGGTGAGCTTATTTTGGGCACAAAGCATTCTACTTTATCTAGCACGTGCAGTATTGGACAATGTATTTTCACAGGTTTGGCCAGTCTGGTCTGTCAGGATGAACTATAACCACGTACAAAGTGTTACTGTGCCTCCTGGACACGCCCATTTTCATATAGACCTTGCTTGAAGATACTCCATTTTTGGTTCCATACAGATGATGGCAAGAGGCAATAAGAGTCTTTTGCTACCAAATCCACCGCTTTTTCCTTTACAGGTGGCTTGTTGCACAGGTTCACAACTCAAGAAAAGAACAAATTCAGGCTTCTGGACACTAATTTCTTTGCCCAGAGAGGGTACTTCAGAAAAGCCCTGAATTTTAAGTACCCATCGTTCGCATTAGACATGGCGAGTCGATAGCGATCTGATTCCTTAAAAGCACGTAATGAATGAAAAGGCAATTCCACTATACTGCAGCTTCTTTCAATGCAGAGATAGTACTAAGCGGTCACTGGTGTTGCTTTTGCAACGGAATTGTTCCTTTTTGTACGCGTTTCATGATCCGCTTGTTTTAATTAAAAAGGCTAAACTCATATCCTTTTTGAAATCTTAATGGAATTTGAAACGATACTCAAATTCCACAAAACGCGATCTACTTCGCCAGTTGATTAAAATCCTAAACAAACGTACTGCTAGGAAAAATAAATTGTGCTTGATCAAGAAAACGTAGGGCTGTCCACCGCAATGACCAAAACGGGAAGTCAAAACTGTTAAAAAAAAAATATATCCCTTGTTCAACTGAGCCACCGACAGCAAGGCGCAATCGTGAAATCGACAGGGGAGAGCGGCTCCAACGTGAGCTGACAACAGGTCTAGCGATGAGGGAGATGGTGCAGTGAGGCAGCCTGCCCCTCATCATCATGCTGCTCAGAAGCTGCAGGGCTCCGCATTGCATTATTACCAGGCGCAACACACCTCGCTAGCGAGCCAGACATCTTAAGCGCTCGCAGCAGCCGTTGCCGCGTCGCTGGCTCCCCAGCCCCATTCAGCCGCACACACCGGCTAGCCGAGGGGGGGAGGGGAAGGAGAGGGGGAGGAAGCGATAAGAAAGTGGAGCTGGTGCCATCGTGGCAGGCTCCTTCCCCCCTCCCGGCACCCCCCACGCGGGTCTCCTCCCAGGAGGAACCGTTATCTGCCGCTCTCCCCCCCGGCGCCCGCCACCCGCCCCGACAAAGCGTCATGGCGCTCGAACCGAGTGGCAGTTTGAATTTTGAATCCGCACCAACGCCCCAGGGCGGGAAAGGGACCCAGGCGGGATTCGTCCACCAGCACTTCCTCCTACGCACACGGCGCCTCCGAGCAGGACCCCGGCTCTGCCCCAGCCCGCCCGCACTGCCGGGCTGAGCCCACTGGCCGCAGCAAAGGACGCCTTCACCCCCACGCTTCGGCAGGCGACCTCGCCCCGCAACAGACGAACCATCTGCCCCACTCTCCTCACCCCACCCCTCCCTCCAACCGCGAGTACCCACAAACGCGTCGTCTCCCCCAACGCCCCACTCCGCACACCGAGGACCGGATCAGCACCCACAAAGCGTTGTCGCTACCCTATGCCTAGGGACTCACCATGGTGGCTCGGCCTGGCTGCGGGGTGTGGTAGACGCTAACGGCTACGCGGAGCACGCAAAGAACCTGCCCGCTCTACAGCTCGCCTCACACTGAGCCCTGCCCGGCCGCCAGCAGTGCCTCATAAACCTCCTCACAGACCGGGCGGATCGCTCCGCGCCGCTCCCTCCCCCCTCCCCTTTCCCCGTCAGGGAAAGGAGCTACGAAAGAAGTCCCGGCTCTTCGCGCTCTTCTCGGCAGGAACCCCCCCCAGCACCCCGAGCGCGCCCCCTTTCTGCCCCCGGACCCCCAAGCCCGGGCGCAAGAAGGGGTGAAGTGAGGGGAAGAAGGGAGTTTCGCTGGAGAAACGGTGGGAAGGGGAGCCGGAGGGGACGGGCTGTGGGACTATTTCTCTAGGCGGAAGAGGATCTTACAAAAAAATGCCGAGGCGTGCGGCGACTCCAGAAGGAGGGCGCCGATTGGTAGATTCGTACCTGCAATGCGTCACTTGGACATGCACAGTCTGGGCTGGGAAGCGGTTACCCCTCCCCCCGCCCGCAGTGCGCGAGGCCCAGCCCGGCCCGGCCCAGCTCAGTGCGGCGGGGACAAGCCTGGACGGCAGCGGGACCAGCCTTTCCCGCCATCCCGCTCCCTACGCCTGCAGGGGTTGGCCGGCCGGCCCGGGAGCAGGGCAGGCGCTGCGGCAGGGCGTGCCGGGCGGGTAGGGCCACAGCGCCCTGATACCGTTGCGGACACGCGCGCGTGAGGCACGGTGGCGGCAGCCGCCGCAGAGTGCCCGGGGGGGAGGTGGGGGCGGGGAGCGGAACCGGCCGACATGGCGGGCTGCGGGGCCGCCCCCCCCCCGCGGCCACCGCTCCCGCCTTCCACCCGCAAACGGTGCCGATCCAGGCCGGGGTTGTCGCCCGGCCGCAGCGGCGGGGAAGAGGGTGGCCCGGCTGGAAGCGGCCCCGGGCCGCAGGCCTGGAAGCGGAGCCGTGGCCCAGGCGCGGCTGCAGCCCTCTCCCGGTGCGGTGCGTTAACCCGGGGACCTCCCCGAAGCGCACCTGAGAGGGAACATCTCCCGCAGAGCGCGTTGCCAGAACGTTTCAAGCCGCATCTCGCTGTGCGCCGGAAGGCTCACCCACAGAGTTACTAAATGAAACTCCTGCATCCAGCACAGTCCAGAAACATTCACACCCCGCTCTGCAAGCCGGAGATGCCTCATCGCTGGAAGCATTGTTCGGAAGAGCAGATCCCCCGTTTGCAAACCGCACAACCATCGGCCTTGTGCCTGAGGGACATGGCCAGCAGGCCAGCAATTCCCAGCTAAAATCTCAGGTCTTGCCAGGGTTTTCTCCAAGATGCTTTTGGGACAAACTGCTTCAGATGGAATTTGCGAACTTGGAAATACATTTTCAAAAGCATATAGTGTACTTGCAGCTGACAGTTCAACAAATAGCTGCAATGTTGGCTGAGCTCAGTGCAAGCAGGCCTACCTGTCATCTCTGAAACCACAATGCTTATTTTGGGACTGTTACTAAACTTCGTGAGCCCTGGTCTGAGTTTTCTGACCTAAGTTTGAATATAAATTACCACTGAAAATGGAAAAGTCTCTACTTCCATACCTGTTGCAAGAAATACTTAGTTTGTACAGTACTTAAAAATTAATAATATTTTATGTCTGTTGTTACTGTTACCACACAAACCAGAGCAATAGCTCCCACTTCACACACTAAGGAGGTTGTACACATCTCTGCTCTTTGTGGTCATGTTGGTTTTATGGGCTGCATAAATAGGATGGGTTTGGGAGGGGACTGGCATAAACAAACCCTTCACAAAAACTCTGTGAGCTTCTCTCTCTCAGAATATGAATTTAAATTCTCAGGCTGGCTCTCTTTTCAGAGGTAATCCGTTGTCCCCTAAAATTCAGGAACAAAGGGGAAAAAACAGAACAAGGCCTGGTTTCTTAAAAATAGTCAGAGACCCCTTCATCAAGTGCAGGGCCTCTCGTCCTCTTTACCTCATCTTGTGATCACAGGGCATAGAAAACAACACCCTATACTTAAATTTGGCCTTTAGCCTTGAAATCCGAAGTTACTCTTGTGATATGTTAGCTTTTTTTAGGCCTCCTTTCCACTTGGATGTATTTACAGTCAACAAATCAAGCATCTCTAAACTATTGTCTTTTCAGACTCCAATAACAGGGGTTTTAAAAATGTGTAATATGTACACCAAGATGAATAAAATGCTTCTCGGAGAAAGCAATAAATGCCGAGGTTATTGTTACACCCAAGCAAATCCCCACCTGTGGTCAGGCCGTGCTGGATGCAGATAGATGAGGAGTCAAGATGGCTTCAAGCAGTTTTACTCCCCCCCACCCCCACCCCACCTTGCTTCCCTTGGTTCAGTTTTCAGGATTGCTTTGACATTTCCCAACATTTTTACAGTCCCAGAGGTGTGAATCCCTGCAGACAAGTTCTTGACCAAAAAATTCATCACCTGCTCTAGATTTGGTGTAAAAGTGGCATAACACCGCTCAGGGTGCCCGTATGTCGCAACCTCAGATCTGGAGCAGAGCAGGCTGCTAGTGTATCCGTGTGGAGCAAAACCATCCCCCGTGGAGACACTAGCTTGGGTCCTGGCACCGAAACGCCCACGTGTGCCTGGTGCCAGGACTGATTTACCAGGCCCTTTCCTTGGCGCCTGTCCTTTATCCTCATAACGTCTGGGAGAGGCAAAACATTGTGACACCCAGCTTCATGGGCGGGTTACTTGGGTGCCAAGGCTCAAAGATGAGGTATATCAACATTCTGTGATGAAAAGTATATGGAAGGGCTGTACTGAGGCAGCATGTTCTGTTTGAGTCCTGTTCTGGAGCTCGCTACAGCCACCTCAGGAGCATGGAGGCTGTAAGAAACACGAGGCCCGCAGCATAAATATAATGTAGGCTCTTTAATTATGGCCTAAGGGTCTGCTGAGGAGCAGGGAATTGAATGCAGGAATTTCAGGCTCCAGAGAACCTGACCACTGTACCGTTTATTCCTGTATGTCTCCATCAAAGTGTTGGCTATCTGTACTTTATTAAATGCTGTGTACTCTTTTTGGTCACAGTCAGTTTTCTGTAAAGGCAGAAGAGGTGGTCATTCAGAGCATCCTCTCTCTGCCCTGTTTCCTATGCCCCCCAGTTCCTTGATCTCCCTTTCTCCCCTCTCTCTGTTCTTATGTCTCCTTTTTTCCCATCTGCATTTTCCTCCAGCAGCACCCATTTCCTGTGGGTTTCATCACCACCCCCACCCTGCTTCCATCTGTTGAAGAGATCAGCCACGAAGTTAACTTGCAATTACACTACCAGTGAAATTACACCAACACTTGCAGCGGCATTACTAGGCGTTAAAGCGAACACCCCGGTGAAATTAATGGCAGCGGGGGGAATTCATCCCTCCCACAAACAGGTTGTCAGCAATCTCAGGTAGGTAAAACAGCAGGTCCTCGGGTATATCAAAGCCAGGGTCCTCTCTTGGTCGCCTAGAGAGGCAGAATTGCTTTCCAGCAGTCTATAGCTGACACTCTGCAGCCTACATGTGCCATGAGAGGCAGGAAAATACATCAAATGACCAGCAGCAGCTGCAGGCTATGACTGACACCTCTAACAGAGCAATAATGGGAATTGACTGTAATTTCTCTGTCGCAATGGTCCGGTATAGCCTTACTGACTTGGACTTTTTAATGTGATAATTTCTCTCTGGTATGTAATCTAATAGATTTGTCAATGCTTCTGCGCTGTACTTTTTTTTTTTTAACTCTTTCCCCCCCCCCCCCCCCCCCAGAAATGTAGTCTACAAGAGTCCAGTTTGGGGATTGGGGTAACAAATTAGAAAAGCAATTTGAGGTACAAGGTTAGATGAGCCACATATGCCAGCTTTTTTCACAGTTAGAATCATAGAATCATAGAATCATAGAATGGTCTGGGTTGGAAGGGACCCCAAGGATCATAGAGCTCCAACCCCCCCGCCACAGGCAGGGACACCAACTTCCAGGCCTGGATCTACACAAGGCTGCCCAGAGTTACTGTATATGGTACGTTCAGTATTGTATAAATTCAATGTATTCTGTTGTTTTAACAATACTTTAATGGATCATGTGGGCTAATGTATACGGAGCACTGTACAATGGTATAAGATGCTATAGCTGCCTCCAAGTTTTGCTACATCATTTCTGTGTAGATTATAGTAATAATTTGATCAGTCTTAATTAGGAACTGAGAATTTTATACGTTAATTTCCCAGGTAAGCAGAAAAAAAGTTCTCTACTTACAGCATGTGCTGAAACTTAGCATTTAACAGCTACATACAGAAGGAAAATAGCTCGTGGCTGATTTTGCATAATGGGTCTGATTTTTTTCCAGCATTGCATTAGAGAGCCAGGCACCCCGAGAAAGGCCTTCATTCCTGGTTCCAACTTTAAATTGTGCAGCCAATACCATGGGGATAAAACCAGGGTGTAAGTCACGCAGATCTACTTGGAAGACCCATTCAGCCCTCAGCAAGAAATGCACAAAATTTCAAGGTGCTAAATGAAGATGCTAGTTCTGGTGTCCTGTGAGCATCTATTGATCAAACCACCCAGACTGCTGAGAATTGGGAGGAATTGAGGTGACTGCATCCAGCTACCTTTGCCTCACTTGGAGGGCAGCAGCAGTTAGGAAAAAATAGAGGTTTGTTGACTGTGTTGGACTTGATGATCCTTATGGGTCCCTTCCAACTTAGGATATTCTAAGATTCTATGTTATCCAGACTAGCATTTTGGTCACTTGGGTATGGCTCTAGCAGTGTGGTGCTTAACACAGTCAGACGCACTCAAGAAGCTATTCAGGTTGCAATGGGTGGATACAGAGCTCTATTGAGGGGATTATGTGGCTCCCCTACTCCAGGCTAAATGTTATAAAGCTGATTCAGATGACCTAAAAGCTGAGTTTTTAACTGCATTGTGACCATTCATTAAAATGAAACAGGACAGGAGAGTCCAAAAAAGTAGATAGGTCCACTCACATAATACTGAGGGAGGCTGGAGGAAGATGGGAGATCTAATGATAGGCCCTAGGCTAGGATTAAGAGTAGAAAGCCAGGGGACTCAGTCTTCTTTTTGTTGCTTTTTTTTTTAAGAGATAAACAACTGGTTCCAATTTATGCTGGTTTCTGATGGAACGTTGTCCATAAACCTGCAGCATTTTCTGGGCTCCTGTGAGGAAAATATAACCCTAGATCTTCCATCTCACCTGTGTATCATTCTGAGATGAGACAGCTGCCTGGGCAGAAGCAGTAGGAGATCCTCTTTCTAAACCCTGTTCCTGAAGTGCAGGAATAGATGGCTCTCAACACTAATTATGAGCAAAATCTTGCTTTTTTCTGTGTTACATTTTCTAAATTGCCATAATAGGAGGGAAAGCATAAAACCCCCAAATTTGCTCCAAGATAAGAGAAATCCCACAGCCATCACCTGTGCTACAGTTTTCCAGAAACTGAAAACAACAGCACTTAACAAGAGGTAGCGTAAAGTCCAGGAAGTCGCAGAGCGTGTTCCAAGGCCTTCAGGTTCCGCCAAGGCTTCTTTTCCTTTTCTTCGATGAGCTGTAAGAGAAAGAGAAAGTTCTCAAGAGTCACCTGTGTGTCCACATGTGGGCCCGATGCCTTTGTTCATGGGAACAGCCACACGGTTATTACCGTCACAGCGCTTACGGCTGCACTGCACGAGCCGCCAGCTGTTCCCATCGCGTGCTGCGGGTCTGCCGACGCGGTAACGAACCTCGGTCTAGAACGGAGGCTCTCATTGCCTTGATGAATGTGACTGGAAAAGTACTTGCAAACGTGTAGTGGCTAGGATTTGGCATTTTCAGTGAGAAAACATAAAATATGCTTATTCACCCAACCAGCCTACACCTTTGTCAGGGGTTGGTGTCAGTTCGCCTGAAGCCAAGCCCACAAAGTGTGGAGTGAGGAAGGACTATAGTTGAATGGATGCATCTGAGCAAAGGATGCTAAAGCCACTGTTTGAACTTACCCTTGTGTGGAACTGTAGGAAGACGGTGATCAAGGAATAATTTGGCAGTTCTCCGTTTGGATGGGGAGAGACAGCTAGAGGAAACTTCAGATGCTTTTCCAGGTCTGGAAACAGTTAGTTTTGATGGCTTTCTACATAGGAGTTTTTCATCCTGATGGGTTTTTTTTCTTTATTAGCAAAACAGAATAATAGCTAACTCCTATTAAAAAAATACTGGAGGAGGCAAAGCAGTGCTTAGAATAGTTATTGCTGCAACTTTAATTGGGGCGTAGTGCCAAATACCTCTGCGATGAAAAACAGATCAATGTAACGACGCTTTCCCTTTCCCTTTTCTTGGGGGAATCAAATGGCACGAAGTATTTTGCACACTTCCCATTGGAGGTGAGATTTACCATTGGAGGTGTACAACAGAAGGCAAAAGCATTTTGTTTAAAGTTGGTGCAGGTAGATGGATGGATGCTGGAACTGAAGGTTCATGATGGCAAAGGATGAAGCGCTAGCACTTACTGACTATTTCAAATATAGTATACAATCTGACTAGATAAACACCTACTTCCCTTTTTCACTCAAATAGGCCTGGATTCACCTTAACTGAAACCGCTCTGGAAATTCAAACCAGAGTGATTTCTGTCTATGCATTGACAGTGGAAGAACCCCACCTCTGTTGAAGCTGATAGCTGTTTCTCAGGCTTTCTCTCAGTGGTCACATCCTGAGCATCGTATTCACTTTTTCCTCTATCTGTACTCAGGCATGCTTTCAGAGGAGTTTATCCACATAAGGGCTGACTAAACACTGAGCAAATGGTTCAGAATTTGGCTGTCTCTTATAAATAATGATTCAGAGGTTTGATTTAGCTACAGATGAGCCTGAACCACAAAAAACCCTGCATCTGGCTCCTAACTGTGTCAACTCCCATGGCAGAGATTTTTATTATTTTTTTTTTCCCCTCAACACGTTTTCTTTCAGCCAAAGCTTGGCCTGAAAGTTCATGCAGAAAGACAAACTGTGAATCAGAAGCCCGTATCAGTGCTCCGGGTGAAGTGCGTACCAAGATAGCCTGCAGCCACATGCCAGCTTGCCATTGACCTTTTATCTGCATAAATAGTCGTGACCTTTGGGCTGCTCAAATTAGTGCTAGCTGCTCAAGCAGTCAAGTATCGCAACCCTGTTCTGCTCAGGCCGCATCCCTTTGCCTCTAAGCACTACACTGTCTCCTTCTCCAGGCAGTGGAGGTAGGTGGAGGCCTGGAGCAGCTTTCTTACCTCTGTTGACATCCTCTGCCTGAGAAGATCCACTGCTGCTTGGGTAAGACCATACTAGAGCCTCAAGACATCAACCGAGTGACACAGAGAGGATCGAGAGGAGGAGCTGATAATCCGCCTTTAGTTTCACACTCTTCTATTCATTCACATACATATTTTCACATTCAGCTTTGCTCTTGCTTTAATTTATCGTGCCCTCTCATTGAAGTAAGTCCTAAACTAGCTCTAAAATCAAAAGAAAGAAATCATTACCAAAACAGTCACTCTTTAGCTAAGCCTCAAAACAAGTTGTTCTGCTTAAAAACTGCAGTAGATCACTAAATCACAGATGTCTCTTTAAAATACAATCCACTTTTTATTCAGTGGACCATAAGATGTGTAGGGTTTAATGCCTGTTACTTTCTCAGTAGACCAGAGCTAGTGTGTTCTCTCATGTAAATAAACATTTAGCCCTATTTCAGAATGCATCATTTGTACCCCTGAACCCACAACGGTTTTCAGTTGCTTTGGAAATAAGTATTTGCGCTGTTTTACAAGCACATCTTTTCCAACTGCTTGGAAGAGATCCCTTGGTCATTTAAATGATGTTGACTAGGCCCAGGGAGGGGGAAAAAATAAAAAATAGAGTGGGATACTTCTAAGGATATAAAGCAGGAAAAAAAAATGCATTTCAAGGTTCTCCAGGCCAGTAACTGCACAGAGACATGTCAAAGGGAGGCTACTATGCCTTTAACTAGAGCTGTTTTTGCTATGGCTCTCCTGCTCATGGGACAGCAGATAGCAAGAGCGTTTTTCAACCTGAGGCGCACTGTCAGCGCAACGCTTTAAAAATGCAATTGACTCCTATTATACATTCTGAAGGCATTTTTAATTGCAACCAGGAAAACTGTTGGGCAAATAGTGAGATCACTAATCACACTCACTAATCCCTAAACTAATTTAGTTTTTTAAACTAAATTCGAGGGAGCCATCCCGCAAAGTAAGAGTGGGAGCTGTGTGCTGAAGCGCCCGCCCGCTGCCGCTGGCTGTCATCTTGGAAGGGAACTGCCGCATCAGGTCCTTCCACACCCCATACCAGTGTCTAACCTGCTGTGGTCAGGGTGAGCTGGGTTTCAGCCCACGTTTCAGGAATAACTTCTCGCTGGAAGGGCTGCAATGCCACCCATACAGTCCTTGGTCAGCCACCCAAAAAGCAAGCGTCCTGACGCTCTCCCAAGAGGGTGATTTGGGTAAGGGCCACGGGCTCTGAGGATGAGACCTGCAGATGTGTCTTTACGCTGTGTGGTTGGAGCGGGTGTGAGAGAGGGTGAGGGCTTCTTGCTTCTATTTCTACTGGCAGTTGCACAGAAACATGACCATGGACTCTCCAAGTCCCATTGCCAAATTACAGCGTCTCCCCCTTCAGTTATACCTCAGAAATGGCATTTGTGTCTCACCAGAGAAGGATAGGAAGGGATGGCCAGTCTGCAGCCATCTCCCCTGTAGATACCAAGCCCCTTGTGCACAAGCAGCGTTGCAGCTGCAAGGAGGAAAAAAATGTGGGCTACCCTTGCTGAAACATTGGCAGCACATCACTGTTTACAACTGGAATTCTTGCTGCCAGCTTTTACCAGTGACAACTTGGGACAGGAATAGGAAACTTCACATGATGATGAGGTCAACTTTTTTTCCCTTGTCCAGTGCCCCCAGGCGAGCACAAAGCTGCTGAAGTCTAGATTTACGACTGCAAAAAAATTGAGCTTGAGCCACGCTTTTTAGCTGGCTCTTCTGTGTTATCTGTTACAGCGCTTCCAACAGCGCGCTCATTCGAAACCCTTAAAAGCCATTTGGTTTGCTTTCGTTTGTTCCTCGTTTCCAGCTCTCCCACCTTGACTGCACCAGGAGCAATTTCAGCTCGAGCCATCCCCGAGTAAGCGAGAAGGCAGCGCGCGTGTTTGCAAAGCGTGTTTAACCTGCGCCTTTCATCTCTGATAAATATTAAATCTATTGCGCTACATAAATAAGTAATTCGCTTACAAGCCTGTCAAACCGCTAGTAATTTCTTCTCCTCAGAGTTTACAGCTCTGAGGTATCCCTTCTGATGGTTTAATTTCCTTTTGCGCACCTGGAGATAAAACCCAGTCTGGCAGACAAATCTCACACGTGGAAGACGGAGAGCTGCTCGGCTGTTGTTCTCTGCCCCCATCCCACTACATCCAACATATATAAATGTGCATTAAAGGTTGTAGAGTGGGAATAGCACCACCACTTCATACGTCACTTCTGTCGTGGCAGTTTGTGCATGTGAAGTAAACTCCTGCTCGGCCTTCTGGTTTGGATCACAGCCCTGTAAAATCATTTCTACCGAGATACTGGGGATCTGTTTCTGTTCTCATGCAAATGAAATTAGTGGAATTATATAAGCACAAAACCAGGGGCAAATGAGAGGAAACTCTTGTTTTCTCTTTTGTGCTTTTATGGAGTTGGGCTCCTTAAACACAAAGAAGGCAGTGCTCTGGTACAAGGTCAGGAACGTGTACACATCAGGCACCTGGCCACAGGGGCACTGGCCATGGCACTTAAGGCTTGCCACCTGTGCGATGCATGTGGGTAGCTGGGCAACAAAGGGTGGTTTGAAAGAAAATAATCTCCCCAAGCTGGGAAGCCCCTTAGAGCGATGGAAAAGGAAGCACTAAGCACAGGGGTTCTGGATGAAATCCCATCCCCTCTCCAGCTTGTCCAGGTGCCGACATGAAAGCTGTAGGGAAGGGTCTCTATATAGCCAGGGATTCTTTCTTAGAAATAACTGTGTAGGATCTCTCCTTGGAAGCAGTGATGGGAGTGCTTTCTTTCAAAACCCACCCCAGCACTGTTTCAGGCTGTGTGCTGTGCTGGTACTGGGCTAAAGCTCTTTATCCGTGGGAATTCTCCTCCCTCCACCATTAGCTCCACATGTAAAGCCCTGCATAAGCCATTGTAGTCTCTGGGATCAGGGGGTGGAGAGAGGAATGGAAGAAATCTTGTAGCAGAATAAATTTAGCCTCCATCTCTTCCAGGATGCTGCTTCGCACCTCTCAGTTAAGTGCATCCAGCCCTGCATTGAGCCCTGGATATGCAGCAGAACCAGCAGAACTCCCTACCTTGAGGAATGGCCCAGATTTATACATCAATAAAGCAGCCTCAGTACCAAAAACATAAAAGGGACCCCCCAAGTTATTTGACAAAGGACATTTTAAGCACAGACTACGGGAGAGAAGTGGAGTTATTTCCTAATACTGTTCCGCTCTACTGAAAGGAAAGTAAAGTTTTATGGCTGTGCAGAAATAAAAAAAACGTGACCGAGGCTTTTGGCTGCAAGGGCAGAAATCACATTTCCTAAGCTGCCTTTGGCCTGAGATGTTTGGTCTTTAGTGTTTTTCACTTAACAGGGCTGCAGAACGTAGTACTTGTCGGTAAGGAGGGCCGCTGTAGGCAGGGAGTAGCCAGCTCACGGTCATCTGCTGTGCCCAAAATGCTGCAACTTTGAAACGGACGTTACTCCTCGCAGCCACTTCGACCGAGGCCATTTCATATGGAAACAATTAAGAGGCAGAAAGCATATCATAACAAAGGAATGAGAAGAAAGATCAGGAAATACAAGCAGATTGGATCACTCTCTAAAAATGGATACAGGATTTACGGTTAGCGATTATAATAAATCTAAGACTTGCGCTACCACAGGAGAGCAGATATGACTCTCAGTTGTAGAATTGCTTATGCAGCCTAAGAGGAAACAGTTCAGATTAATGGTGGATGTAAAACTTAGGCCCAGGATAGAACAAAATGTAACTTCCTTCGTATGTGTGCAGAGTGGTGGGAGCCTGAAAAGAATGCATTTAAAAAGTGGTCATGATGGGAAATTACAGAGAAATGAAAATAAAATAGGAAGGAAAAAATAAATAATCCGTGTGCATTTCCTCAAAAGTGAGAGGAAAATGTAAACATACGTCGAAGAGCACTCACAGAGATTTGTACATCTTCTTGAGACCAATCTAAATGCAACTGGAGACTAAAGAGGGTGAAGACCAGAATCCATTTCTAAGAGGTGTGTCCTCTTACAGGCAGGAAATACCCAGGGGGAGGGTTTTCTACCCCCAGTACTATCAGATAATGAGTGAGGTAATTACTAGAAAGCATATAACATCATAAAGAGTTCTGAAACACCATTTAATACTTCTGTCTGGTTGAGTGATTAAAGGAACAGAGTATCAGCACTGAGCAATACCAGGCAGATGAGACACTTGTCAGTCATACATGGCTGGGAGCCAAGATGTCCATGTCCCTCTATTCCCAAATCAGTCACCTGTATTTGCAGGGCAGGTTACAAACCACTTGAGTCTCTACCTAGACCAGGTCTCCTGGTGCCATAACTGCCATGCCTCAGTGCTGTATGCAGGCTTACATGCAGAATTTCAGTATGTCCCCAAACCTGAGTGAATTGAACTTAAACTTGCACTGCAATAGCAATTTTGCAATAGCAAACTGCCATCTAACTCCTCCCTCTTGACCACTGTCTAGGAGACTAATTTCTGTTGCCACTGAAATCAATTTGAGTTTTATGACTGACCTCACCGGAGCCAGGATTTGGCTAATGTCTTGATGTAAGCAGCTAATGGTTCTTCTGACAATAGCTTGGAGCTGGCGTAAGTCAGAGCAGAAATATTTAATGCCTTGCAACTGGGTGAGCATCCCATTCACGCTATTAGCTTACCTGGCAAAGGGGATATCCGAGTGCTGATGCCTTCATTCCTGTTCAAAAGCCATGCCTTCACCCTTAAATAACAGCAATGCCTAAATGGAAAGTGTCTCACTTCCTCAGGAAGCTTTAGAACTCTGCAAATGCCCACTAAAACTGGCTAACATACAGCAAGCAGATGGATGGTCGAGGGTGCACTTGAACCTCTAAACAGGGCACTGCGGACCTGGCATAGTGCTTGTGCTGTCATCCTCCATCATCCCGCCCTCCCTCTGCACCTCTGTGACCCTCACAACGTGCAATATTTTGCAGCCATACTTGTCTGAAGCTAGCAGAGCTCAGAAAGCTGTGCCACCAATGGCACTCTCCTTCCAGCTGCTTCTCCCTTCCTAGAACATCACTTGGAGGCAGGGAACATCCCCTGCACCTCCTGCCCTTCATCCACAGGCCACTGGATTAAATCATTCAGCGCAACCACTAAGGCTGCCAGCTTAAATCACACAGAATCACAGAAAGAAAGGGGTTGGAAGGAACCTCTGGAGGTCATCTAGTCCAGCCCTGCTACTAGAGCAGGATCACCCAGAGCAGGCTGAATGGGAATGGTTTTGAGTACATCCAGAGAAGGAGACTCCACAGCCTCTCTGGGCAGCCTGTGCCAGTGTTCTGCCACCCTCACAGTAAGGAAGTTCCTCCTCATGTTTAGGTGGAACTTCCTATATTCAAGTTTGTGCCCACTGCCTCTTGTCCCATCACCGGGCACCACTGAAAAGAGACCGACCACATCCTCCTGACCACCACCCCTCAAGTATTTATAAGCATTGATAAGATCAACCCTCAGTCTTCTCTAAAATGTCCGATGTCAATCAGCCTCTCTGTAAGAGAGATGTTCTAGTCCCCTAATAAACTTCACCCATGTGATTTCCAGTTCTTTCCCAACTTTGGGAAATGCTTTTGACTAAGCAGAGCATTGCAAGAAGTGGGCAGCTGCAAGAAGGGGCAGCCCCACATGGGATGTGGGCTTCAACTGTCTAATCTGGCCGGCCACAGAAAGCAGGAGTTGCAGAACGGGTAATCCTGGGGGCCAGCAGCGTTTTAGAAAGAGCTACATATTTGACATAGTTTCTCCAGAAGATCCCTTTAAATAGTAAAACTTTCGCACATTTGTATTCAGAGCTCTTACCATTTTATTTTTAAAGGGAATGTAGGTGTTCACGAACAGTGGGTGTGAGACTGACAGCACTAGACCAGAGCTCTCCATTTGCAGAATAACTGCTGCAGTGACTACTATACTGCAAACTCCTGCAATGAAAATACCAGGTTCTGAGAGGGTCCTCCCATCCCTCTGCTTATTTTGCCTTTGTACTCACAGCTGAAGCTGCCCCAAAGGGAACCATCGGCCAAGACAGCCTGTACATGTGCTTGTGCACGCGTGTGTTCAGACCCTTGCTAGAACACACACAAGATGATCAAGCCTTCCAGACAGTAATTATGTTTGAGTTTTAGAATTGCATTTGGATTTTGTACTCTGTTGCCACAGAAGTAGTTTTGGGCATGATGTCACAAGTTCTCTGACACATCCCAAGCAGCATGTTCCAGTCTATTTTTTTCTTTATTTGCTGACTTCCTATTCTTAAAAATAAACAGCTTAGGCTCAGATACTTGTAGCCAACTTTGGAAATATCAAAAGTTCTTACCATATTTTCAAGGCCTGGGGAGACACCTGAAAGCACGTATGATGATCTGAAGTAAGCAGTTTTCTGTAGCTGGGGTAGCTTCTGTCTCTAAACATCATTTAATAGGTGGCTCTGCAAATAAGAAAGATCACACTGGGCTTCTGACCCTTTCTCCTACTTCAGCCCACTCAGAAAAAAAATCACAGAATCACGGAATCACAAGGTTGGAAAAGACCTTTAAGATCATCAAGTCCAACCTTTCCCATCCTAAGCTAAACCATATCCCTAAGTACCTGATCTACCCTTTTTTAAAACATATACAGGGAAGGTGACTCAACCCCCTCCCTGGGCAGCCTGTTCCAGGCCCCAACAACTCTTTCACTGAAAAATTTTTTTCTAACATCTAATCTGAACCTGCCCTGGCACAACTTTGTGCCATTTCCCCTTGTCCTATCTCCTGTCATCTGGCTGAAGAGACCATCGCCCACCTCTCTACAACCTCCCTTCAGGTAGCTGTGGGCAGTGATAAGGTCTCCCCTCAGCCTCCACAATCTTCTGGAAAAAAGTCTCCACGGCAGAATCCCTCTGAACATTTAAAAAGCTTCTTTTTATTCCTTACCTTTTTCCTGGAGCCATCTATTCTGCACATGATAAGGTCAGGAGTGGTGCCAGTACAGCGTAGAAACTTTCCCTTTCTTAAGGCACGCCAGGTGTATTACTAAATTGAGTTCCTACATTTTCCTCCAAGATGTGCAATTTCCTTCCAGCTATTTCTCTGAACCTTTCAGTCCTCATATGTTAATGTGCTTTGGCTTTTGGTTCAAGTTATTAGGGAGAATTCTTCCTTAGCCTATATTTTAGTTCTTTGCTTCCTTTCAATAATTTAAGGTCAAGTTATAATTCTCTCTCACTGGCTGGAGTCTTGTGCAGACAAGAGCAAAATTCTTCACATTTTTTGTCCTTTTTTTCCCCCCAGCTGGTTTTGTTAATGTGCTATGCTTGTATGGTCAGCCCTCTGCTAACAGTCTTAAGAGTTGTTTTTTTCCTTGCACATTCAGTAGGGAAAATCAGAGGTGGATCAAAGCACTGTGCCAGTTCTGGATGCTAGAGAATGTGTGGGCAGGAGCTGCCTGACACAGAGTCCCTCTGAAGGGGGCAGCTGCCTGCCAGATTACAGGGGGCTGTGGTCAGGCAACAACAGCTGGAAGAGACCAGCACCTTGGACCTGCCTTTCTGTGCTCCACATGGGAACTATGATTTCTAAAGTCTGCATTCGTAGTGCTAGAAATTCCTGTTATACAGACAGAAATTCCATTATAAAAGGAATATAGAAGCTGTTATGCAAACAGATCAGGCCCCAGGCTCTGAAGTAACTGCGAGCCCAGAGACTAAGATTCGGGATGATCGGAGGTCTGCCTCTGCAGAGAAACCATACGCAAAACAGCGACGGAGCCTCTCCCTGCAAGGTCATCTAAGGCTCCTCGTTCTCCTGCTTTTATGGTGGGATCTTTTGTGCTGAATTTCAGCCCTGCCTTCCTTCTGTTCACTTCTTTAAAGTATTTTTGCAGTAGTCAGTTCTCTGCAGCACCGTTTTCTCTCCTTTGCATTGACCGGGAATCTGGGTTAAAGTGACTGACTGATGTGACAACAAAGGAGCGATTGTCATGGGGTCCAACGGATTTGATATGCTGTTGGTTATAAAATGTGCTCGGACAGCCCAAGTTCTGTGCCAGATTAATATTTGATGTCATTGAACTTGACTAGCTGTAACTGAAAGAGCTGGAGCCATTGTTGGGAAAATGGCCATCTCCCTGTCAGGGGGGAGTTAGGCCTCATAGAACCTGACAGCCCGATCTTCCAGCAGCCCACGAGCACCAGTCGGTGTGAGCAATGACAGTGCAAGTTTCCCTGTGTTTAATTGCTGATAGGTCACACCACATTCTCTCTGCAGCCCTTAAGTATTGCACATCCTTTCTATTACCAGCAACAACTCAGCTTCTTCCAACAGGTTAGAGGGTGCATGCTCCTCTCAACAGTAGCTACTCCCCCTCTCTTCCTCCTCCCTTCCCAGCCATTCCCACCTCTGGTAGTGCTCAGTGTGGCGCTGATACCTCGCTCTAGGCAAATTCTCTCTAAGCGAGACCACGTTCCCTGTACCAGTCTGCCTCAGACTTGTACAGTAGGGGCAGGCACTACTTAATCATGGTTGCAGCATACATAGAGGATAGAGAAGCTGGAAGGGTGCAGTCAGAGGGTGCGTGTCCAGTTGGTGAAACAAACGAAAACCAGGCTCTATGGAGAGGTCCCCAAGCCAGGCTCCAGTCCTAGCATCAGCCTTTCAACAGCAGGAGGACTCTGGCCTGATGCCTTGCACTTCTGTGCTGGGCACCATGTAGTGCTAGAGGAGAGCAAGGTGAGTCCCACTGGAGAGAAAAATTTGTCCCAAGTAACATCTGGGTATTTGCTAGCACTGACTGGTAAGTCATTAAATACCATGTAAAATACAGATGTTTAACTCTGGCCCTAACTGCATCTGTGTGGCACCCTCCTACATAATCCACGTGGCTATATAGTAGCCCAATATGTTCCAAAATGCTAAATTCTCTCACGGGAGGAGACAAGAAGGCCTGCATCATCAACACTCTTCTAACTGGTCCTCTTTAGTTTGCCTGCTGATCCTTTGTCTTAGCCAAAATGTCTCTAGGCTAACAAGGACCACGTGCCAGTGACACTTCATTTAAAAAGGGGGGGGCGGGGAGAGCACGTTTGGGTTGTGGCACGTAGATATTAAAAAAAAAAATCAAATAAAACTTGGCATTGTAAACGGAAATCAATGGACTGCAAAATTGTATTTGTTCTAGCTGGGTAGAGTACTTGCTGAGTTTCAAGCTGTTTGTCCCTCTCCGAGGAGAGACGGAGTCTGCTCCTTTTGTACTGTAACTGCAAGGCTGTTGCAAAATTAGAGGTGGACCCTTCCACCTTCAAAACAGTTCCTGCATACAAGGAAAAAAAAAAAAACTCTCTTAGCATCCCACAGTACACAAATCCTAGCCCTTGTTTACAGGCAGGATGAAAGAAGAGGGGATGTTGTGTCTGACGCCACCAAGCCAATCTCTGTTAGAGGGGCAATATTTGGCTTCTAGTCCCACCCTGACTGTGTCTCTCTTAACATTCTTTCAGCATCTAGGAGCTGCAGAGAGCACAGTATATGAATGAATAGTAGGAATTAATGGTAAAGTACTGCAGTCAATAAGGGTAGCAGGTATACAGTTGCCCTGTAATCCCATGTGACCTGTAACTTTCAACTGAGGATGCCTGAAGATGTCACAGGAGATGGCATTGCTGCTCCTCTTCACTACACTCAACTTTGCTGCTTTTCTGCAAATCTAATTCTTGATCTTTTTTATAAATTGTAAGAAGACCATCTGTGACAGAAATATTTGCATATTACCATGAGGAACAAACAAATAAATAATAAATAATTTGCATGTTCCCCATGGTTCCATTTTAGGTCCAGTTCTTTTTAACATTTTCATAGAAATGACCCAGACTCAGGACTAGAGGGTGTATTACATAAATTTGCAGGTGACACTAAATTGGGAGGAGCTGTTGACTCCCTTGATGGTGGAGAAGCCTTGCAGAGACACCTGGAAAGATTAGAGAGCTGAGCAGCCACCAACAGCATGAAGTTTAACCAAGGGCAAGTGCTGGATTCTGCACCTGGGAAGGCGCAGCCCTGGCTGCACGTACAGACTGGGGGATCAGAGGCTGGAGGCCAGCCATGCTGAGAGGGATTTGGGGCTCTTGGTCAACAGCAAGTTAAACATGAGACAGCAGTGTGCCCAGGCAGCCAGGAGGGCCAACCATATGTATCCGGGGGTGCATCAAGCACGGCATTGCCAGCCAGTTCAGGGAGGTGACGGTCCTACTCTACACTGTGCTGGTGTGGCCTCACCTTGAGTGCTGTGTGCAGTTTTGGGCACCATGGTACGAGAGAGGGACACAAAATTATTGTCCAGAAGAGGGCAACGAGAATGGTGAAGGGCCTTACGAGGAGTGGCTGAAGTCCCTTGGTTTGTACAGCCTGGAGAAGAGGAGACTGAGGGGAGACCTCATCGCGGCCTACGGTTTCCTGACGAGGGGGAGCGAATGGGCACGTGCCAATCTCCTCTCTTTGGTGACCAGGGATAGAACCCGAGGAAGAACCCAAAGAAGTGATAGAACACCATATGAAGATATGACTGGAGGTTTAAAATGGACGTTTAGGAAGAGGCTCTTTACTGAGAGAGTGGTTGGGCGCTGGAACAGGCTCCCCAGGGAAGTGGTCACAGCACCGAACTTGACTGAATTCAAGAAGCGTCCGGATGATGCCCTCAGTCCCATGCACTGACTTGGCTGGCCCTGTGTGGAGCCAGGGGATGGACTTGGTGATCCTTATGGGTCCCTTCCTACTCAGGATATTCTAAGATTCTATATTACCATGCAGAACAACCCATTATCACCAATATATTTACATTCCCTGCCTTTTGGCTTTTTCCCTATTCTGTGATGTTGATAATGATGATTATTCATATTATCCATATAAATAAATAAATAGCATTTCTTGTAAGTTCTCATTGCCTATAAATACCATACAAAGCTAAGTTGTCCTGAGAATTTTTATCACACTGAATCGCATTGGTCAAAAGCCCTCTAAAACTCTTTCCCCAGCATTTTCACATGAAAATTTCAACTGTGTGGAGTATGCCATGCAAAACAGTTATCAAAAAATAGATACTAGCTCTGTCCTTGATATTAAATAGGATCATTTGGATTACTGCAATCAAATATGAAAAAAAGGAGCATGCATTACGAATGTGAATTTACATCCCCTGGATTGCAGAGATGATCAGAAGAATCTCTCATTTAAAATTAGTGTTCTTTAAGGCTTAATATTCAAAACGTTTGGAGAATAATAGCATATCCATCTCTCTGCTGGCTTCAATATTCGCATGTATTTATTACCAAAGGCATTAAAATGAGAACTTTTTCTTAAGAAATACATAGACCATGAGTATTTTCAGCCCGTATCAGTTACACAGACCTAATCAGTTTGGGGCGAGAGTTATTTTGGATTGGTTCTATTGGGATGAGAATGCTGATGGAGCCAGATAATTTCTTACATCAGTGCTCTTGATTAACACCAAATGCATGAAGCCCATTGCCCTTGAACTTTTAAAGCAAAGGCCAAACAAGAGGCAAAGAGTTTTATTTGCAATTTCAAGTGTGTTTTGCTTGAAAGCAGGGTGCCCAAAATCTCTCCCTCAGCTTTTGTTTGGGGTCATGCTACTGAGGAGTTCCTCCAGCTAAACCTGGCTCTCTATCCTCTTTCTGTCTGTCTGTCTGTCTTCCCCCACCCACCCCCAACAAAATTTCTGCCTTCAAGATGACTTCTCTCCTAAAGGGTAGAATAGCCCCTAGCCAAACTACCCTGCTTCTCCATTTAGATGCCTGAAGGGCCTTACACAGAGTCTGCCCACCTCCAATTGTTCCAGTTATCTGCAATCAAAAGAATAGTTAATTATTCTGTTCTCACCTGAATGGTTGGCATCCATCAGGAACATCATCCCAAGGGGAAGGATATATTGGAACCTCTCTGAAACACCCTAAACCCGGTCATTATTGTTGTAAGCACTGTCCCAGCACTACTGCCACTTCCCAAGCCTGCAGCTGGAGCTCAAATGCTCCAGCATGATCCAACCCTGCACCAGGGGCTGCCCATACTTTGTGCACCCCACTGACACTTCCAGACACTGCCTGTCAGAACAAGAGGCCATGGGGAACTGTTTTCACCTTGACCTTGCTGCTCCTGCTATTATTTTGACTTTGAGCTGTTTTTTATCTGCAGTGGCTTTTTGTCTGTCTGTCTTCCTGACATGCATAGCTAGACACTACAATGCCAATGCTGTTAAATAGGAACCTCCTAAGGACCATGAGTTTGGGTACTCCTCAACACAGTCACCCTTGCACTGTGTTCCAGGCAGGAGAGAAAGCTTTGGATTGCCCTATGGATAAGAAGGGAATTTCTTTTCTTCTTTAGAGACTACATAGAGGGAAACCCGTGTTGTTATGGTAAAGGGAAAGGCTGTCTCCAGCATACAGACAAGCTCTAGTCATCAGCATAAAATGTTCATGGAGTATATGCCAAAGGAAAGGCAGATTATTTCTTGGGGAACACAGTCCTTCTTTTTGTCTCTTCTGGTTTAGTGGTTTCTTGGCTGTTAGCAAACTGATTTCCCTTATATTGCAGAGGAAATGTGCTGGATGACAGATCACAGGCCAGTCACTTGGCTGATGCCAGCTGACACCTGTACATTAAGCTAAACTGAGTGATCTTTGGCCTTAGTAGAAGCAAAAGCCAATCAAATATACACAATACATACACACACAGAGGGCAGGGCGGGGGGGGGGGAGCAGGTAATGAAATCCAAACACCAGAAAAATGCAAGCCACACCACTCCAAAGATTATAAGTAATTAAGTAGAGCAAAGGTCTATCCCTAAATGTTAAAGATCAGTATAAGGGGTTGGGGCTTTTTATGGCTAATAACACAATGTGCCCCACTGTGAGGCCGAGGACTTTTATAGCTCAGCAAAACCTAACAATCAGCTTTTATGTGTCATGTCTCATAAAATAGCCCGAGAAAGTACTCTACCAAGAAGGTCAATATTGTTATCTCCATTTCTCAGAAAGGAAAGCCAGGCAGCAGAGAGCGGAGGAAGCTTGCCTAAGGTGCCTTATTTAAGGGGCTGTAGGAGCGCAGCAGAAGACTTCCCCAGTCCAAGTATCATAAACAATTATGAAAAGGCCAGCCTTGCTTTACTTGGGGGTTACATGCACAACCCTGTTTATAGCAGGAACATTTCCTGAACACTAACTCAGCTCCACCACTGACCGTGCTGAGGGCGCCTGCGGCAGCCAGGCCCACGTCCACGCTGGGAGACGGGCAGATGAACCAGTTCCTGCACCGTCAGCTGGAGTATGAAATTACAGCACTTCAGCTGCTGTGCAGGGACGGCCCCGCGCGTGCCCGGGCGCCGCCACGGAGGCGAGGCCGCGCACCCTTCAATGAAGTGATGTAAACCACACCGATGCTGGGGGAAGGAGCGGAGGGAAGGACAGGTTAGGAAGAAAGCCAGGCTTGGGGGGGAGTGGGGGTGGGATTTACTGACTCTGCTGCTGTTTGGCTACCCCAGCCGGCGCATCCTCACCGCACTGCTCACACGCGGGCAGCCGGCTGGCAGCGGATGCACCGCAGCACCTGTGCCTACGGCAGGCCCGGCATGGCGCCTGCAGCTGTACAAGGCCAGTGCCTGTGCAGAGCAGCCAGAGGGAAAGAGCCAGTCTCCTGACCTCACCAGACTGTTCATCCAACTGAGGTCCCACCCCTAACTGCTCCAGGAAGCCAGTAAATGACTGGGCAACATTTATTGTTCGATTTAACATGGAACTTACAGAGCAATTAAATCCAGCACAATAAACACCAGGGACGGTGAGCAGGGAGATAAGCCCCCCAACACACACACACACACACTGTAAATGGCAGATTCCTTGGTTCTAGTCTGATCCTGTGCCTGTGAGGAATAAACTGTCCATCCGGGAAGAGACTTGGCTGCTCGTGCCACAGGCCTGGCCTGCTGAACCTGGTCTCTTATGTGCTTCCAGGGAGTGGACAGTGGACCTCTTGCCACAGAGTTCAGAGTTGTCCACCAGGA
The DNA here is from genome assembly GCF_964237585.1 of Gallinula chloropus. Lineage (NCBI taxonomy): Eukaryota > Metazoa > Chordata > Aves > Gruiformes > Rallidae > Gallinula > Gallinula chloropus. Next base: position 55,437,113 of record NC_140087.1, on the reverse strand, counting down.
GAAGAGGACAGGATCACTCTCTGTTCCTTCTGCATATGCAGGAAAAAAAACCCAACCCTCTCTCAGGATAACTCATTAACCCAAATTACCTGCCATTCTTATCTCTCTCTGCTGGTGAGTGGCACTAGGAAGACTTTGAGAACCCCCACAAAGGTCTTCCTCATGACTTTTCAGACACATTGGAGACCTGCCAGCTCCCATTCCTTCCCTTGGCCAAGCAGCCTCAGCAAGGGAAGCTGGAGCACAGGGCTCATTTGCACTACGCAGTGCAAGGCTTCACTAAGGCTGCTCGATTGGCCCCCCCTGTTTACCCAGCACGAATCATGAACTGTGGTTTCCACATTTAAATCCCAGCAGCATCCTCTGCAGCCAGCTGCCCAGTTTGTCGGTCTGCCTTTCAGCTCAATGTGGTGGGAAAAACCTAGGAGCAGTTAGTCTCCTGATAGCAATGTATATAGCAGAATGAGCATCTATATGTTGTCATGGAGATGCCTTGGGATACATCTGAGGGTTTCTTCTGCATCACACGTCTGTACGGAAATTAGGTTTTGATGAAAATATAGTATCCAGAGTCTTCCAGAGCATAAGTGGAACATAGATCTGTGTCAGAGCAGATCGGGTCACCTTATTCATGATAACTTGCATGGACCTTATTTTTTTTTTATTTTCCACTTAAATTGCTCCTGATTTTATATCTGCATAACATCACCAAGTTCAGAGATTTAAACTAGTCCAAAATAATTGAGGGGGGAAAAGCATCAGGCCATAGGTTTTAAAAGCAAAAATTAAAAAGTGCGAGATGCCAGAATATAACAGACTTCTGCAAATACAGCGGGACTGAAATAACTGGTCAGGGAATTGCCCTTAGCAGTTAACCTGAGACATCTGAAACCTACAGCATTTTCCACCTTTACCTGAGGTGGAAACTTTACTGCTTACTTTTTTTTTCTTCATTACTAATATTCGCACAAATTTAATGAATTTAATTATATTTATTTTAATTTATTTTTATTTTCGATTGAACAGGAAATATTTTTTAATCTTTTAAAAGGGAAAGAATGAATCCATTTCTAAATCACACCTTGTCCATAAAAGAGAAATCACACGCCCGATGGAAATCATAATCCAAATAGCACAGCAAATGCCTGCAATCAAACAGGCCAAGGACCTATCAGCTAACTATGTAATCAGAAGCAAATTCAAGGAGCCACCACCAGCTCACAACCTGTGGACCAGCTTCAATCTCAACATTTTATTTTTTTTTAAATAAATCCCCTTAGCCTTTCAGTATCCCATCCTTACAGCACAGCCTTTTCTGTCTGTTAAATCTCTCACCTAGCCAAGCTCTCATTTAATTGCACCAGATGAGTTTTTTAATTGTACTTGAAAGTGACAGTCAGCTGTTGGCCTCCTTCTGAAGTTATTCAGACTTGGGATTACTCTTGAGAACCTGCTGCACTTTCATACCACTGCCAGTGCGGATCCACCGGCTGAGAAAAGCTCCCTTGTGTCTGTTGACATGAATAATCCCCAACATTTTTGATATAGGCTGCCTCTGCCAGTTGGCTGACACTTGCGCTATGCCATGAATAAAAGCTATTTGATGACAGTTGAGAAATGGACGCAAGACACTTGCTGCTGTATTTCCTCTGCTAGTCCCTATTGTTCGGCCTGGGCAGGAGTGCAAAGATGTTAAAGGCAACTCAAACGCAACTAGCGATGACGTCGAAGCGCAAGGCAAGACCCTCTTCTCATGGCTTCCTGCTTATTTATGTTCCTCCAATGGCTTTGCTGCCTAAAGGGAGTTTAAACAGCACGTGTTTTCATGCCTTTACCTTGCCGGAGTGCCCAAAGCTTGCCTTCTCATTGACATAGAAAAAGAATCCTCTTATTACCCAGCTAGAGATGATTTAGAGTATTCTGTGCATCATACAAGCCCCAGGATTAATGGTTCCTTACCAGCGACTGCTGCTCTTCAAAAGCCCCTTGTGTGTTTGTGTCTGTGGGGTGTGCAGAGAGAACCAGCAGTTCCCAGTGGGAAGAACATGCACTCAAGGAAAACCACGTGGGACGACAGCCCAGGCGACTCCGCATGAGCGTGCGTGGGGTGTTACTGCTGGCAAGGAAGAAAGAGAGAGGGATTGAAGGTAGAGGTGACAGGATGAGAGGAAAAGAGGTTTGGCTAATAGAAAAAGGGGGACGGATCAAGGTGTCAGAGGAGAGTGAAGCGCAAAGCTGAAGACTGAACCATCCAAGAGCAAGGTAAAATGAGCATCAAGGAGGGGTGACTGGGAGAATACAGGCAGGAGGAGTGGGAGGAACAAGATCAAAGGCAAAGTAGCATTACAGGGTGGGCCTTGAAGGGGAAGATAGGGAGGTTTAACTGGAGAGAGATATGAAACCAGTGGGATTTGAGAGGGAGGGGCTGGTGTGTTGCTGCTGTGGGGTTTTTAGCAGGAGACTTCTGGGCAAATTGGGGGGAAGAAAGTAAGAGGCGTGGAGACGAGGGGAAGGAGGACAGACTTCTGCTGCATAGGCATCTGCTGCATGGATAAGGATCTTTTGCAGACAGACAGGAAGAGAAAGGTAGATTTAAAGATTTGATACATACTAATACTTTAGGAGACAAAGCTTAGAGATAACCCATTAAAGCCCTTTTATTACCCAAAAACCCCACCCCAACAAACACGTTGGAGTTTCAAGGACTATCAGGAAAAGACAGCACGTGGTATACTCAGTCTTTAAAAATATATCCAGTGGCCCACAATAAAATCAACAAGAAAAGAGCTGTTACCCTCAAACGGAGCATTCACTTGATTCCAGACCAAGCTGATCCTTGCCCTTGGGTTTGCACTTACTGATAAGTAATAATAAGCAGATTTACAGTGTAGGCAAAAGTTTTCTCTCCCATTTAAGTCCTTACCAGGGCTTTCTCTGAAAACCTGACCCAGCGGAGAGACGCTCTGCCCTGTCATCAGGTCAGAGCCGGAGCTGACAGAACGCACCCACCATAACAACTCACCAGTAACAACCCTGCACCTTCCATATAAAGCTTCAAGCACCTGATACTAACGTGATGTGGGCAGGTTCTGCCTCCAGCCCCGGGGTTTTGCAGGGTGCTGAGCTGTCACAGGGCACCTCAGACCTTCACAGCTGTGGTGGTGCTGTCTGGGGCTTCACACGAGGAGCGGTAAGATGGCGATGCTTCGTAGCTCTCTCTGGGGAAGTAGGGCCTGTGCCGAGACAAGAATCCGCATGACACCAGCTGTACCATGGGAAAAAGCAGAAGGCAGAATTATATCCCTCCCCCCTCCCTCCAAGAAGAGGGGAAAAAATGGTGTGTGTGTGTACACAGACAGCGTCCCAGTGGCTACAAGGCGAGACGTGGCGAGGCAACGATGGCATTACGATGATACGTTCAGCAGAAGACGCTTTGGAAAGCTGTTAGCTGGATCAGCTTTCGGGATGTGTGACTAACAGCAATGGGCCATAATAATTATTTTTTAAATGTCACTTCAAGCACAGTTTTCTCCTGATTATTACTAGAGCACATTCCTGGCACAAAGTGCCTCTGTACAGTATATCTTGGTAGTATCTGAAGCTAGCTAGCGCTCAGCTCTAGGCAAAGATGTTAAAAACAGTACATCATTTTGCTCTTGCAAGGGAGAATCTCACAATTAGGCCATCTGCTACCTTCCACATCAGCGACAGCTCGCCCTCATATTTGCTGATAGAAACAGGGCCAGCAATTAAACAGGAGCCCTTCCTCCCCAACCTCCTCCTAGTCTCAACAGCTACACCCCTGCCCGCTGCGCCACAGCTCCCCTTGTGCAGCACCTCCCAGAGATTTCCTCCTTCACCTGAAAACAAATGCTCCCCAGCCATGCACCTCCCTGCAGCCGGTGTCTGGCCCCCTCCTTTTGCCCTGGCTTTGGCTCCCTTGAGCCATCTCTGGATGGGGAGGGCTGATGCTGGTGTTGCAGAGGATGCAGCTGCGACTCCTCGATGGCGCGATGCTCATTGTGGCATCATGTCAAGCACTCACAGTGACAGTAAGAAGAGAGCTGCCTCTGCACCTGGCACGCCTGTTTTCATGTAGCTTGAGCTTCCTTGGGACAAATCCTCTGTTTCAGTGAATGAGAGGTCACACTAATTTCAGTCTTCCTGCAGTCCAAGTGGTGTAGAGACACCCAACCTACCTCATATCGCAGCTGTGATGGTGTGGACCTCGGCACAGTTCCATCAAACCAGGTGTTTTGGTTCTGGCCAGGCCAGAGTCAACCTCCCCAAGCAGCCAGCACAGATGAGCTGAGTTAGTCTGGGCTGTTTCCTACACCACTTGACATCACTTCCCCATAAACACCCCAAATCCCCACCCCTGTGGTACACCACAGCCCCCTGGGCAGGCCCTCCACTAGCTTTCATGTGCTCCCTGCACAGCACTGGAACTGTGGCATGCTGACCAGGGCTGTTGCGTGGTTGTGTGTAGTTAGTCTTCCCCTTCCATTCCCAGCCTGTGCCCTCATCCTTGCTGCAGGTACCTTCCTGTCCTCTACCTCTCTGCAGAAGACAGCTCTCTCCAGCGGGCTGCTGGCGGGCAGCGTGCCTGACTCGTAATGGCTTGCTTTCTTTTAAGAAAGATGGGTATCTCTGAAGTCGGTAACTATTGCGCGTCTCAAATTGACAATCCTGTGTTCGCTGCAATACCCAGCACCCGAGTCACTACCCAGCACCCAAGTCGATACCCAGCACCCGAGTCACTACCCAGCACCCGAGTCGATACCCAGCACTCAAGTCAGTACCCAGCACCCGAGTTGATACTCAGCACCCGAGTCAGTACCCAGCACCCAAGTCACTACCCAGCACCCGAGTCGATACCCAGCACCCAAGTCACTACCCAGCACTCAAGTCACTACCCAGCACCCGAGTCGATACCCAGCACCCGAGTCACTACCCAGCACCCGAGTCGATACCCAGCACTCAAGTCAGTACCCAGCACCCGAGTTGATACTCAGCACCCGAGTCAGTACCCAGCACCCAAGTCACTACCCAGCACCCGAGTCGATACCCAGCACCCAAGTCACTACCCAGCACTCAAGTCACTACCCAGCACCCGAGTCGATACCCAGCACCCGAGTGCGATACCCAGCACCTGAGTCAATACCCAGCACCCGAGTCACTACCCAGCACCTGAGTCGATACCCAGCACCCGAGTCGATACCCAGCACCCGAGTCACTACCCAGCACCCAAGTTACTACCCAGCACCCGAGTCAGTACCCAGCACCCGAGTCGATACTCAGCACCCGAGTCAGTACCCAGCACCCGAGTCACTACCCAGCACCCGAGTCAATACCCAGCACCCAAGTCGATACCCAGCACCCGAGTGCAATACCCAGCACCCGAGTCACCAGCGCGCAGTGGCTGGGCACAGCAGCACACACACAGGCTGAGCGCCAGGCTGGGAGCAGACAAAAATGCTGCACATGCTTTAGAAGCCGCAGAGACCTGGAGCAACTCTGTGCTGGCAGATACAGTGCTCTGCCTTCCTTTGGCACATCGCACGCGTCTGTGTGCTCTCAGCGGGACCTGGAGACCCAGAGGCAGGAAGGCAGACCTTGGGCTTAGCTTTGCAGTTACTTTTCCTCTGATAGTTTTGCTGAAACCTCAGTGTTTGTGCACATTAATTAGGATGTGTTTCTTTAAGGGGGCTCATTCCCTCGGTGCTAATCCAGGCTGAACTGCGGAGCAAGGCAGCATTTCGGCATTCCGCTTACAGCTCTGGATGAATTCACCCGTGGGGCGGCCACTTAGTGCAAGGGTCCCTGCATCACCCCAAGGATGAAATGGGGCTTGCTCAGCTCATTTTGGCAAGCTGCATTTCCCCACACTGGGCTCACCAGCTTGGGCAGATATGTGAAACAGGAGGTGGTCTGGGTCGATGGAGATGATGTTTGTCATGGGGAAGAGGACGCGTTCGTGCTGCCAGGCAACCAGCTCTGCAGCGCCCGTGCCAATGGCTGCAAACACCTCTGCAGAGGCAGGTCTAGAGAAGGAGCGGCCAACCCGAGGCTGCTCACTGCTGAGGGCCCCCCATCACCCCATAGAGCCTGAGGGGTGGCAAACTGCTGTCCCAGGGAATCCCACAGAGGCAAAGCAGGGAGATAGGGCTGTACCCCCTCCCCTACCTGCTAGGGGTCCCTGTCTGGAGGCTGGAGCAATGAGGGGGCCAGGTAGGGTTCTTGGGGAGCACAGTGTCCACTACACTGATGGACACTCTCTGCCGTGCCCCCAGCTACAGTTTTGGTGGGTGCTGCTCAGTGGCTGCTGAGGAACATGCCCTTACTCTGCAAACCCAAGTGAGAGGCTGCCGTTTGCATGGCAATGCTGCAGGGTCTGCAAGGAGGTCTGCAGAGCCCCCCTGCCCTCCCTCAGCAACATCCCCAGGTGCACAGGGGCACTTCACCCCTCTTGCAGCAAGCATGCCAGCCCTGCCCCACTCCTCACCATCTCATGGCACAGCCTCACTGTGGGGCTGGCACAACCCAGACTCTCCTTTGCTCACCCCATTTCCACCCGATTTTTACACCCCAAAGAAACAACCCCCTTTAGCATCCTCTCTGCTGTGCCTTCTGCCATCCCTGGCAGGGGGAAAAGGAGGGGAGACAAGAGGCACGTGTCGGTACTGGCGTGGGGAAGAGATGCAACTGCACTCAAGGGAAGTCCTCTGCTCTACTCTTAGTCTGGGTCATGAATTTATTTCCCCAAGCCCCGCTGCAATCTGCCGCACACAGCTTGTCAACTGAGGATACAATAGATTTCACTCATGACAGATATGCATACACACATATATATACATATGCATGAGAAACCTCATTCAGCAGGATTAGGCAAAATTACCGTAGGGTGTGCATGACAGCGCTGCCATGCACCGCAAGCCCTTTGCTTACTCATTTTGATAGCTGACTTTGATTTCTCCCAGGAACATTCTTGCAGTGGGGAGGCCTTTGTATTAAGCGTTTCATGAAGTTACCGTGCAGCCACAGTTAGGCCTCTGCGATCTTATACCTGCTGGGAAAATTTTCATTCAGGTTTTCATTTAGTTTCTGGCTTACAGTTCAGGGGCAGACACGTGTAATGCTGAGCAACACATCCTGTCCCATCCTGCTTTGTCCCTCGTGGACAGGCTTTGGCCATAGGTCCAGTGGGAGAGACATAACTCATTCAGAAGCATGCAGATGACACATACTTTCGCCACTTCACACGGCTCAAACCCTAGAAATACCAACGTGAGGTGAGAGCAGGTGAAGGGAAAGGCAAGCCTAGATAATTTATTGCAGCTCCCCCCTACGGCAGTTAAGGATAAACTTCCATGGATGAAGTGTTTGCGGAAGCAGTTTGAAGCCGGGGGGCAGGAATCCCGTCCCTTCTGGATCCCAGGAGCGATTTCCTTGCAGCGTAGGGGCGAGGCACCGAGCGCAGCGAGCAGAAGTGCGACAGTGGTAGCGAAGTGCAGTTCAGAAGCAGCATTTGTTCCTGAAGGTCCCTCCCGTTTTGCCTGCATTCCGTCACTCCTGCTTGTGGCGAGGCAGGTGGCACGGTTTCCCAACGCAGATGGCAGTCGGAGAGGGAGGGAGCATCGCTTCCTCCAGAGCCTGTGGGTGCAGGCGACCAAGCCTTTTCCGACCCGAGCAGCCTGGACAGGGAAGCACGCTCTGTCACAGTCGTGTGCCACGCTGCCTGATGACTCACTCCAACCAGCTTTTCATTCCCTTGGGAACACAGAAGGGAGGCAGTGAGCAGCTCCGCGCCCCACGGACCTGGTTTCCCCAAACCTGAGCTGACCCTCTTAGGCATCCTGTGCCCCGGCTTGAGGGCAGTAAGGAAAACCTGTCAGAATACACACCGTCAGGGATTGCTGTTAGGAGGCACGGAGCAAGGATTTGGACAACTGCCTCAAAATCTCATCAGTCCTAACGAGAGGTGAGGGGTGAGCCTGAGGGCTGTAACGCAAACCGTGGTGAAGCAAAGTGCTACCAGGAGGCCACTGGGCTGGCCTGGGAATAGCTGTTTTGGCAGAGTCAAAAAATACCTGACTTTGACAGCCAGCACGCTGGGCTGTGTATGCGTAATTTGCTGCGATCATGCTATAAATCAAGATGAGACTGCTAAAATTATGTATGACCTCATTTGATAGATTATCTAATAAGGAATTTGCTAATGTAGTTTATCACTTAAAAAGCCATACGACTGCTAAGGATGAGTACTTTGCTGCAGCACATTTAAACCTAATTGTCAGAGGAGAAAAGCAAGCGGATTTCAGAGGTGAGTTAGAAGAGCATCCTTATGAGGATGATGTCTTCACTAAATCAGTGGTGCAATGCAGCAAGCAGGGTGGAAAGGAGTCTCCTCTGGATAAAGGTACAGAAAGCTGCTAGACAAGGTTGCGCCGTGTGAGGATACTGCACGGACTCACTGACCAGGAGAGCCTTCACAAGTGTAAATAGTTGTATCCTAACAGGCATGCTTGATTTTATTGTTTGATCTAGCCTTGTCTTTTATTGTTAATGACATTTCAGTTCTGTTTCACTGTCTTGCAAGCAGATCTGAAATCCCTGCTATGTGGAAAGAAACTAGCAGCCTAGACCTTGAGCTCTAACTAGCTATTCTGGTTATCGTGCCTGTCAGAATGAAAAGAGTAATTGTTTTGCTGCTATATGTTACCGTCAAATATTTTTGTTCTTCCAGTCCTGTGACTCTCTTAAGAAGACTGAACATCACTTCCACATACACAAACAGAAGTATAAAGCAGCTCAAGCCAAGGAAACAAAGCTTGTTTTGCAGGTTCATTAACCACGTATTCTGTTCCAATCCCAAATTTATGATTAATATAAATGCCATTCTCTTTACTGATTATTTTTATAAAGCTCATTCTGGGGTCTGAATGCTCGTATACATTCCCTGGGTGTATGATACTGTTCAAAGCTTTGGAGATAAACATTAAACCTTCTCACAACTGTGTGTGTGTGTGTGTGTATGGGGAGGGGGAGGTGTTAGAGAAGTGATGATTTTCAACTCCATTTAGGTTTGGGCAAAACGAGATGGAAACATGAAAGAGCTTACAAAAGGACACACAGAAAAATCATTACTGGAGCCAGGGCTAAAGCTCTGTCCTCCCCGATTCCCGACTCGTCTAGCAGAGCAAAGCTGACAAATGTCCCCTTTCTGCCCCCCTTGCACCTTGCCCAAAAGGTGGAGTTTGTCCTTCCCTGGGGGAAACAACGCTCTGTGGCAGAAACAGGGAAACTGGACGTTGCTTTGCAGAACATGGGACACAACTACTGGCGTGAGGCAGCAGTAGGTAATTTTACTGAGCGCTACCAAGCTGACAGGCCAGGTGAAACCTCCACACCCACTGAAGCGTGTCGGTAATGGTTCGGGATTGTACGGGAGCCACTGGCGCCACAAGGACAGCACTGATACCTGTGAAAAGCATCGTAAATCCCAGGGACTGGGATCAAGGAGCCGAGGAAGGATGTTTTGGGTAGCGTTGTAAATTCGTCACACAGGGGGACTCCCCGTGACATTTGCACAGGAGGCCCACCTAAACATTATGGCGCGCGTGTGGATAGTGTAGTCCCAGGTGAGTAGCTGGGCTGTTCCTGAGAGAGCTGGAGCCGGCGGTTCTGCGGGAAGAGACGGGCGCAGCTGTGTGTGTACATCTGGCTCGAATGATTTACCTACAAAAGAGAAAAACACAGAGTAACAGCAATATCTTCTGCCTCGTTAATGGCCCGGCTCTCAATCGGAGAAGCCACTTGAGGGGTAAGAGCGCAGTTCACCGCCGTGCCACATCTCCATTTGTGGTTTTCCTCGCTGACGTTAATTGATACAAACTGAGTTAGTGGATTTTACACTGAAGATACATCTCTGCAACAAACTGGACTTGGGGCACCTGCTCACTCGCCCTAGACTGTCAAATAACCCTCTGATGATAATTTTTGGTCACAGCTCACATGACTTGGACAGAAGTTTCATCATAAAGCTTTCATTAGCTGTTCCTTGAGCCATCCCATTCCGTGAGCTCTTACCCATACACCAAGATAAAATCTAGCTATCAGTAACACTTCTCAAAGACCTACCAGTGGTTGTGTGATGTAACCTGTAGCAGCCAGGCAGCATTTACTCCTCTGCATTTCATCTCCTGACTGTCAGCAGCAAGGCAAATCAAAAACAGCTGCTCTGAGCCCACACTGCTGCAGTGAGATTCCAAGGGAGATGATGCTGAACCTCATTCAAAGCCAAGAGAGAACCAAGAGAAGAAATGAAGGTCTTAAGCCTGTGCCTTTGAAGTTGAATGCTTTTCTTTTTTCTTTTTTTTTTTTCCCCTCAATGCACATCTATTCAAAATACATGCCTGTCATTCCTACTGGGAAGTGAACCTTGCAATGTAGCTGCATGTGCTGCACTTGGCTGTGTGGTTAGTAATGCACCGTGAAGCTATGTGTATCATAAAAATAGTGCTGGTGGAATTATTCTTAAAATGTCACTTACAGGCCAAAAAAACTCCTTCAGAAGAAACAGCCTGTGAAAGTATATGTTGAGGTTGTTACCCAGTACAACAGGCATATTCTCCTGCTGTGCAAATCAAAAGGTGGATTGCTTTGAAAACATAAGGTAAAGATTCCTAGAAGGACAGAACTGAAATGCGTGACAGGAACTACAGCGAGCATCTGCTGATCAGCAACTAAAGGTTTCCCAGAGAAGTCCGGAGGATGTGGGAGGAGATCAAGGCTGCAACTGAGGTCGTACCTGAGGACCTTGCTACCCTCCTTTAAAGGATGGAAATCCCACCCCACCACACATTCTCCTAGGTCATATGGGAGATCGGCAGCTGAGTCACCATAGCAGAGCAACGGAGAAATTTCCAAGGCTGTTAAGCAGCAAAGTTTTACAGACATCCTATTATATTCAACTTATATAATCTGAGTACTTAGCTGCTCAGATAATACATTGATAGAGCAAGCTTTATGGAATTAAAAACGAAAAAGCTTCTCACAGATAATATAGCAAGAATGGAATTACAGCGCTCCAAAAATCTGTAAAACAAGTCCCATTTTCTTTTCTGGCTTTATCGGACGCTTGCAAGGACTTACTGCAGCAAAGATGACACCTCAACCCCTATAGTCATGACATCGCTTACACTGAACTTTGACTTCTCAGAGCATTATTTTGCTTTTGGAAACCAAAGCTTCTGGTAACGTAGAGACGTGAAAAGGCAAAGGTCAGGGTTCAAACAGTAGTCTTGAGAGGACTGTTGAACTGAAAATTGTGTACAAACTTCAGTGTAGATTCTTACTGTCATCTGTACGCAACACTAGCATTTTGCAGAGACAGGCAAGTCTTATCTCCATGCACCGTAAAGATAAACACCAAAGTCTTGCACAAGTGGCTGCAGCAGGGGACTGAGACTAATGTGGATGAGTAACGACACAAGCTCATTGTACCTAGAAATATTTCTTCTCTGATCACAAATTCTTGGGTTTATCTGTTACATAAAACACTGAGGAGTTTAGATCCTTCACTGGCTTAAGACACAGAGCTATCAAAGTGCATGGAATTATGCTGATTGCTAGAAGATGATCACGTATTTGGAAAACATATTTTGGCCTAGATGGCTGTGAGATTCTCAGCAGGGCTTTCTAGTGCAAGGCAGTAGAAGGAAATAAGCCTGTTTAGAAAATAATACTCACATACGTTGTTTGCTTGCTTTTCTGAAGGAGCACCTCTGGTGGTTCAGCTTCCGTGCAGGTTATCCAAGGACGCTTCTTCAAGCACCAGTCTACTCACGGGGATGTGGTTTGTCTGGAAGGCAGACTATGCAAACGAACATACAATAAACTTTTGCAGTTCCACATTTTTTCCACTCCAAAGATTGTTCTTCCATTGCCTGACCCTTTGGTGCAAAATGCATCAACAGCTTCGAAGCTGGTATGTAAACTTCACATGCCAAACAGAGGGAATGCTAAGGACAGCCATAGCTGAACAGTTTCCGTCGTGGGAGAAGACTTTATTCATGCAAGGGTGGAAAACTCGGTTTACCAACAGCTGGGCCATTTGCTGTGGAATAATTTGGTCACTATTGGCATTCAACCAATTACTACTTTACATGGTGCAACTGTCCTTTGGGAAGCACAGGCTTCCAGCTTCCACGACCAAGCACAGGACTGAAAAGGGCAAGGAATGATAACAAAGGAATTCAAGCTATCTACTACCAGAAAGCAGACCTGACTTCCAACCAAACACCTGCCATTAAAAACTGGCTGACAACAAAATCCGCATTTCCTTTGTGGAGCCTCACATCTAAGGCTAGCCAGGGATGAGAGGTAAAATGCCAAACCATTTCACTTATTGACAAGAAAAGCCTGCCAGTTCTTTGCAGCAATAGTGAAAAAAAAAAAACCCAAAAGGAAAAAAGAAAAAAAAAAAGTAGGAACCCATGAGGCTGCTTTTCCATCATTTCAAAGCTGTTGTCCAGGATATTGTATTACTTTTTGTCTTTATTTATTTCCAAGTGTTATTGCTTGGCAGGCAAAACTCTTGGACTGTGTCACGTACCGATCCTTCCAGCATCTAGGTTTTCACAGTGATATTAATACTCAAGAACACTGGAACAGATCTCAGATAAATATCCCACTGTCCTCTTCGCCCGGCATCAACTACCCCGCTAGTATAAAGAAACGTCAGGTATTCCACAGCTGGATGGAGAACAGACAGGGAGAGCTCACGGCGAAACGCTGGGAGCTCACTGACTGTATACAAACAGAATGCAAGATAAATCAAAGCTACTCTTTGATCCCAACAGTCGGGGCCGCATCCTGTTTTACTCCGCACCCGCGGCCTCCAGCCCCTTCCCTGCTCCCGCGGGCACGAGGCATTGCCAAGCCTCCCTGTGCCGCAAGCTGCCGGGTCAGAGCAGCGTTAATTAGGCCGTGGATGGACACGTGTGGGTCAAACAGGAGCGGAGACATTTGCTCCATGCTGAGGAGCAGCCGGCTCTGCTGCTCAGTGCTTCCCATGACACAGGTGCCTCGACTCCAACGCCCGCCGCATCCCCCTTTTGCTCATCCCAGAGGACTTCAAGGTGTTCCCTCGGATGCTATAATTTAGCCCTCCCAGGCGTCAGTCCTGTTCGCTCATGCGAGGACAACAGAGCGTTTAAAGCTGAAACAGCCAAAGAAACGCGTTCAAGGATCTATGGTAAAAGCTACAATTTTATGCACCGTGGAGCATCCATCAAGGAAATGCACAGAGCTAGTGCCACAAAATAATTACATGTGCAGGGTCCATTGTAAACACAGCTTTTATGTGCATCAGCACAGCTGGGGACAGTGTTTAAAAATATAATTATGTAATGCATTTTATGTGGTCCGTGAGCCGTTCGAGTGATACCATCGGTTCAGCAAAATTGCAGGCAGCAGTGCTGTATCTGCTGGCCCCAGCAAAGAGACGTTTTTCAAGAGCCTTTTTTTTTTTATTTTTTTTTTTTCCCCTGCCACGAAATAGATTTGTCTCCGATGCCTACGGGGGATTTGTGTCTCTGTCATTGGCCACTTTCTCTCCTACTTTCACCAATGAAGGAGAAAGGAACGGGGAGTTATTTTTGGCCTTGCAGTAGACTCCAGCATCTAAATCAGTTAGTTCTGAAACCACTCAGGGTGGTGTTGGTTCTGTTTTAATGGCTTTGGAGAGAAGGAATCTGTGATGTCTGACCGTTTAGCGGAAGGAAACGAAGCAGCTGTCGTTGGGTAGAAGGGCAAAGCAAGGTTAAGATGCTGTGTAACGAAGCGGGGTCCAGCCTTCAGCATTAGCCAGGCAGCAAACGATGAGTCGTGGCTAGGGCACCACAAAGGAGGCTGTTACTAAGCCTCATGCAGCAGGAGAGCTCTCCTAAAAGGCACAAAGAAAACAGGCTTACAGCGATACTTACTGCTGACACCTTCCGGCACACCCACCCCCCGCCGTTTATTTTATCCTTGTAAGGCTTGTAGTATGGGAACTGCAGAAAACACAGAGGAAGCTTTGCCTTCCTTCTTGCTTAATCCGCAGTTGCAGCTGAGTTTAGGTGGTGCAACAGTAAAACTGTGGAGACAGTGCTTAGCTGTGCTGCTAAACGACAGCAGCAGCAGGCACAGACATTTACGAGAGACTAAAATAGAGGTTTATAGATACTAACTTAATAGTCATTTTAAGGCCCCAAAGCTTTCACTACTTCGCAGACAGTAGTTTATACATCTTGGCCAAATCCTATGTGGAAAGTTACATTTGACCTATCAAAACCTTTCTAGGAGACCAAGCAGACTGCTTTTTCATTTAAAGAAATCCATACCTAATTTCATCATACAAGATCCACAGGTGGGAGTAGCGAGATAGCTTCTTCAGCTAGCCAGGAGCTGCTTGGCACAGAAATAGGACATGATGCTGATTTCTAAATATGGGATCTGAGATCTGGAGAGAGATTTCCTTTTCTCCATTAGATGCTGGGTCACATCTAGCTTATTGGAGAGCAGGGACGAAAATCTAGGTGTCTGCATTCTTGCTTGTATGCTAGCATCATTGAGAGATCGAGACACAGCTCCTTGACTTCTCTCTTCCTCCCCATGAATATTGTATTTCTTTTCCCTTAGCGGAACAGCATCGATTGGAGGACGGAAGGTATCACAGCCAGGAAAGTCCATCACCGGCTCTGGCATGGCAGAGTGGGAGATCTGCTTTTGGATCTCGCCCGGATGATCAGCAGTGCTCACCAGAATAGCTGTTTGTCTGAAAGACAGGCACAGGCATCACCCAGCTACATTTTCAAAAGGGAGCAAATACAGCACCATTTGAAAAGAATCTGAGAATTGCTACATATTTGATTCCTGAGCTAAGCTACGTAGATACGTCTGCCCCCGTGAAAACCTCAATAAAATACATCTTGCAGATGAAGCTCATGGTGCTCTCTGTGGTAGATTCTCCATAGGTTATCCACATGTAGACTTACATAGTGCAAACTACCTCAGAAGTCCAGGGGAAGCCAAGTCAGCTGTCAGTGCATCACCTCCACTGCACGACCTGCTGTCATACACGTGTTGGTGACCATATTTTGTGTCCCATGACACACTGACGGTGGGGTTTTTCATTAACACTTTATGTAAATATATATACACACACACATATAGTGCATACATAGTGAGCAGAATCTTTATATATTATTAGGAAAGGTTTCTGTAATTAAACTTGAGGAAAAGCATGCTTTTGTGGTTTTTAAATCATTCAATTTTTAATGTTGCACTTGGCAGAATTACTTTTTTATTGAGAGAGGGATTTCATCAACTCAAACCATTACTGCTTCACAGCACAAGGTGTACGGTGTAGTCAGTCAAAACGAAACTGTTGCCTCCTACCATGCAGACAAATGGGAGGTATAAATAGACAACACTTTTAAATTAACTTGCAGACCAGAGCTGGTCAGTGGCCGAGTAAGAAATGTGTCAATGTGGGGTATCAGCATCAAATGTGGAAGTTTTGTGGTGGTTGTTTTACTTTTTTTTTTTTTTTAATGTAAGATGCAACATTTTACATTCTCATGGGAATTTCTAATTGCCAACTTGACCACACTCGATACTTTTGAGCAAGACACGTCTAACAGGATGCCTGCACACAGCAAGTTGGATTTTTCAGAACCTCACGGTTGAGCAAACACCTTCATGAGGTTATATGTCTGAGGCTTGTTTACGCAGGAGATAATACCTTTGCAAGTGTGGCTCAGGATACGTGATATCAACAAGTGAAGACCAAATTCTTCTTTATACATCTTACCTAATGCAGCCGAAACGGAGTCAGTATAAAATGAGTTGAAAAAATGACGGTTTTGGACCCTAAAATGCTGTATTTACTACCTTTCAAAGGAAACACGTTAAGTAGGGTACTGTCAGCAGATGAGACCTTGAGAAGCAGCAGGAATGGACAGGCAACGTGACTTCCTCCGGATCACATAACAGATTCGTAGAGGAATTCACAGCAGAGCCCCTGACTTGTGTTCCACGCATTGCTAACCACTGCTCAGAGGCCCAGACTGCTTGCAGCGTGCCTCCCTGCAGATATCTCCTAACGCCGCGCTGCCACGGCAGTGGCACAGCGCATGGCCACCCAGCTTCTGTTAAACAGATCTGGTTTAGAAAGGCTCCTAACACCCAAGTTTACTTGGAAGGGAATGCTCTATCCAAGTGCTTTCAGCACAACTTTACAGCTTAAATGCTGTAAAGAAAAAACGCCTTCAAATGGAATCTATTTTATATGACCAGAGGGAACCTTCAGAACACAAAATTAAATAATTCATGTCAATGCCTTCTGGGCAGAGCCTGGCTGTGAACTCAGAGGTTGAAATAGGCAGGTGGCATGTGGTGTCCTGGAAAGAGGAACAATGCCACTTCTACCTTTAGCAGAGAACAGAGTATCCCAGCACTAGCATTAGTATGGGGAGGAGAAGGGAAAAGGGGAAAAGGGGAAAAGGGGAAAAGGGGAAAAGGGGAAAAGGGGAAAAGGGGAAAAGGGGAAAAGGGGAAAAGGGGAAAAGGGGAAAAGGGGAAAAGGGGAAAAGGGGTTATAATCATAGGGAATCCTTCAGATGGCATGCACAGGTATTTCTGAGTAGCCACAAAGGAGTTAGAGCTAAGTAAATTTGTTAGTTAGCAGAGTTACCTAGGTGAAACTGAAACTCCAGTTCCTTGAAGCCAGTCAATCATTCTTGAAATATGGTACATATGTGAAACTGTTACCTCTTCCAAAAACAGACAACTGCCCTGGCACAGCTGAGTAAGTAATACTGTGTGGTAAACAGTGGGATTTGGTCACAGGTTCGAAGGAGCGTCGTAAGGAGAACCATCAACCCCGTGCCCTTAAATTCCTTCAATGCTCTTCCTTTAATCCCTCATACTAATGTTATTTATACGGTGTTTATTAAGGACACAATTTAGAAGTGGTTTCTAATTTCAGGTGTCTCAAGTCACCCAACTGCTAGAGGTCTGCACACCGAACGCCAACTGAAATAATGGAAGCAATGGGCAATAGCTACCTGATCCCACCTCATTCCTTGTAATCACAGTCTTATGAACGCCACTGCTCAGCACACATGGCTACTCAAGCTGCACTTCCTTAAAATTGTGGGATTCGGGAAGCATTGGCTATCTGGGGAACTTGCGTGCAAAACACGTTAGGTAAGAAGATACTGGCGGATGGATTTCATGAAGGAAAAACATTGAGCAAAATACCATAGTCCAAATAGTTACAGCGAGTAAGAAATGTGAAACTGAAACCCAACTTGTACCCAAATCTTGGCAGCATGCAGTTGCAGGTAATAATGGTCTTCACAGTGCAAAGTCTCGTGTATTTCCCTGCCTGTGAAACAAAGTTGAGAATGAGATTGTCTTGACTGGCAGACAGAGCAGGTGGGTGGCAGCTTTGAACTACTTGGAAGAGCAGGTGCTGGTCACCCTCTTCCTTGATGACCCTCCAAAGCACCTGATCATCAGGGTATTTCCAACTACTCTCTATGCACAAAACCAGGAACAGTGGTGGCATGTGCTCCTCATCAACAAGGGTAACAAGAGAACAACTGTTTTAAGGACAAGAAGGTGATAGTAAACTTTGCAGAATTGCCTAAGAGCACCCCAAATGTTTCTTTTCCCCATGCCAGAGGTAGGTAGATATGGGGATGGGTCCTCAGAAGTTCCTACCTCAATCACATCCTGGATTTTCTAGAACTCATGGCTGTCAGCTTAGACCTAGACCCACTTTAGTGGACCCACCTACCTGGCACACACAGGTGAGAAACTGGTCTGTTATAGAATCACAGAGTTTAAGGCAAGAAAGGACCATTACAATCACCTATTCTATTTTCCTATGTGTATCACCACCCTTTAAATTTCAGTCAGTAACCCTGTAGAGAACCAAATAACCATCTATTGAACTAAATATCTGGCTACAATGAGAAAGAAAAGAGTCTTCTGAGAAAGTTATTCAGACCTGTCTTAAAGAGGATATGAAGAGTTGCTCCTTTGGAGGTTTTTCTTAGCAACATACCACCTGTACAAAGTATAAGCCAAATTTATGGTTTGAGTTTGCTTAGCCTCAAGTTCCAGGTGTCTGAGACATTCTTCACCAATCTCCACACATTCCCTTCAGCCATTCTATCAGTTTTCTGATGACCAGTACAGTCTTACCATAATTGTCCTCTGCACTAAGGCAAATTTTAACCTTCTTCCTGAAAAAGCTAAATTGGTAGAGCTCTTGCCACTAAAGATGCCAGACCTCAAAGCCTGTTTCTGGTTAATTAATATCTAGGAAACTAATGCGTCTATCATTAATATTTGACATTGCATGTCAAAAAAAAAAAAAAGAGAGAAAAAAAGGAGATATCAGGACAGAAAAGGGAGATAGGAGGAAAAAGAGCATGAGCCCTAAGCAGCAAGTCTACAGCACTATGATAGGCAGTGTTCAGGTCTAGACTTCATCTGTTTTACTTTGTGTCCCTATGTTCCAACCTTACCTTTAGATCTCCTAGACATGTAGGAACAAAAAGTTAGGGAAATCATTGTGTTTCCATAGCTGAAGAAAAATTTTGGACTACCCTGGATTATACCAGGAACTGCTCAGCCACGGGGTAGGGCAGCTCTGAGAAGGCTGTGACTGAGGAGGTGTGAAGGCAGGACAGGACAGCACAGAGGTGCTGGGAGGCATCCCCACAGGGCTGGCCAGGGAGGCGCTTGCAGCGGCGCTCATCATCCCGCTGCCAAGTGCAAACCGGGACTGCTTCCACTCAGCCCTTCTGTAGGTCATCTGCTTTGACCTGGAACAGAGCACTGATATTTGGGCTCCGGGCCGTGGCTATTCAAGGACTGAGTTCATATTTGCTAAGCTGTTAATTACTGCGTAGGACTTAGTTTAATACCAATGACACAGCAGGAAGTATCCCAAAGTCTCTACTTCGCCATTCTCTACCAGTACCAAAGGGATTGCATACTGCTCCTTACTTCACGTTATTATGTCTTTAAAAATGATCAGATCACAGTTTCAAGAAGGAGCCATCCTAGGAAGAGCATATATTTAAAAGAAAGGCAATTTCCAATTACTACAGTCTGCGAAAGCCAGAGATCAGATTCAATTACACTGCACTTTGCAATTTACAGTCTGTTGGTGCTCATTCCAGCACAGGCTCGTTAAATGCTCTCTTACTGCAGACCTTCAGAATGTGCTTACCTGCTGAAAAAGAAGAGGTTCTCAGTTCGGAGCCTCACCATAACGTAAGCCATCAAACCCCAGGCCAGACCCCATCCTCCACTCAGTAACTCCACTTTGGTGAGCAAGGATGGCATGTGGCTGGGTTTTGGACCAGATTTTAAGAAGTGGATTCACCAGAATACACAAATAGGCTGTTCAGAATCTGACAGGCACACTAACCTATTACTTACATGCTTCTATGTCTAGAATTTGCATGTCCTCCTTCAGTTTTCCATTCTGGAGAACGGCTTCAGAGCTTGGTTGCTATTGCTGTGGCACATCAAATCTCCAGGGGTAGCGACAGGAACATGGTGAAGGTGCTTGCTCTAACGTTTCCTAATGCACATTCAGGCAGATTGTTAGTGGGAATACTCACAACCAAGGCAGGTTGCAAAGTCCAGAGGACCAAAAAGCCGTGAGATTCCCAGGCAGGTAGTCTCTTCTCAAAAGTGCAATGCAAATTATCCCTTACATACGCTACTATTCAAAAATAACAATCAAGCAGCAGCATTAAAGCCAATAGAATGTATCGGTTCACACCAGAGCAAAATGTGTTGCTCTCTAGGAAAGTATAACAGCGGTTCTGTATGACCAATTGACTGAAGACACCAACACGAATTTCCAAAGAAACCCATGGCTCAGGCAAAACTCAAAGTGGCTTGTGACCTGTTACAGCAAAGCAGATTCAAAATATCCCATTCAGAGAGGTAGGAAAAATATCTGCAAAACTGGAAGGTAGTTACTTCTCTAAACTCGACCCAGAGCTGAGTTCAACCCACTCACATATTTACTTCTTTCCCCTTTTCTGCACATGCACTAGTATGGACCTTGTCCAACACAAAACTAAAGCAGAGGAGGAGAACACCAACAGAAATAACAGCGCACATCTCTCAGTATTTAAAGATGAGACTAATTTTCCAATGAGACAATTGCAAGTAACAATGAACTCATCCTCTAATAAGGCAGATCAAAATGATCTACAATTTGTTTAGGAGACTAGATACCAACAAGGGTAATTTCCATTAAATCCTGCCTATTAACAATGGCATAGTGTGAAATTAGCACATGCCTGAACGGGCCATTGACCTTGCATTGTGGTTATTTAACCTATGGTGTAATGGTGCAGTGCACCATGAAAAAGCACAGTTCAGAGTGGGCAGCTGCCTTTGCAGATTCATCCTGGGATGCGTTTGGTTTCGTGGGCTCCATTTATGTTTCTTTTAAATATTGTGACCTCTTTGCCTTCCCTTTTGCATTTCCTTTTCTAAGCTTGCCTTAACAGGCATTAAGTAAGTTTTTATTCTCGTTTTGGTTTTGTGTGTGGTGGAAGCCAAAGATCCTTACCTGCTGCTGTTTCCACCAATAATGAACTACATTACCAGTGTCAGGGGCTAAGGTGGCGCCGTGGAATAGGTGTAAATCAGAGTAATTTCAGAGAAAAGCACGGAGTCGAGCTCGGATTGCATAAGTTACTCCAAAGTCACAGGAGGAACCAGGTCATATAGCAGACGGCAATCTAAAACCTAGTTTTGAGCAGGTGTCAGTTGACCCTCCTGCCACGAAGAACGCTCAGAAAAAGCACTGGGGTAGGATGAACGGGAACGAATCCTGACGGAGCTGCAAGCGCAAGAGCCCCGGTGCTCTCAGAAGCACGAAGGCCACAGAAACACACAGCAGCTCGTGGGGCTCCTGGCTCTTACCTTTCCAGCCCTCAGGGCAGCACAGCCAGAGCAGCACTTGGGCAGCATCCAAGAAGAGGTTTTTGTCCATAAACAGTGGAGCTAAGGAGGTTTCAAGGAAGAGGTGAAGTTGACTTTGGCAGCCTTTGAGGAAAATCCCAAGGCAGTTTTTGAGGTGAAAGGAGGGGAAAGCTAGGAGATAGGCAGACTTAGAAATGCAGCAGCTGCAATATCCATCAAAATGGAAGTCACATGCAGACATAACTTCTGAGCTACAGTTAACACTGGGAAAAGAAGCTGGGCAATTCAGTACAAAGGGAGTGCCAAAGCTTCGTGTTTTTAGCTAAACAAACAAAATGTTAGCAGGAGACACTGACATGAAGTTGGCTTTTATAAGGAAGAACTTTCCCTTCCTCCTCCCGGCAAGGCAGCAAGCCAAGCTGAAAGCTGATGATCAAAGGTCAGTCACCGCTCCTGAATCTCACTGGTTATCAGGATCTCCGCTGGAAACAAATGCTTTCACACTAGAGTCGAGCACGTATATAAGGGCTGCTGAAAGCTACATTTCAATTAATGCAGAGGTAATACACTTTGGGTTCTGGGCAACATCAGTATGTGAGATATTTCGAGTGGTGGTGAGTCAATACTCTATTACTAGCAGCTCAGCAGGCAAAGCGCCCACTGGGAATAGGGACACAGCAATGCTCTTCCCTCCCAGGAGGGGCCAATGTGGGGAAGCATCCACTTCTGCTGCTTGCCCTGTGCTAGGATTTTTTGGGTAAGAGGAGAGCTTTGGTTTCCAGGATTACCAGCTCAGCACCACTGTTAGAGCCCTACATCTACTGTAATAACGTTTCAAAGCCTGCTTCAGAAAAAGCACCCAGGCTTCTGCAGACGAAAAGGCTGCTAACGTGAATGCTGAAAGCCAGCTTTTTGTCTGTGGTACTCAAATGTCCCTCCTGTCGGCCTTAGAGGCCTGCCTGCCTGCCTACCTATGTTTCCCAGGAAGTCAGCATCTTGTTGCTTCTGCTGGGCAGGAGCATGCATGTCACTTACATGGGATGGGGCAACCAGGGTCATGGAGATAATTATTTATGCTTAGGGAAGGAAACACGCAGCATTTCACTTTCCCTGCACAAAAGACCCTTTGGTTTCTCTCAGCTCGGTTCTTGGCTACAAACCGCATCCCACTTTTTGACCTTGAGCTGTTGGGGAGTCGATTCTGGATGAGGCAATTAGGAAGAAGCTGAAACAATATTTGAGTGTTGGTGTGGGGTTGCGTACTCCTGAGCAGAGTGTCCTTAACCCATTGACAACAGAGAGCCCCCTCACGCCTACCTGGAACTTTCTGCCTCTCTCAGAACTGATCCTGGTTATCAACAAGGGCTTTTTTCACTGCCTACAAAAGTTACTCAAGGGGAAAAAAAAATCCAGAAAAAATACTTAAATGATCTGACAGACATCATACTGGTTAACAGAAAGGTGGGGTTTTTTGTTGGTTTTGTTTCTTTTTGCCCATGAGACTGTGCCTGGCAGCTCCACCCTGCTATGCCACACGCATGCACCACGGTGCTTGTTAGAAATACAAGGAGTTTGTGAGGGGAATGGCATAATCATGCATCTAGTGTGGGTGGGCTAAAGTAAAGCTGAAGAGGAAATAAAAGACAATATATCCACGAGCATTAAGTTGTGGACGTTAATGAAAACCAAAACTTTTCTTCAGCGAGCTAAAGAGCAGTAGTGGGGACTGGGCATTACCCAAGCTTAATATGCAAACGGAGAAACAAAGCTCTGTGTTTATAATGAACGGAATTTGCTCGGGGGAGACAGTTGGCACAAAGTCTAAGCAGAAATTAATACCCAATTGAATCCATGGAATAGGACTTAAAGCCAAAGACTTCTCTTTTCACCAGGGCTCATTTTGTCCTTCAACAGGCAGAGAGAAGAATGGAAGAGTGGAAACCAATGCAACAGCCTCAGGGGAAAAAAACCCAAAAATTTTAAAAAATCTAACTCACAAGTTAGAAAATTGCAGCTCAGCATGCTTCGTGGGTTTTCTTCCCCCTTTTAAATTATTGTAGCATTTATTCCTTCACAGCATGTTCAAGTTCATCACTTCAGAAAGGAATTTGAGTGGAGTGGGAGTGCAAAGCCAAGTATATGATTTGGATTACCTACAGCTTTCTCCAAAATTGTAGTTTTATCTCTGATCAACTGATTTTGGAGATGAGCCAACTACGTAGGTAACACACAAGAAAAGCAGTAGCCCCATTCTCCTCCTCTTAGCAATTGCTCTTCTTAGCAATTACCTCTTCAATTAAAGTCGGGAGCAATTTTTTTGTTGTTGTTGTTTAAGTCTTGTCCTATTGTTGAAACAGGTTCAAACACAAAAACCACTTGTTGTGCAGCAAATAATCCTTACATCATGCAGCATCTAAAACCCTACAGTGACAGAGATCCCTGCACAGGACACTTTCACACTTGGATAAAGCTTCCGTGGTTCTGGAAAGACACGAACCTCGCTGCGCACAGAGCCCACGTCAGCAAAAGTCATTGGTAAAACTTTGCACGTTACCAATAAAACCCAACGGGTTCCTATTGCCAAGACAGTGACACTGTGGAAAAAACTGGAGGGAAGAGGACAAAGTTTGCTTTTGGATGTGTCAGAGCAAGGAAAAACTGCCTTTCACTTGCTGCTTCTCCCAGGTCCACCTCTTGCAGCTGACCTTTGAGCCGGGCACAGCGCAGAGCGCAGCACTGTAGCTCCGCTTCCTCGAATCGCCCGGTTTCCACATGAAGTTTGGCCTTGTTATCAGCAACTCTCACTGTCACACTGGGAAAAAGGGCCCTTGAAATCCACAGGCTATAGCTTAATCAGTGCTGCAACTCCCACAGAGCACTCAGCAGAGTAACAAGGATGGCTGTGTTTCTTTGGAAGCTGGTCACATTTTACACTGCAGATTGTAAAATGAAGCCAGCATACATACCAAATTCACCTAGTTTGGTTATTTTGCATCTAAGTCTGAATTTCACTAGCTGGTCTGTAATGCTGCATTCGTTTTGTGTGCAAAGATGAAAACCCCAGCTAGAGTCAGGTCCTGCTGAAAGCTCTGACTCATTCTCATCTATCTCTTTGCTCCAGTGCCTATATTTTTCTGTAACTTTTATAGTCTTTCTCTGTAAGAAAGACTGAGAAAAAAGATCTTCCCCCCCCCCCATTTTCCAATGCTAGTGAGAGTAATGGCTTTTGTTCACAGTCTTATTATAGCATCATCACCATTCTCCTCCAGGTTTTCCATGAAACAGCCTACTTCATCTCATCAGTAGTCACCAAAATCAGTTGAAACGTTTCTATGGATTCCAACGGGCACTGAAATAGGCCCTTATAAAACCCATCTCGTGCAGTTTTACTAAAAGCAACTTCATACTGGGTGGTTTTGTTTTGGATTTTTTTTCAGATAAGGTTTTAGTACTGGGGTCTATTAAATAAGTTACAGAACAACCCACAGGCCCACAGCTGCCAAAGTGAAAATAAATGGAAACATTCACTGAAATCACGCCTGCAGCTCACACAAGAGCTCTGCAGCTTTCAGTCTTCTGCAGTCAGGATGGGAAAATACATGTGGTTCAACAAATTAATTGACCAGCACCAAAAATCTTTAAGCATGTTCAGTTAACCTGTTGGGCAATCGGTCAGAAGGCAAAGACAACAGTCCTCTTCCCAGTCTACTCAGTGGTGTTTGCTGTCTTAGAGTCTATACTTGCCAACCTCTGACAGATGCATCAACAGTCTTCTCCTGAGTTATGTGATGAGTCACCTCCGTTGTTCTTGTTCTAAGGACAATTGCAGCATGTCAGCTACAACATGCAAGTATAGAGCTTACACGATGAAGTTGGCATCAGGTGAAAACTCTTGAAAAAGGAGGTTTAATAGTTTCTCTTTTTAATACCTATTGAATTTCATCCTACAGTCTCAGGCAACACCTCTCACTCGTGGCGTACCCATGAGATGAGAACACTAACATTCAGCATCTGGCACAGCCCTTCCTGCAAATGTTCTTTCTTCTGGTGCTGCTTTTCTTTCTCCAGAGACTGAAAATCCAGTTGTGATTTGCAACACATAAAACACGTCAGCAGAGGATCAACATTTCAAGGCAGCTCACGTTTTTTTTTTAAATGCTGTTTCCTCACCACATCATAAAAGTACTTTTGTTCCCACTTAGCTTAACATAACTTCAGATACGTTCACAAGGCTGTGAGTGCACAGCAGGTGACTACTCAGTTTAGTAAAACATGGCCTACTATTACTGCACTAAACAGAGACAAGTTTTCCTCAAGCAGGGGATTATTTGGTTTAGCCATAGGTTCATCATATCAGATTCTCTCATCACAGGCTTATGGCCCATCTGAAGTGACAACGTTGACCTACAGCTTCCAGAACCAAAGTCAGAGTAAGAGGAAAAACCAAATCTGTCAGTCTTCATTTTCCAACATCTATTTTCTTCCTCCATCTCTTTTCCTCCTTCTTGGCAAGAAAGCCAGCACCTGCTTCTTTGAGTGCAGCATTACGCAACCCCCACCCGCAGCAGACCCTGGGAGCCCTCAGGCTCTGCACCTCCCAGCTTCCCAATACTCCCCAGTGTCTGTCCACAGTTCCCACTTACAACCCTACCTAAGGCTTTCAGACCCTTTTACAAGGGCCTCGCTTCATTAGCAGAGGCCTCACTTAGAGCTTCAATCCTAATCCCTATGATGTCCAATACCTCCCAGCAAGCCCTTTGTCATTCTCATGCATGTTTATGCCTGCTCCCTTCACCTAGGGTAAATAAAAGAGAATTAAGGTTGAGCTCTTGTTCCTCTGAAGGGTCCAGCTCACTGTATACTGAATGTAGATTTGAATGTGGCGCCGTTGGGTCCATCAGCATCGGAGTGCTCCTTCCTTGCTCCTTCTACCTCAGCTTCTGGGACGTTGGCAACAGCTCAGCAAAGCAGATAGGTGTGTTGTAAGTTAAACCTGAGATCAACCCCCAGGAATCAAAGTAGCAACAGTGCCTATACACCCACCTAAACACTTACCTGCATCAGAGCTGATGCGACCTCACTTTGGCCCTGGACTTAGATATCAGAGGCTGAGTTTTTCCACTTACTGCTTTAAACAACCTCGCAAGCCTCCTCTTCCAGCTACTGAGCTCCAGCAGGTTTAGCTAACATCAGGGGAAATCATGAGTCCTTTGGCAATCTCTGAAATTGAGGCACATAACGCGTAAAGGGGGATCGTACAAATAACACAGCCAAATGAGTAAGTTTGGGCAATAAAGCAGTCATTTACCGAGGGAATGGCATACAGAAAAGGAATTAACTGGGAAGTATGCTTCTGTAAAATTATTTGCCCAATTTCTATGTAAGCTATCAGCAAATCTGGGAAATTGCCTTGGAGATTTCCAGTCACTGAAGCACTGTTGCCAGCTCTCTATTTCCAAGCCACAAAGAGATAACCAAGTCCCACTGAAAATCCTCCTCTGCTCCCACGCTGCGTTTAGGCCACTTTTCTACTGTTTTCTATGTGGTGATGGTTTTGATCAGCAAGAAACAGTGTCCCTCTCTCCCTCTGCTTCAGAAGCACCATGGGGACCCGTGATGCACTGTCACTACACAACCAGAGTGAAGGGGCTGCCGACTGGCTCCAGAACCCCCCACCCCAGCCTTACAAGTCTGCTGCTTTGAGATGTACAGCCAGGTCCACCAGCTCTATGCTGCCACTGCAGCACACAGTTCTTGGCGCAGGGAGAGTCACGAAGCCTTGAAGAGAGACCCTCAAAAGCTACATTTCTGCCAGTCCCAAGATTCAGTGGAGCAGGATCAGTGTTAGGTCACTATTTCTTTCCATATTAACTCCACTGATAGGAGTGGGCTGGGTAAGCACTAAAACCAGACCAAGCCTGGTCTTTAATCCAAGCCCTGGAACTTGACACAAGCATGAAAATGTGATAGCAAATATATTTTTAAAAGGGTTCCATTTCCTTTGAATATGTGGATGCACTTATCTCCAGGGTTGCAGCTGCCAGCCAAAATCTATCCATCTCCAGAGATGAATAGTTAGTGAGATGATGAGATCTTATCATCTGAAATGAATTCCCTTGTAGTCAGTTTGTCCAGCTTCAATGCGCGAATTCCGCACAAAATGTTTCAGGGAAACACAGTGCATCTCAGCTGAAGATGACTTGTTAATAAACAAGATTATTTTATGAACACAGAAATTAGAGAAGGTCAATAAACAAACCCTATTTTAATAACATCTTTTGCATTTTTCCCCAGGAGAACCAAAGCAGCAAGTGAATTCATGTTTGTATGAGAACTCCAGCTCCACATACTCTGCTGCTGTTAATCAGTGCTCTTAATTGCTCTGGGCCAAGCCTGTTTGCATCAGCAGAGGATGAGGCCTCCCCTGGATGCGATTCACCGTCAGGTATCAAAGATAACTATGCTAAAATGGGCAATAGCAGGACTGGTATCACACAGAAGTACAGTGCAGGAGAACGTGGTGCTCTCCAAGAAATGCAGAGTGCATCTTAGGCAGATGGATTCTGTCTTTTTAGAAGTAGATCGTAATTAAATCATCCACCAATAAGTGGATGAATGGTCAAAATTTTTTTTGGCTGAGCAATAAGCAGGAAGAGCTTAACAGTCTGTTAAAGCATTTTATGCCCTGCATGGCCATTTTCAGCCTGTCTGTCTATGGCCTGCCTTTTGAGGTATCACTGTATTAAAAATGTTCTCCCCTGAAGGTATTTCCACATTGCAGCAGATGTCACCGACTTGGCACTATTTGAAGGGTCTATTAAAAGTAATGCAATTAATTACTTTGGGTTGTCATCACTGCACTACTTTTGAGATATTTAAAATGGTTTATTATTGATAGTCTTACCCTGGAATGTGCTGAGCACCCTCACACTCAACCACAAACCCTGAGGCAAGGGCCAGTGCAGGCTCCCCGCTCACTGGGCATCCTTGGCGGGAGGTCTCCTCCTGACACTGCTGCTCTGTGTGGCACCCAGCACGGGGTGCAGTGCCACTACTTCTAGGAGACCTGACCCAGTAGCAGGCATTGTGACCAGCCCTGGGTGTTTGGAGTACCCAGTCCTGGATTAGTCAATGATTTGGGAAAGTGATATTCATTGCTGCCTGGGGAGGACCTGCACCAGAGCAGAGGACATGACGAGAAGGGAGCAGCAGAGAGGAGCTGCTCATGGTAAATCTTTAGTGTTTGTCTTTTTGCTTTCCAATACCCAAATCAGTAATCAAATACATATTTAGTAATTGGCAATACATTAAATCAATTTTCCTGAAGTCTAGCCTGCTTCTCCTGTGACGGTAACTGGAAGTGATTTCGCCTGCCTTCATCTCAGCACATAAGCTCTCTCATTCCTGCTCTTCCTATTCTCTCTCCCCTTCCTGTTGAGTGGAGGGAGAGAGGGAGGGAAGGAGAAGCTGGTGGGAGTTTGGCTGACAGCCATGGCCATCCCACCACACTTAGATGCCAAACATCTCATAGGGACAAATGTTGAATCACATGCAGGGAACTGGGAGCTGCAGCACCTACAGAAGCCTCAAGGAAAGACAGTGGCTTCTGGTGCCCACTGAACTCAGTCAGAGCTAAACTGGCTGGCTGTGTTTTCTCTCTTCAGGATGAAGAGTCTTTTGGGCTCTGCTAAACTTCTGCCAACACATTTGACTTCCATCTTGAGACAAAACACGCAATATAGTAAAGCATCCCTGAAAAACTGCTGAACTCTGCTCTGTGGTAGTAACAACGGCATCTATTGCCAATAAACTGCAAAGGAACAGATTCTGAGAGGTGAAAAATAATAAAAAAAAATCTCTAGGCATACAGAGGGCAAGATAATGTACTGCTTTGGGTCCTAAAGTGAAAATCTTTGGTTAATTTCAGTTGCTGATACTGCTGCTGTTTGGCTCATTTCAGACATACAACCAGCAAATGAAAAGGAATTATCAGGTCTTGGGTTAGATTATAGATGATAATTTACACAGAGATTCCTCTCAAAATTGATTCAAATCATTTAAGATACAAGCCAGGTCATGCAAACTAAGGGCTCCCTAAACACTGTAAGTAGAGTAAGAATAAATATGAATTTGAAATATGAAAAGAGGGTGAATGCCTCCAGGCATCTCTCTTAGCACCCTCAGACAGAGGAAGACAAAGCCATTAGCACATTAATGACAGTCATGTATAGTATTTAAGAAGAACTTTTCTCAAGTGCTACCAAGGGCCAAGAAATATTACAAGGGAAGTAATGTGTTGTTAAAGTAGAAAGAAAAGAGCAGATTTAAAACCTCACCTGAAGTCTACCGAGATCAGTGTAGAAAGTCCTTGTCTCAGTGATCCTTTAGATCTTTTGTAAGCAAGAAGAATTCAAACTAGCATTTTCTTTGCAGGGATAAACCTGCAGATACTTCTCTAAGACCAAGGACAAATCTGAAAAGAAACAATAATGAGAGTGAACTAGAAGTGAAAGCAGGAAACTAGCTGAGGTTCACTATGTCATGCAGCTCAGCAGCTACACAGGCTAACATATTTTGGGCTGCCGACACATACATACAGGATGTGGTGCTGTGCCAAGGGACCCAAGCTAGCTCTGAAAGAGGTAGTTGTGTTATCAAAACCTCTATGTCCGTGTTTGCTTGGCAGCTGGTTTGATCTCGGAGGAGTATGATATTTTACCTCCGTAGCAGGCAGCGTCAGAGCAGCATGTGAGCGCGGCCAGCAGAACCGCTTGCTGGCACAACCCAAGCTGGCTAATTTTGAGCTACAATGCAGGTCTCAAATCCATGTTAGTTTTCTCAGATGTTGAAAGAAGGGCTGTAGCTGAAAAAACCCACCCCAACAACCAGGAATCAGCTATACAGACCAGCATGGCTGGCTGCACTCACTTGAAGAGCTGAAGCATTCCTGGTAGCTGCTAGATCTGCCAGACGCTGTCTGCTGGCCACAGTCACATTCCCAACAAGGTGAACCCTCTCCCTTGGAATAGGAGAGGGCTGGACTGGATCCCAAGGTAGAGGCTGTGGATGAACAGGCTAAACTTACCTCTTCTGAAGTCTGAAATTATATGAGAAGTTCACTGTATGAGTGTCACCATGTTCTGCACCCATTTCTGTTTTTGCCTCTCTGAGAGTGGAAAGAAATGGATTAACTGGAATTCAGCTGACCTGTTGCTTAAGACCGAGCCTTAAACTGTATATTATGTTCATACCAGGTGGCACAGAACTAAGCAGACATCTAACCTAGACAGGCAGGCTTTTACGTTATGTAAAGCATAAGCAGATTTCAAAGCAAAGCTACTATTAACCTCTGCCTAATTTCTTCTACAAGGATTTTTTAAGAATTTGAAAGCAGGGCAAAGTGAGAGCTGTATGCAGAGTAGGGCCTGGTAAGCAGAGGCTTGTGAGGTGGTATGTGACTCGAGCACAGCGCAGCGCTTCCCTTCCTCCCTCCTTCCATTCTGGCTGAACCTCCCGCTGGCGGGCGGCTCCTCTTGCTCTGTGTACTGCTGCACACCTCCAACGAGGAACCCGGGACCCTTTGGCATGGCTACTTATTTATGTAACAGTAATAACTGTAACTATTCCCAGATAGCAGGGGGTGTTACTCCACGGAAGATTAGCTCACGTTATAGGCCTTAAGAATTCACTGCTTAGTTTGGGAAACATCTGTTGAACATAAAGAAGCCATTGTACTGCTACTTACTTTTTTTTAACAAATCATGTGCTAGAAGCTTCTTAAGGATATTCAAGTGACCTGTGTGACAAATTACTGCCTCAATGCTTTTCCTTATGGACAATGCCATCACAATCCAGATAGTAACATTACAGTCAGATCTCTGGAGGGACATTTCAGCACCCTGTCAGGGGCAGGCTGGAGAACAAGCCAGCACGCACAGTTTACTCTTAGCAGTTCAGTCCCCAAACAATGACACAGCCAGATACAGGGCCAAAATGCCTCTGAACTCATGCCAAATTGGAGGCACCAGGTAACCACTGCTGCTTTTTCCTTCCTTTTTCATCATCTACCACTCTGAAGAGGTACAACTATGGATCTCAGACACTGGAAACCAGAAGAGCTAACAGGTAACATACCACTTCTCCTATAACAATAGAATTACTTACTCTTAAGGTCAGTCTCTTTTCAGTGACAGGACAAGAGGCAGTGGGCACAAACTTGAATATAGGAAGTTCCACCTACACATAAGGAGGAACTTCCTTACAGTGAGGATGGCAGAGCACTGGCACAGGCTGCCCAGAGAGGTTGTGGATTCTCCTTCTATGGAGGTACTCAAAACCAACCTGGATGCGTTCCTGTGTAGCCTGCTCTGGGTGATCCTGCTCTGGATGATCTCCAGAGGTCCCTTCCAACCCCTGCCATTCTGTGATTCTGTGACACTATTCTAAGCACATGTAATGAAGCTAACACCAACGCTTCATCAGGTCCTTAGAACAGTAGGGTGTTCTACTGTTGACAAGTTCTTTTCCCTGAGTTTGGGTCAATCCTGTCTTTTTTGAACCTTTCCTCAGATTTCTGTGTCAGTGACAACTCCTCAGAATGAGGAACTTCCACAATGTGGGGACATCCAGTGATGATGGAGTCCCAAGACCCTACTCCAGGAGTTTTAGGATTTCTAACAGCCCTCTGGTTCAGATTCAGCTTCAGCTATAGCTAGGCACATTGAAGCAGTCATCCACTAAAGCCTGCCCAAGGTTAAAACAGACAGGCTGCACAGCTTCAGCGTGAGTAGCTGTTTCTCTGTGTTCTCTTAACTCCTGCAATCTAACTCCTCCACCCGACTATGCAGGGTGCTGACCTCACATCTGCATAAGATACTGACTGACCTCAGGCAGCACTGACTTCTAAATAGGCTTTCCATCGTCTCTGGAAGATGTCAAAATGTTCAAATTTGCTTAATAATTAAATATACAAAAACTGGTAAAATGAAACACTGAAATTGCCTTTCAAAGTGCTTGTACCAACTCACATCATACGCAGCAGCTAAAGCTGTAATTGGAACGAGATGCTTTTTGCTTGTCAAATTAAAAAAAAGCTTCAAAAGCTTTCCCTGGAATTTTAAACTGAACAGTCTGCGTATTCTATGGGAAATGCTTCCATTATACTTAATCAGCAATTTCCAACACCAAACCTGTTTGCTCCAAGTTCTCAACCCTTTTGCTTTAGCAACTTCACTCTTGCCCTCCGAAGAGCTGGTCATTTTCACCAGTGCATCACTAAACGTAAGCAAGGTACCCCTGGAGCATGACTTGGTAGGAGAGGAGTTACCTTACTGGTACCACACAGCACATGCAGGGCTCTGATTGAGGTAGGGATAACGTGCTTTAGCTTTTCTCCCAGCGCCTCAGTGGTTCCGGTCTCCCCTACAAAGACACGAACAGAGGCAGCACAAGTACCCACGTCGAAAATCGACAGAAACCAGCACAGCAGCAAGTTCAGATTCAGATGCAGAACTTCCCTTTAATCAGTTATTCTTTTGTGTTTGTAGTCCTGGTACATTTTACACGTCAAATCCTTTGGTCATCTGATGCCCGCAGAGAACACAGCCTTTTGACACCCACCTACCCAAGAGGCTGGGCTGGGGGCTGAGGTTCATTTCAAACTGCATTCTTCACATTCCATGGCAAAACCATGATACTGTACCAGACAACACCTAGTTAGGGGTTTCTTAAAACTGCATGGGTCCAATTTACACCTGTTTCTGTTCCTTCAAGTTTAAGTACTGAAATTTGGGCTGAAATATATTTTAAATACACATTTTTCAGTCTGTATGGTAATATTTTAGGGGAACAACCATTAACTAGTTACTTATGTTACAATCATCTCACTGATTTTTTTATGTGGTCAATTTTGAGTGGTGTTTTGGTGGGTTTTTTTTTGAAACCCAGAGTTTTATAAAAACAACCTTTATAGCTATGTGTGGTAAAACCAGTTTCTAAAACAAATTTCTCAGGTATATTTAGCTTTGAAAACACAGGCAGCCAGGACTACCATGTGTTCTCCACACAGTTTCCTTTATCAGAGCATCCCGTGCACAGTGCTTGGAAGCAGGCAGATGTTCAGGTGTCCCCTGCTCCCCCGTGGCACATTATGCCATGGCACAAAGGGGCACAACGTGGCCATCTGAACACAGAGCTGCAATAATGCAGTCCTAGAGCTAGGACAATGCTACCATGTGACAAGCTGCAGGTGCTGCCAAAGCAAAAGGCTTTAATAACTCATTTCCCTTACTCCCCTCTTGCTACTTACCCTGCAAGACAGGGTAATGCCCAAAATGGTGCGGACTTAGTCTAAGTAATAGGGAAAGGAGAGCACCAGAGCAAGATATGGGGGTCTTGGGAAGTTGTGGGTCACCTCTTACTGCTTGCATTTTCCATCCTTGAATGGCTCTGAACAACGACGGAGCCAGCCCCTTTTGTCCTTTACACATGGGACCAGTCCAGCCTCAGAAGCAACCCATCTTGTGAATTGCTCTGCTGAGTCCTGATTTCAACCTTTTACAAGCATATAGGCAAACAAAAGAAAAAAAAACCAAAAAAAAGCCCCCAGACTATCTAGTAATGTCTTGGTTAAAATAAAAATAAAAATAAAAATGAATGACTCCAAGAGCTAGGAACTTCTACAGCCAGCCACATTCCTAGTATCCCGATGCAGAACCTGTGCAATTCACAGCATGTTTAATCCATCTTTCGGTAAGTCCATCTGTACTTACTATGGTTACCAGAGGGAAGTTAAAAATACATCCTAGGTGTAGCAATACATAAGGCAGATCCTCACCAGTAAACTAGGAAATGAGTAAATCCCCCGCTCTCCTGAACAATTCTTCACAATGACAACTCCCTCCTTCCCACAGGCGTACACTCTCACACGCCTGGAGAAGGTGGGGGTGGGGGAAAGCTGAGCTTTGAAACGTTGTCTGGAAGCTCATCAGACCGGGGCTACTTCCAATTAAAGGAGGGAGCAAGTTCAAAGCCTCTGCTGATCTCAGCTGCGACTAGGGGACGACTGTGCTCGCTGCCGTGACACAAACCCGCTGAACCAGAGAGGAGGGTGCACGAGCATGCCCCCCTCCTTCAGGAAACAAAAACAGGATGGGAGAGGAAGCCCAAACCTGCTGAGGTGGCTTGCAGAACTGGAACAGTGACTTGAACTGACAGGAGGCAAAGGCAGCCAAACCCAAGGGAACTGCAGTGGCTCCCCAGCGCTGGCGGAAGATGCTGAGGGTGAGCCAGGACTGAAGAGATGCGCAGAGGGGAGGCAATCCTGGCACTGATGACATCATCGTGCTGCACGGATCCGAAAGGTTCCCAGCTGAAGCTGCTTTGCAGTGCTGACTTTTTCCTTCCCTTAGAAAGCAGGCGCTTTTAATTGCCTGGCGTTTCAGCTCCTAGATACTGTGCTAGGTAATTCTAAGAAACAGCCTTCCAGGAGAAGATTATTTCCACAGCTAGCAGGAAAACATGCTCGAGGGTGAGCTGTGTAGTTTGTCACATCACTTCCCTTCTACCAACTGTTAAAGGATTCTGAATTGAGACAAAAATTGCCCAGTTTCTGCCATCAGCTCAGGCCTGGATCCTTCACTGCACGCACCAAAGCTAGAGAATCATTTCACTGACTAAAAATGGATCTACAAGCACAGACCCCGCATTCGCTGTGACAAGCACAGTGACAACAGTTGCGGCAGCTCCCCTCCAGAAAGCTTTATCTGGCCCTCGAATATCATTGTAGCAGGGGAGCAGAGTGGGGGGAAAACTTACCCTTGCGTGCTTGTGATGCAAAACCAGCTTCCCGCAGAGGTAGGTTCCTGCTGCCCTCTGCTGCACCGTGCTTACCCAACTTGGGAGAAGGACGTGCCAGGCAGGATGAGCCCAGTGCACACGCTACAGGCATGGCACACACGCAGCCAATATTCAAGCTGCGGGAGGTGGAACGAGACGGCTGGAAGCAATAGGCTTTGCTCTCTTGCCGCTGCAGCTTTTCATTCTTGGAGTGGGTACCCACTTCTTGCACACACGCAGAAAACAGACCACAGGCTGACCGCTTCTTGTTATGTTTCTGCTTGCAAGGCTACGTGTTTTGCATTATTCTGTGCCCAGAGCTTGCAGCTCCAATGGACAGACCCTCACAGCCTTAACCGTGCCATCTTTTGGTTTCAGTTCTACCTTAGGACTTGATAGATGTTGCCCCAAGCTGTACCAAATCACGGGTACGTCTCCCTGACAAAGCATCCCAGAAAAGGTGCCTGGAGCCTCTGTTGCACTGCACAGTCACTGCAGCACCAGAAACACACCCAGCTTCCCTAGCAGCATAGCAGTTATGTTGTCCAGACAAAATATCCTACCAAGTAGTTTATACACATTTAAAGAGAAAAAAAGAAGTTCAGCTCATCATCTTAAAATAAGAGCAGTATCACATAGGTTATAGATAAGGAAGGATTCTGTGTAACACTGATGTCAATTTGCATGCTCATCCTCACACAAAGAATTCCTTTCACCTTTTTTCCAGTAGTTCATGTCCCTTTAAAGCTTTGTAACCTATGGAGACTTCTACAGAGCTACAGGCTTATATAGCAAAACTTTAGTAACATTTTCTTCCATTCATTTTCTTCTGTGTTCTTTCCCTTTACTAAAAAACCAAGACAACTAAATTTGCTGAAGCTGGCTAAGCTATATTGTGTTTCTTCTCTTGCCTCTACTGTTCATGCAAACAAAATCACTTCCTATAGAAGATAAATTTAGGGGAAGTACAGCTACTCAGTTTGACACACCCCCCACCCCAAAATAAACAAGCACAATGATGGGAGCACTACTGCAGTATGACAATTCTAGCTTGGCAGCATGCACACATGAAAGATTGCACACGTACATCACACATAGAGGTGACATGAACACAAGCAGAGGCCAAGAGTCTCAATGCCATTCGGATACGAGTACTTCCCACTAGAAGGGAGAGGAATTGGACATTCGGCTTGCTAGCTGATTTGAAATCCTCTTCTGTGAACAGGTTGGGACATTTACCTTGTAATTTCATTCCTAAGGTCTTTTCAATACCTTTGCAAGCAGCCATATTTAAGGGGGGGCAGAATTCAATGGTCAGTGCTGCAACACACTAACAGTGGCTGGGCATGGTGACTGATCCATAGATAAACCCACACCTCTGCCAGTCTGCACCCTCATACAAGGGCTTCCTTCCCTTCCTACCAGCCCCACTGAACTTTGTGTCCACTCTCCTGTATGAGCTGCTGTACCTTCAGAGACAGGAGGACACAAATGGCCTGAGGCATTCACTTTTTTGGTTTTTAAGGGCTGCATTCAATTTTCATGCAAAGAACAAACATTAGCTAACGAGGCATTTGAATTCTGGGAAATCCAGGAACAAACTGCCCAACAGAGCCTTCAGGCAACTGCACAAATGCCAGTGAGATCAATAACGTGTAGGATCTATTGGAAAGGGCTGGGGACACTCATCTATAGGACATCATAAGCTTTGGAGAACATCCCATGACTGATGTTGATTCTTAGCTAGTGGTACAAAAGATGGAAGACCCTGCTGTTCCTCTATCACAACAAATATAAGACCTTGAAACAAATGCAGAACTTGGGGGATGAAATAGTAGTTCAAAAGCCACATTCTGCTTCTAAGTGCAACCATATACATTTACTGAGGTCAAAGGACACCAGGGAAAAAACCAAACCTGGGGGGGGGGGAGGTTAATAAGAAAAGATGAGTGGAATGCATGACAAAACACTGCTTTGCTAAAGCCCAAGGGACCACAAAACTTCTCAAGAAAGGATGAGAGACTCATCAGGCTCAAGTTACTACCTGGAAAAAGCGTGCACAAACATGGTAAAGATGTTAAGGAAAGATTAGAGACAGCTTTCATGTACTTTGCTGCCATGTCAGAGTCCCTGATGTAGATAAGAGCTTGAACACTTCTGTAAAGTTCAGTATGCAAATAGCCCTAATGATTGAAAGGGAGCCACTCTTATACTTAAAATTAGGGACACCCTTAGGTGCCCCACCAAGTGTTGAAAAGGATTAAGGACTGCTCCTCTGCATAAAGGCTTCCTTCTACCTTATATTCCTGGAGAACATGATTTAATGCATTGATCTGAAAGGCTGATTTCTACTCCTGTTCTGTGCTACTTTTCAGTGGTGCAAAGCTACTGGAAGATAATGCAAACCCAGAGTGAAACCTAACATGAGCAAGCCCTACTGGCTTTATAAGCAGCACTCACCTTGCAGGACAGTAGTACCATGTGAAGCAACAGAATGTTTGTGGTGTCACTTTCACGTCCCCTTAATTCTCACACTTGTACAAGAGAGAAGCCTTTGTAATATCTATTTTACTCACTAGAAAACAATAAATTTGCAACGAAATATTTTAAATCCTAAATTATATACTATTCCTCTTGGCATATAAAATACTTCACGGTGGTTGATTACCCAACTAGAAGGAAAGACCTGTCCTTTCCCTACCAGAGGCTAGTATGATTGATTAGACAAATGCATCTTTACAACTGATAGCTACTGCTGTCTGCAGCCTCTGCAAAAGCAACGTTCATACATGACAAAGCCTACAATATTTCACCAACAATTATAAAGTCCCAAATGAAAGGATGACTGAAAGGCAGATCAGCACTCTACTGGAAGCATCATCTGGAAGAAGGAAGCAGTACCACGTTATGTCACTTTCAGCACAATACAGGTCAGCAACTTGAAGGCAGTCAGGTTTATCTTAAGGCCTTTTCCTCTTTCTTAGAGCAGAATCTCACAAGAGCAGCCAGTTGCCTGCTTGACTGAGAATTCAATTTCTTACAGCTGTGTTTGGGCTAGGCCCACATGGGCATCATCATTCCAATCTTTAGATTGGATTTTAGGAAAAAAAATTGTACTGAAAGGGTTCAAGCACTGGAACAGGCTGCGGAGGGAAGCGGGCAGAGACCACTCTTCCCATGTCAGCAGGCTTAAAGAACACCAGATGCACTGTATGACTTTTTCACTAGTAAGGCTATGCCTAACCTACTCCTGGTTTGCATCAGGGGAAACCTAGCAGAAAAGCGGTAGGAGCAAAGAGGTTGCTGCACCCCTGGGGTACGCAATGTACCCATGGCAGAGAAGCAGCACAGAAAGGAAGACACTGTTGCCACGGCAATGGAAGAGCATAAAGGTTCTGGGCATCCTCTCCTGGACCCCCAGGGAGAGCTGGGTTTGGCTCTGGCATAGCCAGGAAGAGGACAGGAGGCACTATCACCATGCACCCTCCCATGGGGTGGAACCCTTCCTTTGGGAAAGAGGGCTCAGCTGGCACAGGCAGAGCAGCACACATCTCGGCTGAAGTCAGCCAGAGCCTGTTTCTCTTGAGCAGAAGTTCCAGCTGCTTTCAGAAATCCCGATGATAAAGAACAAGCCAAAAGAAAGGAAGCCAGACCTCATCTTTTAGTTTCATTCCAAATTAGCAAATGTAGCCCTTTAAATTGTTGCTTTTTTGCCATCATCCATGAGAAAAACAGGTTTTTGTCATGCTTCAATTAATACGTGACCTGACAGGCTTTTTGGAGGGATCCAACAAAAGAGAGTTTGCAGATATTAATCATCAGACAGGCTTCAGATGAGACTTTTATGTTTAATAAAAGGTTGATTCCATACATTAGTAGATAAACCATTAGCCCAAATAGATGCCTTTTCTACAGCGTGAGAAGGAACCTCTACCTTCCCTGGGTTTTTTGTTTGCTTTTTGGATACTGCTTGTTAATGATCCATGCAGGATTCTGGCCAGAAAGCTGACTCACTAGGCTGGCCTGCCTCAAAATGTGACCATCGCAGCACTGAAGGCCTCACACTGGGAGTGGTTAATGTGGAAAAGGAGCATTTTTCAGTGCCCAGGGCACTTTGTGCAGCATGCCTTTCTATCGAGCTACTTTCTCCAGGCTTTCCTTGTCCCTTCAGCATTACGCTTGTTGCGTGGTAGGGATCAAGAAGAGTTGGCAACTTATCTTCACTGCCATTTCCTTCCATGGAAGTGAGACTGAGTCCTCCTAGCTGGAAGACTGCTGCGCCTGGGGCTCCTGAAATGAGCCGGACACGTACGTTCCATCTGCTTAAAAAGCAATTACAGGGATCACCATAAGCTCTTTGCTTTTTATGGCACAATGTTTGCTCTTATTAGCAAAATAGCATTTCAAAAGAGTCAATAGCTACAGAAATCTGTTGGGTTTGGATATAGCTGTATTCTGGAACTATGTGGAAGTTCTGTGAATTTGTAATCAATGAACATTTAATACGCCCGACAAATTACAATCTTTGTCTCTGAAACATCTGCTGCAACAGCAATGGTTTCAGTTAAAGTAGCATGTGATGCAGGGAAATGTCCTTCTAATGCAAGATATCAGTTGGCTAAAAAAAAAAAAAAGCACCCTGATGCTTCATCAACAAATACTTACATCTCCCTACCTGTCATACATGGGATGTTGACACGGGGGTATTCAGGAACATGCTTGTATGCCCAAGGGGCAATGACAGATGGTGCATGACTGCAGCTAATGTTCTCATCTGTGACTGTTTGAAGTTCTTAAAAAGAAGTCTTGCATTGCCCCACTTCGTAAGTAGGGTGTGAACTGTTACAATAGAAGCATGAAGTGGTAAGTAACATGAGTTCAACTCTTTGGAAGAGGAAGGCAAGGAGGTTTAGAAATATGCAGAGTTCGGGGCATGTAGACTGAACTATTTAGGTATTCAGGCCTGTGGCTCAATCCTCTGTTCTCAATGCAGCATCTCCATCACTCTGAAGAACATCACTCTAGGAGGAAGAAAAGTGTTTGATACAAAGACATCATGCACTGAAAAAGCCTTTTTTTTTTCCCTGTTTCCAGACATTCCCAATACAGCTGACTATTTCTGAAGGACGCTGAATTCTTGAGAAATGCTTGTTAATAGAAGTCAGCATTCTACTTGATTCAGTCCTTCTTGGTGGGAAATGGATAAAGAGACCTGATATAAAATCTGTCTCTGAACTCAACTGAAGGATCCCTTTCAGACAGCAACAGACAGTTCTCTATGCTATTTTCCTAAATTATTGCAGCTCAAATTTAAGCAAGTGAAGGCGTATCTCTAACTCTTCATATGAAAGGCCACTTTGCATCTCCTCTTCTGAAAAGCAGCACCTCACATACTGCAGACACATATTTGGTCTTGGGGTTGTTCACACTCAGTTGTAGTGTTTGTAACACAGTATTACCAGCCATAACCACCTCCAGCTGAATAGCTTTGGGGTAGGTAGCCTGGATACCAGTAAAACACTTGCTAAAGCAGCACAGTGCATCCAAACACCTCAGCAGGGTAAGTCACCTTTACTTCACACTACTACTGCAATTAAAATGCTTTTAACTTTGCTTTTCATGAGCTTGGGTGTCTAGTGGGATCCAGGAGTGACCAACTCTCAAACTGACCACCCCCAGTTTTCCACTCTGAAGAAAGGAGTCAGAAGATACTCTTGAAACTGTGCATGACCTGCCAGCAGGGAAGTCACTGGAAGCCATGAACTAATAAACTTGAATCAGAGGTAATAAATACAGGCAGATTTTCAGGCCAGAGGAAGCTGATACATAAAAATAATACAGAAACACTGTAGGTGGGTAAGGAACTACACAAGCAGCTTATTTCCCATTAGGCCTACAATGCTTAGTGCTCCCAGAATGGAAATACTGAAACTCACTGAAGTCACATGCAGACAATTTTCTTATAGGAAAAGAATTAAAAAGACAGCCTTACTGAAACAAGAGGTGAGCCCCAACTGCAGCACACCCCTGTAGGCTTTCCCATAGGGGAACTTATAAAAGCAACTGACTTCCAAATGTTACTTCAGAGCAGGATATCATGTGGTTTCCAGTAAAAGCTCAGGTGCCTATTTCAAAGAAGCATGTGTGTCATTGCCCAGAGAGGTTGTGGGATCATCTCCTCTGGAGACATTCAAAACCTGCCTGGACATGTTCTTGTGTGACCTAATCTAGGTGATCCTGCTCTGTCAGGGAGGTTGGACTTGATGATCTTTTAAGGTCCCTTCCAATCCCTAACATTCTGTGCAAAACTGGGTTGTAGAGAGTTACAGTCACTTGAAGTTTGTTGACAAACAGCAAGAAGGATCTCATGAAGTTTCAGAAATGCACTTCTACCTCACAGACAACATGGTGACATGGTATCTTCCACATCTGCTAGCAGCCATGGGAATCTAACAAATGGCTCTGATGAGAAGCAGAGAGATGTTTTTGTCCCCAGTCTGTGGAAGGCATCTAAGCAAGCCACCTGCAAGATCACTGCAGCATGCCAAGCATCCCAGCAGAGTCATCCATCCCCTGGTATGTGCTAGCAATAAAGCTGAGCAAGGATTAGAGTTTTTACTTGTCTCACAATGGCATTGCTTCTTCCTCTGGTGAACCGATTCTATGAATTGCAGGCATCAGGTCAAAGCGCAAGCAGAAGGTGCAATCGGCGCAGGAAGGTGAGCAGCCAACAATGTAGGGCAATTAGAACATCTCACCTTAACCCTGCAAGCAGATCAGTGCTACTGTCAATATGACAACATCATGAAGGAGGGATCACAGTGTTTTCTTCAGCTACCCCTTGTATGTGTCATTTGTAGGTCAGCAAAAACACAAGACCAAGAAGTGTCTCTGACATGGGGAGAGAAAGAAGTTTTTTCTCATTACTTGTTCTTTTGAAAGGTGAAAATGAAGGAAGAAATAAGAAATGAAATCAGGAGAAAGCAAAGACCAAGGAAGAATCAAAATTTTGGAAGAGTTCCAAGGGAGAAATAGAACTCTTTATTAGGAAATGGTGGCCAGCACTGCCAGTACTGTACGCAGGACACCTAATTATGTAGTAGGACTCTAACCCTGACTGCAGACCTTAGTTAGGAACTCTTGCCTCTCCCATCTAGTCCTCATCAGCACTCTTGTCAAGAAGTCTTGGGATATTTTGTTTTCTACCATCATATGCATCATACACACCTACCTTAAAAACTGAGGCAGAATTTATTGCTTGGATACTTGAGGATCAGAGACTACTTTAACATCAAAAGGGGATAGGAATGCATTATATTTGCAGCATAGAGCAAGTGGGTTTTGTTCATAAAGCATTTAACATTATAAACTTCAGCCATCCAGAGTTTCTTCAGTATGAAGGCTAGGACACTAAACCCAGCCACCCATTAATAAACCTGCATACATATATTGGTGAATACAGTTTGATTAATGGTATATAGAAATTACTACACCTAGTCATCCTAAAAAAAAAAAAATAGAAACACAGACTGGTTTCAGTTGGAAGGGACCTCAAAGATCATCTAGTTCCAACTCCCTGCCATGGGCAGGGACACCCTCACTAGACCAGGTTGCCCAAAGCCTCATCCATCCTGGCATTAAACACCTCCAGGGATGGGGCTTCCACAGCCCCTCTGGGCAGCCTGTGTCAGTGCCTCACCACACTCACAGTAAAGAAATAACCTGCCCGTACCTGCCTGCAAATAATTAGTTCCCGATTTAGATAAGCCCCTTAGAAACACCGCGCTTGCCTCCCTCACAAAGCCTACGTGTCCAGGCAGGGGTGACCAGGCAAGCGCCCCAAAAGTGCCCACACGGTGAGCCCGCCTCACCCGACAGCCGCTTTGCGGCCTAGTGCGTATTTGTAGCACGCTGTTGCCACCTCCTGGCTATTCCGAAACTCAAACACAACCCCATCTCCTATTTCCTGCTCTTACGGGGGAGGGAGGCGGCAGCTCGCCTGAAGCACACCCCGCCCCACCGCCATTTCTGTCACCAGCTAACGCGGCAGCAGGCGGCACCGTACGGGGACAGACTCACGCCTGACAAGTATGTGACAGTCGAGCTCTTGATTCCCGGAGGTGCTGAGCAAGGTATGCTCCGTCCCATCTCCACGAGCTCCAGAACGCCTCATTTCCTCCCAGACAGCTTCTCAGCCTGAGGTCAATGCCGCGGAGCCCTCAGGGTTATTTGTTGGCGCCTACCAGACAGAGCTGAATGTTCATTTTACAGCCAAGCCAGATACACACGACTCGTCCCATGCGGATGCCTGAGCCAGTATCTCAGCTGAAGGCACCTATTTATTCTGAGCCTAGCCTGTGCTGAAGCACCCCCTTCAGTTACCCCACCCTTCCCCTTTTACTGTCTGCACCCTAGAAAGCCACAAGTCAGGAAGTCAGGTAATTTGAGGTGGAAATAAGTGGTCAGAACACCTCACGTGAGTGGCTCAGCAACAGCATCCAAGTTGTATTGCCCAAGAAGCAGCCCATCATCTGTAAGTGGATGAACAGAACCAGGGCCCTGGGATTGGGGGGTGGGGCCTGAGAGTGGGGGACAGTGGGGCCTATAGGAATGACTGATACACCACAAACTTCTCCTTGGGGTTCAACATGGCCCACACTAGGGTCTAACAGACCAAACTTAGCAGTGTGGTCAAACCGACCAAAGCAGCAAATATCACACTGTTTTGAGGATGGTTGGAAGACCAGTAAGCACTCTATACACATCTTCCTCCATACCACATACCCTCTCCACTCCTGTGGATGAGGGTGAGGTATTCCAATGACCAAAGGTAATCCAAAGGTACGTAAAAGCTGCTGGAATAACGAAGCTGACCTTCACCTTTCCATCTTCCCGCTGGCCTATGACTCAATACCAAAGAGCATGGTGTGGGAACTCTGGAGAGAAATCAAATGCCTGCTGAAGATACTGGTCTTCCTACCACCTTCCTAAAGTCTCCTACTCCCGAGCTTTAATAATTCTGGCACACAGGTTGCCCAAGAACTGCTGCCAGGCCTACCATGTTCTAGCTCACTCGGACCATGGCTGTCTCCAGGTTTTCTCTATTCCCTTTCACTTTTGCCTCAGACCAGTGTCACGAAC
The DNA here is from genome assembly GCF_964237585.1 of Gallinula chloropus. Classification (NCBI taxonomy): domain Eukaryota; kingdom Metazoa; phylum Chordata; class Aves; order Gruiformes; family Rallidae; genus Gallinula; species Gallinula chloropus. The sequence goes on along the minus strand of NC_140087.1, from coordinate 55,393,118 downwards.
AGTGCAGCCTCCCCTTAGTAACCAACCACCTGAAACTCTTCTGACACCAGCTTGTCTACCTCCCACTGGACTGCTACGTATTTGGAGCAAAATCATGCCAGCAAACAGGACAACACATCCTTTTCCTCCTGCTGCCCTGTGGACACCTGGGCCACAATCGATCCAGGACTGCAGGCTGCCTACTGAAATAGCAGCTCTGTACCTGACAGCCAAGCCTCTGATCCTGAAGTGACCATACAGCAGCATGAGGCATTTCCTCTAGGGCAAGCTTCATGCAGGTGCTCCCAGGGCCTAAGGAAGGGCAGCCATGAAACCTTCCAGGCTTGCTGGAATGTGGAGTGGCAAAAAAACCCCACTGCTGCCGTGACGGCCTGGCCTTTCATACCAAGTGAACTGACACATCAACCAGTATTTGTCATTGCTACTGTTCACAGGGTTGTCTGTAGTGTCATTAGCTCACACCACACAACATTCATGGAAGGGAAGGGGCTGTATTGCCCTTTTAAGTTGAAGAAGGTTACAGAAGCACGTTATCCTTGCGCAGTGTGCTTAGTTTCTTGGACAGACCTCACATCGGTATTTAGACAAAATTGTTTAATGGTAGACATTTTCCTACAGCTCACAGTGGGATAGAATTAAAGACCTAAACCAGCCCTCCTGCTCAGACTAGTAACTCACTGTCTCTCCATGCACTTGGACCCATGCCCTAGTTCCACCTGAAGCCTCACATGCCTGTCCTCCCCACTCCACCCTAACAGCATGTATACAACAGCAGTACATTGACCTGGGTTGAATCTCAGTTCCTACAAGCAAGGAGACTGCACACTTCCCAAGTGACCTCTTTAGTATCATTGTGGTAAGGACACATCATGACACCTCACAAAACCTGGTTGTTGGTCTTAGTCTTCAAGGTGACTTCTTCCACCTTCTCAAACTGTACACATACCCCAGTTGCTGATCACCTAGTAGTCAGTGATGATGGAGATACACGGCTTCCTCCTACTGCTGCTAAGTCATCCATCCACCAAAGATTTCAGCAATCTCATGACAAACTGAAAATGAGTATTTTTCAGGTGCCACCATATCAGAACACCTGTGAAGCCAAAGGAATCTTACAAGCATCAGGTAGGAAAACAGTCAGGAGAGAGAGAGAGAGGGGAAAAAAAAAGTCAAAGCAACAGAAAGTATGACAAAGAATAGAAAGGATTTTTAGGAAAATGTTGGGTAGATTGTGGATCAGCGTGACTCTTGAGAGAGCATCAGAAGTGCAGACGGCAATTTGAGTTTACACAGCACAGGAAGCACTTCACTCGTCACGTAAGCTCTTCACATTTCAAATCCATTCTAACTATGGGCACACCCATGTCTCTCCCTCCTTGCTGGGGGACATCACACAAGGAACAGATTTGTTTTGCATGGAACTAAACCAGAAGATCTAATTTGCATACAACAGCATGAGCTCTGCAATCCAAACCAGTACATGAGAACAACCAGGATGATGCACTTAAATATGTAATTGCTTTGAACTACCACACTAGTGTAGGTAATAGCTTTTCAATAGCAACTTATGTAGATAACTAGTGGAATCTGGCTAAATATGAAGTGATTCCCTGAGATCAGATCTAGACTCATCAAATCTCTTTTGAACAGTACATACCTGTGGTACCAAGCCCATGGGTAGAGCAGAACTGATAAGTTAAAAGAAACCCAAATTATGTAACATTTGGGTATGCAAATTTAACACCAGCCTTATTCTGAGAGCATCTCCCATTTAGGTGCCCACACTTAAGCCAGAACCAATTCCTTTTTTCTATGCAGTTATGTTGTTTTTACCAGAACCAAACATATGACTTAGTCATTTCCACCAGTCCTCCTCCAATCACTGGAAATCCAAAGAATTCCACCTTAGTTATTAGACTTGGGAACAGAAGATTCAGGAGTGAGGATGACAGCTGGAATCCTCTGCTTAAGATAAAGGCTAACTTTGATTTTCATGGCAGCTCTATTAAGCTTTTTTCCCCCCTTCAGACTCCTCAAGAAGCCCCACAAAGTCTGCCAGATTTGAGGGAAGTAAACTTGTGTGCCCAAGATAAGCCTCGTTTCATTCACTGCAGCAGGCTCTGAGCTATAAGGAAGCCGCGCAGTATGCACGTACTTCAGTACTAACCAAGGGACAAGGTTTCCACACCAGACCAGCGCAGGACGGGCACGCAGTAAACCGCGGGTTCTGCGGGAAGAGCTTTGCATCCACTGGCCTTCGACCAGCAGGTGGCACCTGCGCGCTAGGCCAATTCTAACGCGGGGGAAGTTGTGTCGACTGGATGGGGTCTTCCTGGTTAAATAACCACGTTAAGTTGCTGGACAGCACTAGTATAAACAAGATAGAACAAGGCGCATAGTAAGTTCTGCACCAACATGTGTTAGAACTGTTTCACGGTGAGGGGGACAGAGCACTGGGACAGGCTGCCCAGGGAGGTGGTGGAGTCTCCTCTGGAGATATTCAAGACCCATCTGGACACCTACCTGTGCAATATGTCCTAGGGAGCTGCTTTGGCAGGGGGGTTGGACCCAATGATCTCTCGAGGTCCCTTCCAACCCCTACAATTCTATGAAAAGAATTTATCTTCTTACTCCAGATGGTAAAAGCAAAACAAAAGCCTCCAAGACTAACATGTTAGTTGTTTGTCATTGTACCTTCAGGTAAGGGCATGAATTAAATAGGCATTTGTTCTCCATCACTGCTTGTACAGAATGGGGCCTTCACTGTTACAGCTCACACCTTTAACCCAGACTCCTAGAAAGTTAAGATGTCCATTACAAGGTAATTCTCCTAACACGTTCCCTCTCCCAGCATTTCACAGAAATGATACACGCTCTACCTCTGTGGAAGGTGCAAGATGCCACTCAGGAACAGCAACCTGGAATAGAAACATAAAATATTCTGGGGTAGCTAGTGGAGATTCAATTATTTACACATGCCCAGAAACTCAACAAGATGAGGGACTTGCATGAGGAACTGTAGAAATGCTGCCAGGAAGGAGCCAGGGGGAATGATGCTGAATGCTATTTTCCTATTAGGATATGAAAAGTGATGGAGACAAACATTACATTGGAATTTATTTACTCGCCAGGGCTGTCCCCTGCATTCACTCACGATGTGCGCTCCTCTGCTTCTTGTCATGAGCTGCATCAGTTTGTCTGCAAGATACCAGGGTTTTTTTTCTGGCTAAGTCTTTTCAATAATTAATTTAATCCATCTACAGCATTCTCTCTTGCACCCTGAAGAGCCAGCTTTTAAAGCAACATGAGCAGGCAGAACTCTCTACCAAGGGGAAAGTCAGTAACAATAATTTTGCTGCCTGCAAACATAATTTACTGGGTTTGAGTATGAGCAGGCTGTAAAACAGACAGGGATTACAGTTTTGCTGCCATTTGCTTTACTTCTTCCTTTTAACAGTTAACTCAGATTAAGATACAACACTGAAATTCAAAATAGGATAGATGTGCCCAGATGTTAAGAGGATTTTTCAAGTGGTGCTTGTTTCCAGATCTCTGCCTGGGAGCTTTTTCCATCTTTAACAAAGCTTACATCTCTGCCTGAAGATACAGAATGGCTTTGGTTGATCTTTTATTAGCAGCTGGAGCTTCTGACATGGCTGTTTCTAAGACTGAGTCTGCAGCAGGCAGACAAAGTCTGAGCTGTAGCCTGTGTTCACTAAGGCAGCAGAACCCAGGAGAGGGTCTGTGCTAGGCCACATGCAGCAACATACTCTGTGTAAAGCTCCACACTGGGAAGCAGAATGAAATTTTGGCTTATTATTAACACGTTGAGATCATTATTATTTAACAAGGCATACTAAGACACACAAGTAACTAAATTTGCTGCTTTCCCAACTCAAGGGAACTGCAAAGATGATGCTGAGGTACTACCAGTTCCAGAAAGCCATGAAAGACAAGAATCTGGCAGACTCAAAACAACATGGGAGTACCCGAACTTGTATCTTCCTTGGTCACTTACTGTCTCAACACAGATGCACTGTCATATGGTGTTCCAGTGTTCAATCCATCAATGCCTGAGGTTCCTTCAGTGTTGATGACCTCATGTATGCAGTAAGAATGCTGACAAGAATGACACAAATGTGCATGAACTTCATCCCAACTCTGTTGTATTAAAAACCTCACACTGCTCTTTAAAGTTTATTATTAGCACACAGGGACTCAAACTGACAACAGTGTGCTGTAGTCTTCTCTGCTCCAGCATCAGATGTTCTCTCACCCTTGAAGCCAAATGCTCACATTCATCCTCATGTACATTACAAAGCAGACAGATGCCAATCATGAATCAAGTTACAACTCAAGTTCAAAAGCAATACAATATTGACAATATCACTTTGCCTCTGCTCTTTGCGGAGCTGTAATGTTACCTGTCAGGTTTGTATAAAGTGTCTTCATCTCCAACAAACCCAACAGCAATCAAAGTTCCAGAAATGCCAGCCATGGATACAACACTGACAATTTGCCAGGAAGAAATTCAACACCCTGTTAAAGGCTAGGTTTTTACAATTATTACCTAACAACTATTGCCTCACAACACAGGTACCCCTTTTCTGTTAACCTCTGAGCTTTACACCGAAGGCCAAACATGGAATATTTCATATTCTGAGAATTCCAGCTACTCCAGAGTTACTGTCAGGTCACCTTCAGTTCGACCATATTTGGTAACAGTAGTGTCTTTTTATTTTTCTGTTACTACACAACAATAAGTTTGCCAAGACCAAACAAACCACATGCAGCTCTAGCAATTTAATCTGACAGCTTCCATGGTCTGATGGCAGCATCTTCTTGGACTTAAAGCATAAGCCAAACAGAAACACTTCTTCATATAAAAGATACTTTCCTGCTAATTGGCTCTTACCACCTTTTGGCAGAAACACCAAAGATAGAGATCCTCTCCGCCAACCTCCTTAAAACAGGGATGTAGTCTACTAGCAATAAAAGTGACTTTCACAGATATGAAACATTTCCACTGGAGTTTCCCAGGTGAGCAAGTACACAGCAATGCACTGCACTGGGACAGGAGGAGTCACGCCGTATGTACCTATCAGCTCCTCTCCTGACAGAGTGTACAGGACAAATGCAAACCGTCTTCCTAACAGTCCTGAGAAGCTTGGTGACACCTAGCAGCAGTACGCTGGAGCGAACAACACGAAGCTTGAAGCAAAACGACCAACTCAGACTTCAGTGGCCATGACAGGCGTTTCTGTGTGTCCAGGCATAGCAATCCTGAGTACAATCCACTAGTCTTAAGAACTGTTAGCATTTTCAGTGAGTCTATCTCTACATCTTTTTGGAGTAGATCAGTCTCTGCCCAAAGAGAAGTATTGTTCCAGGTACTACAGCAGCAGAGTAACAACTATATGAAACAGTTTTCCTCCTTAAAAGCAGCAAAAATTACGACTATTTCACACAGAAAACACTAACCACTATGAAGCATAGGAAAAAAAGTGATGTAAAACAAGAATCTAGTATCAATCAATACCAAAGAGACCAAATAAGCACTCCTTGCATCAGTATTTTAAATCAGATTAAAGCAGGTATTTCTCTAGTGTTTGGAAATCACAAAGTATCTGTCAACCAAAAAGGAACAAGATGAGGTTATATGCTATACTGTACCATCAGATAAAAGGAGGTATGGGGAGAACATGCAAAAATGTGCCTCAAATAGTATAAAGTTTTATATGCCTCTTAACAACTCGTTTGCAAATCCTTCTGTTGCTTCCCAGCACACTAGCACTGTGTGACTTGGCAGCATTTTAGGCTTACATGGAAAAAAATTATTAGCAATTAGACCACTAGTGACTTCCATGGAAGAAAGTTATTTTTATCTGAACATAATTAGATTCAGGTTCTTTTCTATCTCTTCAGAAGGGACAACTGTAAAAGTACTGAGGCTCTACATTAACACTATAAACATATGATGAAGTGGTATGGCAAGCTCTGGTACCTATCTGGCACTCCTGACTTTTTAGTATGGAGGGAGTATCAGTCATATCTATAGGGATAAAGTTATTAAATCAAGCTTTTTTCCCTGCTTTTTTCCTGGGGAGGGATGTTAGCAGACATCCCAACTCCTAAGTAGTCAAGACAGCACTCAAATCCCTTGCAAGTTATTGCTGCTGTATAAAACAAATTCTTCAGAATACCATCACCACATCTCACTTTCTAGTGCCATAAAATAAACTAAGACTTTCCTCTTCCTTGAAGACACATAAGGCCTGAAAACTTTATTTTCCTTTTGACATAGCATCTGTAGTACAAGCGAGCATGTTCAGTACTCACATAACATACAGCTTTATACCTGGACATTTCATGACACGTAAGACATTGTTCCAGAAACTAAGGAAAAAATGGGAGAGTGTTAATCCAGATGTTTGGTTACAGGATGCTTTTTATAATAGAGGCTGGCACTTGGTAAAACAGTGTTTTCAAAACCTGTAAAACAACCTGAAGTAAGCAATGACTTAAGAGCAGGAAGTCACTTGTCAAGGCTTACAGAACAGCTTTCATCAATTACCTTGTCACAAGCTGAAGTTACTCTCACACAGCTTTCATCACTGACTTTCAAGAACAAACATCTTTGAACAGTATCAGATGAAATCTACATTTTATTCTATGTATTCACTGGTGCTTGCTTCAAGGTGGGGTAAGTTATTTTTCAAAACCACAGGCCAATCAGTTATAAATCAGTAACATATGCTGGAAGGTTTTGGGTTGGGTTTTTTTTTTTAAACAACTAACTCCACACTTCTGTAGTAACAGTTTGGTATGTTAAAATTACCAGTCAGACTTCGTTTCAAATGAATTAGACAACTTTACTAAATGAAAAACCTACATTTAAAATATGCATTTAAACCAAAATGGAATTAGAAAAGAGACTTAAATCCATTTTTAAGAACTTGCTCACTGTGTCAGAAATCAATATATCTCTCGCATTATATAATACGCCAGTTCATAAAACGTAAGTTACCAGAATCCTCAATTTAACATTTTCAAAGACAATACTGAAGTCAAGAGTTTTACATCTACTGATGCACATTTAGAATGGTATAAATCTGAAGCCTTCCCCCAAAGAATCTTACAAATCTGACAATATTCAATAAAAGCTTTTGTAGTTGTAGCCAATAAGTATTGCATCTTAAAGCATCACAAATCTATGCCTTTCATTTGTCCTACCATAAATTCTGTATCTTCCCATTTGCCATTGTTAACACTTTTAAGAAAGGAGAAAACTGAAAAGAAATACTGCATAACTCTTGATCATGTACAGAAATTATTGCTACTATAGTACACTACAAAGCAGAAGTCTATACAATAGTATATGAAATTTGATCATGAAAATCCGAAGGATATAATCTTTAGTGACATAAGCCTTATAGTTGTGTTGGACTTTCCTAGAGCATTTTCAGCTCAGCACTCATCAGCTAGTTTGTCTGTTGATCACCATCCATTTAAACACATCCTCTTGTTAAAAAGGGTGTCAAGCTTTCGAAGGCTTAGCAAATAAGGATCGTCATGTTCTGTGGACTATGTAAGATGAATTTGATGCAGGTAAAGGAGTTACCTGGAAGCTAAGCATGCCAAAGGTGTTTCATGCTAATAAAACTAAAGCCAAGGTACCACATAATCAAGTTACCAACTAATAGGCAATACCATTTTTGTCCTAAGTTAAATGAAGTGCCATAGCACAGTGTAACATCAATAATTTAAAAGAGTGTAGTGCACAAATTCATCATGTGGCAGTTTAAGTTAAAAGTCAGAACAGGTTTTTCTGTCTCAATTTCATGTTGGCTGTCAAGCTGTCCAGTCTGGGCATTTTGGGCTTAGTAGTTTGCCTTGTAATCGCTACCATACAATAAACTTTGCATGATGATGGGGCACACATTTGGGCGGCATTATTATGAACAACAGGGGACTAGGGGGAGGATAAGATATCAACGGCTGTTCTAAAAAGCCCCTTCCTTATTTGAGTTTCAAAGAGAGAGCCTGGGAAATAAGACTAGATACCATATTTGCATCATTCTAGCTACAAAATAACCAAAGTAAAAGCAATCAAGCAACAATAAGACCACATTACACAAATGGAACATCATGCTCTCATCTGGTTTAACTATTACATCAAGTTTTAACTGGGATGTTGGTCAACTTTTAAAACCGTGGTAAATGTGAATATGTAGTTGCAATAGTTTTTTCCTAATTTCTTTTTAACTCTATGCTGGATATTAGAACTTGGAGCTATACTTGTTACAATACAGTGTCGCACATCTTTCTACTAGAAAAAATTAATAAAGATCCTTTACCCGTCTCTTTTAAGTTAAACGTGTGACATCATAAAGGGTGTCAAATGGCTGGATGGTTTTACAGTGCACACTTATTATATACTGTAATATGGAGTTTTGTCCTTGACAGATCTGATGGTGGTTCTACATTATTCCTTTCTTCACCTCTTCTTCGGTGGATTAGCTGTGCGAGGTGGAGTGACTGGGCGCCCAGAATTCAGTCCACCATACTGGTACTTGGCTTTCTTTTCAGATGGTTTCAAAATCTTAGAGAAAATAAAGAAGTTCTTTTGAGTCAGAGACAACTAAGAGGATTTAAAATACTGTTAAAGCCAATATGAAATGTCTTTCAGCGGGAACAATAGGGGCAAGGGCAAAATCACACCCCCCACCATACAAATTTCTTAATCCTACAAACAATACTAATACCACTTCTTAATCCTTCTAGTTCTACCATCACATTGGGGTGGGAAGGTGAAAGGAGGTGCAAATATGTCCAGGAAGATGTAGAGAGAAAGTCTGCTCAGAGGAACTACACAAAAAGGGCCATTAGTCTGTGTAATTTGGCCCTCTGTTCACTACATATGACTAAAGAATCTCCCAATTAAACTCTGAAATGAGCATCTGAATAGAAGGAATAACTTAATATGCAGGAGTTTGTAAAATACCAAATCCCACACAGTTCTCTAGAGAACAGTTGGTTTGCAGTTCTAATTGTCCAAACACCAGCCTGCTGTGCAGACCTTTCTTTAGCTCAAGTACATCACACTAGACTAATCATAAGCATGTCAACGCTCAGTCCTTGCAGCCCAAACAGTAAAGTAATACTTAATGTACAAATATATCATACCTGAAAGGAACACATCAGAGTTTCATCCACACTCATCATGCCCCCTGCATTGTCAAACTCTCCACAATAATTTGGAGCTGAGAATAGGGTGACCAACTGCCGTTTAGCAAAGAATTCATATCCATCTTCAACCACCTGTCAACACCAGAGAAATCAATACAGCTAACAAAAAAGATATATTTTTAAGAAGAAAGCCAGACTTGAGGGAAACAGGACTTAGATGAAAATAACTCATACAAAAGGTATTTTATGTCTTGGCTTTCAGACAGGACAGGTTCAGTCACTGTCTTATCTGGACTCTGAATGCCAAATCAGGTAGCTTAACCTGTCTGAAACTTCCAATATTAAATATGCATTAGCTTGACTGTTCAATATTTTCATACTTGAAGTCTGATTATGCACTGCCAGTTTAAGTATTACCAGAATTTTATGGCTTATACACAGAATTTGGATGTTTGACCTATTAGTTCAGAACATGCAAGGTCTGGATACCATCTATAGAGCAACTGTAACTTAAATTTCACTTACACTGGTGACTGCACAAACTTCAAGTGTAGGCTTTTTTAGAATTTCGTTGCTTTAAAAGCAAAGTGGTTCTCCCATTTTTTTCCCCCTTCTAAAAGCAGAATTCACCTTTAAAATTGAGCAAGTAGTATGATGCATCAGCTAAGGATGTGCCTCTTCCCCAAAATAGAAGCCTCACGTAATGTAGCAACACTAGTGCACCAACTGCTCACTTTGGTGCAATCACCATGGCCTTTAGAAAGAACTGAAATGACTAAAGGAATGAATACAGGAAACAGGTAGCAATCTTGATCAGCAATTAAGGAATCTTAACATCCATTCCAGACAGAGTGACCTCTAACATTTTATCAGTATAATTACAAGGAGAAACGTTTAAGTGCTCCAATAGTATAACCAAGCCTAAGAGTGACACACAGTAAAAAGCCTATTTTTGTTTCATAGCAGGAGAGTGCTTTGTTTATGACTAAATAATGAAACTGAATGTTATGCAGGAAATCAAAACCCGATGTCCACCTAACTAGGACATCTGCTTAAAAACTTAAAAACTGAAAAAAAGTGTAATTAAAGATGGAAGATGCCAAAGATAACTGATTTCCACACATTTCAGTAGGTCACGCTTTCTATGCACAAGTAGTCTAGATAGCTGAACCAAAATGAAGGCAACAGTGAAAGCTTTTGTGTTACAGATTTGATGTGGAAGCATTCAAAATGCATTCACTTCCATGAAGTGAAGCATAGGTTAAGTTCAGCCTCAACTACTAGAGAACTGACTACTACTGAACTGGAAGAACTCAAACTTCAGTATAAATCTCAAATTCAAGTCACTTTGCCACTTTAAACCTGGAGACCAACTCTGATGGTTCTTCACATTCAATTTAACAGTAAACAGGTAATACAAAAGAAGATCAAAAGGGGACTCTAGCTGTTAGTATTTTACTTCACTGACAGTTCAATATGAGTCAATGGATGGACATAGCCTTACAATCTCTTTGTTAGAAGATTCTACACCCCACCTCCCAAAGTAACACAATGCAAAGTAAGTTTCCAATATATACCAATAAGCAGCAAAGAGGCAGGAAACCTAGAAGGAGAGGTTTAAAGAAGCAACAGCAGCATAATTCATACCTGGTGAGCTCGACAGATTAAATCCAGATCATGACGATTCAGAAATTTACTGACCACATCAGCACCAAAAGTAAAAGAGACCCCACGATCATTTTCACCCCAACCTTGCACATCTTTGTCTGGGTCAGACCACAGCAGGTCACACAGCAAGCCTTCGAAAGATAACACAAGTCAGGATGCTAGCTTTAGGAGGTACCATTTTACAATGTAAAACTGTTTTATTGCAATTACCAGAGCAGCTCTCCTAGAGATAATAAGCCTTATCAACAAATTCAACAATATTTGAACTGCAACTCAGACAAAATACATAGTCTGAGGATGTCTGATTTGTTCCCACACAACTGATAGTGACTTACTTCATATCAAGGCAGAGCCAAGCAGTTCTCTGAAAGAATATTTAATTGTAATATTCAGTGTGTTTACAGTGATCATTTGAGGACTTCAAAAATACAGCAGTGAGTGTATTTTAAGAGACAACTATCAATTTTACAGGGCACCAAAGAAGTTTAGTTTGAAAGCCGCAATAAATTCTAAAATCCTATTCAAGGCCAGTCATAAATACAGCAAATAAACTTCTACTGCAAGCTTCTGAACATGGGTTCACTTTGATCCTTACCTTTACTATACTTTAAGAACCTTACATGGTTAAATCCAAATTTGATGCAGCAAATTTATGATGTATGTTTTTCAGGTAGCATGTTCAGTTTGCTCAGAACTAATGTTAACTCTTAAAAAGCATCATGCCAAACAGTCTGGAACCTAAATTAGAGCAATAAACCTCTCTGGCGTTTTACCCCGATCATGATCATTTTTTTTGCTGCCAACAAAAAGCCAGCTAACTGGAGTTAAAACTGGGTACATAATTTCTCTAGATCAACTGAAATGTCTTTAATACATAGAACTTTCAAAGCATTTTCACATGAGAAAAAACGAGGCCAATTCAACTACAACTCAAAACAAAAAGCATTAGAAATGTTATTTCATGGTTTTCCATGAAATTTTACTTTTCCTTACCTGTGATGACTACTGCTTAGGCATCTAAATACCTAAGAGCATTGTTTCACAATCTGAAAGAGATGCCAGCAGGCTTCTCTATCTGGCACTCAGAAGCCTGATTTACAATTGCATCTGGTTATTTGCTAAACAAAGCACTGAAGACACTATTTCTTCAATAACAGATCCTTCAAGTCGTAATCAAGCAAATCTAATGTCTGAAACCTACTGTGCAACCAGACCATTCTGAATTTACATTACAGCAATCAAATGGTCTTTGATGCCAGCTACAGTTCCTCTCCAGCAGAGGCTAAGATTTTATTTGCTTTTAGAAGACAGAGCAAGTACAACTGCATTTTAGATAAAATATCTATCCAGAAAAACTACTGAATACAAACAGCATATGACAAAACCACCTTAATTTACTGAAATTTAGTTCTACCCTGAATGTTTTTCAAAACAGAACAGTTGCACTGCAATCCCTAATGGTTTGTTATAATGAATTTCCAACAAGTTACAGAAGATGCTTGTCTCAGCTGCTTAGGAAGCACATTCTCTCCTCAAAAATCAAATAATCTTTAGGGCTATACACAGCAGCAGGCAAATCTGTGCCATAATCTCTAGCAGTGGTCTAAAACTCGTTGCAGGGTTTTGTTAAACTAAAATATGCTGCCCAAGTAGGTTTGTATTTAAACATGCAACATCTCTCACTGCAATAGCTTAGGTTGACCAGAAGCACACTAACACAGCTGATACAAGGTATTCAAGGTTAAACAAAAGAGTGAATTAGATTCTTAATAAGCCAAAACTCAAAGGGCATAATTTATGCCATGGCCTCATAAAATGCAAGTATTTTAACAGTTACCAAAGGCAAGTGATTGGAATACAGTCATATTTGAGCTAACAACTACCAAAGCCTGTAAAAATGCCACCAAAAGAAGAGATCTTTAAATTGCAGTTAAGATTGACAAGGTTTTTTCCATCAAGCTCAAAGAATAACATACTTATCTTGGCACAAGCCACACAAGCATCTACCAGAATTTCTGTAGCAACAAAACCATTCACCATGTGACACCCCTCCACAAAGGGATAGCTTTTGAGGACTTGTAACTTCCACACAAAAGTGAGACCATTTCAGTTTATTTTTACTTTTTTCACAAAATTTACTTCTATTCTATAACATCAATTCCCTTATGTAGGTCCAAAAGGCCAAGGCCTTCAGTGTCATTAAGCCACATCCACTCATGCCTCTAGCTGGATATTTCATTTTGCCTCTGTTGATAAGCATCCAGGTATTACTTCTGAAAGCAAAATAAAGACAGCAAACCACTCCATAGATCAAAAGCTTTTTTTAAAAAAAAGTCTATGCTTATTTTTAGGAGGGACTAAGAATACCTATGACTTCAGTGGAGTGTCCATGGAAACCAGAACGACATTCTGCAGGGGCATTCCTGGAGTGGGGGTGGTTCAAGCAGTAGTATTAGTCTGTTGAATAGAACTACCTTTCCCAAGAGCTCTGATAAATGTAAAGATTGACCTGCTTGCACTGACATTTATTTGGTTATGCATCAAGTGAATTATAAGTAGCATAAAAGGAGAACAATGTAGTAATTTACACCACAGAAGCACTCATTTACCAGTCCAGCAATGCTTCTCTGTGTTGAGTCTGTGTACATATCAGCTTGCATAGAAATTCTGTTTTTTAAGGGGCAGTAGATGTATTAATTAGTCCCTGAATTAATCCTACACATCAGCACTGAGGAACATCACAGGAAGTAGAATTCTTCTATTCCAATGTTTAACTACCATAGTAATTTGTATTTCAAAAAAGATTTAGATGCAATCTCTGAAGTTAGTTTCAGACCACGGTTGAAACCAACGCTTAAATATCCCTCTGCACTTCTTGACAGTCTTTTCAATTCCCTAGTAACAAAATTTGGAATAAATGGGACAGATTATAAATGAAAGCATTCCAAAGAATATTGTACAGAAAGCACTGGAAATTTGCATCTAACACCTATATACAAAAGTATTAATGTATGAGAAGAAAATTTCATGACTAGCACACTGATCTAAGAAATTGAAATCCCAATCACAATGAAGCAGGAGTTACACTTTAGAAATGTAAAAGAGGAAAGAGGCATGGCCCCAAGTAGAGAGAAACCAAAATACTTTAAACAATGGGAATCTTTAAACAGTTATGCTCCTTGATAGACTAAAAGGTTGAGTGTGCCTAACCAAGGTAAGAAAAAGAACTGCCTATTTAGTTTCATTAGTTCTTTCATTAGAGTTCAAAGTTCACTTCACAGCAAACGTGAATCAAGTACCCATACACAAGTGATGTGTCCTGCTCTTACAAGTAGTAACAATGTGGGCAATAACCTCCAAAAGGTCAGATAAACTAGCTGTCTTAGTAACAAGACTCATGCCCTGCACAGAGATCAAAGAATGTTTTACTGTGAAGAGAGGTTATGTTAAGCAACTCCATTGCCTTCACAGAAATTGAATAAACCTATTATATCGTTAAGAGTAAGTTCCATGTGACTGACCTGTGTCAGGAACATCTGTAGGTCTCATAATTCTCCGGATCTGCTCCATTGACTGGAGATCTGGAGACAGCCCTGTAAGTACAAGAAAACAAGTGACTTATCTACACCTTTTACCTGTAAAAAGGGTTCCGTAGAACACACAATTAGAGGTTCAAAGTCATACAGCATCCATTGTTTCCACTGCAATATAAACAAAAGACAGTTTGCTGTAAGACAGTTAAGGTCCTGGACAGAGAATAATAGAAGTGAAATTAGTAAGAGGATGGAATTGTTTTCCCAGCATTCTTTTAGCCTCAAACAGAACTGTACAGTTAAACATCTCTTACAGAGTTTAGGAGAGTAAACCAGTGAAGGATAGCATTCCTATTATCTAACACACTTAAACAAGATGTTGGTGGCCTAATTTACAACCACCTTACTTTCTAAAGGCAAAGAAAAATGCTTAGCTTTAACAGACCACAAGCTAAAGTTGCCTGCAGGTATGACTGGAACTGTTAAGTCACATAACTATTTTAGTGTTTTGCCACACATCAGCTGAGCAGCAGTCACTGGATGCTGTAAACAAATACTAGACAATGCAACTGTAATACATAGGCAAAGGTGGTTATCTAGTACAGTTCAGCTGCTTAGTCATTCATAAAACCATAGTACCTTGATTCCTGAGAACCTCATTTATCACAAAGACACAACTTTCCAAATAGCTTTATCATATTAACATGTAATTACAGTCAAAGCAGGGGATTCCACTGAACAACCTAAGTACACACTTACAGAACTTTTCTACTGGAGCCATACAGGCATGGAAGAGAACCTACCAGATGCTCTTGTATCTTAACATGTCTGTAAGTAAGGGTCTTGAAGTGACCAAGATCACATAATTAAGTTGCAAATTTGGAAATAGAGCATGAAGACCTAATTTGTGATGAAACACATTTCATATCAGTAAGTGATATCCGTTTGACTCAGTCCAGAACTTTGAACAGAACAGAAGAAAACCTGTATTGGAAAGGAGTCACCACCTAAAAATTTTCAGCTGACAGCTTGCATACAGTGGCAATACACTTCACAAGAACAGATACTCCAATGCATTTGATATAAAGACTGAAGAATGTTTCTTCGAGTATTAAGATTTTCAGATTATTTTTGTTGAAGCAGACTTATGATAAAAGCTCTCTATATCACATCAGCATGTTAAAAGCTGTCTTCACAGTATTACCATGAGGTTGTGGAGGATGGCAGAAACCTTACCTTAAATGGTGTTTCAAAGAAGTTTTGGTCAATTCTACTTACACAACAATACATGGAAACCCATATAAACACTCAAGTAGATAATCAGCTTCTAAACTTTGACCAACCTACCACTTCCTCAGAACTGATCTATTTGCATGCAGATTATGTTAGCACAAAGGCATGTGGATTCTAGTCCCGATCCTACTCTGCACCACACCCTCTGAGATAGCAATGGACAATCTCAGTGAAATAAACTCAACCAGTTTCTGACCTTCTATGAGGTTACAATTCTCAGCATTTCAGGTGGCACCCAAAATTAGAAGATCTTAAAGAATACATTACTACAAACCATGTCTCAAACCTGTAGTTGTTACATTTTGTGCCTGTATGTTTGTAGACCTCTCTGTAACCACCCAAGAGGTCTTTTCCCAAGTATCTTCCTAACACCTTCCTGCACACATAAAAAATAGCTAATATTTCAGTTCAGATCCATAGACAAAAGCTGTATATGATCAGCATTAAATGAAGGAAATAATGCTAACACAGGCTACTCAAGCTCACTGTCAAGCTGCTACCGCTACTGTGTGATTGCCACAGCCTGCTGCATACTGAAAGAAAACAAAAAACTGCACAATTGAATTAAGTTGTCTTGTCACAATGACAGTTATGCGCAGAAAAAGTCTCTTTCAATAGACTATCTTCTTGAAGCATAAGAGATCCCCCCTTCCCTAAGGGAAACAAAATGAATTGTCATTACTCCTGGCAGACTCAACAAATCCAGGCCGTAGATTTGACCAGTCCTTGATCAGGTAGAATTGATAGAGATTGATGGCTACTTATTTTTATAGGGTAATCTGGGAAGCTCATCAGGTCCCTTTGGATACCATGTAAGATTATCAATTAGACTTCACCTTCAACATACATTTAGTTGTCATCAATGCCACAAGAAAAACAGAATTCCAGAAAACTAGGTAAATCCAGTGTTCTAAACTAACATGACTCTCACCTCAGAGCTTAAATCCAATGCGATAAGGCCAACGTGTTCCATCAACATGACACTACAACACAGACTTCATTTATAGAAGCTTGAAAATAATCACATAAGGTCTCTAAAGATTAGAACTAGAGAGTGGTGCCATAGATAAGAGGACAACACTGTTCAGAATACAAAGCAGAGCAAAAGAAGTCAGGAATGGTTATGGAATAAGCCTTAAGCAAGCAAGACAAAGAGCAAGTTGGGAGAGGATCACCTTAAGAAAAGGCCAAAATACGCCTTGTATGAGCAATGTGGAAAGAGGGTGGTCTTGGGAAGGAGACAACAAAAGATCCCTCCAGCATCATGAACATATGGAGACAGGGATGCCAAGAGAGGTTTGATTTATACTGTGAGGTAGAGAACTCAAAACAGTAGGTGCTCATTGAAGTCTAGGTAAAAAAGCTGACTCAGGATTTCAAGCTACTGTACACAGCCTGCTGGGGGTAAGTTAGGTGCCTTTTGTTTTACTATGTTATGCGGTTTTGCAAAGTTTTATTGTATATCCCAGAGGACAATATTTTTAAAATAAACTATGCAAAAATGCGCAATATAGTAAAAAAGGCACCTACCTTTTATCTATATGCTAGCTTCAACCTCCAGCAGAGTTGAATGGTTTGTGTTGCTGCCTCAGTGTTTATTATAGTAGTAACATCATGAAAAGGCGTTGACAGTCCATGACTTCATGGGATCTGGAACGCAGTCTGGATAGGATTGGAGAAGAGTGGAAAAAGGGCAAAACTTACGTATGTGCTGAATGTCCACTTTCATTTATTAGGAGCACACAGCACATTTAGTAATCTTTCAACTTTATTTCACAGCCGCAGATCAATTGTGAGCGATAGTAATTTCAGCTAGACGAAGCCTGTACAAGTTTAAGGGACAATTAGCATTCAGGGAAGTAATAAATACTGCTTTTCATACAAGGATCCTTAAAGCATACTATGTACAAAATAAGATTTCCTACTTGATGCATTTTTTACTTGAAGAAAGCTTCTTATTCATAATTCAGGTGTCAAGTGCATATACACACACTATCAGTTTTGTCACAGAACACAGCATTCTACTCTACCTGCTAAGCTTCCTTGATTACCTTCTACCACCCACCTAAGAGGAACTGTTTGCCTGAAGCACCACAATATTTTGTCACCATTCATTTACTGTTTCCCAAATAAAACAAATTTCAAGTAGTATAATGATAGTAAAACACAGCTTTGTCAGCTTTTTTGGTAACAAATTTATTAGAGTTTTAGCTACTGATAATTGCCTCCCTCAGTGCAGAAATGATTTTGTATCACACTCTTAAAATTACGAGATCTAGCTCATAAGAAAAAGAGACACCACACCACAGTGATTGAGAATCAGAAAAGATGACCTCTGAGAAAACAAGTGTTTTCTCTAATATGTCAATGCTACCTGGAAACTAGCACAGACTCAACTGCATTAATTATGTATTTATAGAGACATGACAATACCTCAGAACATATTACGAATAAGGCTTTGATAGCTTTACTAGCAGGCACTGAAAGCAGAAGTTTTAAATACAAGATGTAAGAAGAGCCACAATCATTTTTACCACGCATTCTGTACAGACAGAGCTCTTGCAGAGAGATACCTGTAATTAATAAAGGCAGGATGGCAGCCATCAATACTACCTCACAAAATCTGGAAGAGTCTGCTCAGGAAGTTTAGGTGCCCATTATTTCTAATTCCAAACAGAGCTGTAAAACCAGAAGTTTCTCCACTAATCTCCAATTACCTCACTGACAACGCAAGTGTGACACCTACCAAACTATCTCTGGATCACTCAATTCAAAGCATCAAGTTGCTAGTTAGAAGAACAGCTGCAGAGAGGCAGGATGTCTCTTACTATATGTAATTTGAAATTGTTGCCAAGTTCTTGTTAATCTGTGAGGTCCCAAAATCCTGTAAGCATCATTGCCTGGAAAAACATGGGGAGTCCCCTTCTACAGTGAAGAGCACCCCCAAAAATTTCAATATTCTGAGAAGTCAGATCACCACTTTTTCTCTACAAGAATAAGGCAGCACTGGGACAGGTGCCCAGAGAATATAGATTTTCCAACAGCAGAGGTTTTACAGAGTCAGCACAAGTCACAGCTGGCTTGCTCTAATGTTAACAACTGTGTTGCTTTCAAGTAGCAGGCTTGACTGACCTCAGAGGTCCATTCAATTGATATCTAATGACAACAGCTAAAGAAGCCAAGACTATGGAGCTGGGGTTGCTTGCAAAAGTTTTTCACTTCACTGTTAGGGATGCCAATGTTAGGCTGCATTGATAAGACAGTAACTGCAACAAGTCATGCGGCACATTTGGCAAGAATTCTAGCATTCAATACCCTTCAGAAGGGGGATTCAGAGAGGAATAATTATGGACCTGATCGCCCCTCAGTCACAGAGGCCCATGTGTGTTCAGGTAAGGATAATATCCACCTGCTGCCATGTGTACAGAAAAGTGCAAGGCATAACAAAAACCTTCACAGGCAATATAAGGTTAAATATCTCCAGCCAAGTATCAAGTATGCACATCCACACTCCATTTGGTATAGCATTAACCCAAAGATCAGATTAGACACAGCCTTTAAAAGCAGTCATCAGCTTACCTCCATGACAGCAGAAGATCTTCTCATCCACAATGGCTGCAATAGGCAGACAGTTAAAACAATCTGTGAAGGTCTTCCACAGCTTAATGTTAAATCTCCGCTTACCTACAAGGACAGTGTGTGACATTAGAACAAGACTGTTTTCTTAAAGCAAACCTGCAATACATATCACAGCCTGACCAGAAACATAAGCAAACTGTCTTCACAAGTCTTTACTTCTGTTAGTGTACTTAGGTTCCAACCTCCTGCAAGAGCATTTCAAGGACAGCAGAACTGCAAACCGTAATTATCTAAATTACTTTAACCTTGATTTGAAATGTACTTTTAGAAAGTTTCAAAGCAGATTCACAGAACAGCGAAGTCCTCGCAGCGTAAGAGTCACTACTAGAAGTGCCTCCAAAAGACAGTATTAGCTTGTAAGAGTCTTTCAGAAGAAATAGGTTTTGCTTACATTCATCATAGAATCCATAGATCCGATTGATGCTAGCACACTCGTGATTTCCTCTCAAGAGAAAGAAGTTTTCCGGGTATTTGATTTTATATGCCAGTAGTAGGCAAATTGTTTCCAGAGACTGTTTGCCTCTGTCTACGTAATCTCCAAGGAAAAGATAATTAGCTTCTGGTGGGAATCCTCCATATTCAAATAATCGAAGCAAGTCTGTATACTGACCATGAATATCACCTGAATAAGAAAATTTTTATTGAGAATTAGCGCAACAGTATAAAGAGTATACAAATCAAGAACTTAAAGTCAGCTAATCGCTTTTTGTTAACTGATCTTTAAAAATGCATTAATATTTTCTTTAAAACAGACTGGCAATAGCTATTAGAAAGGCAAGAACCAGGTTGATACTATGAACCAAAGTACCATAGTACTTGCAGACTCATGTCACACAAGAAAACCTGAAAATCAAAAGCTACATAAATCTTAAAAATTAAGCTTAAGCTTTCTAACAAAGCTCTATTTAGTTCAAATTAAAACATCAGAAAGACAGACTCTAATTGAAGAGTTACATGGCCAGGAAGTCACTGTATGACAAAAAGGCTAAGTCACATAATGTACTACGAAAACAGATCAGTAAAGAATCTCTTCAGACTGCAGGGAAACTGAACATTGTGCCGGCAGAGAGCACTTCAAAGGTTAACTCCTCCTCCCATAACATTGCTGTACTAAGATTCCCATCCCCCAGTATTTAGGGTAACTCCTCCTTTGATGCAATTACTCATACAAAAACAGTACAGGCACTCAGACTGATATCCCTTACAAGATATTCAACCCTACAGGCATATCGTAGGAAAAATAACTGTCATGTTACTCATCACGCTGCCAGCTTAAAATTAAGCAGGCTTTCCATGAAACAACTCTGTGTGGCAATTACACCACTGTAGTGTGTCATATCAGACTAGCCAAAGCTAACATCTGTGAGCTGCCCATGAGGTCAAAGAAGATAGCAAAGCTCCTCTACAGTAACTTCCAGAGTACATGTGACATTCCAGCTGACTGCAGAATTCATTACCAAAGTGACCAAATGCAAAACACTACACAAGCAGCCTTCAGTATACACTGTATGCTCTTTCAATTTCATACCTTTAAACTAAGCATTCATAACTGCATTTTCACTTTTGCTGCTTGTTCAGTGGCAATAATCTGACTTTAAGCTATTCCCCAGTAGAGCACTAGTTCCTATGGCTTTAGAACAGAAAAAAACATAGACCATCTCTACAACTTTTTCCATAATCCCAAAGAAAAATTGTTACCCAACTTGTAGCCTCTCCAGTTCAATTCTTAGAGCTGGTGATAAGGAAAGTACACTACTATATTGCTCTTCATTCCTTTAGGCAGCATTCTTCCATAACTATTTCTCACCCAAGGAAACAAATCACCTCCCAATCTCCTTCTGGTAGCAGGAAGCATTATACTGTACCCAATTCCAGACACAATCTGAAGATTCACTGATTAAAATAATTTTCATGTACACCGCAACAAGAACAATTCCTATTCTGCTTGATATTTTGCAATCTCCACATCACAACTGGAAGAAAACAGAGGGCTCCTCAACAAGTCATTGCTATGCAGTCTAGTTCTCTAGAACTATGCTATCAGTACACTCTCCAGACTTCACCACCACCAGAATTAACTATGAAAAGCATACTACAGAAAGAACGCTATGATTGTGTTCCTTGTCTAGAACTATTTTATTACTCATGAGTCAGAGGGACCATAGCACTTAAAGGGTAAAGGAACATTTTATAGAAACAATTTTGTAAAGGGACCACTGCATTTACTATTCCATTCCAGGCATTTGACATTTTAAAATACAGCTTCATACAGGCACAAGTTGAATTGAAGTCTACCAGATAAAGTCTTACAGTAAAAACCACATCTATTTTAAAATTAATGTTTACATAAGAGTATCTTTCATCTTGCATTAAAACACAGTGATTCAAGATGTAGAAGCTTATTTTGAACTGACTTGATTACATGAGAAGACAATCCTATAATGGTTCCTCAGGCGTTGCCTGAACACACTGAAGCAGCAGTTCAAAGCGTTACAGCTGCATATTTTGCTTTTGGTGAAAGCGATCATCTTTCTTTCACTTTTATCTAAATGCATCTTTGACAATTGCTCTGATATTAAATTTAGATGCACCTGACACTTCCTGGTGCTATCACTGTGTTTGGAATCCAATTTAAAAATAACAAACGCCTTATTTAACTGTGTATTTGTTACCCTATTACTGTGCATCTACCAGTCCTTTCAACCACCTCAATTTAACCAAATGAGAAACTAACTTCGAAGGAGGTTAATTATACTTTTTTTTTAAACAGTCTAAATATTTGAGTTTTCATTTTTTCCTTATCTAAGAATTTGATGAGACAACTGTAGTCTTTTCAGTGTAGCATAAACACACCATGGTAAAGCTGCATTTACCTTCAACTTTATCTTATTAGGCAAGCTGGTCTGGTTTTTCTCTCCACCCTACCAAGCAATCAGTCATTTAAGAATTACTTTGCCACTAATGCACTTTTTAAAAATTGGTAATATCCTATCTTAATATAAGAAACATTGCTACATTAGGTCTGCCAGGAAGAAGCCTAGGAAGAAGCTAGTCTGTATTTGAGCATGGTTAGCAACAACAAATTCTGAGACTGCTTCAGTTTTAATATTATGACACTTCAAGAAGCCTAATTCAAGAAATTTTATGTTAAGACTGGTTCTTCTGTTAATAACTTGAAGGACAATTACTAGCCAGTATTTAAGGCACTTTTGCATTGCATACCTATTAACAAATGTACTTTGTGGTGCTTTAGCATCTTACAAAGCTTTAGAGTTGTAAAGAACACAGACATTTTAGTTTTATCATATTTGACAGCAATAATGATGTTTGTTAAAACTGGTTCTAAAGCTCAAGGAATTTATTACATGGTAACTTAGCCTATTTAGCAGTCTGCATTCTGTTCTATTTTTTTCAACTGAAAAACTAACAATACTTTCTTCACAGTATTTTTGAAGTATTCCATTTCACATTTAAATATCTGTCCTTTGCTTATGCTTTGAAGAGAGCAACTACAGTATTAAACATCACCCATTTTTGAAGCAGCTAACTGCTTTTCAAATAGTGATTGAAAGAGCAGTACCTCTGCACAAGCTATCTCTAGGGAAGGGGGAGAAAGGTTGCAAAATCTGCACCAGATACAGGCACAAGCAGCTCTTACCAACAGAACTTGTCCCTTAATAGTACCAGAAGCATCAACAACCTATCAGCTGTTAAGAGTAAGTTGAGAAAAGGCATCTAAGTTGAAAACGACATTTAAAATTGTGAAGCCCTTACTAATCTGTATCACCCAAGTCAAGGTCTATCTAAGTACCCTCCAAATCCACCTAGCACTCAGCTAGATGAAGAAACCTACATAAAACACATACAAAGTTTACATACCACAAATTTTCAGAGGTGCCTCTAGTTCCAGAAGAATAGGCTGGCTGAGAAAAATTTCCCGTGACTTTATACACAAGCCCCGAACTTCTGCTTCAGTCATCTGAACAATCTTCCCAGGCCGACATCCTCGCACTGAAACGAGATATTTAACAACTGAAGGTCACTATCACTCAGATACACAGATATACCGAAGTGCAGATGAGGGGTATTTGAAATCTGTGTTTGACCAAATTCAGCAGAATGCTCCAACATATCTACCAACTGAAAGTACGTATGTCAGTGGATTCTAAAAATTAATCTCTGGTACTGTAGTAACCTGTGCTTAAAGGTCTGCATGCACTGCTGTTTAATCAGGTTCTTAGAAGAGAACAATTTGAGCTTTGCTTTTGTCCACATTTAGATAAACATCACCATCAAAACCTGTTTAAATTAACAATCCCATTACGTTGGAGTATTGGCAATAGGAAAAAATTCCAGAGAATGGAAATCCTGAAATCACTTTCGCATTAGCACAATATAAGCTTCTTGAGGACTGTTGAGATCGACAGGGCTAAGTGCAAAAAACACACAGGTAAATTCACACTTTTCACAGCTGAAATTGCTATATTAGGAACACCACACTAAAAACTATGAAAATTTGATAAAATCTTCATTCATATGGAACAGTCATTGGAACCTCTATGTCCAAAGACATTCTAACTAGAATGAAACTGAATTCCTAAGCCACTGAAGTCAGGTATTCAGACCTATATTTAGCACTAACTTTTCAAAAGCATTCACTTGTCATTGCATTCCAGTCAACATCCTCTGGCAAGTTTATCTGCAGCTGCTTCTTTCCACAAATATCTGTACAATTCCTCTGTCAGAGGTTTTCATGTGTCTTTAATGAGGCAGCAAAATAGAACAAATGTGTCTGCACTTTGGCTGATCAGGTTCAGTCTACCATCTCAACATAAGCCAAACTTCAGAGTTCAAACTAATAAGCCAGAATATATCAGTGTCTACAACAGGCGAACATCCTGTTCTGCCATCTGCTGTAGATAGATGCAACCCTGAGCATTAAACCACTGCAGTACCTACAAGAGAAGGTGGTACAAAACATTAGCAGTTCAAACCCAAATGCTTTCAAACTCAATCACAAGACATTATTTCATAAAAATTTATGCCTAGCTCCTAGGTTTACAGAGGAGATTGGTGTATTACCTACATCGTGCAATGGGGAAAAAAAGGGTATGACTGGAAATAGTTCAATCACCTAGTACTACAGTCCAAAGCGTTAAGAGCAAAACGCTTTGCTTTGGTTATCACTGCATCCTTCTCCCAGTGTAACAGCACATCTGAGCATTCAAACACTGTGTTACAAATTCCTATTTTTCTTTTTAATGAACACCAGACACTTGTTAAACTGAGGTTAGGAAGCAGCCACAGGAACACGTGAAAAGGCAGAAATGAAGAATGAGTTTCTCAAGCAGAGATGATGTGAAACTAGATCCTGGGACAGCCTGTTGGAGTACCAAAATAGCAGGAGGGCTAGTCTATCTGCAGTGAGGATACACTGGAAGTACTTTGCTCATTAGAGCCCCACAAGAACAAGGCTCTGCCATACAGGACTCCTTCCACTGAAACTCTGAATCAGTACCAGGTGATATTTACCATATGGCAAGTCACATTCCTTTTGCTAATTAAGATTTCAACTATACTTGAGGAAGCAAACAGCTTTTTAGGTAATATCTTTTCTTGTTATTCTTCATGTATTAAGATGTTACATATTAGAAGAACATAAAAGTAGAAATCAGATACAATAAAGGTGTCTAGAAAACACTAAGTGTGCTCTGCAGGCTTCCATTTAATCACATTTTAAACATCTACTAAGTGATGGACTTTATATATATATATACACACACCTCTTCAGTCCCATGTGGATCATAAGCAAAAAGAAAATAAACCTCAGGCTTGACAGCTTAGCACAGGATTCAACTATCCAATTTGTGTGGAACCAAAATGCTCCAACAATATTCACTTTTTCCATGCTTACATTACAGTAGCTTATGATCCCTTTCATGGACTAGAAGCTCACCTTGATAGGTGCAATAAACCACCACTATACGTAAAAAGCTCCCAACTGAAAGAGCAGTCTTAGTATCACAATAGCTATCGTTCTATTGAAACAACTGCTGTATTTTAAATCCACAGCTTACAGCATCTAGGGTCACGCTGAAGCAGCACACAGCACAGCTAGGTTTTCAGTGCCATTTCCCTCCCTATAAACTGCTTATCAAGACAGGTTGAAAGAATGCAATCCAATTTTCCTGGTTTTAATACTTAACTATTGTCATGTTTTTCAAGACCAGAATTAAGCTATTTCATCTAGATGAAAACCAAGAAGTGATGTAACCATACACTAGTTTCACAACTTAAACTCAGGAAAGCCCACCATAAACATCACTATTACCATAACTAACACCAGACCAAGAAGAATCCAAAATTGAGAGAGCAGTTCAAGGAGGGTACTCATAATACTTAAAATAATGTTGATCCAATTAGTATTTCTTAGAACACCAGTCTTTAGCTCCCTCAAACTCAAACATTTAAACTTGGAACAATCGCTTTATAGGACTGAGGCTCTAAATGCTGAATTTTTTTGCGCTAGAAGACACAGTAAACACTCAGCTCCTGACTTCAAAATTAACTGCCATAGTCACTGTATCCACTGTCTTGACGCTAGCTCTTTACCTTTTACAGTACAGCCTTAAATGTGCAAGCCCACACAGGCAAACCAACAAACTGGTCAGTAACCTACCACACTTCAGATTTTCTAGGTAAGAGACATTGCTACAACTACGACAAACAGTCACACTTGGAGGAGACACACACCTAATGACTGCTGTTACTTCCAGACCTTGGGAAGGGTATAACTCTGGGTCACAGCACCTTTGAAAAGGCAACCTCCAGCCTCCATCCTAATAACAAGCAGCTCAGTTACATCTGAACCACAAAGCCTGGAGTTTCATGAGGAACAATCATTAATAATATACTTAGTTTTCTCACACAATCCCCTGAAAGCCTCAGCCCTTTACTGGGGTCACCAAGACACTGAAAGGTTCACCAAGTAATCACCCAAAACAGATGTGTCACACCAATGGTACAAGTAACACATGCTGACTAAGCACATCTTTCACCAGTTTGTGTTACAACTACAATGTTGATGACTCAGCCAAGCACTATATGAATCAAACATGAACACCTCTCAATACATTTAGTTTTTCAAAAATCCAAACCCCCAAGAACAGATTTAAGAAAATTTCATTCTCAGAACTTCAAGAGTGTAAGTGATGGTTTTCAGACTTATTTACAAATTACTGTAGTTAACCATTCTTAAAGCATGCAAGTCATAGCTGCATGCATTGTAAAATATGTAGATCACAAAAAGCCTTTAAAAGGATTGGCAAAACCATAATTTTTAATAGTTGTCATTTACCCAGAGCAGAAACAGCATCTCAACATTAGATGTAAATTAACTGTCTTTAATCTAAGATGCAGATGCTGTAAACAAGCTTTGATCTACATAAGTCTTCAGTAGGGACAGCAATTCGTGTTGTAATAGACAATCCCATGTGCATAGTGCTACACCAGAACAAGCCTTTGCTGCAAGAAGCTAAAAGCAATCTGACATAGTAGGGAATAGAGAATTAAAAGCAACTATATCCATTGTACTGCCATGCTATTTTAGCACAATAGATCCTACAGCCATCTAAAAGCTGCTCTAATCAATATTAAAATGGCCTCTGCATCTACACCAACTCTCATAAGCAACCTTAGCAAGTCTATTAATAGCAGATAGTAATCAGAGACAGGAGTTACAGTGGCAGCAAAGAAAAACTTCAGCTAAATTAATTTTTTTTAAAATATCTCCAAATTCATGCCAGAGAACAGCAGTTTATGCAACGCAATACTGAAGAGGAAGAAAATAACACTAAGGAAAGTTGGTGAAAAACTGGTTGTTGGAAGTTCTTGACGTACTCTTTCATGAACTAGAGAAAATGCATTTAACCTATTCTGTCAGACCATTTCTAGTCTCAGATACGATGCTCATTTTGCAGCATCGCTAATAGAAGCTTCTTCAATTACTGTATCAGCTGTGGCATGCACAGTTGTCCTAAGCATTTATACCCTGTTCTCTAATACCACTCATATCCTGTTCACTGGACAAAACACTCAAGTTTTCAGCATAGCATGAAGACAGGCTTCTAAGTCTGTTAAAAAGTAGGGCCAGCATTGTTGCTAAGCAGCAGCCTCCTCTCCTTTCCCTACAGACATATGAATTTGTGCGGCCAGACAGTAAACTGCATTAGTGAACCGATCTTTTCTTTCTAGTACAAAGACACAGCAAAACAAAATTTAATCTAGACAGTTCTCCAAGCTGAAGAATACATCCACTGTAAACTTCTCCAAGGACTAGTGAAGGAATAAGCTGCTGGTTCTGCTTCTTTCACAGTAGCTCTAGACAAGCTTATTTCTGAAATTACGGCTTCAGAGGTCTATTTTGCCAGGGTGTATCTAAAAAAAACCCCAAAGCTACAAGACTGCAAGCATACAATGTTACAAACTGCACACATGCAATTCCCACAAGCTTATGTTCTCCCTGACATTCGGTGCAATGTTTAACATTAGTGATTAACAACTACAACATGTAGCTATCCTATTTATCATGGTTCAAAGTACTTTGGAGTATTTGACAAATCCTGAAAAGCTAGCCTCTCAGTAGTAGGAACAGAACAGATTTGGAAGCCAAAGGTGGCATTACCAATGACTTGGGAGAGAATCATTTCTCAGTGATTTTGGAAATGTGTTCTGAAGTTATCTGGTCTCAGCATTTTTAAAATCCAAGTTACAAATTTTCATTGTTTAAAGTCAGAAATCCTACATTGGATTTAAAGTGTCTTTCGGTTTGGAAAGCAAAACTTCTACTCCTAAATATCTTCTGTTACTTAAATTGTTCAGCTGCCATCTAGAAACAGCCACTCCCTTACAACAAAACAGAGAGCTAAACCAGCAACAGAAAATTTCAGTATTTCAGAATCACTGTAACACAACTAAGCTCAGAAGAGCTTTCAATCATGAGTTACACTGGCAGAGAGCAATAATGCAAATGGAGCTATAAATGATAAGTAAGAAGGTAAGAAGCATATTTCTGAATATATAGCTCTTCTGCATGTCACACACAGCAAAGCCCTGTACTTTTCCTAGGGTGTATCATCCAAACTTCCACCAAAAATAGCGGAATCAGACTGCCGGGGAAGGGTTCTTTCCCCCCCGTGAAGAAGCCTGCTTTCATATCCAAGTACTCTAAAACCACACCTTCACTAGATACTCTTGATTTTAAGTATTTTGCTGAATAACAGAGTCATTGCTTGTGGACTCATTTTAGCAGAACTTATTTAATATCAAACAAATTCATTGCAGAGCAAGAGACTACCCAGGCCTTTAATTTCTAGCCAGGAAAATAACCAAACAATTAAGTGTTCTTCAACTCGAGCTTGAATTTACATTCTTAAAATACGTACTAGCCAGCAGAATACAGGCTCTTGGAGAAGGAGCTTTGTTAGAAACTAGTGCCTAAACTTGCTTCAGGGGATACCCAAATAAGCCCATTAAAACAGGCAAGTGTCCCCACATCAACCTCCGCCTACTGAATTTGCTTTTCTTAGACCACCCGCTTCCTTACACAGAACTTCCATAAACTTCTGGTCTCAAGTCACTCTGTACCATGCACAGCTCCAAGAACTGCTGAATTCAAAGTTGAAAGACAAGATCACATTAGTTACTCTGTTCTGTAAGCAAAACATGGACCCTAATGCTTGTTACTGGTCTGTATTTACTCTTTGCTTAATTACACTTGAACCTAGAACTCATGCAACTAGCAAAGCCTAAGGTAGAAGCCACTATGCTGCATTATACCAAGTGGTGGCAATTCCTGTTCTAGTCCACTTGGAAGCCTAACCTAGCATAAAAGTCTCAGGACCTGAAGCTTCTTAAAGTCCGACTTTCCTTTCCTCTAAAGTGGTGCTGATGAAAGTCCTAAACTTTGAGGAAGGCAGAGGCAAATGACAAAGTTCAGAAGTAACTCCTGAAAATCACCTAGGAGAAAAGTTACTTAAATTGCAATACAAAAAGCTAGGTTTTAATATGCCTTTACCATATCTTCAATTTCACAGCTATGTAACTAATATGGTTGCATGGGATATACACACAAAAGCTTTCTATCAATCCTGATATAAAAAAACTCACCACAAAACAGAAAATGGTGCTTTGAAACTAAGATGACCTAGCCTATGTACTAGACAAGCCATATGATGCAGTGGTAAACAGGTTCATGTTTACATTCAAATTATGAACATATCACATTAGAGGTTGCAGTTCAGAGTGGATTCCTCTATATGCACACACCCTTCACTGAGTGCAACATCTGACCTTACCAAGTAACTGACTTCAGTGTTTCCTTTTGTTTTTCTCCCTTGTAAAAATAAAGGGACACACCTACATTCATAGTGGTCACTAATAAGCATTTAATTACAACTATCAAGTTGTACAAATACTCTTATATACATTAAATAAAAAGTCATTTTTTTCTTCTCCTTTTATGCTATGATCTAGCTGTGCTCTGAGCAAGACACCAGGTCCAGTAAAAACTGCTGCAGAATATCTAAATGAAACAGTTATTGAATCATGTGGGCTTCAAGGGGCAAAATAACCAGCCAGACTAAAGGAACACCAGCACACACTGCCTGACACTGGGCTCTTGGCCTTCCGTGCAATTCTTCGAGCCAACTACTGCATTCGTCATGCACTTATAAAGCTAAAGATGAACTGGCTGATAGCTGCGCTGCTGTACAAACCCAGAAACAAATGTCATTCCCCTCCCTATCCCTTCTCCTGTTAAATACAACACTTACCCTCCTTGAAATATATGAAAACTGCCTATCTGAAGACTGAGAGTATTTAAAAAACACAGCCATTTCAAGAAAGAACTTAATTTTTCCCTGTTTAACAGTGAATGATCCAGTGATTTCACACCCAACTAGGTAGTCACTCCCATATAATCAAGGTGCATCTTCATAGTTTATGCTGCTCTGCAACAGATCAAGGTCTATTTTTCTCCTCTACAACTGCCTCTTTTTCAGTATCAGTTACTGACTGTATGGAACTGCAAGCACTACTACTGCATCATACCACACCATCAGGCTGGCTGGATAGGTTAAATAGTTAAGGCAAATTAGTTTGGTAATGTCTTACCAAACAAGTAAGACATTACTGACTATATATTAGTGTGGTAGCTCTATAGCACCTAAAACTAATAAGGTAAATTTCAATTACTTCATTGGAATTTAAAATCCAACTTCCATTTGAAAAATTGCACAATCTTCAAATTTCTGGTTTGATCACAACCTGCAAGACCTCCGAAATCAGAAGAAACTGAAGGCTGCATCTTTAAGACATTGCATGACAGGAAGAACACTATGCAACCAGCTTGTATTAAGGCAATCAAAAACTCACTTTGACTTGAACATTGAAGCAATAACCATTCTTCATGTCTACTGGAAGTCTGAGAACTCTCTTGGATTATTTCCCAACTTTCCTTGTGGATCAGTACTATCAGACACAGTAGCCCTTCCAGCCTCAACAAAAATAATTTTGGTTTAGTGCAGATCAACATTAAATTCCATCAACTGAATTAAAGCTGATAATTTGAAACAGGCTAGCCAGATTTAGGCAAGCAAGAGGTCTTGCCTAGACAAAGTAAATTTGTTTTTAGAGCTATATAAATAAACCCTCTTCACAGAAATCCAGCTTGTATTTAATGTTATTATATGCCTGGGTTTCCCCAAGTACATCCTCTCTTCCATATGGTAAACTCCTTAGCATTTACCAAGGCAGATACCTATATATTTGAAAGTGCAGAAAGCCCCATCCAGATGGGCTGCCTTATATCCAGGCACTTGAAGAGACATACAGCACAAAGTCCAGCACCCGATCAGAAATACAGCAGTCTTACCGAATGCCATCCGCAGCACTTAACAACTACGGTCACGCCTATTCCAGCATCCTTGCTTTGACACAGAGCAACTTCTCCACACATCACTGTAGCTAGAATTAGCTTAGAGCCTGTCTTAAATGCAGTCTGGTCTATCAGCCTAGTCCAGCATTTTAACAAATCTCCAGGCATTTCCCACAGAGGGATACGTGGTGTGCCCAGATGGGTCAAAGCACAACATATCCCACATGTGCTCTACTCATGACAATCTCGTGTGTGTGAATACTCCCATGCTGTCCACAGCTAGAATGGACCAGGAAAAATCTATCCACCAGATGGCATAGCTGGGAAGGCAGGAAAAAAAAAAAGGAAAAACACAACAAAAAGTCATCACACTGAAGCAAAAATGAGGCAATCAGTAGTGATTTCTTTACCTAAAGAATCTTGTAATAAAAGCCAAAAGTGTCTCCAAGAACAAGCGGGCACACATCTAAGAGCACTTCCACCTCCATCATTGTTCTAGAAAAGAGAAATAAGTCTGGAGGTAGAAGAAACAAGAGAAAGCACTGCTCCATTGAGTCTTTGTGCATACAGTATACATTTTAGTTTTATTTTTTCCAAACAGAATTTATAAGATATCACTAACTAGTAACCAAGTATTACATACTTTGCAAGAGAAAGTAAATTCAAAATAAGCTCTTATAATTCCATGAAATCAATAGATAAATGGTATAAGAACCTGGTCTAAGTAAAAGAACAAGGAAATTAAAAGTTAATGTCCTAGAAGACTATAACCATGCACTGCACAATGGCTGAGTCCTTCTGAAAACTATTCCCAACTCAAGAGTTAATCAATCTGGCTCTCGGCACTCGAAGCGCACACACACACAAGATAAGCATGCACACAGTGAGTACTGAGATGTTCTTGATGAATTCTCACAAGCAGCCTGGTTACAGGCTACCTCATACTGATATCTCAGCAAAAAGAAACCACAATACACCAACACATGGAGGGTAAATCCAAGTTAATGTGTCAACCCCAAAGATATGCAGACTTGAGCAACAAGATAAAAAAAAAGGTTAGAGTAACCTAATTAAAGTGAGAGCAAGAACTCATGACAGCTAATACCACAGCCTAGAAACAAGTGTCACCAAGCAGCAACTTAGTGACAGTAGGGAAATTTCCTGTTGCTGTAGGTTCTGAGGGGTATTTGCTGCTCTTTAAAAATGTATGTGCAGCAGCCACTGAGACACAACTACAGACTGCTATTCAAACTTAAGAGCCATCCATCTCACTTGAAAGAACTGGAAGGACTACAGACACACGTAACAGCATTTCACAGAAAGTATTTTTAATGTGTATTTTTACAGCTCAAAAGCTGTATCTCCTTAGCCTTTAAGGCAAAGTTGAAGTGTGAGTAATGGAGCCAAAAATTTGCTTTAAACTAATTAATTGCTCCAGAGATAACAGTCCATAGAATTTTTTCTGCACAAGCAGCACAGAGAGGGATTCAGACTCACTTTACCAGAACAGGTCAGCTAAGCAACTGCACGAACTCCAGAATGTTAGCCGCCAATTGTACAAAAAAAAGCTTCATTGTGAAACACCCCTATTTGAACCACAGCTTAAAATATTATACACTAGCAGTATAATAAAAGATGTTACACAGAAGCAAAAATAATCCCAATACAATGCATTCTTTTAACAGTATGTTTATTTTTTTTGTTAAGTAAAACCTGCAAAAATCTATTCCCTTTCAGATACAAGATGTTGTACAAGCCACTCCTACTACTGGTAGTAAATGACAAGCAGAAAAAACCCTTAAAAATCTTCCTAATCTCTGCTCAGAGGGAGAAACAAGAGATGAAAAATTATAAGCAAAGCTTGGGTCAAAAGTTGCACATACACATCCCTAAAGCACTACAGAAGAGAACGCACAGATCAGGTTGCTTGGACACAAGGCACCTAAGCCTAACTCGAAAAGCTAGAAAGTTGCAACACAAGTATTTTATGTTTTTTGTAAAGTGTATGGAACATATTTTAAAAGTATTTGTAAAAAAAAAAAGAGGTAAACAGAGTAAGAACAATCCAACACTACAGAATCCCCTTCTCAAAGCAATCTACACTTAAGTAACTACACTTATGTATTTTTAAAGTGGCACTCAAAAAAACCCCACCACCACACATATACGTGCATTTTGATGTCCAAAAAAACCCACACTGCGAAGTCAGTGTTTACTAGGTTACTATTTGTTTTGTTTTAAAAACCCACCTACTAATCTGGGTTTCAACATCCAGAAAAAGGGAGTTTTATCTGTATCCGTGATCAAAGATAAGCCTTGACTGATGATACATGCAGATTTCTTCATACTATACTACACTGCATACCTTAAATCACAAGCACAACTGGGCAAAGCCTTTATATGTTTTAAAATACTCTATTCATCATAATTAAGTTTCTAAAAAACCACCAGATAACAACTACTAAAACAATCCTCAAACTGTGCTTTGTAGTAACTCAGCAGAACAAA
This sequence comes from Gallinula chloropus, assembly GCF_964237585.1. Classification (NCBI taxonomy): domain Eukaryota; kingdom Metazoa; phylum Chordata; class Aves; order Gruiformes; family Rallidae; genus Gallinula; species Gallinula chloropus. Next base: position 55,359,353 of record NC_140087.1, on the reverse strand, counting down.
ACTTTGAGACTTAAGAAAACTTGTTTCACTTCCAGAAGTCTGCATACTCCAGAAATTCCTTTCCATAAGCCTTCAGCAAAGTGATCCAAGTATCCAAGGAATATAGCAACCAAGTAAGTGAACAGCACATACCCATGCATGCACTTTCATCTCCAGCATATCAGGTATTTGTTGAATGTGAAATGAAAGATTAATGGGAGAAGAGGCCTAAGAAGACTAAACATTCAAGACATAACCTAAATAAAATGGAAAATGCTAGGAATAATTCCTAAGCTTCTCCAAAAGCCGGTAGTAGGTCAGCTTCCTCCTTACTTTAAAGGTAAGGCTCACTATTTAACACACTCGAAACCCTTCACAGCTTTTATTAGCCATCCGTGAGCGCCACTTTTGGACACTGCCCCGTAGGCAGGCAGAGGAATGTCAGCCCACTGTGCTTCCACTGACACTCACGACTCACGTACGTACAACTTCATACCTAACACAGCTTACACACATAATAGACTGCGACTAACCCAACAGGAGGAAGGGACAAGGCCGCCCATAGCTCGGCTAGCAAGGTTTCTCCAGCTCGCCCCTAAGCGAGGCGGCTGCACCGGGGGGTGGGGGTGAGCGCGGGGAGGGAAAAAGGAAAGCAGGGCTTGGCTTCGGGGTTTAACAGGAAAGCAGCCACTTCACCTAGACAGGGAGCACGGACCCCCGCGCACACCAGCCGACAGGACGCTTAAAAGCGCCCTCATCCCGTCAAGGGGCTAGGCAGGGCCGGGCCCGGGACCCAGCGCACCGCCGAGGCAGGCCAAGCCCCATCCCGGCGGCCACACCGGCCCGGCGCTGCGGGGGAGACGCTGCCACCGCTCCCCCGGCCGGCCGCAGCACGGGACGAGCCCGCCCCGCCCGCTTTACCCTCACCCCTCCGGCAGCCCCGGCTCCCGCAGGGAGGTGGAGGGCAAACGACGGCGCCCTCTCGGCCCCCGCGGTGCCCGCATGGGGCGACAGGCAGGCAGGACTGCCCGGCGCCTCACTCACCTTCCAGCAGCCGGGTGATGAGGCTATCCACGTTCAGCTCCCCATCCGCCATTTTGTGGCCACCAGACTCGGTCCCGGGCAGGGAGGAGGGCGCTTCGCAGAGGAGGAGGAGCAGGGAGTGGTGGCCGCAGCTACAGTGACTCCCCCCCACCCCCCTCCGACAGTCCCCTGCGGCCGCTCGGCTTCTCCCGCGCTGGCAGCCAAAAGCGCCGCGCCCGCTCTCTCACCGCTAAATGGGGGGAAGCGGCCACCCCTCCTCCCTGCGCCTCCTCCCCGCCTCAGGAACCGCCAGGGCGCATGCGCCCCCGTACCCCTCCCGCTTCGCTCGCCGCCGCGACAGCCCTACCACTCCGCGCTCTAAGCACGGCGCAGGCGCCGAAGGTGCTGGCGGGCTCCGGGACGCATGCGCAGAGCTTCCCTGGTGCTCCCTCACCCACAGCGGGTCTCCCGGTTACCGCCCAGGCGTGTGGCGGTGTGGGTGGCGGTGGGTGGGCTAGACTGGTTACCTGCCGGCCTCACGAGAGGCCCTTGCGCCCTGAGACGGGCTTTTCTGGCCCGCTTTCAATCCGGCTCGGGTCTCGGAGTCGGGGGCTCACAAGCCAGGCCCCCGGGGGGCTTTCTCTGGGTCTGACTCTGGTTTGAGCCCCTTCGGGCCCTCGCAGGGCGCAGGATGAGTAAACCTTTCCTGTCATGACGCCTGCAGCCGCCAGTCCTGAGGGGCTGGGCAGCTCCGACGAGTGTCTAACTCGGGGAGCAGCTCTGAGGGCTCCAGTGTGGATACGGAGATCCTTGGCACTTGTCATGGTGCCCCACCTCCGTATGACATGTTACTGCAGGAGAGAGTGGTGGCTTTACCTTAAGAGGTTTTGTTGGCAGCCGTCAAGACAGATGGCAAGAAAATGAGTCCTAGTAGGCTGCATATAACCTATGTGTCACCCCTTTGGCTGAAGCTGCGCCTGTGAAAGCTCATAGTTTATTAAAAAATATTTGTCAGAACTGGAATGACAAGTTGTGCTCTCTGTAGCCCTCTAACACTGTTGAAGAAAAACCTAACCAACATGGTTTATGTTTCATTGGGGCTGGACCTGCTGGGAGTACTTTTTTTGTGATTTCTGAAACTTTTTTCAAGACAAGCACTCTAAAAACATGTTACTTTACATACTTCTGTCAACAGATGCCTGCCGTGGATGGAGAGAGAAGTGCTTTAAAAGGTAGTTGGTGAAGACTTCAGACAAATACATGTATGTTGACAAAATAACAAAGTGGAGATGTTCTAGAAAAAAATACAGACTGCTTTTTTGTATGCCTAAAGATAGATTTTGATGTAGAAACTTCTCTCTGTGAGCTCAAACTTGATTTTTTCCATCAGTCTGTACAAGCCAGCAAAATCCTGTCACCTTAAATAATTTCAAAACACAGGGGGTTTTTATCTCTTGATAGGAGACAATGAGTATGAGCAAAACAAAAGAAATTAGGACAAGGTGGGGCAATGATTAGGCATTAGGTGATGCTAGGTGTCCAGACAATCAGGTAAAAGAACACTCTTTTCAAATACCTAATGCAGTGCTAATGAAGTTTGACTTGATACATTGATGGAAGAGGACAAAACTCCAGGAAAAAGAAGTTCCAAAGAAGCTGAGGTTAACTGTCCTGGCCAGAAGCAGGACAATTTTCTAACTCCACTTGTAGGCAGCATGTATGGTAATGTAATTCCAGCTCATCTGCTGAAAGCATATACAGCTACCCTTCCTTTTTTTTCAAATTCTGCTAATAGTGAAAAATCTAAGTAAAAAAATCTTTACATTTTTTTTTTTTTTGGTCAAACTAGGAAAAATAATTATTCAGCTTTTAAAAGGATCTCCCTTATCCCAGCTCCTTTATTGCTGCCAAAACTAATAGATCCGCAGCCCCTCTTGAGCTTTCAGGAATTGTCCTGGTTTCATTTCTCACAACTGAACTCCCCTGAAGGTTATTTTAAGCCATCGCAACATGAGGTTCAGACATAATCGTATTATATTCTCACAGAACATTCTGCATTGACAACAAAATGGGGAGATGAAATTATCTTTCACTGTGGCATAAAGATACAATTAATTTGTCTTCCAGAACTCCAGACGGTACTAAACTTTCAGATACACTGAGCAAAGCGGAATTCCATAACCACTGTTTTCACTAGGCATGTCAGCATGTTCCAGAAATAATTCAGTGGCATATCATAAAAACAAAATAATTTAATAAGCGGAGATGCTATGGAGCAGCCCAAACTGCAAAAAATACCTCCCTTCTTTCCTGGTACACGCCGTGCCTGTGTCTTACTTGGTTTCCCCACGCTGGCCTGTGGAACTCGTGCTGTTGCGTTATTGAGGATCTCTGGTAAATACTTTAAACCTGTATTTCACTACTTCCCTGTGTTCCCAGTGTTCTTGGGGTGCTGATGGGTAGCTGGGTCATACCGTGAGGAAAGCCCACTGGCACTGTCCTTGACGTCAAAGGTATGGCACCCCCACGGATGCCTCTTGGTTCCCATCACAGCTGTCTCCCAGCTCACACACCACAGCAGGCCTTCCCTCCTCTGTCAGCCCGTGCAGTGAGAACATGGCTGGGGGACAGAGCCACTCCCCAGTTCTCAAACAGGGGGACTGTCACCTGTAAAGTTCCCCTTGCCCCCCCCACCGCCACCTTGATGGCTTGAGCTGGGAAACGAGTTCATGAGTTTCTCCCTCCATGGGTAAAACTTGACAGGTCCCGTGGTTTGTGTTGACATAATCCCAGAGCAGCAAATAGAATTGAAAGATCAGAGAGTGAGGCCCGTTGTCATCTGTGATTCAGAAACAAACAGTTAGTATGGACTGAATGGGTATTCTTTGATCGAGGGGAGATGTTCTCTAATTGTTGGCATTATAGCATATAGAGGTACAGGACAAAGATACCTAACTGGTGACTTAAGTAGCAGGAGGAGCTGAATGTTGCTGATGCCTTTGGCATTATTCTTGTTAATAATGCTCAACTTCCTAAACTTCCTTGTTATTTTGACATTTCCTCTTACATCCACCAATATGGCTTTGTGTCTAATTTTCCCCTACTTGGCCTCAATGTCATTCCCCCTAAATACCTTGTGTGTCAACTGTCCTCTCCTCTGCACACCTTCTTGAGGTGTCCTCTTAATTGCACTGCTCGTCTGCTTAATTAGCAACATTTGAATGAGAAATTTCCAAAGAAGGTGGCAAAAAATTCTGTTAGTAAGTGTCATTCTCTTCACTGTGGCTCTCTAGACAGGACTTCTTACGCTGCTGTGGGGACATCGAGACTTGCATCCCCACCTACAGAGCATGGTCTCAGCATCTCTGATGCTAGCTACTCTTCCCTAGTAACCTTACATTGGTTCAGCCAGTATGTCTACTCCTCATTGTGCTTTAAAAGTTAGTGCCTTACCTGTGCTTTTAAGTTATTTACTACACCATTGTAAATGCTGCTTTAGAAAACCAAGGCCCCTGCTGCATTGCTCTGCTGGATCTGTCATCAGTTACCTGCCAGACAGAACACGTCAGTGTTTTACAGCACTATCCCATCACTACAGCTTGTTTCTAATGTGCTCGGTCACCTTTGATGACTGTAATTTCTGGCTGACAGCAGCTGGTATGTAGATGGGAGGAGGAAGCTGGGAGGAGCCATGTGGTTAGTTTTCCAGCGTGTAATTAGGAACATAGTCTCCTTGGGCGGCGATATCTGAAGTACCGCTGCCTCCTCACTGGCCTTTTTCTGTTTCAGACTTTACTGCAGATAGATGATACCTCACAATTTTGTTCCAAAAATTTAGATTCAGAGACAGGTGTGTAAGTCTACATCTCACTTCAGAGCACAAGACCCCAGTATTTGTACTAAAGCTGGCTAAACAGCAGGTTTAATTATATCCTGTTAAGATTAAACCAAAACAAGACTTTTCTACACTGAGGTAAAACCAAGGCTTTCTCAACTTTCCTGAAAAGTTAGAGGAGTACAGCCCCAAAATAGCCTGTGATTTTGGTTCAGGGGCACATAACCTACGATGGGAAAAAACTCCTCTCTGAACTGTGGCACCCAAGGGGGCAGTCTCTTGGTTTTGCTATTTGGAACTGTAACACCTTGTATAAATAGTTGCATGTCCATTGGGACAGGAACTGGAGTCTGGATCTGTGTGGGGTGAATGCCCCAATTGTTCAGCCATACAGCTCATCCATCTCTCTTGTTGCAGACTATTAGAGTTTGCAGAAATAGTTAAATATTAATCCAACCAAAGAGATGGGTTATTATTAAAGTAATGCTGTAAATATTCTACCGGTGTTTTACACTTATTCTTTCCACTTCAAAGAGCTAATAGGTAAGTCAGACTCAGCCTCCCCAGACTCCTGTCATGTGTTTGCTCATCATTACCTGGGCATCCCTGGTGAGCTCTCAGTTTTAATTCCCACATTTATAAAGTGGGAATAATAACATATGTGAACCTCTCTGGGGAGTGAAGAGACATAACAAATATTCAAAACACATGATGAGATCTTTGGTTGATACACAAATGTGTTTGCTGTAATCATCAAAGCTTCAGTAATAGTATTTTTTGAAGAACGAGATTTTTTGGTAGATTAATACTGACCCTCAATTCCCATGACTGCAGTGTGTCCTCATTTCTTTTTACGCATACATAAAAGGCAGGGCAGGTCTAGGTGTTCCCTTATTTTCTCTGGAATTAAACCAAGAAAGCAGATAAGCGATGCCAAGAACCAGTGTTGAAACAGTTAAAAAAAAACCCAAACAAAACCCTAGAAATTTCAGTGCAGTACATATGCCATGAAAGTCTTACTTTGAAAAGAGCAGCTCCCCCTTCCCTATCCCGATAGCTCCGAGCTGGGTTGGAGTGCCTGGGCAAGAGATAAGCAGTGCCTTGCGGGTGTGAGAGAGCCTCCTGAGAGCCACATGCAAAACAAGGACAAGGTGAGGTGTACCCAGGGGTACTATCACTGATTACTTCATCTCTCGTGTCAGAACTATTTAAAAGTGTGGGGAGCTTTTTTCTTTCTTTCTTTTTTCTTTTCCCTTTTTTTATTAATATATTTATTAGCATATGATACAGTCTCGGTTCCCCTGGCAGCCTGTCCTGCTGCCCACAAACTATCAGAAATACACAACACCTGCTGGGGTGTTATTCCTCAGGCGAGGAAGAGGGAAGGAGTTCTGAAGCAAAACAAGGCAACTAATTTGGGTCTGCAGTTCAGGGAACACCAATCAAACTTACTATTTCTCTGCTTTGGAGAGAAAAATGTGCTTCTCCTCCTGTTTCCCAGGAAGGAACAGCTGCGAGAACTGAAAATGTCTGCATCCATTTTCCTAAGTAAACACGGGAATATTTAGTTTCAGCAAAACCAGATGGTTTATGCCCTGTGAATATGCTGGCATTTGACACTAGCAGCCGGAGTTTCACAAAACGTGTGTGGAGCATTAGAGAGAACTCCTTTAAACTCAGGGACCCAACAGAAGAAGTGAAAGCTGTGAGGGTAGTAATAATAGACTTAGAAAAAAACACCAACCCAACAACCTTTATCCAGGGATCACCAAGGGCTCTCTAAACATTATTAATCAAACTACATAACAGCCCGTGAAGTAATTAAATTTTGATACACATTTCTCACAGAGGGTTACACTAAAGTCAAAAAGGTAAATGAGTTCCTCCGGGTTATGCGGTGAGTCACGGTCTAGCCTCCTGCATGCTCTGACCATCCATCCACATGTCTCTCTCCTTGTTAATGCCTCTCTAGCGTGCTGTGTCCTCAGCCATATTCCCAGGACATGATTTTTAAATGCGAAACCATTACTGTTAATAGCACAGGGACAGGATTGCGGTGTGTGCACCATACATCGCCAGAGCTGGGACATCTGAGTGCTCTGTGGGGAATTCATAATATGCTAAAGAGATTTGTGAACAGCCCTCAAACCTCTTCCTAATGGCAGCTGCAGTGGGTGTTAAGTGTCTGAAGATGCTTAATTATTTGGTGATTTTTATTGATTTGTGTTGTTATTGCTTAACATCGCTCTGCAGTGACAAGGCATCTCTTTTCTACCGATCGGCAAGTGGTTTCCAGCCACTTGGTAATTGCGCTACGCCACTCTGATAGGTACACCATTTTGTTGGGCTACTGGGAGGCTGATGTGGTTTGCTCAAGATTACTCACAGCCTGAAGAGCGAGGCTCAGGGGGCTTCAGGCCTTGTGGCCGCTGACGGCTGCTGCACACGTTCCTGAGCCGAATCCAAACCTGCTGACTCCCCGTCACCTGCTGCATGTAAAAATAGCCTTGGGAAGGATTTCTTTTGACTTGCAATTTCAGAGCGAACCTGCCCACGAAAGCACGTCGGTTTTCTGGATCACTTAGCGCGAGGCCTATTTACCATAAATCACTGGGTGCCGCTTCCAAGTCCTACAGCTGGGAACCCTAAAGCGTGTCCTGGTTGCAGGGCACAGCAGAGGTCTGAAATGCCTTTTTAGGTGTTGGTTTCCTTCAGTTTCCAGGAGAGAAGCTGTGTTGTGCCCTGGTTTATCCCATCCTCTGCACGGCAGAGGGTGTGCCCCTGAGCACACCTGCCCTGCATGTAGTTGAGGCAACACTGTAATTTAATATACTTCATGATCAGCATTTTAAGAGTTTGAATTTGCTATTTCTCCATTATGTAATTACATAATAATAATAATTTAACTAACACAATGTACGTGGAGTTTTGCTGTTGCTTCTTATGTAAATCAGAGATATTTAGCAATATGTTACAAAACGGGTACTTGTATTTCAGAGTGAGATGTAAGAGCTTACTTTGATTCAGAAAAAATAAAAAGCAGCTGTTGGAAAAACCTATTTTATGAAGAACTACTTAGTTATAAGTCTTCATCCTGTGGCTCATTCACTAAGATGGAAACTGCAGCGCTTCAAGGTGTTTAAATTAAAACAAACACACCCCAGTATTTTCTGCCTTTTTTAGAGATATTTAGATACTTAATTTAGATTCAAAAAATGAACTGGCATACAAGTGATGAATTTGAGGCTGAATTTAGATAACGTAACACGATTCACTAACAAAACATTGAGGAAATAGCTAATCTTTAGGTACAAAAGAACATTTATTTTGGTTGTTAATCTGCTCATAAGAAGAAGATACTATCTGTATTTAAAGTACCCTCCAGAAGAATTAAGAATAAATTTAAAGTCAAAGTTACATATCAGAATGCGTCAGATACATTGACTTCTACTAAACTGTAACACATGCTGCTCATTCCTGTTAACATACGTGATATTTTTGTTATCTATCAAGTAAATTAATTTATCCTCTTTGTTCCAAAAATAGTTCACCTGCATACAATATGGCTCAGAAGAGCAGGAGCTGAGAGAGACCACATCGCTGTGATTAGTAGCAATGGGTCACACTGACACATTTAAGCCTGGAGTCAATAAAACCTAGACTTACTCTGGGTGGGCTTGGCTAAGAGGAGGCCATTAGTTGTCATAAGTGGGTTTTGGGGGCTGTACACTGTGGCCCCCCAAAAGCATATCCCGGGTCTATAGCTGGGGCTGGGTACATGGCACTTTCTCAGTGGTGGCGATGCCAGCTGAAGGGGGTCTCTCCAAGCTCCTGCTGTCCCTCCCCGCAGTGATTTGCCATCCCTGCCATCGTGCTGGTGTGTTTGTGGGATTGCACTCCGAGACAGACATCCAGAGGAATAAGCACCCCCTCTGGCTTTCCTGAAAGCGTGAGTTTTAACCCACATTGCCTTGAGTGATACGGTGTATGGTGCAACTCCCAAGCACATGTCTCAGCTCAGCTGAGAAGACTGATGACCGTGGTATAAAGAGGAAAGGGGCAGTGACACCCGCAGAGGCAGACTGGCTGAGCAGCCTCCCAAGTGCCGGCGTGGGGTAACCGTCCTCGGCGGCCGGCTAGCGGGGAGGCTGCAGCCCCGAGCTGCGGCTCTCGCTTCCTACTGAGTCATCGCATGACTTCAGATAAGCTGTGTGCGTTATCGTGCCTCAGCCTGCCATCTGCAAATCACTGATAACAAAACTGAAATCATTCAGAAGAATGTAGCAAGGCTTAATTGGGGTTTGTATTATGTTTTGGACTCCTTACATGCTACAGTAGTGCCGCGTTTAAGGTGGCGTTGTTACGGAGCGTGTTGCTCCCAGTGCCGTCTTCCTTTAATAGTCTCTACAAACTCACTCTCTTCCTACTTCCATTATCAGTGCTTGGCTTTGGTGTCATTGTATTGCTTGGACACCTTCTAATTTAAATTTCATATTTTGATTCCTGGGTGATAACTTCAAACACCAATTTTCTTCTGCTACGCTATGCAGCCTTTTTCTCATTTTAATGAAACCTAGCAACCGTAATGTAAATTGGAAATAACTACAGCCCATTAGACTATTGAAATCCCTGAAGATCTGAATTATTCACTATTAACAGAACTTGTATAATTATAGGTTAAGATATCACTTAGGCATTTAGCATACATCAGCTCCACTGTTAATTTTTAGCTCTTGATCTGTATTAGTAACCTCAGCTTGCTAAATTAAAGGATATGCCTCCAATTAGCCTAAATTTAACATTCAGGAACACATCTCTGGTGAGATGATGCTTATAAGTTTAGAACATCCAGGCAATTTCAGCCGAGCTTCTGAGGCTCTGTCACAAGTGGAAGAGAAAACATTTTCTTATAAACACTTCCATGACTTTCACAGCCGCAGAAGCAAAAGGACAAAGCTGCATTTTGCAGAAGGTCCAAAGCCAAGAGGGTCACAGGCACTGCAGTGCTCTGCCCCTGTAGGCACCCCCAAAAAGACCTGTACCCAGGGCAGAGGCAGTTGGGGCATTGAAAGCAAAATACTGATACCGGAGCTGAGTCAGGCAACAAGAAAATACTGAGATATGTGTGAAGAGAGAGAGAGATGATACGGTTAAGAAAAAAAAAACCACCACAAAACAACCATTGAAAAAAAAAATCTTAGTTTTCCAAAGAACTTTGCTGATGTTTACCACAGCAGGTCTGGGTTGGATGCAGAAATCAGGGCACCTGCAGGATGCATGGGGCTTTCAGAGTTTGGTGACTTGCAAACAACATTTTTCATGGGCAGGTTTTGGATTTAAGCAGTGTAAATCCCTCATTTGAAGCTGAGCTCCACTTTGGGGCTGTCCTCAGGAATTAAAAAAAAAAAAAAAAAAAAAAAAAACCCAAAAAACCATAAACTTTCTTCTTTCTAATTAAATGACCAGAAAAGTTCATGTAACAGGTACTGAAAATGTCATATAGACACCCGTTAAAATATGAGTGCTTCCTAACTGGAATAAACTTTAATGGCCAGTTAGTGATCCTGACAGCAGGCGTCCAACAGCGCTGGGCAGTTTTAACTCTTTCCTGGGGGCCAGAAACACCACTGCAATTCCTTTGATTAAGTTTCAGCATTCTTTCTTCTTCCGAGAGCTGTAGGCTGACTTTCTGTTTGCTAAAGTATATATTTGCTCTTCTGTTTTCTCTCCTATTCCACTAGGAAAAGATTCCCAGGAATCATCTGAATATTTTTTTATACTGTTTGATACCTGCCTTAGCTGATTAGCTCACTGTGAATAAGCCTAGGTAATCCCGCTTCTGCTTGTGGCAAGCCCTTTTAAAAGATGTAGCTTGGAAATGGTTCAGGCTTTTGTGCAGGTGGGTATGAGTCTGTCACCACAGGCTGGTCAGAAGTTGGACTGGGAGCTTAAAGCTTTTTGGTCTTGGCCAGCACTGAGAAAAAGCACAGCTTTTGTCAGAATCCTCTCATATATGCATAAATTCAATAAAATAAATTTCAGTAAGCATCAGTGAGCTTATTAGTGAAGAGAAATGCTCCACTGTATAATTGTGTCATAATTCAAGAAATGGTTGCTAATATTGCTATGGAGTGTCTCCATAGGAAAGCTCTGGGCGGTAAGAAATCCTCTTGCTGGGAAATCTTCTTATAAACTTATAATGGCAACCATTACAGAGAAGGGAGAAAGCACTAAACTGGAAAATGTTATTAGAAATTGTAGGAGAATCCAAATTACTCAAAGCTTAGACGTGACTCTCGTACAGAGAGTCGCAAAATCTTGTTGCGAAGTATGGGTTTTATTTGAAACAATCAGGATCAAAAGATTACATGACTAATACCTGACTTTGCTGTACCCAGAACAAATAAAAGAAAGAGAAGCATTTTCAGTTCACAGCACACCAAGGATTTTTCCAGCTTTCTTTCATCTAGGAAACTGAACTCTATCATATAAACCCTTTTGTCATGTAAAACAGTCACTGTACTGCGTATAACTTTATAGCTAGACCTCCAGAAATATGTAGGTGCCTCAGAACAGTTCCTTCTTGTGATGCCAGATTCCAAAACCACAGTGCCCTTAGTCGCCCTATGAGCCCCTGAGTGAAGGCTGCAGTTAGTAAATCTTAGCTTTGTTACATCCTCCGTGTGCTTGCCATCCCTTGGTTATCTCTGAACCCTTGCAGATTTCTCTTTAAAGCTGCTAAATGTTTAAGGACTTTGGATTGCTGTCATCTACTCTGGAATTTTACCTTTAATTACTTAGAACAAAGACTTTTCCCACTCTAATTAAACACCTTTTGCCTCAAGTGTAGACTATCTGCGTCTTTACATCATCATTTACTTTCAAGAATTTAAAAGCATTTTCCCTCGCACGCTCCACTCCGGATGAGTTGCTGGTGACACCAGTCATACATTTAGCTCTCCTCTCTCATTAAGCCTGTCAATTTCCAAAGTACTCATGAAACAAGATCTTAACAGATTTTTCTTTTTTTCTTCTTGCCCTTTTCAACCCAGATACCAGAAAAAGTACAAAATAGGTGTTTCCATGTCTGATTAGGTTTTTTGTTACAAGGTGGGGAGAGGGGGTGGAGGGTGGAAGGCATAAATGTAGAACTCGTTAAAATAGCGATGGCAACAATCACAAATACAATGGGCTGTGCAAGCTCTACTGCTCAGATGCTCTAATCCTTTAAATTTGTCCTTCTGTCCACAGCCTTCCCACAGGCATAAGGTCCTTCCTTCGGGCATAAGGTCTGCACTGAGAATTGGAAGAATGAGCCAAGCTATCAATGACCCGAGCCAGTAACATGGCCTGACACAGCATCACACAGATGCAGCCCCGCCATGCCAGCCTGGCCTCAGATGAGCAGAAACATTTCCCGTGGCTGGCCATGGCAGCTAGAGCCTGCAGCTGTACCGCACGAAGGAGAACCTGCTCTAAGCAGGGCACAGCCTGCCTGGTGCCCACTTCGCATCTCACGCTGTCTTCTTAAGTCCCTTTATGTCCCACCTGTACCCATACACAGAAAAGAGGAGATGCGAGCTGGCACAAGCCACCTAGGGAAGTGTGAGAAGGAGCCGTATGAATGTGTAAGTGAAAGCAGGACATGGACTAATTTTTTGCATGTTTTGTACTTCCCAGGGTGTTGCTTTTCTCGTTATACCCCTCTCCAGTAGCGGGTGAACTGCACCAGTGCAGTCTTTCTCTGAAGCAGCAGGCCAGATGGGCTGGCATCCTGCTGCTGACTTCTAAACCGAGCGAGAGTCGGACCCTGTGTGCAGCTGGAGAAGGGGAGGCTTTGGAATATAAATTATGCTTTGTTAAGTGGTTAGAAGACCTACTGACTTAAATAAGCACCTAACTCCTGTTTACACTTGAAAGTTTTGTCATGCTGGTGTAGTTATGCCAGCAAACTCCTCCTACATAATGAGAGTGCTTTTTGCCTGTAAAACACGTTCCAGTTTAGCAAGCGATATAAACCATAACATCAAAACCAAAACCACTTTTTTTTTTTGTCTCTACGCTAGGGCTTTTTTTGAAGTAGTAATGTCATGAAAATCACCCTATGCAACACAAAACCTTTAAGTGTAAACCAAAATCTTAAACCTTGTCTGCCTGGCCAGATGTTACTGCGCCTCACTGCAGTTACGGAAAAATTGAGGTAGATTTGTTAGAATGTGCTGACCACAAGTGAGCAGTCAGCAGAGACAAAGTTAATTCCCATTCAGCATCGTATTAACTGACCATGAGGCTCTTGTGGTATCATCTAATTTGATTTTTGCATAGTTGTGGTTGAACAGGGACCATTCAATCTGCCTTAAACTATATCAGATTAAGAGGGCCAGGGCGAAATTTGCTTTATTTCAACTTATTTTTCACTAGCTTTACTTACACATTTCTCCCAACACAGAATATTTTGGTTTCCATTTCAGTAAGTGCATTGAGTCATTTTTTTTCCTTTTAGGATTTTCATATTAGTTTTCCATTTTTTTGTACCATAAACTGTAAACATATCCAAGATACCAAGGAGAAAACATCGTCTGTCGCTTTGATGACATCCAATGACTACCTCATTGGATCTTTAAATATAGACTCCTTAAAATTTTTTGAATCGTTTTAAATTATTTGCAAGAATTAACATAGATTATCAATACAAATGACATTAATATATGTTCTTAGCCGAGTATCACTTTCTAAAGGATGTCATTAGCCACACTTAGATTAGTTTTCCCCAGTAGAGCATAATTCAGTCTTGCGTTTCTAATAGTCTGCCGCATTTTAATTATTTTTCTTCCACACCAGTGTTGCTAGGTTTCCTCAAAAATGCAAATACTGCCCTTCAGAAAACAATGACACGCGTTTCGAAAATTGGCAAGGCTAAGACCTGAAGAAGTCACAAAAAGTTACTTTTTAGATCACATAAGAAAACAAAGCTACCTGACGTGTACGGTGTGAATTTCTCCCACTGCAAACCCGAAGTCCATCAGCTAGTGAAGGACCTGGAACCAGATTTGCCCTGGAATCAGTCACAGTTTGTTATGGAATTCAGAGGAAACATCTTCTGGCCCCTACTAAAGAAAGACGAAGCCTCATTTCTCTCTGAGTGGGAAGTAATTCTGCAGTGTGATGTGGACCCGTTCGATCAGCTCTGCTTATTTTGCAGATCTTGAGAACGCCTGTCGTCACGCTCTCAGTACCAGCTCAGCCTGGGATGGCTGAACGGTTTGTTAGCAAGAGCCAAAGCAGAAAACGCACAACACTACATCCTGGTGATACTGCTGGCAAATGTGACTAGACAATGTAATTATCCCAGGGGAAATTGAATTAGGGCATTGCATCTTGATTACAAGAAAACACCAGGGGATTCGTGCTTGCCATAGGTGGGGTTTGTGCCTCATCCCAGGCAGTACTATCGCTCATTGCATGTTTATACAGCGCCTGGCAAAGAGAGCGGGGCATGTTACGTGGCCTCTGGAGGACAATACATGACAGTAATCCTCAGAAAGCTCACCTCCACCACCACTGAAAGCTACAAAGAAAAACTTACAGGCCGAACCAGGGACCCTTCCTGCAGCAGGGCCTTGGAACATGCTGTTGTTCATGGGGGATGCAGTGGCTGATGTTTTCAGAAGACTAAGAGAGGTCAGATGTTTGGATATATTTTAGTATTGGGTTTTTTAACTGCAAGAACAGTAAGGGACCAGTGACTGCTATTCCACTTCAGGCCACAGAGCCTCATATTAAAATAATGAAATTCTTGCTTCACTACTCAAGCAAACAAACCCAGGAGCATTTTTCTGAAAACAAACAGAAGTGATGCAAATGCAATTTTAATGCTGGCACTCAGCCTACATGTGTACTGCACCCATTGTTTTTCCTTTGGTGGCAGCCTGGAAGCAAAAAATATATATATATTTATAGGCCTACATGGATGTTTAAGGTCAGTCCTGCCAGGCTAACAGTAGGGCTTTCTCCAACCCTCTGTTTACTGTCTATCAGGGCCAACAACATCACCACAGGAGAATATAATCTCTTCTTTGCTATAAGTGTTTGCTGTTATCCTCTGCAGCAGCAATTGATTGCCCAGTAGAGATAATAATAAATAACACCCATAGCAGTGATATAATACACCTGCAATTTTCCAAGAGAGGACATAAAGAACGATGCCTGTGAAAAGCAGAAACTTTCTTTGTGAAAGAATACTGTGTAATTTTGTTAAATAACCTTAAAAAATACCATTTAGGTGAAGGAGTGGGAACTTGGCGATTCAAAGGATTCATTAGTGGCTACGTATCTTTTACCTCCAGGTTAGCAGCAACCGAAAGCTGTTACTACCTGCCAGCCAAGGGGGGAAGAGGTGGTAGTGCCTCCCTCTCAGGTTTCTCATGGACAGCTGACCACAACACAAAGGCCCAAGACTGAACAATGTACACAGATTAATCATCTCTTGCAACTCTGATGTGGGAATAATCCCTTTCGGTCGGTGAGGCAAAGCAGTTGCCCTGCACGGGAAGCTGGTCTTGCTGTTGCCCATTCTGTGACTATCATACAAAAAACAAGCACAGGCAGAGCTGCAGCCAGTCCACACTGTCAGTTTGGGTCATTGCTTTTGGCATAATAACCACCCCTTGTGCTGCAGAGAAGTCAGCCCAACAGGGCTTACAAACATTGATGTCAGCCTGAAGATTTCTATGGGCACTACATATATTTCTCAAATATGGCTACTGGAGATCAATTGTCCCATCCTTCAAATGCGCTTCTCAAATTAATTACATCTGACTTTTTCCACTCTGTTACCATACTAGATTTCAAGCTTCCACATTAATTTTACGGCACATAGGAGCAAAACACACAGGCTTATATTTTTTTGCATTTCTTGCTGGAAAAGCACTGTTCAAGTTGGGAATCCTTTCTCTTTTTTTCTGTGCATGCATTCATTAATCCAGTCTTGAATTCCAATATATTTGTCCTTCTCAACCTTTGGTAGATATGAACAGGATGTACCATGGTACTCACAGAATTCCTATTTCACTGCAGACTTGTGACTTGCTTCTGTAAGTCACATAACCACTTCTCTTGCTAGTGTAAGGTATGTTTCCCCAAAAAATATCATACCAGATATTAATTGTATTAAACTCTAAGACAAAAACATAAGTAGTACTCCCATCGTTTCATGCTACGAGACACAGACAAAACACCTTGCTTAAGAATCTTGAAGGAAGAAGCACAGGTGCAGTCTTGCTGCATAATAAACGCCACTTCTACTGCTCCATGGCACACGAACAGCAACAGACTTTGTGATTAATGAAATTAACTAATTAAAACCTTTGCCAACCTGATTTGAGTATTTAGTTAGTCAAATCAGTTGTTTACTTCCCATATGACAAAGCAACAGGGGTTACTACAAGTAATTAGAAGCAATAGTAAATAATTTGGAGAGTATGGGCTTTACAAATGTTCCTTGAATGTTTGAACAATAGATTAAAACTCCTCCAAATGTGAGTAAACCTCCGTGTTTCTCTGCCCTGGGTTTCTGGATGTGAGCCGTAATGCCCTGATGATTCAGGTCTGCTCCAGTGTGGGTGAGAGGAGGGGACACGAAACCAGCGAGACCAGGGCTGCCAGCCAAACTCTCCGCTCGCGGCACACCTCTGAAGCAGGCGGGGGTGTTTTCAGTGCTGTAGGGCACCCAGAGACAAGCTGGGGGAAGAGCTTGGGCAAGCGGAGGATTTGCATCTCCCCACGGACGGCGTGGCGTGACAACAGAGGCCTGACGTGTCCCACAGCTCAAGGCTGGCTTATGGTCCATGCTGTGATCGGCCTGAGCAGCAAAAGTCAGAGTGCTGAACAGAACCTTTACGTATCCTTAATCAAGCTGATCCAGCACCCCTTTTCCTTCTCTTTGGAGGAGAGGTATAGGTAGGAGCCTATCGGTCTACTGACTTCGATGTCAACTAATGTGACTGCTCACACTTAACCTCCCAAAAGTTTCTGTGCTGCTGACTACTCTACTTTCCCAGCAGCTTGGCAGCCTGGGCTCCTGATGGAGGATTTACTCAAGAAAGGTACATTTTTCCCATGCTCACTAGCAACTCTGGCTTCACGGTGGACCAAATACATACCTTGTGTATTTTAAGAAGATTTGGTGCTTTTGCCTAGAGTTGTGAATAAAACTGGCTGAAACACAGAACTGACCTTGGCTTCAAGGAGGAAAGAAGGTTCACTCAAGTAAAAGTTTGACGATCGTAGTGCAGAGGAAAGTAAATTTTGCCCGGGTTGAATTTCAGCTTGGAAGAAAGGCAAATCAAAAACATGCATAGACGTGAAGAATAATTCCACAAACTAAGAATAGATACTTTATCAGATAAGCATTAACATCAATTTTTATTATCCAGTTTCATTTGGTGCCAACAGATTCTGTTAAGGTTAGTTCTGAACCCCTGGACAAAGTTGTTTTAGTCATCTGTCTCTTTTTTAGCCACTGAGACTACAACGAGGAGGACAAAGGAGGGATTTTGGGGGCACAGCAGCTCACGACTGAAGAGCCTACAGTTCTCCAAGGGGACTGAGAGAAGGGCAGGTCCCTGGAGAAGCAAAGGTATCTCCAGTCGCCTGTTGGGGGGGGCCTGAGGTGGAGGAAGAACATGTCTGCCTTTCAAGGCTTAGTGTGAAGACAAGAGTCTTACAGCCAGGACCAGGGTCCTAGCTGCAGCATTGCCATAAAGTACATGTGAAAAAATAACAGGAATAGTGGGGAATGTACGTGGGGATTAAGGAGGGAGGGCTGTGATATCATTCTGATGAGCTTGTCACATTATTCTGTTTTTTTCTTTGCTCATTTCCTGAAGTTCTCTACTGTTTTTCTATCTCCCTTTCTCATTCACATTGTGTTTGAGAAAGCATTCGTTTCCGTGGACTTCAGTGGGCTTTGGCCCCAGCCCTGCAATACATTTGTGTCTTTACTATTTTAAACATACTTGCTTTGCAATCTTTGCGCCATGTTTTGCTTTGTCAGATCAAACAACGACAAAATCTGATCACTTGGTCAAACAATCCAGTGAAGGGCTATTACTCACCAGAACTAGCGTGCCAGCTCAGCTTTGTAGTCCTTTTAAAAGCTGGGTTCCTTTAGCCACAGGTGATCACTGCTATGACGATACTTCCTGAGTGGCGATCCCTGTATTCCTACCGCTCTGTCCCTTGCCCACAGGAGCCCGCAGCCCCAGAGCGCTGACACCGTTAGTGGAGTTTGGTTTAAGGCTCACCAAAGCCCCTTTAACTTTCAGCAAGGAAGAGGTGGGGGTTTTCCCCCCTCCTGATTTAACCTAGCAGGTAACCATAAAGAAGCAGAGGAGGAAGAGTGACTCAAGAGTAAGTTTCTGTGCAGCAAACACTCGCAGATTGTTAAATGGATATGCCGGGATTATTGGTCTGAAGATAAAGTTGGCATAAGGAAACAATATCCATTACAGTGTGGCAAACAGTTAAGTTTCAAAAAATGCAGAGAACCTTGCTCTTTTATATAAACAAGGCCAGTCTAGCCTCAGACCCATGAGCTTGAAAAACATCTGAGGTTGAAGCAGATAGCAAGTCCCTCAGATGGTGCTTTGGACAAAGACATTTCATCAGTGATTAAACTAGAAGAATATCGTGTTTCTTTTTCTAGTCGGTACTAAAATACTGCATGCACCTTTAGAAACCAAAATTGCCTGAATTTCAGAGAAGGTCAGTGCCCACAGCTGTAACATCTTTGCTGTTGCTGTAGCTCTGCCAAAGAAGGCTTACCAGCGGAGGTCAGGGAGCGCTCCAGCTCAGTAGTTCTCAAGCTAGGAGTATACTAAATGCATGGGGATTTTGATACCCCTTCATATTTCCCTTCCCCATTCCTCTTCTTATTAGCCTTGGCATTAAAAAGCATCTGAACCCCACAGAACTTGTTACCTCGGTCTTCAGAACAAAATGCACCCAGCCCCCACGAACCCCGAGGAACAGGATTCATTCCCTCCCCAGTGACAACACTCCTGAAGTCAGGTTCTTGAGGATGTTGGGAGAAACACAAAACTCCACGACAGCAAGGACACCACAACAAGCAGGGGAAGGCAGGTCAGCAGCGGCAAATGACTCTCGTGCCTGTAACAATTCCTCCTAACTGTGCCTGCACATCTGTCGTGCCGTCTCTCTCTACATCCGCTGGCAGCTTTATAAATATCTGGGACACTAAGCAGATTTTCTCTTCAAAACCTGCGGCCCAGATTCTTAAGACGACATTACAGTCCCTAATGAAAGGGCAGAGAGGACTGTCGTGTGTGCACACGTTCATGTGTTTGAAAAGCAGAGCTGGTCAGCTAAATTGACACCTTTGCATGAGAATTGGAGGAAATTTGTCTGTGAGCAGAAGAACCCACAGATCTATTGTTCTTCTGGCCAGCAGCTGCCCTGCATTCAGCACACCTTACGCTGGCTAATTCTGCCCAGAGTGTAAGTAGCACAAGTTAGGGGAAGCCGAGTCTCCTGTCCCCTGTTAACAAAGATTTCTAATTGTTCAGCCATACAGAGAAGATGACACACTTGGGCGTTTCCAAACCCCAGTCTTACACTGGCTGCTGGGGTTTCTGAAGAGCATCTTTTTTGCCTTAGAACAGAGCCCCAAACAGTCAGAGACTGTGCAGGGGGGGGATCACGTACAGAGCTTTTAGTCTTGACCATCTGTCAAAAATAACATCACCCAGCACTGACTTGAGGCACCAGTAGAGCTTCCACGTGACTTCAGAGCCCGGCGCTGCTCTTACTCAACCCACCCAACACAAGTCAACTGATTGCATTTAGGAGTTTGCTGTAGGCCTGTAATTTATTATGCTGTCACCTCGGGAAGACGCATTGTTGAAGAAGAGTGACATAGTTCTTCCTTTATAATTTATTGTCCCAATAAAATTAATCACCCAACCTCCAGCTCCTAGAAAACTCCACAGAGGAAATAGAATTCTAAAGACTATCCATTCTTACCAGTGGCAAGTGGAGTGAGAAGTGAATCATGGCACAGGCCTTGATGCAAAATACAAATGACCTTGGAGTGACGATCAAACTTTAAAGATTCATGTTCCTCAGAAAACATCACGATGAGTAGTTGGAAAAGGCTGCATTGATTTGGAAGCAACATTTTTGTTCTAACATAGTTTGCAGTTGTTCCAGGATGCAAGAAGTCTATGCAAGGCAGCTGTGGTCTAAATAAGGGAGACGTACAGTTACATGCTGATGATTGCTGTCACATGAGTAACAACACAGAAAATCCAATCCAGCATTTGCTGTGAGTATGGCACAAGTTAAAACACCACCTCCCAAGAAAGACCACCACACCATGGCATGATCTTACCCAGAACAGCAGGAGAAGTCTCAAAACAGAAAGGCAGGATACACAAGATACACAATTGCTCTGCAGACTCAGAGCACCACTCCAACACCACAGCTATGGCAAGGAATCAAGTAAAAGGGCAGGAGATTATGAAGAGTCTTAGGCCCATGGGCAGAGCCATGAATGACTGCTAGGGTGGTTTGGTCTCAGCCCTCCATGAAGCTCCCTTCCATGGAGGGTTAGGTCTGCTGAGACCTGGGAGGACCCCACACTCCCCTTCCCACAGTATTAACATCACTTGGCACAGAAGGCACACTGTGCAACTCAACAGGGAAGCGGTGGCATCGCCAAGCAGTTTCTCCCATTGCTCCATCGGGCAGTGGTGCACTTTACAAACACTTATGTGCGAGTTCCTTCTGATATGGATTTTACTATTTCATTCAAGAGTGAGGAAAGTAAGATACAGAAACTCATCAGCCTTAAAGTTTTCTAGTGCCTCACAGTTAGTGTGAAGGGGTTTTGAAGAAGAAAAAAATTAAAAAAACCAACAATGCCAGGAATTTGAAATCCCACTATCTACTGGCTCCAAGTCCATACCAGCCCTATAAGAGAAAACCGGAGGCTATTCAGTTGAGTGAATAGGGAATATAATTGTCCGGATTCTTTAGAGGTTATGCAGAAATCAATAGCACCATCCTAACTTGGCCACTGATTTGGTATGGTTAGGTCACTTAAACTCTCCATTCTCCCTTATTTCTGCCCATAAAGCAAAGACAATTCTAATGACTGCTCTTAATGCAGAAATACCAGAGGATTTAACGAGCTAATGTTTTTCCAGCACTGGAAGCATGTAAAGTACTTTGCAAGTGCTGAATGTTATCACCAGCACTGGTGGACAGCACGAGTGCCAGCACTTATAGCTAAGGAGGAGATAGGAAAAAGCTGATTCATCAGAGATGGAACCAACACTGAAACAGGTTCAATCTTTCCAAGCCAGTTGTGACGTCACAACCACGTGTTCCAGCACTTGCTTACAGCCCCAGACGTGGTAGAGTCACAGAAGCTATTCACTGCTTTTCACAATCAGGAGGGCAATTCCCCCATCTCCACAAACACCTCTCTGTCACTCCTGCTGGGTCTTCACACCCAACTCGCCATTGTGACTTTTTAAATCTTGATGCCAGGGACAATGAATTAGTGCAGATGTCTTAGGGAGGAGAGATTTTCAGATTTGGTTGATAAATGCTGTGCCTCAGGCAGGGCTGGTTTCCCATAGCAAATTAACAGAGGAAAGCTACCCAAAATGATTACAGAAATACAGGGTAAGAAACTTGAGTAGCATAAACGTAACTTCAGTTGGCCTGGGATGACTTATACTGTGAGGGTCTGGACATAAACTAAGAGGAAGCTTGCCAACAGAGCTCTTCTTCAGCAACTGTGTGTCTGAGAGGAGCCAGTGCAATCCCAAGTAATTTCCTCTATTAAACCCTCTCTTCCAGCTCAGGAGTTCCTTCCTTTTACAGCAGCACTGGGAAAATGTATCCGGCAGCATGAGACCCGGTTGTAAAAGTAATTTAACTACCCAGATCCATGATTGGTATTTCAATTTGTGCACTCTCCTTATCAAAGAAGCTCAAGACCCAGCTCAATCCATACAGAAGCCATCAGAGCTGACACTTTACCAAAGAACACTGGCTTGCTGAAATCAAGATGCTCTTCAGTAATAAAAACCACAGGGCTTTGCATCTTGCCTGAGACATCAGTGGGCTTCATTCAATGATGAGACACACACTGACCACCAGCATAAACTCAGCACAGCAGGTGCCAGCAGTTAGTCTTGCCCCTGGAGGCATCTTAAATGCATTCATAATTTTAGTCATTTCATTGATTCCGTTAAGATCAGGCTATTGACATGAGCAATCACACACATTTGGTCAAATAAGCTTTTATGGTAACGTTACACCCTGCACTGGAGTTTGCAAAGCAGCACACGCAGCTCCAACACCATCAGCTGCTCCATCTCTACTCGTACAAGTGACCAGACAGACTTTGCTCACCACACTTCTACCTGCACTCTGGTTTGAGTTAATTATGTGTGGTCAATTCCTCTGTGGCTGAAATCCCTTCTGTGTACCACAGTAAGGTGGCAACTGTCACGGGAAGGGGCCCGAGAGAGACAGAAAGAGATGCTAGTGCTCCTCTGCTGCCAGAGCACAGCCCATGTTTATCGTTTGGGTTGTGGTCACTAAAGAGCTGGCGGAATTATATTTTAAATTTTACTTAATTCATGGCAGCATTTGATTTCATTAGGTTTCGAGTTTTGCAGTTTTGTGAGGCTGTGCTGCTGGGACAGTTTTTGTAAGCAGCAGTTACAGTTTTCTGCCAGCCCAAACTATAAACAATGAGCAATTCAAGGCCAAAGTCGCGGCCCGAGAGATAGTCATAGCACCTCTGAGAATCACATAGAGGAGAAAACAATGCAGAAGTAGCTGCATTTTGCCACCGGAGAAGGGAGCGAGAAGATGTAACGAGCTGTGCAGACACCAAGGCCGGAACAGGGCGGGGGAGGAGGTGCCCCAGGTGCCAGAGAGAAAGATGCTCCTGCAGCCCATTGAGAAACCCATGGAAAAGGCCGAGACCCCACCTGCAGCCCGTGGAGGGGCTCCACGCTGGATGGAGCAGGTAGACACACAGAGAAGATGCGGTGACCCTACATTGGAACAAGCCCCTGCCAGCACTTGCAGCCCTGACAAAAAACAAAGACACAGAGATGAGAGAGAGAGAGATTTGCACCGGAACAGGTTTGCTGGGGGAGGCTTATAACCCTGTGGAGAGACATTGTGATAAAGAGATAAAGCCCTGTGGGAAAAGACTCACATTGGAGAAGTTCATGGAGGACTGTCTCCCATGGGTGAGACCCCACGGTGCAGCAGGGGGAGGGTGTGGAATGAATGCCCCCCTGCCCCCACCCTCCCAGCCAAGAGCCAACTTGCAAGGGACTGACCAAAGTCCCCATCTCCCAGTTCCTGTCCCCCTGTGCTGCGATCAAGGGTAAGAATGGAGTGAAATCATGACTAGAGTGAAGTCTGCTAAGAAGGGAGCCATGGGGGAGGTAGAGGTGTTTTAAGATCTGGAAAACAGCTCATGAAGAAGTAATTGTGAACCCTATTTTTCCCAGTCCCTGTCCCCCTGTACTGCGAATGGGGGGGAAGAAGGGAGCAAAATTCTAACTAAAGTCTGCTAAGAAGGGAGTGGTGGGGGGGAAAGTGTTTTAAGATCTGGTTGTGTTTGTTTTAAGATCTGGTCACGCTCCTGACTCTGGTTTTACTGTTCTTTGTAGTGTTAGTGTAATATATTAGGTAGTTTCTCTCTACTTCACTCTGTGTTGAGTGTGTTTTGCCCACATTGTTGATGACAGAATGATCTCTCCCTGTCCTTATTTTGACTCCTGAGCCTCTTAATATATATTTTCTCCCATGTCCAACTAAGAAGGGGACTAATAGACTGACTTTGGTGGGCATCTGGCCTCCAGCCAGGGCTAAACCACCACAAGAGTTTTCATAGGAAAACATAGGGTTAAATGAGCTGAGAAAAAAAAAATAGAGCACATGCAGAAAAGGTATCCTGTAGTAACCTTTCAGCACCGTTTCCAGGCACAGTGTTTTTCCGATTGCAAACCAACTCTGTATTTCTGATTATAGACAACCTCCATACCCACATCAGGGCAGGGTGACATGACGTGAGTCCAACACAGTAACATAAAGGAACTGATCTGCTCCCATCTTTCCTGCCACCGGCCACGAGAGCCATTTACTTAAAAGCAACTTTGGAATATAAGTATCTTGACCTCAAGTACTTTGAGCCATCTCCAGGCAACCTCCTTGCAGGATCAGGTGAGTATAGCCCCATCTCCACCATGACATGATGAATAATGTTATTTGATCTCAGTCTTTTTATCTTTTTCAATGCTTTTGTCTCTTTTGCCTACTTCTCCTGTTACCTGGCGTGCAATATGCTCCTTAAGAGGTCCGGCGTGCATTGTCTGAGGGAAACAGCAATTAATTATTAAACCTGTGTCTGTAACAGCCTTCCAGGTGTTGTGACAATCTGTAAGGTAAGCGCCGATGTTTATCACGGTAACGCAGCACTACGGCATGGCACATGGTAACCCAACTGCCGCACAAGCCCTTTCACAGTTTTGTTTTTCTTGTTTTTGGAACTATTGGTCTGTGGTTGAACCCTCCCTCTGGCCTGCTTCTGGGCAGGCATGTGCCACTGGGCAAAACCTCACCATGATTTTAGTACCGCGCTTACCACCTTTGCTGTGTAAGCAAATCCTTGAGCCGCATTTAGATCCGTTACCTGCCATTTGGAGGCCAGCGGGTTTCTTGCAGAATTACACATGCCTACGTGTCATCTGTCTGCTTTTAAGGTTGTCCCCAGGAGGGGAAAATGGGGTGGGGGAAATGGGGTGGAGGATCTGGTGCTGGCAAAACCCCCAAAAATGGCAGGGTAAGATTTTTTTGTCAGATGAACATTTGGTGGTTACATGTCCTGAGGTTCACAGAGAAGGCAGCTAAAACCCAACAGAACTGTGTCAGCTTGGTGGACACTGGTGATGCAGCATCAGAGTTGCCTTTCATTCCTAGCAGAAACAATTAAGAAAAGGCTCAAAAGAGCATTTGGGCTGTCATGCAGCCATTTGAAATGGAACATGCAAATTTAGAATACTGAACAAGACATTCAAAGGCAGAGAAATCTATGGAGAAGCACCAAAACCAGCACGATAACAGAAAAGCGCTGCCCTGAAAACAGATTTATAGATAGGAAACATTCATTAGTACATTCTGCCTTTGTTGCTAGTATTACTACTATTTCATGGTCTATAGTAGCACACTAAAAAACCCTCTCAGGGATCTAAAGTTATTGTCCCACTCCCTGTGCAAGTAACATCCAAAAAGTCAGTAATCCCCCGAGCACTGTAACACAGGAGGCCAGGTTTCTTATGCCTTGGGGTCATTTGCAGGAACAAACTGGGGTACCTTTTTGGCACTTATTAATGCACCTCCTATATGAAATGCTTGGCATCTAATCAGACATGAATTTATCTGTGACATTTCTTTCTGGGATGTGACTTCAAGGCTCCTCTCTGCTCCAGCTAACTGCATACTTGCACAAAACTTGTAGGAATTCAATTAGCTTTGAGCCCACTCTCCATCAGCCAAATTAAATCAACCGGTATATTCAATAGTTATCCGAGGATATACAGAGCACGATCACCTAAAGCCTCATTTCCTGAGGAAACCAGGCTTGCAGTTCCTCAGAGCTAATTACTTGCAATGGATGCACAAAATAAATGTGAAAATGGGAGGAGGAGAATATGGCAGACAGGCCAAAGATCGGCAGTAAGAAAGCAAGCACACTCTTGTGCAAGAAAACACACATTAGTCACGGCCCAATGCTGATAGCTGGCACCAGCCTGGCAAGGCACATAGGGGACAGGTGGGCAGTCAGGTAGGTGTCAAGGTGGAGTGTTGGCCCAGGTCTTCTCATATGACTAAGGTGGCGTGGAGGGAAGCTCCACTTTTGGAGCTTCAGGAGCAAGAGTGGTTACAGCAAATAAACCAGGATGGGCTGTTTACCCCCAGGTTCAGCTGTGCTGATCCAAGGAGACTGACCTGGCTAATCCCTCAGCAAAGAGGCTCCTGCAAACACTCCTCCTGCTTCAGCCAAAGTTGAGCACGGGGAAGCTTGCATTATAAATCCAGCTTGCTCTGACGTGAGCAGGTTGTGAGGTGCTCCCATGGGCAGATTGAAGGGGCAGGAACATTTTTCACTGCCATAGCTATTTGCAAAAGTGGCATCTGTCCACAAACACCACAGGGAACTGTGTTTTCCGGGGCTTCTTTACGAACGCGCAACACTTGGACTTTCAGTATGGGCAAGGGGAGTCAGCTCTGAGCTGAGACACATTATGTCTGTAGCACTGTCTGTGTGATGGGAGACACCTGGGCTCTCACCACACCTCATGGGTGCACACTGGTGGTTTGGATGGAAAGAAAACCAGAATACAAGGAAGGAAGCTAACTCTGTTGCATGCTTTGGCTGATGTGGGCCTAGTGAGAAGCAGCAGACTACAGGTGCCGATGGCAGGATACATAGACCATGTCAACAAAGGAAAGTAGGAGGCAGGAATACCAGGAAATACCAGGTTCTGCACAGCCAGGACTACTCACCAGCGCACTGTTTCACATATCCATAAGGCAATGTCAGGTTTTACATTTGGTCATTTGGAGACAAGCCTGGAATAGATCAATGCGAGAATTATTAGCTGAAGCTGTGACGAATCAGACATATGCTCTGCCTCTAGAAAGCCTTCTGCTCTTCCCTCTCTACCTGCATCAAGAGCAGGAGATGTGACAGACCGACTTATCAGCTCTCTCTGTTTTCCAGTTCTCTGCTGGCAGAACTACCTTGTTCCAGGAGGTTTTTTCCACTGGCTAAGCCTGGCATTTTAAGGCCCACGAAGGCTTGAAAGCTACTTACAGATTGCAAAGTGACCTTTTTTAGACTTCAGACTCAGAGACTGACTCATGTGAACTGAGAGACCCTGTACAGAGAGCAAATTCTCCTTCATATTTCAGGACTGTCACAGTCGTTAGTTATAAATAATAAATGTCACATGGCCTGCAGAATATATATCCAACCTATCTGTGGCTGCTCGATGCTCGCGATAAGCTTTTTATCTCGAAAGACTTTTCGTCTCAACCAGCACCTGCAGCCCTTGACCTCAAGACCACCTATGGGAGAAGGGAAGGAGAAGGCTATGTACCATACATCATACTCTTAAACACAAAGACAAGAGACAGGGTAAGCAAAGACAAGAACCTAGGAGGAACGAGGATGGACTCATGCATGCAGCACCCATCGTGGTGGCAGTGCTTTGCAGAAAGGCTCTGCTTGCCAGATACTGGTTACCAGATGTCAGGCAGGAATATTTACCCAGGATTGCTCCCTCCAAACTCCATCCTTACCATCTGGCCCACAGCTCTGCTCCCATTCCCCAGGAAAGGCGAGGCAGGAGGTAGTTCCCCACTCTTCCCAGCTGAGCCCCACTGCTGCTTGCCATGCAGGTCTGCAAGGCGGGCAGGGGATACATAGCTTGGCTCCCTGCCATTCCTCAACTCCTCATCCTTCTCACGAAACTCACATTTCCTACACCCCTGCTGCCACGGCTCAAGCTAAAGCATCGCCTCTGTAGTGGCTGAGTTTGTTTGCTTTCTTTCAGGATGTTTGTTTAATATCTCCTCACTAATGAGTCAGGCTTTTTCTATGATCCACAAGACATCAATATTGCATGTGCTCAGGGAGCCAAGGCACGTATTCTAAGCACCGTGTATTTCAAGCGGCAAGCGTTCTGTTAGTGACAGCAACCAAACAAGCCAGGGAGCAGCCTGAACTTCCAGAGTCAAAGGGAGATCAAAGCACGCAAAGGTTAACTGGAAGAATGCCATGGGAGCCATGGGGCAGGGGGAATTTATGATTTACAAGCATACCAGTAAGACTGCTTTAATCGCTAGATTATGCTAAGTACTTGCAAATTTTAATACAGTAAGCCACTATTTTTTTCCTCCTACTTTAGCATAAAAAACCCCTTCCCTTCTCTAAATATAGAAACACGCAATCATTTTCCTATAAAAGGCTTTACCCCCCCCCCCATCCCACCCAATAGAAGCATTAATATTATAAATAACACCACAGATATCCCTGAGAAAGAGGTGCAGGGGGATGGAGAGGAAGAATTAACCTCTTCTCCCTCTCCCTTCTGTTTCATGCTTCCCATAGCTGTTTGCCTGGAAGCACTTGCCCCATTCACTTCTGCTGACCTCTGGATTATTTCCTCCTCTTCCTGCAAGGAACAAGGTATCACCCTGTACTGACCCACAAGTTGGAGACCCTGGGGTTGTCCTCCAAACAGAGGAATCTTCCAGCCTCCTCCACAGAAGCCCTGTGTACCTTGCTTGCCAAAATGAAGGGGCAGGTGTTGAGGAGCCCCCCAGCTGCATGTCCCCAGGGCCAAGGGCACACCACCCAGAGGGTCTCCCCCCCATCCATGAGCCAGGGGAAGGTGCTGCAGGAGCAAGGCAGCAAGCCTGGTGCAAAGCCTGCTGAAAATGGTACATTAAATATTCTGTTGCACACTTAATTGGTATTTATAGGCACCATTCATCACACAGGTGCTAAACACATTAAATCAAGACTCACTTGAAGACCAGTAGTCTCCCAACCTCCTAAAAACAGCTCAAGAAAAATGAAGTCATTGCACCCTTCACCTAAATCTCCCAGGTTCAAGCAAGTCCCTGACACTCAGGAGGGCTCAGCTTACACTCAGCCACAGCCCCACTGCTGATACCCATCACACAAGCAATCACAGGACACAGGAAACAAGCCCAGGTTGACCTCTGGGGCTATAACAAGCAGGCCTCCCAGTACCCTTACCTTCACAAAAATCAAGATTCAGTAGAGCAACACCAGCACAGAACTAGCCTAGAACAAGCTAGAATCAGCCCCTAAACCTGCAGCAGTTGTAAAACCCAAAACAGAGCACAGAGACACAGCCCCACCTCCAAACCAAAGCAAGCAAGTGACCTCTTGCACTGCTTTTAAACTCTGACCGCCCCGCGGCTCTGACCATAGTTGGGCAAAGCTGGGCTCCCTCGCCTGCCTCGGGCCAGGAGGGAGCCTGGAGCATCAAATGGGAAACATGTGTGAACCACAGACCTTGCTAAACAAGCTGTAAGCAGCATTTTTCCTTCCTGATGCGGTAGCATTTCAGGCAGTGTTAAGAGTGTTTGCAGGAGCACGGCTTCTTGGGTGAATGCTTGCTGGGTCAGCCGGTCACCTGCGTGCAATCTGTGCAGCCGCAGCCGGTGTGCCACGGCCTAGGACGCAGGACAGCAGCAGGCAGTGCTGGCGTGCTGACAGTGCGGCAGGCACCCCCACACCCGGTGGGCAGAGGTGTTGTTACCCTGATCTGGACACTGAGGTCTAAAACGAGTTATTTAACCTCTTGAATTTGGGTGTCTCTGGCTCCCCACATGTGTATTGGCGGTGCCTGGTCCATCAGTGACACTTGCAGAACCTAGGTCCTACTGAGGAGCCGCTCTCAAGAGCAGCAGGGCTTTACTCGCTGAGCTTTACCAGCGCGAGGGTACTAGGAGCGGACACGAGGCCCAGGTTAGTGTGACTGGCTGCAGGAATGCCGCTGCTTGTGGCCTGCACAGCTAACCCACAAGGGCAGGGGAATACTGCACACCATGCAGGGCCGCTGGTTTGCTTACGTGTGCAAGGCCTCCGCTACCAATTTAAGCAGTGTCTGTACCTATCACATAGCAGGGCAAGCTGTGATGCGGTTTGCTTTTTCCTCATTACTGTAATTAAGTTGTATCTCTCCTCCCTCCCCACCCCCTTTTTTGGATTTTGTGTGTGTGTGTGTGTGTGCATTTACTGTTCAGCAGAAAGTCAAACCACAGGCAGCTTTCTTCTGCAGACAAATCCAATTAGTTCAGATTGTGGACAGATTAAGATTTAAGACACCACAGAGATGCCTGGATGGAAATCCTTTGGGTTTGTTAACTCTTGCTCAAAACCACACAAACATGGATGGAGAACAGCAGCACATTTAGCCTGGGCATTGGTGGGTGGTGAGTTAAAAGTCTCTCCTTTATTACCGCCCTTGGAAAAGGGAGGGCCAGATAAGCCAGGATATGACCCACAGCGGGCAAGGACAGGTATGTAGGTCACTGTGTCGTATAGAAAGATGAGCAGAACCTGAGCAGCAACCTGCATGCAGTGGCCCAGATCAAAGAAACTGGGGACACCTTTATTAAAAAAAGAGCTTTGGCCATGGTTCGGGGAACAGCAAGAGGCCCTAGTCTGAAGGAAAGCACAGTGCCCAGCTTTCTTCCACCTCTGGACGGACAGATGGCCATCTTGGCTGCTGTCAGGTAGCAGCTGATGCAAAAAACTTTGATGAAGAATTGCTAGGATTTTGCGGGCCCAAAACCAGGGAAGGGGAACACATGCAAGAGGTGTGCAGACAGCTGCATGTGCAGCGTGACTACTTCTGCTCAGTCCCACTCTTCCTTGTGTTCTTTCCTCCAGGAAAACAGAGTCAAAGAAAGGGGAAGGGAACAAAGATTTCTCTCCTAAGGCAGACAGCAGGGTGGATGTGAGGGATTCAGGCACTCATTGCTGGGAATGGGTTAGGAGAGAATCTGAATCCAGCTTCAGCAGGGTGAGTCACCAGCTAGTCTGTGGCTCCGGCAGAATAGCTGCCATAGCTCTTGGAAATAAAAGTCACCAGCATATAAATAAAGCGGGCATGGTAGGCTTAGAATGGCTTCTCCACTGCTTTCTAGTGATGACTGTTCAGATCCACGTGGCTCCAGAAGGCACCGTGGTTGTCACCTGCCAGGCAGTCCCCTTGATTATATGGTGTCACAGAGCAATAATATATGACTGTTTCCCTGGACCACGAGGTGGGTGTTTCAGGACACAGTATTTTCAATGAGGGCTTGCACAGTAGCAATGGAGTCAGCAAGTGTTTCTGAGGTCACTTGGTACCACGGAAGAACAGATCATGGGTCCACCTGAGCTCCCCAGCCTCTGGCCTGAGTATCACAGGGTGCCGCAAGCCCCACAGAGGTAGCAGGGGCAGCGGTAGGAGCTGCTTTGGGTGCTAGCAGCCCACATTTTGGCAGCCTTTGATTTAAACCACTTGTATATTGGGTGAGAACCATAGCACCACAAACTTCTCAGTCGTGTCAGGCCTTCTGCCATTGTCAGAGTGGTATTATTGTGCCCAGTGCTGCTGCTGCTGCCGTCAGCTCTGAGCAAAATGGTACCAGTTTATTTGGAATATTTGCTGCTGATAGGGCTAACTGGAGGGAAAGGCCTCTCGTGTCAAGTTTGAAATATGTCTTCTTTTCACACTGGAATAAAATCTGCATGTTGCACAGCCCTGTAAAACAAGCATTTAGGAGTGATCGTCATGCAGTTTTTCTAATGTGCCTGTGGAGCTTTTGTGTCATTATGAAAACAAGCTTTTCACATGGAAAAAGGAAATGCCATATTCTAAAAAGTCCCTAGAAGTGACAGCAGGACACTTTGCCACCATCTAAAATTTGCCAAACAAATTTCTGTGGAACTGGTTGGGGTTTTTTACTGGCCTGCAGCAGCTGCAGTTGGTTGTTGCTTTTCTGTCCAAGTCTAACCAAGATAGTGATACCCAACAAGGGTGTGCTGAAAAATGACGTCACTTTGTATCAGCAAAAACCTATTTATAATGCATGTGTAATGACAAAAGAACGAGGTCACTAAATGTAGCTTATTTCACCCTGGGAGCTGGTATGAGCGAGCGGCAGGAGGCTGGTGGGCACCGGTTGAGCCTATGCTAAGAAAAGCTGCGGGAAGGGCGATGCCATCGAATCTCTTGTAGGGAGCAGCAAAGCAGAGCAAAAAACCAGGAGAGGGGCAGATCTGTGACTTTGACCCACTTTGTGTATTAAAATGGCTGGGCAAGGGTGGGTTGGGAGGGACCAGGGGAAAAAACAGGAAAAAAAGCAAGGTTCCAGCATTACCAAGTCAAATTGTGAACTGACGTCATGGACTCTGTGGTGATTTTATCACGAATTTCACACTATTTGGTGCTGCTTGTTCCCGCACCTCTGAAATTGCATGGAAATTGTTATTCTCATTTCCAGCCTTGGAAGTTTAAAAAAAAAAAAACATTAACCAAGCACTGCAAACGAAAGAAGTAAATAAAAAAAGCCCAGCACATCACACTGATTATTAAAACCCCCAAGACTCTCAGGGTTTTCCAGCAGACAGCTCATGGCGTGCGATGGTCTGAGTTGAGCTGCTAGCTGCTAGCCGCTCAACTGGAGAAAATTTGCTTTCCTTGAGGGAGAGGTGACTAAGAGGGAGTATCTGGTTTGGAAAGATAAGAGAGTAAAATATGGTGGCTGCGCGGTTGGGAGGGAGCAAGAGCTGTAGTCTTCGCGCGGGTTTTTCTGCGTGAGAGAGGGAGCTAGGAGAAAGACTGACAGCGGATCCTAGCTAAATCTTTAATGACCATCTCTGTGTTCCTTGCATACCACCGTGGAAGTTTCCACATACCTGGGAAATGCCTCACTAGCTGGGATATACATACGCATACACCTATGTGCACACGTGTGGGTACACATAGGTGTGTGTTTTAAAAGTCTGCAGGCCTTTAGCCAGGCAAGGGCTTGTAAGAAGCCACAGCCGCAACAGGCGTGCGTTACCGCGTTGGAACAGAGCTGACACAAATCCATCCCTAATCCTCCCTTAATTACACGGGCGAGCGGGGCCTTGACGCTGAGAGGGCTCCGCGCTGCAGTGAGCTCCAGCAAGCAGAAAGGAAGCAGCAGCACCTGATGACGCAGGGCTGTACAGTACGGAGGGGTGAAGTGAAGGCTATAATTAGGAAACCACTTTATTGCAGAGCAGGCGGTCTAATGAAAGCAGCTGATGGGACCAGCTGACTGCATCTATATTGACAGTAGCCCGCCAGCATCGTTAGTATCTGTCATCTCCCCCCCAGCACATAGCTGAACGTGTAGAGCAAGGTAATCTCCCTGCACCATAAAGACTGAAATCTTTAGTTAAATTCCTTCACCGGGCTCTGCCCAAACTCGTGCCTTACGATGGCCACCGTGCCAGGAGGGGAGGAGATCACCCCTGGGCATATCTATGGCAAACAGATGAGAAAGGATGGCTGCATCCCGCTCTCGCTTCACGCATGCTCCCTCATGTGTGAAGGACAGAAAGGAACCACGGCAAGTCCAACTAGGCAATAGTAAATGCAGAGGAGTAGACAAGGCTAAATTCCAGCAGAAAGTTAGGTAACAGCACAGTGCAAGGTATTAACATGGAGCTCTCTTTCAGGGAGCTTGAAATGCTCTTACACAGCCAGTGTGTCACTCCCAGGTCTTGCGAGAAGGGGTCAAAGTCCTGCTGTCCAGCCAGAAGACTGGGGTAAGCAAGGTGCTTGTTCAAGGCCTGACACAAGAATAGAAAACAATTCTTCTGGTTTTCGATGCTTAATTCTGAAGAAAATTAGTGCCTCAAAAAGACCTTTGGATGCCCCCAATCCATCTGTCCCTCCCTCATGCCTGGCACCCTATACTTCCCCCCACCCCGGCCCTCCCTGGTGCTGTTTTGTGCAGTTTGGGGTGGAGAAGCCAGTATCTCCTCTGGCGTATGCTGCCCAGGCTAGCCCCTTGCTTTTCAGCTCAGCTGCTACTGCAAGCAGAAATAGGTACAGGAGTTCGCTTGCCCTCTTGCTGCCTTTGATGCACCTAGTCTGGGCCTACAGGAGTTGGGATCTCCAGGGCTCTCCATCTAGCAGCTCGCAAAAGCAGTCTGAATTTACTACTTTTTTAAGCAGCGAAGAAAATAAATCTTCCCTGCCACAAAGGCCAGTCTTGGTGCACCGAGGAATCCAAAGGGAGGCTGCAGAGAGAGAGAGGGAAACATTCCCAATGCGATGATTAAAGGGCCAGTTCATGAAAGCTGACGTCAGTGCGTGCTTTCAGGGTGGCAGAGCGCTTTGCATTTATCCTCTCCTTGTTTGTGCTCCATCTGGACTGGCTCCCATGGAAGAAAAAAAAGTAAAAGGAGAAGCTATTGCCTGTCTAATACATTTCTGAATTCCTTTGGGAGCTGGCTCTGAGGCACCCAACTTCTACTTGCCAGGTTCAGTGAGGTGAAGGGAAGCGAAGGCAGCCGGTTCTCGTGGCCAGCCAAAGTTGTAAGTCGATTGTCAGAGCGGACAGCCAGAGGGGGCAGCTCCAAGCAGGGCTGAAGGAGGGCACAGTAGCACGTAACCTTACCTCGTGGGGTCGATAAGCTGCAGAGGCCATCCTGTTCCGCATCAAGCAGATCCCTTCCAGCTCACAACTGTGCTCACGTAAAGTCACGATGGTTCAAAACCCACAAGAGCTGCGTGAGCAAGCTACAGGTTTCTGCTAAAAATGGTCTGACGGGAAGACAGCCAAGAGCAGTTCTCCAGCTCCGCGCTATTGTGTGCAGGTTAGAGGATAAGCAGGGCCGGTGCGAGGCTTCCTATGGAAACAGAGTTCCTTTGCCTAGCACGGAGCAGCACAGGGAGTGTTGCCCCCCTCCTCCTTCACACATCTTGTGCCCTCACAGCAGTGGCACTGCCAGTTAAGACAAGCAGAGTGGCTTGTTCAAGGTGTGAGCTGTGAGCATCCCAGCAGAGATGCTGGCAGCTGGGAGGCAGCCTTGTGTGGAAGAACACCTTTTACTTTTTTCCTTCTTTTGGAGTCAGTGGGAAAGCCTTACCCAATCGATGTGGTCACACACATGCTGCAACTGCTGCAGTAATTAAATTGCAGGGTTTCTGCCTGAAGACAGCTATGGATAATTTGGTTTTAGAGCTACACACTGGTACCCTCAAGCAGCGTGGGTGAGGACCTGCACGATGGTGGTTTGGGTCTGTGGTCACTGTCACAGCTGCCACAGTTACTCGGTACACACAGTTCATGCTGATCGACACACAAGTTAGCTCTGCAGGGACACTACCTCTTAAGCACTGAAATAACAACTTGGAATTTACAGGAACTATGCAGAACAAACAAACTTTTCTTCCTCCCTGGACATACTGAGAGTTGAGAGTTAGATCCCATTTCAAAAATCAGGATGGCAATATAAAAAAATTTAAAGGTTCCAAATCAGTAATATTTTTCAACTGTATGATTTCAGCTGGAAAATAAGTCAAAAGGCAGACATCCTACGCTTCTGAATATTCAGCAACTAAGAAATCTTTAAAATAGTAGCTAAATAGTCTTTGAAATAACATTCTGAAATGAAAAATTTCACTTTAGGTTCACTTTCCCCCATTGTTTCTCTTCCACCAAGTAAAAAATGAAAGGCAAACAGACCAATGACGCAAGGAAAAAAAAAATTAATTCCATTTCAGCAACATAATTTCTTCTCAATAGAATTTTTTCTTTTTCCTGTTCTAAAGGATATACCTTCACCTTGTAAACACATCTGTGATCAGAGCC
Organism: Gallinula chloropus; assembly: GCF_964237585.1. NCBI lineage: Eukaryota > Metazoa > Chordata > Aves > Gruiformes > Rallidae > Gallinula > Gallinula chloropus. Next base: position 55,324,012 of record NC_140087.1, on the reverse strand, counting down.
CCAGAGAGCCTGACCATTCCTACTCTCAGCAATGTGTGAGTGTGCCTTCAGAGCTAGGCGGTCCCTTGCACCTCACAGGCTGGAGGTGGGACCTGGGCAGCTAATTACTGGGCGTGGGACATGCAAGAGGGAGCAGGATGGGAGAGCAGTGAATTTGTCTCTCCATTCCCCACCCTGGGATGATCACAGCCTGGGCCTCTGCCAAAGCACTGCCGAGTGCTCAGTGCCCCTGCGTGGAAATGGAGCATCGGGGCAGAGCTGCTCCTCAGCAACCTGCGCAGCCCAGAGCCTGCTGCTCCCCACAGCTCGCTCCCCCCACTCACGCACAAGGCTGCTGACGTTTTGCATTCAAGCCAAGGGGAAAAACAGGTGTAAAACCGCCACGGCTACCAGCCTCCTGGTGCTGGCGATTGAGAGATAAGTCATATGGTGGTTACCCAACTGGGTTGTGTCTGTGGAGCCAGGACTTCTGGGTTTAATTTCCTGCTCAGTCACTGACTCATCCCGCAGCCTGGGGCTCATCACTTCACCTCTCTGCACATACATTTCATCATCTTCAGTTGGGGAGTAGTAAGACCATCTCACAGGAATGTTAGGGCACACAAATTATCCTCATAAATATTTGTAACATGCTTTAGACGATGCTTCAGCAAAGGCATTGAGCGTTTCGTTGTTGAGCAAGTAACAGCCAGGGGAATGTCCTAATTGCCAGGCTGGCTTATTTTCCTACCTGGCACCAAAGATTTCTGGCGGCTGTACCAACAGGATGTCTCAGGTAGGGGAAAGGGTAAAGAGGCTGCTCAACTGGTGCAGCAGGAAAAGGTCAGCTCATGCCACAAAACAAGCATGTGGTAGATAAAGGTCATGCCAAAGGCCCAGGGACATTCGTGTCGTTTTCAGCCCAGATGCACAAGGCGTTTATGTAGATGACACTTAGAGCGGCAGAATACAAGTGTCTAATCCTGTTAGGGATGGTCCACAAAGTCCCATGGAATTTCTCCAGAATACATGGTCAGCTCTGGTTTTTGGACTTAAAAAGCATTTAGATACTTGAAGTTCTGCTTTTGCACCTTCCTGGAGGTGTTATCTTCTGGCTATGGTGAGCACCTCGCTGCCTGTCCTCCACCCGAGGCTGTCTGGGTTTCGCAGCCTAGGTGCATCAGTGCCTCAGATCCCCAGCAGGACTGGGAGGGATACCACATGTCTCACGTCATGCCTGGGTTTTGCAGTGGGATGTTAAGGAGCTGCTGTACTCCAGGCCCCAGAGGCTGTATCTGCAGAGGGGTGAGCTTACTGAGGGTCCCAAAGTCTGCCCTGGAAGTCATATGAGACGGTTGCTGAGGGAGACGAGCAGAAAGCAGGTCTTAGAAACTTTCAGAAAATGCAGCATGAATTTCTGTTGCCTGGTCTACCCCAGTTGTGTGTCCCCCTCTATTCCTGGCTCTTCTTTTACTTTGATCTGAAAGGTGACCCAGAGGAGGTACCGGTTGACACCTGTGGGGAACCAGTCCCGTGGGGTAGAAGAGCTGCTGAACTGGCCAGTTCTGTGACTTTTAAGGAGGTGCTGCCTGCAAAACTGAGTTGGTGTGAGAGCACAGAGAGTCCTCCCTGCCTCGCCCACCTGCTGCAAAGCCATTACACAGGCTTTTCCGAAATGCCCAGGGCCCCTCTGCCCTGCTGGCATTACATCCAGCCACTGCTGAACAACCCTGGCTGCCGTTTTATTTTGGGGATTATCTTTTATCACAGCCTAAGCCCGTTGGGGCCCTCAGGTGGTGCTTCCAGTCACCTGAGCAACACAAACGGTTTCTAAAGGGTTTTTCTCTATGGTGAGTTTTTAATGCTAAGGGGAATTTTAAAAAATCCTGGGTGGTTACAATCCAGACACGTTAAAGGTACCAGGTCAGTCTCCTTCCTTACAGCCACAGTCATGGTACACCGATGAGAAAGCACTTTTTGATGTTTGGAAGCAGCTGGTTTTTCCAGCTGAAATAACTCACTCCAGGGTAAGACCATGGATCAATGGTAGAAATTACCAACTCTCTCTCACAGAGACCAAAGGGACTACCCCAAATCCTACTTGCAAAGGAAGCAGGCAGCCTGGAAACTGCAAGCACCCCGCTGCTGAAACATGTTATGGATCCCATGCTTCGTCTGACAGAGGATATGAGCACGTTTCCATAACCCAACTTAGCAAATGCTGCCCAAGGTTTGCAATTAGGGGAAGTCCAGACAGTTCAGTCAATGGAGTTTTGTCAGTAAAATCCACACAGTGTAATCTCATCACAGTTACACAGGTCACAGAAACAACAAGACGCAAGGGAACTTCCTTCTTCTAGCTTCTAGCCTGTGAGTAGCTCCAACCACCCCTTAAACAACCTCTCCTGTGTTTCATTGGATTTGTTTTCTAAAATTGCTCAAGCCCTGGGCTTTGTGTCTTTTCCCTTGGGCAACCATTCTCTCCAATGATCAAAAGCAGAACTATTTTTTGCTTTGCACCAAGAGGTTCACTAAAACCAGCTGAAGTTAATAAGATTCCCCCCACCCCAGTCAGGTGTGTGTTTGTAGTGTTGGGTTTCAAAAAGCCTGGGAGAAATCTACTGAACCCAGAATGGAATTCAGTAGGCTAAAGAAGTTTTAACATCAGATGTCCACAAAAGCAAGGTGGTGGCAAAGACAGTTGCTGACAGTTAGATGGAATATACCCAGGATGTGCTAAAATGTGCCAGCCTCTTTCCCCTCTTCCACCACACCCTATTTTGGATAGAGACTCCTGGGGTTAGAAGAACTTCTCGGGTCCCTGAATGAGCAAACTGGGAACTCAGGACAGAAGTTGTTTTAACCTGATAGGTCCCAGGATCAGCCCTCGCTGTCATGCTCAGAGGGGTGATGATACCCAACTTGTTTCATTTCAGTAATTTGCAAACTACTTCATGGATAGACTTCAGTCTTCCTTTTCTGAAAATCCCAGATACCTTCCTTCTAAAGAAGGGGTACAAAAGACCAAGCATTGCAAACCTGTGATTCTCCAATAGTGAACTGGTTAAATAACTGAGGGACCGTGAGTCATGTAAATGCAGAGTTGTAAAAATCCAGGGCTGTTCCATACACCTCTCTTTGGGGTAGGGTTGTTTCTCCTCAACATTTTAGCTGAATACCCCTCAAAGTAACAAAATTCTTGCCTAAGTATCCCAATCTGTAACATGACCAACTGTTAAAGTGACATAATTTGTAATCATTACATCTGTATCTCATCATCCAGAAGCTGGTGGGAGGAAGCCTTTAGTAATCTCCAAAGCCACACAAAATTCTTCTGTGCAGATGTTTTTCTGCATTTTTCCTCCTCTTCCGTAAGTTCACTGAGCACCTAAACTGGACTTTGGGGCAAACAGACCCCAAATGAGACTCTCACGTGCCATTTGGCCTTCCAGAGCAAAACACAGATGCTGTACCATGATGAGAGGGAGGTCCACCAGCAGCAGGTAAAGGAGGCCGGAACTTGAACGCAACTGCTGCCTAAGCTGCAAATAAATGATTTGCCAACGCTTGTCAGGCTCCATCACTTCCCTGTTTGAAGAACACATTACTCCTCAAGACCAGCCAACAGCATAACAATTACACCCTTCACAGCAACCTGAGCCAGGCAGCAGGGCCAGTACCCACAAAGGTCCTTAGGACAGTGACTGCTCACGAGGGCTGAGCTGTGGCTCTTCTCTAGAGGAAGAATCCACCAAGCCCGTTTTCTCAGGATGTTAAGAAATCACTTTACACAGAAGAGGCAGCACCACTGGCCAAAGCAAAAGCTGGCACCCATTTCATGTATTTTTCCAGGCCTGAAGACCAAGGGCACATTATTGAAGGCAAAAAGGGGAACGGGCAGCAGACAAGCTGTACGGATTACTTTCTGATTTAATGTGACACTGAACGCAGACAGACTGAGATCCAGACCCAATCATTTGTCATTCACTCCAGCTTAACGTTACCTCCGCTTCATAAGCACAGAGGGAACGCGCAGCAGTAATAAGGGAAGCCAGGAAATCATTTTGCTTGGGGAGCAGCTGCAAACTGCATGGTTCTTGATGTTTTTTAAATGTCAGTGCAGTTCATCACATAGTTCAGTTTACACAAGAAAGATGCCAGAAGATATTTCCATAGACTAAATAAGAAGCCCGCCAGTTCCTGCTCCAGCTCCTATGTGCAGCAGCGCATTAGAGCTACACCACAGCTACAGAAACTGGGGGGAAAAGTCTCCTCTTGCTGAAGCAGTAGACAGCCAACATCATTGAAGCTCAATGGCTTCTCAGTTCCCAAAAGCATCAGTAAAAGCAGCTTCTGGCGAGAGGGGATTGGACAAGATGATCCCCAGAGGTCCCTTCCTAGCTCTTCATTCTGTGATTCCTTACAGAGCTGGATGCCACAGGGAGCTGAGGATCTGCAGTCCAAAGCAGAGTCACCCAGGCTCCTGCACAGTAGTTTTTTCCACTCCAGAATCCTCCAGGGTGGTCAAGAGTTGAGAGCCGTCTTTCCCTTCACTTCCAACCGGCTGCACCTCTCATGGTTTGGCTTTCAGAAGCTCAGAACAAAATCTAGCATTTTAAGTGAGGAAAGGGGATCTAGATATGCTAGCAGAGGAAGGACATCATCATGGAACCTGAGATGCACTTGTACCCATCTCTAGCCAGGACAAACCTGATGTGAGAAACTCTGCAGTATTTTGTAGCTCCAGCTCCTGCATTAGAACACCCCTCTCCCCCCCACCTCCTTCACACATCCCCCTCCCCCACTTCCTGCAGGCACACAGGATTGAGAAAAGGTAAATCAGCACCAAATGCCTGTTTGGTATTTCCTTTGAAGCCCCTCACACCAATAAAGCATTCTGCAGAGAACTACACCTTTTTACTCCTTCCCAAGCCACGGGCTGTGCGAGCAGCACCTATCCAAGGTCCCAGGGGGGAAGAGGCCTCACAAGAACAACACAGAGATGAGAACGTACCCTTCACAGTCCACCAGGACATCTGAGGCTGTGTTTGCTTCCATCTACTGAGCTAAGTAAACGTCAGCGGTTGGGATATCAGGTGAAGAGTTAATGACCCCCAGTGAAGACGGGGAGGGGAAGAACAGCCTGTGCTGTGCTGAAACCAGATGCAGGTGCTTCTGCTTTGCATTCCAAATATATCCCCGCTCCAGGCTGCATGTAGAGCTCCCAGACAGATATCCGGGGATAAGATTTAGGCAAATAAAAGTCCTACCAGTAGTAGCCCAAGCTCTGAGAGGAGACCAAAGGGGAGGTGAGTAGAGCTACAGCCCCTGAAACCTTACTGTACAATTTGTATTTTACCTACCTCTTTTTATCTTAGCAAGGGCGATGGCAGGAGTGGAAAAAAGATGAGCTGGAATGCCTTCTGTGTGCGTAATGAGGAGATTTAGGAACCCCAGAACACTTTATTCTCTGAAACATTTTAATTTTCTGCTCATTCACATTTCTGGAATGTAGTACAGCACACACACAAAAATAGTCACACCACTGCAAACCATACTTTGGCTGCAATAAAATCAAAATGTAAAGTATTTGACATAGGAAATAAGAAAGATATTGGAAAGAAGATCACAGAGAACCTGTCGAGTATCTTCTGTACTAGGAAATTGTGCGAATTTCCTAGTACAGCAAGGAATGTCTAATTTCCAGGAAAGATCTTCACTGAACTGATCACAATTTGAAAAAAAATACAGCAAAACAACAACAACAACAAAAAAACCAAAACCACACAAAATTTTGCAAATTCTTCCTTGGAGAACAGCCATGGAGACTCCAGCCTGGGAGACCTGAACACACCACAGGTCCTGTTCAGCTAGTTTGCAGTTAGGTACCTCATCTTTGTTTAGGATCCCCACCCCGCCACTACTGCAGGGCAGCTCCCCACAGGAAAAGCCATTCTGAAACCAGCTGCCATACAGTGGTGGGCAGGAGGGCACGGGACTGCCCTTGGGCTGTTTAGGCCTGGAGGAGAAGTGATGTACCTGGCCCGGCTCCATGTCATCCCAGACAGATGGAGCCTGAATTCCAAAGCAGTGGAGAAGGTGCAGTGGTTACAGCTGTGCTGCCCAGCACTTGCCCAGGTAGAATGACCTCAGCACCTGCAACTCAATGGTCTTGCTGGAATCTGACATGTGACATTTTCTTCTTTCTCTCACTTTCCCTGTTACTGGGGAAGGCCAGGACACATCCAAGGACCTTATATAAGAATAAAGGGCAGATGTGCAATCAAGGTGTCAAGATGCATGAACAAGTTTTCTCACTTCATACAAGCCATTGACATCCAGAGTAATATTCATGGCATGAAGAATTGCATCCCAGAGCGAAAGAGTTTTAACACTTTGTAATTCATCCTCCAACTAACTGGTCTGCAGAAGCTGACTCTACAGTATTGTTTCTGAGCATGATTGTTTGGCCCAGAAGTCCCTGGCTGACCAAGAAGCTTTATTCACATTCAACAGGTGTGGGGTTTTTTGTTTTACTCTGCTGCTTTCTGCCCCACACCAGAGAGCAGCCTCAGCAGAGACAGGGGTTTGTTCCACCTGCTCTACATATTTGTCATGTTAATGTTCTTTTCTGCGTCAGTCACACGCTGGTGCCTCTTGGCTCTTCTTCTTGTCACAGCCCAGATAAGTAAAGAACCCACCAGGACTCCAGCTATTGCAGCCACAATGACAGCCCAGTAGGGGACTGAAGGTTCGGTTTTCTCCGAGCTGAGATCTGAACCTCTGAATCCACTATTTCTCAGCGTGGAAAGAAAGGGTTTCTCCTACAAAAGGGGAAGTAAAGGTTTTACTGACCACTCAACAGGCAGCATTCAGAACATATGCCATCACCCCTTCCCAAAAAGGAACTGCCAATCCTTAGCAAGACTAGCAGCTGTTTCACTTTCTTTCTATCTTAGCCCAAACTCTTTCCCACTCTATTGCCTGGAAGTTCCTAAAATGAAAAAAAGCAGCCACCTCAATCAAGGAGAGATGTCATCATTTACAAATATGTTTGCTAAACAGAACCAAATGGAAATATATAGATGCACTAAAACTGGCTTAAATGAAAGGCTTTCCACTACAGTGAGGATGGGTTTTTTTTCCATTAGATTTTAAGTAGAATTTCCTGTGTGTAACAAAACAGGAGTCTATTTTAGCTATTTAAAGCCTTCACAAAGATACTCTTTTAAAGAGCTTCACTTGGAAGGAGGAGGGAGAAAAACGACAGTGCTTAATTACTTACTGGTTTTGGACACTTGAGTTTTGATCTGTCATGGGTAAAGTTGTTGTAGGTCTGCTTTTCACCAACTGGCTCCATCTGAAGAAGATCAAAGAAACAGTAAACATAATGATGATTTTTTTTTTTTTTCCACTCCTCAGATGCTCCTGACTTGGGTGGTTACATTTTACCCAATGTTTTGGTGCTTGCAGCAATGAAGAAATGCAGTAGAAGGTGCATCACAGGAAAGTTTCCAAACATTTTAACACTCATGAACTGAAGACACTGAGAATCTGATAGACTGTCTGCAGAAAACATCCCTCAGGAAGCAAGGAACAAGAGAAGCCTTTCCTTCTTTTACACTGAGCGGAGGAAAAAATAACTCTGAATACCACATACTTTAAATATTCTGCTAAAACAAAGTGGTTCACTATGCACTCCCACTTACACATCTCAAATGACAGTATAAACCACAAGGAAAAAAACCCACATCACAGATGTTAGTCATGTTCCTTAGCACGCTACCGAAAGAAAGATGCTTTGGTGTCACAGTGATGGAAGCGACTTCAGAAATGATGTAGAGTTACAGAGACAGGATGAGACTGTGCCAACCTTTGCAGTCTTCACTCAGACAAGAAATTCCCTGGGAGTTTTAGCTGGGACTAGGTTCACAAGGTTGCAAGAAGCAAGTTAAACAGAGCCTTTTACATTATCAGTTGTCAGCTAAGTTGCAATAGCTGACCACAGGCTCACCCCGAGTCCATTTCAAACTCAAAATAAAATATGCCCAGGCTAATGGCATAGCATTTGCAGTTGGCTAGGAGCACGCATACCATCGGTTACCATAGTTAAGCTAACGAGTAGAGGCTTGCTCAGTCATGTTAACTGAAGTGTTTACAACTGTGTACGGACATGCCTGAAGTAATGACTTCAGGACTGGCCCATAGAGAATGGCAGAGCTGTCATCCAGCACTTCTGGGAATACAGCGCAGAGGAGTCCTGGTGCTTCTGCTATTGTCTATGCCTGTATTTACTGTCCTCGAGTGATTCAAGTGTCAGCTGTGTGCTGGAGAGGAACAATACCACAACAAGCCCAGCGCAACATGGAGAAAACAAATTCTATTCATAAGGTTCCTGCATGGAAACACTGGGAACACTTTCTCTCTCGAGTTCGGTTAAAAAAGAAAATAAAAAGGGAAAAGATAAAAGGAAGTAGAGACTGAAAAATGAAGAGATAGATAAACCACAGCAAAATGTGACTAGGGAAGGGGAGAAATGAAAAGCAGAGAGAAGATGAGAAGCAAAACAGAACACCAAGTTTTGCCGATTGTCAGAGGTCCATGTAAGACTCTTAATCCCTCAGCCAGCCCACCAGCTAACACTGTGAAGACTGAATTTGGTAGTTTTGTTGTGTCCTAAAGGGAACAGCTCAAATTCTGGTGTGGTTATTTGCAAAATGTGTGGCTCATGTCCTGTTGCATTCTGTCTGCAGTATGACTGGTTATTTCTAGATAATTGTAATACTCCCTGTGCCAGGGCACTTGGTAAGGAGCCTGGCGCAGAGCCCAGACAAAGGATGATAAGGTGCAAAATTCTGTAGCCAGCCATGCTTGCTTCATCTCTGTGCGATCTGTTCCTCAGGAGCATTCACTTCTGAGCTTGGAAGATGACAGCATCCCCATGTCCATGGGCATACAGGGCAAATTCTGGAAGAAGCTCTAGAGCACATAGCAAATATGGACAGAGAACACAAGCTCAGCACACTGCCTGTGTGCTCTTCTCCCAGGCCAGGGGATTGATGAGGTAGATTTGAGACCAGTGGGGGTCTCTTCAGACTATGGAGTTCTCTGACTTCAGAGAGCAAGAGCATGCTTTGCATGAAGCAAAAACGGCAAAGAACATCATGGTGAGGGAGTGTCCTTAAGCCATCCCCATCCCTGCATACCCACGCAGTGGCCGGGCACAGCCTGGCCCTTTACGTGTACTGACAAGAATCCCTGTCATTTGGCCCCAAGCCTGACGCCTGCTGAGCTTTTCAGGGAAGGGGGAAACAATACAGCCTTACAGTAAGCTTGCACAACCTCACCGTACATGGACTGTGCCTGAAAAAAGCAGGGATATGTTACAAGAACTGGATTTAAACAGTAAACAGTAAAATCTTCAGTTGGCACAGAGTGACAGGTCTCTGTGGAAGGGAGCAGTTGTGCTTGGCATCAGTAAGAACCTGATCCCGACCACCCCAGTAGAAAGCTTTGTCTCAATATCCTGACATGCGTAGGAAATGAGTGACAGTCTGGACAGAATAAAACTCCAGTGGCATAGAAAAAGGACTGATGGTGATTCAGGAATGAGTAATGGCCGATAGGAACATCACATGTCAACAGAAACCCTGTTTAAGGCTACCATATGTCCAGGTACCAGCTCTTTTTCTTCTTGAAACCTGCAGCCACGCTCAACTTGAATGTTTTCTACATTTCTGGGCCACCATTAGCCCTGTTCAAACAATGAAGCCTACCAGACTGCTGTCATCTGGACTCCCAGACAGGGAAGCCTGACAGAAAACAGGCAGATTTGCTGTGCATGCCCAAATCAATTACTCAGAGCATGTATATGCTCTGTATGTCTACTGTCTTCTATAACCCTGGACCTACAGCTCAGATGCTGTAGCAACTGCACAGATTTCTGTCCTGCATTCCCAGTCCTTGTGCTCAAGCTCATTCTGGAGTATCTGTTAAGTTTCTTACCTTGCTTAAACTTTACTTAAACTGAAAAGAAATTCCCCTCCATTTATGCTTGTTTCTTTTACAAACCAGGATTTCTGCTACCACAATGTATTTGATTCTGCTGTACATATTTTGTGGTGGTCAAACCACCACAGCGTGAGACAAGGGGAGGAAATGTTCCTGTGGCATGGAAAACATCATGGTTCAGAAAGAAACCGTGACCTAGGAGTTATCATCAAGTCCAGCACGTGCTTCTTACACACTCTTCCAGCATAAAATGACAGAAGGAATGTGACTGCAAGCTGAGGCATCATAGGTGTGATTTCAGCCCTCCATTAGTTTCAATGACTCTACTAGAATTGCTTCAGATACTAGAGTGGGTGGTACAACATGTCCACACTATTAATGGCACCAAAAAATTCCATCACGTGTATGTTTTCCTAGTAAACCACACAGAACTCACTGAAGAAGGGCAAGCTTGTTGAACAGGCATTTTCAGGAAATCTATAGGACCAAATCTATAGGACTCAGCTGATTTTTTCTGCTTTAATGCAAGCTATTTACCAAACAAGAAGGGAATTTTCCCTTACTTTAAGACTCTCAGGATTTCTCATTTTGAATGAGCAAAAGCTTACACTATTTTATGCCACATGATAGTTACAGATTGTGTTCCTAAGCAGTGCAGACTGAGAAGGGTCTTGGAGTTGAATAGCTCCCTGCTTGTTGGAATATAATTTGTATTTCTTCCTTACTATTATGTTTCAGACACCTTTCTCATGACCTTTTGTAGGAACTGCTACTACAAACAGTTAGGGATCTAGGTCATAACCTCTTACCATATTATTCCAGAGACCCATGGCCATCTCGGCGTAGCCTCTTGCACTGAAATGGAAGCAGTCTGGAGCAAAGAAACTCAGATCTGGGTTGCCATTCTGCAATAAAAGCAAAAGTTTATTTCTGAGCACATTTTAACCTTTGATATCTAAAATGCTGGATCTAATAGCGCACTGTACTTGGCATACCCACTTTGCAATTTCAGTATCTCCCTCAAGGCAATATGCTCATATTTTGACACTGCAAATAAACTTAGGTGCTCATTGTTGCAGGCTGATTGCTGCATCTTGAGATCTTCTGTTTAATACAGCCTGCTGAGCTTCACACAGGAGTTCTCATCACAAACCTAAACTTATCTTTAAACCAACAGTCACAGCTCTTACATCAACACTGCTGCACTTCACCTTGCAGCGAACCATCAGAAAACTGCTTATTCTTGCTTGTCAAACTTAGAGTCATAGAATCATGGAATTGTAGGGGTTGGAAGGGACCTCGAGAGATCATCGGGTCCAACCCCCCTGCCAAAGCAGCTCCCTAGGACATATCACTCAGATAGGCGTCCAGACGGGTCTTAAATATCTCCAGAGGAGACTCCACCACCTCCCTGGGCAGCCTGTCCCAGGGCTCTGTCACCTCCTGTGCTCCAACTTGCAGCCATTGCTCCTTGTCCTGTCCCCACAGGCCACTGAAAAGGGGCTGGCTGATTCCCCCTGCATCCCCTGCTTCAGATAATTATAGACTTTAATTAGGTCCCCCCTTAGTCTTCTCTTCTCAAGGCTGAACAGTCCCAACTTACTCAGCCTCTCCTCATAGGGAAGATGCTCCAGGCCCTTAATCATCTTCATAGCCCTTCTCTGGACTCTCTCCAGGAGATCCCTGTCCTTTTTATATCAAGGAACCCAGAACTGGACACAGGCCCCAGGTGGGGCCTGACCAGGGCAGAGTAGAGGGGGAGGATCACCTCCAGACTAATAATCTTTTAGGTATTGAAATTTGTACCAAATTTCAGGCACCATTAAAACCTGTGGGTTGATCCAGCTGTGGCACATGACTGCCAGAGAGATTCTGCCTCATCGCTACCTGTAAGGTGACCGACCATCCTTTGCACTCAAAGGCTGCCAGAATGAAGTGGGGATGATGACAGCAGGATCAGTATTATGCAAAACTGAAAGGCTTTGGCATGGATTCATTCTGAGTATTTGTATCCCTAACTATGCAGCATACATAATGCTAAGGCTGGAGAAAGGGAGGAGAATGAGTGTTTGGCTTCAAAGGCTGCTTCCTGTTTCCAGGCTGGGAAGAGCCAGGCATGCAAGCACCTGTCTCTGTGTGAGGGAAATCTGAACAAATTCCATAACCTGGATCAGAAGAAAATGATGGTGGAATGCCAACCAAGCCTCCAACTGGGGAAGCAACATGCCATTTGGAGAAAGCCAGAGGGTGCATAGGTTTAATGCATGTACAGTGAGTGTCTCCTAAAGCCATTTTGATTAGCTGGCAGCACAGTTTTCCCTGTCTTCTCCCCTGTCACTCTTACTGCAGGTTCCACCCTGTGCTGCGAGACCTTGCAAGGAGAAGAAAACACAGTCCGTGTGACATGGATCTTACTGACTTAGAGAAATCAAGATACTGGCCCTTGCATAATGAGAAAGAAAAACAGGGCTCACGCTATCCAGGGGCAACAAGGTGTTTCGGAAGAACGGCTGCATGACAACTGCAAAGTCCTCACGCTCGTCGTACCGACCGCTGTTGATCAGCTGTAAGGCTTCAGCCTGTATGGAGTTTAATGATTTGAAACAGGGATGTTACTTACAAGGCTCATGAAACGTCTTGTCAGCTTTCAAAAATATGCATATTACACTTCTTTCAACGCAGGAAGCCAGAAATTATTAGTATAAATCCAGCTGAACAGTGTAAAACAGAACAGCTAAGAAAAGAATTTGGTTCGTGAAGAGATTTCCATGAGGAAAGTGCCCTGAAGATAGAACAAGCTGCAATGTAAAGGTGTTTAATTTAAAAATTTTTTACAAGTTGGTACCTTACATACAGAAATCAGTGCAGTGCTGCACAGTAGCAACAAGATTAAAAATTACAGGGCATTAAAGCAAAAAACCAAACCAAAACAAAAGTGTAAGGCCAAAAGTTTTAGAAGTGACATATCAGCTCAGAATGCCAACCCAAGACATTTGAAGCGTGCTTGATTTTTCAGAAGGGTGTGCTTGAAGTAAAACACAACTGAAACATTGAAAGCTATGGCCATAGACATTCACACAGATTATAAAAACAACTCACTGATGCTTGCCAGTTTACATGTATAAATTCTAATGCTCCTGGTCATATCTCAAAACATTTGCTAGCTAAGGAAAATGTCCCCTTGGGTAGTTTTATACAAATATTTTCCAAGATGGATGTTTTGGGCATTGTCGGATTCATCAGAAAACATCCTCTGCCAGGGACAGAACAGAGGACAAGAGAACATAATGTGATCTGATACAGCGATTCCTGTATTCGTAGGAATAACAATGGAAAAATCTTCTGCTCCAGTAGCTATTTATAGCCTTTGTTAAATTTGAGTGAATATTATGCCTGGGGCTGTGAAAAGTTACTCTCAGGCAGCAAGCTGACCCACGCTCTCAGCCCACAGCAAGAGAGAGGAATATCGGGTTGGTTTAGTTCATTTTCTTTGCTAAGAGTTACCACAAAACAGCTGATGCAAGGTAATTTGTCACCCTCGCAGTGACATGTTAATTCATGTGAGCTATTCATTGGATTCATAATGGACAAACACGTATCAACAGAACAGCCATCATCAGTAACTCCTTTTCAGCTGTCGAAACAGCAGCTGGAAGCAGAACCAGTCTCAATCTGCCCCCAGCTCAGAACCAAAGTCAAATCACAAAGCACTATGGAAAGACTTGTGCTGCTAACTGCTTGGCTGGGTAGGGGTTCAGTCTGACTGCAGTTAAGATGTGTCCCAGCCACCCCCTCTCTGTCCTGCTGAGGACATGCATGAGAGGAAGGGCAGTGAGGGAAGCAATATGAAGAGACACAAGTGAAGATGACCAGTTACAGAATCAAGATATTACCTGAAAATCTCTGTTAACTCTCTTAATTTCTTGTAGTTCAGAAGAATTCTCCTCGGGGTTTAAGAAACATGGACAAACATTCCTTCAAGGAAAGAAATAATAGAATTAAAAGCCAGTTCTTCGCCAACATGTGTCAGCTTCAAGCAGCTCAGGAGCGATGCTCAAAGCTCATGTGCTGGAGAGCCCCTTCATTGGCTTAGAGGTGGACAGAATAGTTCATTAAAAAAAGAAAATCCCCATTGACTTAGTTTTAAAAGTGAAGACCTGTGACAGCTGGTAAGAGCTGCAGGATCAAAAGTTCTTGGAAGTCAGACACAAAAGCATTTAATATGCCATGTGTTACCAGGAAATCACACACGTTAGAACAACACACACACACCCCCCTCCCCACACAGAGGCTTACCACAGAGTTTCAGAAATCTGGGGGTTTAAAGGTAGAAAAGACAAATTGCCCATCTAGTCCAACTCCTCAGGCCACTGTGTTTCATCCTGTTACCCCCATATCATGAGGTAACAATGTGTGTCTCACTGAAACACATCCTCTAAAAATGTGCCTGGAATTAACAAGGCACCAAGCAGTATGGTCAATTAGCTATTTTTTTCTTCTAGTGTGTTCCAGTAGTTAATTGCTTCTATTATTAAAAATCTGTGCCTAACTTCATTTGAATTCATTAGGCATCAGCTTCCAACCACTGGTCTTTGTGTACCTTTCTCTGCTAGATTAAAGAGCCTTTTCATGTCCCTGCTGACTCCTGTAAAGGCACTGCTGTATTCTAAAACAAGTCCCTCCATCTTCTTCGAGTTAGGAGCTTGTTCTCCTCCATTAGGTGTGAAAAGCAGGCCCTGGTTTTGCACTCTGTTGTGTGCAGCCCAGCCTGTGCCATAGGTAATGCCAGCCCTGAATGTGAGGAGAGGTGCCAGGGCTGTCAGCCTGTGCTGCTGAGCAGTGAACAGCGGGGCAAAAAAGGCTTTGAAGTTCAGTGGCACGGCAATTATACAGTGACCTGAGCTGTGACACGCTGCCTTGGGGCTGAGTGAGGACTCTGCTATCTGCAGGCGCATGCCTTTGAGCTGAAGTACTGGAAGAAGTAATAGAAAGTTGATGGGAGCTGGTGCATCAGGTAAAGGCAGCAACCAAAGCAGCTTGGAAAGCTTGATGTGACAACCAAAGGAGCTTGGAAAGCTCAGTGTGGATGGCTTACTGTAACAGCAATTTAGATTGATCCCAAAAAATAGCACTTTCAAGGCAAAGACCTGTTTTGCTCACTTACTTTGCTGTCAGAGCGCACCCCGGAGAGCTCGCTGCGATCTGACGCAGTCCAGACATCTCTAGTATCTCCACTATGTTGACAAAGCCTCTTGGGAGCTGCAGGGATTATAATAACCAGACACACCGAGTCACAGAACATGATACCACTACAAAGTGAGAAAGAAGTGCCATCCATAGGTCAGGGAGTCAGCACAAGCTGCACCGACTGCAACCAATGGCATGTGCAAGGATGGTGTCTAAAGGGAGGGGGAGGGAGACAGAGTGGCTGTCAGCCAAAATAATCCTGGCAGCCAGTACAAACTAGTTGAAATGCTGCTTCACTCCCCAGGGCATTTTGATTTTCTCTAGGGTAAATGAAACTTTTTGCAGTTGGTTTAGCCATCAAAACCGGCAGCAGGGTTGTGCTGTTTGGTCCACAGCAAAACCACCACGAAACACACAGTTTTCCTGAAGCTGCAGCCTGCTTTCTCAGGGTATTATCTAATGCAGTTGTAGAAACGCAGCGCTGAGGAGGAGTCTGACTCCAGCTATTTGGAAGATGACCTTGTATGAAACATAATCACTGACAGTCTATCAGAAGTGAAAAAAACATCAGTGTGCTTGCCAGGAACATAGCTTGCTAGGGCATCTTAAAAGCTTACCTCCTTGTAGAAAATATCCAGAGTGTCCTGAAGGTGCTTTACATAGTTTTTCACTGAATAGGTTTCCTGTGTGATTTAAAAAAAAAAATAAAATTGGACCTCTTCTTTCAGGAACCAAGAAGTTTAACTGTTTTGCCTAAACAAAGGAGTCCACAGACTTTGAGTTGCAAGGTGGTCTGTGAGAAGATATACTGACTCGATGGCCCTTTTTGCCTTTGTTGGCAGACAGATCTTCAGATCAAGAGGTTTATTGCCACATGCACGCAGGTTATATACAGCTTGTGTTTCTATGTCACTGATATAGTCCTTAACCTGTGTAGAAAATCCTGATGTATATAATCGTTCTTGGCAGAGCTTTTGCCTGATGAATGACTACATGAATCACCATCTTTGGATTTTTTGTTGTCTTTTATGGGACTCAGACCAGACTAGTTTGCCTTATGAACAGCGATACCTTTTTTTTTTTTTCCTTAAATTGCCATCTTGGGAAAATTGATATGGAGGCAGTCAGGCCCCCAAAACCCACAGGCAAAGTGACTTTTTGAGCTTAATTATAGAGGTGCACTTGTGGGGGCAAAGACTCCTGATGGCAGCCTCTAATGGAAAACAAGCAGAACTGAGAAAACAGTCCCTGGGCATTTCAACAAGCTGGGGTCCAGACCCCCAGTGTGTGTCACAGAAACCTTTTCAGTGGGAAAGACCATGGATAGCTGCATAAGAGGCATATTTTTCCACTATAAACTGATGTTATTTTCTTTTGGTGTCACTCTGAAGAACAATCAGGCATCATCTGCAATTATTCTGTGGAGCTGCTTTCCAGAATAAAACTTCACTTGTGCCCCCATAACAACATGCCTAAGATACCACGCTGTCTTGATTGCTTTGTCCAGCTGAGGTGGGAGAGCTCTTCAACTTGTGCTTGGCATTTTGTTTGATGTGGGGCAGGCTGCCGGTTCTTAAATAATGCATTACTCCAGAGCTGCACTGCCCCAGCATTAAAAGCCATGCACTTGTTTCTGATACAATACAGATGAAGGGAACAGGTCTTCTAAGTGCCTCTTAAACAAAGAGGAGCTTTGGCTCAAAGAGAGAGAAAGGTTAAATTTCCAGGGCTGGTCACCCGCCAAGTACCTGGATGAGCACGTCTAACTCAGAGGTACAAACCTTGTCCAAGCAGTACTGGCATAGGTCGTTGCCTCCAACAAGGACAGTGATCAGCTTCCAGTCTTCCTTGAAGTTAATTTTCTGGTGGCACATAAAATAAACAGATTGCAGCACCCATTGCTGCAGCAGGCAGGGGTAACTTTCGCAAAGGGGGCTAACCAGGGTGCAGACAGCATGGAGGAACAGAGAAAGGAGGCATGCTGAGTGAAGATAGGTAAAAAAAAAAGCATCTGTCTGGGGAGGAGGGGGAAATGTGAACTGTTTGTTAGTCCAACTGCAATTCCCCTTGTTTCCGTGAAGGAATCCCCTTCACTAGACAAGATCTGCCAGGGTGGCCGACCATGGAAACGTGTCTGTGGCAGCAAGCATGCCTAAGAGAATGTTAGCACTTCGGGGTGGACAGGAGAGATTTTCCAGCTATGGCTGAACACTGCAGGCATTGCGGGGCCAGAGTGGTGTGGGAGTGGATGCTGGAGTGACTCATGGAGCTGCTAGAGATCCCTGCCAGCTGGGCAAGTATTGCCCCACGGCCTGGAGGAGCAAGGGGCGCCCCAGGGAACAGACAGCTGGATTAAAATAGAAGAGTCCAGGAGGCTGGTGACTTCACTGAGCTCATATAAGGGCAGCTGCAGCATCCACGTCACAGCAAGCTAACAATAGGCACTGCTGAGAGCTGGGTCTCATCAAAACATTTTGTAACATTCAGTACAAAGAAAGGAATCAAAGGGAACTATTTTTAGTGCGGTGCATTTACATAATAAACATCTGCAAAATGATCCCACAAATAGAGGAAGGGCCTGGGAATCACCCACAGGTCTGAATTCTCCTCCTTAACCAGCACTTTGCTCCAAAAGACTTTCAGAAAGGGTAAAATGTGGCAGGGACTTCCCTTCTCCCCCTTTTTTAAAATTGCATAAGAAGCAGTGAGTAAAACAAAGCTCTAGAGCCACGTACTATTTTCCTGAAGAGCCATGCCAGCTCCCTTCACTCTGCCAAACAATCGGTAACGCAGAGTAACTGACAGTGGGACTAGCATGCAGCATCCATCAGGAGTGCTGGCACGGAGAGAGACATGCTTTGACAAATCTTGCTTATTCAGTACCTTCCTTTCCCATTCAGCATGAGCCAAGGAGCACCAGGCACTCCCATTCCCTTACAGGGTACTCTCCCTGAACCAACAGCTCTCACCCAGACAGTCATCTGCTCAATTCAGCCAACACTTGGAGCAGGGCAGCCTTGGTTTTCTCCCAGATGTCCCCCTCCCACCCCAAACTGCAGCATCAGCCACTGAACTAAAAGTGAGTTGCCCTTTTGGTGCCCTTTGTAGCCCTCAGTAGAGCTGGCACAGCAGGCTGGTGCACAACACTAGATCCCCTACTAATTCCCTAAAAACTTATGGCATGACTGGGATTCATCCAACCCTGAGGTTTCTGTCTAGCAATTAATCACTGGCCTATTCAGAACCAGAGTTTCAGAGGACCTGATCTCCTGGGAAGGTTTCAGTTGTCCCCCTTCCCAGTACTGCCATTTCCCAAACACAACAGTGAATATTGTGATTCATGTCGGCCACCAGGTGCCTGCTTCAGCAGTTTTACACCCCGCCTTTATGCCCCCCACTTTGAATGCTGCTGTTCAAGTAAGCAGTCCTGTGATGTCCCCAGAGCCTTTGGGATCTCTCCTCTTCCTCACTACCATCCTTACAACTCCTGGCTGCACTGTACCATACATTACGTCTTGTGTGTTTGCATCCTACCTGCATAGATTTGTATAGGTAAATTATCTCCTAAAGCTATTCCCTGGCATATTCACCTTGGGAAGCACACCAGAGACAAAGATACTGACTTTTCTTTTATCAGTAAAGCACTGTTCACTGCTCAGGCATCCCATCAATTAAAGTCATCTCCCAGAGACCATGGGAGCACTGAGGGGTGGCCCAAATTCCACTTACCGAGCTGCTTCTCATTAGCTCCACCAGTTCATGTGCTTGAGCTGACATATTGCTGTAAAGAGAGGACAGAAGCATTTTATATGCAGGCTCTGAAAGCACATCCTCTTCTCCATCTCCCACTTCTCATTTCAGGGAGTCTTAGCATCCACAGAAACCAGTACAAGGAAAGCAATGCCTCACAAGGGCGAGCAAACATAGAAGAAGCAAGATCAGCAGCAGTTGCACAAGTGAATAATCTGATCTGAAAGGGCTTCAGCTAGGATGGCCACCAAGTGTCAGGCAACTGGGACGAATTCTTCCCTTCTCAGAGTTGGCTTAAGTGCATTTTGTTTGTAGAAAACCATGAAGGCCCAGATGCACAGAGACATTTAGTTGCATAACTCCCTTCGAAATCTAGTGGGGGAGTTTTGTGCTTACACAGAAGCTGGGCACCTAACCAGACTTCCCGATCTGGCCTTTAATTTCTACAGCTTGTCTTATGGCTGGAAGATACTGCTTACACTGTGGAACTGCCAAGCTGCCAGAGCCCCAGTCCAGCTCTGGGCAGAATGCAATGTCCACAGAGCGAAGCACAACCCATGCTGAGACACCAGCTGGAATCTTGAGCTCGTGATATACTAGCATGAGACTGTGCTTAAGCTCATAAGCCCTTTGCCTCTGCAGCCCCTACACAAATGTGGTTACAGTATTTGCACTCCTACAACTGTACTGATTCACCCTAAGTCTTGGATGCTCAGGGCATCCATGAAGTATTTAGGAGCTACATGGGCAGTAAATTTAATGGCTGTTAAAGATGTCACAAAGTCCTGGAAGCAAGTTTCATGAGTATCCACACAACAGGCACAGCGTGTACACTACAAACTCTTACGTGTTTTGGTTCTTAACAAACTAGCAGTTTTTCTTCAGGGAGAGAAAGAAATTAATTTCCAGATGCTTATTCTGTTCTTTTTCTTTGCAGTGCAAACATAGATAGCTTTTAATACCATCAGGGTAGCAGTGGGCTTCTTTTTGTTTAGTTTGAGGCACAAATCAAGGAATAAATGAGAGATGCTTGTGAATTTTTTCTCATTAGAGATATGGCCGGACAGCAAATCAGGGATCTGCATACTGGAGGCTGGGCAGGAGAAGGTACTGGTAGAATTCAGAACTGTAACTAAGGCTCAGAAATTCTGGGCAGAGGTCAAAAGAAGAAAGGAATTTTCACTCTGTTGCTAATTTTTTAAAAAAGATACGTATAAATCCCCCAAATACTGCATTAAAAAAAAACAAAACAAAACACGACAGCAAAACCAAAACCCCACCATAATTAAAAACATCACATCACAGAAACGTGCTCAGAACAAGTAGGTCATCAGTAATAACTCAGCCTTAATACACAGTTCAAAGATAATCTGCCAGTCCATCAGTTCTCACCCCTTTGCCCTTTCCAGGTCGTGACTGTGCTTACCGTGCTGTGGCCCCTCTCACTGCAACATTGAATCCAGCTGTTTCCTTAGAGCTTCCAGTGGAGAAGCCAATGAGGTTGGGGTTGAATTTCTTCAAGATATCTTAAAAAAGAGAAAACACAACGTTTAACCATCCACAGTACAACTGGCAGCACTGACCCCCGCAGAAGCACGAGGCAATCAAGCGATGAGCACAGAGACCTGGATTTTCCTCTCATTTGCTGTGACCTTACAGAATCTATAGGCATCCCTGCCTTGGAGGCTCCAGTTACTGCCCAGACTTCAGCACTGCAGCTATTTCTCTACATGGCCTTGCAGCAGCAGAGTCTGGCAGCCCAGGAGATGCCAGACACAGGTCCTGGACAACTCACTAGCCTTGAATTTGACTGCCAGAGTAATTACAGTTACTTTCCTTCGTGTACCAGGAGCAGATGCTCAGAACATGGCCCTCTACCTCCTGTCCCTCCAACTACTCATCAAGGTAACAGTATTTATTGCAGAGAAGTGAATTTTATTCACATTTCTAGATTTCACCAAAACCCTCGGTGGGGAAGCGCAATGCCTGAAAACTGTTATTGTTACTCTGTCTGGAGTGCTGTCTGAAACCTCTTTATAGAGTCTCATTTATAATACATAAATGAAATGTACCTTCTACTTCTCTGTAAACACAGCAATTTGCGTGGTACAAGACAAAGCACATCAGATTTTATAACCAACAACGTCAGGTATTGTCAAACTACTCCACAGCGTGGATCACATACAAATAGATGAACCATTGTAAACCAAATCCCCTCCAATTTATGGTCCCACTAACCACTTAATGGTTTCTACGGCAACTCCAGGGACTGATTACACAAAACACTAGGACAAGAAATTTATAGTATTTTTAGGGTTTTTTCTTTTCAGTGCAATGTAGAAACTTGAAATCATCAGGAGGAACCACAACCTTGTCAACAACCCTCTCTACACGGGCTGCTAATTGTTTCACAACCCTTCATTTGCCCAAAGTTGCTACAGTCAGTCACTGGAAAGCAGAAAATGAAATAAGGGAGGAGCAGGCCTGCCATGGACTTCTGTCACCTTCAGCACATTTACTCCTAATGGTTTCTGTCAAAAGGACACTAGGATCACATGCAGGTCCTGTGATGTGGAGGGGCTGAATCAACTTTACAGTTAGTCAGGTCAGTCTGGGTTTCAGCTGTGACTCACATGAACTGCTCATGTCCTCAACAGACGGGCATCCCCTGCTGTGTGCAAGGAAAGCCTGACCATTTCCAGGTGTTTCCTAGCATCCACTTAGTCTACTTTCAGAGTAATACTTGCCTTTTGCTTTTCTCACATCGATTTTTCAGGACACTTACTGGGTAAAGTAGTCTGGGTCTCGAGGGTCCCATCACCTCCAATACTACAAAGGGAAAGAACAAAATCACCAAGTAGGGTTAATCCTGCAACCATCTGTCTTGTTGTCACCATATGTTGCTGTAGCAGCCCAGGAAGGAGAGGAAAAAACAACTAACCTCAAACAGAACTAAAGAGAGAAACCGCAAGAATTCAGGGAAAGTACCGAAAGGATATTTCACAGTAAACCAAGCAGGTCATCAGCGAAGACAGAAGCTGTGCCTCCAGACTGGGAATAGAGCATGCTGAGAGACCTGATTCTTCACACAGGTGTGCTGGGATGCCCATCACAGAAAGGCATTTTTCCTCACCAAAGTTGCTCCACGTGACCTTGCTGAAACTACATTTGTGTGCAGTTATGCATAGAAGAGAGACCACATTAAATGCTTATTATCCACCTATCATGGATTCTGCAATGTTGATTAGGAAAAGAGCTGCTGCCTCTACCCTCCAAAACTTGTCTGTGTGCATAGCCAATACATTCCTCTACCATTTCTGGCAGCCCCTCCTGAAGGTATCTATGCCTGCAGATGCACACAAGGTGGGAAGGAAGGATGAAGAAAACAACATACACACACACACACTTAGCAACCTACTTCTGCTCAGATGAAGCAGGCAGTTTCCTTCCACACTAGCAGGATAGAGATTCACACCCATTCTGACACGTATTGTGTCCACTATTTTTGCAATAGCAAAAAAGTTTGGGACATCTTCATCGAATATGCATGGAGTGCTCTCACCATGTTCATGCCAACCCACGCTAACTCAGACTCTCTAGCATCAGACACTGCATTAGATAATCACAGCAAGAGTAATATTTGGAATAAACTCCAGAGAGACTGGCAGGAGGCTGAAAGAATTCACACATATTAATAATCCAGCACTGTCAGACACACAGGACCACGCTTCTTGCAATCAGGTCTGGATAAAAAAAAGCAACAAAAAAATCTCCATGAGAGTCACACCCTTTCTCCACCAGTCCTGACTTTTCCCATCTTTACCTAGCAATACTTGCTTTTGGCATCCTACCCCTGCATTTACACACTTAAGTATGCAACCACACAACCAGGTGACCAACTCTTTCAACTGCAGCTGTGGGTAAAAATAGAAAAAGAGAAAATCAGGCATTTTCACCTCCAGGAAAGTCCCCTCCAGTCTGTTTGTAGGTCAGTTTCTTTGGCTCCTACTGCAGTCTGGAAAAGATGGAAAGAATAATTTATAAAATACTAGAAGAAAAGCCCGCTCCAAGTTTAGGTAAGAGAGACCTTGTGATTCAAAAGTGACAAAGCATTTTGATAACTTCAGTCTGCATCCAGCAAAACTTTGGCGATATCCCAGTTTTAGCTTCAGTGGTCCATGTACTTATCCACCATCACCACACACTGGCCTCTGGGCAGCCCTGCATCTCCCATGCTTCAAACTCACAGGCTTCTCCTCATTTACAAAAGTAGCTCATCTAAATAGTAGACATCAGAGGAGATATAGCCCAGCCAGAAGGCACCGGACGGTAAGCTCAAGGACATAAGGCATTAGAACTACAACTCTAGTACTGTTTCAGAAACACAGTAGGACCCAGATTAACACCAGTGGGCCCAGATCAACATCAACAGATTTGCTTTTCTTTGGATTTTTCTGATGGAAAATGCTTCATCCCAGCATCTCCTGAAGAAAGCTAATTTTGAGAGATTTAATAATCCAGGGCAGGAAAGGATGGGACACACAACAACAACTCCTGTCCCACATACTAACACAGTGGTGAAGAATTTCCAGCCAGCTTTAGCTGTAAATAAATCAGTAGAGGAGCTGCTTTTTAATCTGCCAAGAAACAACGTTTTTGTGTAAAATCGACTTTTGCTCTGCTGGACCCAGCCTGCAAGTCTGACACAGCCTTGATGAGGTGTAGGCAGGATTTTTTTTTCCTCAATACAGATAGGCATGTTGGCATATTTATTGCTTTCGATGCACATTGGTGCTAAGAAGTCAGAAGGATGCATTCTAGCCAGTGACATGACTAAATTGCTCAATGTTTCATTAATCTCCAACTGCATCCAGATTGAGAACAGCCTTCCTGCAGCGTGAACAAGAAGGAAGGAGACGAAGGAGAGAAAGCAAGCCATCAGAACAGAGAAATCTGTGATGGGTTTGAGTAGCTCACAGGACTGGGACAGACCTCTGGCCAGGTCAGCGCCCTGACTCACGTTCAGGACAGCAATTGCGAAGATGGGTGGTTCTGCAGTTTTATAGCTCCTTAGTGGTTTCACTGAATTTTGTATTCTTCAAAAAGGCACAGCATCCTTTCAGCCATAAACACAGAGTGCATTCAGGGCTCTTGTGGGAAATACCAGGAGGAAAATCAATGCCTTAGTGGATCAAGACAGATCTTTGTTGCTGCAGTCCCTCTGCCTCGTCCCAGGGATGGTTGGACTGTACAAAGCGTGCACTGCTGTTGGCTGTACTGCACCCTGTGTGTGTGTGTGTACACGTGGGAAATGTTGTGCCATTTTTTCCACTCCCTCCCAGCAATAAAACACTTAATCCCTCCCCTCCACCCCCCATCACACCTTGCTATGGCAATGGCAACTCATAAGAACTGCATGAATAAAGCAGCATGAAAAACTGCTGCGCTAGGCTCTTGAGACAGGGACTTCAAGTGTCAGGCCCTGGCCCTTACGACCAGGGCTCTCAAACATTTTGTGTGCTAAAGGAATTAAACTTTAAAACAAAGATGAGATGTGTGATAGTGCATACATCTAGCACTAGATTTGGGGGAGGGAATCAAGCAATTAATTTTAAGAGACATGACAATGCACAGGAGGGGGACTTGCAGAGTCATTACAGAGGTGATCTAAGAAAAGTTCAAAGCTCAGCGGGGATGTTGGAAAGCCAGGGTAACACAGGTCAAGCAAAATCTGTTTCAGAGCTGATGAGGAGGCAAAGATGTGCGCACACACCTGCCTATAGATAAGCATGATCATTTAAGGGCTTCAAGCCCCTTCAACTCCCTCTGAACACTATGGGAGCTGAAGCTGCTAGAATGAGCACTGGTTTAGCTCAGGAATTAAAATTCATGGGAACTGTTGACACAAATGTTTGCTTTCATCCCATGCCAGAACAATTCTGTAGTGCTGTGCAATTCTGGAACTTTTTCCTCAGAAAAATTTGGTGCAGTTCTGCAGTATTCCCTGCTATTCTTTTCTGAGGCCTTTCCTTTCTGTGCCTGCTCTTTTCTTTCAGCTTGCATTTCTTATACACTGAATACATCAGAGTTTTAACTGGAAGATGCCTAAACCAGGATGCAACATTTGAAAGAATAATTCTGAAATACAGAAGTATCTGAATTACCTCAAGTGACAAGCGCTTTGTTCAGCAATCAATTATTTCCATACAAATTTTCATCAAGAATTCTCGTTGCATGAAAAAATGCCAATTACTTGTTCTTGTTTTTTATGTCAGAAAAGGCTATTCTTATAAGGCAGGCATTTCCCTTTTCTAAAGCACTTGAACAAGCTATGTGTAACAGAGAATGCAATCCCATTTCTGTTCTGCCCTGAATTATTCATTACTGGATTACACAATTGCCAGTGTCACTCAAATCCCTCCAGGCTATTTCTTTGCAAAGGGACACAGGTAGATGAGTTTTGCTTTGCCAAGCCAAAGCAATTCGCTTTCTATCTGATGATGCCTGACACGACCACGTCTAGAATGAGAAGAGCAATTGCCAATTTCTACCGAAACATGGGAACAGAGCAGTACTCACAGTCAGGGAATCTCCCAGTGCTCCTATGACTTTGATGTCAGCAGGTTGTAGCTCATGTACTAAAAAACAGTAGGAGGAAAAAAAAAACAAAAAGCAAAGCAGGATTATAGATAAATGACACAAAACACTCTTTAACAGAATAAAAGATCCAAGTCTTTTGTTCCAACCTGGTGGTATTTTCACAGACTTTTAGGGAGAATAAGCCTTAGGTTCTGTGTGTCAGCTAAGCAAAACTTCTTGTCTTTGCTTGCAACAGTATACTCAACTAATGAGGAAATAAATGGACCCTAACAAAGCTTAGAAAAAAAAAAAGAAAAATGGACTAGATATATGTTTAGAGATGCATGCATTCCATCGCTTCTAATTGGTTTTCAGATTTGGGTCATAGATCAATACTTGCCATTAGTAAACTCCCCATAAAGCATACACACAGCGCTCCTATTGTGGTACTTATCAGAGTAGGCTCACCAGGTAGGTCAAACTTGCTGAGCAACTAACCTACTGAGGTAATTTTAATCTGCTGTGTTACTGTATATGATATATGTATAGGATCAATGATCAATGTGATCATATTTATCCAGAGAACACAGTGACTGTGTTGCAGAACTTGCTGCGTATGGCAAGTGAGACTTTCTTTTTTTGCTGCTAAATATATCACCTTTTGTTTTCTTTCCATCTAGGACTTGCAATTTCCAGATCTTCCTGGTTTTAAAAACAAAAGGCAAAAGCTTTCTTATTTGTGATTTCAGCTTAGGAGTACTTTCTCACCTGATGTTGGGACATGACTGGATGGAGTCTGTTCAGAACATGACAGGTCACTGCCCCAATTCTGAAATGACAAGTTACACATTTAGGTAAGCTTATGCTTAAAAGATAATATGGGATTCACATAAGGTTTAATTGTACAGTGATGGACCTGCCGCTGACCAAGGCTGAGCCCATCAGTGATGGTCACAGCACCTCTGTAAATCACATTTCAGAGGAAAAAGAACCCACAAGCGGCCACTTTTTGCCACCAAGAAAGAGAGAGAGAAGATGTAAGAAACTGTGCAGACACCAAGGTCAGTGAAGAAGGGGGAGTGAGGAGTCACTCCAGGCACCAGAGAGAAAGATTCCCCTGCAGCCTGTGGAGAAGACCATGGTGGAGCAGGTTATCCCTCCGCAGCCCATAGGTGATGATGGGGAGAAGAGGTCCCACCTGCAGCCCATGGAGGACCTTACATTGGAGTAGGTGGAGATACATGGAAGATGCTATGACCTGTGTTGGACCAAGCTTCTAGAAGGACCTGAAGTCTAGAGAGAGACACCCATACCAGGGCAGCATTGCTGGGGGGACTCATGACTCTGTGGGGGACCAAGCTGGAGCAGTCTGGGCCTGAGGGACCGCACTGCATGGAAGATACCCACACTGGGGCAGTTGGTGAAGAACTGAAGCCCTGTGGGAAAGGACTCACATTGGAGAAGTTCATGGAGGACTCTCACATGGGTGGGACCCCATGCTGGAGCAGGGGAAGAGTGTGAAGAATGCCCCCTTCCTGACTAAGAAGGAAAACCTCTCATGAGGAACTGAACAAAACCCCCACTCCCCATCACCCCCTGTGACACCTGGGGGGCAGAAGCGAAAGAAATCATGACTAAAGTGAAGTCTGCTAAGAAGGAAGGGGTGTGGGGGGGAAGTGTTTTAAGATCTGATTATACTCATTATCCTATTCTGGTTTCTGTGTGTGTAGTGTAATAAATCAGATTATTTTCTTTTTTTATTCTGTGTTGAGTCTGTTTTGCCTGTGACATTAACTGTGGGATGATCTCTCCTTCTCTCCTAAGCCTCTCAATATATATTTTCTCCCCTGTCCAGCTGAAAAGGGGAAAGATAGACTAACTTTGGTGGGTGTCTGACCAGGGACAAACTGCCACACCTTCCAACCTGAATTATTCTACAATTGCACAATTCTACCATTCAGAGAAAAACTACATGGACCACTGGTCTTAAGAAAACATGGTTAGTACTAAAAAAAAAAAAAAAATTAAGACAACATCACCTGTTCTTGTAAAAAATGGTGTAATAGATTTTATCAGTCACCTAGTTAAAGGCTGGTTGCAGAAGCTAAAAAGGACAGCAGTGCTTATTTTTATATCAGAGGAAA
Organism: Gallinula chloropus; assembly: GCF_964237585.1. Classification (NCBI taxonomy): domain Eukaryota; kingdom Metazoa; phylum Chordata; class Aves; order Gruiformes; family Rallidae; genus Gallinula; species Gallinula chloropus. The sequence goes on along the minus strand of NC_140087.1, from coordinate 55,296,362 downwards.
CTGTTCCTTCACTCTCTTCTGTTTCTTTCCCTTACCCTATCATTTCAAAAGCTACTGCTGTTGAAATTCAGTGGAAGTGCAAGAATTACCCATTAAAACTATAACCCTAGCTCTGCAGATAAACATTTCAATTCAATGTTGCAAACTATGGCTTACTGAAACAATATCAGCAGTGGCTCTCTGCAAACCCTCAATGCACACAGAGATTTTCATAATTTGACTGGGCATGAGGACCCCCCAGTATGCCAAACTAGGCCAGCTTATTTTGACTGTCTCCCATCACATTTGTATCACTGAGTATCCCTCGTAGGGAGCCTGCATGCCCACAGCCATTTGTCAAGAGCAAGTTACTGCCCCATTTCTTCAGGTCCTATGCCACAACTGTTTCTGCAGTGTGTTTAATTTACCTTGTGGTAGTTGCTCAGCCATGGTGGAAAGTGAATTGCTTTGAAGATGGATCCCTACCACCTCCTTTGTATCTGTCTGTTTATCCAATCTGTGAAGGTGACCGGTGACTACCCTCTACAGGTGAAGCTTACTTCAGTGCATGGCAGTACAGTGGCTCAAGAAGAGAACATGTAAACCTTCCTTTGATCATCTGGGCATTTGGGTTTCTAAGTTATCTTCTCCCTGTTGTGAGGAGCTTGCTATCTGAATTAATAATGCATTTAAATGAGTTTAGGAAGCGCGGCTTGGGTGAGTAGAGAGTAAGGTGGTTTGAGAACTGGCTGAGTGACAGGGCCCAGAGGGTTGTTGTAAGCAGCCTGGAGCCTAGTTGGAGGCCTGTAGTCAGTGGCATGCCCCAAGGGTCTGTGCTTGGTCCCATCTTATTCAACATCTTCACCTGGATGAGGGGGCAGAGTTTGCTGACTTTACTAAACGGGGAGGAGCGGATGACGTGCCAGAAGGCTGCACTGCCATTCAGCAAGATCTGGACAGACCAGAGAATTGGGCAGAGAGGAACCAAATGAAATTCACTAAGGGCAAGTGTAGAGAGTGCTGCACCCAGGGAGAAATAACCCCAGGCACCAGTACAGGTTAGGTGTTGAGGTGCTGGGAACTAGTACTGCAGAGAAGGATCTGGGAGTCCTGGTTAAGAACAAGCTCTCCATGAGACTGCAGTGTGTCCTCATAGCCAATAAGGCCAATGGGATCCTGGAGTGCATTACAAAAGTGTGGCCAGCAGGTCAAGGGAGGTTATCCTCCCCCTCTACTTTGCCCCAGCGAGGCCACACCTGGAGTGGTGTGTCCAGTTCTGAGCTCCCCAGTTCAAGAAACATGGAGAACCACTGAAGTGAGCCTAGCAGAGGGCTAAGAGTATGATTAGTGAGGTGGAGGGTCTCTCATATAAAGAAAGGCTGGCAGAGCTGGGGCTGTTTAGTCTGGAGAAGACTGAGAAGGGATCTAATCAATACTTATATCTAAAGGGTAGATGTCTATCGGATGGGGCCAGACTCTTCTCAGTGGTGCCCAGTGACAGGGCATGGGGCAATAGGTACCAACTGGAACAGGCACAAACTGGAACACATCTCAATATAAGGAAAAACTTCTTTACTGTTGTGGAATTCCCTCCTCCAGAGGTATTCAAAACCCACCTAGACACAATCCAGTGCAACCTGGTCTAGATGATCCTGCTTCAACAGGGGGGTTGGACTAGATCTCCAGAGGTCCCTTCCAAACCCTATCATTCTGCAATTCTGTGATCCCAGATGAATTACTTTTGAGCACAATTTTGATCCCATTGCAACAATTAATACAACTAATTTTGTTTGGCTTGGGGAGGAGGGGGGAGGAGAGGGAGGGAAAGGGAGGGGGGTGAAGAGTTTAGCATTTGTTTAGACAGGAAAAAATGCAATGCAAGATAGACTTCCCTTTCTGAAAACTGGCAATAGTTTATCTCATCTACAAATTCAGGAAGATGTGTGAACTAACACCAGATACAGGTGTGCATAGTTTGCTAAAATGCAGCAGAAGATGCAACAATTACCTCTATTGGCTCATTAGTGGGCCCCACTGTTGGATATGTGTAGTTGCTATTCTTGTATGTTCCCAGGAATGGTTTGTTCTGGAGAAATAGGAATACAAAAGTAAAAGAAATTAGGCAATAAACGCACAGCACAGCCCATACCAAGTGATACCTAGACATCACATCACCAAGAAAGCAATTGCCTAAAGCTGCAAAATTGTGGTCTGGATTCTGAAATCGTGGCCCTTCCTTAAAATTCAAAGGAAAGATTTGTGTTTAGCACCCTAGAGGAAAAAAGATATGTGCCAGATAATGATTACTGTTCAACACCTTCCTCTCCTAACCTTCCACAAATAGCGTAGACATTATTAGATGTTTAATTCTTTCAAGAGACACAGGTGTAAAGTCTAGAAAAACTGGGCAGATCTTCCTGTCATAAGCAGAGGGGAGATGAATGACTGATTGCTGAATGGATCACTGTCCCCCCAAGGGAGGTTGCAGAAATTGCATGGTTATTTTTGTCTTCTACCAAAGCAATGTGTATTCAGAAACACATTCCATAGCCTAAAAAACAATTCACCAAAATGCCCACTGATCTTAAATTAAGAGCAATTCCAGTATCTGCATGAGGAAGTCTTATAAAGCACTAAAACCAAAATGCATATTTAATTGATTAGAAGACCCACAGCTCCTTTATATCCAGGATTTTATCCTACATTAAGTTGCCTCAATACAGGTAATTTTCCTTGACTTGTTGGGCCCTTGCAACCTGGGACACATGATATTTTCATGGACAAAACTACCTGATGTAGTTCGAAAACTAGAAAGGGTGGGAACAATGACCAAAATTTGTGGGTATCAGAATCTGAAGTAATTTACTACTCCCTTTAGTAACACAGAAGGTAAAAATCTATTTATTCCTTTGTAACACTGTTTCATAGTCTTTGCCTCAGAACTTTCTGAGCAGGGAAAGCTACTGGCAATTCTATCAATGGCTTCGTCAAAGAACTGCAGGCTTACCATTGCTGAAAACAATGCCCATCTATTCTTTGCAAGGGATGTAAAACTTTTATATGCCTACTTCTGAAATGCAACATCTTTGAATAGGCATGTGTAAAGGAGAAGTGTCACAAAATTCGCATTATCTGGCATTGAAATTGTTGCTAAGTTAATTTAAGCTAACTGGAAAGAATTCCAGGTAAAGTGAAGCAGGATCGATTTAAGTGAATCTGAGGACTTGTGAAACGTGCTGATTAAAAGGCAGCAGATGTTTCTTTTCTGACAGAATGGACATGATATGGACCAAATCCTCCTGTATGTATGACTTGAACGACTGTCTCCAGACCCTAGAGAACGGCTCAGCTCCCTGATCTTCTCAGTTCTTTGGCCTCTTCACTGAAACTGCCGAAGAAAGGGAGCCAATTACTGCTGACTGTGGCGGTCGTTTCCACGTGCTGATTCCTAGCAACTGTACTGCAAGTTCAGCAAGAGTCTGAAGTGTTCCTGTTACGGATCAGGCCGTGAAAACCGACCTGCCACTAGTTCAAGAGAGAACAGACACTGCGGTTTTCAGAGCCACTGTGGTGCCCAAACCCCATTGATTCTGATGAGAAAGTTGATGCAGCTTATTCTGTTGTTTGCTCCTGGAGCTGCCGCTGTGCTTCACAAACAGAACAAAACACAACCTCCTCTGCTACAACAGAAAGCACACACAGCGCCGTGTTGTCAATCGGTATCTACGGCACAGGAAAAGGCCAAGGAACACCCGAGCACCTCTTCACTCGGAGGTAAGCAGAGAACAAAAGTTCTCAGTAAACCCGTTCTGGACATGTCAAACCCCTGCTCCCTGCAGCGAGCACAAGCATGTACAGCCATCTGATACCCAGTTCCCACAACGTGGGTATATTTACCTGAATCGGACAGTCGAGGACGATGTCAGCCGTGAAATCAAAGGAGTCAGTTTTTTGGTCCACAGGCTGTAACTAGAAATGAAGAGGCAAAAAAAACCTCACCACTCTCTTTTGTAACCACGTTGGCTCATCTTACATTTGTGTAACAATTTTAATCCAAAAAGAATCTAAGCATACCTTTCAAATTTATATAAAGCTGCCTGTATTTACAGACCTTGATTTACCCGAGGCTGAAATGCATCTACTTCTCAGGAACATGGCAACTGCGTAACAAAACAGCAACTCTAGAAAGAAGCTTAAAATGGGAAGTGGAAAGCTATACTGGATGAGTTTAAACTCCTGGAGGATTTTGGCAGGCACATAAAGTACCTTGGAATTTCGCCAGAAGGCAAGGTCATAAACTCTCTCCTCTTGCATAAAAAACAAGACACTAAGACTCCCTCAATTTTTAGAGCTAAGCTGCACGATGGCATCTCCAACAAAAGGCTGTTTATGTATAGAAGATTAAACCAAATATAATTAGAGGTACTGCTTGATGATTGCAAGCAATCATGTCAGCTGTTAAGACATTACCCCACAGTACGTAGAAGTTACCATCTAGGATCTGAGATACCACCTCTGACTGCACATGTACTCCTACTGCGCTGCAATGCTAATTAAAACGTGTTTACTTAAGCAATCTTTAACGACTCGCTTTTATTGACCTTTACTCATTTCCAAAGGTAGTAAAACTGAACTGAATAAAAGCCTCTCCACTTCCTAATGAGACATTCACAACACGTGGATTTAAAACAAACTTTTAAGTAATCCATTTGAAATTACCGTGTGCAGTTACAATTCCTTATTTGGTGGTTTCCCAAACCAACCCATAGAAACATCATCCTCACGGAATGCCCATTGTCATGCAAGGCAGGACAGTAAAGTAGACTTGAAGTCACTCAGCTGACAACACCAATGACTGTGATCATGCACTTAGAGTACCCCTCTTCTCCCCACACACCGTAAGAAGCGGAAGGTTCTAGGCTGAGAACAGCACCAAAACCCGAGGGTACCTGACTAGTTAGGAAGGTCCAGGGCTATCCAGGCCTTCATTGCAAAGGTTTATTACAGAGATTATTTTAAGGGCAGTCAGGTCTAGCTAGAAACCACATTACAGACACAGCCTGTCATCTTACCACAGCATTCCAAAGAGCCTTGGCAAGCTGAGAATGGCCTTTCTGGCTTGGGTGGAAGCAGTCAGGTGAAAAGTAGGAGAGATCTGGACGTCCATCCTACAGATGAAAGTGTAAAAGACATCTGAGGGCAGAAGAATCCACATGGCTTCAACCTGGGGGTTCTGAGCCAAATCAGAGCCCACAATAGGAGGTTCATGCTACTTGTGCTTGCTGCTCCAATGCAGAAAGTCTCATGGTTGCCTGCTGGTATAAATGAGCTACCAGAAACATTTTAACTAGAGAAGCTTATGTTCCCCCAAGGGCAGGGTCCACTGAGAAGTAGCAAAAACACCATTTTCAACTACATGTCCAACCCCTCTTCAGCTTCTGCAATCAAGATAGGCTCTGCCCCTTGGCACATCATCAGAACTGGCACCACAGGCACCGCTGTGCTCTGCAGTACATTTACATGGTAACCAGCATGTTATGGATGTTTTACCAGAAGGAAGAAGGCCCATCTGCTTTCTCACAGCTGTGAGTACTGCAAGTTTGAAAGGAGCAAGAAGCAAGTAAGTGTTTGAGGGAAGGCAGCCAGGCTGCCCAGGCATACCAATACGGTCACTTTTCTGAGCAAAGCTGTACTTTAACACAGATACTGGAGCATCTGAAGGAAATGGAGTTTGGAAATTTAAATATCTTGGCTTTCATGTGAATACTGAGATGAGAAGGGGCTTAGGTCATAGATGACAAAGGACAGTTTTTGGTCAGAGAAATCCTTCCTCAAAACTTGTGCAGGATTTGATTCAGTGTGTTTAGTCTATCTTATTGGTGGATTACTACCAAAATTTGCATCTGTACCAGATCTTTTGCAAAGTTTAGAGGCAGAGTTTTCAGCTCAGGAACATCTAAACATTGTGTGAGATAAGAAAAAACAGCACCCTGAACCTTCTTAAAATCTGAAATAATCCTTATGAGAATATAAAAATATCAGAAATATTTCCCTGCTTTTGTTTTATTTCTATGCTCCCTACCTCAGTACCAAAATCCCTGAGGATGACTTTTCACAGGAGCCAGCTTCACAACAACAACTCTTCAAAGCCTGTTTTTCTTGTGAAGCTCTGTAGCAGCATCTGAACTTTTCAAACCTGTCCCTAGCTATTGCTAGCATTTTCAGGATCACTTTGGTTCAATTATACCAGAGCAATTCCTGCTCAGTATTTTGCCCCATTTGCTCTTAGTTTCAGATGAGACAGGAAAGTATAGATGCATGTGAAAATTAGGAAATAGAGTTTCAGTTTCGGAGAAGGTTTTGGTCATTCCCTAGATTCATAATTTACTGAGACTTACCATTCAAGGAACTGAAATATAATTGCAAATAATGGGGAAAAGGGCTCACTTCGTTAAACTACTACTTTCACCAGATTGTATGGAAACTTCTCTTCCTGTCTGACAGAGTGAGTTATGGGATATGAAGAAGCGATGCTGCAGTCTCTACTGAGCAATGCAGTGATGTTGGTTCAAGAACTATAACGTAATATCTCTGTCTTTTATTAATCATCCTATATTTCAGAAAGAAAAAATATCTGTGTACCCTTCAGAACATACACAAAGTAGAATTAATATTGATAGCACAATACATAAAAAATCTGATGTACTATAACAAAAAGCAACAAGTTCTTATAAGAAAAGTATAGAACAAGCTGAAACTATTTTGTGTACACACACGTTTAGTCCTTTGCATGCAGAAGTCTTTAGACCATACCTGACCAAGAGGTATCTTGGGATTTTGGAGGAAAGGCTGGATGACTACTGTGAAATTTTCATGAGTATCATATCTGGCAGATTCTACTAGTGTCTGAATGCCACGCTGAAAGGAACAAAACAAACAAGAAGCAATAAACCATCAATATCTCTGCATCATAACTGGGGGTTTGGGGTGTTTTTTTGTTTGGTTGGGGTTTGTTTCTTCCTTTTTTTTTTGTTTTGAGAGCCTGCGAATCCAAAAGGAAGCTTTTACTTCTTAACTGAAACAGCCACAGATGCTGGCAAAAGCCTTGCAAAGTGGCTGACAAGGCCGGAACACAGTCCTACAACTGCTTGTGGGGGACAGGATTTTGGTAACTAAACTCCCACACATATCCATCTGCACTAGAAAACAATTTTTTTCTGAAGAGCTTTGCTGCTCTTGGTTTTGGCCATATGTTTTGGACAGCACCAAATTACCTCTTGCTAAGCTTGCAGTTGAGTAAAGTATTCCCATGATGTGTTGCTTGCAAATCTAAAGCTCACCACCCCTGGAAATAAAGTAACCGCACCCCTTGATAAACATACCTGGTAAGCTTTTGTGGCTTCCCTCACCATTGTTAAATTTGTTGAGTTTTCTTCTCCTGTGAGAACACAGCTACACAGATAACTGTGGGAGAGCACAGAGGGGAAAACATGAATAGAATTAGAGATCTGAGAGTGCAGAAGTCATCCTTTGCCACCCAACACCCTCATGACATGGAAGGAACCAGGAAACCTGTATAGCTCTGGTTTTGTGAAAATATCTTATTGTTCTTGCCATTGATCATAACTTCAACCTTTAGTCTTATTTTTTGCCTCATGTGAGTGATACTACTCAAATCAGTTTGGTTTCACCCCCAGGCATATCAAACTGATGTACACAGTACTATGATAGCTTGTCCCATTCATTACACCCTGGCATCCAAGGCCCTGCAGCCTGACAGAGGTACATGCCAGCCCCTCTGGAACTAGAAAACACATCTTTGAAATTTACCGTCCACATTGCCTCTGAGCTGATACCTTTCCAATCAACAATTCCTTCTGCATTCCCAAGACACAGAATTTGTCCCTGTCTGGGGGGTCAGCAAAGAATGCAAATTACCCACTGCAATAAAGTCTCTGAAACAGGAGAAACCCGTCTACTCTGCAAATACTTCACAGTCCCTCAAAAAGCCTGAAAATCCAAAGGCTTGTGGACTTCAGCCCCACCTTGAAGAACACTGTGTCAATAACTTTAACTCCAGCTCAGTGAGGTATGTGTTATGTATCACAGGAAACCTTGCACTTCTAGGCTTGGCCAAAACACAGAGGTCCACTGACAATACTTAAGTTAAAGCCAAGAGAAGGCAACACCATCAGGCAGGGTGATGTCAGGCAGCTCAAATGATGAGATGAGCATGGACTAACAACACGCTTTATCATCACGGACAGTTAAGCTCAGGTACAAAAACAAGTCAAACAAGCCTTACTCTGCCATGTAGGTGGGGCACTGAATTTGAGTATCCACAAACAGCTGTCTCAGAGGGAGGAGGTCCATCACTTCAACCAGACTCACTACAGCTTTGGGAACCTGAAAGGCAAGTCAGACTTCAGCTTTGAAGAAACTGGTTATGCAGCCCACGGTGCATTTATTTAACTCCTAATTCCAGCTGTTTGATACCCCTTCCCTTTCTCCATTGTTGAGGTGGAGGAAAAAACCCACACCCAAAAAACCCAAAACACCCCACAACAAAAGCAAACTCCCTCCCACTCAGCTTTTACTTCTTTTCCAACACAATGGTCCAGTGTTACTGGCTCTCATTCCAGACAGCATCTCACTATTCACCAGCCTGTTATGTACGGGCTAGAATGCCAGGACAATTTCACAGCACTTGCCTCCGTGTGCAGGATATCAAGAGTTTCTTGAATCCTTCTGATGAAATTCGCAGCTGAGTAGTGGTCCTGATAGAAAGAGAAGGGATTACTGCTAAATGGACACACAAGACATTTTGGTTGGGAGGCTGGAGAATCACATTAATTCACTTCCTTTTCTGCCATACAAGACTGTGGTCAATAGAATGTTCTTGCTTTTTTCTAGAGATCATGGTTTTTAGGCACTTCAATTACTCTAAAATATAGAAAGACTCAGGGAAATTTTGGATTTAAATTAAACCTTGTTGAGTAGCAGTGCATTTAACCCAAATCCACCGGGTCCTTCAAGTAAAGATGCAGAAAAGCTGAATCTGAATGCATGTTGAAGAGCAGAATCCAAGCAGCCATAGGCATGCTCACAGCCAGCTGATAAGCTCTCATAAAATTAGGTGAAATCATTGCTAGTCAAGGTCATAGCTATAAATAAAGCTATAAAACTTGGCAGCAGCAGTAAAGATGCCTAGTGAGGCTCCTGCAGAAGCAGCAAATTTCTCAAGCACAAGGGGTTGCAGGAGAATTGAAAAGGCTTACAAAAAGTTAGCATATTAAAGGCAAGAGAGGAAGAAGCACCTGCCATGTGCCCACTCAAGTCCCATCACTTCCTTATGGCAGCCCTAAGGGTTTATCCACAATCCAGGAAAGAATAAAATCCAAATGATATTAAGCACTGCAGCAACATCCCTCATACATGCTTCACCTGTTCCTAGCACGTCCCTACACAGTGAGTAGGGAGAACTGTAGGACCGGACTAGTGGTAGCTCAAAAAGTGGTATCATTCTTTCTGAGTTTGACTGAGTTCAAGAAGTGTCTGAACAATGCTCTGACTTGGCTGGCCCTGTGTGGAGCCAGGGGTTGGACTTGATGATCCCTATGGGTCCCATCCAACTCAGGACATTCTGTGATTCTAAAGAGGCCATGCTAGCATACTGCCAGTTATGACATCAGAGGAATGAAGGTTTTCTTCTTTTCCACTTTTTGCTTGTAGTCAAAAGACAGTAGCAAAGACAGTGTTTCCTACCCTGGAGTAAACCAGAGAGAACACAACCATCCTACTCAGCTGCTGGTAACTGGTTTTGTATCAGGGCATTATCAGCCCCAACCGCCATCAAAATATACAGCAGCACATATAACTCGTGCTATCTCCATGGAGGCTCTGAGGATCTGTGGAGACTCTGAGGATCCATGGATTTCCCTTGACATGTTCCTACACTGACATGACAATCCCACTACAGTTTCTGCTAATCACTTCACTACTCACGGGGTCCTTGCAATAGTTGCACAGATCGTTGCCTCCAATCTGCACCGTTATGAGTTTCCAGTCACCACTGAAGTTGATTCTCTGCATGATAAAGAAAACAACGAGTCTGAATTTCTTTGACTTTGTGATATGCACATGGTACTACTGCAGGTGATGCAACACCTGATTGTTTTCATGCTGTAAGATTAAAGGAGTCCCAGAAAACTTACACTATCAGTTTTCATTAGTCTCAGGAGATTTCTTGCTTGGGCTGGTAAGTGCCTGTGAAGAAGGACAACTAGTGAGTGAAACAAACACCTTTATGGACAGTTCAACATCAACGTCCCTCAGACACCTTAAATCAAGTTTCAGGTTATCAGGAGGGCTGAGTGACCATACAATGCAATCCTCACATTGCCGTGATTGAATTACACATTCACATCTTTGTGGAAAGTCAACATAAAATTGAACTTGAATACTGATTTCACCCAAGTTCAGTAATTAATTTGGCACTGTAATTTTAGCTTCTATTACAGTGCCCTTCGCACCTAAAGCAGCTGAAAAACCAGACACAGCAACATGTTTGTAAGCAGATGGCCTGTTCAGAACTAGGCTGTTATCAATCTATTCCTTGTGGACTAAAACAACAAGGGAATGGCAAGTGTTAATAATTAATTGACTCTCTGGAGCAATGTTTGGGCATACACCACGGCTGATGTGCTCCCACCACAAAGCTGAAGTGTTTCAGAGTTCCCTGTGTACATGTCCCTCATTTCTGCAGCTTCCACCCAGAGGCAATACTTAATTTTCAATTGTGTAAAGCAGCTCTGTGCACACCACCTGTCCAGGGGGAATAAAAATTCAATCAACTTGCACAGTTACACAGACAAGTGTACAAGGACAGCCTTTCTGGTTTCCAATAGCCCAGTGAGCACTTTTGTCTCTCTGTTGTATATATACACATACATAAATATATGTATGCCAGGAATGTTAAGTTACCTAGGCTGAACACTGCAACCTTGTGTGACTGCCCTGACATGTGATCCTCATATATACATAGGAAAGAGAATGTGTTTGGAAAGCTTTGGCCTTCCAGGCAACTCTGTAGCATGGCATGAGCTGCATCTCCCTTCAGGCTCTCGTTAGAAACACTTCATTGGCTGTCTATCATTTCTGGAAGCACATCAGCTGACATTAAGTACGACACTTGTTTTGTATGGGAAACAGAGCTCAGCCCTCCTTTGTAATGCTGTGTTTACTGTAGGAGCAGGAGACCCTGCATCACCACCCTTCTCCAACGGAACACTGATCTAACAACACTAATGTAAGAGAGGATTTAGTGGCGAATGAGCGCTGTCACACCTCTGCTTGTGATACAGACACTGCATGCAGTAACTCTGCTCACTGTTACCTTCCTTCAATGTCACAACCTACTTACTGATATGCCAAAGCTACAAGCAGTCATGATTTCCTTCTGCTCTTACTGTAGAAATCAGTAAGACAGGACATTGACTTCAACATTGTTCCAGAGGTAAACACCACTTAGTGAGCTGGCAGCCTACAGCACCTTCAATTCACATGCAGCCACTGAAGTGCTGATGCATCCCTAGCACAGGCAGTAAGATCTAATGTCTTGAACAAAGCAGTGCCAGCTATTGTCCACCCTTGAGCTGTAGTCTCCAACAGTGTTAGACCTTGATAAACAGAAACATTTTGCTAGCAGGCAATGCAGATATTCACAGTTCCTGTCACCTGATCTCTCCTCTCAGTCTTAAATTAACCACCTTTTTTCCACATGAAATCAAAGGTCTCAGCCAGGCTCGGCTTCAACAACATGCTTTAGATGTAGCTTTAACTCCAGCATGTCCACGCAGTCTTAGGCAATGAATGCAGATAGGATTAGGGACATTTTGCTAAATGAGGCCTGCACTGCTACATTGCCATCAACTTCACTAAAGAACTCTTCCAAGCAGCCACTTATGTCATTCTAGGAAACTCTTACACCTGATTTACAAAATCTGGTAAGAGTGCAAAACTACCTGATTTCAGAAAGGTCCCAGCTCCTCTGGGAAGCGGTTTCCAAATTAGCACCAAAAATTGAGCCAGAGCAAGTAGCAATTCTGAAATACCAACATTACCTGGTGGACCCTTTTTGCCCTCTGAATCACAGGAAGAAGAATATCTTTGGCTGATGAAGAATAAATGCTGTATCACACCATAATTCCAGGGTCAAATACATAAAGTAGGAGAAAGTTTTCCTTATGTCACAATAGATTTCAATGTTCACCTAGGATGCATTCATCTTCTCATATGCATCAAGAGCCACAATGTGACAGAACAAAGCCCCAAAAGCAGCATCTCAAAGTTCAGAGATATTAGTGTAGCAGTTTACAGGACTTTACTTTTGCACACCTTTCTATAGAGAGTTATGAGACAGAAACAACAGCAGATGAACAGAAATGTGGGACAATTGTTGCCTGCGTCTCCTTGCTGAATGTTTACAAACCGTGGTTGCAGAACATACGTAGCTCTACTTCACCATGTTTATCCAGTCTAGCTTCTTGCATGGGAAGAGAGAAGACTAATTGGCATGGATGAAGTAGACAATTTTTCGTTAGACTAACATCTATCAACTTATTTCATATAGCCTACAAATAATTATTTAATAGTAATACCTCAGTTGCTCCTGATGCAAACTACTTTAAGTCCCATTAGTGACTTGAGATCTTGCGTATTCTGTTTTAAATCCTCCCACCACTCCAAAAAACCTGCTCAGGATTTAGCTGGCAGAAAATACAAGACAGGCACCAATCTCTTTCTTTCCCACAAGCAAAAACTGAAGCTAATCTGGATATATGCTGTGTGCCAAAGTATGTTGTAAATTCTCATGAATGGCTGAATCAGAGCCATAATCCTTCCATGTTTCACTGACCTACACAGATATATTCAATCACCACTAAGAAACAAAATCCCTTCTTAGGTGGCAGGGGGACTGTAGGATATATCAGGGCACCTACCAGACTACTTCTGTCAGGAAATCCAAGTATTTGCTGAGATTGCTAGTATGAGTCAGAAGTTACTCAAGGCTACCATGAGAGCAATGAAAATACCCAAAAATCCTAACAATCCTTGCATTTGAACTTCACTTCCAAGACTTCTTTGGGAAGTAAGAGGAAATTTTTTTTTAAACAAACAAGCAAAGGCCTGGGTAATATCAACTAACAATGTCAAATTCAGGCATGGTCTGCCAGAACCTGTGCCCAAAGTATGACTAAATTCCAGCAGCCATCTGTTCCGTTAATTAGATAGCACTGACTCCTTCAATAAGAAGCCAGGGATGTCTAGGGTAAGCAGTATAGCAAAGCTGAATTCATGCATCCTCCCAGGTGTGACTAAAAGCAAAGAGCAAATTCAGATGACTGGAAGATGTTACATTCCCTATTATACTGGCAGAACTAGCTGCAACTGCACCAGACCTGCAATGCACCAAAACCCAGATATGACCATCAGCATCTCTCCTTTCTTCAGATTCCAGACTGTGGCTAGCTTTTTTTCCCTTCTCTCTTGACCACTCTTGCTTGCTTATCCAGAAGCCTGAGGCCAGAATTTTATGGCATATTTAATCTAGTTTTTCCTCCTAGAATCTCTTTACCAATACACTACATGCCCATTTTCTGAAAATTATTCAAAACAACCACGCTCTCAGAGATTTACTGACAGGCAGATAAAGGAATAGATGTAGAAGAGTAAGGATATAAACCATCACCTCCAAACAGTTTCTGCTGCTTGTGGATTTCATAACCAGGACTGTTGGCTTCATTTGAAAGTTCAGCTATGAAATAAGCCCATACATTCAAGATGTTTTGAGCCAATTTTCAATTCTAACTAGACTGGTTTTGTTTGCCTTTTCATAGCAAGTTGTGACAGCACATGAGACAGTTGAAAGGGAATTAGATGAAGCATCCATCACCTGCAAATGTAAAACAAAACACTACATACTCAGCCTGTGCTCCAGGAACTGCCTGGTTAAGGAATGCATTGGAACTGTTCTCATTCCCAGTGCCGGTTGAATGGCCCACGATCTCAAGATTGAACTCTCGAAAGATGTCTGAAAAAGAAAGATGGCAATGAAGGGAGAATGACTACATCTGCTCCCTGTCTACAGGCACTAGCACACACCAGCACTGCCACAGTTTGCTCTCTGAGAGCACAGCCCAGCTGCTGCAGCCTCCAGTCAACTAGCTGCATCCAACAGGCAGCAGCAGCGAGAGGGATCACCAGCTGGCAGTGACTCAGAGAGCAGTGTGCTTGCTGTGCCCTGCACTGTCACCAGCAGATAAGACCAGCAGAACTGATGACTGCTGTGTGCAGTTCTCTCATGTTATAGGGGTTAAAACCTAAAATAAAATCCTCAGTCACATGATGGTGACTTTGTGAAGCAAGCCTGAGGCAGGCTTCAGCCCAGGAGCTCCTTTTCAGCTAGAGGACCTGAGTCTGCTTCATGGCTGTGCAAAATCTCATACTACTGACAAATATGAAGAAGAAAGCCTCTGATGTATGGTTCTGATGAAATCCCACCATGTTCTCCATTACTTCCACAGCAGTTTCCAAAAGGAAGTTATCAGAGTAATTCGTAGCTGAGAGTGAAAATTTTAACATTAGAAACTGTGAAGGCTGACTTAATCTCAAAGACTGAGTTTAACCATACTTGTCAAAAGTAATAGCATCCAATACATAAATTAATTGCTTATTTTAATTATATTCTTGCTAAAGTCTGTTTATACTAATGAGCAACACACAGAGGGACAGTTTACAGGCCCTTTTTAAATGGAAGTTTATCACAGCTGATCCAAACAAACTCGAGTGGCTTTACATTAACAATAGACTGAGCTATGAGAAGTTGCATGTTTCAGTGAAAAGAAGTTAGAATTATTCCCTTCAGGTTACATATACAAGTAGTCAGCTTTATTTACCAAAAATGTCCACCCTGTGCAAACATTTCTTTCTGGAAAAAGCTGTGACAGAGTGTTCATTTAAAGCAAATCATAGAATGGTTTGGGGTGGAAGACACCTCAAAGATCATCTGGTTCCAACCCCCCTGCCATGGGCAGGGACACCTTCCCTAGACCAGGCTGCCCAAGCCCCATCCAACGTGGCCTTGAACACTGCCAGGGAGGGGGCAGCCACAGCTTCTCTGGGCAACCTGTGCCAGTGTCTCAGCACCCTCACAGGGAAGGATTTCTTCCTAAGTATCTAATCTAAATCTCCCATCCTCCAGTTTAAGGCCATAGTAAGCTTATTTAGAAATTTAAATAACATTCACCAAGCAGTTGAGAAGGGAGAATGAAAAGAAGGGAAAGGAATTTCTAGCTGCTTCTCAGCTTCACTGAAGAACTCAACTTCTTATTCATTAGTCCTAGGTTATTCTTTCTTTGAAAGGTTGTTCTTGTGAATTACTCCAAAGCAGCTTTGAGATATTCTATAAATATATGAGAAATCAGCCCGTTCCCTCTCCAGTCCTGCCAATGAGAACTAGCAAAGCATTTACTTACTAGGTAGAGTTGTTACATTTTGTAATGACATATCTCCTCCGATACTAAAACAAGAAAGAGAAATTACAGTCACTCATCTCTTCGCTGGATACAGACAATAATCAAAATTAAAACCTACTGCACATCATGAGATTTGGTAACTATCAATCTATCAGTTTTTGTGGAAAAGACAGAAGTGTTATTGGGGCTGACGTTTTGGTGGGAAAGATGCTTGTCAGAAGGATTTCATGATCTTGCAGCTGCACAGGAGCATAGTCAATCATTATGAAATGGCAGAAAAACGCCCAGGACAGCTACATACTTGGATGATTGAACTCTGAGGTTCTGCAGATTAGAAGGTTGACTTTGCGACCAGTTCCAGCCTCACAAAGACACTATAAGGCAGCACCAAACAGCCCCTGGGTTACAAAAGAACTGCAGCATCTCCTCACTGTCTTCTGCTTTCTGTGCAGGCAAATGTTCTCTCCAGCTTTTTAATTGGTGGAACACACTGAGGCCACACTGGCTTATGGAGACGTTTTAGGACAGCACAGAACTGCTTCAGTTAATGTCAGTCAACTACAACTTCACATTAAAAAAATGTAGTTTTTATGACTGTGTTCTGCATGTGGTAAAAGTTCTCTGGTTAAACAGTTTTCCATGGTGGTGCTACAAAAAGTCGAGAAAACACAAACTTTGTAAAGAAGCCCCAAAAGCAACCAGTTCAGACTTGTTTGTTCCAATGATTTTTCTCCAATTTTGTATATTTCCGATTTGCTGTCCCACCATAAAAATACAATCTGTCACAAGCATCCAAAGATGAAAGCACGAGAGAAGTCAAAAGGCTCTATCGAAATCCAATGCTGAAAATGTTTACTGTGAAGCCACCCTTATGTCAAACCCCGACTCTTGGTACCTCTTCACAAGAAACACTAACCCAAGAAGCAACTTCTTTTTTTTTTTACTTTCTGACAACTGAAATCCCCAAAACATGTGGTAGAGAATAATATTCTTTAGAGGAGAGAATGTATATCTCCTCATCACCTTGGTTGAAGACTTACCTCCAAGATAGTCCCCGGTATTCAGTGTCCAAATCCAGGAGATTATCCGAGGCAATTCCTGTACCAGCCTGGACATTATTTTTCATTAGTCAAATAAAACTGATGCACAATTACTAACATAATAGTCATTCATGCATAGTCATTTTATTTACTTCTGAATGCACCCCTTCAAAAGCTTTGAAGGCATCTGGCTTTTCCCCATCCTTCCTCCTAAAGGACGCATCGATAGCTTTTGTAATTATTTACAAGCATCATAGTGTATATGACGCACAAAACGAGGGAGCTGTGGAACAAAGGCTTTCCTCTCATGGGTCTAGATGAGCTGAGTAACTCACTTATGGTTGCATTACACAAGCATGATGAAAATCTCTCAAACACACACGTGAAGATTTTTGGCAAATGATAAGGAATTCTATACAACTCAGAAAACAAACGTATCTCAGAAAGAAGCAGCATAATACAGCTACACTGATCGAAAAGTATTGTGCTAAACAGTGAAACTTGTACTACTGCAAGGAGGAAAACACTCTACACCTTCCCTGAAAAAAGAGGCAAGCTAACAACTAAACTCCCTCCTAAAACACCACCAGAATTCATAAGCAGAGTGCCTGTCAGCTGTGATACTATAACTTCATGTTAAGTTTGTGTATGGGGAAGTTGTTCAGTACAGCAATACAGACCAGGCAGATTATTTACTGCTACCTCAAAGTAAACCATTTTCTTCCATGTATAATAAGTTTTAGCCAATCAATGGAAGACTGGTGTTCAGGACAACTATGCATGGGCCAAGTGCAGCTCTGAGACAGCAATGCACCACGGTGCTTTCTATTAAAGTGGATTTTATTCGCAGTTCCTACAGACTATACTTAGAAGCAGAAATACCTGCAGGGTTCTGGATATTGTAATATGGCAACCACAGCTATGTACAGAATCTCCTTCGTTTGTCACTACTGCAGGTTTGCATTCAAATGCTTCTATTTATTTCAGTAGCCTCCTGTGTGTAGGAGTTTTAGCATTCATGCCTGCCAGAGAGTTGTAAAGGCTTCATGGTTTGTACACACAATGTCTTTGTTGTTAAGGCTCAGACTCAGAGAAACTTATGTTTCAGTTACATCTTTCCGCCCAGTGTTACCTTTGAGCTGGCTGTAGAGTTTCACTCTTTGTCCAGTATGAAAACATAAAGCAGAAAGTCATAATGGGAATATAGGATGCATGGGCATTGAGACCTATTCCTTCTAGGCTACCAAAAGATAATCATCAGCAGCAAGAACTACATCTTGATAAAGAAATCAGTTCTGAGTTAAAAGGGGCACAGTATCTTTTGAAATGCATAAGTCAGAGGGCTCTCGCCCCTGTACATCGCTTTCATTAATGCTAAAATTAATAAAATGCTATTATCTGATATCCCTTAGTCACACTCTGTTCCTGAAAGAACCAAGGCAAAAGAACATGTTCACCAGTCCATTCCTATTCAGAAAAACTTTGAAAGCCTCAATAACTTAAAGGCTCGTGTTATGTCCCATTAGTTTCAACGGCATCCGACCTCCTCCGTCGCCAATTCAGCAAACTATTTAAGCACATCTTTAAAGGATTTGCCTGTGTTTTTGCCTGGGTTCAAAAGCATGTGAGATGTGCAAGGGGAGAACAGCATGCTGGAGAGCTGACACTTTCTTGTTCTAGCTGTGAGATCTTTTATCATCCTTGAATGAATGGATCTTTGCTTCTATGTACAACAGCTATTTCCCCTCCGCCGGAGCAGGCATATGTTTGTAGTTTTACCAAGAGAGCAGTAAAAACATTATCATCTTACCGTCAAAGAGTCCCCAAGAGCTGCTATAACCTTCACATCAGCTGGCCTTAGTGAGTGCACTGCAAAGGGAAGAGATGCAGTTGAACCTGGACAGGAAATAGCTGTTCTTTCTCACCACTGCACACACATGAATGATGCCAGCGTGTATTCTGATGCTCAGATATGTTTTTGCAACACCCAGATGATAAAACAGGAGCTCTCTCCTGCTCATCCTATGTGGCCGTAGCAGTAGCATATGCATATTATTCAGCGCCTCAAGGGTTAACATTATCACTGAAAAGACAGAAGAGCAAGGAGGAAACCACAAGGTGCAAACACTGTCCAGCACCAAGATGAAGGTA
The DNA here is from genome assembly GCF_964237585.1 of Gallinula chloropus. Taxonomy (NCBI): domain Eukaryota; kingdom Metazoa; phylum Chordata; class Aves; order Gruiformes; family Rallidae; genus Gallinula; species Gallinula chloropus. Next base: position 55,277,656 of record NC_140087.1, on the reverse strand, counting down.
AAACAAAGCAGTATTAGACAAAGCAGGAAGGGTGCGCTAAATCTGTAAGAAGACAGAGAGAGACTAAGGAGAAGACAAATGTAAGTTATTTGAAGAACTGAAAATACTACTGTGTCCTAGATTAACGGGCATGAGGCTAGATTTCCAGTTTCCTTCCCCAGGACTTAGGTGGTATCACTTTAGGCTACGTCAGCACACAGATTTGGATTTTATCATGAGATATTTTTAAGTTCTCCACAGGAAGTGAGTTAAGTGGAGCTACTTAGAACGTTACCTTGTGTGGCAGCATGGAATTGTATCTATTAAGCAGCTGCTGAACATGACATCTTTTCCGAGCAGTGCATAGTCCAGCAGTTATTTCAACAAAAGCAAAAACTCATCTTGAAGGACAAGTTGAGGGTAATTCAGCCTCTTAATATAAAACAGCAAGTCTACCTGAAGTTGCAGGAGGGGAGGATGGAGACCTGTCCTCACATAGCAGCTGGCTTCCATAATTCTGAAGAGAAGAATAAAGCTGAATAGCATTTTTCTAGCAAAAACAATCAGTAGTATCTAAGATCTTCATAGGAGAGGCCAGGTGGATAAACCAGAACCTGTTTAGCCTGTAATTAACCAGACAGGTCTTGGTTGCTCAGTTCAATAGTCATATTTAGCATTGCTCAGCTTAGAGTAGCAACCTCTATTGACAGCTGTGCTGTCTGAGCATGTGCTCTTACAAGTGTTTCTTGATGCATTTTGCCTAACTCAGGGAATGCTTTCCTGTTCCGTGCCACGCACTGAGCCTCCAAAACCCCTTTGGCCAAAGGCTGATTTCACCTGTGGTGCACAGCATGACTCATCTGGTTAGTATAGAGGAGAAGATGTGGTGATTAACTGGGATGGTGATGTTGACACTTACCGGAGTTTGGTTAGGGTATGCGTAGTTACTGTTCTTATAAGTCCTCAGGAATGGCTCAGCCTACAGAACAAGGTAAAAAGAGTCAATCTAAAGCACTGGAGGAATGCATAGAGATTTCTCTTCCCCAGTAAACAATTCTTAGATGTCTGTAGATGATTATCAGTTTGATGTAAAAGAACCACAAAAATTTTAAAAGGGAGGGGGCATCTTTAAAATCCATTACATTGTAAACCTGGGGCAATATTTTTTACCCAGCCCAAATTCACAGAATACACTCAGGACCTGTAATGTGTGATTAACAAGCATTTGTGGTCCCACTGCAAGGCAGTCCCAGTGACCACTGCAGAGCTGTGCTTTCTGGTGCCCTCATTGCTATGTTTCCCCCACTGAAGCTCTGTCATTCAGTGTGGATACTTGCTTATCTTGGCTAGGCAGGCCAAACACCCTTCTCTCATGGTTCAGCTGTGATGCATGACCATGAGGAAATTCACTCCTAGGATGAACTTGCCCTCCATCTCAGAGGGAAGCACTCATATGGCTGCTACCTGTGGCAGTGACACAAACTCTGTGGGAAAGCATCAGGCCCCCCTCAAGAAGACTGTTCTGCAGGCCATTGGTAAAGGCTCATGCAGACTCCCAGCCAGCCCTAGCATCTCCACATCAACACAGACGCCATTGGTAAAGGCTCATGCAGACTCCCAGCCAGCCCTAGCATCTCCACATCAACACAGACACCCTTGTAACTTACCTCATTTGGACACTTGAGAACAATCTCATCTTGTATTTGCTGATTGTCTGTCTTCTTCCCTACAGGTTCCAGCTGTGGGATAAAGGGGGTGCACAGAAGAAAAGTGAGTGAGCAGCAGAGAGCAGCAGGTAACACTGTGCTACAAAACACTGGAAACCATGTCTGCAATACAGCAGGATAACTGGTGGCTGTCACCATGCAATGTTTCTTTGGCGTGCTCAAGAGGCTATTTCCCATACACCATGAACAGGGCCTAATGACCAACATGCCTGGCAACCATCATCTCCCTGAGAGAAGTCCCAACACCCCCAGCCTTACCATACCCTGAGCATTTACTGGTTTGATACAACTAGTTTAACAGTTCAGGTGATCTTTCTTCACATCATCACTCCTTTTTAAACACAATTAAGTGTTCAGAAGAGACAGGACTGGCTGCCTAGTAGCTGCCTGTGGGGTATTTTGCTGCCAAGGAAGGAAGGGACAAAGAGTGACCAATAAAACCTTTAAGAATCTTACCATATTGTTCCACAAAGCACGTGCAGCCTGTGAATGAGACTTCTGGCTGAAGTGGAAACAGTCTGGAGCAAAATATGAACTGTCTGGAATCCCCTCCTAGAGAACAAGGTGGGTGTTGTTACAGAGGTGGTAAATACACAAGCACCCGTCTCTTCCGGTGAGATAGTCCCAACTGACTTTAAAGCAAAGTAGCTTGCAAAGGCCTCTAAGGCAAAGAGAATTGGTTGGGCCACAGAATACAGGTAACTCAGAACTAACCAGCCTTTTAAAGATTTTTAATATAGAGTTTCCAAAGTAATAAGGAATACAGACCCCTGTGACTCTGGGTACAGAATACCTGAGCACAGATACTGATTTTAGTCTTTAATTCCCCTAAGATTCACACAGTTTAGTCTTAGTATGAAAACCCACATTGGTAAAACTGAAGTACTGGAAGGGGCTTTGTGATGTATTGGCGATATAGGGCAAGTACTTCCTGGCAATGACTATACACTAGATATCTACCACATCGTTGTCTGACTGCAGTGCAGAGGACTCAGTGCCCCAAATCGTGTCAAGGTCTGTGTTCCTGTTGCCCATTATCTCCAAGTTATTCCATCAGATTTTTCTGCAACTTTGGATGTTAATTTAGCTGAATATAATAACTGTTAGTCCAGAAATCTCCTGGTCACATTTACAGCCAAGACAATTTTGAAAAAAGTCAGTGGAATTGCATCAGGATTTAATGTAGGAGAGGATTTTTGGGTTGTTTTTACCTGTGTTTTTGGCATGTCCACATTCGTCAGAAATGGCTGAATAACCACTGTGAAATCATCTCTAGTGTCATACCTTCCACTCTCCACTAACTGGCGGGTTCTCTCCTAAAAAGTCAAAGAAAAGTTGTCACTGTTCCTTTTTTTATGTTCAGCTCGTCGAGTCCTTCCATCCATTTACATCCCAGCCCAGGTGTTCCCCTCCCAGTGCAGAAACCCAGCCGTGGCTGTGGTTTCTAGCCTGTGCCAGGCAGATGATGCAGACATGGGGGTTTTTAAGTACACATTTTGGGCTTCTTTGCAGAAAGGCAGCCTGGGGATGGCTGCCTGACTGACATGAGCTGGCAACCTGCTCACTAATTAGATTTTCTGTCAAAAAATGTCCTTCCAGAGCCACCAAAGTAGTTTTGGTTTGGCTGACATCCCATGCCCAAAGTTTGTTCCGGAGTTATCATGTTCTTTGGCTTAATCTGATCTCTAACAAGACAAGTGATCAAATAGTTGCTGGCTCTCTGACATACCCTACTTTTGATAGCTCTCTAACAATTTCTGTTCTCATCTGCTTTGTTGTTTTAGTGATGCAGAGTTGTAGAGCTCTGGAGCCTACTCCCATGTCCCACTCACCTTTTTTTTTTTTAAACTCACAACTACACAGACATCATTAAAATGAGTGGAAACCATCCCTCACCTTCACATATTAGCCCCTTTGTGGTCTCTTGATCAACAGGCGGATGACATTAAACATGTAACACACCACATGCCTTACCTGATACCTTCTGTTAAAGTAGATCAACTTCTTTAACTCATTGGAATCATCCTTAGCGTTTATGACACAAGGGCATAGCATCCTGTGGGATGAGAGCATGCTGCTGAGATCTGCTCCTCTTTTTTTATCCCGTTCCCAAGCTGACAAACTACTGATTTAAAAGCTTCTCCAAGAGTTGTTTCTCTGAAAGGCTGCTCAATGGAAGCATTAGCTCTCACCTCTGAGTTTTGGCTATCACCTCGGGCCAACCCTCCACAAAAAGCATTCATAAGTATGCTCACACAACATGGTTTCAGCAGAACTACACAAGCATCCTTCAAAACAGAGCTCCCACAAATTCATTCTAATCAACTGAGAGATTCACAAGTTGAGGATGGTAATGCCCCAAAACACATGCCAAGACTTATATTGGAATCTCCATCCTTGGAGAGCCATTCCAACCTTAGCCATTTTAAGTTTCTGTGAACTCATGTTGACTGCCTTTATCCCTCCTTGAAATTTTGATCCTTCTAGCACATAAATTTTTTCTTCTGATGCTCCCTCTCCTTGGGCATCCCTCATTGTTACTTGACAAATCCAAATGAGAAAAAAGACTCCTTTTAAAAATCTTGTTATATGATCACAGTAAGGCATCCCTGAGAGAGCTCTTAGAGAAATACTTACTATAGAAATGCAGTTGATACACATAAATTATACACATATCCCTACCACTGCTTGTTTTAATGTAGAGTAATTAACAAAACAAGACTTTGCTTCTACAGTACATCTGTATAAAAGTCAATGCAAAAGTAAATTGCATTTTCAGTGACATAAGCAAGGCAAAATTAGTGGAGACATAATGTCTTTTAAACTGATTTGTTACTCTCAGAAAAGAGACAAGCTTCCAAGATCAAAAGACTCCTTCGGGTCCTTCTTCAAGTCAGTAGCATGGCATTTACTACCCCATGCAGGGTCAGCTTAGTGCCCTGCAAACCTGGCTCTCTGCCAGGTAAGCAAATGTTAAAATCAGCATGGCACCTGAAATGATGGGAAAAGGTTACAGGTATCTTGAGATAATCTAACTTTGAAGGCTCCAGTAACCGTCCTTGTCCGATGATTAGGGCCTTGAGATACGTGTATGCTCTATCAAGTAACCTTTGTTAAAAAGATAAATTACAGCTAGTTATCAGAGGCACCAGCACTCTGAGTTTAAAAGCTAATTTTTCCACTGACAGCTACCAGAGAGTCCTTAAATCAAAGCAAGAGGGTTGCATCTATGTTCCTCCTGTAAAACCACCTTCTTTCACGGAGCCTTTCAGGTGTCTGCACTTCCCCTGCCAGCAGCTGCAGAGCCCCTGACAGCTGCAGGGATCCAGCTGGATGGATTCAAAGCAGATGTTTCAGTGAGGCAGCTGGGTATGGGAGATTCTGTAAGTTCTCCTGTGATCCTGGCCTCCAAGGTAACTCCTCCAGCCTATGCTGATGGTATCTGGTACCGGGAACTTGGCCCAAACAGCAGGAGCAGCAATGACTGCCCGTATTCACAGGACAAGGTTATTCATCCTGCCTGTCCAGAAAACCAGAGACTGCTTTTCTGAAAGCAAGCAAGTCCTGCCAGAAGCAAGTCTCAGAGGACATGCTGGACACTATCTGAGTCAGCAGAAGCTCACTGAGGTGCAGAGCTGGCACCGCAGTGGCAGATTCACACTGACCTGGGAGGATTGTTGAGCCATGAGGCAACAAGTAGCATGATTAAGTACCCCAAACACTGGAGAGACTAGTTAACAATAAAACTAACAATCAGCAATGAGATTACAGAGATTGAAAACTACAGAAGTGAGAGGGAGAGTTTTAAGACTGCAGAAAGGTAAATCTGTAAATAAAGATAGTTTAAAGTAATCAACTAATAAAGACCTGTGTCTTAAACTCTTCTCTGTCTTTGCCCGTGAGCGTATGGCTGAGCTCTTTCTGCTCTGGCTTGAACTCCCTTGCAGTGTAAGTGATGAGACATTAAAATGGCACCTCCACAAAAAGCAGTAAGAGCAGGGCTCAGACACAGACACAGTAGCAGACAGGTATTTCTAAATGCTGTGTCGAAATCAACATTGCACATGCACAGAGGAGGGTGTTCGGTGGTCTGATATACTAGAACTCTTTTCCTTTAAGAAAAAAAGTTTCCCAAGACGACCTTGTAGCCTTCTGTGAGCAACAGAGAGAGAGCTGTAACATAAATCATCCTCAAACCTCATAAGCAGCTTTGGGCAGGTACTGTTTGGTGATGTGTGCAGCTCCCGGAGGCTTGCTATGGAAAGCACTGTCACCAGGTTCACAAACGCCCGTGGAACCTGCCAGGAAAACAAGCAAACCCATAAGCAATGCCCAGAGCGCCGTCTTTGCCCCCGCGCAGCCACAGCAGGCCTCAGGTAGCAGCCTGCTGATTCAGGCAGCTTGCATTATTTATAACAGGGGGGGTTCAAAGTACTTTCTCAATAATTAATCCCACACACATTCAATACTAAATTACAGCCCCTGCCTGTGCTGCCTAGTTCAAGTGCCGACGGCTGGTCACTCAAAAACAATGACTTCAAAAATGTCCAAACAAGTGGTTATAGGTGTCAGCGTGGCTCAGACACCTGCTGAGTACTCTCATCACCCTCACCCTCATCTGGAATATCAGAATCTCTCTTTTACTGACCACAAATAATATATCTATTTGCAGGAAAATGAATGAGCAAAGCATTTTCCAGCCATTGAGTACCATAGATTTGTTTAAACTTGTTACAATACTTTTTACATTATTTGTTCACAGCACGTCAGCTAGAACTGAGCACATCCTTATTCCTTAGTAAAACACATCTCCAGCCCTTTCTGTCTCTCTCAAAGATCTTCCTGCAAGCCAGCATCTCTGCATACAGCAGCACTCCCCAGATGGAACCAGGGAACTCAATTCTCAATCAATAATCAGTGATCACTTTACAAGCAGAACACAGTCCCCACTCCATACTGGAAAAGTTTGGTTTACCTCTTCATGAAGCATGTCCAAAGCTGTTTGTAGATTGTAGGTGTAGTTTTCAGGAGAATAGCGTTCCTGTTGAAGCAACAAAGTTGAATTCTATTGTCAATCAGTTAACTCAAGCAGGCACAACAGTGACTGGCTGGAATCTCTCACAGCAGCATTCATGTTTCTTACTCTTAGTTCAAGAGTAACAGAGTCTTAGGCAAAACTGTCCTATCTCAGCTTTTCTTCTTACCCATAACAACTGTCTGCTTCACAAGATCTAGTGGCCACTGGATACCAGTGAGAACAAATTCATGGGGCATTATCAGACATCACAACATCCTCCATCATCAGGCTTGCTTAAGCCAGTCTTAAAAGCATGACTAACACCTCACTAACAGGGACTGTCTTTGGGAGAGATCAGGTTGTGTGAAAGTAAGTTTGTTTCTGCTGCATGGAGTATCAGCAACATGCCTCCTACAGGCTCCTTACCGGCCACAAATAACAACTGGCAAAGCTGAGGTTTTTATCTGGGTATGAAATCCCTTTACATACTTGCCTCTCAGCAACAATATTCCCCTGTTCTGTTTGAGTGGTTTAAAACCTCTAATTTAATTGTCTCAAGTAATGCAATTTTTATTTCTTGGCTTGTGGAACTCTTCAACAGTCAAATGAACTTCCCTATGTGAAACGTCTGTCTTATTTTCATCTTTAATTCTCTTTGATACAATTTCAAGCAGAAGTTCACTGAGAGCCCCACTGGCCTATTCTACAAAACCAGAGAGCTCAGTTCCCTTATTCATTTCCTAAATCACAGCTCACCAAGAGCACTGCGGTTAGCACACATAAAGGAAGTATCACTGTGATCTTTGCAGACAGACAGGCTAAATCCTTGCCACCATACTCGTGAGCGACTGCCACTGTGTGTCTGGGTCAGGAGCAGAAGGTAGAAATGGTTCATTTCTTCCTTGCCTGTTTTATAACCGTCTTATTGTGCTGCTCTGCTGTTTTTCCTGATCTGAAATTAATCACACGGAATTAAAAGTATGTGGTCTCCTGCTTGTAAGTAGGTAAGACTCAACGCTGTGCGAGGAGTCTGCCACAGCCTTTCATCTTCTCCATTCTCACACATACAGAAGACTACATACAGTATGTATATATAATTGCATCAGCATAAGCTGCAGGTAGAACCATTCCCATAGCACTGAAACTAGTAAGAGGGCATTCAGTGAGACTTCGGAGCGTGACCGTGCACAAGGCAAAGAGCAGCAAAGCCCCTTGACCTTTTATCTACAAGTGGTAAAGTGACTAAATGTTATCTTGGATAATGACAAAATAAAGTGGCCACAGTGATGTAATTTACAGGTGTTTTAAAGATAAAACTTTGTTTATCGCAGCATCAGAGTGAACATGAAGGTCTCAGTACAGTTACAATCCAGAGCTGTACAAATAAGACCTTCCTTATTTTGGTCTCACCCACCGAGTTCTGCCCTCTCACCCACTGCAATGCAAAGACCCCTATGCCCAGGCTCCCTGGTTCACACTGCAGGCAACAGGGCACTTACTGGATTTTCGCAGAATTTACATAGGTCATTTCCTCCTATGAAAAGTGTTATGATCTTCCAGTCAGTCTGCAAATTTACTCTCTGCACACAGAAAGAGATTAAATGAAAGTTATTAATTAAGGGGGGGGGGGCAACACGACAAGGCAACATACTAACCACAGTTTTAAAATTTCTCAGGGTATCTGTCATCCACATCAAAAATGAATTTGTAGTCATGACTGAATTTGTAGAAACTACTAAGTTTGGAATAAGGTTTGAGATATCAGTAGTAGCCCCCGAAATCATTTTCTTCAGAAAACTGCTCAAAACCCAGTGTGTATGCTTTTCTTAGCAATATCTTGTGTATACACTGAGTGGAGACTCCTGCAGTTCTAGGAATATATCTTTGCTGCAAAAAAGATGGTATGTTTTACTGTGTCATAAATAATGCAGCTATCCTGCTGGATAACCCTGGAGGGCAATATATTTTGGTCTTGCTGCGAGACAAACTGCAAAGAATAGAGGAGCAATATTAACTCTATCTGGCAATGCTGGCCAAAAAATGTAGCACTTTTTCCTCTGGAAGGACTTTGCAAAGGGTTAGCTAATGCAAGGTAATTACGTTCCCACCTTCTTAGCTTTGAGGAAATGTTCAGATATGCCTTGTAGGGTGTAGCTGATTTTGTATTGAATATCTTAACACTTTAATTTCCATGTAAGATATCACCAAGAAAAGCAGCCATAGTATTACAGCCTCAAAAGGTTTAAAAACATCTGTCTTCAAAGGCAGAAGGTAACATTTCCCAGGTGGTAAACACACTGTTCAGTATTTTGGTATCAAAACATACTTATCCAAATTAAGAGGGGGAATTTTTCCTCCTGCACTAAAAAGGTGCTTTAAAAAGAGGGTGAAAAAAATGAGCACTTAAATCAGAGATATGTGACATCTATGATGTATATGAATGTTCTTTCTACTTAGAAAGTTAAATTAAAACAAAAGGTTGTCCAATAAATAAAAGGTATTGGCATTCCTTTCTGTTGTGTGATGTTTAGAAGCCACTAAATATGAGAGAAGCCTTGAATGGTTTAAATAAAAACTATCCAACTGCTTCATTGTTAGCTGCTATCCTTTTTAATCTCATTTCAGATACAGCCATCATGCTGAAGTCTTGTTCAGAAGAAAGTGAACTGAAAAGGAAGGTACTGCAAATATTTTTGCCAATATAAACAGTCACCAGAGCATTTATACTCCACATGCATGCACATTGTCTTGAAGGCTTTTTGTCCATTTTTCAAATGCACAATTAGAAAGCCAAATAATATTGTATCACTTAAGTCACTGATTGCATTGCACATTTGTCAAATCACAAATAGTAAACATTCAAAGTAGTAGTTCAGGTGAAAAACAGGCAAGCAACCCCCTCAGCCTAATATGTGTTTTACAGACCGTTAATCAATTCCTAAAAACAAATGTATGTGTCAAAAATTGGCTGGTGACTACACAAATGAAGGTACTGGATTGTTTTTAAATAAAAGTCCTTTCTTCACTTACTTTACACGTTCACTCCACATGATTTGCCACTTGAAAATCTTGCCCTCAATGTCCTAGCACGTATCATTACTGCTGGCAACATCATGTGCTTACAAGATAATTCATAGTACCACAACAAAATCCTAGTGCAGGAAAAGTTCTGTGATCTCACAGGCTGATGTAGGTGGGAAGGGGAAGCAATGCCACTGAATTTACCAGCCACTTGTAGTAAAATTTATAAAGTTACAACTACCTGGGTTAGATAGTAACTATCACATGCTGGTACAAATTCATTTAAGACAAAGCTACAGATTATTTTTTACTGACTCACGCTCGGCCCTAGGGAATATTACACTGTACACTGCTGTACCCAGAGTTTTAATGTTTGGTATCTGCTGTTCTTCTGTTAGAAGCTAATGATGCCACACAACTTCATCTTTCTAAAGATATTAACAACATATCAGACTCACAGTATCATTCTTCATTCGGTCCACCAGACGTCTAACCTGTGCAGGAACATCCCTAAAAATAAAAGAAAAATAAACTCATAAAAGTAAATTAATAAAGAAAGCAATCCTGTATAGGCAACGAGGCTAAGAGGAAAGCTGATAAATGGACATCCCTTACATAATGGCAAAAAAACCCCAGGAAGTCTAGTTTTCATGTATGAGAGTTATGTTATCTAAAAAAGGCTGTATTTTGGGACAGTGATGGGAGAGAAAAAGTGAAAAAATAGCATCCAACAGGAATTAGAGCACTTTGCAAATGCTGCATAGTTATGCTTTTAAAAACTATGTAGTTATATAGAAAATACACTGTGCTATCACAAAACAAATGCACTTTGCTCCTTCCCAACAGACACATTCTATTGATACACATATCACTGAAACATCCATGCATGTATCAATGTTATTACATGGCCTCAAGCCACTAAGGCCTGTCTCATAAGAACTGTCCCCAAGAGAACAAGAGATTATATGAATTTCTTTGAAGACTGAGTATAGTGCTTTCTAGGTAATTCCCAGGTCTGCCACAGACCAACCACCAGCAATTCACAATTTTCTCTTAGTTTGTCTACACAAACTTCTGATCCTACTGGGCAGGAGGGTTTGAATATACCTCCTGTAAAATGGGGATGCTTTTTCTCTGCCTCACAACAGAGATGTGAATCTTTTTGAGTAGTGATTGTGAAGTGCTTTGTGCTTCTTGGCTGAAAAGGATAGAGAAAGAAGAAAGCATTGCTTTTTCTGCTAATTTATTTGGTATAGATTAGAAACACTGCAAAGCCCCACCACATTTCTTGGCCTTCATGATAGTGATGGGATAAAGACATATATTTGGGATTGCCTGTCAGCCTCATTGCATTCTTGCCAAAGTCCAGGGTTTGTTTGGGTTTTTTTACCTAGAACAGAGTTTAAAAGGGAAAAAAAAAAAAAAACCCACACACAAACCAAACTATTTTCTATTTAAAAGCATTTTCCTCTTACTCTGACCGATCCCCTGCCACGGCTTGGTTGAACGCAGCATTTTCTGTAGTTTCCCTTCCAGTGCCAATAGAATACCCTATCAGGGATGGGTTGAACTCACGAAGAATGTCTGCAGAAAGAGACAGAACCCTGAAATATTGCTTACTTCAGCAAGTAACACATGAGGTTATAAAGATTAGACCTTAGTGAAAGACCATTAAAAAGCTTTAAGAGATACCTATAAAAATAATAACCCTCAGGTATACTAAGTGTAGAGATTTGTCACCATACAACTATTTTCTTGCCTTCAAGATTTCTGAATTAAATTCAGGTATCTCATGCCATCACACTCTAACTGCACATGGATTGCAATCAAATCCTTTAGCCTGATTTCCCAAGATGTGTTAACCCCAAAGACCTAGGATTCCCTACTAGGTCTTAGGTTACAAACCAGCCTTAGAAACATCCCGATTCTAAAATGACCTGACTTCTAAAAAGCATGTAAAATCTGATCTTGTAACACGATTCTGTTCCTGCCTAAAACAACTTTCCCATAAAGTCACAGTAGTTTCTTTAGGCTGTGATCTAAGATCATCGATTCATCTACCCACAACACATTTTTGGACAGAACTACAACCAACAGAAGAATTCTGAAACAACCAAACCCAAATTTGTAGGAATTACAAAATACGTAGTTAAGTCACACACAGCAAATTACAGCCTGGTGGTTATGCAACTTTTACACAGCACTGGACATTGAATAAAAAAGGGATTGGTTCTGTCGTGCTATGACCTGTAAATCTTTCTTCATGTCTTTTATAACAGCAGCTGTTTTAATAAGCAGCTCCAGATACTTATCAAGTTTACAGAAAAGGGCACTTACTTGCTAGTGTCGTGACTGTGCTTATGTTTTCATTTCCTCCAATACTGTAAAACAGAAAAAAAATGTTCCAAGATATGATGGACTTGGTAAGGCAACGGACTAAGTGAGAGAGCTCCCTCTTATGGGGTTCCTACACATGTACACACTACACTGTCTGCTGGCTGTACTCAGTCAAAGCAAGCTCTTTGTGCCCATACCAATGCCATCACAAAATCAGACTGTCACAGTCATCATAACTATATTCAAAGCCCTGTACACCAGTTGCCCATTCAGTTCTCTCATGTGTTTTAATATATGCTCAAACCTAGCTGAAAGAAATGAGAAGAGTAGCTGCCATCTTTACTATTGTTTGCCCTACAAAAATATTAATTATTTCAATTTTTAGTTAACGAATACTTAGCATCCAAAACACGTCCTAAAAGCATATATTTCACAGTAGTAAGTGTGCTACCTCCCCCCCTATTTCACTCAGATGGAAGAATAATACTAGACTGATAAGATTCACCATATGTCTGCATGCTCTTGACCTTCTTTGATGCTGTAGCACGTTAGCATGCACTTTTCCCTCCAAACATCAGCTGAATATTACTAAGTATAGAAATATAAAAAGTTAAACTTACAACATCTCTATAGCATCCCTTTAAATTGGAATATTCTGAAGTGCTTTAGTACCTGTTTAAACCTCTTACAGATTTGCAGTGTTTCAGATGGATAAGAAATGATGAACAGAAAATCAGCCCAACAGGTTTGCTGTTAAATATTGCAGTTGCAGAATAATAAGTGATCATGATTGCCTTGTTTCAAGAGTGGCTTTTTGCCCTATCTAGTAAAATGCTGCACATGTCTAAATCTGTACTGAGTCAGATAAACTGTTGCATGATATAAGCAATACTGGGAAAGGGTCAAGGAAAGATACCATGTGTGAAACAGCAACAGCAAAAGAGATCCCATTCTGACATTTCATAGGTTGCCGATTCTAATGAAACAAATGGGTGACATGGGCCACAGAGGAGACAAAAAAAACCCAAGAAAATGGGTCCCCTCCCACTGCAGGAGGTGGGGGTGGGGAATGGGGTGGGAAATTACTGGTACTGACCTCCAAGAAATACCTCGGTATTGAGTAAGGACATCCAGAACATCATGGGGTTTGGATCCTGCCCCATTACCTGCCTGGAAGCAGAAGAGGAGTTCACCTTCAGAAAATAAGTGCTACAGTGACTAGTTCCCTGACAGATCCTAATGGAAATAATTAAAGAGGATGTTAATGAAGCGATCTACATCATCTTCCCAAAATAAAACGGATCCTTGTTCTCAAGAGGACCAAGGACTGAGGGTATTTTAACTCTACTCCAGAGAATTACCCTCTTCTATCAACTTCTTGATTAGATCAAGTGGGGAAAAAATTGGTTGAGAATGTTCAAAATATTCATGTAATACTAAACTTACATACAGAATAAATAAGATAGCAATGGTCCTGAATAATTAATTACAATGTTCCTCACATTAACAAGTGGTACAGTGATTTTATGTGTTCCCTCCCCCAGTTTCCCCAAGAAAGCAGGCTACAAGGATTTAATGTGGTAATTAGCACAGAACACATAAGAAACATGAATTATGATATGAGCAGTGAAGCAGTCATCACTGATTGGAGAATCACAGCCAGTCTAGGGGTAACAAGTTTATGCAGCTGCAGGAAGAGCATTAAAAAAATTCTCAAGGTAAGTTACACTCAACACACCTGGTGATCTGTTGCAACTTTACTCAAATATGTAGTTAGTATAAAAGGACATGGCTTTTTATGCTTTGGTATTACCACATATATACCTATCTCATACCATATAAATCATATATATGCACACACATACAGTTAGCTGCAGAATTTGTCCTTTTTATTTATCCTGCTTGCTAATAGCTTTGAAGACCAATACCTTGGGAGCTGCCTAGAATCCATGAAGGAAAGCAATCGTTGCAAGTCCACCCTAGCAGGCTGGTTTTGCTGCTGTGCAATCAGATTTTGCTGTTCTTCCTTGTGTGGCGCCCTCGTGGACTTTAAATGGGAACTGTGCACTCAGATTAGACTCACGGTCTGATTGCCAGTCAGTCAAGGGGGAACATGGAAAGGACTATGTGAGGAGTGTGCCCAGTTCCATGGGGCGTAACTGCACCCATTCTATTTCTCAGGTTAAAAATCCAGAAATGCTTTTTCATTACTTGCTGTAACGATGATTATCCAGTGATTTTTACTTACTGTGAGTGAATCTCCTAGGGCAGCAATCACCCGAATATCTGCCGGCTTCAAATTATGAACTAATAAATAAAAAATAAATCTGGCGTAAGGGAAGGAGGAAAGGAAGAAAGAAAACTTCACACTGTGATGGTTACCAGAAATTTTCCTTAGAGTAAGCATAAAGCATTGCAAAGCCAGTGTTTTAATATTCATGACAGCAACAGCTCAGAATGACAGAGACTGACAGGCATCAAAGCACAAATGATTCTTGGTACCATAGCTGGGCATAAGATACAGCAACAAGCAGTAAGGTTTCAGTCTTGCATCTCTGGTTAAAAAAGAATTTGACTAAGCAATGGAAATGGCTGAAAAGCAGGCATAGCTCTGGTGCCAGCACAGGGTGGAAATTTTGGGACCGTTGTGGCTTCCAAGGGAAGACAAAACCCAGCTGAGGCCAGAATTTCATATGGGTCTTTGCACCACAGACTGCTTTGACAAGAGCCCCTGGTCTATAGATATGCAATTTTACCACCCGTGCAGCTGAAGTACCCAACTACATCCTGTCTTTTCCATTGTCACTTTTTTGTTTCTGCACAAAAGGTACAGTTGCATAACCTTCCACCATCCTTGAAGAACTTGCATGTTGGTATCCAACTATTTAGGTTGTTCCAAAAAGGATCTTAAAAGCACAGAAAATACAGCCCGCTGCTTCAAATAAAAGTATACCTTTCCTAGCTAAACCCAGTTCCTGTTGCCCTTCCATCAACAAATGGAGTAGGTGTACAGTAAAACTGCATAAGACCATACCTGAAACAGGAACTGTATCAGAGGGACCCTGGTCAACACACGGAATATTTGTTCCATAACTCCTCTCCTACAAAAATAGACAGAGCAAGACTTCACATCAGACTCGCTGTACTCTGCTTGTGATAAACCATTTATGTCTCAGAGCATCAGATTAATGAATTTCCCACGTTCTTTGTGTGCATCTACCCAGCTCAGCCTGTCCTCAGGCTGTGCCTACAACTGCCTTTTGAAGGCATCACAAGCTCAGCCTGCTCCAAAGTCACACAGCTGTATCAGTGCAGCACACCTCTTGCCTACCAGTGGGACCAGTTATTTTGGACTCTGTGCCATGGTGTGTTCAGCTATGCAACATCTTGTGTGCCATATTACGAGCTAGGTGAGCTCACACCTTTTTGTGAGAAACTGCTCAAATATCCCTGGAATACCCCAGCATGAAACTGTACCTTTGCCAATGAGCCACAAGCCTGCCTTCCCTGTGTGCAGCCAGGGATTTGCTCTGCTGGAACTTTTGGCTGGCAGCCTACTCACAGAAACACCTGCAAGTTCTGCAGTTAGCAAAGGCTGACTGTCAGTACAGCAGAGCAAACCATCGCATGAGACTCCAGGACATGTTTGCTCCAAATCTCTCTAGTGAACTCTTCAAGTAGGCTAACTTGCCTAAAGAAAATACACCTGTGTATCTTGTCCCATTGCTCCATTTTGGGTTTTTGTTTAAAAGGAAAACAAAAAAAAAACCCCAACCCTGTAAACATTACACAGCATTGCTTCTTGCCTCTTACACCATAGCTACTATCAGCATCAGAGTAGTAGGTACCATTGCCCTGTGCAGAGGTCTATACACCCTGAGTAACTAACAAAACAGGTGTCATGATATTAAAATGAGAGAAATACGTATTATTATTCCAATGACATACAGGGTGTTTTGAATACAGATGTGGTCTAGACACTGTTGTTCTGGGACATGAAAATAAACATTATCACCTCCCTCTGTAACTGCTTCAAATCACCACGTTTTGCTCAGAATCAGAGTACCATCACTCAAAAAAACACCCCACACAGCTGTATACCTTTGCACTTCTAACCTGAAACTATCTCACAAAGAAAGAAAAATGAGAAATCCACTGTTCTTCAGTTTTACTATGGGGCAAATGAGATTAACAACAACCAAAAAAAAAAAAAATCAGCCCCACACAGTGGTGTCATGCTGGTCTGACCTAGTTTCCTCCACAGTAGGACTAAATGGCCCCATTTTCACTACCTTATCATCCCAGGGAAATTAACATTGTTATCCAAGTATTTACAAAAGGTTATTAACAGTGAAGGCAAAGCTTACTTTAGGCTGGCTGAACACAGCTACCTACAAATCATAGCCTTAAAATCCACTGAGGAGAAAATGCATCGGACTGTGCAGTCAAGCATGGAAATAAAGAGCTGAAGCTTTGTGTTCAGTTTTCCTGGGTAGCATTTTTTAATTAGGCTACAGCACATTCTCACCCACCTGCCCCACTCCCTGGAATACACTCAGTCCATACAATGCAAAGAGTCCTACTATACCTGAGATGCTTCCTCAGTGTTTGACATCTCCAGGGAAGGTGAGTATTTACTGTTTCTATATGTGAACAAATACGGATTTCCCTGCAGAGTGAAGAGAGTATGTTTACCAGTGCTAGTGGAAACACAGTCAGAGAACGTTAAAGTCTTCTGGCTAGAGTTTCCAAGAGAAGAAAATATTTACAGTATTAATTTTTGAATTAACATTGCGCTAATGAAGTAAACCAGGTTAGACCTGAAAAATAAGCCCTAATATGCTCTAGGCACAGCACCATCTCTTGCCTTAAACCTAAGATCAAACAAAACACATAATTCAATTTCTTTTGATGCTTTAATCGCTGTTCAGCTAAGCTTTGGGATGCCAGTAATATGTTATCACTATCAAATTACAGAAGACAGAACTGAAATGCAAAAACATTCATGAACCTGTTCTTTGAACCCAAGAGAGTCGGGCCCTGAAGGTACTACTAAGCTATTGACAGCTCCAGGGACTAAAATAGTTAAACCTGACAGCAGAGCAAAATTGTGGAAAAGCTAAATTATATAGAATACATGGATTTAAATTTATTGTTGACACAGATTTTAATACTGATAATGCATCCCTGATATCCATAATTAATAAATTCAGGTTAGCTAGCTACATATTTTGAATTAAAAGATTCCAACACAGTAAGATGATTTAATTAAATTTTCTCAAAAGTTCTTGTTTTCAGAGTTTGGTCTCTATTAAATAGTCTGTGTCAATGAACTTTAAGTACACTAAAGTTTTAGCAGTTCACTATCTTGGGCAAGTGCACATTTCCAAGAACTCCAGATGACAACAAAAGTGTTTGAAAACTTGGAAAGTCTGTAAAGAGTAAATAATATCTCACAGTAGTTAGAAAAACATTTTACCTGAGATGGACACCGGACCTGAAGCACTTCTTTGACATCGTAAGGCTGTTTCTGTCCAACTGGCTCCAACTAGAAAGGGAGAGAACAGAGGACTTGTATACATGCTGTGTGGGGGAAGGGAAGGGACAGCAGCAACAGCTCAAAAGCTTCAGTGCCTGGAGTTTTCTATCAAGTCCATATATGTGTATTTAAAAACTGTTTTGCTTATGATATTTATCTGTGTATTGCATGCTACATGTATATATACCTACAAAATCAAGGAACTGAAAACAAGGCTTCTCACATGATCTGACCGTGATCCCACATCTTTAAAACAACCATCTATACATTAACTCTGCTCTCAGGAATGCCAACCCTGGAAGCGTTTTTCCCAGAAGGCACCAATCTCATACCACAGTATGCAGCTGCTTGCAAACAAGTTGCCATTTACCAGCTCCACCACAGTTACTGCAGATGTGTTCTAGAAGAGTGTATCTTAAACTACGCTCACGATTAGTTCTTCCCCCTTATGGTATGCAGTTTAAGCTTTAATACAATTTGCAAGCCGGTTTTACTTCCCAGCTGGGCTGGGTATGAGAAAGCAAAGGGTGGGTTGCCACAGCTCTGCTACCGGTTAACAACAGTCTGTCCATCCTCCCAGGCCTCATCAACCACGTTTTTTCTCTTCTCCCAGGCTGTGAAACCATGCTCATGAACAGTCAGAAAGGCAGGCTTGGTAGTTTACAGTCTGTATATAAAAGTATAAAGAAACATACAGGCTTTTGTGTGGGAGGAAAAGCAACTCTGAGAAGACAAACTTTGAAGTAAAGCTAGTGTTACTGAAACTCCTCAGAAAATACAGCTTTGCCTCAGATTATACACTGAAGATTTGGGTAAGTCCACATCACTTTACTTCAGAAGCAGAAAATACAAAATCCCTAACATAAGTGGAAAACTAAATACCTTCCATTTGGTGATACATTCATGTTGCATTAACTTTCTCTTTTCATCTTACAAGCGCTAGCCTTATGCACTCCCTCTGCTGTAAATTCATTTCACAGCAAAGTCAGGAACATGGAATATAACACATTGAGGTCACACACTGATCCTCTGGTGGCTGCAGCCCATGCAACTAAAAGCTTGCTAATTTATGCCACCTTCCAGAACTGTTTCCTGGTCTGCATTTTCATATATGTTAGACAACATCAAAAGAGGCTTGATGCGGTTTGTATTTTTGTCCACGTGATGGAGAGTGGATTGTCATTAATGAGAAATTGCAAATTGATCTTAAACTCAATACTGATGGCACAAAGTGGTAAATACCACAAACAATCACTTCACCTGTTCAGGCACCTTGCTGGGTGCTAATTAAATTGCAATCACACCCGAAGGATTTGGCCACTGGTTTAGATTCCTCAGTGAATGTCTGCTCAGCTCGCAACACCAGCTGCCAGAAGCAGCAGGCTACACAAGAAATGGGATTGAAGTGGCTGGTAATAACAGCAGTAACAGGCATGACGTCACGGATACATTGCAGGCAGGAATATTATATTCTATTTTTTTATTCTATCAATGAAAATAATTGGAAAATTCAGATATATAGGGAAGACGTTTACAGAGCTGAGTGTTCTTTGAAAGAAGCATTTAAAGTAACAGTATGGGGGTGAGAGAGATAAGAATAAAAGGAATGTCCCTGAAACATGCAAAGTAAAGAAGCGCAGGGGGAAAAAAAATAAAAACATAAAGATACATCTAGAGCTGGTACTTTCCCATTCTCCTAGGACAAAATAAAGTAGCTATTTAATGATATTCTTAAAATATCCTTCCAAGGCAGAATCACTCCACCTAACATGGGACAACAGAGGTATTTCTTGGCTAGGAATGAATTTCAAACATGCATTATAGTTTTGTATGCTGCTGCGAGTTGGGTGATGAGAATGACTTTCCCTAGCAGGCAATTCATTCCAGATGGCTCAGAGGCACTGTTCTCCCAGCAAAGATTGACAGCTCCCATGCAGCTGAGCTGCAAGGTCAGTCAGGAAATTGGGCACCAAGTCTGTGTTGTGGCATGTCTAGCACATCTGCCATGCAGGCCGGATAGAGTGTGGGTCTGCTCTGGTACTGCTGCAGTTTCTAAGTCAGTGTAAATCTCTGATCACAAAAGAAGTGCCTGGGCAGCCTCCTGCAGGCTGCTCTCATTCAGGTTCTTGCCTGGTCTCAGCTTCCCTCTGGGTTACAGCATAGAGTGTTTTTTGTGGTCTTTCCTGTTACACAAAAGAATGCCAAACACAAGAGCTACAGCTTCTTGTCTAAGTTCTTTACACACATGAAAGGAGCTTTGCCCTCGAATATATTTCCAGAGGTAAAATTATAGGCAAATTAATCAGTCAGGCTCTCTATGGTAAACATCAAAGCTGTCCAAGTAAACAACCACTCTCTCTCAAGTTTTCCTAACTACCCAACCTCATTTTGCTGACACCTCTCTGATGTGCTTAGCATATGAATTGCATTGCTCTTAGATTGCTAGAAATGCTTTGCTAAAATATCCAGCCACAGCTAGGACAAGTCCTTAGCAACCACTAGCTCAGCGCCTCAGCCAGATTGAAGTGTAGTCCCACTGCCAATTACCATTACACTTTCAAGGTTTTGCCCTTTGACCAGCAAGCAGGTAATCATTCCAAGGAAGAGGCTGGTACCAAGGCTCAAAACAAGGTCAGGGCAGCCTGGTAGGCAACAGCAGGGGTGAAGCTCTCTGAACGCCACTCTTGGGCACCTCCTCATTCTGCTGTGTTTGCTGCTTGACAAGTCACGATCTTGATTTCCTATCAGTTCTCAATACTGCATTATGAGTCGGTTTGCTTTGGTTTTAAACAGTCAGCATAAACCATTAGCTGGCCTTCTCAGCAGAACCAGAGTGACCTTTGCCAGGCTAGGACGCTTGCCAGCGCTTCTTACGCAGCAAACATCTTTCTTATCATCTCCTTCTACATCATGGCAGAATATCATCACAGACAGACAAAGAACCTACCTAGAGAGGTGCCTTTCTGATAATGACCAGATATACTAAGAAAAATCCATTAAATGACACAGGGGACAGGAAAACAGAGGGGGAAAGGACTTGTGAAAGGAGTACTACCATTCCCATAGTCTCCCTTCAAACCAGTAGAAGGTGTAGCTTTGCCACATTTTGCTCTTCCTCCTAGGCTGTCCCCTCTCCAGTGTTTTACCTCACAGTGAGGTAAAACACTGAAACAAAGCAGAGCTGGTATTGGTCTCCTTTATGACAATTCTCTGGTTCAAGTGGCTCCCCAGCGTGCTCACTGCCTGAGGGCCTGTAACTGGTCCTAATGCAGCGATCCATAAAAGTACCACTCCGTTTTGCTTATAGTTTTTTACATCTGCCATGTCCACAAAATGCTCCTGGAAGTTAAAGTGACAAGGACAGAGTAACACATCAAAGAACAAGATGCTTAAGGACAGAGCCCAGGAAGCCAGATAAAGTTTCTGAAGAAAAGGGTTAGGGTGAAAATAAAAAAACAGTGGAAGGAATGAGGATGACTCTGCTGCTGGCAGATGCTGCAAATAAAATCTCACCTGAAGGGACAGAAGGAATTTGATTCAAGCTGAGTGTAAGAATTTCAGCAGACAGGAAACAGAAGTCAGGGCTGAGTTGACTGAGTATATCTGCATGAGTTAAACTTCAGAAGAAAAATCCTGGCCCTCTCCCCTTCTACAGAGCCTAGATTTAGAGGAGGCAATATACCTGTTTCAGACTGGGGATGATACTATCCCAACTCCTTGAAAAGAATATTCAATATAGATTCTGCTTAAATTAAAATCTAAAAAGCTAGATGGTAAGAGGCCATAGGAGGGAAAAAAGACTAGATGTAGCCTAGGCTTGGGAAAAAAATTAAAGTAAAGCCCATTAGAAGCACATGAACTTTGCTAATTGCAGAATGTGATGGGAGGGAAGGACATTACTCAAAGCTGGAGGTCAGTTTCCCACTGATAAGCCCTAGAAAACATATTAGTTCAGGCTGATCTATTGCCACAGTTAGATGGGTCTCCAAATCTGACAAATTTGGTTCATCTGGCCCCAAGCAACGCCTGCCAGAAAGGCATGAAATGGGCTTGCAAGCTGGTGGCACTATGGTGCCTCTCCAGTCAGAAGCATTCATTTTCTGCACTAGCTGAAAACATATTCAGCATTTCATTTCAAAAACTTGCCGATGGAAAAGCCATGCTAAGCAGATGTAAAGGGCTACTTTTCACAGCAAATTAGTTGTCCATACTTTGCATGGCTTGCTCCCAACCAGCTTGAAGATTCTCGTGGTTTAACCTGGCAGGCAGCCACACGGTTTGCTCAATTGTCACCCCACACAGTGGGACTGAGGAGAGAATCAGAAAAAAAAAGGTGAAACTCATGGGTTGAGATAAAGGCAGTTTAATAGGACAGGAAGAGAATAATTAAAATAACAACACTGATAAAAGAATATACAAAACCAGTGATGCACAGTACAATTGCACACCACCCACAGACCACTGATTCCCAGCTAGCTCCTAGATGTTATCCAGCCCCCAGACAGCTTTTCCTGAGTTATACACAGAGAATGACATCACATGGTATGGGATATCCCTTTGGCCGGTTTCGATCAGCTGTCCTATCTATGTACCCTCCAAGCTTCTGGTGCACCCCCAGCCTCCTCACTGGCAGCACAGTATGAGAAGCTGGAAAACAGTAAGCACTGCCTAGCAACAACCAAACCTTTAGTGTGTTATCAACATTATTCTCATCCAAAATCCAAAACCCAGCACTACAACTGCTAGGGAAAAAAAAAATCTACTCTACCCCAGCTGAAACCAAGACAAATATTTATAATGGGTTTTATGTGAGGAGAATATGCCACCACTTTATAGTGTCTCACAGAACACGTTTAGGTGATGGTAATTGTGTAATCTAGGTAAACATCTCCAACACTGACGGGGACACCAAGACATGGGCAGTTAAAGTAACCCGATTTCTTTACAGAGAACTGCCAGAAATAGAATGTTTAATTTACACTTCAGGAATCTGGCTTTCAGTGTTTGCTTTGCTCATTCGAGTAGCCAAATTAAGTGCTTAAACAGACTGAGGCGAAAGAACGATAAAGAAGCCAACGTGCATCTTATCGTGGCATCTACTTTACAGTAGAAGAACTGAGGTAGGAACTTTGACATCAACATGAGGAATGTCACAGATAACGGCAAAGGAGATAACTCCATGCAGCATGGTTGTTCCAAGGTTAGAGCTTCAACAGCTGATCAATTTTTAACTCTGGCTCCTACTAAGTATAATTCTACTAACTTTAAATAAAAGATAACATCTTTTATTAAAGTGACCGTAGGATTTCTCTAGCTGTATCATCTGTTTGAATAAAAGCTTCTTCCTGCAAATCCTTCATCTTTAAATGATCAGGCCTACAACAGGAGTACCACTGCCAGAATTAGCACGAAGGGAAACAAGAACATGCCTGTCTGCCTGGGTTTATTTTTAAATGTGGTTTACTGAAAGGTGGTTGCAGTATAGACTTTTTTTCAGTTCATGTTTAGGATGATCTGAACAGACACCAGAATAGTAGGTGCTTTCAAGTGAAAAACTTATTAAATTGTGAAGTACAAAACAGACCAAAAAAGTAAATATTTGACCTGTAATCTAACTTAGGTGGCAGGTTCTTTTTTATTTAAAAAAAAAAAAAAAGATTGTGTTGTAAGAAGGTAAAGCAGAAAATTATGAAAGTTTCCAAGTCAGAAGGAACAGTAAAATCAATGCCTTATACAAAACCACTAATATCACATCATATCTGTATGGAATCAATATGCATATTATGTATACGCACTAAGCAGTAACACGCTACTTTGCCCTGGTGTGTCCAAAGCCACATGCCTGCTCTTTTGTCTCATTCACATTGAAAAGTAGCTCCCATTTCATTACTTGCTCCCATCATTAATTTTAAAACACAAACCCCTCCATCTGTACATGCATCCACCCAAATGTTGTGTGTTGACAGCTCAAGCCTGCAGAAGGAAACAGCCTCCTACAGAACTGGTCACCACGTTCAAGCTTGGTTGGGTCAGGAATTCCATGTTTCTTTCAGACACACTAACTCCCCCTCCCATGTGGCACCATGTGTTGGCTTTCCTCAGCTGGGTAGGATATCCAGCTCTCGAGAAAGTAGTAGGAGCTCCTCAAGACTGTCTATCACCTTTTTACTATGAGCAACAACAGCAGAAGATGATGATTAATGAGGAGACAGCCTTATGAGACTCTTTACTAATGAGGGGAATGGATACAGGATAGAAGAATATAATTGCTGTTATCTTAGGACAATTCTCAGTGGTGTGCCCCTCTGTCACAGAGGTGAGACTAGCAAGAGAAGAGTTTGTCACAGTTCATTTACTTGCTGAGACTTACCAAAGGACTACTTGAGAAACCTTTCTAAAAAGCTCTTGGTAGTAAGCAGCAGCCACAGAACACCAAGAGTTTTTTGAGCAGAGCACAGGGCATTTTGCATTACTTGAGAGCAGTCTCTGTGCACAGCTGAGGATAGCAGTCATGGGATGTTTCTTTCCTATATTCTTCTTTCCCCTCCCCTCCTGTTATTCAAAGCCTGGCTAGCATGGAGTTGCTACCAGGCATCCATACTAAGTCCAGTAAGCAACAACATCTGGTACTACTCACCATGTTGTTCCAGAGGCCCACAGCCATGAAAGTATAATAGTTTTCCAGTGCTTCCAGTTGTGTCTTTGATGTGGTAATGAAGCCATCTCTGCCCTGAAAGAGAAAGCATTTGAAGCATTAGAAAACACTGAAGAGTATGGAGACATTCAACCATAAAAGGTCTCATCTATAAAACCATATTAATATACAAAAGAATATCAATCTCTAGTAATCTCATTAAAGCCACTTGTTGCTGATCTCAGTTACTGCTACTGTAACAAGACAGAACCAATGTTGTTCTTGTGATTGCTGTGCCTACCACTGTAAGGCTGTAGTGAAGGGACCACACATCAACAGGACAAGACCATCAGAGAAACAACAAAACAATATAAATATCACAACATAAATAACCCTTCCTCTAGTTAATATTTATATACATTTCAGAAGTGGAAGCATGCAGAATTTGTCCTAAGAGACCATGCTTATTTTTAGATTCATGTTGGAAGATTGCACATGGTGGCCTGAAGATGTACCACAAATCAGAATAAAGACTCCACTTATTACATAAGATGGCTTTAAGGAAATAACAGAAGAATTCACTAAGAGAAAAAGTAATGCCATGAAAGCTGAAACTCTGCCATTCGCACATGGACCAGACATCAATAAAACAAGCCTGACACGAGATGTCCCAGCAGCAATATTTTGCAATATAGCAGACCTCAAACTTCCTGGATGACAAGTTTCTTTTCCCAGTTCATTTTTCTCTGATACTGAGCTGAGGGGAGCAATTGAATTACCAGAGATTCAAGGAGCTGTTATGATGACCAGTAACCACACCATGACTCACCACTATCCTGTTCTACAAATAACCACCTAATGCTATGTGTTGGATCTTGATACCTTGCACTGATTGAACCATTATCTACAAAGTAATATTTTCCCTCTTCATTGCCAGGTCTTACACAACCTTGACCCTTAAACTTCCCTTTAAAGACCACTTGTAGCAAGATTTTCTTTGCCTGGCATCCCAGGCAACCCAATCTATATTCATTCTCCACTGGCTATATCAAATACAAAATGCATGCAAAATTTATTCCCAGGTTCCCAGACTGCATTAATCTCATTGCAGGGAGGTAACTCTACTTTCCAACCTTTCTCTTTTCTCCCCCTACCATTTTTAAATACTTCTTCTTACCCTCTTTTTACTTTGTTTCCAAACAGACATGGGCATAATCAGGGATGAATGAGCTGATTATAAAGATACAGAAAAATTAGCAGCACTGACGATTTCCAGACACTCATGACCTAATCCACAGAGCTGCCATGACTTGATTTCTTCAGGAACACAGCATTCAGAAAAACACAGCATCTCTGAGAAACACTGTTTGAAGCAAGCTCTGCTCTCAGCACTTTGATGTCTGATCCTGAGGCATGATCTCTATGTGCCTGACTACTCTCATCTTCTGGCATTGCACAGAGCCCAGAGAGGAAAGAGCCAGGTGAATACTGCACTCAATCTCAGCAGATACAATCTAGAACAAATGGAGCAACTTGAGTTTACTCACCAGTCTGAGGAGCAGATTTATTTCTTGAAGAGAAGGCTGAAGAACGACGGTGAAATCATCCTTTTGATCATACTTCCCAGACTCCAGCAGTTTTTCCCAAGCCTCCTGAATAGACAACCATTTAATCAGATTACTATTGTCAGGTAGAGATTTTGATGCATGTACAGTTCATCAGGGCTTAAAGTGAACTAAGATTATCCCCATTTGTAATAAACCACAAGAACCAAATTCTGTAACCCAAAACAAAGACAATAATTTAATAAAATCATCTTACACAGCAACTAGAAACTCCTTGTAGCTATGAGAAAGTCACACTAACCATGAGTTTCTTTGAAAGAGCAGCAAGCTTAGCAAGGCAATAAAATGTCATGCTTATTGTGTCCCTATAATTTTTAAAAGGAATTCTAACACAACTGTCTTTGTCTTAATAGAACATTTCCCTCTTCTAAGTCATATGTCAGGTTACTGGACAAGACGATCTTTTTTCTGATGAGATATGACAAATCCTTGATTGCCAAAAGCTATACAGTCCTCCCAAGCTTCAAGAGGTACCAAGATCACTCAGGTATACAGAGAACTTATCTCCAGGGCTCCTAAAGTTAAATGGGATCAGGATTACTGTGGACATGTGGTAAAAAGGCTATTACTCAACTTCCTCACTGATATTCCTCCTTTAACTCCTCACTTCAGTCCAGTCTGGAAAATGAATAGATGTGTCAAGCAACATGAGAGCCAAGAAACACAGAAGATGCCATACCTGATAGGACCACCTCAGTATGGTATCATCTAATGTGGAGTGTCCACTAACACAAGTACACTGATACATGTCTGGATTGCTGCAGGAAAGAATGAAAAACATTAAAGACTTCATAAACTTTCAATAAACAAGATAGACAGCATGAATCCTTTTAAGCCACTGACAAGCATGGATTCAAGACTGTTGCATATATTGGGAAAGCTACAGAGAACATCCTCATTTTTGATACAGACACGGAATGATACTTATTTCCATGTCCAGAGCTTTGGATTACTTCTTGATTTCAAAGCCTATTCAGATGACAAATATACCAGGCTTAGTATAGGGTCTCATAGGCTATCAGCATGCTCAAGCTTAGAATAGTGCACTAGTTTTCAAACAATTCCCTCTTTATAGTCACACAGGAAAATAGAATACACTCAAAATACTTCCACAGGAACCTTTGCCTTAGTGTTTGGCAACAAAAACTGCATCTAGAAACATGAATGGATGCTCAGTGCTGCAAAATGCTTGTCCTGGTTTTGGCAGAAATAGTTCATTTTCTTACTCGCAGCTGGTATAGTGATATATTTTGGATTTAGGATGATAACAATGTTGATAACACACTAATGTTTTTAGTTGTTGCTAGGTAGTTTTAGCGCTTGCACTAAGTCAAGGACTTCTCAGCTTCTCACACCAGGTGCACAAGAAGCCAGGAAAGCACTGCCAGTACAGCTGACTCAGACTGGACAAAGGGATATCCCCTGCCACGTGATGTCATGCTCAGTATACAACTGGGGGTTGGCTGGGAGGCAGTACAGCTCAGGAACTAGTTGAGCATCGGTTCCAGGTGGTGAACAGTTGTGCTGTGCATCACTTGGTTTTGTACAGTCTATTATTATCTTCCTGTCCTATGAAATGCCTGGATGGACTGGAGTCTGTGGGGTTTGCAATTTAATACAAGAAATAAATACCTGTCATGATCAGAATCTCTCTCCTTTTCACAGAGCTCTAGCTAAACCTCATAAAATGGGAGTTTTCTGTTACAGTGCTTTCATCACTGCTGGTGAGTGAAAGAAATGTGAAGGCAGGACCAGAATCTTACCCAAGCCTAATAGAAGAACCTCATCCAATACATGAAAAGAGTTAAATGCCTGGCTACTTTCACTGTGGACAACACTTCTAGTTAGTAAGAAACTAATAATAGCGATTTAAATTTCCTTTTACGTCCCAATTTTCAATGCGTACTGTTACAAACTGACATGGGACTGGGAATTTCAGGCACTGTTCTCCTCTTAGACACTTGAAATTTCATCTTTTGGTATGGGCTTATGTTCTTTTCCAAAGCACAGTTCAAAGTGGGGACTTGGTAGCCACATGCTGAGGCCCTTATCTAGGAGGCAATATGAGCCCGAGGCAGAGATGAACCCAGGGGTTTACAAAACATTGAAGTACAAGACTTGCAAACTGATGGAACTGTTCAACCAGATAAACACAGCTACAATTGTATGCTGACAACAAGAAAGCAAACTGCCTTAAGTTGAAAAGGAAATATAAACATTCCTCAGAGGAAAAAAATTAGTTAGATTTGTTATTTTTAAGGCATTGAATATATGGCAAACCCCATATTCTTAAATTCATCTTTTCCACCTCTTCTCTGCCCATCTCATATTTTTCCCCTTTGTTCCTATGCAGGAAAAATAAGGTAGAATGCTCCATGCAATCAGTTTTGTCAAGGAAAGTTTCTCCTCTGCTTATACTTGTTGTTAAGCATGTGATTACACAGCAGCCAGAACCTTTCCTTGACTGATGGAATGTCTCCCGGCTTGTATATAAGCAAAGCTTGTGAAACACTTTGAGATGACTATATTAGTACATATGGTGTCTTATGCCATGGGCACAGGCAAAAAAAAAATTACTGTGGAGTAAGATGGAGCATAATCTTATCAGCTGTAAACTACTCTATCACAAGTGTCCATGTGCACACTCCTACTCCATGCTAAACTGGGACATAAGCTACTCATGCTTTTATTGCATAGTACTGAGAGAGGGAGATGAAAGCATCTAGGCACACAGTTGCCATAAGGAACTGACAAGCTGGATGTTCTCCATCCTACCATACCCTAAGCCTGAGTAGTAGCTTATACATAGTCCAAAAATGTGCTTTAAAACCAGCATTCCTTTTGTGAACATCAATACCCAGAAACTAAATTTTTCAAATAGCCTTTAGAGTTTTTGATTTCTGAGTTGCAGAATAGGACTAGCACTGACTGAAGAGCTGGAGGTAGACAGACCATGGAGTCTTCAGTCCATAATCACAGTACTGGGCCTGGCTGGGATGGAGTTAACTTTCTTTATAGCAGCCCATATGGTGTTGCAATGTGTTTGTGGCTAAATGTTGGTAACATCCAGCTGCTTCAGCTGTTGTTGAACACTGCTTCTACAGCATGAAGGCTTTTCCTTCTTCCCCACTCTGACCCACCCAGTGAGTAAGCTGGTGGTAGGCAACAGGTTGTGAGGGGACACAGCTGGAACAGCCAACCTGAACTGACCAAAAAGATGTTTCATACCATATAACATCATGCTGAGTAATGAAAACTGAGGTAAAGGAAGAAGGATATTTGGCTTCCGAAGTCACCACTACAGCCCTAAGTTATAAAGTCAATACATCTAGATAGCCAAGTGTCTGAACACTAGTGAGAGACAGCATCAAGAATTTAAGGGAACATCTGTTACCTGATGTTACTGTAATCTTGGCATGCAAAAGAGGAAGTTGTGAGCTCAGTGGAATCTACCAGATTGACAAAGGCCTTGGGAACCTGCAGCGATAAAGTAAAAATTAATCACCTTTAATTTGCAATTAAAGGTCAGCAAGAAGCAATAATGGCAAATTACATCTACAGCTTCACGTTACCTCTGACCTAGGATTCACCTACATAAATTCAACAATCTGAGTCTGCGAATTTTGCCCTGAGCCCTACTCCCAGAGTGCTTGCCACCCAGAATAATACTGATCATCATTCACGAAGTACTTGTGACCATGACTTCTTAACTGAGACCCAGCAATTCATTTTACATAACCCAAGTGGCTGCCAGCCAGCTAAACTGAGCTCAAATGAACTAGGATCTACCATCTTTTTGGCAACATACAAAGCAAATGTGTGGCTGAAACGTCCTGTGTAACAGCACAAGCATTCATACATCCTGCCTCACCTCTCCCCCCCACCACCCCAAGCAGAAAGCAACTTTCCATTTACATAATGATATTTCACTTTTACAAATGCACATACACAGATTCTGGAAATAATAGCAGAGAGAATCCAAAGAGAATGTGTGGGTGGAACTGTGCCATACACAACATTTGAAGTCAGTCTGAGAAAAACAAGTGGTTGTGGCCTGATGTAACCAAACTGTAGCAGGTTTAGTGTCCTTTTTAGGCCCTCAATTCAGCAAAACAAAACTATTGGAAAATGCTATTGAAATAATTCAGATAAACAATGATATATCCACATCTAGTCTACTATTCCTTAGTTGATTTAAGAGACATGGCAGAGCATTTCCTAGAATCCATCCAAGGTAAGCAGGTAGTTCTTAGCTCAGCCAGCTAAAAACCCTTTAGAAATGCCGAGATTTTAAAATTAACTCATGAAAGGAGTTGGGGTTTTTTCAGAAATCACTTAAAAAAAGAAAGAGCAAGTGGTACACCAGCTTGTGCTGTAAAATGAACACTTACCCACCCATCCCTTCTGCTTGCATGCATCAGCTTTGTAAAAGCATGAATAAAGCATTTAGTGAGAATGAATAAAGTCAGTGGATTAGATTCAGTGAGACTGGTGTTCTAAGTCACCTGAACAGTGGTACACTCTCTAGTCCGGTAAAAGCTGTAAAAATTAGCAAAGGATTCAGGTCTTCAAGGTGGATGAATAAATCTTACCATTTTATACAAAAAATCCAAGACAGATTTAAGTTTTTCCAGGTTGTGCAGTATGCAGTCACTCTGCAAATGAGATGAGAATTGTCACAAAAACTAGTAGAAAAAACAAAGTTATCGATTTGTCAAAAGTCATAAACCCTCTGTGTTGAGTTGTGTACTGAAGAATTATCAACGACCACTACATTCTGGATTCAGCCTTTGCTTACATGAAGGCAAAAAACCCCTTGGAACTAGTCTTGTAATTTAACTACCTAGAATTAAGACAACATTAAAAAAAAAAAAAAAAAAAGAAAAAGAAAAAGACAGGAACAGAGAAGAAAAGTGTCTTTAGACTTGAAGGTGGACTTCAAGTTGTTCTAAGACATTTCAGACTTGGGATCACATATTAAGTACATGTTTATAATATAAAACACATTGTGTGGCAGGAGTTCACATCACCGAGTCATTCCAACATCCTGGAACTAGCTACTCCTTTGATTCACTGTGGGAGAGAGCAGAGCTTGGGAAAGTGTCTTAACCACCTGCCCTGACTACTAAACCACCCCACAGAAAGCTTACCACTTGTGTGGATGCACAGGAAGAACATGGGTTTTCAGCACTGTAAAAAACTGTGATGAGTTTCCAGTCATTTTGGAAGTCAATCATCTGAAAGGAAAAAAAAAAAAATAATTGAAAGGAATAGGATAATAAGTTGCTATTTTCCTTTTTCACACAAGATTTACTACTACTGCAAGTAGTACTTGCTTAAAATCTACCAAGCAGTAGTCCAGGGCCTAACCCCGGCCACCCTGATCACTTCCATTTGACAAGTCATCCAGCTTTTCCCTGAAGGAGATGACAAATGGATGGTTAGGCAGCAAATGTTGCAATTAAAGCTGAACATGCTTAGGTTAGAGCCCGAAATTGTTACTCTTGCAGAGTCTGTTGGAGAAGATGGGCACACACCACTTAGCACAGAGCTCGATGTAGCTGTTTTCCATCACTGTTGCAGCTTGCTGACAGCATTAATGTGTCTGAACTGGGTCACGCTAGTGGGTTGAAGACTGGAGGAAAAAATCTGAGACCCAGAGCCCTGCTCAGCTGTGCTATGTTCATTAGGCAGTTCTTGCCAATCCTGAAGAACACTGGTTAGAACCGCTCAGCCCCACAAAAATTTATGGACAGTCCAACGGGCTCCCTGTAGAGCGAAGAGGCAAGAGCAGGATTTCCTTGGCAATTATATTTTCCCATTATGTCAAGACCATTTAACAAAATAACAAGCCTCAAGGTTAAGAACAGAATAAAAACGAATGCATCAAACTCCATGGTGGGATTTACAAAGCACTCAGCACATTGTGAGTGACAATTCACCTCTCACCAGGGACATCAGCCAAAGCTTATCTAGTTCTTTATTGTCCTTTTTGAAAAAGTGATCCTAAAAAGACCAAGAGGAAACTGAAGAGACAAATACAGAGAAATATTATTTTGCCTTGAGGTCTCACATCCTTACCCAATAGAAAGCAAATATATTGGCTTCCCTACCAAGCTCTTCAGCCACTCTGATAAACGTAAAGCAGGTGGGATACTTTCAAGAACCAAACTTGATACTTGAAAGGTACAGAATTGATTTTTATTTGCAACAGAAAGACTGAAGTCCATTAACCTCAAGAAATGGCATTTTCTCTTTTGAAGATATTTTTTCTGAGTGTTTTGCTGTTTAAAGTATTTCATCACATTTCTCCCTTTTTCTGCTCTCTGAATTGTCCTGTGCTTTAAACAAACCTGATTCTCTTTCATGAGCCTCACTATTTCTTCAGCTTGATGCAGGAGGTCTCTGAAAAGCAGAAAGGAAAGAGACTGTGAAGGCATCAGTAAGGGTAAAGCTTTGGCTGAATTTTACCATTAAATCAAAGAACATTTGACACTTCAGGTGGGATTAATCTTTTCTATTCTAAATGTGTTAAGATTAGACACTTGTCTGTGCTACACAGAGAGCCTGGGGTGATTAGCTCATATTCAAGTATCTCACTTAGATGACAACAGCAGACACAGGTTGGTAGGCACACCTCTAATTCTATTTGAGCTCAAAAATTCATTTTGCAGCTATAAAGAGTGATACTTGATGATTTCAGATCATCCAGACCCCAAAGCACACAGCAGGCTTTGTTCCTCCTGCTTCCAAGATGTGACAATTGAGCCACAGTGGCGGGGTCTGTCCCTGGAGTGACCATGCAGCCTCTGTGAGTACTGCACATATTTCGTGTCCGCTGGAGTGCTCCAGAATCAAAGGCTTCCACCCTCCACCATTCCAGCTGTAAACAAACTGCCCAGCCAAAAACCTCTGAGACTCACGTGGCTTGACTGTCTGATGTCACTCCCTCTGTGCTAGGCGGAGGAGATTGGTGCAGGACCGAGGGATTAAAACTGCTAATGAGAGCTGAATGACACACACAGGTTAGGTGATTTCTGCATACCAGGAACTGCTTCTCTGCAATTTCACTATAAACACAACTGAACCAAAACAGTTAGAAAATGTAAAGTCTCTCTCGGCAGGCACGAAGGGTATGCTTGGGCCCCTCTGTGGCTGTTCTTGCTGGGTTTGCTTCTCACCTCCTGAGGTGGAGATCTGATGCCTGAATTTGCCTTCAGACTTAGATCAGAAACCTCTATCCCCATCTCCTGTGATAGCCACAAGTACTGTAGATGGATTTAAAACCAGGCAGCTGTAGAAATGAAGCTACTGAGAAGGGCTACCCAGAGTCAGTATCCTAAACTGCTAAACTGCTGCCAGGTTTTAAAGCCCTTTCATAGAGAAATGGAGATGACATTAAGACACTCGGAAGATTTGGAGGGGAGGATTCTGGAGTTATCCACTACTCAACTCAGCATTTCAATGGACCTGAAGCTTTTACTTGGAACACTCTTCAAGCAAGTCAAGGCTGCCCTTCACAGCCAGCTGATACCAGCTGACAGTTGATGAATTCACCTATGTGGTGCATCTATGGCAGCTCCAGTGTAAATCCTGAACACTTGGTACAGAAAGAGTACCAAACAGGCAAAGCCACATGAGATTTCACTGGGCTAAGATGGGCAGCAAGCACATGCCAGTGGGGACTTTGGCATGGGTAGTAGTAACAGCCCAAAAAAATCCCTGTTGCGCTCTTCCAGCAGTCTGTGATACCACTTCTTTACTACTATTTGCCCACCCAGACAGTCTCTTTAAAGCCAGCAGAGATAACCCAGCCATTCTCATGTCCCCCAAGGACACCGTCCCTCAGATTTCCCTTATGCCCCCACAGGATGCTTCTGCTACACCTGCTGTGCAGCCCAGCAGAACACAGGTGCTCCTGTCAGCACACCATTCAATCAAGTTGCTTGAATTTCAGTGTGGCAGCAAGACGCACCTGCTAAGGTTTCCACGCTTACTTCAAGGAGGCTCTTTCCTGTGCTATAGAAAGGGAAGAGAAAACAGGAAGTTGCTGTTATTCTGTTTCTCAAAGAAAAATTATTACAGCACAGCCTCAATTTCTTATTAGCAATGCTAGAGCTCAGAGCATGTATTCATGGCAGCTGCTGAAATTAAGAATGGGGCCTTTCTTTCCCCAAAACCATCGTGTCATCAGCTACTGCTGAGTAAGAAAAGTGTCTTAGATGTCAATTTTTGTCTCTCCACACTCTGCGTGTTGTAGTAATTGGCTTATGCACACTTGGAAGTAATGCAGGGACCTCTCTGTGTGCAACAGTATACAACTGGACCTGGATATTTGTGCAATCATTAAAAAAATTAGTCTTTTAAAACTTGTCTGTGCAGGGCCAAATTTTCATAAGGAATGCTGTGACTCGAGCTACATAGAATTGCATCTAAAAGGTTCAGCCATATGTGCACATACTGATTTAGATCTGCTAAAGGGCATGAAAAAAGAAAACAGGGTAATGCTTGCCCATGAAGGTCTGGGAATCATTCAAGCAGAGGGTTCTTCCTCTGCTTTCTGGTCTCTAATTAGTGGATGATGACATTTACTACCTAGAATTCATCACTTAGCAATGACTCTTAATTGAGAAGATTGCAACCCTAAGGTAGTTCCATGCTTTGCATGAAGTACAAAGAATCTGTGTTAACTAAGCATTGGGAATGACCCAGTCTCTCAAAATCCCTTCTATTTCAGGAGACTTTCTCCTCCTCTCTAGAAAACAGTAAGAATTGCTTGAGTTTGATTCCTGCACTGTGATACAGTATAAATTATTATCACAATACTGTATAAATTATTATCACGACACTTGTCAATGCTGCCAATTCATTGTTACCTTTGGAGCAAATCCTCATTATGCTCACCAGATGCTGGTGCCTGTGAACAAGCAAGTAATAAGAATAGTATTAAGCAAAGGTTAAACTAGGTCTACATAAGTGCCCCTACTGTATTCCACTCCTGTTATAAGTAGTGTTATTTTCTACATACTCTTCTCTATTGCGCTGCAGTTAATCAGAGATTTAAATTATTTCCCAGAGCTTCCTTATTACAGCGTATTTTCATAGTCTGATAACCCTTTCTTAGTTACTACTTACATTAATTAATTTATTAGATGTGGCTTAAAATAAAATTTGACTAGCAGAACTCAAACTCCAAGAAAATATTATTCTAAACCAACTTTCTTCAGATCTATTCCTTTTCAACAAGGGGCATGACCTGAAGTAATTCAGATAACGTACATGGATGGCACTCAGCCAGTATGGTGTCTATTAAAAAAACCTCACAAAACCAAACTAAAACCCACACCCTTAAACACAGAAACTTCATTGATTTTAAAAAGTCTGAGGAAGACAGAAAAATTTGCTCTAGGGAAGTAGACATTCCTTAAAAGAAAGTAATTTAAATGTTTTTCTATGGTAGCATCCACAAGCAACAAAGACATTACCACCAAATGACTCGCTCTAAAGGGCCATGGATCTGTTATATGTGTAGTACATTTGTTTTTAGGACAATTATTTCCCTCTAAAGAGAGAAGTATTTACAGGGAGTCCAGGAGTGCTGATTTTCTACTGCAAACTCTTAATCCCAAGAAACAGTACGATGTCTTGAATATCACCTCAAATTTGAAAGTTATTTTGCAATAAGGGAAAATCTCCCCCATATCTTTGCAGTTGTAGCCCCAGTAACAGCTACCAATTTTCCCCAAATTTCTACACTCCCTCCAAGCTTGAGAATTATAGTTAAATAATTTTAATTGGGCCAACTATTATGATAAGTAAAGATAACCCAAATCTGACTGTATTAGAACAGGCAGGAGAACTTTACCCTGTAATTTACATATCAGAAGTACATCTTTGTGATTCTTCTGGAGTTTCTCCCTTCTAGATCTAGGAGATCAGTGTCAACAGAAAAAAACTCAACAGGATGGAAATCTATTGCATTTCTCGATAATCTGTTCTAATGGTGATCACCAAAACTGTACTTTTTTCCGGTTTGAATTTTCCCAGCTTCTTCTTCCAGTTATTTGATCTGTCATACTCATCGTTAGGAAAATCCAAGCACTCAATCACAGTTCTCTGCAAGAACACTGTGGTCACATTTCGTCTTGCACAAAGTCAGCTGGTGCTATTTTTAGGCTGAAAGTATGCTGGAACACTGAACAGCAGGTATTTCCAGTCATTTTTCACCAGAAACCTTTGATGCTTGTGGAAAGATAAAAGTCCTGAATGCCCTTACTGGGACCCCAAACTACATCATCAGCTCACTTCTTCATCACAAGGGAGGAAATGGGTCACGTTTAGCACACTTCCTGCTTGTACTTACTCTTTGCAAACTTCCTATTGCAGTGACTGCTTTAATGTCAGCTGGCCTCAGAGCATGAACTACAGAAACATGAAAGACTTCAGGTTAGAAAAAAGAGCTGTAACTTTGAAAGAAAATGACATTCACCAGTATACCAAAACATAGCAAAATTGATTAAAGCATAAAAAGTCTATACTGATCTTTCCAACTTGCAATTTTAAATCAGTCAGAGAGGATGAGAAACTTTACTCAGCTGTTCAGTAAATACTTTTGGTGCACTGAAGTGCTCAACCACCCAGGAAGAAGAGATCACAAAACAGGGCCGTGAATAATTTAAATAATAGCAGCATCCTCAATTGGCAGCTGAAGAAACTAAGGTAGAAAAGGTTGTATGGATAAAACCAAAAACTAAGGAGTTTGTTGAGTCTACCCTTCTTTGGTCACACCCCACACCTTGACCTTCCCTTCAAACCACTGATTTCTCCCCCAGCCCTTTCTCAAATGATTTTGGAAGGCAAAGCCCCTACAAGGATAATATCCAACACAAACCTGAAGATGAAGGAGTCTCTGGTAGCATCGCCTGCTCACAGGAAAACTGGAAGCTTCCTAGAGCCTTTGACATAAACAAATATGGTCCATTGTTTAGATCTAACATGGAAATGTGTGGAAGGAGGGGTCCTATGGGCTCCACTCTCACACAGTACCAAGCTCTTACTTGTATAACAACAGTTCTAAAGAACAATTACAACTCTGCTAGAAATACATGGGAATGCAGATCTGGACAGCTGCATTTTCAAATCCACTCTTCCAAAACTTGACACTTTTTGCTCAGTTTTCTGACTGGTTGACACAGAATTGGGCCTGAAACAAGCATTGAAATGTGCTGAACACAGAGGGTTACATCCATCGCTGGAAACAGTGGAAGAAACATCTGGAAAAGGTCATAAGGACAGCTACTACACACATCTTTGTGTGCCAAGGAGCACACCCAACACACACATCTATCTCCAATAGGCAACAAGAAAGACAGAACAAACCAACACTGAGCCCCTTGCAAGCAGCAAAATTCCCACATGATTATAGAAAACACTAACAAGGGGAATAAAAAGAGTTGCATTTGGGGCAAGGATGTCAGTTATTCACTCATTAAGAGAAACAGCTCAGTATCACTCAGATTATTTAATGCCCTCCTACATCTTTACCATAAGTATGGCCCAACATCTAGTACTTTAAAGAGAGATGAAAGACAATCCCCCTGGGGTGACTTCACTAGAGCTTCCCTCACTACTATGACTATGTTTGTTTATCTGACCAATACCACTACTACACAAAGGTGAAATCAAGGGCCACCACAGTCCCCGTGCACCCCCTAGTCCCCAGCTGGAGCACTTAAATGGTGTGCATACTTTGCACCTTTATAGCTCAAGGAAGACTTTCATCTTGTGTTTCTAAGAGAGCAACAAAGCATCTAGGAATAAGTGCTAACCACAATCGATTTACGTACAGGATATGAAACCAAGTAACAAATGTTGCTCGGAGAAACCTGCATTTCCTCATTAGCTACTGTAATCTTGCAGCTGCCATATCACATTGCTGAGTCATTTGCTTCGCGTTTAATCTTTGTAGAATTGAACCATTTAGAGCACCAAGCTCTATTCTTTCTTCTTCTGCCTACCTCAGAGGAAACAAGAGCAAGAGGTGGTAATAGGTTTTGGGGGAGGGAAGATAAATCTGCTCTCATACTTTACCTTTTGTTTCCCCTGCTTTTCCAGATGATCTGCATTACCTTAAAAACAATAAAATAATTAATTATGCCTTTTTTAAAAAAACCTTGGAAAAACAAAGCATTAATACATCTAAAACCACAGAACCCTGAGAGAATCAACCTGTCTCCTCTGTCCTACTTTCCAAAAGGTGAGGTTCATCCCAACAACTAAATGTATTTTCTTAGCACTTGCTGTACTAGAATAAGCTTTTTAGTTACTAAACACAGGTGAGATTTGTTGACATTAGTGGAATACAACAAAGTCATGCACACAGGTGATGGAATCCTTGTGGATCTCCTCAGCCAACCTCATGCTCCACAGGCCTTTTCTACCTGTTTTTCACTGTAGTCTTCTTAGTCTGTCCAAATTTAGAGTAATTTGAACATGTACAAGGTGAAACTCCTTGGAAAGGAGGAATTAATTTACATTCTCCACAATCAAAGAGCAACATAATGCTGCTGTGAGTTTGCCATATTGATAAATAAACAGTTGCAATTGCTTATCTTAGTGGAGAATCTTGATAGATTACCTAATCTGTGGAGCCAGAAGTCAGGCCTATAGCTACTTCAGTAAACATTATTCTCTTTCCTTGAGTATACACCTGGATTTATACACACAGATTTTGATTTATCCTGAAATCTCCATGCAGGTAGCCATGATACCTGAGTCTGGACCCTCAGCTGAACTTCAAAGTACATTCACAGCTGTCCCTGCTGGCCACACTGAAGTCATCAGCATCCAACAAGCCGCCTAACGAGTATTTCTGTGCTTAGAATAATCGTCCTTTAACATCCAGGAGCTACTTCTAGATTATTTAGCCCCATTGTGTACTTCTGCTTGTACCACTTTATTTCCATCACAGACAGAGGTGATGCAGAGCCAGCTCAGCCCAGCAAGTGGGATATGCTTGGGTGTAGGACAGCCAGCAGTGCTCATGCTGCAAGGAGGTGATGTGCCCAACACAAGCAGGAGCCTCTGGGCAGACCCTGTGGACACGGGTACCAGTGCACAGAGATCAGCATGGCAGCAGAAAGCCCCTACTGCTACCCATGACCACCTCAGCCTGTATCATAAGCCACACTAGGTGACCATCTTCAATAACCATCAGCAACTTCCATTTACTTAGAGGAATTTTTTCCACACTTGGGTTTCAGACATGAACAATTTGAATATTTATATTATTTCTACTGCACTTGGTAGAAAACGGAGACAGTTGCTGCCTGGTTATTGCATGACATTTTATTTAAAATGTGTGCCTGTTCAAACCATGGGTTTAGATGATGCTTTACTCAGGGTGACAACCAGAACCCCAGCTCTGTCATTTAAGATACTGGAGGCACGTGCAATGAGGGATCTATCTGCAGCATGCAAATCTCTTGTAGAATCATTCATTTCAACTGTATTTGAGAATGGATCCACAGGTTACACTGAGCGTGAAAGAGGGCCCAATCTCAGTTTCCAGGACTGGGGGAGTAGGAAGGGGCAGAGAACTGTCTCTTGATATTAGAATGACCATTCTGTGTCAGACTGATGGTCTAACTATTCTGGGACTCTGCCTCTGACAACATCCAAATGCACAAGGTTAGGGAAAGAATAAGGAAAATACA
The DNA here is from genome assembly GCF_964237585.1 of Gallinula chloropus. Taxonomy (NCBI): domain Eukaryota; kingdom Metazoa; phylum Chordata; class Aves; order Gruiformes; family Rallidae; genus Gallinula; species Gallinula chloropus. Next base: position 55,238,062 of record NC_140087.1, on the reverse strand, counting down.
GTTACATTTCCATGCTCTATCTTCCTAACTATCTGTGCTGTTGGTCGCCCAGAGCAAGCAACTGCTTAATGTTGAAGAACTCCAAGACCTTTTTTCCACCAATCTGGCTATTTGCTTTTCTAATTCTTTCACACTTTTAGCTCCCCCCCCGCCCCCCCCCCCCCAACTCCTGTGGCAAAGGTGCTTCATAATTTAATTGTGTGTTGGAAAAGTACTTTCTCATTTGTTAAAAACGTGATCTGTTTTCTTGTTCTTGTAAATAGTCACTGTTGTGACACAATCTATCATTTTGCATATGCCTGTAGGTCTTCAGCATATACCTATCCATCTTTCTTCCAGGCTGAAGCATATATTTGATGTCATTTTAATTCTGAGCACTCTTATCCTTTGTATTCCTCCTAGGTTTTTCCACATCTTTTTGAGATGAAAAAAAATCTCAAAAATGTGCTGTGCACTGGGACAGAATGCCTAGAGAGGTCATGGAGTCTCCTTCTATGGAGACATTCAAAACCCACCTGGTTTCTAATATAGGTGATCCTGCTCTGGCAGCGGGGTTGGACTAGATGATCTTTCAAGGTCCTTTCCAACCCCTGACACTCTGTGATTCTATGTGAATCTAAACAACTGTCAAGGTGAGAGAACTATGGACCTATACACATTTTCTGTTCCGTCCTCTCTCTCACTACTGACCATTGCTAACACCAAGCTGACGTCTTCATAAAGCTACGTTCTGTGAACAAGCAGTTTCTAATTTAGAGTTCACCATAGTGTACACGTAGCTAGAGGAAGTTTTCCCCATATATACTACACTTCAGTTTTTTATCTGAGCAGCCTGAATAGTTTTGCACCAGCAAGCTAGCATGCCCCCTTATCCAGATCACTTCTGAGTATGTGAAGAACCCAAATCCCAACAGAGGCCACTACGAGCATTTGCAGGTTGTCTCCCCTCACAGTTTGAGAATTTGCAATCTGATTCTTCAGCCCCCGGCTTTTACCAAGGGGCTGACAAAGGTGTGCTTACACCACAACAGATTCTTTAGGAGCTCTTGAAAATATTTGTGGAAACCCAAATGCAACCCAGCTGAAAAATCAATCCACAGGCACTTGCCCATTGTCATGGATTTTCTTCATCAGTTCCACAGGGAAACTCCCCTGTTATATTTACGCCAAGTCAGTTCACTCTGTTCTTTATGCTGCTGTCACCAACTTGCCTAGCACAGAAGACAACATTACTGCCTTTGCACTACTACCACTGCAGTTCCCCAGATCCTCCTAAAAGGCTGCCCATTATAAAAAAGTTTCACAATTCCCACCTTCCATTCCCAACAGCAACACTGATTCGAGAAATAGTTCGCACTGCAGTCGACACAATGGACATGTTGCCATTTCTGCTTGGCTCTCTCCCTTGGGTGAATCCTGGCAATTCTTTTACTGTTTGGTATTTAATTGTTCAAGGTTTTGACCGTTCCCCCTCGCCTTCGTCCCTGCACTGAAAGGCTCAATGTGCAAGGTCTTATTTAAGCTCTAGTGCAGAGAGCAATAAAAGAAAATCGAAGTTAGTTTCATTTTTCTGTTGGGCTTCACCTTCCTTTGATACATCAGTCAGCCCTACAGACTCCCCATTTCAGATATATTTGAAAAAAGGATTTAGTAGTATTTATTCTTTCAACAATGATTCTTTGTTTCCTGTCAGATTAGTTTTTTGGCTTGGCTGACTAACTCTTTTTTAACCTACTAGAGCACATATTCTTTAGTTTTCTTAGCTTGCTTTGGATTTATGCTTTCCATAGATGATTTAAGCCCTGATGCTCCAATATTATAGTTACTCCCTTACCCTACCATTTACTAATTCTAGCTTGTATTTTTAATTTTCTCAATGTCACCACACACACACAAAAAAGTATTTTTCTGAAAATTTTCCCAAAATTTAGGAGGAAGATTCTACGCCTTCCATCTTTGCCCTTATAGTTAACTTGCTTCAACTAGTAAGTCTTACAGGCTGCTATCAATCGATATTTTTTCCCAAATCAAGTTTTCACAGGAACTGCAATCACCACACATCTTTCCCCCTAAATTAAAGGGCTCGAATGCGATAATTTCTTCTACTTATTTTAGGAATCAAAACCTCTTAAGAGCTAGTTATTTATCAGAGCACATTATAATCCTCTGACAACACTTACCCTCACAGCCTACTGGTAAGGTAGATTACTGTTATTATTTATCATTACTTTCTTACTGTGTCTGGGCTTCAGCACTCTGCCTGTAAGGCCAATAGATAACAGAGCATTCTTAGCCTAGAGCACCTACAAAACTGGCATATGGCACCAAATGTGGACTTCACAGACCCAGTACAGGGAACGAAAAGGCTCCCACCTACCCTGGAATTTGCAGAAATCTCAGTGATGATGCCCTGACTGCCAGGAGCTGCCTAACCCATTTACACAATCTTCTATCAGTGAAAAGATGATCATAAATATGAGTTCGGAAAAAAAACTGCGTCCTTTGCTTGAATTTCTGCACCATTTTGGGACAGATCTCAACGTTAGTCTAATTATTTGATGATGTTTTCTTCATCAAAAAGCCTCATTGCCTGCCTAAGATGCAGTCTCTCCCAAGAACAGCAGAAACCAATGCATTTATCTTTGTCAAAAATGATCAAACATACCCAAAATTACATGCAAGATCAGTTTTGCTCACAGATTTTCTTCACCCTGCTTCTAAGACTCCTGCTATACACCCACCTTGCAACAACTAAAAATATAGGTTTCTAAATACTGTGTAACTAGAATTTTCAAAGGGCCTTTCAAAACTTACCTTCTGAGGAGAGTAACCAAAGGAACAACAGACCTAACAATAGCTTCATGATAAGTGCCTCAATTTGTAATCCTGGAGGGCTGTCAGCTAGGCGTTAAGGCTGTGAAGAAAGAAACTCTCTCCTTTTTCCTCTCTTATATTTTAAGAAGTTGATAACTCAGCAGCCATAAAATTTATTAGCATCTTTACCTTTGGAAAGGAAAGCGAGAATAGTATCTTATTTCAAAGACACGTGCAACCCCAGTTTATAAATTATCTCTTCCAAGGGTCAAAGGAGTGCAGAAGCAGCACAGCTTCTCTCACTTGTTCAGAGGCAGCTGCCCACTTTTCAGGGTGACCCTCAGTAAATACGAGGACCAAGATTGGACGAGTCAGCTTCCAGCAGGGTCAAGGCTCTTCCAGGCAATACATCACACATTAATTTGGCGTTATCCTATCTCTACCAGGCAGGGAAGAAGCCTCTGTTCCTGAGCAACAAGGGCAACCAAGCCCTATATAATAGCCCCCATCCACCCAAACATGAAGACTGTGTTCTTCCTTGTTTCCCTCACTGCTTCTGCTCCTTCCTTGCCTTCAAACAGCCTCCTATTGTGCCTTTGTCTCTTCCACTAGCTCCAGAATCACAGGTCCTTCCCAGAGCTGATCTGACTTGCTCAAACTCCAAAAACCTAAGTTTAACTGGCTGCCAGAGGAGTGTGAACAACATCAGAGACAGCACAGAGCAGTGTGGGAGGGTCATGAGCCAAGTGAGGAGAGTAAGCCTCCACCAGAGCAGCTCTGAGCTGTGGTATACAGCAGCACAGCTCTGCCATGCCCTGCGAAACCCTGTCCTAAAGTAAGACAGTGTAAGGGATGCCTCTCCTCTCCTGTGTCACCCTGAGCTATCTTCCTGAGCAGGAATGCAAGCCCTTAAGCATCACTGGCCCTGGAAGCCAGCACATTAAAGACCACCTCTCCAGCTTCAGCCCTGGGAACGTGGACAATTCTCCTGCTAGCAAGCTTTCCTTCACTGGGGTATGGCTCATCAGCATTAGCTAAGACAGAGCACTAGCAGAGGAAGAAAAATCAGTAACTGTCCTCATTCTGCCCAGGTTACCAAAAGACTTGCTATGACACCAGCACAGCAGCCCCGTCACTCTTGCAGATTCAGAGCATGCAGAAACACCAGTTAGACTGTTCTGCTGCACTCACCAGTGACAGACACTCTGCTGTTCTGCTGCACTCACCAGTGACAGACACTCAGCTGTGCCTCAACGACAGTGTCAAGATTAAACCTCTGAAGAGCAGCCTGCGTCCTCGCACAGAACACCAGAGTACCCTCTGGTCTCTTCCAAGCCCACCAACACCCAGATAGAGCTCCTACATGAATGATGGGAGATTGTTTAAGCAAATAGCTTTAAATGCTTAAATAAGCCACTGACACACCCATCTCAGGCAGTCTAACCCATCCTTTAAAGAGCTGTTTATTTTGTCCTTCTGTTCCATGATCAAAATTTGGCATTCCTTGAAGATACATGTTGGAGGAATGTATCTTCTGTATCTTCACTTTTCCAAAGCTGAATGCAATATTAACTCTGAACACAAACATCTACTGTTCAGAGTGACTTGCAAGGAGGAATCTGCAGAGATAGGAGAAAACATTCCTTCCCCCCACCCCAGTCTCCAACCCTATCCCAGCACAAACATACCACAGTACAATCAGCTGCTTATCTCAGACACAGCAGCACCTTCAAGTCTCAGGAGGTTGAGCTTATTCCACTTGAGGGGGTCCAACAGCCTAAAACACAGTTTGACATCTAGTCTTTTTTAACCATTAATGTAATGAAAAAGCAGAAGCTTACTGATTGCACCTCATCAGCCAGCTGCTCCCAGGGCTGGGCTGAAGCAGAGCTGCTAGGGATGTGGGCAGGGTGAGGCAGCTCGCAGGTGAGGCCAGTCAGAGCAGTTACCACCTATCAGTCAAGGTGGCATCACAGAGTCTCAGTGTGGATGGGAGTTATTTTGGTGGGTTTTGTCATTACAAAAAAATTACAAAAGCAGTTGTGGCTGCTTCACTATTCAGCAGAAAGCTGTCATTATCAAGTCTGACAGCAGAATCCTTAATGAGCTGGAAGCGTTTAAAACCCCAGAATAAGGATTTTTTTCCCCTGCTTCACCTCACTGTACACCAAGCAAAACCTGGAAGGGACAATGGCATCGGTTCATACACTTGCCATAAACCACAGCTCCAAGAGTAAGAGTGTAGCCTGAGACATGCTCCAGAAGGGAAACAGCACTAACTGCAAGGCTTATAAGCGTTCTGTAAACACTCCTTATCCCCACCCAAGTATCAAAATAGCTCCTAGATTGAACAGCAAATAGCAGGCGGCAGCAAAGATCAAACAATTTTGCAAAAGGGAGAAGTGAGAATTTTCTCTTAGATGTAGAAGGTGTCAGAGACCAATTAAAGATTTTGCATCACTGCAAAGGCAAAGCTGCATCCTACAGAAGATACAGAGAGCTCCAGACCATCAGCCAACCCTCAGCTAATGATATTTAGGATTACCCCCGAGAAGTGCAACTATGTAGCTCATCACCCAATGATCAACAGGAACTATCCGGTGTCTCCCCTGAAATGCAGGTTGCTCAGGTGGGACAAGGAACTAACTGGACCTGCCTGAAATGTGTGAGTCTTCTTGTCACTTGCCCTGGATAGGGAAAGCTCACAACACAAGTGGAACAGAAGAGTTTTTTGTAGGAGTTGGTGGTGAAGAACAGAAGTTTTGTGCCTTGGGATGTTCTCAAGGAAAGGACCTGTTTCACATGTCAAGGCCCAACAGTGCAAAACACCAAAAAAATAAAAGTGAGCTCCCAGTTACAGCTTTAAAACAAGCAATACTCAAACTTACACACTAAAACATGCCAGCCAAACTTCTTGGCCCATTGCTACATTTTTAGGTGGCTTTTAATGTACCTAGAGCTTCACCTCTCATATGTGGCATGGAAGCTACGGCCAGGAAAGCCAAGCTTTCTACCTTGCCCACATTAAGTTTTTCCTTAGACATTAACTTAAGAAGAGCTCTTTCCCAGTTTCCTTTTATACAGAATATACTGAAAACCAGACCTTGACAACCTGTTGTTGTGGCTCAGCCCCAGGCGGCAGCTGAGCACCTCCGTGGGAGCGGGACAAAACCCCCCCATGGGCTGGGCTAAGGACAGTTACTGATGCAGCACAGTGAGAGGGGAAACAACAACAGGACTTGTGACAGAATACACAGAGGGTGATAACACAAAGCACCTACAACCCAGCAGCACTCAGCCTATCCCAGTCCCCTTTTATAGAGTCATGACTGTCATGTGGTGTGGAAAAACCCTCGGCCCACCAGTGCTGGCTCCTGGTGAGAAGTAACTCTGGCCTAGCTGGAACCAGGACACCTATCTAGGTCTTCACCTATAGGACCAGTGCTTTAAAATACAAATAATGAATCAATGGCAGCATGTTAAAATAAATAAACAATAATAAAAAGCAAACAAAACCCAAATAAACCACCACCACCAAAACAGATACAAGGAAACCCCACAGCACTCAACCACTCATAATTAAACCCAAGATATCAGTCACCATAAGCACAACCTTTTACTGAGTAAGTTAGGGAAGTACCTCGTTCAGCTCCTAATGAACAGAGGCCATATATCAAAGGGTAATGTAATTGCACCCACAAAATTATCATATCACGCTGGCAGAGCAGAGGACTTCTTGTGGAAATAAAGAGCAGACTGTTTCTCCATTTCATCTGAAGAAACAGCCTGCCTGTGACTTGCCAGTGCTTCAGTTAATCCTACTGCCCAGACAAGGCCTTAAATCTTGAATTTTCTATTTAGGAAGCATATCCCTGAATAGATCCCTCTATGAGACACCCATCTGTAATGGGTAAGACACAAAAGTGCTGTGAAACCATTAGGAGTAAATCATACATAACAGTGAGAATTTTCAAGTGTTATCACGATGCTGTACACCCTGTTGCCTCACTTGGCACAGATCGTAAATTTAGTACACACTCTGGACCTAAATTGCAGGTCTTCCTCCACCGGAGACTTCAGGCATGTAGCAGAGAGTAAGGAGATGAAGCTAGGCCAAGGGCAGCCAGAGACATGAATCACCGGGCAGCGATGGTGCAGCAGCAGGGAGGAGAGCAGCACAGCTTAAAGGAGGCTGCTACCACCTTCTGGAGAGAATGCAAATACTCGAAGGAAAAGAAGAAACCAAAAAGTTAACACAGCTGTTTCAGGCAGGAGTTGGGAAGTTCCGCCCTGCATATGGCTGGGTTACAGAAAGTTGGCAAAAGGCCTTGTAATATTTGGTGCCTTCCTTAAAACAAAACAAAACAAAACAAAACACAAACAACAAAAAAACAAACCACAAAACAAGCCAACCCACCAACCAAACAAAAAACCCAAGCCAACCAAAAAACCAAACCAGATTTCTGGAGTTGCAGATGAGGAGGATGTCATTTGTTTCTAAAATGACTTGCAAAAAGAAATACCTGTAAAAACAAATGCAAAGACAAAGTCTCAAATATACTTACTTAAGTGTATTTTTCTAAGCTCAGCACATGACTGGAGAACTGGCCTCTTCACTTGGATTGGCAAACCTGCTACAGACACCTGAGCTGTGGCAATAAATAAGTAAATAAGCAAGGGCACCACTGAAGCTGTACCCATGTTTTGGATGAGCCCTAAGGCAGCAAGCTCCTGCAAACACCCAGCAGTAGCTGAAGGCACAAATGTTACAATGAAATCTCAGATCCAACTTTAATAAGTGAATGAAACTAAAATTATCTTTTCTTGTGCCTGCAGGAGGGCACAGCCTCCCACCCAGACTGACCGATCACCTGGCAAGGGTAGAAGCACCAAAGTAAAGCACAAAGTCCATCTCCGCAGGCTGTGCCTGGTACTGCTGGGAGTCTGGTGGTACCCCCGTCTGCCTTTGCAGCTTGTACAGCTGGCACAGGTCCTTCATGCCCCATCACTTTGTCATAAAAAACTGTTGGACCCTCACAGTGAAAGCTGGCATTGCTCATCACCTTTTCTAGCAGCCCTGGACCTTTGATACAGGCAAGCTGCAGGTCCTGCAATACACTGAAATCCCCTTTGCCCCACAGGTGCAGGAGCCCCCAAGGCTGTGGGAACCTGCTAGTCATTGCCCTTCTGTAGGCCAGCTGAAGGCTTTGAACACCTAGGGAACAACAGGAGTCAAGATTTAGAGATCCTCTGCTAAAAATTTTACTGTTTTGCTGTAGCACGAGAATTTGTTTGAGTCCGTAAGCAGCAAGAAGTTGTGGACTGGACACTTCCAATAACCTCATCTTCAGCTGGCCCCTCAGCTATCAGATTAGGAGATAATGCCCTTTTCTGAAAAGCCCTGTTTACAGCCACAGCCTTGGGAGAGTCTGTCAGTGCTACCACAGCCTTGAAACAGGGTGCTGGCAGGAAGGCGGATAGCAGAGGGAAGCAGTCTGCCTGCCTCTGATAGACAGGGATGGCATTTTAGAGTAGGGATCAGAAAATGCATGCTCTCTTCCTGTGAGTCCCTGGGCAAGTTCATTGATGCTCACATCCAAAGGACCCAGTTCTTAAAATTCTGCATGGAAATTTGGCATCTAAACAAAAAGCCGCTGTAAATTGAAGCCAAGGTCTCAAAGCGCTGTGGTTCTCTGTAAAATGGAAATGCCAGTATTCCCTTTCTCCCAATCTTTTCCATTAAGTTGAAAAATTCCCAGAGCGGTGCCAGCTTTCTGCTGTTCGTACTCACACCACAAAGGGGCTCTGTTTTCAGACGGTGCTGTGATTGCAGCAACCTGTGGAAAGCTCCTGACTCTCATGTGCTCTCTGAAGCTCTTGCCACAGGAAGGTACAACACACAGACTCCATGGGATCAGCCTGTCTAGGAGCCACAGTGTCCCAGACTTGCTAGTCCATCTATCTACACCCCAAAAATCCTGTTTACCCGACTCCCCCACACAAGTTTGTTTCTCAGCTTGCCTCTACAGGTCAGAAAACAAAGCCCTTTGACCTCAATGAGCCAGTCCTGGCTGTGCTATATTCCTTTTGCATCATTAATACTTGTGCTACCAAGTAGTAGAATAGTGGATGAGACAGGGAGAAGGGAGTAAGGCTGCTTTTCCTCAGAAGGGATGAAACTGTTTGACTCTTCTGGATACAATTGAACCATTTACAGGCTTTGAACTTCAAGGTCCTCAAGGCTGACCAGTTTTCATCCATTTCCATCAGAGGCACCTGGGAGCCAGGAGCCTATGGCTCAACATGCTCCCTTTACATACTTCACACACCACAAGTTGCGGCAAACACGTCCTCCCACTGAGGCCTTCACCAGCTATGCAATGCTCTGAGCCGCTCTCACCTGTTCTGTGGCTAAAAGAACCAAACACGGGCTGTCCAGGTGCTCTGTCTTCTTGCTCACTAGTTTTTTCACCCGGTGAGTGGAACCACACTGGGGCAAGCCTGGGAGTAATAGATTATTCAGTGCTTAGAGAAAGTGGGTTAAAAGGCCTTTGGATGCAGGCATACTTGTTTTACTTAGGGACTGTGGAAGGGCAAGAAGCGAACGCCTTTGCTACCTGTGCAGAGGTGCTTACAGAAGCTAAATCTCCTTTTGCAAGGCAAAGAAATTGCAGGGCAAACCCAGCAAATGCACCCAAGTCAATCTTAAACCCAAACGCGCACACACCTCAGCACCCCAGAAAGGGGAGCGGCTACCCAGGCATTAAATAAATAGGAGGGGTGAGCATACAGAAACGATGGAAGCCAGCCTGGACTGGAGGTATTTACCGTGCTGGGCGGGAAGGAGTATCACGGCTCCGCCTGAAGCATGTGCCCCAGCCACGGCCAGTTGGCCTGAACCGCACGTTCGGAGGAGGGTCACGCTTGCTTTTGCCAACTGTAGCTCTCCTAGTTACCACCAGAGGACACCAAATTCCTACATTTTCCCTCCCGAACACAACGCGTTCCCTTCGGCTGAGAACGGGCTGAAAAATGTAACGGCAGCAGAGCTGCAGCTCCAGCCCTTTGGAGGGGAAGGCCAGGCCAGGGGGTTCTCACCGGTACCTGTGGCGGTCAGCTTCTACAGACAGACAGATAGACAGCAGTAGATCTGTACCCTCCTTTACATTCGGAAGCCAATTTCAAGCTTGGTATTTCCAGGGACTGCTTGCTTTAAAGACCAGTAACAATACAGAAAATATCAGTGATTCAAACCAACGCTAGATGATTGGAGACCAAAAGCCACTGCCAGCTGAACAGATGCTCTCATTCCATATTTCCATTGAAAAAGCCTTCCAAAATTCACAGCTTTGCCAGGCTCCATCCTGACATTTCAGCTGAATATTGCAAGAATGCCATCGAGTGCTAGAGGCCTTTGTTTTTAAGATGGAAAGGCTGGGCTCTGGAACCAGCTATGGGTGCAGGCATGGGCCTGTGCATAGGATTTTCTGAACAATTAATCTGCACGTTATTATTTCAAGTGATCTCAATAAATTGCAAAAGCTGCTCAGAATCAACTGGATAAAATTCAATAAAAACACAGCAAAGGACTATGTTTGGGAAGGAGAAATTAAGTGCACAAATGAATGACTTGGAATAATTGGTTAAGCAGCACTACTACACAAAAGGATCTGGAGGAATTAGAGTGGATCATATAATGAGTCAATGGTATGCTGCTGTTGCAATAAAAACAAACATTTCTTTTGGGTTATGTTAGTGGAGTGTCATAAGTATGTCACAGAAGGTCATTATTCTGCTTTGACCCAAAAGCATGCTTGCTGATGCTACAGGTTGTGCCAAAATTGGAGCACCAGCACTTTCATAAAGATAAAGTTTAGAGCAGACTAACACGCCCAACAGTAAGCTTAAGAAGCCCTGAGGAAAGCTGGCTTGACTGGAGAAGCCTTTTCCAAGAGAGAAGGAAAAGTGGGGATGGCCGCCCCAAATGCAGGGGACTGTTCTAGCCAGCAGTAATTATCATGCATCTGTTTTCCCTGGCAGCTCAGAAGAAAGATAGGCAGAGGGGTCCCAGATCAGTGTGGAACAGACCCCAAACCCAGGGTTTCATCTCAACAGGGATCTCTGTTTTTCTTATGTAAGAGGGAAAGCATGCAGATGGGGGATGGGAGGGGTTTTGATGTGACTGTTAGTGACAACCTGGAACCTTGCTTTCAGGTGAGAAATGGTCCTTTTAACACAACAAAGTGGCACACCCAGGAGTGTATACACAGACCACACCTACGGGAGCCAGCTTCCACAGGGTTGTTTGTACAGCAAGCAAAGGAGAAAATAAAGATTGGAGATGGAGCTTCCTTTAAGCCCATTCCTCTCCCAGGTTGACCTGTTGGATTCCCTTCCCTTACACTTAGGCTCCACCAAGCACCTAATCAAACCTGGGCACACTGCCATTCAGCAAAGGCCTTAAGCACATGCTTAAATTTAGGTATGAGCTTAAAATGAAGTGTGTTCAATGACTTCTGTGAACAAAGCCTTAACCTTAAAAAATACACATAGATGAAACAACTAGATTTAAATGCTTTCCTCAGACTCCTTCAAGTTGAGTCTACCATCTCTCCAACCCTGAAATAAATGCCTTGCATAAGAAGACTCTCTTGCTTCCTCTCTGCTGTAAGTCATCGGCTCTTCCCTGCTCCAGGGCACGTACCTCTAGGGACAGATGAGATCTATTCCTGTCTGTTACTGAGCAGAGCTAGATCTCAGCAGGAGTGATAAAGGCCCTTGCACATCATAGCTTGCTTTCTGATACTTCCCTTTTCTCTGGAATTCGTACTCCTTGCCTGCCCTCACTCCCTGCCCCCTTCCCCGTTTGCTCATACTTCTGGAAAGATGACTGAAGTCTAACTAATGAGTAAGATGTTGCTGCACGTCATTGCCTGTCTGCTGCAAGAAGGGGTGAACAAGTTCGTTTGTCCACAGGTTAAAGTGAGGTTGCCATCAAAACAAGGAGCATGTAATTGGAAGACCAACCAGTGGGAAACCTGCCCTCTCCTCTCGTCTGGAGAGTTTAATTTCTCTTGTTTTCTTCATTGTGTACACCACTTTATGCCTGTGCAGCATCTTTCCAGCAAGGATCTCAAAGTGCTTCACAGACCTTAATTAAACCTTGTAAATCCCTAATTGATAGATGAAAATTCTGAGTCACAAAAAGGTGAAGTGATGTGCTCATGGAGAAACAGTGAGTCAGTTGTAGAACATGGAGCAGGGTTGTGGTGATCCCAGTCCTGTACTTGGTATCTCCCCCACTTGCCTGATATTACGGAAGACACAGATCTGCTTGGAGAGCAAGTCCAACAGCTGCCTGATGCAGCTCCCAGTGACTCTTCAATCACCAGTGGGGATGAGCATCAATGGTGTTCGGTACTGCGGTGCCCAAAAAGGGACTAAAAGTGGAGGCCAGATTGCAGAGGTGCTGTATAAACTGACAAGAGCTCCAGCCACCCTGCTTCCCACTAGCTGTGACCCCAAAGCCTGCATGGACCTTGGGGGTCTGGTTAATGGTTGTTTCCAAATCCCCAAGCAGCAGCAGGGAAGCCAGGCCAGTCCCTCTGCCCTCCTCAGATGGCAGCCTGGCAAGTCAGGGTCTTCATGCCCCTGCTGAACACCTGTAGGAGCTGTTCCTGTCTTGGCATTGAAGCCATCTTCAGGCTGGCACAGGGGCCGTAGACCTGCCAAGGCAAAACGTGTCCTGCGCCAGGCAAACCAGCCCACATGCCTGAGCCAGCTCCTGGCTGTCAGGTGGCTCTGGGCAAGTCCCTTTCCTCTTCTGTTTGCCTCCCCAGCCTTTGTTTTCATGTCTGTAACGTGTAGGCTCAGCAGGGCAGGGACCCGGCAGGGCAGGGACCCTCCCGGTTGGGCGTTTGCACCGTGCAGCCCCAGCCAGGCCCGTCTGGGCTGGCAGGACGTGGCGGCTCTGCCTGCCCAGCCCTGCTGCCCATCCCGCCTTGGTGCCAGGGAGCCGGTCCTTCTCAGTGGACATTGTCACAGTCTGCTTTCCAATTATAGCATTTCAGTGCTGCTGTCTGAGTTTTATAAACACTAAACGGCCTTGGCTGACGCCCGAGTTAATGATCCCCTGCAGAAGTGACTTTGGCCAGCCAGCTCCCAGCCGGGCCCTTGCCACACCCGCCAGAAAGGGTCAATTAAAAAAAGACAGGAGAGGATAAAAACGCAGAAATGCAACTTAAAAGATGATGTTGCATCTGAGGAAATGACACATAACTCCCTCCTGTCTGTGAGTGATAATGTGATGCCGCTGCTGAGCTGGGCTTTCCTGAAGGCACCAAACAGTGGTGACTCTGCTCCTCAAACCCACCTGTCTGTAGCAGGCAGCGCAAGCTGCCCACACCTGAACACCCTTTCCTGCTGTCCCTCTGCCTGGCCGGATGAGGGTCTGATGACAGCAGAAGACCTGTAGAAACAGAGCAGATCGATTCACTTACCACCGTGTCAAACCTACGTTTCTTTCATTCAGCTTCCCCCCTCCCCACCCGTTAATAACAACAAAGAACAAAACCCAACACAACTCACCTCAAAAATGCAAACAGAATGAAAAACCCCATGAGAGTAAATAGCTAAGGCTTTTATGTTAATGGAAGAGTTGTTGACAACATTAAAACAAAGGGAAAATCTCTGGGTCAAATTTGCAACCGATGCAAATAAGCCTGTTGAATTTCAGTGAGGAGCACGGACTATCATACAGCGCATACATATGTACATGCATACGCTCCCCTCCTTTGCTAAGGTATGGCAGCTCCGTGCCACAGCCAACACTGGTAAGGGATGACATTCCAGTGTAACTCGTACATATGCACCACTACAGCTCAGCATTTCTATTCCCCCCCTCCAAAAAATTTTTTAAAAATAATAATAAAATAAAACCAGGCGAGCGCACAGCTGCAAGGAGGCCTGGGTAATTGTGCAATGCTGGGAACTCTTAGGTAGTTAATAATTATACTCAACCTTCGGTCTAGTTCCTAACAACACCCCTAGGCGTGTCGCTCTTACAGAATAAGGGCACACGCCCTGCTGTGTCTCCTTGCTTAACAGGAACACAAAGTACAGTAGTAGGAGGTGTTTCCTTGAACTCTGAACAATTGGACATTTAAGGATTAATTACTGTTAAGGAGCTTTGGACTGGCAAACACACTAACTCAGCTCTTGGCTGCGTCTCCCAGCCAAGTTCTCTCAGTCATCCTAATTAGACATCCTGATACCATCTTTAATTATATGATCTCACATACTATTTTTTTTTTCTTCTTTTAGTTTTTTTTTCTCTTTACACTGAACCCCTGTCTTGTGCAGCACGCTGAGTGGGCAGAGCACAGAGGGGTGAACTGGCAGCGAGGAAGGCGCCTCGCTGGGAGTTGTTTCCCCCCAACCCCCTCCCTGACTCGGCTGGTGCAGCAGCAAGACCATGGGCTGTTGGGACCCAAGGCAGCTGGGAAGCCAAGCTCCCCGCACAGCTGAGGACACCCCAGGTCTTTCACAAGAAGGAGGAAAAGGTTGAGCCTGCTGCAGCTCCCTTGCTGCTGTGGGAAGACGGGCCATACACTGGATTTGCACTGTTGACTGCAGCCCAGTTGGAAGAATCCTGTGTCAAGCAGTATCCCATTCCAGATGCAGCGAGTGCGTGTGTGCGCGCACATGTATATACACACACGCTCTCCTGTACACACCTTGATCTTGTTGAAACAACAGGAGGAGCGCAGTGCGTGTTATTAATGTTTTTCACCTTTGTAAACACAGCATCACTGGGGCGACGCTCCTGCGTCCCGACTTGCAGTACCCAGCGGTGCTATGGGCCTGACGCCCTCCCATCCCCCTTTGCCCCAGCGCCTGCCAAAAGCTGCTGAAGCTGCTTCGCATTCTAGCTGGTCCTGTTGTTCTGCAACATCCTTCCTAGGAAGGGACCCAGCTACAAATGAGAGACACTAACCTGATGTCACCTTGGCTTCTGTGTGTTGTTCGCTGCCCACCCTCCTACAGACCACCCCCCCTTCCCTTCCCCTAGATGCACAGAGGGAAATTTTAGGTGGCGTGCTTTCAACTGAAACACTGCTCTGCTGAGCTGGAAACTCAGTATACCCTGAGGTCAGCTGAGGTTCACTTAGCTGAGGAACTCCTTAAATGGTATAGTCTGAAAAGCCAGCTCTCTTTGTGAGCAGCATGTGGACAGGGGGGCGAGTTCTCAATGGGACCCATTTCTAAATGCTGGGGCCCCAACCTTGTGTGAACGGGGGGCAAGAAGGCAGCCGCAGCCTCACTGCTTTCCCCAGCACCAGCCTGCTCCCTGGAAATGGCTCCAAGAACCACCCCTGCTTCTACCTGCCAGCTGAACGACCTGGTTGGCCTCAGTGGGGAGGGTGTGCAGCACCCTTGCTCACCCTGCGCTCCTGGGGCTGGCGAGCCTGGTACATGCCCTGACAGGGCCTCTGCCTGCCCTCCTCTAGGGTCTGGGCAAGCCTGTGGGCAGAGGTGCCACTGAGTGCTTCACCACCTCTTCCAAAGTCAGGAGGCAGGAAAGGAGGACCTGACTGTCCCAAGCAGGCAGCAGTACCCCACACAGGGAGGAGCCCTCTCCTCCCAGCTCCTTGGCGTTCCTCACTGATTCAGAGTCAACATAATGGGGCCGAGATGGCGCCATTGATCCTGCTGGGCAGGCGGGGCCACTCTACCATAGGCATTAGTAATGGCTTTCTTCCCTGTGGCACCTTGTCACAGGATCCAACCTTTCCTACAACCCCGTGGTGGAAACAGTTTTCCACCCTCCCCACCTCCAGAAACATGCCTGCAGACCAGCTTCTGGTCCTGGGGAATGGACTAATGTCAGCAGCTGCACAGAGAAATTAAGAGTTGAAGCCAAGTGCGAAAAGAAAAGCAAAATAAGGACCAATCATCACTGTAGAAGATGGAGCTACCCTACCAAGGCAGCCAACCATACTCTCAAGAGCAATTCTCTGAGAGGGTCCTTCATCCAGCCCTCTAGGACTGCTAGGTCCATGCAATCAGAGACTTCCTGCAGTCAAGATGCAGCTTGGAGGAAGGACCTCAGGTTGCCAAGACCATCACTATTCAGCTTCTTCTGCTCTGTGCCACCACAGTACAACCTTGCTCCTTGCAGCTGCCTGGGGAAATCTTGGCAGAGGTTGACTGCAGATCCAGCAAATTCCACCCCCTCCTTCCCCCCTCCCCCTTCACCAGGGCGCTAAGAGCAGGGAGAGGAAGAACATCCATCCCAGCTGCAGCTGCCAACAGAAAAGCATGCACAAAGTCAAGGGAAGCACCTGAAGCTGATGTTTTGAAGGCGTCACTCTCCTTTCCTATCCCCTCCCTTTCACTGCAGACAGTGTCACAGGCAGATCTTCATTTCCTCTGCTGCCAGAAGTGAAGGTAATTAGATACCAGTATGGCCTCAGAATACTGCTCAGAGTAGAGATTTAATCATAGTCCTTGCGGCTCATAAACACTATGTTCAATTGGAGGCTACAAAAGGCAGCTAACATCTCCCATCAACTCCATGACCTGTAGTAGCCAGGGAGGAGCAGGAGGTTGCAGCCCTCTAAGTCAGCATCAGCCTACAATGATGACTATGGCAACCAACTCCTGCTGCATAAGGCTCCGATGCTGCTTGCTGCTGGTACTGATGCTTTCCCCTAAGCCTTGACTTGGTGGGGTTGGAGTAGGGCTGTGCCTGGCTAGACCCTAGGGTGATCTTAGGTGTGGAGGGGTCATGAGCTCACCTTTCCCCCTAGATTACTGGAGACATTAATGGGCCTCCAACATAAAACTTTTCTTTTAAGCCCACAGGCAGGCATCTGCCTCTCTACCCTATTTATATGACATAAACAGTTTCAAAACTAAGTGCACTTCAGATTAGTAATATGATGTAAGCAACTGAAAGAGGAATTAGGTGAATTAGGGCACCCAGTGCTTGAATAACTTGAGCTACCCAAAGGAAAAGAACTGACCTATTTCTTCCCTTTGCCCAAGACCAGCATCATCTTCTGCTCTGGCCACTCACATCAGTAACCACCAGCGTGAGTGTGTGTCACCATTGGGAGCCACTTATGAATTTGCCCAAGTCTGGGAACACAATTAGGATTACAGAAGGGGGGGGGGGTGGCAGGGGAACGTCAATGCTCAGTTGATGGATTGTGCCTGACCCATGAGCTCACCTAAGATCACCGTCTGTAGATCTGTATTTACCTTTCCAGGGAACTTGAAAAACAACTTCTGCCTGAGAGAGGAAAAACGGGAGGAGAGTCTGTGAAAGGCAAGTAGGCAACAGTTCCTGGCACTGCCTGTGAACTTGCAGAGCTGTACAGTCATTTGTGGGATGCAGGCTCTAGATTACGGCCATGTAAGGCCTGTCTCCCTCTCTTCCCCCACACTGGTCTGTGGAATGGAGCATGCAAAATAAAAAGGGAAATCTGAGACTCACACTGTGGCAGGCTGAACAGTTTACATTCTTGTCTGCCGTGATGTCCTCCTCCCAGCTTAGTCCTTATCTGTTTGACCTCGCATAGCCAGCATCAAAAAAGCTGATATTTAGTACAGAGGAATTCTGGAGTTCAAATGAGAAGCACTGTGAAGAAGAAATATGCTTGCAGTATACTGCTTCTGGACAATGTGGAATCAAAAGCAGAAACACAGAATGTCTGAGGTTGACAGGCACCTCTGGAGAGTGTCTAATCCAACCTGCTCAAGCAGGGTCAGTTAGAACTGATTGCTCAGAGCCACATCCAGTCAGGTTTTGAATGTCTCCAAGGATGGAGACTCCACAACCTCCCTGGGCAATCTGTGCCAGTGTTTGACCACCTTAACAGTGAAAAAATTACTTTAATGTCCTCAATTATAGGTTGTGACCACTGCCTCTCATCCTGTCACTTGGTACTGCTGGGAAGAGTGACACATCTTCTTTGCTGTGTCCTCCCATCAAGTTTTTACACAGTTTGGTAAGATCCTAGCCTCTCCTCCCAGCCTTAGCCTCTCTTTGTCAAGGAAAATCTTCCTGAGTTGCCTGGGATCTTATCACACTGGACCACGCATGAAAAACCTTCTTTTAAATCTCAGCCTCATGAGAGCGGGTGTTGCTCCCTGTGCTGGCAGTGGCTGAGCACTGCAGAATGGGGGCCTTGCTTGTGCCATGAGAGATGGAGCAGAAAATCTTGGACTGTTGCAACTGAATTCAAGAGCTTGTTATGACGACACGAAACTTCAGAGGGATCAAGTCATAGACATCAGTAGGAGTAGGACCTTAAGGTGGTAGTGTTTTTTTTAAAAAAATGCATCATTTGTTCCACTTCGGGGTATCTGATGCAATAACCGTGTCACAGTTTTCCTCTGTCACATCCTTCCCACATGACAGTGGAAACATCACTTCAAACTAGCATTCTGTATGCTCTCCTTTCCCCCACACTCCCACTCCAGCTCTACTTGCCATTAAGCTTTCTTCATGTTCAGCACATGCTTATTCTTTCCATCGGCTGCAGAATTTCTACACTGTTCCTGTAGCTACTCCTGCGGATTCTAGACCGAATTAAACAAAGAAAACAACCCCAACAATCACCAAAAGACTTCATCTGACAACGTGCCATCTCTGGCACCATGCGTGCAGGCCACTCCTCTGGGCTTGTGCTGGTCACAAAAGCCCTGTCCCAAGTAGGATCTTCCCTCCACTGTGCTTATAAGAAGACCGAGATGCCCTCATATGCTGCCTAGAGAGATGAGCCAGTTATTACTTCAGGAAGAAACACGACTCTGAGGGAAGTCCAGAGATGACTCTCACCTCATGGGGAGGGGACAAGCAAGAGGACTGGGAGCCTTTCTTTATTCTCGCACACAATAAAGAAATCACTGGGAATGGGAATGTATACTGATGCCGATGGAAAAGTTGTTGGTGCAGATGCTGCTGTCATCCTTTCTTTGCAAAAGGAATGGGCAATCTCCCTTCCAGCATGACTCTGCTCAGGAACAAACACCCGTCCCAGGGTAAACACACCAATCGCTTGCTTGCATGACAAGGTCTGGGCACTGCAGGGTGGAGGGAGGGTGAGCCTGTTTCAGAAGGCGGGGAAATTCCCTACACCAAGCAGGGGATAGATCTAAACTAAGATGAGGATGTCTGGAAAAACACTATTTCCATGTCAATGTGGTAGAATTTGGTCTCCCACAGCTAGGAGGCTGGTAGAAAATGGTTTGCTCCGCTGTGTGATTTCATCTTTCAAAACCAAATTATACTAACTGCTGTGGACATTCCAGTGCCTTCAAGCTAATGATGATAAAAGGCAGTTGCAGCCAGCCAGTGCTGGGAGGAAATCAGGTGGGAGGCCCAGCCTTGCAACCAGCATTTGCAGACAGGTAACGCTAAGCCCTTTCGAAGGGTGCTGTCAGCAAACAGGAGCTTAGGGAGCACTTCAGGTTGGCAGGAGGCAAGCAAGAACTGATCCCTCCTGCTAGCCTGTTTTTGGGAAGGGGGAGAGGAGGGGGTTATGCTGCCAAAGGAGCCGGTTTGACAAAATCGAGGCTGGATGTCTCTGCGCACCGGCATAATAGGAAAACCCTTCATGAGGCAGGAAATCCTGGAGGCGCTCCCCTTAGAGAAAGCTTGTGTGCAGTAGGAGATCAAATGGGGACTCCCCCATGCCCGAGGCCCTGTGGAGATAGTTATTAAGAGATGATGCCCTTGTGTCCTTCGGCATATTTACTTTTAATTGCCATGGCCCCCAGAGTAACTGTTTTTTTCCTTTAGCACCACCAGGACAAGTACATTTGGAAAAAACCTTCCAAAGGCTCTCTCACCCGCTGTCATCATTGACCTCGTGGAACATGGTGGGAGCTGGCTCCAGCTCTACAACCCAAACCCTCCGATGTCAGCTTCATGTCAACCTTCCTACAATACAGATTCCTGACTGCTGATCTCACTTCACACAGCCATATGCACATATTCCCCACTGTGATGAGTGGCACCTTCAGCATTCCCTATGACTTCACCAATATTCTCATGCACCAGCCACATAACTTACTCTGGCATCTTTCATGTTCCCCATGGCACTTTGAGAACACAAGGGTTTAAAAAAAAAAAAAAAAATAAAGGAGCAGGGGTTGTGTGGAGAGAGAGAGAGAGAGAGAGAGAGGGACAAGGACCAGCAGGAAGCCAAAGCAGACATTACTCTTAGGAAACTCATGAGTAAGGAGCAGCTTGGCCTAGCGCCAGCTTGGCTAGCCATGACTCACCTAACATCTCCTCCCCACCACTGTTTCTCTTTTAACTTAAATATGATATCCTCCACTCTTAACTTGGTGTATCTCGGTTCCTTCTAGTCCAGACACTGCAGCTTCCTCCCAGGTGAGCAAATGAATCCTATCTGAGCCTCCTCCTCCTTACTGACAGAACCATGTTCTCCACCCCACGTTTTCAGAGCAGAAGCTTTGAGTCCTTCTGGCTGAGGAGGTAGATTGAAAAAAAGAAAACTCACCTCAGCATGTGATTTCTAGCTCTATCCCTTTCTTTTTGAAGCCAGGATGAAAGGATTAATGCATTATTTGCCTTTTAGCCCAGGTGGTCTGCTCTGCTAGTCTCTGCCCCATTTACCATTGTTGCAGCTAACAGCTGTCTGGATTGCAGCTGCTCTAATGAAAGCAGCTCTGAAATGTGCTACAACCGGGCACCTGGCAATGCCATACCCATTTGTGCATACTGAAGGAACATGCAAGCTTTTAATTGTTCATGGCAAAGGGAGCTTTTTAATGACTTCAATTAACAGAGAGAGAAGAACTCCAGTTAGCTCTTGCTATACAAAAGAGTGTCCACAATGTCATTAAAACAAGATTTACAAGTGTCATAACTCTCAGCAGCATAGTCAACAATACAGCCAATCATTACAACTGAGCACCAAAGGAGAAGGGGGGAACATCACACCACCGAGGAATGAGAGGAAAAGAAAGGAGTACGGGGGAGAAGGTGCAGAGGAAAAAAGAAAAGTCATTTTTTCTTTTCAGTCTAAATTGATTTTATTCTAAAAATGCTACTCAGTTAAAATTGTAAAAGCAAACCATTTTAATATGTTCTTTCTTTCATAGCAGCAAGCTTTCTCTAACAAGCTTTTTGTTTTAGTGCAAATACTGTAGGCCTGTATTACAGTAAAATAACAAGAACAGAGAAGAGACAACACCAGAGAGAACGCCTCAGAGCTGAGATTCTCCAGGGCTGCAAGAACGATATCAAGATCACGACAAGCAAAGAAGGGTCCCAGTTCAGCAGTCACCTTTAAGAACCTCCTTGGCAGAAACTATTTCACTGTAGAGGAAAAAAGCCAACCCACTCCCGCCCTCCCCACCCTACCCCCCCCGAAAAAAAAAACCACCCAAACCCAAAACAAACCACCCCATAATCTAAAACTTCTGAGGGGAAAATATAAAAAATAAAAAATAATACATAATGGTGCCCCCAAACCTTCAGTAATCCTCATGGTTGCCTATGAATACTGATGCTTGATTCCACTTCTGGTACCTGCTTTGCAGTGGTGCAACGCTGTTCATGCTTTCAATTTGCCCCCAGGAGAGTGGAATCAGAATCAGTCCCCCTTCTGTATCTGAGGATCTTAAAGTAGACTTTAGTGACACTAGTAACTTATCGCTCTAATAAAGATGCACTATCCCTTATTGATGTTACTTTGAACTACACAGTATATCAAGATATATACAACATTTTATCCTCTCACTGAGCAAAAACAATTGGATACCTATTTTCTACACATTTTAATACGGCTTTAATATCAAGTAACCACAAACAAGAAAGTGGAATAACCCTTTAATCATACAGGACAGGAGGGGAACAATTAAGAAGTAAAACAGGTTGGGATTTTATTATTATCTTGTATTCTGAGATTTGTCCTCAACTCCACCTACTGTTCACAGAGGAATGATAATGCATCTTTAGAAACATACCTCTTTTTACATTTTATACAGACAACAACAAAACCCAGAATCTTTTAAAGAATCGATAAAGGTTATTAGCCTAAAAAAAGAAGAAGATTGGAGTATTTTTAATGCTTTCTTTATTATATCCAAGTCTTGAACAGAAAAAAAGATGTAAACATGATAAATAAATAAGAAATAAAATGTAGATTGTTCCCCCCACCTCTTAAAATGTTTGACTTGGCCTTCCTAATGAAAATGAACTAGTAAGTGTCATAATAAGATTTCTTACATTTCAGAAGTCTTTTTTAGAATGGAAAAAAAAACAAAAAGAAGAAAAAAAAATAAAAGAAGCAACAACCAAACACCAGGAATGTGAGTTGGGAGGATGTTAAATTAATGGCAGGCAGATCTGCTGGAGCAGGCACAAGACGGCTGCCTGCCAATAAATAATAAGATACCAGGGAGGAGAGGGGTGTCTTAGGTTTGTTTTCATTTTGTGTGGGGTTTTTTTTTCCTTTTCATTTAGGATGAAGGCCAAGTGGATCCTACATACAGTAAGCAGCAAAATTAAAGGTTCAGATGAACTAAATAGATCATTTAAATAATAATTATAAAAACACAACAGAGAGCTACTGTCCCCAGCATGTTGGTCCCAAATCCCATCACACCACGAGCAGTTTGAGACTTACCCAGTCTCCACACCTACGAGAAAGGAATGGATGAAGGCAATGCCACAACTGGGAAGGGGGAACGAGGGAAAAACCAGAATGGCAAACATCACCTGGAAGCTGAATGTTTCCTTCAACACACCTGCTGCTGCTCCTTCCAGTTTAGCATTGATTAATTTAAGATGCTATTAGAGGCTTTGTTGGGCCAGTCACTGGGGAGGTTGACCCAATATCAGTTGAAATTACCTGGGCCTTTTTTTAATTGACTTCAACAGCTCTTGGTCAGACATTAGTTATAACAGCTCCCACATCCCCATCACATGCAGAACATGGAGACACTGTACATTTAAGAATTGGCAGGGAAGGTACTCATGAAAAAATACCATTTTCAGGCTGGGGAAGACAGTCATTTCCCAAAAAACACACCAGTAAACCTGAAGAGAAGAATGCAGGGCCAGACCAAAAAGGCAGCAGAACTCAAGTTGCACCTGTCTGCCAGAAACTAAGCAAAAGGCTGATCCACAAAATACACAAGGCAGGAGACCAGTGATCCCAACACAGACATCCTCTGAGAGATCTGAGGGACAAAACGGGCAGGCAAAAGGTATTCAGGGTTTTTTCCAGATAGTAGAAAATAATCCTCTTTTCTTTTTTCACATTGTTCCTGTCAGTATCACAGGACAGAAAAGGGCACCACCCTGTCTTGTCTCTGAGAAGGTCAGTGACAAGGTAGTGGGCAAAGGACAGCTGCAGCTCCTTTTGGCAGTGATTCAGAGAACAAAACCAAAGGTAGTTTTCTGTTGTTCCACTAGGAGTTAAACTTACTCAGGTTTGGAGGTGGCATCTGACTTCCTGAAACCCCTAGCAGGAATGCTCCTGATCTCCTGTGAGACAGTGATCCTGGTCAGGCGGCCTCAAAAGTAGCTGCATCACTTTAGGATTCACCACTTGCTAATCACAGAATCACAAGGTTAGAAAAGACCTTTAAGATGGAGTCCAATTGTCAATGTTACATTCTCCTCAAAAACGGGTGGAAGTGACATGCAGAGCCATTTCATTGAAGAGTTTTAGACTCCTAATCCAGAGTGACCCAGGCAAGCACCTGGCAAAATGCAGTGGTTTCACCTAAAGTGATACCACCTACATAAAACCTTACGGAAACAGGAGCCACTGTGCTAACTGCGGGAAGTTTAAGGTCTACTTTATTAAAGAGGAAGTTTTGATGCTTGTGGAAGGACAAGAGAACTCCTTTATCAATTTTACTCACTGTATAAGCTCAATTTGAAACCTCTAGCACCAGTATGATGATGGAAGTGTTTAAACAATAAAGGAAAAGCCTGAATCACATTCAGCTTTATGAAGCAAAAAGATCATTCCTATCTTTCTATTTCTGGCAGATTTGGTAAATACCTAGGTTTAGAAATAATAGCAAGAATTAAAAAAAAAGCCTACCTTCAGAGCCAAAGTAGTGTCCCTTTGAAATGATTCAAGGAATGGGCAGTGGCCAGGGTTTGAGGGAAGCCAGCCCTGCTGAGTAAAGGTTCTGTTCCACAAGACTGAACCCTATTAAATCCTAGTGGAGTTGGCAGGGACTGCAGCAGTTCAGCATCTCACAGAACCGGCCCCGTAATCACATATTGCATTTCTCCAGGTCCAGCCTGACCAAGAAATACCCTGGTTTCAGTTGATTTTAAAAATTAATATAAAAGAACAAGAAAATTTCACACCAAAATAAATATCTTCCACCACAGCTTCAACAGGGAGGACCAAAGAGCTATCCCCTAAGTGACTTAGCTGGCAAGCTGGGCAATCCTAGTGTGCACATGGTCATGGTTTGTCAGTGCCTTGACATCAACAGGAATTGAGCTTGGCTCCAAGCGGGAACAGGTTAAACACATTACCATTTTCAGTAGTGAACATTTGTGCTGGAGAGCTTGTGCCCTCTGTGAGCACTTAATAGCAGCAGCCAAGCCCACAGGTTGGAGAAGACAAGGACCCTGGCTAGGGGAAGAGCCCTCTGATGTGTTCTTCGTGTTTCTGGTTGACTGGGGGTTTTCTTTTTGTCTTCAGGCCAATTGACCCCAACAAAACCAGATCAATTATAATGAAAAAAACCCCAACAAAACCAGCCAAACAGGAAACAAGCAGAGGCCAAACACCAAGATGCAAATAATGGTAATCAATTTTCCTCCACTGTCAATTTGTCATTCATAACCAGAGGTTATCAGCAGCCCTGTGCTGGTTCAAACAGGTCATTATTTCAACTGTTCCATTACTGCCTGGTCAGGAGCACCTCGTGGCCTGTGCTGAAGGTTGGACCACTGCTGTTCCCCCAACCTTGGAAACTGGGAATATCTGAGCAAACAACATCCCCTAGTATCAACTGGTGGATGTGTGCTGCTTTGTTTCCCAACAATGAAAAAGTCATCAAGAGTATAGCCAAGTTTCACCCTCTTACCCGCTGCCAGTCTCCATCCTATATTTATAGGCACCTGATGCCACCTCTTTTTCGGTAGCATGTTCTGCATACGGCCAGGGGGAAGGGAGGATTTACTAACAGGAAGAAATCGGCCTCTGAATCAGGAGCCCTGATGGGGAAGAAGATGCAACGTTCCCTAGACAGTGAGCAGCCCAGGAAAAGTAAACAACAAGCAGCAGATTTGATATCCACAAACTGGGGTAAAACCCTGCCAAAGACACTGGTAAGTGCCAGCCCAGCAGCTTTTCTGATGCTGCTTTGGCCCTGAGATGCTAACTTGTTTTTTTGAAAAGCCCAAGGGGAAAAATGATCTACATTTTTAAAAACAAAGGTTTCCATGTGAGCCTCCTGCTGTCTCTTGTGCCCTAGGCCAGAGTTACAAGCTCTGCCCTTACTGTTGAGCCCTCGGGCTCCTCTTAGTCCCCCCTCTACTGGACCTCCCAGCCATCCCCCTCCTGCCTAGGCAACCCTACATTTCCCACAGCCTGTCCCAAGAGGAAAGGTCCTAACAAGCCTTTAGAGTTCAGAGCAACTGGATGAAATGTCGTGGGATCGACAACATTGGAAATGGTAAGCACAGAGTGAGAGAGAGGGAAAGAAAGAAGTTGTAAGTTCAACTAACCAGAATGATCTAAGCACAGAGCACAACCGATCAGATCAATTCACAAAGGAAAGGGACGACTAGCAACTGCCTGCAGCTCGCCTTCAGTCCTGGCCAGGAGTGCTCCCTAAGTCCACTACGGCCATGAAGCAGTCTCCAGAGGGGACGTCACCCTCTCCAAACAGTCCTGGCGCGTCAGTCCCACCCTTGCCGTTTCCTGCCTCCAAGGAGCTGGCTTTGGTCCTCACTCTCCTTCCTGGAGCTGCAGGGCTTTCCCATCCTTGTTCTTGCTGCCCTTGTGCTTGAACGATCCTGTGCCTGTCTCTAATCCCATGGAGGGGGTCTCCCCCCATGGTGCTGGGGGGGATGTAACACACTGGCAAAATGGGGGGCCGCAAGGGGATTACAACGCCAGCAAGGTGGGAGAGTTCAAGGAATCCGAGGACTGGTCACCGCTGCTGCTGCTCCTCCGGTGAGCTTTGGAGCAGGACTCGGATGGGGAGAGAGGAGACTCCTGATCCAACACATTGGGGTAGGTGAACACCAAGTTGGAGGAGCCTGGAGTGATGGCTGGTGTTGAGGTCACCACGATGGGAGTGTTGAGTGCCTCCTCCCCATAAAAACCTCCAGCAATGCTGATGGGCTTAATGACAGACCTCTGGGATTTGTCAAGGACCAGAGAGGAAGATGGGATCTCTTCTTCCACAGGCTCCTGCTTCACCACCACTGCTCCACTCGCTCCAGTCCGAACGCTCTGGAGGCTGCTAGATGGTGGGCTCCGACGTTCCTCAGGGCTGATTTTGCACACAGGGCTGTGAGCCACCAGCATAAACTCCAGCTTCTCCTTCTCCTTCTGGAGCTCAGCAATCTCCTTTTGCAGCACTGACTTCTCCTCCTCCAGCACTTCAGTTTCCTGCAGACAAAAAGGGAACAAGTAAGTATCAGAGGCTCTGGCACTGCTCCTCACCTGGACATGGCCATCAAGTCCAGTTCCCACCTGGTATGGCAGATACACTCCAGACTCTTCATCAGCCAAGCAGGCACCAGGTCATTGCCAGCTGAGCATCCTGTATTTCATGCCAATAGGCTATTCCCAAGCTTCACCAATCTGTGCTTTATAAGCAGTCTTTACATGAGCTCACCTTAATTTTCTCATGGCCAGCTTCTACCACACTGTCTTTGCCTGTGATTTAAATAATTCTTCTCCCTTACTGTGTGCACCTGACAGACACCTTAGCAGAGAGGACTCAGATCTCCTCCCATCATTTTTTGTGTTGGGTAAGCCGTGCTCTTTTCCCTTCTTGGACGGAGGTAGCATACAGCAATCTCTAAACTGGTTCCATTTTCCTTCTGTAGTGCATATTCCAGATGAGGTCTGACACTTGCACAAAGGACCAACCCTTTCATTTCCACTGGATTATCCCTTGACGCATCCTAGGATTAATACATTTACCTTTCCCATGGTCACATCACACTGATGGCTCATAGTCAATCCATGAGCGATTAGTACCTTCCTGTGTGAGGAGCTCACCATGTCACAGAACTCACCCTCAGTCCTTCAGGATATGACCTCTCACTTCACACTCCTCTCACTTCTATTACTTTAGTCATGACAATCCTTAAATTCTTCCTATAGGATGCCCTGCCTCCCCTACGCTGAGAATACCTCCCAAATTTGAGTCAGCAGCACATTTCACCGGTGTGCTTTCACTGCTGCTGCTGCCTTTGTTACTAAGATCACTGAATACAACCAGCCCCTGGCTGGTTCCTGACTAGAAATTCTGGAGCCTTCCCTCCAGCCCCTTTCAATGTAACCCATCCTTGTCTCCTCTTCCACCTGTCCCTTACCCCCCCTGCCATGGTTCTGACACTCATCCCTACTTTCTTCAGCTTAACTAGTTATTTCCCTGGTGGCACCAGACCACTGCTTCCTTTGTGCGGGGAAATCAGTCACCCCCACCAAAGAAAGGTTAGCCTAAAGGCTGTAGCTTTGGTAGGTATGCATAACATCTGCCTCCCTTTTCACTGCTTTCAGATGATTTTACCATCTTCAGTGCTTTTTGTCCTTAAAGCCTGCCTCCTTTAAGGCACACAGCATCTTTATTTCCACTTACAGAAGGAGACTCTAGTTGGGTGACTATAAGGGAAGAGAGCTCCTCAGACATTTTGGACAGTCAGCAAGGAGAATTTAGGCTCCTGAGCTCTGGGCCGAGCTCTCATCACCATCAATGCAGGAAGAACGCCACCAGGAAGCCTTGGAAGGCAAAGGCAGCATGTGTTCTGCAGCATCTTCCTCAAACATGCTAGCGGAGGGAGAGCAATGCCTTGCGAGCTGGTCCAAAGGGCGGGTGACAAGGAAGGAGAAATGTATGCAGAGCACATACCGCCTGGAGTTTCTCTGTTAGCTCTCGACGCCTGTTACGACACTTAGCAGCTGCCAGCTTGTTCCTCTCTCTCCGGATCCTTCGCTTCTCTTCTTCCTCAGGCGACAGCTGTGGGCAAGTGCCAAGAAAACCCACAATCAGATCTGAGCAAGGCATTCCTTGAAGTTCGTGAGATTTTAACAGCAACGCAAAGGAAGAAGGCCTGATCCAGCAGGATGCTGAGCACTCCCCCTCTTCACTGATGTCAGCAGAAGATGAAAGTGCACAGTATCTCTGCCTGCACCGGGTCTTAGCAGAAGGGTGAGGAGAAGATGAAGCGGGGAAATGGGGGGGAAGATTGTGTAAGAGGACAGTGCATCTGCACCAAGGCCAAACAGATAAAAGATGCTCTGATTGTTTCACAACTTGGGTGGTACGTTAAGCAAAACCAGAGCACGATGTTGTAAGTGCCTCTTTCAGGAAAGAAAAGATCTTCTGCTTCCCACACAAAAAAATAGTTGTTAGCTTGAAGATTGGGGATGGGGTGGCGGGGAGACAGGGAAAACAGCAGAACTCCCATGAATCCGTGAAGCAACAATGATTTATACCACCCAAAAATCTGACCTCAGATTTTCAAGTACTCAGTGAGATAAGACGCTGTGCTTCTTGCATCAGCAGGCAAGGCCCCAGCGATATCAAGGGCTTCCTGAGGCCAGCTTACATCCTCACCGATGTCAATCAGGAGCAATTCCATAGAAAACCATCCAGCAACACTCTTGCAAAACTGGAGGAAGCGAGCAGGAGCTCACAATTTCTGGTCAAGCCAGGCCTAGCTTTTTGGGGCTCTTACAAATCCCGGCAGCAGCAGGTAGGCTGTCACCACTGCCAAGGCCGGGGAGCCAGTACAGCGGCCTGTGAACAGGGCTGGCAATGGCATGGGTCACTGCTGTGGCATACGGCATGCAGGAGCTGGTGCAACTGAAAATAAAAAGAGCTGTGGGGATTCACGGCCCACACTCGGCTGCCGAGCAGCCCTCTGCCCCACACAGTGGATTCACAGGGCTGGTGTGCGCTGTGGGGGCTTTAACTGGCTGACAGCAAACAAAAGTGAAACAAGCACCCTGCAAAGCACATGTCAGCTCTCATGCAGTGCCAGCAGAGAATGGGGGAAAAACCCCACCTTTTATTGAAAGCTTTGAGTTTTACTGTCTTCAGAAGCTGTCAAAATTGTAAATGGTATGTATATTTGCAATATACATCCTTTTACTATCTTTTTAGTGTAAGCTTTGCTCTAACCTCATACTGGTTTGTTTTGGTTTGCTTTATTTCCTTAATTTCGATATCTGCAGTTTCGGGGAGGTTACTTCAGCCTGTGGGCATTCCCCTTGCTTGCTTCTGGTTCAGGTTTTATTGTGGGGTTTTTGTCGGTGCTGGTTGGTTGGTGTTTTTCCTCCAGGATCTGGTCCATACCTGCGATTTCACCTGCATGCAGCAGGAGCCCCCAGATGCACACTGAGCAGCACAAGCATTTCTAGGACTTCAGGACACAGATTTTAGCCCTGAAAACTTTTCTATGGGCAGATCACAGTGCCCCATCTCAGAGTGGGGGTACCTCCAACCCCACCCCAGGCAGCAGCCAGCAGGGCTTTGTTATAACTTCCCCCAGTAAGGAGCTCCTGCAGGCACCAGTCTCCCCACTACAGCACTGCCTGCTCACCTTCCAGCCTGCACACGTTCAGGAAAGAAATGTATTTGCACACAAGTATCTGCAGTTCAGCAAAGCCTTAAGCACGCACACGGATTCTGTACTGACTTGGGGCCTCTGCACACAGTTTTCAAGAGCTCTTTCAAGCTTCAGAAGCACAAGCCTCATTGAAATACATTGGGACTGAAATAGCTTCTCCCAGGGCCTTTGGTAATTTTAAAATTATCTGTCTCAGAAGGCTATGCTTTGCAGAAGTCTCACAGACGGGGCTGTAGCCCCTAATCTGGACGTGCTTAGCATTATACCAGGTCTAAACAGGAATATGCTGTCAGCGGTTGCTGGATTTGTTTGAAAGCGGTTGGATTTGGCACTCTTCGTGCCCCTGCTGTACGCGTTATCTGTAGCTTGTCCAAGCCCAATACGTGCATTCGCTGGCAGAAGCGTTCATCAAAACAGGCTCTTTTCATAAAGAGTTACACAATGTTTTCCAAAAAGGCACTCCGATGCAGTGCTCAAAGCACCAACAGCGGAAACCTGAGCCAAAGAGCCACTAAAGCGCCCGGGTACTGCCTTAGCACGTGTCTAATCAAAAGGACTTGGCTTTGAATGACCCACAATGAACGGCTTGCAAACAAGCCACAGGCCAGGAATTGCTTGGCAGGCATCCTTCAGCAAATAACTCTGAACAACAAATAAAGCGGAGAATATGGTGATCTCTTCACGGCCAATTTGTGAACACAGAGGCAGCATTTGTCAAACAAATTAGTTGTTGCTAATTATTCCCCCAGTTCTCGTGAGAGCTTCCCTGGCTTTGGACACCAGCCCTGCACGAAGGAACTGGGAGGTAGCTCCAGCTGGTGGAAAGGGCTGGCATCTACCCGAACCACAGCAGCTGCCCCATCCTTCCTCCCCAAAACGGGTCCTCAGTGCACCCATACCGGCTCCC
This sequence comes from Gallinula chloropus, assembly GCF_964237585.1. NCBI lineage: Eukaryota > Metazoa > Chordata > Aves > Gruiformes > Rallidae > Gallinula > Gallinula chloropus. The sequence continues at coordinate 55,207,505 of NC_140087.1, read as the reverse complement.
TGCACAGAGGTGCAGCTCACACCAGACAAGTGACTTTAACTCCTTCCCTACCTCTTAAGTCTAAACCAGACAGCGACTCCACATCACATAATCAGGACTGTGAATCAAAACAGATGACGTGGACATAAAAGTAGGGCTGGTGAGTCTTATTAGAAACAGACCTCATGCAATAGCGTGTGCTCACGTACTGAGGGTGCGCAGTGCATCTTGTTACGCTGCTCTGCAGTGACCCGCACAACTGCTGCTTGGGAACAACTCAGGGAGATCCAGACTGTTCAGATTTTTAAAAATGTTTAATTTTTTTTTTTTTTTTTAAGAAATAAAGACTATTTCTTGCTAAGAAAAATATATTGACAGGCCTGAAAGGATTTCCAGAAGATGAGGTGTCGGCATCTAGTCTACCAAACTGGCCCAGCACAGGATTTGAGGTCTTAGCTCGACAATCCCATCAGGAAGCTGAGCACAGGGCAGCCACCCCATCCCAGGTATGAAAGTGCCACTGGGTTGGGAGCAGGAAAACCTCTGCTTATGGGATCCCTGCCTCACTGGTGTAATGAGATTGAGCGACTGCATGTTTGTAGTAGGAAGGTGGATTTAGATGCCAGACATCCAGAAGGGTCTTGCTACTAACAGTGGAGGTGCACTAGGGAAGCTGTTCCTTGCTGCACAATGCTGTCTGGTACTGGTGGTGTCACAGAAAAGCAAGACTGGAGCCACATGAGCTGCCACAGAGCAGATATAAGACACCAACTGATGTAATTTGGATATCAGATTTGTAAAGGAGCTCCTCTGCTTGCTCAGGGGTTTCTTTCTGCCTGGAGTGGCAGACACACTCAAACTGAAACCCAACTTCAGAGTTTCACCTGCCTTTGAATGAGAGCCACAATGTGTGGTCCAGGGGTACGAAGCATTTGATGGAGACTGGGTAAGTTTCACCATTCGATGAGGAAGCATCAATAAAAATGACCCACTAACTTACACCGTACACCACCCTGAGAAACCCCAGCACCTGTACAGCACAAAGGATGGACCTCAATGCCCTCCCCCTGGGGCTAGGAGGTCCCACGACAGGGCAGAGAGAGGCAAGTCACTGTAGGCCCGTTCCTGAGGCGCCCCGAGCTGCTCTCCCCAGCATGGTTACCTGCTCATCTCTCCGTCTCCGTCCCACTGTGGTCCCGATGGTTTTGATCACACCAGGTCGCTGAAGGGCCGTGTGCCCAGCCACTGAAGACAGTGAGGGCAGCGGGTGGCTGTAGGGGTGCGAGCGAGAGTATGGGCTTGACATGGAGGTGATGACGGTGGGCTGGACCATCCACTGCAGGTCTTGGCTAGTTGTGATGGCGTTGATCGTAGGGATAAAAGCACTGCCCGATCCTGGCATATCTACTCGAAATTTCTAGGAGGAAAGGCAAGGGAGAAAAGAGAAAAGAAGAAACCATCAACGAAAGCAGAACGTAAGTGGTTACTCCGAAACCAGGTAGACCCCTCAGGGCCAGAACCAGTGAGGATCAGAGCAGCACCCAAAGCAAAGGCACTGGCTGATGGTGCTTCTGTAGCATCCCAGGCTACCCTGCCTGCTGCAGCTTCCCCAGAAAGGTGCTGGGCTCACGCACTTCTTTGGAGCAGCCCTGCCCTCTCCCAGGCCCCTTCCTCATCCCCCACCACACACCTCCCCAGCATCCCCTGTGCCAGCCTCCCCTCCTGGGCTGCCTCCCCGTAGCCGCAGACTCCTGCCTGTGCCCACTGGTCCTTCTGGCGTGGAACGAAAGGGGAATTAAGGAGTTTCTAGAGAAACACTTCCCTGCCAGTCCAAAGAAAAGGAAGAGAAACTTCAGTTCCGAATTGCTGTTCACAAACAGAGCAAAGCCACCTTCTACCAAAGGATTCCCCTGAAATTTGGGTTGGGTCCATGCAGGGTTTGGTACAGAGAGCGCAGAGACCTGCTTCTCGTTCAGTGGTTCTGTGCTCCTCACACACACACAAGAGCGCAAACAACCGGCCCCGGGATGGTTACGTGCGAGGATATGTATTTTAATAGCAGCCTATAAAATAGGTATTAGGATTCAGATCGGACACGTTCCCTGCAGCTCTCTGCACTGTCTAGACAAAACAAGGCAGCAGTAAAAACCAAGGCAGCAGGTAATGATCTCCTCCAAAATACATGTACACCTTGTTTCAGACAGAGGTAAATCCATCTGGATAATATGCTGGCACTAAACTGCAAGGAAAACAATCGCTTGTCCCCGGAGGGGGAAGCAGGGGAGAAAGAATGCTTTTGTCTACGCTGAGCTCCTTCAGGAGGCTTTCAATGGTTAGGCTCGGTTTTACAGACAGACATGTCCTGCTCCAGCAATCGCTGTGCAAGGGACAGGGCTCGTAGGACCAGCAGCTGTCAGTGCCACCGATTTGTAAGCTGTGAAATGATCTCGTGTAAGACACGCATTTTTGGGTCAACAAAGTAGTTTCCCAGAGAAGCGAAAGCCCTTGCATCAGCCTGACCTCAGCTCAGGTAAGCGTCCCAGATAAGGGACAGCACTTCAACACAGATTTCCTTCTCAGGGTGTGCCTAGTCAAGCACGTTAAGTGCTTTGTTAAACCAAGGCTACTGCAAATAGTATTTCACATTCTGATAGCTGCAGCATTTCAGGCTTATATTAGCCATAAGAAGTCCAGTTGCCAACATGGGGAGACCAGAAGATCCAGTCTGAATACTGGCAAATGCCGACTTAGAGCTTCGGACAGCTCAAAAATCTAGCAAGAAAGGACAAGAGAAGGAAGGAGTGAATCAAGTGAAGTGGGTGGGGGAATTACACAGGCAGGATGACACTGGCACCAAGACCTTGGCAAAGGCCCCACCAGAACCTCAGAGATTCACCCGGAGCTCGAGCCCAGCGCAGCCTCAGCAGCACCCTGCATTTCAGCGTGTGCACCGCCTGTGTGGCTGCTCCCAATTAACTACAGAGGGACAGAGCCGCAAGCTGTCAACGCTACAGAGGAGTTTATGGGCACAAATCCCCTTCTTCACTCTGCCCAGTGTAGGTTGTGGCCGCGTGACACAGGCAGGGATGTGCACCTCGGTGCCTCCACAACTGTAACACCTTAATAAAAGGATCTTATCCTTGCAGAAGGGAGGAAGGTCAAGACTAATTAAACCACAGGTGCTCAGGGGATGCAAGTTCTACTTCAAGCTCCACAAGTGGCTTCTACCTTGACCCTCACCTGCCTGCGCCACCATCCCTCCTGTAGCCAAAAAGCAGAGAAGAAAGACCCCTGTCTTCTTTGCAGGGACACCAGAATTTTTTTGGTGCTTTGCTATGCAAAGACACTGCATTCCAAAGGAAGTGACCTTTGCAGCGGTGCCACTTACTTCAGCTTCCAATACCCTGCTAAAAATTCCCATCAGAGGTCTGGAGAGTCAGACCCACCACCAAATCAGCCATGTAAAATACAAGAGTCTGACACAAAGATCCAGCTCCAAGTTACCAATAAAGTGACTACCCCACTTGCAGCCACTCTCGCCTTCAGCTTAGGGCCCTTCTCTAACAGTAGCAGAGGCCTCCTGGACAGCAAAGGGGAGCTGCTCTGTCCAGCCACATCCCTCAGCAGCTCCAGGGTGTCTGCCTGCAGACCCAGGGAAAGAGACCAGCCAAACTGCAGTCCCTGCCTGTGACACGCTTCCACCTCTATCACCAGCTTCCTTTCTAATCCTTCAAAATAGCTTAAAAAAAACACCCTAAACTTGTATTCTGTATTTCCTAAAGGCGGTATTTTTCCCAGATGGAAAATTAAGGGACATGCTGCTGTGACAGGCTGACCCTGCAGGTATGGGGTGCTCAGGCTACTGCTGCGTTTTACAAGGGTTGCTTCCCGACCAGTCAGGCTCTCCCCACACACCTCGCTTTCCCTGCTAGGACACTGCACTGGATTAGCTTTGCTGTGTCAAAACGCTGCTGCCAGCTCCCCTCCCACCCCACGGCAGCCATCAGCTCTGACCCCTGGGACACGGCTGGTTTCAGTGGCAGGTCCCAAATTCCCTGCCACCTCCCCTGCGCAGTCCCTTTGGGCACCAACCTTCTCCCCTTGGAGCTCCAGGCCTTTCCCCAAACCGACGCCCAAACTTGGCTCTCCCCTTAGAGAGCTTCGATCTCCGCAGCAGCACGGCTCACGCTCACCCACCTCCCCACTTCTCCTCTTTCCAGACCCCCTCCTGCCATTTCCTCACCCAGAACACCCACAGCTCTCTTCTCCTAACCCGGGAGAGGCTCCTGCAAGCAACTCTGCCAGCTCTCGGTTCTCCTTATCTACGAGGAATTCACACTGCTACAGAAGAGATTTGGCGATAGCCAGATTGCAGGGCTACACACGCAGCACGAGCTCAACCACGAAGCCACCGCTCTCCTCCTGACCCAAGCAGCACGTAGACAGAAGGTATCATTAAAGAAAGAAAACAAAAAAAACCCCCAACAACAAGAAAGCACTTAGGCAACAAACAGAAAGAGTCCTGTTATTAAGAGTGTGAAGAACTGAGGTCAGTGCCTGCTCTGCCTTAAAAATATGGGGTTGGAGAGGAGCCTCCCCCCCCCCTCCCCGAACCGTAGTTGAGGGAGATGCCAGTGAGTCCTGCCCTGGGCAGGGACAGGCTACATTAGCAGGTCACAACTTAGGAGCACAGGAACATTTTAGGCTCTGGCTCCGTGGCTCCCTTCTGCATCTCAGCGCGGGGTTTCTATAACCGCACCCTGCTGCGTCTCTTCTCCCCTCCAGACTTTCACTTACATGTGTAACTGCAAGCGCTGAGCGGCACCAGAAGCCGGTCTAGAAAAAGGTACCACAACCACGGAAAAGAAAAAAAAAGAAAGAAAAAAAAAATGCAACAGTGAAGCCACCAAGAAAGCCACCCCGAGAGGTTTAACAGCTACCCAGCCATCAAATACAGGGTGTACGGGGTGTACCCTACAATAAGTACAAGGCCCCTGATGGCTCTTCCATATTGTGCATCTCCTCAAAAGTCCATCTGAGGAGACTTTCCCCATCAGATATCCCAGCACTGTGTCTTTGTCTCCTTTGGGACTTTGAGACAAAGACACAGTGCCGGGATATCTGAGGGGAAAGTCAACTGGTCTGAAAGAGTACACAATCTCTTCCCATTAAAGTCTATGTTTACCACATGGCAAGTCAGCGATTAGGAAAATAGCATGACACGCAACTTGAAAGAAAAATGTTCCAGTACTGCGTTGTATGGGAAAAATAATTAAAAAGCATCAAAGTTTTGGCTCAGAGACGCAGTTTCCACTTAAACATGTGACCAATGCATCTTTGGGAAGGGGGGGAAAAATTAAATAATAAAACAAAACACACAGCACTGGAGAAGAAATTTCTACAATGCTTATTTTTTTTTCAGCGATAAAAACTCTCTGCAGGTCTCTGTAGACCAGAATCAGCCGAACAACCCGGCTGCTAGGGTAAAGGCAACGCTTACATTTGATCTTAATCTACAACATCTGTAAGGATCAAGGGAAAGATGAAGCGCGAGGCCTTGAGAAATCTCCCTGCTTCTTAAAGAAAACATTTATGTTCTCGCTAAGCCGGCATCCTGCTCAAAGCCCCGTTTGAGATAGTAACCCTAGAAACTGGACCAGCCGCGCACACCAGCTGCCCGGGGAGGACGTGTAGCCCCAGAAAATAAAAAGGGGAAAACCCAGTTATGGGCCAAACCTCAAGAAGAGCTCAAAATTAAGCGGCACCCGAGTTTCGCCACCTCCTGCAGCAAGCGCTTGAATGCGGCGCAGCTGCTGAATCACAAGAGGAAAGGCAGAGAGAAGGGTTTGCTGCTTGACGGGCGTTTTCAGATTCTCAGCCATCCCCCCACCCCCCTTCCCGCTCCTCCACCTTGTCCCGGCATTTACTGTAAACGAGGGAATTAAGAGCCGGAGCTGAGCTCCAGTCCCTGGAAGGCTCGGTCCGCAGCCCGCAGAGGGCACCAGCGAGATGCGTTTGGAGAGGGCTGGGAGCGGCGGCGAGTCATTTCTGGTAAAACTTCTTTAATGTGAGGAATGTCACGGGCTGGTACGGTTGGCAAAGTTTTAGACGAGACTTTCCCTCCCCTCCCCGTTTTGGTTTGGGTTTTTTTTCCCCCCCTCTTTCAAGCGATCCTCTGCCTTCTCGCTGCGGTGGCAGCGATGCGCTCGTACCGCCGGTTCGCTCCTACAAGCCGCACAAGAAGTAATATCGTGAGGAAAGCGCGGAGGGTGGGGGGGGGGGGGGGGGAAAGGAAGACCAACTCTGAAAAGGCAAAAAAAAAAAAGAGTGAGGCTGGGCCAGCTGATGTAAACAAGTTATGAAATAACCCAGGTTTGTATAACTGGTGCGATTGTGTAATGCCTTCCCCAGAAGCGGTGGATTTAGTCGATGTAAGGCATATAAGGCATTCCGAGGTGTTTTCTTAGGTGTGTGTGGGGCGGAAAGACCCACCAAACCCAAAAAGCACCCTCAAACCACCCGTGAGTTCACGCCGCTTCCACAGGAAATATCTCCCATTCTTCAAGCGCCGGCCGGCAGCGGGAGCTTGCGGGGGGAGCAGGGCCGGCCGGCGCGGGGAGCGCCCCGGCAGGAGAAGGAGCGGCCGGGCGGAGCAGAGCGGCACCGCCGCCGGCCTTCGGGTCTCGCCAGACAGAGGGGCAACAGCAGCGTCACCGCCACGGAGCCAAACTTGGTGGCGCTGGGTTGCGGGGAGAGGGGGGAAATGCGTGCGAGAAGCTGGCGGGAGGGGTGGGGGGGGGGCACTTCAGGCGCTCGGAAAAGCGACAGCGCAGCTCAAGGCGCTCTCTGCCTGGCTGGCGGCGGCTGCAACGGGCGCCTCGAAAGTAACTCCGGCGGCACCTCCCCGCGTCCCAGGGCGGGCGCCCGGGCTGGGGCGAGCGAGCCCGGGACAGTGCCCGGGAAGAGCCGGGTGAACCGTGGGGGGGCACGGAAAGAGCTCCCGACGAGAACAAAAGCAGGAAGGAGGAAGAGTCCGGTGCGCCCGTGTGTTCGCCTTACCGGCCTCGGAGACAAGTTGCCCGCAGGAGCCCTTCGGATTTCCGAGCTGGCCCTGGCCCGCCGCCGCGGCGGGTCCCCGAGCAGCAGGCGGGGTCTCCTCACCGACACCCGCGCTTTACCTGGGTTCGGGGCGGCGGAGGCAGCCCGCCGGGCGCTCCTTGCCCGCACGTCCCCGCTCGGGCCAGGCCGCTGCCTCCCACGACAGCCCCGGCCGCGGGTGGGCACCCCCGGCCCCCACGAGAGAGGAAACTCCGTTCAGCGTCCCGCCCGGAAAGGGTCGCGGCACTCGCTGCGGAGCGGACAGGGAGGGAAGCAAAGAGGGAGGGAAGAAAAGCGGCGGCCGCCCCGCCGGGAGCGACGGGACGGCGGCTGCTGGCAGCCCGCACCCCGGCACCGTCCGCGCCCCCGCGGCCGGCGCCTCTCCGCCGGGCGCCCGCGCCTCCAACCGCGGAGTAAGCGCCGCTCCCCGGGCGTGGCGGTGAACTCCCGTGCCGGGAGCGCTCGCAGCAGCCCCCGAAGGGACTGGGGGAAGAACGGCAGCGCCCGACCCTACCTGCTGGGCTGCGCCGCTGGAGTAGGTCTCGGGATGTCCCGGGGAGCCGCTGCTGCCTCTGGAGGAGGTGTCGAAGTTCCCGGGGTAGTCCTGGTACATGGTCCGAGGTCGGGCCGGGGGAGCCGCGTCCCCGCCTTCCCGTACCGACAGCCGCCGCTCCCTCGCCGTCTCCCCGCCCCCTTCTCCCTCCCGACCTCTTCGGCTCTCTCTTGCCTTTCGCCTCCCAACGCTCGCCGCGGAAAGAGGGGAGGGAAAAAAAAAACACCAAAAAAAGAAAAAAGAAAAAAAAAAAGCTTTGGAGGGAGGAGGGTAAAAAAAGGTAAAAACAGAACAGGGGAGGAGAAAAAATACAGAGGGGGAAAAAAAGGGAAAAATAAAATAATAGCGACAATAATAATAATAATAATAATAATAAAAGAGGCTCAGGCGGCAGCGAAGCGCCGACGGGACGGGAGGGCTCGGCAGCGCCGCGGGAGCGGAGCCGTGCGCGCAGACAGGCACTAGCAGTTGCGGGCAGCGTGTGCGCCGATGTCCTCTCTCCGCGCTGCCCGGCGAGACTCGCCCCGCCGGCGGAGCAGCCCCGGCCCCGGGGGCTGCAAGGCGGAGCGGCTGTCCTCCTCCTCCTCCGCCTCTCTCTCTCGTTCCCCCCCTCCTCCTCCTCCCTCCACCCCACCGGCCGCCCCTTTTCCCGGCGCGGGGGGTGACTCAAGCGGGTCTTTTACGCCCCGCGTTTCCCCCTCGGTACCAAGCGAGTAAGAGCTCCGCGCACCCGCGGGTGACTCAGAGCAATGGCATCGCTCCGGCCCCACTCGCTTATTATCCGCCCGCCGCCGCACCATGTGCACTCGCACACGTCAAACCCCCGGCGCACCGGCCCCACCTTGCCAGAGCGGAGCCTCCCACCTGCAGCCGCCACGGGGGGGAGGCGGGAAGGCGAGCGGGGAACAGCGGCCGCCCCCGCCGCGCCGCCCCCGCCGCGCCGGTCGAACGGCCGGACCCGCGCTAAGCGCGGGTCCGGCCGTTCGACCGGCGCGGCGGGGTCGGCGCGGCGGCGGGTTCCCGTCAGATCCCTCCTCTTCTCCCCCCCTCCGCCCTACTTGGTCCCGTCCGTTGTCGCACGTTGCCAAAAATGGTCATTTGCGTCGCACGACGCGAGCGCGGGTTTCCTTACCGCGGATGACGCGCTGCGAGAGGGATTCCCTAGCTTCGCCGCCGGGATTTAAAGGGGCAGGCGCACCTCTCGGGGATATGGTAGCGGTGGGGATGGGGGGGGGGGGGGGGGGAGTGGTTGGCTTTTGGGGAGCGGGGCGCAGATCTCACCCCAAGGACCGGCTGGCCCGGGTGTGTGTGTGGGGGGGGTGTTGGATACACGGGGTGGAGAGACAGCTCTCCTCCCTGCAGGGAGGTGGGTGGCGTCAGCAGCATCCCAGAGCTTGGTCCGGTTCCTCACGGCATCCAACACCAAGCGTTAGACTTGGATAGTGTTTACGGCAGTCTTAACCTATTTTTTTCCCCTAATTTATATGCGGTTTATTTTTCTTTTACTTTTATTTATCTTTTTATTATTTATTTTCCTTATATACGTTATTTATTATTTCTTTTTAGTATTTACTTCCAGCATGTATGTAGTAGTATCAGTATTTATATTTAGTGTTCATATTTATACTCTTGTAGTATTGCTAGTATTTATGTTTATATTTTTGTAGTATTATTAGTATTAATATTTATATTTTGTAGTATTATTAGTATTTATATTCAGCACTATTTATATTCTCTGCCTCTATTTTTTAGCATTACTAGCATTTATATTCAGTATCTATGTATTTTTGTTGTGTTATTAGTATTTAGCATTTATATTCATATCTTTGTAGCATTATTAGTATTTAAATTCAGCCTTTATATTTTTGTTTTATTGTGATTTTCATTTTGTTGTTTGCCATAGTTTTCCCCTTTGACTTCTCATTTTTTTTTATTTTTCAGTTTTGCTTTTGCACTCCCCTTGTTTTGATCTTTAAGCTTCCTGGGAGCTGGCTGACCCCAGGCCTCCAGCAGGAGTGTGCCACGGGCCAGAAGGGCAGGTAGGTAACTGCCCTAGGGTTGCCCTGCGGTGGGAACTCGAGGGCAAGGACGGTGACAGCTCACCTCGGGTGGCTGTGGCATTGCCAGGTCACTGGCTGTCAGGGGCTGGAAGGTGGCAGAAGTGGACCGAGCAGAGCCACCCTTGCGCGGGACCGTGGGCTCTCGGGTGACCTGCAGCGAGCGCAGCAGCCACACTGGCTCACAGGATGTTAAAATGTTGCTCCTGACCCCGAAATATTTAGGTTTTCACCCTCCCTGGAGGATTCACCCAGCCCACAGTGTGTCCTTTTTTGCTCGTGGGGAAGGAGAAGTCATCTAAGTTCAAGCTGTAAAATCCCATTTAAGCTGTCTCATGGGCAAAGTATTTTCCCACAGGAGCTCATCTGAGAGTAATGGGCTTTCTCTCCTCGGCTCACGCTGTCCTCCCTGGGAGGGGAGGGGCAGCACCCACCTCAGTCCCCAAGCCTTCGGAGAACTCTGAAAAGCAGCAGCCCCCTTGATGATCCTTAAGAAGATCTTTAATGTCCCTCCCAACCCAAACCCATCCTATGATAAGTCTTCAACACCTGATGGGTTTTGTTAGCACTGAGCCAGGCATTTGGGACTCAAACTCCTGCTGATGCCATTTGGCTTTCAGCACCTTCATTTTCCCTCCATCCAAATTAGCCACAGCATCTGACTTTTGGGGAGGTGGGGACAGGGCTGTAAAAATAAACCCGTGCTTCCAACTCAGCGAGGGGCTGAGGAGGGGGAGAGGTGCTTTAGCGGGCATGGGGAGGCTGTGACGTGGTTTTCCCCCTGGGTTGTACGTCAGGCAGATGATCTGCGCGTGCTTCTTTCTGCTGGAAAGAGAATTAGTTCAAGATGTGAGAGGAATCAGGCTGCAGTCGTTAAGAGGTGGAGAGAGAGAGAGGGAAAAACACGCATTGTAATAAAGAAGCTTAACAAAAGGGGTTGGGTTTTGCCCTGTCACCTCCCCTTGGTTCTGCCTCCCCATCTCCTCAAATGGAGCCTGATGCTGACCCCAGGGTTCTACCCGGCATCAGGACCCACTGCTGTCACTTGGGGTCATCAGACCCAGCTTCAGTCACCTTTCTGCATCTGGCTGGTGGGCTTGTAGAAACCAGGTTACTGTGTGCTGAGGAATGTGAAAGTGTTTGGTCCAGGCAGGGAGAGGGAGAGAGATGGCCCGAAACAGGGGCAGAGAGGGTGTGCTGAGTGTTAAGTGTTGAGGCACTTTGTGAGACAAAGAGATGGGGTTTCTCACCCCCCCCCCCCCCCCCACACCCCCACCCCCCAATATTATCAATCATTTCTCTTTAGCAGATCATTAAAATACCCACTCTCCTCGTGTTTCAGCTCAAGCACAAACATTTCGAGTGTGGTTTTCAAACATTATTCCAATGTGATTTTGGCACACCTACCCCATCCTGCCCCGTTTGCATGAGACCTCGTCTGGGACCAGCTCATTTGAAATGACATTCAAGTGCTGCTTTAATATCCAGCTGCAGTTAATGTAGATGCAATTAGTTGACACTTGCAAATCCTCAAGTTGAAAGCCCCATGAGAAGTGTAGGAAGCCAAAAGGAACCCGAGGGCAACCCCTCAGCTAGTGCTGGGTGATGAACCACCACTGGACTGGCACCACCCTGCCCTCCACGGGCGCCTGACCCACAGCCCCTGGATGCAACACTAAAGTTTCACTGCGTATTTACCTTGACTTTGCTAGAGTTTCTTCTGGCCCCAGAGTGGAAATTCCCTCTGGGCACACACAGAAGTGACCGGGATGCCCCATGGGGGAAAAACAAGCAGCCCCACGGAGCCTCCTCCTTCCCCACCAGCCCTTCGTAACGCTTTGGTATGGTTTTGGATCAAAGCACCTCAGACTAGCCTGGCTCGCGGTGCCCCAGACACATGCATTTTTAATCCGCATCCAGACCAAGCTCCGTTGTGCAATAGGCTCCCTGCTTCCAAAACAACAAGAGATAACATGTACCTCTGCCTAGTCCGTTCTTGCCTGAACCATAGACAAATTAAGACCAGCCCAGGTTCCAGGGCAGGAGAGGATCATTGTAAAGCAAATGAGACCTTGGCTCCTCGTGCTTCTGGATTTCAGGAGTAATTAGGAGACTGAAACCCAGACCTGGGAATGCTTTTCACCGTGTTTTTACAGAATAAGGGTGCTCAGCAGCACCTTAGACACGGCCCTTGGCAAGAGTGTGGCAGAGCCTGCAGGTAGGACCTCCTTCTCCAGCCTCCCCCGTGGTTCCATGCTGCAACAGCCACTCTGTGCCACCTGCCTAAGGGCAAAATCATTGATTTGTCATCAAGGAGGAAAACTGCTACCAGGTTCCTCTTTCTCCTCACACTTTATTTGCAAACTCCCGTGAAGAAGCCCGCAGTAATCTCCATGCACTGCCACCAGTGAGGGACAGTAAAGAAGTGCTGTGCCTTTCCCCACAGTGGGTCAGGGCAGCCCTCAGGCTGGTGCAGGGCTCCAGGGGTGATGGGACTGTGGCTTCTCCATACTGGTGTGGTGTGGGGGTCTGCAGGACAGTCCAGGAGAGGGCACCCACCTCTACTCCCCACATGATTCCTCATCTCCTGTTTTATAACTCACTCCCATCTCCTTGAAATTGGTACTGACTTGGTCACCATTCACTTAAATGGACTTTTCTTACAGAAGCAAAGACTCTGCTGCATCCCAAGAGCTCTCTGAAGAACCAGGGTACACATTTCCAGGGCTCTCCAGCCCTTCCTGACAACTGTACTTTCATCTGTGCACGGAGACTGCTTTCATATTGTCTCCCCAAGTGCTAAGAGCAACTGTTTTGATGTTAACTTCTGGGAACGAGCTCTTAAGCTACCACCTCACGCTTAATTACAGTTATTTATTAAGTACTCCTGTGTATCCAAGGGAGAACTGAGGTTTTCTGCTTCAAAGGCCTTCTGGACGTGGTTCGGCAAACACCTTTCACCACGCCAGGGTGCTTTTCCTACCCATGTACCATCAAACCACAGAGTCCCCCCTCTCCTGCCGATAACCTCATTGCTTTCAGAAGGACGCACAGCAGCCATTAGGGTCCCACTCCAGCAGCACACCATGTCTTTAGGGCAGGGTGTCACTCCCCTGAGTTGATCTCAGGTGACTGCAGTGAGACTGTCCCCATGTTCAAGCATGCAGCCGGCTTGGCCCTGCATTCCTGAGGGTGTTCAGGGCAGTGGCACTAATCCTGCCACCCTTACCCTAGCCCGGCGATGCGGTGACATCGTTTAACTCTTTCCTAATCCTGATGCCAATAAAAGTCCAGGATAAAGCCAGATGCTGTGATGCTTCTCCCTCTTTTGAATCAGAGTTAGGTGATGCCAAGGGCCTGGGACACAGACAGGGCAGCAGCAGAGACACCGAGCCCCTCTGGCACTGCTCTCAGGCTCCCGGCACAGTCCTGGTGTGGTACCATGCTCAGCCAGAGGTCCTGCTGGCTCTGCGCAGGGTCAGCTCTGCAGAGAACCCAGACGCCGACGAAGCCAAACACTACTTCAAAGCAGAAACAGCTTCAGCCCTCTTAAAATGCTCCAGAACAAAGGTCCTCCCAACCCACTGAGCAGCAGGTGCAAGAAGTGGATTGGGACCAAGGGCTTATTAAAAGTGACCACGACGCCCAGCTTATGGCATTTGGCTGGTGTAGGGAAGCAGAAAACAGCTTCAGGAGATAACAGCCTGAGGACAAGCAAGCTCCCTCCTAGCCCCGGAGTATGCGAGATGTGAGAGATGGGAACAGAGATCCCACGAGTAGAGCTCTAGACACCTCTTGGCACGAGATGAACGGTCTTATCTTGATACCTGTGTTTGTTTGCCCAGCTCCAAACCTGTCTCAGCAACATGAGAGCCTGCCCTGCTCCGCTTCTGCCTCTTGCAGAGACACCATCTCTGGTTCCAGAAGCCAAAGGGCCCACTGAGGCTCATCTGCACCATGGAGCATCACTGCCAAGTCCTGGGCAGCGCTGCCAGAGAGACCCCAGCAGGAGGGCTGGGGGAGGAGATGTTTCAGGGGATGGGAACTCTGCCCTGCAGAGCTTAGACTTGGCTCTATCCTCATTGCCCAGTCCAGTAAGGGAGTCCAATGTTTTCTTGCTGTGTTTTGTGAGTGGGGCCACAACGAACACCTTAACTTGTGTCAGAGCAGTGGAAAGGCCTGAAAACCTACCTCAGGAGCAGTAAAACCCATCCCTGCCAGCACTCCTACGGCTCAGCTGAACCAGGGCTGAGGACAGCATCTCGCCTGAAGTGCCTGTGCTCAGGTGCAGTCAGGATCAGGCCCACAGCTGTGCCGCTGAGGGGCCTGTGCAACTTGGGCTGGCAGGAGGGGGACCAGCAGAGTTTTGGACCTTGTTCTCTGAAGCTCCCGGGCCAAGGGCTGAACCGATCACCCAGCTGAGCTTATCAGACAGCTCATTGTTCCTGCCTGAGCGATTCAGCCCCTCCAAAGTACTCCCAGGCAGCACAGCATCCAGGAGGAGGAGGGGGAGGGAGGTGTGTGGTGCTCACAGATAGTCTGATAGTGGGAGGCAGATAAACACACTGCGAGTTAAAGGCTGAGCTCAGATCTAGTTGAGGCAGTTTGACCTTTCTGCTGGTAAGCCTCCCTTCAGCTGACATGAAAGAGTTTGACACAGGCACTCAGGGGAATGTGTGGCCAATAAGTGAGACTTACTTTCTCCAGCAAGTAATATTGATTAGCGCAGCGCCTGCGGATGCGGCTGGAGGCAGTGGTGGGATTTCGGCACAGCTCACTCGGGGACCGAGCAGCAGAGACAGCTGAGATGCAAAGGTAAAATAATTTGTTGACCGAACCTGTGAAGTGTCCTTTCTGTCTCCTCCCATAGTGAGCTGAGCACTGCTGAAAGCCTTGGAGGGAGGGAGAGGCTTTGCAGGCTAGGCAGCAGCACTCGGAGCCGGCTGCTGTTCCTGCCTGGCTCGCCTCCATCCAGGTGGGTGTCCTTATAACAAAGCACCTCTTCCCATCTTCCTGTGCTGCTTTGTCCTTTGGCATCCCTGGTAAATAAACATCTGTTGGGAGCACAGATGCTTTCTGAGAATTTGGGGCATCTTGGAGAAAAGAAACCCTCTGAAAATGGCCAAGAATCCATCTGAGCATCTGAGGGAGGATTTTTCCTCTCTTGCCATCCAGCTCTGCCCCAGTGATCCAGCTGTAAAAGGTGGCACAGGGCTGCACCAACACACGAAACCATACTTGGACCTGTGCAGCCTCACCCTGGGAAGCAGCGTGGTGGCATTCTCACCAGGCTGAGGTCCCCATCCCGTGTGGACCTGGGGATGCAGAGCTGGGTGAGCCCAGCAGTTCCCTGCTGTCTGCAGCATTATGCAGCATGGAGTGCCTGGGACTCAGCTTCTTGCTGCCCCAGACATCTTGATGGTACCACGAAGCTGAAACATCGGTCAGGCCGCAATGAGCGACTGCCTGGAGTCTGTAACCAAGGCCACTTGTTCCGTGGGAGCACATATGGAAAATCTTGTTCCTAGTCTTCTGGCCTTACAGAGAACCCAATCGCACGTGAGGCAGTGCCCGTGCTCTTTGCCCATGGAAAGCCCCAAAGAGTCACAGCAGGAAAATGTGAATTACCCCAGTTTGTTTTAGTTCTGTATTTATCCTGATGACACTTGAGTACCAGCCAAGTGCTCTGGGACGTGAGGTGAAGGCTGCTATTATGGAGTGTTTCTTAAATGCCCCAGTCCAAACGCCTCCCATAATAAACTCCTGGTTTGCTCAGGAACACAGAATGGGGTTTTTGAAAGCAGCAGGATGACCTAGAAGCTCAGGTTACACATAATCTATATGCAAAGGCACTGTAAGTTTTTTAAAGCAATGCATGACATTACGCCAACACAAACACTGAGCCCAGGTAAAGGTACCAAGCCTTTATAATGCTGGGCAAGCTTTCGGAGGGTTACAAGGATGTTCTCGCCCAGGATGTTACCGAATCTTTCCACCACGGCCTGAGCTGTTCTTTCCTTCTGCCTTCTTCCTCCTGCTGCTGTGTATGGAAAGATGAGGAAAAGGCAGTGCTTTTCCAGCTGGGGTCTCAGGGAAGGACCAGGGGTTGCTCTGGACAAGCATTTGCCCACCTACTGCCCCTCTGGCTGGGATGTTTGATCACTGGGGTCACAACACAAATGCAGGGGCTCCCCAGATCAGGGAGGGCAGCCCTTGGCTGCAGGCAGCTGTTTAGATGGGGATGTGATGCGTAGGAAGAGCACTTCCAAAGCGAGAGGCAAAGGCTGGGTAAACACACCAGGGGCACCCTTGGGAGGTGGCAAAGGGGTGTTGGATGGTGGTGGGAGCACTCGGTGGGCTCAGTTTTGGCCACGTGGCTGCTGGCAAAGGCAACACACCCCTCGTCAAGCCTGCTGCCACAGCAGGTTTGGCAACAGGCATTAAAATACCAGCGGGTCCAGAAGAAGGGATGGTGTTTGTGGACGCGAGTCAGCTTACAGAGAAATAACACACGTTAGTTAACCTGCAAGTGGGGACAGGCCCTGGGCTGCCCGCGGGCACCTGCCGCCTTGCCCCCGGCCAGGGTGTGCCGCGGGAGGGCCCATCCCGTGTGGGCAGCTCCAGTGTCGCAGCCCCTCTGCCACCGAGCGCGAACCCTGCAACCATTCAGGTGCAGGCAGGAGTTTTGGGACCCTCAAATGCCTGGGCTGGTGAGGTGTAGGTTCCTAGGGGGCATCCAGCAAAGCCCAGGAGATAGAGAAGTCTCTGCCATCCCACCGTCCTCTGTTAGATCATGCTGTGCTGGCAGTTTGCAAAGCTGTCTATTATCGGCACGTTAATAACCTTTCACAATGTCTAATTACTTGGAAAGGTAATCGGTCCTGTGGTAGTTCTCTAAAAAGCATGCCCATTTCACTTGCTCTTGGCAGAGACCTCTGCTTCTCTGCCTTTCATTCTCTCAATAAATACGTTACAACTGATCCTGCTTCCAAGGGCAATAGCTATTTGTAAAACAAAGAGAAGGATTGCTCCCCAGCTTTTTGGGTACCAGCTCTGCACCCGCCGGGTGCCGTGCCACGGATCTCTCCCACCAACACTATTCTGCACAGTTTCAGGGAGACTACCTGCAATTTTTTGTTTGTTTTTGTTTTTTTGTTTTAATGGCTTCTCATTTGAGATGCCTGTTTGCAATGTGCAGCCAGGCTCTCAGGAGCAGGCTACTTCCTTCTCCAGGAGAGCTGGCCCCGCAGCTGGCTGCACATACATAACCAACCAAGAAGCCATACGTCAGCCTGGTCCCCTCAGCTTGCTCTCGCTGTCCTTTGGCCACTAACAGCTGTGCCGGTGTGGGATGCAACAAGCTCGAGGCTGGTGCTGGGAGGAAGGAGCAGGAGGACCTTGCAGCGGCAGGAAGAGGACAGACAGACTGTCCAGGTGGATGAGTGTCACTAGGGTCTCTCCAAGGGCAGCTAACTACAATGAGGCAAGGACCGGGGGCTCAAGACTGCCACCAGCCACATCTCTGCTGCATTCGGTACCCCACAGAAGTGGCAGGTTGCTCTGCTTCCATGCAAGGATGCCACCACTCATGATATGAGGCAACTCGTGCACATTGTCTTTGGGCTTGTGACCCTATGCTGGTAACTACAGCAACCACAGAGTTTGGCCCTGTCCTGGAGCCCACCAGCTGTGTCCCCCTGAGGCAGCTTGGGACCATTGTGTAAGCACCGTCGCGGTCCCCATGGCCACCCCTTGCCATCCTGGTACAGCCCTGCCACCCCTGGAGCCAGCCCAAGAGCAGGTGTGTCGCGGCACAAGCCTTCTCCAGCACTTCTACAGAGGGCACATGTGTGAACACAGACACACACACGTGTGCACACCAGTGAGCACACGTGTACCTGCGAGCCCGCGGGGCCCAGGCATGTGCAAAGGGGTTCTGTTCATGCTCGGGGCCGGCCTCGGAGAGGGCACATGGCCTGCCAGGCTCAGGCTCCCACTACCCACGGCCAGAGCCTGCAAACAGCAGGAAATTTTAGACTAGATTGACTAAATGTGTCCTTTTCCACTGATGAACCCTATGAGCCAACGTGCTCCACTTCAGCCAAGGGGTGTGTGTGTGGGGGGGGGTGGGGGGTGGGGTCGGGGGCCAGGGGAGGGGGCGGTGATACTCACTTTTGGGGAGAAAAGCATAAAGTGGTTTCAGAGCAAAACATTATTCATGATGGCAGCAAGAGCCACTGGCATTTTCTTCCTTTCTCCTCAAATAGAAGCTCGTCGAACCACCAAAACAAACAGCCCCCAACAGCTTTCAGAGGGCCAGGCTCTGCACCCACAGGTTCCCCCACAGGGAGGCATGGTCAGAAGCCTGGTCGCACCCCCCCCCCCCCCCCCTCCCCATCCCACACATCCCACTGCCCATCTCTGTTGCTGTTTTTCTCTTTTCTCACTTTCGTGGAAGCCTTGACAGGTTTGTTTTCTTCTTCTTAACTTTTTTTTTTTTCTTTAAAAGAAAAAAACAAACCCCAGCAGCTTTTAACAGCCCTGGGGCAGGAGGCTCTCCCTTGCTAAATCACAAGGTTTGCCACATTGAAATGTAGGGACGTGCCCGCAAACGGGAACTGGCTGTCTTTTAGCTTTTGTTCTTGACTGTTTGCCAGAACCCTTAAAACAACAGGAGGAGGTTCAGGCACCTAAACATCCCTGCGCTCGGGGGAGCCGGGAAACGCCAGCAGTAACGTATCAGGCGCCGTTGGGTGCCTTCGCCAGCCGCGCAGGCAACCCCGCTGCCCCGCGGCCGCAGGGCGGGAGGGAGCAGAGTCCCTCCCGGCACGGCTGCCCTGCTGTGCTGAGCCAGGGATCCCGGGCCCTTGCAGCGCCTGGTGCTCGGGGGGTGGGTGGGAGAGAGGTGCCAAGGGCAGGAAACACCATGCGGTGCTGTGCTGTAAGAAGTAGGGCTGTCGTGGATTTTAGACGCCAGGTAAGTGATGAGTCCCATGCTGCCCCACCGGAGAGGTGCTGGCAAGAGCTGGGTATGTATCAGTGAGGTGAGCAGGCTTATTTGGAGGGCAGCGGTGAGAAGGGACAGCAGGGAACCAGAACTTGTAGATCAGAAGAGATGATTAACAAAATGCTGCCCTTAAAGAGCCGAAAAGCAACCTCCTGTGCAGCCAACAGTGGTAGGTGCTTCCTCAGCACAGACCTAACCCATAGCTCTCCACACCATTCCAGCGCTGTATATCCTTATTTAACTTGGACAGCACAACTCAGTCCTCAGCTACAGATATATTTAGACTTCTATTTCAGTCATAGACTTGGAGAGAGACCAGGTGTACACCTCAGACCTTGCCTATAGTCATTCCTTGGCCACCTCACTGCTCTACTTATGTTTATTTAAATGGATGAGGGGTGGAGCATGACCTAGCAAGGGGTTGAGAAGCTCTCCTAACATCCGTCCCTCAGCTGGGCTCTTGTCAGTCACCTCACTGCACTGTTTTAACCCAGGAAATCTGGAGCAGCACCACATCTGCCTCCAGGCTCAAGGTGCTCAAGGTCCTTCAGGTCCCTTTTGCTGGCTCTAGATTCCTTCCCATGTGTCCCAACAGGACAGGCCTTGGATCTCAGAGGGATTTAGGATTTTGACAAACTGCACCATTCACCCCAAACTCTACCAGGTACAAGCTGCAAGAGTCTCTTGGTGTTCTCTTGGTACCTTTTGGGCTCTCCTCCATGAGTCCCTGCACATCTTTGAATTGCAAAGTAGCTCAGGAGCTCCAAATTATCATTTCCTTGGGTTAGCCATCCCCATTTAAGTCTCTTTTGGCAAAGCAGCTGCAGTGGAGCTCAGCTCCTGCAGCACCTAGACCTTTCCTCTGCTCTCCCTGGCCATATCCTCCTGAATTTCCACCATCACTTGACCACTTCCTGGCTGGGGGAGCTTCCACCAGAGCAGGGATGCCCTCCTTGGAGGCTCCCCCAACCAGGAAGCAGTGGCCTTACTCCCAGCACTTCCTCAACCACATCACTTGGGTGAAGGTTAACGAAGACACGCAGGTGGGCGCCCACCCCTGAGCCACCTCCTTGAGTTTGCAGGTCCCACGAGGCAGGCGAGCCCAGCCCTCTTCCCTCGCAACGTCACGGCGTTAGGTTATAACCTTCGGCTTGTCAGTAAGTAAACTGGTCCAGCCCACGACTTCTTTCCACATAATTATGGTTCACGGAGATACCAGGAAAAAAGGAGAGCCCCTGCCGGAGATGCTGACGTCTTTTTCCTTTCAGGTTCATTGGCTGCTTTATTGCGGTTGGATTTTCTTCCTCCCCGCCAGTTGGTCTTCCTCTGACTGGAATTGTTCCCCTCCAAAAAACGCGGTGACTTTTGCTGAAAAGCAGTTCCGCCGCTTCTGCAGCGAGGCAGCGCTCACAAATGGCAGTAGTAGTTACGGGATGTGTGGTTTACCTCAAGACGTCATATCTCCTCCCCCCGGGGACATCAGAAGGGTTATTGCTCAAATTCGGCTTCGATTGTATAAAGGAAAAAGGCCCTGTGACTTTCACTACAGCTTTAATGTTCTAAGAAACCTTCATGCTCTCTTCCCCAGGCTGCTTCAAAGGGCAATTAGCTGGGGCACAAGATGCTGCGTACCAAGTGTGGTCTAAAATCCCATGAGTCAAACTGCAGCATATTTCCTACCCAGGGAAAGAAGCACTCCCTCTCGGTTGGGGACTTTTTCCCGGGTGAAGCCTGGCCAGCAAGCAAGACCTTCAGCTACCGGATCTGCACCTTCTGTCCTTAAAATACTTCTGGAGAGCAGGAAGGGTGAAATATCTGGTGTGCCTCTTTCAGTGCTGGTGCCAGCGATGCTCAGCTGGAAGATGGTCCCTAGGGAGCCATTGCTAGGGAATGGCTGGGTCTACACAGGGAAGGAAAGCACCAGGGCTGGGCTCACCTAGGAGAGCCCTGTGCTCTGCCAAGGCAAACACCAGCCCACCAAATGCTGGGGATGCTCTGCAATGAAAAGCTGGGTAAGGACAGGCAGGCAGGTTTGGTTGCTCTGGACACAGGTATAGCGGGGCTGCATTAGTGCATGCTCAGAGAGAGAGCTGAGAAAGGAAACTGGCAAACCAGAGCTCCCTGTTCCGACTAAAAAACCCCAACCAAACCACACAGAAGGTAAACAAATACCATCACCAGTGGAAATGCAGCCACTCTCATCTCTTTCACATAAGTGGTGGGGAACAGTGCAGGGGTGCCTGGCCACGCTGCCGGTGCTTCGGTGAAGGGTGCCAACATTAACAGTGTCTTGGGAAAGCCCAGCTGCTCCTATCCAGAAGTTTGGTCCTCTCCCTGGTGTAGCTGGCAAGAACACCCCATCTTTTCTCACAGGCCCTCCCTAGGTTTTAACAACTCCTCCCTCAGAATCACACGTTAGGAGCTGGAAGGAACCTTGTAAGATCATCTAGTCCAACCCCCGTGCCACAGCGGGATCACCTAGACTAAATCGCACAGGACAGCATCTAGGGGGGTTCTGAATGTCTTTGAATGTCTCCAGAGAAGGAGACTCCACAACACCTCTGGGCACCTCTGGGCAGCCTGTCCCAGTGCTGTTCCTCTGCAGACCTGTGTCAATCTGAACTAGTACGAGTGCAACACTGCAAATCCTCAGGGTGCGAGGTGTTGCCCCCGTGGCATCTGATGGCCTTTTCATGAGCTGTTTTAGCCTTGTGTGAGCCACAGGGAGCTGGGTCTACAGGCACCGCTCCTAAGAGCTCCCCACCTGCAGCCGTCACGATGTGGGGAAGGGCAAAGGGTGCAAACTGCCGTGGCCTTTCTCTCACCTCAGTTTTGAGAGTACAGCTGTGGTGTCTGGCCAAAACCGTGACCGAGTTCCCCTTTGCTGAAATCCTCATTTCTGATTGCCTGTGCAGTGCCCCACGACAGGGCTCTCGAGGGAGGTGCAGGCTTCCCTTACTTTTGTTGAAAGACCTGGCGTTACACCTTGTGAATGCCAGGTTTACTCACAGGTGCCTTCCTCCCTCCCTCCTGTGTGCAGTACAGTGCTGTGACCTACTCAGGAAACGCAGCTGGTTTCCTGCCGGCACTCGCTGAAGAGCTTGTTCACCTGCCTACTGCTGCAGTGGCCTCTCAGGATCCTCTGGGAAGGTTCTCCTCTGTGGATGAAAGGCGCTTGCCATGGGGATGAGCAAGCGCTCACCACCCTCACGTGTGGAGGGAGAGCAACCTGCCCCAGCTCTGGCAGCAGGAGCCCAGCACCTGCCTCCTCACAGGCCGAGATGTGGGATGGGTGCACAAGAGAGGGGAAACTGTTATGACACAACCAGGTGGAAGAAGCATGTGAGTGTGTGCGTGGCAAGGACATTATCTCCTGACTCCAAGGTGTGTATAAGGAAGGCGTTCCCTTCAACAAAGCTGCCCCAGTGAGGAGAGGGCAGGGATGGGCACCCTCATCCAGGCACTCTGTCTCTGCTGGGGCCCAGAAGGCTCCTGGCATGAGGTAATTAACCCTTCAGCTGCTGAGGAAGCTCACAGGACCCTAATTTGACAGTCACTGTAAAAATATTTTGTCTGTCAACAGAGTCTTTCATCTGAGGATCTCAAAGTGCTTTACAAGTATTAATTAAGCTCACCAAGGTAAGTATGAATTATTATCATCATTGAATAGAGTGGAGAACTGAGGCCAAACTTGCCCAAAAGCATCTGTCAGGCCCTGGGGACCAGCACAGAAGAGGAGCAATTCCCAGCTACAGTCTCCAGACTGCGAGGCCTCCCGCAGAGAACAGCCTCGGCCTGCAAACCCACTGAGGCCGCTGTGCTCCACTCAAGGGTGTGCTCCCCTAAAAGATCACATGTTCAAAGGACAGGAAAAAAAAAATATTGTTTTCATTTTGGAACACAATGAGATTGGTGTCACTGTAAAAAACTCCAGCAAAAATGACACGAAAACATCAAGTCCCCGAACATCTGCGTGAAAGCTTTCCGAGGAACAGGAGGCTGTCCCGCCTGCATTCCATGTCTTGTGTTAGCCCCTTCTCCTGTTTTGTGTGAGATTAATAGCTTCTGAAAAGAATAGAAATTCTGAAAATAAATCAGGTGTTGAGGAATTAGGAACAGAATTCTAGGACTATTTTAAACCCTGGAAGATCGAATCTTCATTTATACAAACTTGCTTATTGATTCCCCTTGCTGTTACGAAGCTCAGGGCTCGCAGCATGTTCATTTTCCCATGCCTCCAACCATCACCTATCAAGAAGTCTCAGATATGGGTTGCTTAGGCTGCAAGTTCAGGTATATTTTAATGTGATAAAGGCTCACCCTCATCATCTAGTATGATCTCGTGCCCAGCCCAGTCCAGTGGAATTCAGCCATTTAGCTTGTAGATAGCTCAACTACTCACATCACATCCCTTGGTTAAGTTTTGTGAATCCATCTGCAACTGCTGAAGGTCTCTGAGGTTTCCCCACCTTCCAAACTCTGCTCCATGTTGCATGGAGAAGATCCAGTATTGGGCTTCTTGTCTGCAAATCCCTTGCCTACAGGAATGCCGTGGGAATGAATATACAGATATGGTGAGGTTCGAAGATATCAGAGCAACGGGGAGTTATAAATATATCTCATGCAGATAATACTGGCTATAAATTCTCTTGCCTTGATCTGGCTTGGCACCAGCGCTCTGCAGAACGACTGGCTGTGCTCATTCCCTTTACCATGGCAAGCCTCACTGTTTATTACTGATATATAGCTATAGTGTTATGGTCATCTTCTGGGTGGTTCTGGATAAAAGCAGACTTTTCAGTCCTTCCTCTTCCTCCCCGTGCAGAAGGCCACCTGTCCTGTGGCTCCACTAACCCACGTGCCTCTGCCCTGTGCCTCATACTGCCCGTCCATGGTGGGGACGGTGGTGGGCCCACAGGCATCTCCTCTCCCATGCGACTCGAGCACATGTTTCATTGCTGCTGAATCTCTGGGCAGCATCAGGTAAGATGGACAGGCAAGGCAGTGGGACAGGGTTTCAAGTTAAATTAGGGAGAGCCTCTTTGCGACGAGTGCAGGAAACCTTCTCACCCAAGCCGTCGCAAACTGAGCCCGACGATGTGGTTCAGATTGGTGCTGCCTGTTTCCAATTACATTCAAGAGCATTTCTGCAGTGAAGAGCCAAACTTGTGATTTATAGGCTTTGGGCAAGGGAATGCAGTGTTCTTTATTATCTTTATCTCTAAATCTGCTCTTGTTACTTGTTGCTTACAACAAACTTGCAGAGTCTAATGCAAAGGTCTTTTGTTAAGGTTTCCTACACCCAGATGCTAAAATCCTTCATTAAAGCCCAAGCTAATTGCTTCTGCATCAGACAGGCCCATCCATTTCACTCTGTTCACCTTGCCCTTGGGAGGGAAACACGCGTTTTGGGACGGCTCCTCCTCAGAAGGTGGGTGAGCTGGAGGCAAACCTCAGGCTAAGGCTATGCAGCCACTCTGCTGTACCACCCACGTCGTCTCTGCTCAACCCTACTCTACAGGTATCACCTCGGCCATGGCTTGAGCACTCGCTCGCACCTCATGGGTACTGTGGACAGTGGGGGAGGCAGCCAGCCTGCTCCTGCACCACATTCCTCTGGCTGGGTGTTCCGCTGCATTGGCTTCCCACACACCCATCCTGACATCACAGGGGCTGGGGACCTTCCCACCTCTGCCCAGGGTGAGTTTGCTCTGCAAAAAGGAAATTGCTTTTAGAAAATGATGTCTTCTGTGGAAGGAAAATGCTCAAATGCAGCGAAGAGGAGTTTTATGAGCTTTGCTTCAATGCCTGTTGTGCAACACCCTTACGGGATTTCATTATTTATGATTTTATCTAACTACAGTCTATGCCTAATAGCTCGGAGGTGCTGTTGATTAATTTTTTCCAGCTCTTTGATGTACCGGCAATAACTTGTCCATGTTGCCTTGTGTCAGTAAAGTGGAAATTGCCATGGCACAGTCAAGGTGTGGTCTCATGAGGTGGCCAAAGCCGGAACAGCTGCCCCTGCCCGCAGGAGGACCAAGGTTTCCTCTTGCCACGCTCTCCCTGCTCACATTGACTGATGGCGCTGGAACGAGTAAACACATTAAAACAGGAAAAAAGGAACCCAACCAAAAAACTGTAAGGGTCTTTATTCATTTGGTTAGTGAGTTGAACTCACTCTCCATGCAACCAGGTATTTACTGGAGCTGGTGGATCAAGGGGTAAGCGACAGGAGGAGGAAGAGGAGAGAGAAGGGCAAGTGGGGGCAGGCTGTAAGATCATCTTTTGACACCACACCCTAGGTATGGACACTGTCAGTCTAACTCCTACCGTACTGGTTCTGTCCTCGATGTTGTAATCTGTTTCTGTGAATCTTTTCAATTAGGTAGTGATTTATTGGTTAGTGGGGTGGGTTTGGACAACCTCCAGCAACGCACACGAAATCCACAGCCATGCCGAGCTCCGTCCTATTGCCTGCAGTGCAAAGACATGGAATTTTTTTCTCCAGGAAATGAATCTTTTTCAAAGTGATTATAAGATTATATGACTAGGCTATCGAGTGATGTAAACCTGCTCGCTTCCAAAAGCTTCGGTGTAGTTACACCACTTACAAAAGGATTTGCTTCAAAATTTTTAGCTGTCCCAGCACATTAGTTGCTGATTAACTGGAGGTCTTCCTGAAAAGAGTGCATTTATCAGCATAAATGGACCTCTTTGTTCCCTTACGTAGAGGTTTTCAGTACTCACAAGTTACAGTGTTTGCCAGTTCAAAATTTATTATTTCTTGTCATCGCCTCTCTTACAGTCATCACCTCTCTGGTATTAGTCCAATTTTGTGGATTTGTCAATCACTACCACCACGAAGAAACCCGGAGCCAAAATAAACCTGGCACCACTTGATTTCTGTATTACAAATGTACTGGCACAAACGTTGTCCACAAAATCTCCCATTTCAGCGAAGTGCTTGAAATCCCATTGACTTCAATTAGTAAGTCAGGCAAGTGCTTAAGTGCTGTGTTTGAACCGGGGCCTGAAGACTGTACCTTGGCCAAGGGGATTTTCTTTTTATCTCTTTTTCCTGGTGATAGCTGTTCAGCTTTGAGAGGAATTGCCATGTTTCAGTTCACTCGAGACATCAAAAACTTGGGCGAGATGAAGGACAACTGGAAACAGATGCTGTGTTGTGTCCTGGCACCTTCCATGTGTTAACCCTAGTAGGTTCCACACTAAGGATTCAAGGCGAGTGCATAAACCAGTGAGATGGTCTCCTAGGACACTTCCTTTTCTTAAAGTTATGGGGGCAAAATGACACAAGGAAGGGCATTGCCAACATATGAGATAGGGGAAAAACATGGGCCACTATGCTAGAGTTGTAGTATGGGCTTTACTTAATGGTAGCTGATGGTGCCTGGCATCTTTATGCTACATGCTACTCCTGTTCTCCCTGTATGCAATTACATAGGCATATCAGCGTAATGCATGGTTATTACAAAATAACCACAGCGTGCTGGGAAGAACATTTCATGCTTCTCAGCTGAAGAAGGCTCATCTGGTCTTAATCTTTTTTTTTTTTTCCCTTTCTTCTTAAGGGACATAATCTATTTTAAGATTTTCCCCATTTAGCCAATGGAATCTATGTTAATTTGACCTCTATTAAATCAAATTTTTTCCATTATTCTCTCTGCTGATCAAAGAGCTCTGGGGCAGTTTCCTGAGAGGCAGGCATACCTTGCTGCTGGAGCAGGAAGGCAGAGCAGCGGCATGCAAACGCTCCCCCACCTTTCTCCTGTTGGGAAAGCTGCTTCCAGCCTGGCCGCCTCCTAGGCCGGCTGCTGCTCATCCTCGGCCGCAGACTCACATGGTACCCTCACACAAAGCCATCCATCCCTCTGGGGCACGCTTGTGCTGCCCCACCAAGAAGTTTCACTGCCAAGGGAAGTAGAGCCTTGGAAACCATCCCTTTTCCCACTGGTACTGAGTGCCTTGCTCAGCACTGAGGGGAAATCCTCGGGATCTCTGCTTGCATGGTGGCCACACAGCTGCGGTGCAAGAGGGTGGTAGCGGCAGCTTTTTGGCCTCTTTGGTTTTGACCAGGGCTCATCCCTGCAGACAACCTGGAGATGGGTGATGAGCACACCTGGCATCAGCCAGAGCCTCTGAAGAGCAGGGCTGGCAGAGGAGCAGCCTGTCCCTGTGCTCTGGGGTGAGCCAAGGCAGGTGATGCCGGCATGGCTGACAGCGAGTTGGTGGGCTCCTGGGGAAACTCTGCCTATTTCCAGCCAGCATCAAGAGACTTCCAGCTTTAGGCAATCGTCTAAAGGCCTGAAATCTCACACAGGATGATTAGGGTGTGATATTGCCGTGTGATGGAGTGGGGTGAAGAGCCCGGAGCCTGCATGCGGAAGAGCACGGCCTTTGGCCTCACGCCACTCCTACACCACCCCGCCAGGTCCATCCTGCCGCTTGGCTGTGGGACGGGATGCGCCAGCTCAGGCAGAGGCCAGGGAGGTGCTGGGGCACAGGGAGGGCAGCTGAGGAGCCTCCACACCGCCCTTCCGGACACGCCTGCTCCTGGCCAGTGCAGGGCGGATGTGGCAGGAGAGAGCAGAGGAGGATGGAGCTGTCTCCCAGCCTCTCCCAGACACTGGCCATGGCTTTCCTCCACCCTGGATAGGGTGGGATCAGCAGTGCTGGCTGCAGCAGGGACAGGTCCATACCCCGTTCTGCCAGAGAGTGACCATCTGCCCTGGACAAGTCACATCCCTGCTTTTTGCCTCAGTCCCTTGTTTGTAAAGTGGACACAAATACTTCACAAGGGTGTTGTGAAACCTAATTAATTAATACCTGTAATGTGCTTTGATGTCCTCGCATGAAAAGTCCTATATAACTACAAAGCATTTTTAATGTTATAAAGCAAGAACTTCTTGCTGTCTTGCCTTGGCAAAAAGGCTGATTAGATGTTATCAGCTTTGCTGTTTACACGTAACGAAACTGCTGCAGTATGGTTTGGATCCTGTTTGCTTTTAAAGAGTAACAGTAAAATGATGGAAGTTACTTTGGGGGGTCTGTTCCCCATGACACTAGGGAGCAGCCAGAGTGACTTCATATATACTGTCAATGACATGTGCTAAATGGTCCTTCAAAGAAGAAAACCCAACGCAAAAACCCAACCAATCCAAAAAGCTGACATATCTCTGCATACTGGTGTGTCCCAATCACCCCTGCAGAAACTGTACCAGAATGCCTTCTAGCCCAAGCTTGAGGAAAAAGTCATACTACGGGGGCACTTAATCCAGTGTTTAAATGATTGTGTATGGCTTATGTTTCATAGAAGTCAACTGGCTCCTAAACACGAGCCTGTTTGGGCCACATCTCATTGAATGTTTTTGTCTAATCTGCTGTTAAGACTGTTCCCTTTGAAGTTTTACCACTTCACTGGTAAAGGTCCAACCTGGTGAGCCCCGATTCTGCCCTCATCATGAAATGCAGGGTGCTGTCATGGCGGCAGACATGACTGCAGAGCCCGTGCTTAAATTTACGCTCATTTGATAACTCCCATTAAAAAAAGGAGAGAGCAGCGCTGTATGGCCCTTCCCTTAGAGGGCTCAGTGATGTGTGCACAGCACAGGGATGAAAGCGCAGCTTTAGATGTTAAAAACTCCCAACAGGCCTGCCCAGCTCTGCAGCTAAAGGTGCACTAATGAGTTAATGACCAAACGCAAATGTGTTGACTCCTGTAATTTAGAAAACTGGAGCCGAAGGAGTCTTAATAATCCTGGTTTTCTTTCCCTATTAACGCTGTTTACTTTCTGCATTTCCTTGACCTTAACAAGCGCTCCTGCACAATTCCACCTACTTGCCTCCACCTTTAGCCCTCACAGCATGAACGCAGCACCCAGACTGTGCATGGCCTGAGCGGCATCACACTTTGCTTAAACTGGATTATAGAACTAGAATAAAACTCCATATAAACGTTTACTCCACATTTACAAGACATACCTTGCAGTCAGTCCTCCCAGGACAGGATAATCTCACTGCACTCAGCAGTGTCATTCTGGACTGGCAGCAGCACAGTGGTGATGAACCTCTCTGCTCTCTGGCTGCCAGCACCCACCGTCCCTCTCCTCCTTGAAATCTACAACTGGCTGTAAACTTGGACATTATGATTTTGCTAACACCAATAGGTAGAAGAATGCTGCAAAGGGCTCAGGCTCTCTGTGCACTGTCATCCCAGCAGCCACCTCAAAGCTTGGGGATGCCCAGAGCCTTCAAGCAATGAGCAATTGCCCACACGCACTTTTTTTGGTCTTTTTTTTGTTTGTTTTGTTTGTAATGACAGCTTCTCTTTGTGCTCACCTGGACGGCAGCCGGAGGACCGCGGGGACCCGCGCGTGGTGGCCGTGTGGCTGGCAGTGCCCGCCTGACGGAGCGAGAGGGGAAGGAGCCAAAGTCCAGCTCAGGTGCGAGCAGCCGAAGGTAGGAATAAGCACAGCAAGAGGAAACTGGAAACAGCGCCTTTGTGAAAACAAACACACACATTTGGGAAAAAAAGCTGCCTCCTCCCGCCCCAACCCAGCTTGGACAGAATCTTTTCCTTTCCTCAGCCCCCAGCAACAGCAGGTTGCAGAGGCTGAAGTGTTTTCACACTGAAAGCATGGCAGTTTGGGAGCTTTCTCTACAGTCTACAAATAAACAAAACCCAGGGAGTGTTTTGCATTCAATAGTTAATCACAGTTGGCTGAGTGTTTATATTTTTCTTCACTGTAAAGGCATTCTTGGTCCGCCTCCCAAACAGCTTGTTTTGTCTGTGAGATTTAATCTTGAGTGGCAGGACTAGGCGCAAAGACAAACCTCAAAACAATTCTTATTTTTCTATAGCAAGATGTCAGGATGTAAAATCTAACTTCCCTGCTAACAGGCCCCTCGGGTTAACAGGCACACAGGGCTTCTCACTACAGCTTCCACGCTGCCCTGATAGGGTGGGCCCAGGAAGCAGCTTATTTAACTGGGTTTTAACCCTTTCCTTTTTGTCAACTGCTCTTTAAACAGCCTAAACAACTCCGAGCACCTAGAATTCAATGCACGCTGGACCAGTTCCCAGCCCTAGCTCCTCCCTGAAGAAGCATCTTGTTTGTACACAGGGAGCACTGGCTCCAGATGCCCAGCCTACTTTCAAATCCAAACAAGGTTTTTCTTCAAGGCAACATCAAGGTACCTTTTCATAAATACGAAGGGGTGATGCAATATGGCTATAGTGCTTCAAGTACTCCAGCTACTCTGCTCAGAGTCAGCTTAGGCAGTTACTTAAGAGCACCGTGTGGTACAGACACCAGCCACGGTTTTGCAGCTGTCCCTAACAGCACGAGGTGAGTAACTGAAAAAGTACTGGCTTTGTGTCCTTGCACTTCCGAGGGCTGAAAATGCTTAGAAACAGCAAAATTCTGAAATCTCCCCACTTTTGCTCTTTGTTTCCATGTGCTGTTGCCCCTGAACACCGCTAAAGGTAATCAAAAATCAGGTTGTGCTTGGTTGTGCTCAGATCTGTATCATAGGTTTTTAAAAAGTTGGTAAAACCATGTCAAAGTTGCCTGACAGGTATGGATGCAGGTCACTTAATCCAACCCTTTGCTTGAAGTAGGACTATCACCACTTGCTTGATCAAGACCAACATAACATTGCCTACTCTCCTCTCAAAAATCTCCAGGGAGGTGCCCCAACCTCTGGGGGCATCTCTTCCACTGCTGGGCTGTGTCCTCCTGGTGGATATGCTTTCTGCCCTGGGCTTGGTGTCCTGCCCATTTGTGCTTTTGATGGTGCCACTTCTGGAGAAAGAACTTTTAGATAAAAGTCTTCCCCATAAACATAATCCTATGGAGCATGAAGGAAGGAGACATGAACCCCCTGCAAATTCACTTCAGCAGCTTCTTGCAGCTCCCCATATTCTGTGTCTGCAATGCTAGACACAGGTGTACACTTCTGATGTTGCTTTCCCTCACATGCTTTAAAATCAGTAGTAGTTTTTCTTAGCAAAGATGGGGTCTATACAAATAATATTTTAAGCGATGGTAGCAACCTTCAGCACCTTCTAAGAATTTTCTCTGACCTGACTTCAAGCGTATGACCTGCTTCTTGAGCCTGCTCCAGGGTATCACTGGAGCGGAAAAGGTGACTAGCGCTTCACGCAGTATAGCTAACGTGGGTACCCTGCTGCCAGACAGAGTACATCACAGTGATGAACGCACCCCTGAATTTTAAAAATGCTCCATACCCAAAACGCCGTAACAAAAAAGCTCAATTCAGCAAAATGGCCATGACAGACACAAAAGAAACACTCATCCATTAACAAGGTGGAGAAACCAGGCAATTAGATTATTTTGGAATCTCACTTTCTTATAAAGTACCCCAGCAACAGCTAATGCCAGAGGCAGGGAGTCAGATTTGATGGAGTGATGCCCTGACAGAGACCCGCCCCCCTCCTGAAAGCCAGGCACCTCCAAGTGTTGTCTGCTGCCTTGCTTTGAAAAGCCTTTTCCTCATGGGGCAGGCATTTACCCAGCTTTGCAGCCAGCAACCCACCTCGGTGCTGAATACTTATCCACTGGAAGAGAGGAAGGCGGGATCGAGTTGCAGGGGTTTTTCATGCAGCCCATAATTAGCCTCGAGCAGCGGCTGAGTCACTCACAAGAGTCCTGGGTGCTATTAGGACCAGACACGCCATGGCCCAGCGTATAATTATACCAGCCACCACCGTGCGGAAACAGCTCCATTTAGCTATCTGACCCCATTAGACAGAAGCTGTTATTTCTTCTTGGCTACATGTGCTGTGGATGCTCTGAAGAAGATGAGTCCAGCTCTCACAGCACAAACTCGTTCCCCCAAACTAACCTCTTTCTTGTGGAAACCAGAAGATGCCGTCCCATTTCCCGGTTCACCTGTGGGCTGCCCGAGAGCACCCCTCTGGTCCAGAGGCAAACAGAGATGCTGAGACACAGCACCTGCTGGGTACCAGGGATAGAGAGGTGAGCGCAGAAAGGCTAGAAAATGCAGCGTGCTACAGTATCTCTTCCAGCAAATGGCAATGATAAGATGATCATCGAAACAAGCAACGGAACTGAAGAAGTGTAAGAAAGGAGCTGTTCCTGTGTTACAGATTTTCGCAACATTTTGCTGCCCCTTCTCATAAGGAGGGTGGAAAAGTTCAGATGAAAAGCCGATTGCTGGTGACCCCTCATGCCTCTAAGGCTGGTGATGTGAGGAGAAAGTTTTCTGTGGTGTCCGCTCCCTGGTAGAACGGAGGCAGCTGAACAGAGAGCAGGCTTGGCTGGCCAAAACACACAAGAAACCACCCTTAGCTGGCAGGGCTGCGCTTGAGTTGCAGCTGGATTTTGCAGCTGCCTTTTCCTATCAAGGCGTTAAGAGGAAATGCCCAGCTTTTGCAGCAGCAGCAGGAGGGTGGCATTCCCCTCTGGCACTGCTCCTCTGCAGGGTACAAACACGAACCCAACCTGATGAGCAACCAAATCCTATTACCTCCCACAGCCAGGAGCTCATGGAGAAGGAGTGAGGGGGACCTGGGCAGGGGGAGGAGACTTCATACAGCGACACGTACAGAGCCCGTGG
This sequence comes from Gallinula chloropus, assembly GCF_964237585.1. Classification (NCBI taxonomy): domain Eukaryota; kingdom Metazoa; phylum Chordata; class Aves; order Gruiformes; family Rallidae; genus Gallinula; species Gallinula chloropus. The sequence goes on along the minus strand of NC_140087.1, from coordinate 55,175,188 downwards.
AGGCTGTTTCACTGGCCCTCCGAGGAAAAGCAAAAGAAGGTCACAGTTTTTGTCACTCCTGGCTGTCATCCTGTCAGACCGAGTTCAAGTGAGGTTTGCTGGGAGGGGTGTGCCATGCTTGGGCTGCTGCTGACTGAGCAGTTTGGAGCAGAAACACACGGCTCCCACCTCGAGCTGCTACTCCACACCAGCTCCACATCCCCTTTGAAAGGCACAAATAACCTCGGCGGCTCCGATTTTTAAACAAGCACTCAAAAAATTGTGCTGAAAGGGACAGTGGAATAAAGGAAACAAGATGTCAAATTATAATCAGCTTGAATCATTTCAAATAAACACAGAGAAATTAAAATGTGCCCTGTTTGCTGGCAGGCTTGATGGCTTACAAAGTACTCGCCCCACCCAAATCAAGGGCTTGAAATGGAGCAGCAGTGGAACAGAAACCCCTGATAGCATCAGATTTGCTTTTCCCTGGTACCACGTTGCCATCCTCCGGGATAGAAAAAGCATCATTAGGGTTTAAATAGAGTTTGATGAAAACACAGAGCACCCCAAGGATCAATTTTCACCATGGGCAGCTGCAGCACGAGGCATTAATTCTTCACCGTCTCTGGTGACAGGAGAAACGTGGGGAGCTGTAGGCACAAATAACATTAGACTTCTAGCGTGTATTTTGCTTTTCATGCCTGCAATTAAACGCTTGCTTTACTTCCTGTTGTTTAAAGCTGTATTTATTCTTTAGCGCTGCAAGGACACCCCCCCCCCCCCCTTTTTTTTTTAATTTGCACTGGGGACACGTTTGAAGGCCCATATTGTAGACTCAGCAAGTGGCAGGGCAGCCGCCAAACCTGGCTTCCTTTGTTGATTTCTTGATGATTTAAGACCTATTTTCAGCAGCTGATCCCTGTTTTCCCCCTGCCTTTTTGCTTGGTAACCACCATTTTAACAAAATGGTGTTTGTGCAGTGCCTTGGAACCAAGAACTGAGCTTTTAAACGTAAGGCAGGGAACAGAACAGGAAAAGCAGCACTAGAACCACCTGCTTGCCATGGCTTTCTCAAGCCATGTGCTTTTAAATATATGGCAGAAGCCTTGAGTTCTTGTAGAATATGAGGCTGCTCGCCCTTCTTTCTGTCATAGCTACAATTACTTGCACGTTTCTGATAATTTATTTTGTTTACCTTCCTTCAGTGCAGTCTGAATGTATTCTTCTGAACCTACAGAATCAGTAAAATAAAATGAGGAAAAATGAGAGAAACCTGTAGTGGCCATGTCCATTGTTCAGCCTTTTACTGGCTCTTCCCATGGGGACAAAACTGTATTGTTTCAAAGTACAAACAGGAGAAGATACAGCCTGATCAATGATTCATTTAGGTGCAGACTTCCTTCAGCAAAGGAGAATACACTTTCCCCCTGCTGATGCTAAGATGCAAATTAAACCAAGATTTGGTGCAAAAAATGCCATCGACATCATTATCCTCTCTGTTCTGGGAAACAACAGTCTTCCCTCAGACTTACTCAGTTGTGGAGAACACAATGTTTGCCTTAATAGATACAAACCCAGTTTCTAATGATTATTTTTACAGCAAATAATTCTATATTTAGTGTAGGCTCGTAAGATGCCGGCACACACCTTGGTACCTTGTTAAAACATAGACTTCAAACTTGCTAAAAATAGCAATAACTAGTAAGGATGAAACAAAATAGTCCCAGAACATTAGAGACACCTGAAAATAAAAACTGCAAAGGAGATGACTTAAGGGATTTTCAGTAACCTTTTAGAAGTAAGTGTAACCTTTTGGTTTAATGAGCGTTACAATACATCAATTACAGAGAAGTAAGCAATTCAAGGGAAGAGCCTTCACTGGCAGTCAGTTTGGTCACAGACTTTGCTTGCTTCACAGGGCAGGGACAGCACCCTGTAATTAACAACCGTGGTCAGAAGCCATGTCCAAAGCGTGTTACCTCCCTGCAGCACGCTTTTCTCACAAAGCTGGAAAGGTGAGAAACTCCCCTTCCCTACTGAGGGAGGACCTACCCCTCCATTGCCATGTACTGCTGTTGCGCAGAGGACATGTTAGCAATGTGTTTCAGACCTGCAAGGGGTGGTCTTCATACGCTGCTGTGGGTTTCTACCACCCACTGCTGCTCTGGTTGTTAAGGGTACTGATGCAGAAGGATGTCTAAGTAGCAGACCCTACTCACTACTTAAACAGGTTTTTGACCTCTGCTAAACCCACAGCCTTGTCTTAGGGGGCATTGCTCGATGGGAGATTACTCAGATTATGCCCCTGTTTCCTGGGTACGAAGCCTCTGTGTAAAACCACCCCAAGTAAGACTCAAGGTACTGCAACTTCACTGCTAGATCTCATCTCCTGACTGATTCACCAAAGATGCTTATTGCCGCAAGCGCCAGACAGGATGAGAGAAAGGAAACAGAGAGAAACATGCCTAGGGAGGGCCTAACAATGCGTAGGAGATCCGTGCTAATTCTAGCAGTGATTTCTTCTCAAAATCTGACTCAAGTCTACTCTATATATGAATGGGAGGATGTTCAAGGACACCGACGATACCAATAACACTGCTGACGCAGCAAATGAAATGTGCTGATCAGCAAAGCAATGTCTAGCACAACAGAGAGATCGATGCAGGCCAAGCTATATATGATAGACTCAACCATTATTTATTGCTCCAGCTGTTTGACCAGTTTTTCCAGCAAGCTGACAGAAAGTCTAACTTTGAACCCGAAAAGATTTGGTGTTACTTCCAGCACTGTGGATTACGTATGCAGATGAATAAAGGCTGGACTGCAAATTTGCACTTTAAGGACCTTTGGAAAATTGTGCATTAATGAGGCTTTGTAACTAGAGCTTTACTGCATTCCTTCAATTAAAAGTATGACAGGGTAGAATTTAGGCTTTTCAGTATGTTTGCAGCATTGCTGTTTTTCCTCCCCTGTTTTGTGGCTCTCATAAAGCAAAGAAACTAGCTGAGGTCTGACTGCTCATTTTGACTGCACATGCAGCACAGCATCGGAAAGAAAGCACGGAAAGTCTCACTGCTGTTACACTGGCCACAGTGGGTATTATCAGAAAACTAGAGATAACAGAAATAGCTCCAACTTGTTAGATTACAACTCTTGGGCTAACTTAAATGCCTTCAACAAACACCTAATTCAATAGAAAATTATTCAAACTAACTCTCTTTTTCAATGCAGTATTTATGTGGTAATCCTCCTTCTGGAGAGAAGATTTCACTTATTTCCACATCTTTCCTTCCAATACCCCAGTTGTAGTGTAAACACACCCAGTTTATTGGGAGGGTTCCATAAAATGCTGTGTGGGTCAAAGAGTGCACAGTGGCTTCGAAATAAAGAACACACTCATTAAGCATAAGAAAAAATGCCTTTCTAATCTAAAAATCCATAGGCTTGCAGGCTATCTTCAACACAAACAATTCAGGTGCTCAGCTTTACTACCTTCTTCCTTTTTCCCCCCAAATACTACCAGTTAGACTGGAGACTGAAACCACGGGTTCATTTCCATATATGCTAGTCAAAAGTTGGCAAAACTACTGAATTCAACGTAGGGAATTGCTGGTTTAGGCTTTTTGTATCCTTAAAGTCTTTTCTTAAATGGTTTCTAAAACTCTTACGTCTTAATAATAAAGCAGTCCTTTGTCCAAAATTGTCCAAAATTGCTATGACTGAGGTGAAGGCTGTATTTTTGGCTGAAAACGTGTATTAATTGTGAAGAACAGACACCTCTGTGACACGTTTTGCAATTGTTAGCCTGTGAATCATGGTAACTTCTGAAAAGATAAACACTGGTGCCACTTCAACGATCAGGTCTACAAAGCAAACACTGTTCGCGGGGTGATTGCTACAACACTGAATCAAACACGAGGTTATAAAACGTAAGATGCCAGGAATCTACTGGTGCAGCTTGAGTGGTTTGGTTTTTAACTTTAGGAGGAGATTGTTGCTATCAGGTTTTGAACACTATGAGAACAAATGTTTTTCATTAGCCATCTTCCTCCTCCTCCCGCCCCACTCACAAGCATTAGTTTCTTCCTGAACATGCGTGCGTGGCTTCAAATTCACCTGAAGACATGGAGATGCAAGATCATCCCAGTATACTGAACAACACGGGCTTTTCAAGTCATTTAAGGTTGTTCAGTTACAGCTTTGCTATTCATATAAAAGCCATTACCCTCCACACCTGCTCTGAGGTCTTGGTTAGCATGCAAAAGCCCAATGCAAAGCCCCCACTGAGGGAATTCTGGCTCAGACCTTTGGAGCTGTTTACAGCCCTCAGATAATGCAGCCCAAGTCACAAGGGGCTGGGTCACAGGACAGAGTATGTCGCCTCCTCTGCAGATCTGCCATAAGGCTTCTGATTTGTTTGCAGCTTCATTTCCAGCCAAGAACTTCACTATTAAACATAACCTAAAATTTTTCCTATAAAGTAGCTAAAAATACCTGCAGTTTCTAGAGGCAAATAATTTGCATAATTCTTAATTATTAAGCTTCACTGCTCAAAACCCATCGACATTTCCTAGGTGGCCATTCCCCTGGAAAGCACTATTTTTAATGTAAAATAACAAATCTTAGAAGGGTAGGAGAATGCTGCCAATCAATTATCTTTATGAGATTTCATTGCATAAGCAGATAGTGGTGCTACAGTGAATAATTTCAAATCAAATGTTTTCCAGCCCCACTGTATCATCTGCATACGATTCATTCAGTTCCTTATATTTAGCAGAAGTAGGGCACATTTTCCATGTGCCATTTATAAGCAACATACACTGTTAATTTTATTCCTTGCTGGAAAGTACCCTGGTCTATTTACAAAAATAATTTGGGAAGTGACATTGTGACAGTTGGCCCCAACTGGTGCCCCTGACACAAGCGTGAAAGCAAGCATGGAGAGGGGGGGAATTTTACCTTTGGCATTCCAGAATTAGGGGAGGTAATGTTTCCACTTACATACACTTAAGCTTTTTCTGAGAAGACATGTCAAACTTCAGCATTAAGCTAAATACCTATATCCTTCCACTATTCCACTAGTTACTTCCCAAGACATCATTCATTCATTTGTTCAAAGTTTACTTCTTAGCAGTATTTATTTTACTTAAAAATTACAGGTCTGTGAAGGCTTTATTTTGTTATACCGATTTACAGAGGTAGTTCCTTGTGCACTGGTACTAGAAAAGTAGAACTTTTTCAGAATGGCCAAGGGAGTTCATTAGAAAAACACTAAAATTGTACAACTGGAAAAGAAAAAAACCCAACAAAGCATAAAAGCACAGCATTGCATGTAAGATGAGCTTGCAACTGAAACAGAAAAAACACCCCTCCAACACCCTGCCACACTAATATCAGACCAACTGGAAAGGCACTGAGAATTGACCTGTGCAACTCGCATCCATACCTGTGAGAGTAACAACCACAGTGAGACAACCTCCAAGGCAGATTATGGCACTTTACAGTCCATGAGGCATTCCTGGTACCTACAGCAGTTTTGTATTTTCTTCAGGTAAGCTGCAAATGTTAACTCAAAACACAAATTACATAGCATTTCTGTGGGGAGGAAAAAAATAATGCAATTTACACCATCTGAAGACAAGGAAACAAGACAGAACATACAGGACATTGCTGGCACAAGAAAATGTTACCACATCAAAACACACTCTTTTAAATTTAATCCAGTAGAGATATATATATATATGCATATATATATAAGGAACGGTGGTGGCAGAGGCAAACAGAGGATGAATATAAAATACTCGGGTTTAAGCATGCTAATGAGGTCTTTGTTTCAGAAATCTGACAAAACTGAAGCTACCAGAACCAGGCAAGAAAGCACCAATTGAGACAGTCCAATCCATTTCCAGGCATTCTTCTTCTTGGCTGACAGGACATGCGTGCACTGAAGGATCTGTCCAGTAGTATCTCTGAGGCTGCCTAGAGCTTCCCATTAGCAAATGCTGCCTCCTGGAACTGAGGGACAAACGTTTTGAAGTATGCCCTGGTGAGAAAAAGAACAGGCATGGTTAGGAACGACCAGTCTCAGAACATGGTGTGTGCAAGTACGCAGTCGAGGTTTTAACACAGAGTCATAATGTTCCGATGCTCATTGCATTATTAGATCTTAAAAATTTTCTCCCACAGTTTAGTACACATCAGATTCAGAGACTTCAGCTTTCCAGACCCAGCAGTGCTGCCTTCTTCATTGTCCTCACCTTTAACCTCTTAATGTGGTCCACACCAATAACCTGACACTGTCAGAAGAGCCTGCTGGATCATCTGTATTTTATCCACTGCAAAGCTCCAGAGATAAATTGCATCACACGCTGGAAAATAAACCTTTGAGTGGCTGTAGAAGTGAGAAACGTTTCAGGTGAGCCACAAGTGTGGCTATCTGCCTGCAGCATCTTGTAATCGGGACTTTTTGATGCAGTTGATATTCACCATGTTGCTTGGATAAAAAGGTTTTTTCCTTCCCCCCTCTATGCTGAAGGAAGCTTCACAAATGGTACTAAAGGCCCAAAGATGAACAAGTAAATGGAGCAGAAAAATCATGAAGAGAAGTCAGAATACATGCAGGAGATAAGCTCTTTATCTGCTTCCTTATAGAAACCTTGAAATGATACAGGCACTGTTGATGGCAGTAGTTTACATAAGACATAGTGAACAAATACTAATGCTTTGGATGAACTGTAATTCCTTTTATTAGTCAGAACATTATTCTATAAATTAAGATGTGCTTTGTATATTTTGGATCTGAGTCTACCTTCCTTACAAAGAATTGACTCATAAATTGTAAAACGAGCTTATCCTAAATAACCAAAATTGAGTTTGAACTGTACCTTTGACTTTATTGCGCTGAAATACTCAACCGTGTGCTAAACATGTTTTATGTGTCCCAATTATAACCTTTATTTGCAAGTTATATTAGAGGCTGCTTCATCATTCTGCCTTTGGTTTCTGCCTATTACTTTCTACATCAAACTTTCACTTTCTATTTTCTTTTTAAACATTGTGTTTTCTGTTCATATCGCTGGTCTTTATAAATTTCTAAGGAAGGAGAACCTCCTGTTCTCCCTACCAACCTAACCCCCCAAAAAACACCCAACCAACATCCATCCAACAACAACAACAAAACCAACCCAAAAAACCCACAAAAACAAAAAGAAAGAAAAAAACTAAAGTGAGAATAGCTGCTATCATATTAATTATGTTACTGGTATCTCTGCTGCTGTACATCCTGAAGCAAACATACACTGATCACCTTCACAGTCATCGTACGCGTTTCTTAATTTGGGTAGAGGCTGTGGCAATCACTGAACACCAATCACTCCTCCTCCCCACATCTGCAAAGGTTGCAAGATCCCAAAAGGGAATGCAGCCCTCTCTTTGTGAAGTTGTGCCTAGCTAATTAATTAGCAGATAGCCGCAGTCAGCTTTCGCAGAGAAGCTGTAAACACACATGAGACGCTGTCCAAAGGTTACAAGAGCAACAGAAAGTAAAAGCATTTGTGGACTGAGGAACTGGGCCCAGAAATCAAAAAGGACAACCAGCACACACGTTGCATTGTATACACAGATTGTGGTGTGTTTGTACAGGATACACTTTATCAAATCTAACTAACCTGATCGCCTTCTGTGACAAGGTGACCTGCTTAATGGACGAGGGGAAGGCTGTGGATGTGGTCTACCTGGACTTCAGTAAAGCCTTTGACACGGTTTCTCACAGCATTCTGACTGAGAAACTGGCTGCCACTGGCCTGGACAGGTGTACCCTCAGCTGGGTTAAAAACTGGATAGATGGGCCCAAAGGGAAACAAAATCCAGCTGGAGGCTGGTCACGAGTGGCGTCCCCCAGGGCTCAGTCCTGGGTCCAGTCTTGTTCAACATCTTTATCAATGACCTCGATGAAGGGATTGAAGGCTCCCTCAGTAAGTTTGCAGATGACACTAAACTGGGAGGAAGTGTTGATCTGCCTGAGGGTAGGGAGGCTCTTCAGAGGGATCTGAGCAGACTGGACCGATGGGCTGAGACCAATGGGATGAAGTTTAACAAGGCCAAGTGTAGAGTGCTGCACATGGGACATAACAACCCCATGCAGAGCTACAGGCTTGGGGGAGACTGGCTGGAGAGCTGTCAGGAAGAGAAGAACCTGGGGGTGTTCGGTGACTGCAGGCTGAATATGAGCCAGCAGTGTGCCCAGGTGGCCAGGAAAGCCAATGGCATCCTGGCTTGTATCAAAAATAGTGTGGCCAGTAAGTCTAGGGAAGTAATTGTGCCCCTGTACTTGGCACTGGTGAGGCCACACATCGAGTACTGTGTCCAGTTCTGGGCTCCTCACCATAAGAAGGGCATTGAGGTCCTCGAGCAAGTCCAGAGAAGGGCAACCAGTCTGGTGAAGGGGCTGGAGGGCAAATCATATGAGGACCGCCTGATGGAGCTGGGGATGTTTAGCCTGGAGAAGAGAAGGGTGAGGGGAGACCTTATCACCACCTACAACTACCTGAAGGGAGGTTGTAGAGAGGTGGGTGATGGTCTCTTCAGCCAGGTGACAGGAGATAGGACAAAGCTGTGCCAGGGCAGGTTCAGATTAGATATCAGAAAACAATTTTTTACTGAAAGAGTTGTCGGGTCCTGGAACAGGCTGCCCAGGGAGGGGGTTGAGTCACCTTCCCTAAATGTTGTTTTAAAAAAGGGTAGATGAGGTACTTAGGGATATGGTTTAGCATAGGACAGGAAGAGTTGGACTTGATGATCTTAAAGGTCTTTTCCAACCTTGTGATTCTGTGTGAATCAAAGTTCAGAAGAGCAGCTCTCGTAATCGTGCCCACAGAAGCGACTGTTCACCCTGCCACGTGCGCATCCACAGACCCGCTGAGAAGGTCTGATCTAGCAGCTGAATGCCATTTCTGTATTTGTGTTCTTATAAAGCACCTCTGAGATCGTACCCTATGTATGTGCTGGTCTGCTCTACGTCAGTTGGGCAGCTCAAGGAATATCACCTGCGCACCGTCAATGCCAGGATCTATCATCCTTTTATTCCTCCTTGCATTATCTGTCCTAACAGTTAATTACATTTCCTCTGCCTGCTTATTTTAAGTAGCTTCTTCCTTCCCCTTTGATAGCTTCTCTGCAGACTCTCTTCCATGCACATGCTCTCCTTACTGACTTGATAAATACTACTTCAAACTTCCCTCTTCCTAAATTGAAAAAAATCTTAGTCATTAAATGGGATATAAGCAGAATTATTTTCTTACGTTTTACTTCTTTTCTGGAACACCTCCTTTACAGCATCTCTCTGCTTTGTATTAAACCCACGCTTACTGCACTGTATTTCAATGACTTTTCTGTCAGGTAAATTCCAGAATGAATGCTTCTGATACCACAGGCACCCTCCCACACCATCTTTATCTAGCCCAGCATCTTTCTTTTCACAAATTCCCGCAGCAGAGCTTGTATTCTTTGCTGCAAAACTAAATCTGACACCTCCTTCCATTCTGATCAGATGTACGGTTTCAAAGAGGATGTTATTTCACTGGTAGTTTTTTATGAATCTCTTGGAGATGTTCCACACACTACAAAAATTCCATTAGTACTTCAGAATTTGTAAATGCCTGCTTTTTTCTTTCCATATTTTTAAGAAAATGCTCAACTTTGCCCTTATTGTTTGTGGTCTTGGCCAGACTAAAGCAAATGTAGTACCACATGTTTACCCAGGATTTGTTCCTCATTTCTGCCCGCCTCCTGAGAAGAATTATCTGAGATTAAAGACAATTTGGAAAAAAAAAAATTGGATAATTACAGTTCATCAGACACAAAACCCAAATTAACCTTTCCCACCCCAAACCGAAATGAAAAAGACCCTGCAAAGAGATACAGAATTACTTGTTAGAACTGTATCAGCTACAGCACGCAGACTGAAGAGGCAAGATGGGGAAGAAGAAAAGGGGAGGTTGAACTGCTGTGGTATTAATGAACACTGCATGTAGGGAGGGAATGGCAACTGTTAGTGTATAAAAGTAACAAGGCTTATTTTGTCTATATGTAAAGGAGTAGAACACAGAACAAAGACACTACTCATTATTACAGCTTGCTGGAATTATTAATATTTTAAAATCATGTAACTTTTTCAATGGAAAATTACATTTTTACCCAGTTCTGTGCATTTCTGAGGAAACGTTACTGAATTTTCACCAGGAAAAAAAGGAAAAGAATGAGGTACTTTGGTTTGGCTTGATCTAAGAAGAGATGTTCTGGTTTGTAGAACTGAGCCTCAACCATTAGTTTGATATTAACCTCCTTCTCTACAGTTCAACATCTCAGAGATGATGCATCTAGTCACACAGACAAGACCCTGGTGCATCACAGGAGTCATAAACACAATAGCAGAAGTAGTCTCTTCAGGGGACCCAGCCCATGAAGAGTGACGGGATAAATGGGATAAATGACAGAAAAATGTCCTCTTCCGGGAGCATTGTGCTACTGCTAAGAGATGCATTACAGCATCACATAACTGCATTTCCTTTTCAGACGCTTCAAGCAAAATGTTTTTCAGAAATTTTCCCTTTCATCTTAAGTTTGGGACAAAGCCCTATGTTAAAATACGTGAATTTACTGTGAAACGGAAATTCTGACTTTTTTCTCCACTGCAGAGATTACCAGTAAGGACGAATGAAGAGAACAAGCACCAATTACTGTCTGAGTAAGTTTCATCTAACAACCAACTGGCATTGAGGTCAAAGCCTACATGTTTCCACACAGATAGGACCATGACACGGACGTATTATGTCATAATGGATAACATGAAACACTTTTAAAAGAAATACAAAATTTTCTGAGGAACAAACACTCCGGTACGGGGCGGATGGTAAGGGCCTCTTTCACATGGAACACTATTCCTTTTAGAAAGGTTTTAAATTGAGAGAAACACTCCAGCATAATGCACAGAGGCACAGAGACGCTGTGAATGTAAACATGAACTTTAGAAAAAAGATTCATTTCTCATATTCTATACACACAAACCTATTCCCAGAAATTTACACCCTTGATAGCTTTGATCTGTGCTACACCACAGGAATTCACATAAAAATCTCTCTTTTTTTTTTGTTACAGACACTTCGCCACACGCTACTTTCAAGTATCTCAGAAGTGGTTTAAAGTTATTATTTTTACATCCACTGGATACGCTTTTCAGCTCTAGAGAACTTTTGTTAAAATGATTTCAGTAATTTGGGTACCTGTGGAATTACACTAAAGATGCAGAAAGCTAACTTATCTATGGTTTTTCTAGGTTGCGTCATATGGGAGAAATAGGTTTTTGATCAAAGCTTTCTCTTTTCTGGGAAACACAGAGTTCCTTCTTTCTCTTGCTTTACTCTACCATGTTCTCAGCGGGTCTGTGTCACACTGACCTTACACCAAGCTCAGAAGAACCGCAGCCAATGCTCCTTTAAGTATAGAAAAAACTGGTTCGTACAAAGTCGACAGATATTCTTTCCGTGGCTGTTCAGTACAATGGCCGAGCGTCCCTCTCGCAATGGTTTAGATCTTAGCTTAAACAGTGTTTAAAGAGTTGCTTTCTTTTCAGCTTAGAGCGAGTGCCAATCTTCGTACGCATACAGGCACATGTCTAACTCTTTGTTGAGTGTCTTACTGTAAGAGTCTCTTGCTTTTTGTCTATTTGTTTTTGTTCCCTCAAATGGTCATTTTCCAAGTTCAAGGTAGCAAGTTATGGGGTTTCTATGGAAATTTTTCTTCAGCACTCTAGAAAACAACACATTTCGTTGTAGTTAACCACTGTATACACTTGATACAGTACATTGAATTTCAGGTGCTACGCTCAAGGACATCTACTGAGAGTAAAGCACTTATCTTTCCTTCACCTTATTATCCAGTGGAAAGAAAGTCTTGCTATTGCAAATGGTAAGTATCTAAAAGAAGGTAGAATTGGATCACTCGTTGTTTACATGTTTTCAGTGATATAATACACTGACTGGGGTACAAGGTCTTCAGAAGCCCATACATGTCTAAATCCTCGGGTGTGGGTTTGCAGTGCTTAAAACATACTTGACTCAGAATTCGCATGCTTTTGTGAAATTTCATTCTAATTGTAACGTTTTTTCCAGTATAATTTAGTGCTGGTTTTACAATGTAGTTGGTAGAAAAGCTGTACTGACCATTTATTTGAGAATACCTTCCGTCTCCAGATACTTGTGCTGAAAAATCTGCCAAGACTCACATCAAACACTTCACATACATTTATGGGGAAAGCATTCTGAAAGTGTAACACACTTGTTCACTGCCATTGCTTTAGCCTGAATGGTGCAATAGCCAACTGTACAATGGCGTTCGTTCTAGTTACCGCTCACTGGGTAATAAAGGTAGAAGAGCTGCCTAGGTGTTTCTATTTCTCTTAAAAATCTTCCTGTGTGAAATTTGGAGCAGAACATAGAGAATCAAGCTCCAGGAGGATAAAAAAGTGTACAAGATGCTGTACCAATGAGATTTCTGCTTCATGTGTCTTGGGACAAGGACATTCATCACGGGGTGGTGAATCATCTTCCAAAGTCATACACAAAATAGACTGCCCTTAAACTCCCTGGTTCAAGAGTGCCAAGCTTTTCAGCACACTGATCTCAAACTTGCCATGCCAGTCCTATTCAAACTCATATTTTACGTGTTTCAGCTCAAGTCGTGGGAGTTTCCAGTGCCTTTTCCATCAAGAGATGGAAATCAAGGGGACAAAGTAATCCTGATGGTCCACATCAAGTACAGACTTAGCTATACAGCAACATGTCTACTACCAGCACAGCGTATTCTGCCCTTGCACATTCTTTACTGGCAAATGAAAGCCCTTGAGTGGAAATCTCGATCTTTTCACAGAGACACACAGGCTGTCATTACATTTTCCCATTGTATCAAGCACATGTATTGTGTTCCTTCTTGTCAGAATATGGGCTCAGGTTATTGTACTCGGATTTTTCCTACTACCTGCTTTGAGAGCAAACTTTACTCTTAAATACTACCCATTATTTCAAGATTGTAATCACTCTTGTGAAATTTGGGATCTACTGTGATTATGGATTAATTCTAAAAACACCAGCTTCTAATTACAGAAAAATCTTAGTGCATTCAAATCATAGTAGCTAGTGTAATACATCCCTTTTCTCCTAGTCTAGGCAAAGCATAGAGGTAAGGGTGGGGTACTTTTCCTCAACCTTTTCAAGCTAACCTGACTGGGCCAGGCACTCCTGTAGGATCTCTGAAGAGTTCCACCTAACTCTTCCAAGTCTTCTGGAGTCAGGTCTGTAGCTATGACACCCTTCACCTGAGCAGTCCTCTGTTGTCTGCATTGTCCAGTAATTCTATCAGAAAGTTTATGCTTGAATATTCTGCAAATGCTTATTTACCCCAGGACTGAGGTGAGGACTGAATTGTCCCCACTTTCAGTTGTAGTAGGTACAGCTGAGAGTTCCATGCATTTGCCCCAACTGCTGTTCACTTCTTTTAGAGGACTTGCACCTCCAGAATTTGCATCATTTTCCATCCCATTTCTTTCCACCTGTACCCTAAAGAATCTGCTGAACGACATCGACAAGTTTCTTCAATCCACAGAATCCTGGCAGAAAAAATTCCAGTCCAGAAATGACTGATCTTCATAAATTAGCCAGAATAGCAATGTTCTCCCCTCTTCCAATTAAATTAGGTGAAAACAGGAACTAAGAAGGGCGTAGGTCAGAGTAAAGGACAGCCCGAGGCTTCTTGAGGTCTTTGACCTATTCCTCCCAGACTAGTGTTATTATGCTGACACTTTGCAATAAAATCTTGTTATATAAATTATTTCAACAGCACAGCCATCTTAGAATTATAAAAGAGCTTCTCCAGGCTTTATCAACGTCACCTGATTATTCCCTTTTTTGAAGAACAAAGTACTTCTGCATGGAGTATGCATGTAGCGTGCCTTTGTGTTTTTGTGTTCCTGCTGCAACTTGTTTTGACACAATGAAAACTTGTTTTGAAAATACCGAACACCTACAACAATCCCTTTTGGGTGCCAGACAAGAGGATTTGTCCTCCCGTGACTACATAGGCACAGCCAGCTGGTTTGCTTCGTGGTACCCCCAATAATTCATCTCTCCTGTGTAGAAGATACTAACAACAGCTCTCCAAGCTCTCTTGGATTTGCTGTTTGTTTATAACAGCTCAATATCAAACACGCCAACCTTTATTTTTTATATAATTCCAATTGTCAGGAGATACCTAATTCAACGTGATTAGTACGAACTTACAAAAGGAACTTAAATGAATAAATTGTTATATTAATTCCAGTAGTAGGTTTGTATTTAGGTCATAGTCCATATGGGTCCTCATTAGGTACTTCACAGGTGGTTATCCCCACTATCTCTATGCCTTGGATTTAACAAGGATGGAACACGGAAGTGTGGAAACCTACTGAAAGCCCCTCGTTTGGGGCATAGGTTTTTTATATGTGAGACACTTAAACCTCTTTGTTATTTTTGCTATATATAATGCATTAAAAATATTTTCATCAGACAAACTCTGTTGTCTATTTATTCACAGGCACTTCCACAGCGTTCCTCACCAGGCTAAAGATAAATGAGCACTCCCGGCAAAGCAGAGCAACTGAGCCTCCTGCTTCGGGGTAATATCGGGATAACAGGCGACTAATTCTCCGCTAGACATTTTGCAACACCTCTATTAGGAGAAAAATTATCCTTAAAACAAATTATCTTCCTCTGCAGCTGTGAGATGTGAAGTGACAAATAGTTCTCAGCGCTCCTACCTTGTGGTTGCGTCGCTGGCATCAGGCTGCAGCAGGCAGGCCCACGGCATGGCCGGGCGCCAAGCAGCGGAGGCTGGGGAGTTCAGGAAGATCAGGACTATTATGGCGCCCGTTAGGCCTTCGGGAGGCAGCAGCATTTCCAAGCTACCCTTCGAATCCCACCATCACCACAACTTACCCGAGCACAGCAGCAGAACGATAAAGGTACCTTCCAGGATTTCTTTTATTGCTTCAAATATACATAACGATACTTGGCATGTATGCATGTTTCTAAACTAAGCTTCTTGATGGTATGCTCTTGGGATGTGGTTTATAATTTCCTTACTAGGCAGCTTTATCTATAGCAAATATTTTGCTTTTATGTGAAACACAATGTCTACACAGTTCTCCATTTTATACATCTCCAAAGCCGGTGATGCCAAGCAAACATCTGAAGTGTTTATACAACAGCAAGACAATAGTTCTTAAATTACTGCTACTGTAACTGGCTAAACACACAAATGTACAAAGGAGTCG
This sequence comes from Gallinula chloropus, assembly GCF_964237585.1. Taxonomy (NCBI): domain Eukaryota; kingdom Metazoa; phylum Chordata; class Aves; order Gruiformes; family Rallidae; genus Gallinula; species Gallinula chloropus. The sequence goes on along the minus strand of NC_140087.1, from coordinate 55,159,845 downwards.
GTGCACAATGCCATTACGCTGCCAGCAATTTTTCTTCCTGGGTGCCAAATAAATTCATCACATAATCTCTCTTCCTCTGCTAATATTCCTCTCTCTTTAACCTCCTTTTGCTGTGATTTACCTACAAGGAGGTTAGTAAACTTCCTATGCCCGTTTCTACCTGCCAGTCTACACAAAGCACCAACTGTGCAGCCAGGCTGATGGACAGGACAGGAATCAAATACCAAGAGAGCTGGAGGTCCGCAGTGGGCAGCAAAAATACTGTTGCCTTCAGCTCAGTTTGTAATAGTATGTGGCAGAAAATCAGCTCCAGAATTACACACAAAACAAAACGTACTACCAACAGGAAACTGGAGTAGTACTGAAAACACACTTGTTTTAAACCTTAACATTCACTCATGTCCAAAAGCTGTCTCTGTATTTTACCAACAATGACTTTTTCCCCCCAGAAGGTCTAGTTGAAGTTATTACCATTTTCGCTTCAAGTCACACAGAAAGGTACAAGAGATGGCTATATTTAGACATATTTTTTCAATGGTTTGCTGACTGTAGAAATAACAGGTGGCTTTAATCAGTATGAAGCAAACAGAAATAAAAACTTATTTTTTATTTCGTTATACATTTGTGTGTCTTTTCCAAAAACCTAGGATATCAATGGATTTTATAAATGAAGTCAAAAATTCAACATAGCTCTGCTGAAAAAAAACGAAAAATGAAGACAAATTTGCTGCCTAACTTGCCATAAAGCAAAATGAATCTTGACAATCTGTTCAAATCACGAAACAACCATAAATATAACAACCTGACTAAAGGCAAGATATTAAGGATGGGAGTTCTAGGGAACTGCTGCGGAACCAGAACTGTAGAGCATTATGTAGGCTGGCAATTAATGTTTATTTTAAAGCAGCAGCATAAGTAGGGTCATCACTCTGCAGAAGATGATAGCTTTGGTTCCAAGAACATACGTGCTCCCAAACACACGGACCGTTACTGACAGTGACAGCTACAAGTTACAGCTACCGGACGCAATCACTGCCTGTAGACCCAGGCCAGGCTGAAGGCAGGAACTATCCAAGCAGTGTTTTTGAATCATCTGGAAACCAAGATTCTGTGATTTATTCTCTCATGGGTTTCTAAAATGGCTATCTGGGAATTTTCAAAGGCGTACTGCACAGGCGCAGTGGCTCGAGGTGTCACACGAGCTGCTCGCTTTGAAACGGTTTTGTCAATGCATTCTGCCTGCCAGTTCAAGAGATAAACACTTCACTTCCTTCACCTTCTCCACAACGTACATAAATAGACTCGCTTCAGTCAGATGAAGGCTTGTGGTCTTAGATCATAGCAAATGTTGCTTCTGCTTTATGAACTTCCATTTTCCCCCGGGGATTACTCAGCGCTGGGGCAGCGGGTGTCTGCGAAGGGGGCACTGGAATATTTCTGTCACAGCACGGTCACTCCACTTCCTTGGAATATCATGAGAAGGATATTCCAAGGCCATCACGGAAAGATTCAATCTTTGTACAGCCTTTTTAAACACAGTGCTAATTCACAGGAAATTTCCAGTCCTATGAGCTACGGTGTGACAAACCTGTTCTATTTTTCCTATTTGCTGAAGTGCCAGAGCCATATTTTTCCACTCCAGGTAAAGGTTAACTTCTTAAAGAGATACTGCTTATTCAAGACACTTATTATTTCCTCCCATTTAGGCTACATAAATGCTCACCCGAACTCTACTTGTGGAGTACAATTATTTAGCTAATTAATTAGTAGATTTGAAGAAGGAGAAAGTCGGTGCCAGATGAGATGGAATTAGGACCCTCTTCTAAGTATAAAAGAGAAATAAGGAGGGAAGAAAGTATGGATGATATATGAAGTAGGAGAAAGCAGAAAAGCCTGGGCAAAAACATGATCAGGAGTTAGGCTTGTAAGGAAAGACAAGGAGATCACAGAAGTAATAATAGAATTTGAATGATCTTTAAGCAATTACTGAATCCCTTAATTGTACTTCAGAGGAAGAAATGAAGGGTTACACCTCAGATGCATCCATTACGAGTCTGACAACCAGCATATCCCTGAAAACAAAAGTTTGCTTCCAGGTGAAAGTACTGATTTCATCATGCCATCCTCTTTGCTTTGCCAGATTGCTTATCAACAGGGGCCGAAGGCAACATACCAAAACATGAAAGAAACCTCCTTGGATATTCATTAAGACAAACCAGTCAGAAGGAAAGGGATGAGATGCCATACATCTGTGATTATATAAAACATATTAAAGAAGTTATTTCTCTTTGCTATTTAAAATATATGTTTGGTACTATAAGTAAGAGGAAATTCTCAAAAGGTCAGAGACCTCTCCAAATGGGGAAATGACAGGAACACATTCTTAACATTTACATGTAAAAACAGAATAATGCAGCTCAAAAATCAGAGGAACAAATTAGCTATGGCTTTCCAAATAAAATCTTGTCAAACAGTACAAAAAAGTAAAAAAGAATGTTCACAAAAGTAATCAAGTCTCAAAGAATAAATGAAGAGGTTTTGCAGCCAAGTTTACCAGGGAGGTGCTGAAGACATGGAGGTGCTGCCATCCCAAAACCCTGCTTTACACAGGGCGCACCGAAAGATCTGACTCACAGAGAAAAAATGGCCAAAAAGGTAATGAAGAAATCAACAAAACACACGCAAGCAAATCAGCAGGCCAGGATGATATTCACACCCTGAGTTCTACAGAGACTCAAGTGTGAGAAAGTTGAACACTTGAATAGATTGTAACCTCCTGCTTAAAACAGCTTGGTGCCAGAGACGTGATGTCAATGAAAAAAAGGTCTGGGAGAATACAGGGAACTGTGGACCACTATGTCTCCTTGTCTGTACCTTGCAAATCAGCAGAGAGTGTTGTAAGAAACAATACATTTATAAAAAGCCCAGAATTAGTCACCTTGACTAAATATGATATATTGGGTAGGAGTCAAACTTAGGCCTCGCAAACCTTTTTCTTAAGGGACCAAAACCATGAGGACAAGAAAGACTCAAGTGACACACACTGCTTGACTTTCCTACAGGAATTTGGGAAGGTTATACAAAGGCTTTTAAAAAACTGAGTTACTGCAGCAGGAGAAAAGATCTGTGAGTGGATAAATAGCAAGTCAAGAGGAAAAAAAGAAGATAGCAATGAATGATGAGTACTATTAGGCAGAAGTCACCTGAGAACTGCAAAGAAATAGGCGGTTTAACCTGTGCTTTTCAACATATTCCTGCATGATCTGTAAAATGAAGCATCAGAAGATGGAGAAGTTTGCTAACAATTTAGTCAGGGAAGGAAAAATGATACGCTATTATGAGGAACTGCAGATGGTTCTTACAGCACTGGGAGACTGGGAAGTAACATACTGGGAGAAAAGTCAATATTGACAGACATGAAAGGGAAATATGTGAGGAAAAAGACTTAATTTTACACAATAAAAAAACCCACAGGCTCTGAAAAACAGCCAGTAAGGAGATCTTGGTGATAAAACGTCAGCGTAACCTTCAGTCGCACACATCAGATGTTCTTGGAAACGGAACAACAAGTAAACCAGAGAGCACCACTATGTCACCATATGAACGCATGGTGAACGTATCATGAGTAGCATGCAGCTCCCTGCCTCAGGAAAAACACAACAGAAATGGTAAAGGGATAAGAAGTGAGACAATGATGATCAGAAATACGGGAAGATTTTGTAGAAGGAAGAAGTAAGCAGAGGAGGAGAAGAGGGACAGAAGAGACATGAAGAGTTTCATAAAATCATAAAGGTTATGGAAGGGACCAGTGGATTAGTTATTTGCTGCTTCCTTTCATACAAGAGCTAGGGGGTAACAACTGGAGCTAGGGGAGGGTAGGAATGCACAAATCCAGCTCTTCACACCACACATCATCTGTGCAATCCCATCCCACAGAATTTTGTGATGTTACGGTGTGGGTTCAGAAAGCAATCAGACCAACAGGAAAAAAGCTAGGTATACATATTGTACAGAAACGTACCAATTCTGGATACAGAAATCCTTGAAGATGGCAGCACATGCCAGGCAAACATCACTACATGCTCTGCCACGCTCTTCCACAGGCATCGGCTCCTGCCGGTCGATAGAGACGTGGCACTGGGCTAGGTGAACGCCGTTCAGAGAGCAGTTCTGAATGTTACCCAAAAGACAAGAGCACCTGGCTCACCCGCTGTTTTTACTTAGCTATTTATCTTGTAATTGACCAAGTAACAGTACTTATCCAGACTGTTAAACCTCCGCTCCTTCCAAAATCACCCTTTTCTCTCAAGCAGGGGAGGACATTTTTTGGTGTTGGTTTGTAACTGCAACTCCCTGCACTAATACAGAACTGGCAGCTTTGATTAATGTACAATAGGGTTCTCTAATGAAGCCAAATCAGTCAGTTCAGTTCAGTGTTCCAGAGCAACACCTAATACTGGTTATCTAAGATCCACCTACATTAAATTCTAGCCTTTAATTCCGATAAAACATGTCTTTTGGAAAAGTGCTTTTATATTCCTCTTCCACCAAGCCAACTCCTCCAGTCTACTCTGTGCATTTCTGTCAATACAGGATAGAATCCTTTTTTTGCAGGAAGAATATTTACTATATATTGAAATGCACATATGTACAGTTCACACATATACATAATGTCTATATAAAAACACAGAAAAACTAGTTGCCTGACAGATTTTATTTCTGTGCACTTCCTATAGCATCTATAACCCTCATCTTTAAATAGTTGTTTTTCTTTTCCCACAGTCAAAGCTTTAATGAGAAGTGACCAGAAACAAATACCCAGGCCCTTCTGTTTTGGCTGAAATCCACATAATGCATGACAGCACTGAAGATCCCTGGCAGGCACCTGTCAGAAACTAACATACCATAACTTAAGAGTCAGACTTAATTATCCAAGGAGACATTTAAAGAAAAGTACATGAAAAATATGACTCAAGAAGCGCGACTATCATGTGTATGCACTGTATTCTGTAGCTTGTGCAGAGGAGTAACTCTAAACCCCCCCCAATCCCGGGAATATTCAAATTAAAAACTATATCTATTCTATTCTATTTTATAATCAAAATAATTTTGCTATTAAGGTTTGCCAGTAAATCAACTGCAGAACACATTACAAGGACAAATATAATCATTAAGCATTTTAACAAGCATGTTTTTTTCCATTTCCCTTTCCACTTTTCACATACAATTGTGATCAGCTGACACTCCCACAGAAAATAAGAGTTTTGATTTAATGGACTATAAAATCAAATTAACTTCTCTGTAAGCTTCACACGGCTGGGTCGCCACATCTCTTCTTGCTATGGCTGTCACAGCACATTGGCCCTTTTGTGCTCTGAAAAAGAGCCCACTGGCGGCAACAAAACATCAGCCCTACTCAATTTCAGGCAAGGAAATGGCTCTTCTTCAGTTTCTGATGGGAGGCTAGTGAAAACCAAAGGGTTAAACAAGTGCCCCAGCTCAGCATCTCACCCCTTAGTTTGTACCTACGCTCTTCTTCAGAGAGAATCCTCTGAGCCTTGCAAGCACTCAAGCACATGCGCACACGCCTAGGGAAGGATGATATCCCTATATTTTCTTCTTCTCTCCCCTGCTCTCATTTTTCTAAATTTCTTTTTAAGATGAAGGGCAACAGAGCCAAAGACAGTCATGAAAAAAGCTACCAGGAGAGTATATGGAAATGCAAACAAGTTAGTCCTCAGAAATCTGCTCTGTAAAGATGCTTAAACTGCACGGAAATAACATAGTACAAGAAAATACAATTTGCCAGTTTTACAAACAAGCAGGAAAACACACTGAAATACAAACCAAATAATAACAAATGATTTATAACCTTAATTATACCTACATCAAGGAGAAAAGATGATAAAACAGATGTAATGTTTACACATAAACATTGTAGTGAGATTCAAAGTTGCATAGGTGGAAAACAAAAGTTTCAAGGAAATTGAGAAGCCTGTTACTTTAAAAGAACCCAAACTGTAGCAGTAGATATTCTGCCTAAAACGTGAAAGAATTCTTGACTTAATAATAAAAAATGTATGAGTTGAAAAACTGGCTAATGTCAAAATAATAATCATTAGGGCAATCAATATTTACTGAATACCACAGCAATACTTTGACATGTGACAACTGAATTTGTCTGAACACCAACACAACAATTGTGCCCTTTTAAAAATGTTAAATATCCTTTTATCAGACCAAAAGATGCCGTTCCTCTCCATACCAAGGCACACAAAATCTTAAAGCAATCGCTTCAGTCAAATAACAACTAGCACAGTAGAACTGTGCTACACACGTTCTAATTTGATGATAGCCAATGAGAAGGTATCGATGAGGCTGAAAACGCTACAGCCCAGTGCACCAGCCCGACACTTCTCTGATGAGGGCACGCTTGGGCTGAGTACAAACCCCAGCTGCAGCAGCGCTGGTGATACATATGTAGCTCACACAAGATGTGTCTTCATATAATCTTAAGCTGCACTTGACCTTATGGCAGAGCAGCAGCCAATATAGAGAGCACTTGAGCCCTTTTAAGCTTTCACCCTCACAGAACCCCGAGGGATATGTAAAATTAACACCGCATTCAGCAAACCGGTGAATGGCCAGGGACAGCAATGTTATTCAGAAACCAGTTTTATCAGCCACCTTGGGAAAGAGAATACGAACCTCCGGAACAACTTTTTATTGTGATACCAGTTTTCCACCCTCCTGCTATTTTTAATGATGAGTAGGCGGATTTATGTAGGATAAAAGAGTAAACTGAGTCCTGACTTGCTCTCCCCAAAGTATAACCTGAGTCTACAGAGCAGTGCTGGGTTGGACAGAAATTGGGCCAGAGTGCATCTAAGAAGTGAACTTAATCTGTACAAACAAGCAAGCTTTATTTACAGTATTCCTTCATAAAACCCCAGGCTTAGAGTCTGCGTGTTCTTTAAAGACTCCATTTATGTACACTTGAATGCCTATTTAAGCAAAAAAGAAGAGAGCTTTCCCATGGAAACCGCACAGAGATGTTTTACTTCACACGTACACCACAAACAAGGCTGCTAACTTTCCATAATTTACTGTATTTTCTTAGGCTTGCTATTGTATTTTAGGACCAAATCTTTTGTAGAAGCTGCTTACGCAGGAGGCCACAGACATATAAATAAATGACCTAAGAGAGGCAAACCCTGACGCGTGAACTGAGAGGAAGCGGCATCTCAGCAGCCATTTTAGTATTTTTTGTTTCCCTGTTTCTAGCTGGAGGAACAGGTTAAAAATTTCGTGCCTAGCTGAGAAACAAGCAATCTGGAGGCATTTGGAAGCACATTATTTAATCAGGACTTGATTTGTCCCTTAGAATTAAATCAAGCCAGAGGGTAAACCCTGGGCTAAGACAATAGCAACCTTCAACTACCAGATGCTATCTCTCAGGGAAGAACCTAAATCAGCAGGCCTCAAAGGAGCCAGGTGGTTTTAAAAACTGCTTAAGAGGGCACAGAGAAGGAGAAACTCGATTTCGTGGACTTTATCAGACAGGCAGAAACTGGTCCAATTACTTCAGCAAGAACATGAGCAGTTTTTTTTCTTTCTCTGTGAGTGAACAAGATCCTGCTAAACTGATACTCTGATTTGAGAATTTGCCTTCTAGATTTAGCCGGTAAGTGCCTAAGTGTGAATGCGTACGATCTGCTTCTATATGCATACACTTTAGGGGAGTAATTTTGCTTCTACTTATATAATTACTACTGATTGTCTCAAGGCTACAGCAAAGGGTTAAGTCCTAACTTCAAAAGAGATGCCAACCTCTGCTCTGGAGCTGCGAAGATAAGCAAGGATACCAAGACTTTCAAGTTTAGTCCTCTTCGCATGGAAGGAATTGGATGGGCTCACCCGTTCAGAAAAAAAAACAAAACAAAACCAACCTCAGGAGAAGGCTGGGCACAGAATCAAAGTCCCTTTGGCATGAACTTATGACAGCTCTGCCCATGAATAAGCAGGTTGTGCTGAGTTGCTGAAAACAGAGGCAGGGCTTGCCAAAACTGAGCACGAGGAAATCTCTTGAGTGATGGTATTTCAAACTCGGTGGTGCTTCTACATCCATAAACCAATGTGGTATACATGCTTCGGTCAATACATGACTAGACAGCTAATGAACCCAGTCAGTGCAAGAGCAAGTATAAGGCGCCCTTGATGCTACAGCAAGAAAGCTACAGCAAGAAAGACAGTGTAAACTGATCCCTAAAGTGTCTGAGAATAAGGGTGGAGAATTTGGTCAGACACCAGAACATCAAGTGGGTGATCCTGTGGCCCTAGAACAGTACAGCCAGAAAGATAAACAGAACTGTTTTGTCTCAAAGGATGGGAAGCACTTGGGAGACCATTTGGCTAAGAGGGAAAAACACTGCATATAAGCAAAACCTAATAGACAATAATTAGAAACACAAACAGTTGTCTCTGATTTATCCAGGGCTAAAGTTGCTTCAGCTAAATAGAACTGCCTTGCTTCTGAGTCTGCATCATGTATCTATCTTTTCTTTTTTTCATTTGGTACATTTGAAGAAATATATTTAATTGCAACACCTTCCTATATAGCGAAATATATTCCCATATACTCAGCCCATATCGTGGCTATAGTGAAAATAAAGTAGAATGAAAAAGTATTTGGTTGTTTTGAAACACACTAACCTATTCTAAGAAGCCCTAGCAAATATTTTAAACACTGTTTACATAAGGTGCTCAACTGTATAAAAAATCTTTCTTAAAATATGCTAACACGTATCATCACATCATACTTTTCTTGATACAGATTTATTTATGGTACCTACTCAGGAATCTCTAGTTCCTGCAAGCAAAGCGCTTTTAACTGGAGCAGCTTCTCTGTCTCTTTGCAGCTCAACAGCAGTTATTTCAGACACGGCAGGATACTTTCTTCCCCCGCTTCTCATCTTTCTCGCATTCCATATCCAGTGCAAAACTTAAATGCAAAGGCTCAAACGTAAGAGTGAATAACCTCAAAACCACACATGTGATAGTAAGTTACACATTTACTGCTTTTTACAAGAACTGTTACAATACACCTGGATATCAACTGCAGGGCAAAGAAGTCCATTCGCATACACCCACTCTAAAATGAATGCACTTAGCAGACAGGACATAGGTCCTTGCAAGCTTCCAGCTGCAAAAAAAAATGCATTTTGTAGTATGTTCATTAAAAAACCAAAGCCCTCAGTAATGCTTCCAGCTATTGTTTGGGTGTTTTTTTCTTTTAAACAAAATACTTATAATATTCTGCTAGAGAAAAGAAGCGAGTACATAAGAATACAGTATTTGATCAAGAAGTGTCTCTCCTAAACGGTACTGTAGTAAGCCTGAAGACTAGCAAAAAAAGTCAATTACAATGCATCAAAATCCAAAATCAAATGTTCCTTGATGTTCTTCATAAAATTTAAATTATTGTAAGATCTGCAAACACTTCAGTCAATTGTTGTTTGCTTCCATGCTCTCCAAATTACAATCAGTCTCTGACCATGCCATTCATTTGATTTACTCAGCTTGAACTACTCTCACTCAACTCTTATTTACGCATCTTCTCTAATTTAATTTGATCCTGTGATTGTCATTCAAAACGTTCATTCCAATATGCCTTATTCTTTTATGCGGTTTGATGCCTTTATGTGCTAAACAACTGATAACCAACTTGCTTAAATCTGTTGCTGTTCTGCACTGTGCCACGGCAGCTTGTCCTTGCAACAGAACCACTCTGCGGAGGCTGCCTGTGATCTTTAACTAAAAGGGATACTTGGATTGAAGAGGTGTCAACCCAGCCTGGGCTGAGGGCTTGAAACAAAGCTGCAGAGGAAACAGATTCTCTGTTTCTAGCCAACAGAAAAAGTAGTTTTAAAACCCCTCAGAACCAAACCTAACAGGAAAAACCCATGTTCAGACTTTCAGATAACTCACTCAAGTTCTGATAGGACTGCCTCCTATGCTGGATTTGTGGCTTGCTCTACCTCCTCCCATTCTTACACATCTTTTTATTATTCCTTATTCCATACCTTTCAGGTTTTCCTCCCTTGTTCTTCCCATCTCACATGCTTCCCTTCAGGGTTCCCCCTCACACCCACACAAAACCACGGGGTTACCTTGACTGACTGCTATCATGCAGATTACTGCTGCTGGGGGCTATCTTGTCTACTTGGATTGGAAGCTCTTTGGAGCAGAGATTGTCACCATCCTGTGCCCGTAAAGAGTCTTCTTTTGATCAGTCCTCTGGCACTAATGCAATTATCATGATTAACAAAGTACCTGTCTGCACTCATACCTGGGAACGCCAGGGCTACATTAGAACAAAACCAAGTTCAGCAGTTAAAACGCTGGGAATATACAGATAAATCCATGGTATTTCTACTGACAGGTGACTGTGAACAAACGGAACATTTAGTAGGAAACAGCAATCTGACTTACTTTGCTCTCTTGGCCATTTCATTGCCATCCCAGCGGGGGCTGTAAGGGTAGTTCTTCTGGGCCTGGGAGTACAGCTGGCCACTGTTAGTGAAGTGGTAGACAGACTGAAATGTTAGGGTTGGTTGGTCTCGAGGAAAGTAGAGGGGTAGGTCAACTGAAACAAAAAGAAAAAAAGTCATTAAAATACAACAATGCATTTTTTATTTTTCTTTTTAAATTTGGAATATATATAATTCCTTTCTATTGATTTAAAGGCAACAGTAAAGGAGAAATTGATAATTACTTACAAAATATACGTCTGTATTTCTTTTAGTAATGACTCCAACATATTGCTCTATGTGACAGTTGCATTATATTAAAAAACCCATTTAGCTCATGTATTTCTAAGTTAATCATAATGTCTACACCATGATGATATTGATATAGAAAAATTAATACAGTATTTTCCTTTATAGTGAAAATTTCCCTTTCAAAAACCCACAAAATATATTCTATTCATGCTTTCCAATCAAGAAACAAATTTCTCTTATCTGCTTTAGCCAATTCACTTTAGTATGAGTGCCCCTGTGGACATCAAAAGCTTTTTCATATTCATTTTACAGCCAAAATGTAAAGCCGTTAAATGATTTGATGAAGGATGTAGAAAGATTGAGTCACATGTGTTGGAAAAGAGCTCAACTTGCTGTCATCTGTCAGACAAAAAATTCCCCACAAAGCCCAAAACAGACTGCGAAGTCATTAATACCCAAAATATCTCACTAAAAATAAAAATCAGAACCTCTTAGTTCCCTTTGCTTTTCACTGTCTCATGATCAGCCAGGTCTGGCAGAACAATAGAACAGTCTAGAACAGAATGGCCAGAAACTAACTTCTCATGGCTAGATTTGTAGTTTAGATTTTTTTTGTCAACTTCAGGAGGCTTTAGAAATCTGTAGTTGAACTGAGTTATGACAACAGCCTTAAATTATTTACATTAAATTTCTAATGTAACACCAAAATTCAGAGAACGACGAACATTTCTTCTAAAGGTGTAGATGTCATTTATAAAGCATCTACAACTAGTTTTTGTTATCCTCCAAAACACAGTGCTTTCATTCTGCACAATGACAAAACATGGCAGTGGAACAGCAACTCCCTGTGAATCTTACATAATTTTCCCTGTCGGTGTAGCAATGAGAGAAATAAACTAATAAGAACTAATTCATATAAGCTTGGGTTCTCTCTTTGTCACTTTGCAGTCCTTTCTAAGGAAAAGGAAAGACTCCTAAGTTAATGAACAGGTTGGGATGTCGGACGGCGGAACCAAAAGCAGTGCAAACAGAGTATGAAGAAAGTGAAAGGAACATCACAGGGCTGAACTCATCCATCCTCAAGTGGAACAAGATCTCCCCTCCAGTACACTCAGTAATGCACTGCATTTTCTGCTTTGAATCTCTGAGATACCAGTGCAAGACAGATTTTATTTTTCTAATCACCCTGCTAGTCCCTTCATTTTTCAGTTTTTCTAATCTCATCTGAACACTTGGATGCCGACCAGCCAAATCATCACTCCTTTTTTCCCCTAAATTACTGTCCAAGCTCTAGAAGTAAAACTATTTGTAGCCACGAAGTACAGACAACTGAGTGTGATATTCCAGCTGTAGTCCCAAAAATACAAGTAATCACCATGGACGACAGCATTTGCTCAGTTCATGACCCAGTGCCTGAGCTACACGTGACAACTCCTGGAGTCCCAGTGACTCAGCTCACGCAGCAGCTTCCAAGCAGATATTTGAGCGGTAATGACATGGGCAGAGTTCTGCTAATTTGAGGGCTGTAACAAAGGTTAGACTCAAAGATTGCTCCCTCAAATTCCTCTTTGTAACATGATTATTAAATAACACCCCTGAAAAACACCAGCGTATCGAGGCCAGTTGTCAGCAAGCAGGCTGTCTCCTCCCCTCGCAGATGGCACCTGTGTGCCACAGCCTCTGAAGGACTTCACTGTGGAAAAAAAGAGTATAAGCAAGGGGACAGGCTCTCCATTTTAACATTATAAATAGACTTCTTCAGTGCTTAAACTCTGCTCCTCTAGAGCACCTTTTTCCTTCTTAAGTACCAACTCCTTAAAGGAACACTACTCTGTGTACTTGTGTATTTTATTGCTGTGTGAAAGGAAAAACAAACTTTAGCAAAACACTCCAGCAACAGTTCAGTCCTTGTATTTAACTTTTTACTTGAGAACTTCTGACTTTCATTAACTTCCCTTTGAAAACCTTTGTCTAAAAAATGGGGCGGGGGGGGGGAAGTGACAAGAAGCAGCAGTTTTCTTCCTGTTACCTACAATTAAAGGTTTGCATCTAGGATAAAGTATCTAACACTAGAAATGCTCTCTGAATAGATAATCAAGACATTGCTGTCAGTAGAGAGGCACTTCCATTCATTAAGTATCCAATCTTTTAAAAAGAATTTCCCAACATTGGTATCATGAAAATATAACAGAAAACATTTTCTTTTATTAACCAAAACCTAGATGGGAGTTTTCAGGAATTACTCACATTATAAACTGTTAAATCAGATAATTAAATAGGATTTAAGACTGTGCATCTCACATCTGGCCAACATCAGTTCCTGAACTGCAGGCAGAATTTTGAAAAATTTGACCTGCCTTTGATTTCTAACACTGCCCCTCACTTAAATTCACCAAGCTCCCAGTTTTCTAACCATAGTGTTTCCTTAATACAAGGTGTGAGATGAGCTCAGACCAAGTGAAAAAACCTGTCCCTAATTCTGGAACACAACCACGCCTAAAAAAACCAGTAAACAGGAAACAGCCTTGGGTTGTAAAGTGTTGCACAGACCTCAAGGTAGCCAGCTATTATTTCAGCAGTAGGAAGGGAAGGCAAGAACTCACTTCCGTCGCAGTGGATGCCCATCCACTGACACTGTGAGCCTAGAGATTAGCTTGGATTTGGGGCAAAGCGTTTTATCATACATGAAAAATAAGCAAACACCATTAATAATCAACTCTAGTAAGGCACTTTGAAGATAAAAGGTCAAATTCTGCTCAGAGTCGCAATTACGTGTTCATGGGGTGGCAGAGGTTAATACAAGAACATTTTTCTCTTGACCCGGTTGTGCATACAACCTGACCCTCCACCTGTGCATCAACACAAAATCAGACCTGCCTTCATGTGACATGTAAGGTGGTGAAGGTAAACGCTCTCTCTCATAATTACATCCCAGACAACATTTGCGCTTTATCATGAAAAATGCATCACAGCTGAAAACAACACGCCATAAATCAACACCTGAACAAGGCAAACCATAAAAGCCCTCTTTGGTTTGGCATGGTAGTTACCTAAGAACTAGAAAAACACATCCATGCTGAATACAAGTACTATTTCCAAATAACAGCTGACTCACAAAGTACCCTGCATGTCTGCAGAGAATAAGCAGATGACTCATGTCTGTAGATTCCTGAAAGTACCAATAGACCCCTTGCTTAGTCATCTTTTGCTTGGATGCTGGGTTCACGAGCTCTGTAAACTATAATGAGGGATCCAGCTCTTAGTAGGACTCTCTCTCCCTTTTTTCCTCTCTTCTAAATAGTGCAAATTATCTCCCTAAAAATAACTTCATCTATGTGAGTCACTCCAACTAGCAAGCTTATACAAGTCATGCACTTAAGCAGCGATATTTGGTTACGAAGGTAAAAATCTTGCTGTCAGACTCAGATGTAAAATCAAAATTATGTCAGAGGAAGTCCCATTTACCCCTTCTCTCACAGAAATAGAAACATTTCCTTTGGAAAATTTAAACAATTAGCTCATTCAGGAAAGTAAAGCTTTCTAATTCAGTTCCATACTCAAGAGTAATTTAATCCCGATGATTTCTTCCTTTGGCTTTCCTAAGCATCACACTGTTAACATAAGAGGAGCTCAAAGCAGGAGACTGGAGAAAGAAGGCAATAGTGCAGTAAAACAGTGCTTTGTCCTATGTTACAATTTACAGATCATTTTTTAAAAGTCAGGTTTTACAAAACCATAGTGCGGGGAAAATCATGTCTTTATGAAAGCTCTACATGAGCAGAACTTGGAGAGCTGTTTTGGGTAATTAAGCATTGAGTAAATTCTTCAGTGATTGAACCCTAATTTTCCCACACAGTTCATAAGAAAGCAAAAGAAAAAAGGACTTGCTTGTTGCGAATGAGTCATGTTGTAAAGAAACTTAATTGCAGTTTATAAATAGTTGAAGTTGCTCTCTTTTTGAAACATAAGAAACTATTGAGAAGTAACACACAAATTTGCTTCTCTTGACTTGGTTAGCATTTAATGCATATATATATTCAAAACACAGTTATCTTAAAGCCAACATCCTGAATCATTACAAACTAAAAACCCGTGCAATTAATCAGGAAGGCTTAATTGTTCATTTTCTTAAAGAACAACCAGACTGCGATCTGGAACAGGTTACCTAGCTTGTCGAGCTTATGTCAACAACTACAGAGTTGCTTTCGACAGCCTTATTAACTCTGAAATTTTATCTTTACCATCTCATTTTATAGCTTTTTAAACAGGGTATGAAAAGCGGGGATGCCTTGGCAAAAGCATATACTGGTGCTGCTATAGGGCTCCTGAAGGAAGAATGCTCAGAAGAAAAAGGCAGGTTTACCCTGCCTTTAAGTACTGGAGAGAAGGAAAAACAAAGCCATGCTTGAAATGTATGCTACTATACAAACATTTCAAAGTACTCGGATGGCAATATTTAGAACATTTTCCATATACTGTTTCCCTGTTCTAGAGAAAACGTTTATTCATCTTCTGTAAGGCACTGGATAAATCTAGGTAGTTATTTTCACAGGAGTCAACATTTACTCACTGAATGTTAAACACGGTTTCAATGCTTGGATGATATTATACCGGTTATCTTACTAACCTTCTGGATGCTTGAATCTGCTACAGTTTTGCACCTGTCATTTGCTTTGCACTCATAAACATTGGCTGGTCTGGATATTTTACTGCTGAGATTTCTATTTCTACAAGAATTCATGGCCTGAACAACCTTAATTCAATCTCTACTTGCTTTATGGAGCAGCTTTCAAACCCGAGATAACACAGTATTCTTTCCAGTTCAGGTCCCAGACTGGACAGAGCTGTAAAGAAGAGACATTGGTTCTGGTTTGCCCCATATGACAGAATCAATTCCTCTGCATCTATTTACTGCACAACACTGAAGCCTTGCTCTGATTAAATATGAATTCATTTCTGCATCAGCTTTTCAATGTGATGATTCTAATCATCCTAAGAGATTATGATAGCTACATAAAACATTAAAAAAACCCAAAAAAACTTTCACAAAACCTTCATGAGTTGAGAGAGTATTTAGGAATTCCAGACTGGGAATGGAGGAATAAGGAAAAGGACAGACAGCTTATCTAGAGGTGCTGAGTGGCAGCCTGTGGGACCCTATTCTTCTGAGGCATATACCCAAACACAACTCCTTCTGATACTGGCTGCCGTAGCAGGTACTTCAGAGTCAATGATAACTGGACATGTGAAAAGGATTGTTTAAATTACTTAACTGGAAAAACAAGAAAAGTACAGGAAAGATGTGTCAAAACCAAATCTCCAGAGAACACTGAAAAATCTCAGCCTGATACTATCCGTTCTCTTCCCGAAATCCCCTGACTCACTCCTTATTTATCATCCAACTTTGGCCAGAGACTGCCTCAGCTTTCAAATACTTCTGATGAAGTAGGTCATGGAAACAGGAAGCACATATTCCAGGTTCCAGAACGGTCTCCTAGTAGTATATATTCATCATCTTTTTGCTGCTTCTTTTTTTGGTTCACTGAATTTCACATTTTCTCTGCCTTTACTTGCAACTGTGCTCACACTGCTGGGAAAAACAACTTGTGGACTTGAGTGCACTGCCTCAGACCGAAAGGTTCCTTGAACTCAGAGCTCTCCAGTTTTCACAGTGTGTTAATGCAGATGTGAATTTACAATGCAACTCAGTGGTAACACAGATACCATATTAGATAATGCTCCTTACACATCTATCAAGCTCTGTTTGAAAAAGAAATTTTCTTGTAGGTTTTCTGTTCCAGACAGCCTGTATGATGGGTGAAAAATCTTCACCTAAGTTCAAGGGAAAGAAAGGTACCTTCACTTTTTACACAGACATCTCAGCACTGATGGCCTTTCAGAAATCATGTTGATCACTGCAGCTATGGAGAAACCGAAAGAGATTCAGCCACAAGCATTTTGGGGACTATAGTGGCTAAAACTGATCTCTACAGGCAGGATTTCATGCTCTTTTGCATAGTGAATCATTCCTCAACTCTTCTGTGCTGAAGGTCTTTAGCCTACATTCTAGTGGCAAAAAAAAGAAAGGGTGATTTTGGCTCAAAACACAGAGAGTTACAAAATGCCACAACTATCCTGCTTTGGTGCATGGTGATGTAGTCTTACAAGAATGAGAGAGCAAGGATGACAACATATCAATGGCATTAGTGTGGGACTTCAGCTTAACAGAACACAGTCATAGGAATCTGAATTTGTTAAATATTAATAGGGCTTATATCCCTTCTGGAGAAAAGCAGGTTATTTGGAGGAATATGCTGTTTTGAAATCAACATTTTAAAATTTTAAATGTGAAGTGTCATTTATGGAATTTTAGTTGATACACTTAACAGCACTTTGGGTGTGTTGGTAATCACAGCTGTTTTGAAATAATTAACCCTGCCCTTGCTAAGGGAAATAACCACCCCACTGGCAAAGTGAACACTTGTATAGTAAATGAGGAAGATGACTTATATACAAAATACTTCCAAAGAAATATTATGAAAATACAAGTGAAACACTATGAAACAAGAAACAAGGTTTTTTGGTTTTTTTTCTTAACTGTATCAGTTATGTGTCAACTGAATGTACGATATTAATCCATGGAAGATAAACACTGAAATGTGATTGGTGCAATGGAAAAAAGAGATGATGACAATTTACATGAATATATGAAATTCACACATAGAATCATAGAATGGTCTAGGTTGGAAGGGACCCCAAGGATCACAGAGCTCCAACCCCCTGCCACAGGCAGGGACACCAACCTCAGGCCTGGATCTACACAAGGTTGCCCACGGCCCCATCCAACCTGGCCTTGAACACCTCCAGGGACGGGGCATCCACCACCTCTCTGGGCAGCCTGTTCCAGCACCTCACCACTCTCTCTGTAAAAAACTTCCCCCTAATATCTAATCTAAACCTTCCTTCCTTTAGTTTTAATACATTCCCCCTTGTCCTGCCATTGTCTACCCTTTTTAAAAAGTTGATTCCCCTCCTGTTTGTATGTTCCCTTCAGGTACTGGAAGGCTGTAATGAGGTCCCTGCGCAGCCTTCTCTTCTCCAGGCTTGTTTTGTACTGGGATATGGATCTGGCAGCAGAACTCGCTCAGGACCCAGTCCTGAATTGCATTTGTGTAACAGCTGATCCTCAACAATACAAGATCTTCTTGACCTTTGTTACCAAGTAGGATATCCAAGAACGGGAAGGGAGCCTGCTGAGATGTTTAGAAGGTAAGGTTATTAGAAGGTTATTAGGAAGAATACAGCTGGGATAAGAAAGGAGGAAAATGCTGAGGGACTTTTTCTATAGCACAGGTTTCACACATTGCCTCCAGAATATGAGGTGACTGGTAACAGCTACTGAAAATGCTGGCAAATGCCCAGTTTGCAGGAACTTTGGTGATATTTATTGTGAACTTAAGGAATGCCTAAAGGGGACTCTGATTTTCCTTATTTTTTCCTTCTTGTGTTTTTAACTGGACAGGAATGACTTTCAGTTATTGTTACTCCTGCCTAGATTTGAAATAAGTATTCGTGGTTCTTTTTTTCAAAATTTTTGCACCAATATTATGTCCCTTTCCCTAATGTGTCTTATGACAACATTGCATCTATGGGAATGGCCAGCTTCCATGTCTCAGATAAAAAAGGGGTTACCTTGAATTCCAGCACTCTTAGAGAGCCCTTAAATGTTTCTGAAGACCTAAAACAATTAACTGTGATGGATTAAACTTCTGGCACGTTATGGAAAGTAGATTTTTTTCACTTGTTGATAAAACTAGAATAAATTCATCACTGAATTCTCTTTGTTTCGGTTTGTTGGATTTTTTAAAAATAAATATCAAGTATGTAACCCATTTTTTTTAGAGGACTGCGTGACACCGCTGTATATCTATCTTGTTCTTGTTCTGCTGATAATGGGAACTACAGTATATTCCAATGGCAACTAGATTTATGATTACTATTGTTTTGATTTTCTTTTTACGTAGGCAGACGATATGGTTGTAAAAATATCCCATGTCTGTATCATATCCTTTCTAAGTATGCTGTCCTTCATACAAAAACAGAATTTAAAAAAGAAAGAGTACAAAAATAGTTTAAATACCTTAAGTTACAGTCTTGTGCTGCAGACAGAGTATCTAATTCTTTGTTTAGTCTTACAGAGGAACCAAGTAACAGATGAAATCAAGATAATCTTCAAGCAGTTTCCAGCTATGCGGTCAAAACCCATGAAAAAGTGATGTAACTTAACCCGAAAACTGCTTTAGAATGTCTTCTTTCCTTGGAGTGTCATCACCCATCTCAACTATGTCATACTCTTTCAGACTTCTAAAGCAAAGCCAGAATATCTCCTAAAACCAGGAATCTCTCCTAACCCTATATTGAGCCCAAAGAAATGGCACAATGTCCTTGGGGGTCTTCGCCTTCTCTAATTTCTGTAACCATGTTTACTTTAATTGAGAGAAAGGGTTTTTTTGATTTTTACCTCACCAGTTTCAGCTAGTGACATCTATTTTGCTTTATTTTTACTTCAAATTCTTAAAAGATCTCCATTCCCTCCCCCTTCCGCTTTTATTTCCTTTTATTGTTTCTGCTGTAACAGTTTCTATAGTAACTTCGCTAAGCACTGATGAGATTGATGCTACTAAAAGCTGCCTCTTCTCCATCTGAATCGCTCAAAGCTCATACTTTAAATACAGTTGCAGTTTTTATGGGTGTAAAAAGGAACCCGTGCCCTTTTCTTGGCAGAGGCTGGTGGCCACTGGATGTTACCGGTGGAGAAAAGGCAACCTTTTTCCTCTGATTTCCCAGTACACAGGCGCACTGCTAAATGCTGGGAAGTTCTCCACTACTTTCCAGCAAGACAGGAAGACTTCTAAAGCATGTTTTCACCTGAGGAACAGATGTGCAAAACCACTGGCTTCTCTCACTGATACTGTATTAAGCTCACGAGGGTTGCAAATAAGTTCTTTTACCTATTTTAAATGCTGCCTGGGACTTGAAAGGAAACTGATTTCTTTCATTCTCGTCTGTGACCAGCATGACATTATGCTGCAGGTCAAGAGGACCCTTTGGTGACACAAAAGGACCCTTTGCTGGTACACGTGCTATCCTGTTTTTTCCATGCAGGCTTACAGCTTTCAAATCACCACACAGTGTAATTCTACCTGACCTGACCGGTCAACTAAGCCACTCCAGGTATTCTTAAAGCTAAACTGAAATCTCCTGCACCGCACTACAGGCTCACTGCTCCTTCCCACTCCCAAACACTACAATTTATCACTTCTGACCTTGGGGCCACCTTTTCCACTTCTAAAGGCTTATCCCTTTCATGACCCCAAGAGCAAGGTTGTGGAATAGACTCTTTTAAGCCATGCTTTCTAGGCCACTAGTCATTTTTGGTGCTCTCTTCTGAATACTCCGTTTGACGATGAAGCCAGACAAACAGCAGAATCACAACCCTACGCTTCAGGGAGCAGGCTTTGGACTGTTCAGACATCTTACTCCTCTCACAGATGAATCCTATCAGATAATGATCCTGGAGAGAAGAGGGGGCCATGATCACCTCCTAAAAGTTCGAGAATGGTCCATCTGATTGCACAGAAAGTCAGGAGCAGGAGGGTTACATGGATGTACAGGGACCTCCTGACAAAACTCAAAAAATAAAAAGGAAGCACAGGAGATATGGATGCTCCCGGAGCACGCTGAGACCAGGTTAGGAATGTCAAAGCTCACCTGAAGCTAAACATGGTGAGGGGAGTTATGGACAAGCTGGGCTGCTACAGGAACACATCAAAAAGGGGAACAGAGAAACGTGGGACTGCTGCTGGATGGGGAAGGGGAACTGGTGACAAAGGAGACTAAATTTAAGTACTCTTTCCCTCGTTTAGACATTTAAATATCTTTGTGATCAGTTTTGTCTCTCAAGCAAGGTGTACTTATTATTCAAAAGTAAATTATCTATCTCATAAAAGGCATGCAGCAGTTGCATGCTACCGCTGTGTTACAGATAGAGTCTTTGGAAAAGTTCACTGTGATGACAAAGTCATTGTTCTTGGGGAGAAAAAGAGGAAGGAGAGAGGGAAGAAGGATTCAGAGGAATCTTTCTTTCCTTGATGCAGCTTTTACTTCTAGAAAACTAATCTAATAATCATGTGGTGTTCCATGTCATATTCCTTTTATTCTGAAAGCATTGCCTGATACTGAACTTGGACTGATACCGTCATCAAACCCATGCTCATCATCTCCTTTCCAGACTGAAAGCAAAATATTTGCTGTATACTTGCTACTATGAGCAATTTTCAACTCTCTGTATCTCACACCTTTACTGTAGTTCTCACTGTACAGAAAAAGTATCTGTGAATGCCATGTGAGACAACGTCAAAATGTATAGACACAAGAGAGGCACAGAGAAAGAAGAAAAAATACCACAATCTGTACTGAAGTCCTATGTCTGACAATGACTTTTTTTCCCCCCAAAATTGAGTGGATAAAATAGTATTATATCACTTTCCTACCTCAGGCATCTTTTCTGAGAATTTATTAGTTATCTGCCATATACTTGAGCACACTGCAGTAGTGCTTTAGATGTATCTATTAGATAAGAAAAAGCAATAGTTCGGTTTCTGAAAAGTGCAATTTTATAATAAGTTATTACAAAACCTTTCAGTCCATTTGTTTAAGTGCTCGTAGTTCCTGGAAGAACATCAATCAATGTCTACTGCAATATACTACAGTTTTAGAGGTATGGCAAATGTATGCATTTCTCAGAAATTAAAAAGGTAACATCCACAGCAAAGTGACACTTAGAAATACTTTGCCGGTCCACCCACGTCAGGCCATCATAAAATACTTGTAAAGCCTAATTCTTACCTCAACAGTTGTTTCCCTTTTGTTGCTGTTCATATCAAGTTGTATGAATCACCTTGTGTCCATTCTCTCTTTTTAAGCAGAATTGAAAATATGAACCTGAAGCTCGTTTATAGTGAGTGACATGATACAAAATGAACACAGAGAAACAGAAAAGGAGGAAAATAAAACCTCTGTTTTCAAGTTCACTTGCATCCATTACGAATGCCAAAGCACAGAAAATTTCATTCAGCTCACGTACAAGTAAATACCCAGGATGGAATCAAACAAACACAACGTTTAACGTGCTCCTAACGACAAAAATTAAATTATCAGCTTTCAATACAAATTTCAAACTAAATCTAGTTGGCAGCATCCCTTAGAAATAAAGGGGAAAAAATGCAATGGAGAAAAATTGTCAACAAATGGCTAATTAATTTTCCAAATGCTGCAATTTAGTCCTGGGATGAGCCCCTACCTATGCCTAGTGAAGTGCAGAGCTGTGTGCCTGTGAGTCAGGCTACTTTCCATCGTGTTGCCTGATCCACAGCACTGCAGCACTGTCTGCACCCTTCTTTGACTTCAGTTAAGTGACAGGCACCTCACTACACCAGAAATGTCAAAGAATGCTTTGTTTTGTGGTCATAAAAACAATGTACAAAGTTTTGAAGAGCCCCTCTCTGCCTAGGGTGCATTTTGCTGCAGGCAGAATGACATGTGCTCGGGGTCTTTCGAGACCAGAATCAAAGAAATACACAGCACTGAGCAAAAGTATCGAGAGGGTCAGAGGAACAGACTGCCTCGTGAGACAAACACTTAACTGCTTACTGAACAGTCAAAAAATTACTCCCAAGCCTAAGATCCAAATGGCTTTTGACTTCTGCCAGCCAGTTTTACATCACCAGGGCTTTTTTCATCTCAGTTTCTCATTTAAGAACAAAATGACATCCCTATACCATCTTTGCAGGCTTTAAACTTCTCATACAAGATTCCTGAAACATTTGTTATGCTTGACATTTCTGCTGAAGTATCTTGCTTTCCTGACACTACCAGACATCACTCCATTCTCCTATACCTTGTTATTCACGATGTCATGTTCTTTTTCTCCTTTCTCTCTTAGCTTTCACAGAGTCATAAATTCCCATTTTCATATATGGAACAATGAGAACAATAAAATAAAAGCACTGTGTAAAGAAGCCAGAACACCTCATTAGGCAGAAGCTCACAGAAGCGATCTCATGTAAATATTCCACCCCACACTCGGGCCATTTTCAGGAAACAACTTGGGCAGACAACAGTTCCTTTTCCTGCACCTTTTATTGAGGAGGCATGTCTCTCACAGTCGGACTAACTTCCCTGAAGAAGCAGAGCCAACGCAATCTTAAATTTCCTCCAAGGATTTTTTTTTTTTCCTGGAATTTTAAGTGTTAATTGAGGTGACTGCCTGGCATTGATACTGATGAGGAAAAGCAACTCTTGAAAGATAAATTCTTTTTGGCTTCCAAAAGGTATTTGCGCAAATCTTACATGACAGAAAACTGAAAAAAAAAAGGGTATCCTAAAACTACCAAGCCCACTCAAATGGTTATTCATACTCCAGTAGCACACAGGAGTCATTGAGTATATTCCAGCTGCATTAAATGCTGTATCAAAACAACAAACACTAGCTACTTCTCACATGTTCATTTAACAAGACCCATAGGTCCCAGGTAACAGAGAGGGCTCTGCGACCAAAACTACGGGCAGATAAAGGTTTACTGAAATATATACAGGAATGTTTACACAAACAAAACATGTTCTGACTTGCAAATTGCTCATATAAACAAATAGTTCTTAAACATTTTTATCATCTCAGTGACTGTAGAGTTTTCAAATAGGAAACTGAAGAAGCAATTTTAAAAGATCCAATAAATGCAACCTTAGATGAAAGAAAATACTTATGCCTTCTCACATAAGCTCTCCTAAACCCAAACAGCAAACACTGAGTGATCAGACACACGTTCATCTTGGAAAAATCTTCCATTAAATACCTTACTAAACCTTCTTGCTAGCCATTTACTACCACAAAGTCTAACTTGTTTATTTAAACAGCTGCAGGAGGAATAGATGAAGGGACTGACGAATACTCATTAGCTCTGCTCTGTTGACTTTCCAGAGGTGGGGCAATCACTTTAAAGGGCAGGTAACAAATTAAATTACACCAGGTGCTTGAAAAATTAACATTTACCTAAATTGTAAGGATTACTGTTGCTCTACCGAATGATTAAAACAGTATCTGAAGCCTAATGAGTTATTTCTCCTTGGAAAGGGAATTGATAGAATAAATTACTGCTTAAATGCAATTTTGTTATTTACAGTGGCTGGGCATACATTCCTCTTTCCCTGAACACTACTGGAATAAACTGCACTTTCATCGCACAGTAGCGTGACCTTGTCTTCACAGCTACTATTGCTCTTTTGTGAAATGTCCCATTTCCCACCCCCTCCACTCCCAAGCCTCACCTGACAAACATGGCTACCAAAAGTTCTTTGTCTCTTTGGTATCCGAGCTGCTTTCAGAGGCTGTGGACAGATGTACTAATCTAGATGCAATTGTTTTAGGTCAGGCCATCAACCTGAACTACGTAAATTGACTGGCTTGGCACAGATTGATCCTGTCAACAAACATGCAGACAGCACCCCCCAAACAGGAATGTATCAGAAGCTGGCGTTGATGTTTTTCACAAAAAAAACCCTGAATCCAGAAGCACATGTCCACACAAAGCTTGATACTCATAGGTAGAACCTCCTATAACCCAATTAATGCTCTAGGCCCTGAGGTAAAAACCACCTTCTTGCTGAGAGGCGGCCTATTTCTAATCTAGTCTCTGACAGAGGTGACCACCTAACTGCACAGGTAGGTAAGAGTGTGGACAAAGAGCTAATGCAGTCGTCACTCCCATAGTGTGACATAGACACCTTGTTAATTAAACTAGCTTTTACATGACCAGCACTTTGGATCTCCTGGGTCACTGCTATTACCCAACACAGGAGCTGAAATCCCTTACAGTTACCCAAGGTCAGTTGCAGCAAGCGTTCCCATCATCTTCACCCAGGTCTGAGAACCATCCAAACTTAAGATATAAATGCTGGCAACTTCCAACATTCCCCATCCTCTGAAATACCATTCAACGAAACAAAGCCTTTAGAGTTTGTCCTTTTCAAGATGTCTTAGACAAATAACCACCAATACAAGCAACGTTTTGTTTGGTTTTGCAACTGTCCAACACCTGCCAATCTCCTTTGTGCTGATAATCTAAAAATCTTGTAAGATAAAAATTAATCTTTGAAAAACAGGTTGCTTTGGTGTCCTATTCTTGTGTCCATACCAATAACATGATTTAATTCTTAATTGTGTACAGATAATGTAACTTCTGTGTATATTTATATACAGTATAAATACACAGAACGTATGCAGGAACAAGAATATGAAGAAGTACCTACCTCCAAAAACTAGTCATAGCTGACTTATAAACAAGAGGAGAAAGAAATCAGCAGTATATTGAAGTTTACTTACAAAGCTTCGTACTGAGGCTTACCCATAAACAGTTTCAATATCAAAAGCCCTAAGCCTGATTAACGATTTCCTCTTCCATCTGGATGCATGAACTTCTCTAAATGTTTATTTTTTCATATATTTGAAAGCATTTGATGATTTTTTAGACCTAAACCACTAAAGCAATAGTTCATTTGACTGCTCTTTGATCTAATACAATAACTTCAGCAGCTACATTAATCTAACGATTAAGTCTGCAATTAGATTGCTCTTCTGTGTTTTAAGGTAGAGTGGGTAGACTTTGCTTTTCACCTGTAACTACTGCACAAATAATTTGTTTTTAGTGTGAATTTCTTCTGAGGTTACAGGTCTTTGGCAATCCAGAAGTACCTTCCCTTTTCTTTCCTCTTATCTTTAATTCAGTTTACTCAATAAAACCATTCAGAGTAATTTCACTTTACTTCTAACGTGGCTTGCTTCCTAATTTCCAAAGAAGTTTGAAACTCTGAATGCAACTATTTGCAAAAAAATCCCCAATTTTTTTTTTAAAATCTTTGAACACATCTTTTAAAGGAAATGCTACTCACCTGAGGGTTTATATACACCATGATCTCAATGAAACCTAAAATTTTAACCAAAGTTAAGATGCCAGTAAGATTTACTATGGTTCCTCTCGTTTGATATGCCATGTTGTTTGCTGTATACTGACCTATTTATTCTCCTCTAAAAACTTTCTCTACATACTATATAGTAAATGTATAAAGTAGAACAGTTTTCAACATACAGCTATCTCTCCCAGACATTTTATTAGATGCTTGCTAAATCTTCAACCATAATATACATAGTTATGTCAGCGGTTAAGAGATGAAAGCCTACATTACTTCACTCAGGAAATGAAGTGCAGGTTTCAGTCCTTTCATTGCAATATCCTTCAGTGCATGGAACATAAATGTTTTTGCAGTGGATTGTTCAACAAGTGAGTGATGCAATGGCTTATACAGCTAAGCCACTGTACGATGGCCACGGGGTTAATACATATCTGTGATAAACTATTCAGTTATAATTGTAGCTTTCATGCCAGCTAAATTGAGCACTGTGAGCATTACCCAGTTAAAACCTACTCTGTTATTTAACAGAAATTTGAATTTTGGTTCCCCAGAAATCTAAATGCTTCAACAGCTATTAAATTACATTGTCTCACAGCAAAACATCGAACCTGTATAAAATTTTAACGCTGATAAAATTAAGCCAAATGTACTGGGGAGTAAGAAAGGTAGGAAGCCTTCGAGAAGGTTGTGGATAAAAAGCATCATCTTCTAGAATACAACTGCTCAGTGATCACTTCTCAGTTATAGTTGAAGAGTAAATAAAGTAGTAATAAGGACAATTTTTCAAAAATACCAGTTTTATTTATTTTCCCACAATGTAAATCATACCAATATGAAAGATTTTTTTTAATTTCAAGTTTGAGTTTTCAAGCTGTCTTATTGTCATTACCATCTGTAAATCTTAGGTGATAAGAAGAAAGGGATCAGTGAGACTGTTTTTTATGATCTTCAATACAACACAGGATGAAAGACTTTTCTCAACAATGGCAGTTCCTACTTCTTCCACTCTGGAACAAATTTCTATGATGTCATAAGACATCAGTGGTTTTACACATGAAAATCTCGCCCACAATCAAAAATTACGTAATCTGAAATATTCCAGTGCTAGAGTGTTAACACACATTAATGCTGCAGCTATGCAGATTGCACTGTAACTATTTTAAATGAAGATGAAAAGCATAACAATAAAAAAGTAAGGTGATTGAATTTCCCTAAACCAAAATACCTTCAATACCTGTGAATGTCACCTTACCACAGGGAAAAATAATAATGGCTGCTCAGCACACATAAAGCAGTAACAGAGCCATGCACACTAATTCCTACACGAAGTAAATACTATATATTTAATTATTTAAGAATGTCTTTTAGAAAGTAATACAATCTCAATTAAAAAATTTCAAATGTCAGAAAATCTAGCTATGTACTCTAGCAAACTGTTAGACAGCTTCAGTCTAGGAATGACTTTTGACTCCTAAAACTGTATAACATTATTTTTTCATTTAATGTGTTTTCACTAAAGGGTCTTTACTATCACTGACAATGCATTAATTCCTGACAATTACAGAAGATTATCGGTGTTCCCAGCTATAGTGTTAGTCCTCATTACTGAAACTTCTGAAAGGACGAGTTACAACTGTGAGTTTAATATTGAGTCAAATTACCAGAAAAACCTTCCCAGGATGTTTTTGATGTTCTGTAAAGCGCACAGTACGCTTTCAATGTGGATCCTCTCCCCTTCTCCAAATACAATCAGGATTTTGTGTTTTCAAAGTGTCACAGTCACATCAAAACCACATTAAGGACTGGATAAAAATAGCTAAAAACTTTAAAATTGTTTCCTGTAATTGTATTTTCCCCTTTTGAACTTGTATCTTCAAGAGGATAGACATTCATGCCTGAGGCAGCGAGTTACTCACTGTGAACAAGGAAGCAAAAATCTTTCCACATCAGCAACAGTGTAAGCTTTGTGAAGCCTTCTGCATCATATTCCACCACACCACTATCAACAAAAAATACAATAAAAATGAATAAAATTTTTACCTGCCATTCATTTTAATAGCAAACAATGAATATGGAAATTCTGTAGTACAAGGATTGAGGTTTTTCTACTTGTTCTGAAACTTGTAGCATTTGCTTTATTTGTTAACAGGTACAATTTTCTAGCTAAATGAAAATTAATTAAACTTTTAATCTTGACAATTTTATTTATGGTGTGGTACTGGAGTTTCTTACCTAAGAAAGGCCATTTGCAGTTTATAGTAATACAAACTATACACACACGTAAATTCCCTGTATGCTACTCAGATCAAGGAGTCTGTATTTGATACAAGTCTCAAGCTGTATCAGGACTCATGAACCACTCTGCAAGTGAAATCAAATCATAGGCACACCTGAGCCATTTCTGTGCTGAAGTCTTTCAGAAGAAAAAAAAATATCTTGTTTTCATAAGGATCAAGATTGCATCGACTCTTATCTACTGATATGTCCAATTCAAGTCTTCGTTATCTATCTATAGTTATATAAATTTTGTGTGCATGCTAGAAGCCAGCCATCTTCCTACCCTCACTTGAGAGATCTGAGATTTGAAGGGCTGCCGAATATCCATGTTACTTGGCATCACCACTCAGAAGCAGAACCCCCCACTCCCCACAATGAGGTGCAGTACGGTTGGCCAGGCAACTGTCATCACATCAGCTCCTGGACTCTTGCTCAAGTCAGGATTTAGGTGGGACACCAAAGTGCCTTCCCTTCACAGTGCCCAAGGCATCCCCAATTAGTTGATTTGTGAAGCTAATTTGTCATCATGGCAGGCCACAGACAGTCAAACTGCAGGAGTTCAACACAACTGGACAGCCCTTTCACCTGAGAGACAAGGTACTGACTGCTTGGCAGTGGGAGAGGCTGGTGTCCCAGTCCTGCCTTTATGCCGAGCAGTGGTCTCTGACTCCTGCAAGGTTTGGAGCCATAACCACTTCCCTGTCCTTCCACCTCAGTCGCTGCCTATTACTGTAAGTCCCCTCTGGTCCTTTATTTGGAAATGAGCACATTTCTTTTGCACAAGGAGAAAATCCCTAATGTCCTTTTCCCATCACCAGCTGCTTCCTAGAAAATCAGACCGGCAACTGGCACAGAAGTCAAGTAACACTGAACTTCATGTCAGTACTGCTTCAGAGAGATGACTTACACACATCAAATCAGTGAAAACCAGACAGACTTCATCTTACCCAGTAGGCAGCAGTCACACAACTAAAGACCATGGGCAGAACACAACACTTTTCCCCCATACTACAGAAAATAATGCACTGAAAGGAAACTTACGTTCCAAAGTGGCTCAGGAAAGCTGCGATATACTCTCTTCTCTTATGGTATCCCTGAATAACATACTGTACCTTAAAAAAGAAAGAAACGAATCCAGAGCTATAAAAAGATAAAAAATGCCAATGCTCCAAATTTGTCATGTTTTCCTTGTTAAGGAAGATTTATGTTTGACATGGTAGTAGTTCTGAATCCCACATTTAGCTTGCATGATTTCCCTAAAGTATCCTAAAATGCTTTAAAACAAACAGTGGATCTTGCACACAGAAAATCTTGTAAAGAAATCTCTTCACTCACTTCTGAGTGAAACTTACTCTTTCACAATATACTGAAGCACTGTTTAACTGCACAAGATAAAGAGGGAAGGAAAGAAATGCATGACCTTGCCTTGCTGAAGTTTGAGCAGGAAGCTGTGGTAGGCAAATCATAATTACCTGAACTAACAGTTTGTTAAGTATCAAAATAACATTTTGTTTATAAAATACAAGGGGAAAAGAAAATCACAACTGATCTTGGGTGTTTTCTGAAGACTGCACCTCCAGCAAAATCTTTTTAACACTGAGCTCTACTGAGCAGTGGTTTCACGCTGACTCAGGGAGCCACCTATTCAACGGGGAGCATCACCTTTCTGAGGCATTTTGGGTTTTGAGTGTCTTCCATCCTGGCACAGACAAAATCCAACAATGCTAAACTTGAAAGACTTAAGGCAATATTCTCCTCACACCATGTATGTTTTCTTATGGATCTGAATGGGATTACTTAGCAGAACAGTGAGAATGGGTTCTGACCCATAACAGAAACAATGCACGTGCTGTCAGGCTGCAAGGGCATCTGATCTACAAGTGGTTACTTCAGGTACTCATGGTGTGATTCCATATGTGATTCCCTGTGTAAATCCCCTTGCCTTCCAGAATGAAACTAACACTTTAAAAGCCTTTTTTCTCCCCACCAAACATAAAAAACCAGGAAGAATATTTTTCTTGGATACATCAATATTAGAATTCCCTGGCTGGCAAACACTTTCCTAAATTTCTTGAAAAAAGCCTTGATACAATCATTGCTGAGAGCTATCTTGTACCCCTTAAATTCTATTTATAAATTGAGATTTATTTCATTTTATAAAAAAACCTATGATTATTTTGAAGGCTTTTTGTGAGATCTGAAATGTTATTTTTGGAAAAAGAAAACATATGATAAGTTTGCATATGGGAGTTTGTTTAAGAAAGGATAAAAACAGTCCTGTATACTTGCAGATTTTAAAAACAGAAAGTAGTTTAAACAGAAAGCCACAACAAAAGCAACTCTAAAGATAGATTTCAATACAATTATGGAAGAACATTTTGAAGAACTTTTTCTAAAAGATAAAATTATTTTCCTCATTTGGACAAATGAAGGTAAAAATAACATACAAATCCAAGAAAGGGTCTCTAATAGGCAGATTCCTAGATGTTGGCCTGTAAGCTTTCTTTTGAAAATTACTTAAGTAATGGAGAAGCTTTCAAAATACTAAACTCACTCTTTTTTGTTTAAGCAGTAAGCTAACTGGGACACAACCTTTTCAAGCAACCTTATCAAGTAGCTATTACTGTGTAAACATCCAAACAGATTGCTGATTCAGTTCGTTTGAAAGAAACAGGAAGAAAATCCCTGAAAGCACTCAAAACCTGCAATGATGACTGTGGTGTGAGAACTTCCAACTGGAAAAATACTACACAAGCTATACATTTGTATTTAGTTGCAAAACAGCATGTGACAAATGCAGTATTGTACAACACAGTAACATTTTATCCCAAATCAGAACATGTCACACTATGAAAAACCCACTCCAGCACCTGATCCCAAACACACAGAAGCATTTCCTATGCCTGTGGAAACACCTGAGTGTGTTGCTACAATACAGCACAGCAGACAAGGAAAAGGAGAATTGAGTTCTCTTTACTAACGTACCTTGTTTGTTAGCAGCTGGCATACTTGAGGTACGTAGTCAATGAGACAACCTCCACCAGGAAAGGCTGGGATGTGAAGGGCTGATGATCCTCCAAGCGCACTAGAAACAGAAGTTAATTTAACACTACATTACACGTACAGTCCCTGGGATTTGAAAGTGGTTTCTACAGTGTCCTCTTTCCCTACGCTTAAAGTCAGAGGGCCATGACTGAGAAAGTGTATTTTATGCTGTGGTGATATAAAATGTACCAAGTGATTTAATCTACAAAAACAGGTTATACCACAGTTCAGTGTAATTAACCTTAATCAGGAGTATCATTAATGCAAAGCATTCCATCAGAAAACAGCTTTTTCAGTGTACACAGTTCTGTTTCTTAGCAGTCATCAATAAGATGCGGAGCACTGTAGTTAAGATCTCTTGTTATAGCTGAAGGAGACGGACTTGAATTATTCAAAATGCCACCTTCAGTCAAAACAGCTACGAATAATCAAAATAATTTAGACTGAGGAGTAATAGATCAGATGCACATGTCAGCCAGGCTCTTTACTCCAGTTCTTGGCCCCCCCAATACAACACAGATGTTAACCTACTAGATCAAGGGGGCAGTGGACCAGAAAGATTGTTAGCTACACAATGTAAAGGGGGATGCTGAAAGAAATGGGTTTGCTCAGTCTTTAAAGAAGGTTGGGGGTGAGGGGAATATTGAAGAGGGCAGTTGAAGGCATATTGTTATTGATGGTATATTGATGCCTTCAACTATCTACTGAAAAAAGATACAGAATATGCAGCCAGTCTATTCTGAAGTGCAGTGACAGGAGGAAAGGCAATGCAGACGTTGCAAGAAAGGAAGTTTGGTTAGCTATCAGGAGAAACATTTGCACAATGAGAATAATCAAACTGGAAGGCCCAGAGGGGCTGGGGAACCTCTGTCCTTTAAGGTGCTCAAAGCTCAGCTGAGCAACTGCTATGAGCAACCCGACCCAAGCTGGTCCTGTTCTGAGGAGCTTGGCCAGGTAACCTCCAGAGGTTCTCTCCAGCCTCCACTGGTTTATGATTACATTCCCTGATTCTACGATTGTGTTCATCCCCAGAAGGAAATAATATGAAGAAAGATACTAACTCTGTCCATGTACTGACTGGAAATCTGAATGGTGGGAATCCACCGAAATAAGATAACTTTGTAATTAGACACCTTAATCATTTGTCTTTATCACAGGACGTAAGACTGAGGCACGCTTGCTATTGCTGAGGGTAATGGCTTCTTTGGTGTGGAAAAATCCAGCACTTTCTATTTAAACCAAGTTGTATAATAACCAGCTACAGCCCATGCTACTTTCTTTTACCAGTACTGACCCAAATCTTGCTTTGAGTCTTTTACCGATCAAAAGGGATATGAAGTCATATTACACAATGTGGCTTACATCATTCACTAGGCTTCTAGAATCTTACTGGGTACAATTAAAAAGCTTCAAAAGTGAAGTTGCTTTGTGGCCTCCTGTTTATATGCTGTTTCCATGAAAGGTTAAACTGACTGGAAATAAAGTTCTCTGCAAAATAAGGCTCTTATTCTACAATGGGACGTGCCCTCATATTTTTCTCAGTACCTGCTATCACTTTGGTACGTACAAGGGTCTACAGTTGTACATCCCTCTGAAGGAACAGAGCCTACATAAATCAAAAAAACACAAACTCATAATGAGGTATATGGAAATCTGCTACTCAGGCAAAACAGTCTGGGTTCAGCAGACTGTTCACCACATGGAACAGTTCTGCAGGTCTGGAGTTTGCATATGCAATGACAAAAAAAAAAGGCTTGAGTACACCACAGCTACATGAAAAAAAAACAACAAACAAACTTTTCCAGCAGAAGTAAGACTTGAACAGGATATTTAAAAAAAAAAACCCAAAACCACAACAAACCAGAATTCAGATTCCTTGCTGCTACCCCCTTTCTAAAATAACTCACATGGGAATATAATTTTGCTACTTGTGGCTGTTAAAAACAGCAAAGCATGACTATTAGATTATTGCTAAATTGGAACATTTCTGAAACAGCAGTTTGCTCTTAGGAAATTGAAAGTATACTATGTTTATCAGCCTTTGCATTGTAGAATGAAAGAGCTGCTCCTCCTGGTATGGGTTGTGAACCTCCCTTTAAGACCCTGGCTTTCAGTTCACTAAACTCCTTCAATGCTTATGTAAATGTATCCATAAAAGCCCCCAGTCTCATACAAATTGTACTGTCCGTTTTGCATTCTGCCTTGTCTCATTTGCAACCAAGTTCAAGTTCCCCCTCAGCAAGGAGATACCACTGGAGATGCTCAGATGGCTACAACAGGAATTACAGGCTCCTCTCTTGGTTACAATAGCAGACATGAAATTAGGAGTAATCTCCAACAGATTTCACAGGCAATAAAGCTTCCAGTCCTATATCATTGGCTTTCAATACATCTTCCAGACTGAATTATTATGATCTGTGAATAAGGGCTTCCCATTTTACCTGTATTCATCTTTTGAAAGTAGTCAACCCATAAAAACTTGTTGACATATGTAGGAATTCAACCCTTTTCAAATGAAAAGAGACTGCTACAAGGTGTGGTTTCTGAGAAAGAGGTCCCTTCACAGAAAGAAGGCTGGAATTTCTAGTGTAATTATCCTCTGAAAACAGAGCAAAGCTGTACAATATGTAATTTATGTTCTGTAGAAATAATTACGGGTAGGGAAAATTAAGAGTGGACATCTTTGTTCCCTCTATTGGGTCAGAGAATTTGCTTATTAAATACTTAATGAAATACTGCATTTGCACAGGACCTTGCCTCTGACCATCTCAAAACTTTCTGTAAACATTCAGCAATTAAAGTTCATCTGCCTTATGAAACTGATACTTACCTTTTATTTTTAAACATGTAAGGAAGCCATTGTGCAGAACCTGATTTGACTGTGCTGTACTGTGTCTCTGTCACACCAAAGGGACACGTTGCAGTATCTTACAACCATGAGACAGGGCAAGAAAAACTATAATAATTCCTTTAACCCTATAATAAACCTGCAGCTGAAGAAAGAAGTGACTTACTCAACATCAAGTAAGAAGGACATGTAAAAGGTGCAAGGAAATATGTAAAATTGAGAAAATAAGGCTAATGGAATTTCAGCATGTATTTAGTGCTACTTTTGGAGGTGACTCAGAGCCCAATCAAAAGAAAAAGTGTAAGACAAACAATGCCATAAGAAGTCTTTTACAGTCAAGGACATTCTATCTGCCAAGAAATTTCACCAGCACAAGCTAAAGATTCCTGCACGTCAAACCTGCTTTGCAGATAGCTGAGCCTCTCGGAGCAGATTGTGCATACCTCTGTGATTAAGCTTTCCTTCTTGCCATCACTGTTATACACCCCTCACAAATAAAACACGTTTCTATACTTAGTAATAAACACAACTATAACATCACACTATCAGGTTTGCTGACATTCATTTTATCAAGACAACAACTACAACAAAAAAAATCAAACCAAAAATCCAAACCAAACAAAAAACCACCAAGAGATTAGGAAGTTACTTTGTTTTTAAACACAAACTAATACTGCTCCCCTAGAGCTCCCAGAGCAAGTCTACTTTCAGCACAACCAATCGAGTCATGGTTGATTTTTTTACACAGCTTTTTTTCCAGTAACTTGCTACTTTTTAAAGGCTAAGATTCTAGCAGGTTCAGATAATGGCTTTCCATACTTTATCATAATTCGTGAGGCAACAGTCTTTGCAGAAGTGATTTCATTAGGACTGATACCAGATGAAGATAAATACATGGTAGATCTACCTATCTATGAGATAAGGTCGGAACACAGAGACTAAGATCTGCGGGCCTCAGCATTTGATCCACACGCTTGTTACTCCAAACCTACAAACCAACCTCGTGTGCCTCATTTTAAGACAGACCAGACGCCTCCATGCAGGAAGTTCCTGCTTTCCCGGGTTTCCAGGGTGTCAGACACAACGCGGTTCTGATCCACGGTCTGTGAGTTAGGCTGGATTTTGAGAGGAACTCACTACTGAATTCAACAAGAGCAGCACTCGGCCTGCGTTAGTAGCAGGGACACAGAGAGTGTGTTGACTGGTGCATTCCAAGTGACTTGCTCTGTCTGTCTCTCAATGAATCTATTTATTCAGGCCTGCATACAAAATGCAAAATTCTTTCCAATTTCTTGATAGCTTATAATTAAAATGTCTTCCACAGAAATGATTCTTAAAAAAAAAAAAAAAAAAAAGCATAGCACTTATTCACAGGCTTACAGAAGTGACTGGTTTTGTTCTTGAGTATTTATGTGTAAAGTTATTTCCCCTTAAAAAAACATCACTGCACTGGAGAAGAAGTATGCTTTGGAGTCCCAGCTCAGCAGAGTGGGTGGATAGGTAAGGCAGACTTAAAGGCAGGAAAGAAGTTGCTTCTACTCCCATCCCAATCCTGTGGCCTTCTCTGCAAGTCTTCCGAAGCTCTCTTGGGCCTGCCCAGTTCCTCTAAACTCCATTCATTCCCCCCATCTCTTCCCTGCAATCCATTTTGCTTCCCGCTTTCTCTGAGTGGAAACCAGGAAACTTTTGGGCTGAGTCTGAAAAATGAGGATTACTTCAGACTACCCCCTGCATCTTGCAGGGTCCTGCAAGAATAAAATTACCACCTGTATAAAGTTACGTGCTGACACAGGTATTACAGTTAAGCACCCATACAAACATAATATTGCCTATGTATTCTCTTCTCTCTATATATACACACATGTATATTTTGCCTTTGCCTGTTACCATTCTCTAGGCAGAACCATACATATCCCTGTACACACAGCATTAAAGAGCTACACACCATAAGGAGATGGCACATAATATCAAGTGCACTCAACATGTTCCTAATCCAATGTATTCTTTTTGCAAAACCCATATAAAATAGGGAAAGGATAATTTCAATGATTGTGAACGATACAGTCAAAGATTTGTCCAGCTTTGAAAATGTAAATAAACAAACAACTTGCTTCTGTGTGGACAGACCTTTTATACTGGTCTAAAATACCTAAGTTTTTCTCTCAGCGTGGCCAATGTTATAACACGTTCAGATCTACATACTAGTGATGGAAAGTAGAATTTAGACTTTATATACTTGCTTTTACCAGGATACACCCTTCTTCACTCTGTCAGTTTTATTTTGAAACTGAAGCACACTGCTGACCTACACAAGGATTTAAGTGTTTATTACTCATGATGGCTGTAAGCAAGAGTAGCCCAAAGCACGTGGAAAGAAATTCCCTTCTTTTTACCCTTTTTTTCCTGTTTTGAGGCTCATGTTATGGGCTTTGATCTCCTTTCCTGTTCTCTTTCTCCTTTGTTGCTGAAGTAAATAGTTCACTTTTTTTTTTCTTTTGCAGTTTCATCACTTTAGTACATTACACCATTTGGCACAGGAGACACGGGGAACCACATCAAATAAAAGCACATGACCACAAAAGCTGCCTTACCAACCATGATCCCAGATTTGCTGTCAGTTTACCATTTTTCAGACTTGCTCGACCATAACTTATCCTCCCTATCACACGAACAACCTGGTGCTTGGCAGAAGCCTTGGGATAGTGCTTCAATGAGCAATATGGAGCTTAACCATAAAATAACAGAACATTGCTCGTTACTAAAAAATCGGTCAGTTCAGGTTTGTGACAGTGTTATCACCCCTTTCTAGTAATAACTCCACATAGAGCAAAAATAATTAATATATGGCCTGTCCACTCCAATCTACTATGAAGTGTGGTGGGTTGACCCCGGCTGGAGGCCAGGTGCCCACCAAAGCTCCTCTATCACTGCCCTCCTCAGCTGCACAGGGAACAGAAGATAGAACAGGCTCGTGGGTCAAGACAAGGACAGGGAGGAATTACACACCAAGAACCAACACGGGCAAAACAGACTCAACTAGGAAAAAAAAAAATCATCTCATTACCCAAGCAAAACAGAGTAATGGGAAATCAAATCTTTAAAAACCTCTTGCAACCCCTTCTTTCTTCCTGGGCTCAATTTCACTCCTTTCCTCCTCCCCCCAAGTGGCACAGGGGGATGGGGAATGGAGATTGGGGTCAGTTTATCACTAACATTCTCTCTGCTGCTCCTTCCTCCTTATGGGGAGGACTTCTCACACTCTTACGAGTCAGTCCTCCAGGAACTTGCCCAACATGAGTCCTTCCCACAGGCAGCAGATCTTCAAAAACTGTTCCAGCATAGGTCCCTTCCATGGGGTGCAAACCTTCAGAATCAGACTAGTCCAGCATGGATCCCCGACGAGGTCACAAGTCCTGCCAGCAAACCTGTTCCAGTGCGGGCTCCTCATTCCACAGGGCTGCAGTCCTGCTAGGAGCCTGCTCCATCATGGGCTTCCCCATGGGCTGCAGGGGAATCTCTGCTCCGGTGCCTGGAGCATCTCTTTCCCGTCCTTCTCCACTGATCTGAGTGTCTGCAAAGTTTCTCATATCTTCTCACTGCTCTCTCCTTCTGCAAAAGCTACCGGTTGGGTTTTTCAGAGGCGCTACCATCATTGCTTACGGGCACAGCCTAGGCCAGCAGTGAGTCTGTCTTGGAGTTGGCTGGCATTGCCTCTGTTGGACACAGGGAAGCTTCTAACAGTTTCTCATAGAAGGCACCCCAGTAGCCCCCATGCTATCAAGTCCTTGCCACCCAAAGCCAAAATAGTCCAAGTGTGTAAAAAAAAAAATATTCTGATTCTATTTTTAAAGAAAGAATTTTTACTTATAATTATTTCTACTTCAATATTAATAGACCAGAAATGTATGTTTTCAGCTACCAGATACAATCTGAGTATCAGCATTGTTAAGTGTGTACAGAAAACAAACAGAAAACAAACCAAAAACACATCACAAACAGAGCTAGTGGGAAAATTATGCCAAATCTATTTATTTGGAAACAAATCCTGGTCAAAGTCAGGCCGAAAGTCTTGCCAATTAGAGCTGAAAGGGCAATACCATCTTTTTTCCCCATGAATTACTAGAGGTCCAGGGAAAATACCTCTGAGGTCCTCCTGACTAGTGACTGGGAAAAAAAAAAAAAGAAAAAAAATCAGTGTAAAAAGCAAATACTGAAACCAAGACATATTTTAGTTTCACAGATTGCAGAAAAATGCAAGTCAGACTTGCTGAGCTTTATTTGCAGCTCTTTTGCTGACTTCATCTGTTCCAGCAAGTTATTGCAACCAGTCTGCTGCTTTGCTTGCCCACCTATAACATCCAGATGCTTATACTGTAGTACACTTAAGTTTAATAACATTCATAGAATAGTATAAAAGCTGTGGGATGAAGTAATGTGTAAGCGCTAATGAATACTGCTTTGTTTGGGTTATTCCAACGTCTGTACTCTGCTGCAGGTAAAATTGTAAAGAAAGAAGGAAAAAAGTGCACTTTTCTATAACGCATTTCCCATGTCAGAGGAAGTGGCTATAACAAGGGAAGACTTACAGTGACTGTACAGCTTCCGGGTTCTAGCTGACTTTGACCTAAATACCTTACACACAAACCATAGCTTGAGTGATCCAACACTGAAAGATTTACAGGGATAGGAGCTCTGTTCCCAGGATGCTCTTCCTCTTCAAAGGGAGAAAAACCCCCAAGAACAGAAAGCTAACCCTATAATTAAATTTGAATATGTTTCTTTTCTTCCCTTCCCTGGCCAGACTTGGAGCTGGAAAGAACATACACTGTTGCAGTATAAAGTTTTTCTTACTGCTACCTGATAGTACAGAAGTCTGACAAAGTTAGGACTTCCTTTGTGTGAGATCAGTCAGGACTGAAGGGATTTCTCCTTCGCTCGGTAAGTCTTTCTATGCAGAAAGGTTCTGCACAAGGTTTCCACAGACATGCTGAATGAGTGAAGAGCTGGGTTGCCAGCAAGGGAAAAGGGAGTTCTTCACCACCCTCAGGCCTTGGGGTAACATTTATTACCCAGCTGATCAGACACTTCATGTTACTACACACCAGTGACACACACTGTACAGTCACTCTCAAGACATCACGCTGGTTTTTTCTCCCTTTAAGGGGACCCACGTTTATAAATAAATCTGAAGGTTACAATGGACACCCTGGGCAGGCAGCCAGCCCACCAGAATCACTTGCCCTCCAGGAATGTCTTCATTCCTCAAGGCATAAGCTTCAGGATAGGTTCAGGAGAGTGCAAGGCTTCAATGGGTGCAGTGGTTTAAAATACAGCTTAACTTAACCAGGGTCCACAACACCACTCTGCAACACTGCATAGTGCACAAATAGTGATTCTGACAATATAAAATCAAAGTGACAAGTAGGAAAGCAATGTATTTTAAACTGTTTGAAAGCATTAAAAAAACCCTCATCCTTCATAGATAGAATTACCCTTCAAAATACAGCATGAACAGGTTCAAAAGAGAGCTACAAACACTGTGATTCTCTTATAAGGCTCAAAAATTGTGATAAAGGTTGGTTTTATGTTGCAACTTATTAAAGTCCCCCCTTTATTTTTTCTATTAACTGCCCCCCCATCCCCAATTAGCAAGGTATATTTCAAATTTAACACGTTCATTCACTCAAGGCAGTTTGGTTTTAGAAAGGTTCCAATTATAATAACGAGAACCCCCCTAACAAATGATGTAAGAAGTGAACTTAAAGGCGCTTTTTACGATCTCATAAAAGTAGATTCTCCCCTCAAATATATTAGTTACTAATATTAGCTGTCCATCAGCACAGTATAATTTAAGCAATATAGTTGTAAGACCACCTGAACAAGTTGCTTGATGCCTCACACTTTAAACAGGAGAGAATGGTTCCTGTCCCAAAGAACTTGCAGAGTCCAGAATTTCACACTCCACAACACACACAGCGAGGAACTGAAAAGCCGTGATTGAGTAACAGGAGAGGAAGAGCACAAACTGCAGCAAGAAGTAGTAAGATTTAAACATTTACCATGGAGAAAAACACATTTCCAAAGCATTTAACTTATTTCTTAAAGGAATCTTGGCAGCAAATTAAGAGAAATCTGAATGAGAAGTGACAAGAAGTCGAAGCAGAGCTTCACAGAGAATTGAATGCAACAAGGAAATAACAGCCAGAAAAAAACAACCCTGAATGAGCAGAAAAAGTTGTAGGAAAGAAACCCAGACAAATGGAGCAGCAGCAAACATCACTGAACAAAAAACGTACAGATAAGATAAGCAACATGGCCAGATAAGAAAAGAAAGAGAACACTGTGCAGTCCTATTTTGTTTTCACTTCCAAAGAAGTTTAAAAAGCAGTACATGAAGATTAGAGAAATTATTCAAGATGCCAAACCTCCTGCCTTTGTCTTCTGTATGGATTTCAGGGAGAAAGACAAGTGTGAAAGAGGCTGGAGACTAGAGACAACTAAGGCAGACCAAGATTTTAGGTGAAGAAAGACTGAACTGTAACCTAATTATGTTTTTTCATTCTGCACTGATATGAGATGCCAACATAAAATAGGGAAGTTATTTAAAAAGATGCCCTATTCCCATTCCTCCTTCACATGGACTATGAAGACGGAAAAGTTGAGTCTTATCTGAAAATTTACTTTTCCATTTCCTGCTACAGTTATAACCACCTTTAAGGGTGAATATACTGAGGGTCTTCTAAGCAGCAGGAAAAAACACTGGGCATTGAGTCTTGTGCTTCAAGGGAAAAATGTGTTCACTTAAAGTGCTGTCTCAGAGGAACTAAAAATGGCTTACATGTGGCACGAAAATTAGGAGCTGGGAGTTGGAAACTTTTGCACACGCAAGAAAAAGACGACTAAAGCACTGGTAGGCAGTGAGCAGTATTCTCCTCTGAAAATAAATTAATGAAAGGATTTGGGATGTATTTGTGGGGAGGATGACTGGAAATTCCTCTGTACTGAAGCCTGGGTGGTACATAACACAGTGCTTGCTGTTGCTTAAGATACTGATCTGCTCTTTTATAATCTACTCTGCTTTAGCGATGGAGATCTCCCCAGCAACGCCACTGAACAGAACATTTATCACAAATCTATGTGCATTTTCTCTTACTATCCATCCAGAGAATGGATGATATTAATGTATAACTGTTCTAAGGTGCTATCAGTTATATTTACAAACATCTGACCTACACGTGTATAGTTTCTTATCAATCTTTGGGAATGCATTCAATAACATTCAGCCTACTACATGATGACTGTTCACATGGCAGGTAGTTTTCTAGTACTTGTACTATGCCCAGCTAACCACCAGTCTCTTTATCATGAAGCAGAAAAATGAGTCTCAAAGAACTGTATGACTCCATTGCCTGCCTTACTTACTGTTCTCACCTTTTCCTGAAGAACAATAGCCATTTCCTATAACTCGCAGCCTTTTACGTTTTATGATTGCACTCGCTTATATTGTTCCTTATTTTATTTACGTTCTCCAATCTTCTAGTCAAATTACAGTAATTATCTCTCATTGTTAATCTTTTCCTGATATTGCTTAATGCCTAACACTTCCAATGAAACAGTCATTTTGTAAGCATGCTATTTTTTGCCTCTGTGCTAAAATAGTGCTGTGTTGTAGACTTCTCCCACATAACGAAATTTCTTCTGCTCTCCTCAGGCCAGACAGTAATCCTCATTTGTGGATCTCTTCTATCTGTCGAAACATTTTGTGTAAGAAACATCCTGTCCCCTGCATCATGAGCATCACATTTGATTAGCTTACATGAAGAACAAGAAATGCAAAGTACTGCAAATCTTGCAGAAAAATTCCAGAAATGAAATGAGAGCAACATGCTGGAAAAACTTCTGGATATGAAGTTGAGCATTTGGGTCATTGATAAGAATGCCTGGGGGAGGCAGAAAGCTAGAGGACAAAAATGTTTTTCTTCCATACATCTGGCTTCTGACACTGAAACATGATTAAGGGGCATTCTTGCTCAGTTCTTGAAATTGGCTTTATCTTATGTTCACAAACGATGTGGAATGCTACAAGTCTGGTCTGGTGCTCCTGCTA
This sequence comes from Gallinula chloropus, assembly GCF_964237585.1. Classification (NCBI taxonomy): domain Eukaryota; kingdom Metazoa; phylum Chordata; class Aves; order Gruiformes; family Rallidae; genus Gallinula; species Gallinula chloropus. Next base: position 55,117,760 of record NC_140087.1, on the reverse strand, counting down.
AATGATCCAAGAGGCCTAGTGAGCTCAGGTTTTATGTAAGCCAAACGTGTTCACATGTGGATGCAAGGCAAGAGAACATAAGTTTTTCATGTAAACACAGCCACTGTGGTTTGACAATCTAATAAGAACCATATTAAAGCTTTTCTTGTTTAAGAAGACAATATGAATCTGCTGGGATGGTTTTCACAGACTCTTTTAGAATCTTTACCATAGACATTTGGGTAAGTGTGGTTTGTTCCTACGAAGATAAGTAATTCATCCCAATATAGGCTCCTCAAAATAGAGGGAAGGCACAGCGATGCACCACTTTGCACAAAGGCAGCCTTTGGTAGGTGGGAAGACCGGGAATAATTCTCAGAAAAGAACGTTGGTGCTTTGAAACCCTGGTTTACATCAGAGGTAACAAAGGTTCCCTCTGTAACAAGGCAGACACAGGTCTACTTTTAAAACAAAAAAGGAAAGGCAGAAAAATAAAACCACAGGTCTTCATTGTGTTCAAAATCAAAGCAGGAACCTCATGCAAGCATAAGAAACTGGAAATTTCATAATTTTCAAGTTGGAGCAGTGCTTAATTGGTCAAAATGTGAATACAGGCATTCCCAAGGTTTTGTTTTTACTGATGTCTGGATTTTGTTTGTGGAGCAGTTTCATTACGGCACATGGCTGCAGGACAAAGGCTGGAGTGAAAATCCTTCACAAAGATTCCCCCTTCTGCCACAGCAGGTTAGAAATGCATAGAGGGCATGTGCACACATCAGTTAGGCCCAAGGCAAATGTACATAGTTGCATCCCATATGCCTCCTTTAATGCAGGCCCTCTTGCAAAAACTCCAACTTTCTGCTAGTATACCTTATCACCTTTGCAGGTTTTGATGAATATTGCTGAATATTAATTCAGCAAGGGCCTGAGTGCATTTGCAAGTCGAGTGGCCTAAATGGTACCTGCAAGTAGATGTATTTACAAATAAATACTGGATGCTTTGATAAACTTGCCTTTTTAGTTGGAGGAATGACATTTTCAGAAAACTTGTCAGCTTTTAAATAATTTGCAAAATGTCTTTTAATAAGACTGAAGATATTAGGATTCTACATCTACAAGAGCTTCTTAAATTAAGTCTTCCCTTTTTGGAAATTATATTAAAGTTCTTGAGTCCTATAGATATGTAAAAAAAAAAGAAGAAAAGAGAAGAAAATGTTACATTGCCTCAAGCACTAATCAGAGAGGTTTTTAATAAAAAAAAGGAATGGATTAAAATACAAAATAGTATGAACCTCGCTTTCTTGCTCCTTCACTCTTAAAATATTGGAAGCATTTTCTCTCTTTGTTTTCTTTTGCAACTAGTTCTTCCCTCTTTCCCTTCAAAAAAAATCAAAAGCATCAATTAATTTTTGTTTCTGGTACTAAATGCATTAGGTATGCCAGTGTAGAAACAATATTGGTACAAACAGATTCTACAAGGAAAACTAAAACCATAAGAGAATTAATTGAATGAGGCATATTCTGTGAACTAAAATTAATATTCACAAGAGATGAGAACTACTTTGAAGAAACCTTTCTGTCAATGGTGGCTCATTTCCAAGTCAAAGATCTACCACTGGGCAACAGAGATTTATTTCCATGATAAATTGTGTAACAAAGCCAATGCTGTGTTTGCCCCAACTGAACACCTGTTAATATTATTATTAGTTATATTGAGACTTCTAGACTATAGGAAATGTAGAAACTATGATCTTTCATTTTAATGTCAAGTCACTACACTGCACTAGAAGAAATAAATTCTGAGTTTTAACCCAATTGTGCCAATAGTTTCTGAGGTAAATTAAGAGGAAGCAGCTATGGCCATTCCTTATCAGTCTTTGTAGACTAGAGAAACAGATATAGGACTTATACTTACAGAGGTCATGACAGGACTTTTTCCTTACAAATGGTAGCACCCCATACTTCCACTTTAACTCGGAAGGCTACCCCTCTTCATGATATACCTCATAATTAATGTTTGCTATTTCCTTGGGATAATGAAGTGCAGATCTGACATTCTATCTAAGAGACATAGCTTAGAGTAACAGAAAAACCATGGAGTGTCAGAAGATTTTTTAAAAATAAAAGCAGTGAAGCAGTACTACATGTCTTGTTAAAATACCTAACCATGTAACGTGTTTTAACAACACATAAGACAATTTGTGCATAGTGCAAAAACTGCTTCAAATCCATTCATATACAACCCGTGACACTATTTATGTGAGGGAATGAACACTCTTATGGGCAAATAAAAGCAAAGTAGAACTCACCACCACTTCAGAAGCTGAGTATGACCAGAATTTCTCAAGGAGGTCCTCAGCATCTTTTAACAAGTAGTTTACTATTGAATCATTTCAGTTTATACAAATTTCTTCCTTCCATCTGTTAATAACGTCACAGCGTCAACAAAATCCCTTGGATACTAGCTGCTAAGGCAAGTTACCCATTTTCTCACTTTACATAACTTAAAGAAGACTCTGCATACTGTCTACAACATCTATCTATAATTGCAGAAGCGCATGATTTTAGACCTAGACGAGCTTTTTTTATTGTGAAGATTCGTGACTCACAGAAGTTATTTTTGAATTGACTAAAGAATGTAAAAAATGAAACCTTCAGTATTATTTTAATCTATAAATAGTATTTTAGAATTCTAGTTTACCTGCTAACCCTGAGGCAGGAATAGCTGATTTGGGCTTCTACATGCTTAGGTTATTATTTTGTTGTGAAGCTTGAAGTTCTCAGAAAAGATACGCTCTTTGCTTTTCCTTCTGTTTCCTGTCTTCAACATACAGGCCATCATTGGATGTTTTTAAGTGAATTATAATGAATGTTTTAGCATATGAAGATTTTAGGTCTGCTTCAAAGCTGGAGTAAAAATGAAAATAACAAACTGACCCTACACAAACAAAAAAAAAAAAACCAAACCAAAACCAAACCAGAAACCTTCCTGTATATAGCCTCTGTTCACTGTGCTTCCTGCTTCCAAATGCCTGCAGGTTTTGCCTTTAGTAACTACTACTATAGTCAGTTTTCTTTGGCTACAACTTCAATTTTCCTTAGAAATTGCAAGGGTTACGCTGACACCAGAGAAATCTCATCTCCCACTTTCAGATTTTCTATCTTTCTCTAAGAACTCAAGGTGATGATGCAGTTCCAAAATACTATACAGGCCCAGTACCACATCAGATTAAGGATCGGCCATAGGGTTTAAAAAAAGCAGCTGTTTTGTAATGCAAATGAGGAAACGATATATTAGATCCTTTTTTTACTTAGGTAAATTCTTACCCACCTTGGTTTAAAATAGAAGTGTGCTTAGAACCATTGGATTTAGATCTACTATACCTAATATCTTGTTTTCCATGCTGGAAAAGAAAGCAATAGCAAGATGGGGTCTTTTAAAAAAAAAAAAAAATTCCAATTCTGACTCCATGAAGGACAGCAAATCCAAAAATTGCTCTTATTTAGTCCTTTTTTTTTTTAAATATACCAGTTCAAACCTGGCATTTGTATATACTGGATACAATGCACTATATACAGATTTCAGTTGTTATAACCTTGAACACGTAAATCCTTATCTGAATGTCTATTTAAATTTGGTGATAAAATGAGATATTGCCTTTACCCATATAACCACCTGCATCTGTACGTACCTCATACACACGTTCATACACAAAACACATAACAGCAAGTCAAATAACGTTTTTTCCTTCTTTTTCCAACTCCCCCCCAAAGAATCACAATTTCAAATGTTTTAGTTCCCACATGGATAGTAATTTGGTTCTCTTCTGCACACGTGTCATAGCAACACAACGCTACCGATGTTAATGCCATACCAATACACAGACATGACCTACTAAAGGTTGATGAATTACTTCTTTATATTGCACGAGTTTTATGTGTGTAAACATCAGCTTTAATATTCCAAGGATGTAAACTCTGTTGTTTCATTTATTCCTGAATACCTGCCAGTCAATGTTTACCTATCCGTATTTGCTTATATCGGCACTACTCACAGCATAAATGACAAGGAAGTTCACTGGTAGCACACCAACAAAGTCTGGTTTCCAATGGACTTTTACACCGCATCAGATTGACTTTTTAACTGAGTTGTGTTGAAGCCACAGCGCAGCATGAGTTCACTCCTTATTAAACATCAGAGAAACCACACAGGAAAGATGTCCTAAACGCCTTTGCCAAAGGAAAAGCTTCAAACGGTGCTCATGCCTTGTAAGACATCAGAGAACACATTCAGGATACAAATCTTGACTGAAGAGAGGGTGGTTTTTTTCTAATGTTTAATAAGGCATAAATTCTGACTGAAGCACTTCCTAGGATTAGAATATTCATAATTTATTTCTCCCATATTGACTTTCTGTTCACAGAATACTGTTATGCAGGGGCTTCAGCCTTTGGGGGCAGGAACAGAATCTGCTTCTAAGTAGTTATATTTATGAAACTACAGGAACTTTGTATTTTCAGGACCTTGACCCTCCTGACAAATTTTTCTTAAATTGACCCGCAGGCTCAAATAGTTTGTAGGAAAGTGACAGATACCTGGATGCACAGGGAACATGGACAGAGTATTAATTTTATTAGGAAGCCTGATTAAAAATAACTATGGTTTCCCTCCACAAGAAGTATCAGAGGAAGAATTACTATTCCACTGAAGTCCTTGGCAGAGCTCGCCAGTGGGAACGGAGCCAGGGCCTCACCCTCAGCCTATGCAGCAAACTACAGCAACTGCAAAAACACAACCCCTCAAAACCGACCCCAGCGATTAACCTGAAAGATTAAATAATAAAAGTGAAAACCAATTATTACATTCACACTGCACATGCACTTCAGAGACATGAACAGCTTTGCCTTAGATGCTTCCTGAGTAAGAACAAGCATAGGAAACTTCATCCCAGTAGGTAAATCATTAGTCAAAACCACTGTTGCGGGAGTTTCTACAAACGCCACCTTAACTGCAACCCTGCTAATATAATACCAGTAATCTACTTTCCCATTAGGGCACACAGGTGCATACTCAAAAGAGTAAAAGCTCATATAAAGTTCTGTAAATCTGACGTGCGGGAGGAGGTGGTAGCTCAACACTGTCACAGGAAAAAAAACGTTGATGCCTCTGAGGGGGGAAATCTGAATCAGTAGGACAAACATGCTGCTCCTAAGGAAGGTTCAGAACAGTACTCATTTGAAGCAGCTATCTCGTATGGAAAACCTCAGTCCACAACTGAAAGATTTCTAAATAAAAGAAACAAAAGAAAAATATTTATAATGGAAAACATGAGGCAATTTCCAACTGCAGGAAATTTCAAAGGTTCTTAGCTCTTCCAGCTTTACTGGAAAGCAGGAGTTGCTCAATACCATTGAAAATATCTGACAAACTCCTTTTAGTCTAAGTTTAGAGGTATGACCTTTTTCCCCCAAAGCTCCAGAGCAGGACTCTTTTGGACATGTTATCTATTTATGAGGCTCTCCTTGAGCAGTACCCACGCTGTAAATTTTAAGTGTCCATCAACCAGTTTTATGGGTGTTTTTGGGTTTGTGTTTTTTTTTTTCTTTTTAGCTGGGAGCTTGTTTTAGAGCAAAAGCTCTGGGGATTTCTGGTAGTTTCACAGTAAGTTTACTAATCTTGCTCAGTAGGTGGGAAAAAAAGGTGAATGAATCAACACGGGAAAAAATGGTCAAAATACCAGAAGGTGATGAAAACTTGCCTATGTTCACTGTGTACAGCAAAATATGGAACTTTTCCCACCATTTCTTAAGTTAGAAAAGTTTTTTGTACTCTGCCCATCTCCTCCAGTTTGAATAAAAAAACCCCCACAAACCAAAACCCAACCCAAACAAAATGCATACAAAGAGCTACTGGTACATGTCCTTGTTGCTCTTGTTTCTTTCACCACTTGACTTTCAGAAAACTCTGACCAGATTTTTCTGTTCTTATACACTGAAGAGTACAAAAACCAACCCCAACCTAGGAACCTGCTCTCACTGAGTTCTGCCTAGGAAGATTTTCTAGTAAAAACTGCTCACCCTTTGATTTGCTACTGATTTACCGTAAAACAATTGCCTGTTATGCAAGGATAGTTAGCTCTTGCAGGACAAAACCCCTCCAGCACAAAGAAATGCTGTTGTTCACACATATCTGAACTGTTACAACAGCTCTCTGGACTAAAAGTAAACTGCTTCCATTTTGGTCAGCACACAGGATACTCCTGAATGTACTGAATGTACTTCTACTATTTTTTTTAACTTCCCTTTTGTTTCACGTAAGGACACACAAAGACTGGTTGTCTCTTGTTGGAGTCAGTATAGGTCATCTCAAGCCCTGTGCTCTCTGTTGCACTGATGTCAGGCACCACGAGGGAAAACTCATTGGAAATTTAACATTAACAACCAGTAACCTAAGAGCTACCTGTATCTGCAGAATCACCACCGTTGTTTTTAAGCAGAGCAAAGATAAGGTTTTCCACCCAGAGAAGAGCAAGTTAAAGGAGATGGCCAGGGTTCTTTGAGGGCTTCCCTAGTTTTAGGCAAATGGGTCATTTCCTCATTTCTGACCCACCCCCCTGCCCCATATCCTTGGGTGCACATGCCTAGGTAAAAGCTATTCCTTCCTGGGTAGGGGCAGGCCCGCCTCCCCCACCTACTGCAGCTCTTTGAGAGTCACCAAGAAGTAGGAACAAATTGCTCTAAGAGTGGAGTTAAGTCAGTGGGGCCTGTAGCAGTGACTTTTGAACAGCAGAGTGCTGTTCAAAATGCTCACAAGGGACCTGGCAAACAGGTGAGGTGCCAGTAGGCAGTCCAGCAACAGTAGGCTGCTGAGGGTGGTCAGGATAAGTTCCAACCATGAAGAGTAATAAACCGGCTTTGCAGCAGCAGAACTGGATGACACCAAGAAACATGCAATTCTCACACAGACGAGTATGAAGTGATGCATGTGGAAAAAACTAAAAATATAAAATGATGGACAGCAAGCTGAACATTCAGCTGATGTCAGGGGTATGACTGACAGGTCAGTTAAAGTGTCAGCTCAGCACCAGATAAAAAGCCAAACCAAAGAGAAGTATGGGATTATGAGGAAAGTAGAGAGTTGTCTGCAGGATGACTCCATCTGAAATGCAGAAATTGAGGGCAGGGGTATGACTGAGAACCATAACACAATGAATGATGTGGAAAATGTGAGTAAGCATTGACTAGTCGCTGTCTCTTCCAATACAAGTGTAGTGGTCAGCATTACACCAAGCTAACAGGAGCTAGGTTCAAAACCACGCAAGACACAGTGGAGCTCTGAAATTCTGTGTTGCAATATGTTCAAAGGGTAGGGTGGACAAGTCCATGGAAAAGAAATTAATTCAGGATTACTGAATAAACGTGAATCAATTCATCAGCCACCAATGGCTTAGGGCTGGAGAACTCTTATGGCAAAATATTGTATGTGCTAGCCCTGTTTCTAGAAACTTTGTCATTGTTTTGCATGTGATTTTCTAGTTGGGCAATGTATTTAGATGCTACTGCAGTGATAATTGACATTGATAAATTTTAATCACAAACACATACCTCTCCATTAATATAAAAATAATCAACAGGACTGTCACAGTATTATGTGATTAAAATAGATACTGTTTAAATAATGGGGTTTGCTTAAAACTGTAATGAAAGTAGTTCTAAGTGTAACCTGAACTAAAGGGGTGGGGGCGGGAGGGGATAAGGCAGGACTTTAGCACAGTTACATTTTCTTCTCCCCGGGAGAAGGTTTTAAAATAAGTAATTCTGTGATCAGCAAAATGAAAGCTGGTATACCCTCAAAGAGCTTTAGATTTGGTAAAACGCATGAAACAAATAAATAAAGAACCTCCTCTGAATACCTCAACAGCTCTGCGACAATGACCTGACTTGTCTGACATGAAGTCATGCTGGATGGAACATGCGGGAAAGCACCCCGTCTGAAGGTGCAGGACCCTGCCCTCCTCTGCAAGTACAAGGGATATGCCAGGGATCAAAATGATGTTTTTAAAAATGCACAGCTCTGCAAAACCTACTGTGCTAGCTTCCCCACCCCAGCTTAACGTACAATCCCTCTGACAATATCAACAGTTGCCTAACATTGTGTTTCACATACCACCACGATTTGGATGGCATGTGCTTGTTTGAAAGAGAATTTTAAATGCTAAGAGGTACTGTGATGAGGTTTAAGAGGAGAGTGAAGGAAGTAAACTGAGAATCAAGGTTACAAAATGTCTCATTCATTCCTCCATGGGGATGAAATGATATGAACAAAACAACCAAACCCCAAACACTATTTACTTTGGGAAACGGAGTATGTCAAACTTCTCAGAGTAGGTGGAGTCAAATCAGGACACATTTGGCCTAAAGATACCACCAGAAAATACCCGTGCATAGAGATGTTGTTGTGTTCAGGTATGGCTGTCTGCAAGATCTGGAGAGAGGAGGGAAAGCAAATCACAACCCCCAAACACAGTAGTAATTTAGGGATACACTTATGCACTAGTGAAGACACACTCAGAGGCAATGCTAGAGTTGTGATTAAAGCTCCTACAGCAATCACAAACCATTGACAATAAGGCCTCTTAAATGATCAGTTTTTTTAAGTAGCCAATGCTGCTGCTGTTGAACTCAATACTTGTGTGATCTTTGCCTCCAAGCCACCGCAGCATATAGTAGGGATGTGGGTGATGAGAGCTACAGCTAGTTCTGTTTAAGCCTTTTTGGATACTGGGGTAGAGGGAGAGAAGAGAACTACAAACATTTTACTTTATGTAGCATTCTCCTTTGTTTGCTCTTTGGTAGAGTTATGATGCAAACGTGACCTGAGAGTCACGTAATTTTATTAATGGGAACTTGAAGTAAAGATATTAGCGAGTACAACTAGATTGACCAATTTATTTGAAGTTCTGCAAATTAGTGCATCTCAATATCGAAACCCACAGTCCATGAAACAGTTTTCTATAGGCTGCAACAACAAAAGCACCTTAATCTGAGCCCTCCGAACTCAGGATAAAAGCTCAGATGAATCCCCTCTATGCATGGCAAAGTCAGTAGCTACGCTCAAAGTCAGTCCTTGGCTATTTCACTGGGAGTTCAAACAAGATTTGTCAGAATTATAGCACAGAAGAGACTATCAAACTTAAGATCTGTCTATGAGGAATTAAAAGACAACTAACTCACTTCACATTTACCTTTTAGTTTCTTGGTACACTAAAATCAGATAAAAATCAATCATTAATAGATTTCCCAGCCTTCCCTTTCTTAATAACTTACTAACTTGCTGCCATCCCTGAACACTGTAAAAGGCTGGGGAACTGATGCTATCTTGTAAGACACAGCAGAAGTCCCAGTAGTAAGTTATCAGAAATGTATTTCTGAGGAAGAGTATAGGTTGTATATTTAAGCACAAACAACTTCAGAGAAAAAAAGCAAGAGGGCTCTGAGGGGAAAAAGCACTCTGAGTTTACCATAAAGAAAATACCTGGAGATTGATATTATTCTAGAATCGTGTAAGTCAGAGGCAAGGCGGTTCACCATCCAAGACACTTTAGACTGGCACTTACCATGAAATCACGTGCTGGAAGGTTCAAGGAACAAAAGCAGAAGCGTTCGAGAATGGAACTCTCTCATTCTTTTCTGAGAGGCAAGTTTCCTGAAAAATTGTATTGCCTGTTTGCAGCACCTGAGCTACACAGCCAAAGATGCACTTCTTAACCATAAAGGAAATATGAACAATTTGCATCTCTGTTCTGATCGACCTGACAGAGTAGCTTTTTGTTAGAAATTAGAGACTGCAGTAGTATTACTGAAGAGACTGGGGGTCATGGTTACACACATCACAAACTTTTCAAGTACTGCATACTAATATCTAGATTATTCCGTGTAACTAACTCATCACTTCCTATTCTCCAAGTCTGCCACGCCAGTGACGTGCAGCCATTAGCAATTGATTTAGCATATCCATAAGTTTCTAATATGTTTGGTATGCTAAATATTTTCAGAGCATGAAAGACAAGATTGGTTGGGGCAATGTCTAATTTCCATCTTTCTACTTGGCAATATAGGAAAAATGGTATCTGAAGTTACTGCTCAGTCAGCGACTTCAAATTCCAAGCATTAGTTGTGGGGGAAAAAAAGGACGATACCCAGCTCTTTAACATGTCAAACTTACACTCCTATGGTGGTTTTAACACCTGCTTCAAATTCCTTTCTCTTTGGAGACCTACTTTGGAAAATGACCTATCTAAAGCCTGAAGCCGCGGTCAGTACTTGGAAAAGCTATCCATCCTTCAAGGAACCATGTATTTGTTCAGTGTCTAATTAGTGTCAACCTGAAGAACATTTATGCAAACTTGGTCAGGACTAAAAATAACTAATTGTAGCTTATCTAGCCAAATGCTGGGAAAGGTTGGAATTTATGTCCAATATATGGTCTGATTTTTCTAACTTTGCAAGAATAAAATTGCAGCACATCTAAAAGCAAGGGAAGTCTAGAGAATGGCTCACTACAAACTATTATTTATCAAGTCCAAAAGTCAGAGTAGATGTTTCAAGATCCCAAAAATACACAAATTCTTTTAATTTAAAATTTCATATTTTGCCTTGAAAATCCAGCACTCTACCATCTGTCTACCAGGGAAGCCCCAGAATTGCTCGATTCTATTCAATCATCTTCAGGATCAGGCATTTTCATCTTTCCTTCAATGTAAATCAACATTAAAGGGGAGATGAAACACAGACAACTCCAAAGGAAGGAGAGGGAGAATTAAAAAATCAAAAGCTCTTAGTTGGGAAGAAAAGAACCGTACTTTAAAAATGTATTTCTATTAGTTAAAAGAACAAGGAAGAGACTTCAGGGCAGGGCTTGGCAAGACAAGAGGAGTAATGCTACTTGACTAAAGTGACAGAGAAGACAGACATTCAGGAATGTCTCCAGAATAGCAGTTTTGAGAATTTAGGGGGTGAAAAGGTGGAAAAGGAATGAGAGGATGGAGGGAAGGGAAAGGTTGCTGGAGACACTGGAGAAATTAGGAAAGCACTTGAATATTAAAAATACACTCATAAGATACAGTTTATGGTTTGGGTTTGTTAATTTGTAACTTAATTTTTAAAGAAAAAACCCACAAAAAATTCCTCAACCCCCTCCAAACCCCCCATTCTGTTACTTCATATGCTTCATTCCCCTCTTTCATTTGCATACTAAGAGCCACCCAAATGAAACAGGTATTTCTCCTCCAATAGTTAATTCAAAAACCCACTATTTTTCAGTAAATCTTTTGGACACTTTCAACATAAAACAGAGTTTAAAACAGCCACAGTTGTGATGTTTCCAAAATAATTTTGGGGGTCTGGTATCCTAATTAAGGTGAAAGTCTCTTCAGCAGTACCATACCAAGACTGCTCAGACACTGGAGTAATTCCAAAGGACAAAATTCACTTTCAAAACACCATTATCTTAATTTCAGATTTGCTCTTTCCCAAAACCTCCCTAGGAATTCCTGTAACACAACTTTACCCTCCCAAGTGTTATTATTCCAACACAACTACAAGGGAAAAGTAAATTTAAGTTACAGATATTTCCCCGTGCGTTCAATTTAATGGTACAACTGAAAATATAGATCATACTACCCAAAACATGCTACTGGAGCTTTCTGCAAGGTTACGATATAGGGACAACTTGAGGTCATTCTCCCTAGCAACAAGCAACAATAAACATGACTTTCCTTGCGTAGCACCAATCTTATGATTAAATAAGTTTATCAATTTTTTTCCCTTTATTGAAATAGCCAACTGATAAGCAAACCAATTCTACTCCACAGCTCCATTCCAGGTGTGTATGAACACACTGACTGCAAAACTGATGCTTCTTCAAACTAATTACCACTTATTTCCAAGAAAAGGCAGTCTGGGAGACTGAAAATGCCACACAAGCAAATATGATACAGTGTTTTAAAAGAAATCCCCCACAGTCAATATACTGGAAGCTGTCTTTGAATCCTCGTTGCCCACCAGGCTTCCAGATAACTCTTTCCGACCTCCTTTAGCAGAATTCCTATCTGCCAAGTCTGAAAACAGGAAAGCGATTCTCCTTTTGTCCTTTAGGATCCAAAAGTTACTCACCTATTTGCTGGTACAATAAAATAAAAATCTGGGTTGAGAAACTTCCCATAAGACCAACTTTAAAAGATTACTATGGAGGCTAGCAACAGTTTCTATGTTATTAATCCAATCAGACAGGTTTATGCTTGTCATCTTTGCCCAGATTTGAACTCCTGTTGCCCAAGAGAATAGAAATTGGTGATGCAGGAAGAAATGCTTAACTGTACAGTATTATTTGCTTGTGGCTCAGCAAGCAGTTAACCACATATGTGAAGTTCTGCCAAGATGTCCTCCTACAACAAAGGAACTAAAAAAGAAATAAAATCAAGAGAACACAAACACAATCCATAATTGGCAGATTTTGGATGGAACACTATTTACCTACTATTCGTTCTTAAAATAGAATCTGGTATTTCTACAGGTTTTTAGGACTGAATTAAATGAAAAGACCTTTTCTCTTGCCTTAACATACAATTATAATCAGCTTGCCAACTGCAATATCTAGTTATCTCTATGTTACCGAGATATTCTGGCAAGGGTCAAGACTAAACAATATACCTAACTATTAAAAATGTCTTTTTCATGGTGGAAAGAAACACTCTTCTCTATGTTCCGAATTTTTTATTGCATTTTCTTTACAGCACACTGCTCAAATGACAACAGTGGAGATGCTGGAGGAATCTATATCACATGTCATTGCACCTAAATGCATATCGCCTCAATACAGTCTATATAGCTAAGACACGGCAGTGATTAAGTGGGAAGACATTTTAGGTATAAAATTTGACTGTAAAAGAAAGAGACCACATTTCCAAGCCTTGTAACATCTATCTGGTGCAGCCTGAGATTATAAAAGGGAGTCTCTGTTTGGTTCTAGTTTCCTAATCAGGAAATCTTTCTGACACACATAGATACATCCACACATCCTGACAATATTTGATACTAACTTATCCCAGGAGGCCCCCAAGAAGATAAACACACTAAGATTTGTGAAAAACTTGTAGATATTCAGATTATAAGTCAGTAAAATATTTTATCAGTGGAACAGCAGTAAGAAAATTGTGTACACTGTATTCCTTGCCTCATTTCAAATCAAGCCTGGACAAAGCACGTAAAGATTTAACAAGAAAACCTCCCTGTGCGGCCAGTTGTAACTGAGACATTATTTGAAGGGTGTCTTCTGTCAAAAAGAAGAAAAAGGCAACGTCTGTATTTAAAACACGAGCCACAGTTGCCAATTTGACCACCTCAGAAACGTGAATTCTCCCCTGGTCCCCCAAAGGAACAGCGAGAGGTTACTGCTGTGGAAGGCTTCCCCACAAATCTTCCCTCCCTTTCATTCTGCTGCTTAAGAAAATAACTTCATGGCACAGGGTATTAACGGACTGTGTGCGTGCAGTACAAACAGAACTCGTCCAAGACAGATGAGGAAAAAGGAAAGAAAACGCTTACGTATAACGATGAAAAAAAACCCACCCCAAACCGTCTCCTTTAATAGGCCAGTTGCACAAAACACGCTGCTGCTACAAGGCCTCAGCACAGTGTGCTTATAAATCCCAAACACCCCTACATTCTTGACTTTCAAGGGAGTCAGCTGTAAGACCTTGTTAGATATTAATTAACAAAAAACAGGGAGTTGCCTTGGTGAAAAGTAAACAACATTCCAGTTGCACAGAGTCTGATGTAACATGGGTGGTTGCATATAGACTCTACCATTAAACTATTAAACAAAATATGCTGAACAGATTGGTAGAGGAACAAAAATAGAACGCTAGACGTTCACAGCACCAGTATAACAAACAAAACTGGGGTAAATCTATCCTTTTTGCTAACATTTCAAGTGTGCTCAGTTGTGCATAGGAAGTACTCAGAAATGCCAGTTGCATTGCCAAGATCATTCACTGCTGGTGACTAGTGGTTCTATTTCAGGGATTTTTTTTTTTTTTTAATTTTGCTGTGGTACATGAAATTTCAGAAAGGAAAATACAAATTATTATTTGTGTACTGAAGAGACTAGAAGCCTTCAGTATAGAGAGCTAAAAAAATTAAGTGAAAGAGGTTTCCCATGTGCCTTGGTGTGGCCTGGCATACCACCACCCATGATAGTGATTCAAATTCTTTGATTTTTGGCCCCATACTGCCCCAAAGTACTGTAAATTATGTCATGTCCCAGCTAGTTGCAAAGGACCATGCACTGGTGATACCAGTCAGAAAGCAGCAAACTCACACCCTTGCTCATCATGGCATCCCTTTACTATGTCAGCCGTGAGATAGGAACTTAATTTAACTTTACACCAGCTCATCATGACCTCCAGCCAAAGCCATCCTTATCTGGAGAAGCATGATGAGATTAACCAAAAAGGCCTAATTTATGGGTGAAGCAAGTGGTGTCAACATAGCTTCTGTTACTGATTCAGAGTTGAAGTGAAGAATGGTAGCTCAAGGGCAAAGAGTACCTTGCTTCCACAATAAATGGCATACCACGATGGATATCGCTGTAACAGTCTGTACAGCTTCAATCCAGAGGGACCTTTGTGATCTGAAGGACTGGGTCAAGTGAGGCCTTGGGATGCTCAAACCTGACTTTTGGACGAACTCTTCCCCTAAGGAGGGTTGCAGAACAGCAGACCAGTTCCTCTGGGAGGCTATAGCATCTCCAGTGGGAAGTGTTCAAGACATGGCCAGACAAAGGCCCCGCTATACAAAACCTGAGCTAGTGTTGGCAGTAATCCTGTGCCAAGCAGGAAACTGGGCTGGATGATTCAGAGTTCCTTTCCAACAAAGAGGTCTATGACTCTGATGTGAAATCTGCCACTTACTTGCTACAAACGAATTTTCTACAAAGCCGCTGCAGCTATCATAGGCTAAGGAACTTGATATATTTTATAAACTGATGTGACCTCCAAAACTTTAACACAATATTAGAAAAAACAAAATCAGTTGAGAAATTCATAGTACTGCGAAATATGATTCCTGCAACTGCTGAGACATGCACTCTAAGTAGAATACTGTCGTGGAGGGGAAAAAGGTTGTTGAGCTATACGCAATCCAGGTTTTGACAGATACAACGTAATGGAAATTTTTTGCTTTCACTGTTGCATAAAAATCCTAAAGTCTTTGCTCCTGTTCTAAATGGAAGCAATTTATTATAATGAGAAATACTGTAAAAGGAAATGTAAAATACACATTGTTTAAAGTCTTATAAAAAAATAATATTTAAATATTTTAAAATAGAACAAAGGCACTGAAATCACAGACCATGCTAAATGAGTGTTCTGGACACGCCCTGATTCTGTGCATCAGACAATTAAAAAGGCCATTAGATTTTCATTGATCAATCAGTGCCTAAACTTTGAACAAGACTTCCTTTGTCACAATGTACGTTCATCATTCAACTCGCCTCACAGTTTCTATGTCAACTGCAGAAAAAAAACCCTGCTACCTGACGTGCAAAAATAAAACCAGGGGCTCACTTCTTGAAAATGAAACACATTTTTAGAGATGTGTGCAGAGCTAAAAACAAACAGCCAAGCCAGAAAATAGATGGAGTTTTAAGGGGAAAAAAAACCCTGAAAAAAGAAGGGAGTGAGAGAAACTTAAGTGGTAGGTGAGAAAAACAAAGAGTACCAACTGAAAACAATAGGATTTGAGGTGGTAGGAAGCAAGTTACACAGTCCTCATTACAGTGATAGAAAAAAGACAATCTTTGAGCAATGAAACAAATTAGGAGGATCACTATGTAATTATACATACAGTCCATCTAACCACCTTACCATTACAGAGTAAAAGTTAAAAAAAAAAAGCAAACCAACCCAAAAAACACAACTCAAAATATCTGGGAAGTTGACCAAAAAACATGACCTGAAGGAATTACCTCCACAAAGTGTCCCAAAAAGTCCTACTCGCCCTAGAAGGGGGGGAAGGAGGGAAGAGCAGCAGGCTGCTGAGGTACACACAGCCTCCCAGGACAGGCAGAGGTTGCACAGCTGTTTGGGTTACTATCAAAGGCAACCACGAAGAAAGGAAAAGGGAAGGGAAGAGAAGGGAAGGGAAGCAAGCAGCAGCCTCGCTGAAGAGCAGAGCTGCTTCGCACGCAGTACTTAACATATGGAATAAACAGCACTGAGGCAACACAAGGGAACAATTAGTCTAAACGGTTTTGTAAATATCTTGGACAAATACCAGAAGAGAAGAATACGGAGGAAGACACTGACTAATTCAGGGGAGGGAAGGGGCCTAGATGGCTTTTCTGGCCTCCTCCTGTCCTTACGTGCCCTGTATTTATATTTGAATGCTTGCATTACCCAGCATATAGGCTATTTAAGGTCAGGAAAGCATTGCAGTAGCACAGCTGCCTCCAGCAAGTATTGCTTGACATCACTAAACCACACAGAAGAGCACAGCCCTTTTATTGGCTTCAGCAGCAAATATCTGCAAGCAGAATTGTTTCGCTCTATTTGTACAGGTTTTTCCACTGCACTATGGTGACTACAACTTTGGTACTAACAGAGTTTTGTCCACTGAAATTGTTAAATAGCTGAAGTTTCCTCCTCGTGTATTTCCAGTGGCCCCTGACCAGAAACCAGCTCAAATAATTTAGTTTTTAAATCCAACTGAAAAGAATGTACATTTTCATATTCTAAATTTGCCATATTCTTGCCAAATTTGACTTCCCCCTTGGGATGTGACACACATACTGAATGTACATGTTTATCGCACAAGATCTGTGCTTTAAATTCTTTAATATTCTTTGTCAACACACATGTTATGTTTTCCTAAACATCTCATTTTTTTTCCATTACCACATTTGGTACATGGTTTGTAGAAATCATGAGAGACAGGAATGGGTTGTAAACCCACTGAAATGAAAGGATTTCAAAACACTGTGCTGCTCCATGTCATGTCTGATAAATGTCTTAAACATTTCCAACTTTTCTTAGTTAGATATATCTATGACTGCACAAAAAAAGCGCCCCAAAACCCAACAATCCCCCAAAAACACAAACAATGCAAGGCAGGTGAGCTTCATAGTGTACACCAGAGTTCTGGCTTTTATTCACCCAGATCAAAGATCTGTTGGAACATAGAAGTTCCTCCCTATCCAAGTGTGCAGGGTTTCTTCCAACAAAAATCAGGGTGGGAAGTGCGATGTTGGACATCAGGTCTTCTCCTGACACCAGTTTTGAATGTTACCAGGGTGCAAACCTCAGGATGCCACAGTTTACTTGTAGCTTGTGAAAACTTAAAGACAGCAGAATTCACTGATATGCAACGAAAGACGGCGTGGAGCTGCACTGCTCACTTGAGGTACAAGAGAGGTCTACAGGTACAAGAATATTTCTTCTTGATAGGTAAAGGAAAAAAAAAAAAAGCTTATTTAAATGTAGAAGGAGTATGCAACTACTTGGATGTATGGTAGCCCATAAGCCAACTCTTAACTACCTCTGTGTGTTTCCTCCTGGTTGCAGACTAATTAGGCCCTTGAAATACTCAAGAAGTGCTGGCTCTGGAGGAATGGACACAAAATACATGGGACTCACAGGAAGCCCCACTCTGCACAGCTTTTGGCTGCTTCTGCTTTCTACAAAGATCAGCTTAGATGTTTTGCAAAAAAACAAACCTACAAAATACAGCAACTCCGTTCCATTTAAAGAATGCCTTTTTTACACTGCCTACAATCTGCGCTATCATTTGAAAAAAGCTGGAGTTTAGTACAGTTACAGGATGCCTGTGGTGGGTTTAGAATTCAGCAGATTCTTGTGATTTGTTAAGGGGATTCTCCAGAGGAAAGCTCCTAGGAGAGAAGTCCTCAATATTTCTGAAATGAAATATTTTGTCTCAAAAAAAATTATTCAACAAAAGTCTCACATTTGGGAATGTGTCTTCTATACATATTCTCCAGGTAGGTCCAATATGCAAGTGCTGAAAGGAAGCAGGGTTTCAGCTGACATTAACATGAGCAGAGTAGCTTGTGCAGTTAAGTAGTGGGACAGACCATGCCTCATATGCCTTAAAAGAAATCAACAATACAATGAATCACATTCTTAACAGTAATTAGGGAGAAGGAAACCCCTAGGAACCCAGTAGTCATGTTGCAAAAATCAGCCACTATTTATTATTTTGGGGAAATGGCATCTTCCTACAACAGATAATTAAGGAGGTATTAAACCTCCTTTCAAGCAGACATTAAGTTTTAAATGCCACTGATTATTGGCAGGGAAGAGGGAAGCATAAAGCAAAGAAAATTAAGAGGTGGTACCTAGTACTACTGTGAGGTCAGGATCCCTACACTTACACTCTACCTCCTGCCCACCAGATTGGATTCCCTGCAGGGCTGTTCCTCTGCCATCCTCCTCAACCCACACTGCCCGTGCCACCGCGTTCCCTGCCGAAATACCAGCAACGGGGATGCAGTTCCCAGTGGGTACTGCCAGCTCCCCCCAACTGCCAGTGGGGAGGGAAAGATGACAACAGTGGCAATCAAAACTGAGGTCTTTCACATACAACTTAATTCCACGTCTCACATTTTTTAGAGGTTTTATCTGAAAACCGTTAACTCTTCACTTCCGAGCAGTCAGGGATTTGTAGCTCTTGAAGGCGACCACCTGGAACCAAGCATTAAACAGCAGGTGACTTTTTGTTAACCGTTTTAAATACTGCAGTAGGCGAAGCCTGAAGACAATACTGTAATGTGCAGATCGCAATTAGAGTGAAGTTCTCTGAAAACAAATGGCTTAGTCACCATATTCAGAAGGCAAGCCAGATATCCCAAACATGCAAAACTCAGCTTCAGTAACGCATACTCTGCTAGAAGATGATCTCACGTTCTGTAGTGGTGGGTTTGGATTTACATCAAGAACTGGGAAAAATACCCACGCGGCAAGAAAAGTGGGTTCAAAGTGTACTCTAGGAAATCTGAGTTTTCATAACTGTTGAGTAAATGTGCCTTTCTATACTCGCTGCATTTGCTGCCAAGACAAATTCTAATTAACTTATTCTATCTACTGTTTGTCAGTTTGGGTAATTAATACCCAGCCAAAATGGATACAGTCGAACAGCTAAAGCTCAACTTCAAGCTTAAATAAAAACCCTTCATGACCTGCTCATGTGATTACATTTAAGGATAAATTGGTAGAAGTTTCAGACTTGCCAGAAAATTTTTAAATTCAATGCAGTCAGTAACTTTGAAGCACTTTTCTTCTGCAAAGCTTTTTCATTCCAAAGAGACAGTCTGTGGAATTAAGCTCATTTAAGAACAGAGAAACTACTGCTTCGATTGGGACTTCCCAGCAACACTATTTAATTGTTGGGTTTTAAAGCAAAATTTAACAACAGCACATTAGCCATTAAACCATCAAACTCCAAGTTAGATTTCCCTATGTATTTATTTTAGAGTTCAGGTAGGACCCTTATTTTCTCTTTAAATTCTCAAGTAACACCTAGTTAGGAACCTTTTAGGTTAACATTTAACCTCAGTCACCAGACCCTCCTGCTTGCTCCGCTACTGCCATATCACAAGTCAGAAAATTAAAAAAAAAAAAAAAAGACAACACTTGGATCAAATTTCTCTGGTCAGCCTAATTTTACAGAAACATTTCAAAGAGTTCAAGCTGGCCCACACAGTTCTTCAGAAGAAAAGCTCCTACATAAACCACCAAAAGATTCCCATTAATTCCTATGTATGAAAAAATATCCTGCCACTTGTGACAGACACAGTTCAGTACCAGCATGGATTGATCCTGTCTAGCAGGCTTCCTTTCTCCTACAAAAGTATTTTGGGAAAGGAAGGTGAAATCTGCTGTACGTCTTGGGGAAATATCTGAGAGAGGCACTTCAGTACTGCACCAGAAATGTCAGAATGGCAATTAAAATATGTGCCAACCCCCAAACCATAACAACAACATAGGCAATAGGGAAGCCAAAACCATCTGATATATCAAAAATCAGACTTTTTGTAAAACTAAAATGAATTTTAGTAGCAAAGTAAATACAATCTGAGAAAACAATTTTAAAAACCAAACAACCCTATTGCAAATGCAGGAAAAGATTTCAAAGAGTACTAAGTGCTGGCCCAGTTAGTAACTGAGACGACAGTAATTTTCAATGTCATTGCCAGAATTAGTTTTGACTAATTAAAAGTCCTTCTGACAATCTCACTGCACAAAGATAACAAGTCTAAACATATGGGCAACAGTAAAGAACTAATAACACCTTTATGAATAATACTGTCTGATGTCCTAAAGAAAAATTACTTCGTTCCCTTTTTCCTTCATTATCACTCTTTGTGGGAGGGCAAACACACCTAGAAGCAGAGATATGACAGTAAAAGTGCTGAAAAGGGTATTTTAAACGAGTACAGCTTTACAACGGTACTCAGAAATGCCTATGTTGAAATAGGGATTATTACAATGAAACATGGTATACTGATGGCTTGTGACAACACAGAATGAAACAGAATTGTATGTTTAATCAGAGTATCCTGAAACAAGCTGTATGTACACAAGTGAAAAAATGCAACACCTTAATGGAAAGATTTTCATCCAAAGTAAACAAACGTGTTTAGAACTACTGACATTTCTGTAGACTCTAGTCAGAAGTATGTAGAGGAACAGAATTGGAGGGCTGTGTTGAATCTCTCTTCTGTATTGTTTTGTTTTTTTTATAATTTCTTATCAATATAATTTTCTATATGTATTTTTCCCCTATATAAGAAATTTAAGTGTTAAGACCTTGAATGTAAAATTACTCCCTCCACTGTAAGGTTACAGAACCTCATGCACACAGACTGATGCTGTGAGAGAAACCTGACAAAACCTCCAGGAAGACCCAAACCCTTCCATCCCAACATTCAACTCTAAGCTTTGCTCTGAGACTCAAGGCAACCCTAAGCTCTGGATCGCCACAAAGCATACACCAGACCAAAATCTGCGCTTTTTCTCCTATACAGAGAAACTGGTACCTCATTACTTAGTAACAAAATCAGTCCCACTGAACTGCCTCAAGAATTTCATACCGCAATCATTAGGTCTAATTGCTTAGTCTCATAAGTGAAAGAAAACCATCTTAAAAATCTCAGTAACTAAACCATTTAAGGACAGCATTAACATATCCAGCATTAAAGCACCTTAGATGATGGACACATAGTTCTTTCACTAATTGTTAGGTATCAGCTTCAGAAATAAAAGCAATAGCTGGTACAGTTAACACTCAGGATAGAAGTATAAGCCAAAGTGTTTTGACTGTCAATTCCTGATCTCTTCTGACACTGTCAACAGGCCATCAAAAAGCGGTTGCAGCAAAACAGAAGGTAGTTTTTTTTTAGGACACAAGAAGAATCACAAAACAGAGGTAGACTGGAAATCAGGCTACAGTGTCAGAAGATTTGGATGATGGGGACTTAGCATATACATCAGGCAGGAAATATCACTGACTCACTGGCCAGGCATTGCACTAGAGGCATGACCAAACTAGGCTTAATGGAAGAGAAGGCCCTCCAAAGCAACAGGCATTCCTGCTGGGGACATATCTGCAAAGATGCTCCGGGGATTTGAAGAAGTCATGGACTGTCTTGGCTGTGTACTAATAATTCTGAAATCATCAACTCAGATGGATAAGCACATTTTCATATGCCAAACTGAACCCCTTCTTACCTCTGTCTTCTACAAAGACAGACATATGAAAAGGCCTAAACATGACCACTCATTTAGAGATTGTGTATTCCTCATCATTCTGAAGCATGAGGCTTCAACCAGCCATGTGCACACCGCAATATGGCATGTCAGCTTTAAAGGTGAAGCCCTTCACAGCACCCCTGCATCTCAAACACAGCAAGAGGCAGCACCTGGCAGTAAATGGATAACATTCTATGGTTTTCCTCCTCCAACTCCCAGCAGAAAGGTTGGGTAAAAGATAGGAAACACCTTTTTTTTTTTTCCATCAGTGAAAAACATACAGAAGCAGTTGAAGTCTTAAGAGTTCAGTCCAGGTTCTTGTTATTGTCCCTTGCCCGTATGAGAAGGTTAAATGCAGTCACCAAACTCTGCATACCACCCTCAGTCATGAAGAACCCTTTGGCACAGGTCCCAGACCAGTAAAAAACCACCATTTCAGTCCCCAAAGCACAGAGCCTGATCCATTTAAGCAAAACAAGTTCTACTGACAGCTGGTTTTCTTAGCATATTCACGTCTGCGTATTTATCAGAGAAAAGCCCTCCAGGACAACAGTGTTTATGGCAGGATTATTTCTGTGAATCCAGGGAACAGAGCATTCACTGAGCAACAGTGTTCCTACCCTTTTATCTTTTTTCCTTGAAATGCAAACCAAGACAAACCCATTTTGCTTTTCTTTAGCATGGACAACTCACGAATGGATAAAAATTACACACATTAATTTTTTTTTTCTTAAAACCTTGTAATCTACATTTAACTGTAGTGTGCTGGAACACATTTTAAGCATGAATATAGAAATTAGCTGTTCAATCTCACTCTGACTCCTTGGATTTAGAATCTGGAGATGTTTAATAAACGGAAAATAAAGATATGACGGATATTTTCACTGCAAATTTCCTTTCCATAAAAATATCTAGTATACTTTCACTAGAAAGATAACTTTGATCAAGCAAGATGCTCCCTATGCAGGAGAGATGTAAAGGATAAGTATCCCAGCAGCTCCTCACAGTGCACAGGAGCTCAGAACCAGCCTCCGAACATGTCTGTGCCCAACTAGCAGCACAAGGAGGACAGGTGGATGAGCAAGTGAGGGCCCTCAGGTACTGACACTACTCAGCTCTCTGACCCTCTCCCCAAAGCAAAGCAGGGGTCAGTGGGGGATGAAGAGCATCCTGTGGCCAGTCCAATGCCCTGAGGTGGGAGGAGGAGCCAGACAAGCTGGGGACACACAGGTCAGGGATGCTGACAACCACAATCCTCTCAAGTTGGGTGGTCAGTCTGTGGGGTTTCCCAGCTGACCGCATCCTCTAGAAGTGTGCAGACATTTGTTTTTAGGACACTACAGTTATTATGGGAGTTTTTAAACAAAACACATATCATAAATGTCCCAAGTTTCCTCTTAACTTAATCTAATTTTTTAAAATCATTAAAAATGACTGTTATTGACCTCTATCTGCTTATTGATGCAGTGCAACAAAGAAGAATTCTTAACATTATAAAACGAAAGCTTTTTTAAGTGATTGATTTCAAATTAAGGAAACATTAACTAGAAATTATTGTTCAAAACACATTAACAGCAAGTTTTTAAAGGAATGTTTTTGAATTGCCAAGAAAGAATTAAACCAGGTATAGTTATGAATAATTATTACTGAGATTTTTATAAACTAACACAAACACTTCCCACCTATAAGTGTGGAGGCTGGGTTTGGGGTTTCTTTTTAATACTGTAAGATGTGGGCTCAACACTCTTGCAGCAAGACACCATACTGCACAAGTCAATGGAACACCAATACTGAACACCATACTGAATCAAATACTTCTCTACTGCATTTTTACCTCTGCTTTAACATGTGAGCTTTTCCAAACCACCCAATCTACTAACGTTTTATTCCCAAACCATAAAAAGCAGACCTCTCCCTCCTTCTGCCAATCTCTCTTTCGGAGTCCACAACAAACAGAGTTTCACTAGTGTGATGTTTACCATCCATCTAAAAATAGAATGTGCTTTACAACAATCCTTCAAAGCAAAGGCACTATATTCATATCGCCAGGGTTCAAATTCGCTGACAAGATCTGTGGGTATGTATCATTTTTAGAAAAAGCAATGTGGGAACGCATGTTTATGTGGTACAGCACAAAAGCAATGAAGCCTCTTGGGAAAGCAGGAGATAACTCACGTAACACAAACAAGCCCTTTGCTCTTATTTCTCTACAGAGATGAAACATTTCTATCTGAAAATGGCTTTTTCATATGTCAGGAAAATGCTATTCCTGCTTTAGGTTCTTCCTAAGGTGAACAGAGTTTAGTATTAGCAAAACAGTCGCAGGAATTTGCTATTTTTCCTGCTTGCTGAGAACTTGGGAATGTTATGTTGGGAGCTGTCAGCTACTAGTTACTCCACCTCAAAATCTGCTGCACAAAAAAAAAAAACACTGGTAATTTGCTTACATGGCTTTTGTAGATGCAATTACTGTTAGCAGCAGGAAAGAACTTTTATAAGCAGAACACAATTCAAATGTAACATGCCATGGCCTCAAGTCATTAAATTAATCCTCAGGGCTTCTTGAGGCTTTTTGTACTTTTGGCAAAAAGTATAAAGAAGTATGCATTGTTACTTCAGTTCCCAAACATTGGAAAGTTAAATATCTAGACTGTTGGCCCCTGCTAAACAGAGCAGAGATTGGTTTTGGGAAAGAACAAGGGACAACTATGTCTTTGTTATTAAAGCACAGTCAAACATTGAAAACGTACCCATATATTTATTTCATGGCACATAGAATCATAGAAGCACAGAACGATTATGGTTGGAAAAGACCTTTAAGATCATTGACTCCAACCATATATCCAGCCCTACTAGGTCCAACACGTCACCAAGTAACAACATCTACTTGTTTTAAACACCTCCAGGGATGGTGACTTCAACCACCTCCCTGGGAAGCCTGTTCCAATATCTGACAACCCTTTCAGTAAAGAAATTTTCCCTAATACCCAACCTAAACTTCCCCGATGCAATTTCAGACCTTTTCTCCTTGTCCTATCGCTAGCTACCAGGGAAAAAGCAGCCAGCAGAATAAAGGAAGGTGCAACAACTCACAAGCATCTCAACTTTGATACACAGATAACGTGAATAAGGCGTGGCACTGAACTCCAGGCTTTACTACCATGATTTTAACACAACTTCACTGCATCTACAAAATGAGAGAGCCATAAATACGTCAGACACATCAGATACGTACTACCAGCACCCAAAGTTCTTTCTGTGATATTGCTCTACATCATACATCTGACATCAGGTATTCCTTGGGCACTGACAGAAAATGCAGTACTTTTAGGAAGACAAAGCGTTCCTTTGTATTGCTATTCTGCTTGGTATCAAGAGGTCAACATCTTTCTAAAGATACTATTGAAAGTGGGAAAATAAGCAATGTATTCATTAGCAAGTGGGTCATTTAGACAGACATACCTGGGTGGCCTGAAATACACCACTTAAGCAGCAACATGTGACTAGAGCTGAAAATACAAAGGAAACTAGTGACAGCCCGTTTGCTTCTAACAGCAGCTGAGCAGAAGAGTCTTTCAGAACATGGAAGGATAATTACATATTTGACTACAATTATTCCCTCAGCTAATGCTGACAGAAAGTAGTGAATTGACAAAAAAATATGAAAATATAAAAGCTGCCAGATGTATTGTGTGTGTGTTTGCACATGCAGGCGTAGCCTATGTTTTCTTAAAGAAGTCATATGCCTTTATCTAAATCAAATCTTGGGTTTTGTTTATTTCAACTTGCAACCAGCAGTTTATCCAGACCAATGCCTTCTTGAGCAAAATGTCAGGATACCATGTTCACTCACTCACACAAACTTTATCACCCAGTTATTATAAAACGGTGGTGGTCAGCATTTCCCATCTTTTCTTTTCTACCCAGAAGCGTCAACAGCAGTTCAGAGGAAAGTCACTGCAGCATTAACCAGAGAAACAAAGCATCACTGGAACAATGCCAGACCAGTTTGATTGTTGTATACCTGAACAGTCTAATGCAGATACTTTCTTGAAGCAGATATTACAAGACTGAGTCACTGAAGGGACAGAGGAGCACTAAAGCATTCTTAATTCCAGAAATGGAAGAAGACAAAGTTAATGAAAGTAGACTGATTTCTAATCTTCGCCCTTCCATTTTCAGAGTAGCAATTCATTCCCCAACAAATCTGTTTGCCAACTGGTAAACAGCCCAGTAAGGCTCAACAATCTTAGAATGAAATATTCAGATATTCTCCTGAATAAAGTAACTCACTAAAGCTGCAATTTCCTAAAACACAGTCAATAAAGCCCTTTAGCTTCTACAACAATACTTTATTTCAATGCATTGTTTATACACAAAACTTATCTTCGGAAAAGAAATTAAAGAACAGTAAGAAATTAAATTATCAGTATGCTGCACCAGAGAAGGCACTCAAAATATATCGCTACAGGAAAACATCGTGTAATATTCATGGTTTACAATACTACAAGAATATCACATGTACTCAGGGATGACTTTTCTTCATCCATATGTGATCCAGTCACAGATACAGGACTAGCTGAAAACAAATCAGTCATTTCTCCACCACACACATACTTGTAGTAATCACAATGACTTTCAGCAAGTGAAAGCAATAGCATGTTATCTACCTAGCCAACATTTCTAACATCTATCAGGAAAAGAGGGGAAAGTTCAGAGATGAAATAGAATGAACACTCTAGAAAAAAACCCCGTATCACTCACTGTTCAATGCGTGGGGAGAGATACAGCTTAGGAAAAACCTGGGTAGCTTCTGCGTCCTCAAAACTAACAGAGAGAAGCGCAACATCTTCTCCAGGATCTTCATTCACATCCTGTACAGAAAAATAATAAATATAAAATGGCAATCAACAAACGGAGTACTTACAAGCTCACAGATAACAACTAGTGAGTCAAATACCAATTGGAAACACTAAAGTGAGGAAACTAGATTGTAACCATTGAAAAACAGGTTGCAAGTTTATTCTTCCTATAGATTTACTTCAAAGACATTCTGCCGTGCTTAAGCTCCTTTAAAGTATCAAAATAAAATGACTGTGTAGGCAAGCGTACAGCAATGTAGATCTTCTTCAATTAGCTGAACTACATATTTCAGCGAAGATGTAGATTCAATTTTAAGAACTTTTGGTGTAACACTAACATCAGATGCAAATGCCAAAGAATTATTAAAGATGTTACAGAACCACTTAGTTATGACCACAGATTTCATCTGTTATTTTTCCAAAATTTCTGCTGTACTCTACTGCTACTTCTGTGTGGATGAAACGTATTTTTGTGATCAGAAATTTGTACACAGGAGTCACTGTCCCCAAATTTCTGCAAATACCTTATATTCTATATAAAATCCACAACAGTCAATCTTCACGCAATCACAGATTAAGCTTTCTTTGTATCAGCACAATCAGCTACAGTTTTTGGATCAGGTAGAACGAACTGTTTCTGGTTAGGACCTGACACCTCTCCAATTCATAAATCACACAAGAGTACAAAGAAGTGTATTTGTGCTACACACAGACCTTTGGTTAGAAAGCAATGAGTTAGCGGTGCGGCCACCTTCATCAACAGCAAGCAACGCTGGCTGCTCACAAAGCAGCCCTGTAACATGTTTGTGCATACGTACATAGCAACTTGCCAAGATGCATTTGTTTTTATCCGTTTTGGAAAAATATGAGAGGAAATAGATAACCCAGCAGATATGTGCTCAAAGCAGGATCAACATGGTGCGGTGTGCCCTGGTATGCTCTGTCCCACAAGCAGCTGTGAGGAAGGAACATGCAAACCACTTAAATATTGTTAGGAGATCCTGCCCTATCTGGGTAGGAAAAAAAAAAAAAAGAAAAAGCAGCTGCTGAGTGGTTTCAGCAAGACAATCTCGTGCCATTTGAAGCCTTGGCAGGACTGAAACTGTTAACGTCCAGAGAGACCAGCTGCATACCAGCTATTACGTGCAGAACACAACATGCCAAGAAACTTAGTGATAAGCTGCAGGGAAGAATGGGTCTTTAAAAAAACCCTAATTGTCTTAGATAAAAAATGAGACAGAGCTGACAGTGTTTTCTTAAATTCTGCCTTGGTGTGCAGCTCACTTCTGACAGCTGAAAGAAAATGTATTCTTAGAAATGCCTATAAAATGGTCATGAGCACACTACAGCTGGAAACCAGAACACGGTTTTAACCTGAAGTTGCAGGACAACGCTCCATAGGAGTGGTGAGGACAAAAACTAACTGCTGCCCTGCTGGGGTAGGACCAGTTCATGGATAAGGTTAATCGACACGGTTGCCTGTAACAGCAACGGAGAGGGTATCATGACCCACATTGTTCCCTTCAGTGTTAGGTTTCCAAGCGGTGCTATCATCTACAGCAGAACCATCAGCAAAGATTACAAAACCCTTTTCAACAAAACAAACCAACCCAAGAAACACCCAAGAGTGCAGTGCCCTCCCAGCCTTTCCCCCAATATTTCATACATCTTCCTCATTAAGGGAAAAATTTTAAATACGGAACAGCTTTCATTCCTGAAGCCGAGGATGGCATTAACTGGCTTTTTCCCATTAATTTGCTAATTGTCAATCAAATGAAAAGAACTATTAAGACAGATTAAGCAGTAATGCTAATGATTAAAAAGATTCTATTTTAATGGGCATTCTTCAAGAGATGACAAGTACATAGAATACGTTCGCTCGCGTATGTATGCGGTTCTTCTGAGACCACATTCTTTTGTTTGCAGTTCTTTTCACGTAACTTGTTTTTACAGAATAGAACCTACATGCATTTTACAAGCTACATGGACAAGACCAAATGTATTTATTTCATCTTGCACCTAGTGTTAGTGCCCACGCTGATGTGCACACATAGATTGACACCATGCGTAACAGCAGTTTCCAGAACACCATCCAGGTGCTTACTGATCAAAGAAAATAAAAACAAGGGGGGCGGGGAACCAAACAAATGACCCCAAAACTACTAGTTGAACACCACTACAGCATACATTAATGCATTCAGTAATGCTACATTTTGATTTCTACACTCATTAGTGGCTTCGTGCCAGGGAACACCACGCAACAGCATAAATCATCGGGGTAACTTTGCATGTTAACCTGCAGTAAGCTGGTCATAGAATCACAGAATGATCTGGGTTGGAAGGGACCCCAAGGACCACAGAGTTCCAACCACCCTGCCACAGGCAGGGCCACCAACCTCCATGCCTGGATCTACACAAGGTTGCCCACCACCGATGCGTGCAGTAAGAGCAATAAACTGAGATGTGTGACATTTTTAATTTACAAAAGGAACACACAACAAACACTACTGCAACTACTGTTGCCAGCACAGCATCAGTTTCATACAGCTACTGTCCAGTGCAAGTCACAGAACAGAAATCAGCGTTCTTCTGTAACTAGAGCTTTCCAAATGGATGCGTGTTTTTCGCCCATGTACCTGAGAAATTAAAACTGTGACTTAAAAAAGACACAAGAAGTCAGCATTTCAGCCAGTTTTGAAAAGATATAATGCAGGAACATCCTCAACCTCATTGCTCAGGTGGCCACAGATGTATTATGAAATCTCTTTGTCTGTGACACCATACTGTTTATTCCTTTCAGACTTTGTTACTTCTATTCATGCACAAATCTGTTTGGTGGAACTGCATTCAACCCTGGTGTGTCTCCTACAACTGTCGTTCATAAAACTAAACCAAAACCACATGTCTTAAAGATAAACTGTGGAAGGTTTTTCAACCAATAGACCTTTTTGATGTTATCTGTGCCAGTCACAACTTAACTCCTTCACTGATCTCTCTCCTGGTCATCTGCACAAGCCTGCTAGTGGCTAGGTGAGATGATGGATCCTTATGTTACCAGCGATGACATTTCCCCAGAACAGGGACTCATATCCTCCCAATAAACCAAACCGTCCAAAGGCAATATTGTTTTAACAATTCTGATCACACTTTGCTCAGGCAGCATCCTCCCCTTTCCCATTTCTGCACACATACTGCCCTCAAAGAACAGGCCAGATGTAAGCAGAGCAGCAAAGCAAAAATCACCTCTATTTTTATTTTTCAGTTGGCTTCAAAAGAGAGAGTGACATCCAATTGCTTTGGCAATATTACTCCCTTTTAGGGAAGAAAAAAAAAAAAGAGGTCATTGAACTAAAGTCACAACACATTTTTTTAATAGTTAAGTATCCATGTTCCTTCTTATAATTTATATTTAACTCAGCACACATAAGGTTGTAGGATTTTATTTTAAAAATTAATATTTAAGAAAAACTGATTTAGTAAAAAATAATAATAGCAATTTTCTATGGAAGTTAGCATCCAAGATCAGAATTGCCACATTAAAGGATCGTTTTATACTCACAGAACTTTTTCCACACAAGGCTGTACAGACTGTATTATTAAAATGAACTTCCACTGAACAGAGAGCACATCCTGGGCCACAGGAATTTTGAGGTTTAAAAACTGAATGTTTGTAAAAATGTTTGAAAGCATTTAGTTAAGCATGTGATAATGCACACCTATTACTTCTTCCACAAGCATCTCATGCAAAAAAAACCCAAGCCTCTAACATACTGCAATGTAAAAGATCCAACAAGGATTTTCGTGGTGTCTTTCTGCCCTCTCGCTATCACATGCTTCTTTTTAAAAAAAACATATTTTCCTCATTTCATAAAATGCCCATTCAAATCAAACAGGAAAAAAAAAGATACACCATTTAACACTGAAAATAAATAGTATTCTTTCTCTGGAACTGCAAGGGGTTTCCTATGTTTACAGAATATTCTGCACAGTGTGGACTGATCCTTGATTGAACCTCTGCAGTGCTGTGGAGACGCAAAATATGCATAGTAAAGCAATGTGGTGAGAAAGGAAAAAAAAACCCCAAACCAAACCAACCTAAAGGTTTTCAAGCCATAGGCTTGTTTCCATTGCTGAAACCTTCAAGCAGCAACTTAGAAGAATAAATAAAACTTCTCACCAAAAATCCCAAACCAAATAAACCCCCAAAAAAACCCCAAATGCATAAGGAGAAAGCTCATGGTATTTTATTCTAATTTATTCTTCATCTACTTAGCCAGTGCAGATGAAAGGTTCATTAAGTGTGTAGTTTTGAAACAGAAGAGTCCATATGAAAACATAAATGCAACACAGAGCAGATGAAAACGAAAGTTTGAGGGTATTTAGAACATTTTTTCCCCAAAATAACTTCAGGAAAAAACTTCAGGTATCACAGCATTCCAAAATAAAACTTAAAGTTCTCCCTCTAATTGTATCAGCACCATCTCCACAACCATTTGTTAGTTTTCATTCATATCAGTCTAAATATACATTCCAATGCTTCAATGTTTACAGCTACTCCCTTTGCAAAATACTTAATCTTTTTACAAAGTTAGTACGAGTTGTTTATGAAAATTGTCATCAAAACCACTTTAAATACACCATCCAAACGGCATTGTTTTCTCGTATCCTACCTACTGTAATTGAAAACTGGGAATTTACTGGAACTGACAATTTATTATGAGTCAGATGGTTGATAGCCAGTCCAACCAAAACATCTGCTCCGCACAGTCACAACTGCTATAACCCATTTCCTCTTGTGCCTGGAGTTCAACCAAGTTGCACATTACGGTTCCTTTTCCTTAAAGATGCAGACTCTGGAAAATCAGCTATTACCTTTTTTTTTTTTCAGTTATCAACAAAGAATCACCTTGCAACTTCTAATTAGGGTATCCTTTCAAGAAGAGGTATTTCTCTGTCTGTCATGCAAGTTTGGCTCCCTGCATTAAAGAGCAATGTATAAAGTGATAAAAGACTGTAGGCTTATCCCAGGTGGTGGCAGGACCTGCCTCTTCTTGGAAGACTTGAGAGGTAGGAGACATGAGTCTCAGGGACAAGACCTGGCAATGGGCTGATGTATAAATTGAGAACCTGGGATTAGGAATCCAGTTTAGTGACTTTAACTGTAAACTAAAAACGAGAGGAAAATAAACTTATAATTTGGTAGAAAGGATAGGAAAGGATATGTGGGAAGTACTGGCATGCTTTGGGGAGGACAAGGAGCTTCTGGCCTGGGGGATGGTAGGAAGTAAGAGAAGGGAGTAAGGCTTCCAATAGTGCTGTAGAGTTTGTACCATAAGTAAAAACAACAATTTGTTTAAGGACAAAAGTGAGGCAAGGAAGATTATGTATACTGCTCAACCTGTGTCATGCGATGGAGGTTGGAGAGGAAGGTGGAATAGAAAGGCAGTATATGGATGAGAACACAGAGGACTGAGTCAAAACTGATCTTGGCATCTGCATCCAGGTTACAAGTGGAAGTCTTCTAATAAACACTCAACGGACTGTGGTATCTCTCAGTCCAAGTCAGCCAGTTTCACAGAAGATGACTGTGAACTTTAGATTTCAGCATTTTTTCAGGAAAAAAAAAAAGTCTCCAGAGGAGAAACGCATGAGAATAACATGCATTCAGAAAAGTAATGTATCTTTGGGTCAAGATCAACCCATGTGATTTTGCACGATACACAT
This sequence comes from Gallinula chloropus, assembly GCF_964237585.1. Taxonomy (NCBI): domain Eukaryota; kingdom Metazoa; phylum Chordata; class Aves; order Gruiformes; family Rallidae; genus Gallinula; species Gallinula chloropus. The sequence continues at coordinate 55,085,371 of NC_140087.1, read as the reverse complement.
CTGTAATGGAACAAATGATCAGAAAGTGAACAACAGAATTTGTTTTTAAAGGTGACATCTGAGTTGCAGCAGAGAATACACAGTACTACTCACTTCCACTAGTACTAATGGGCAACTTGTACCACAACGGCTAGGAAAATTTGACCCCTTCCCTCCAAATGATAGGAGATACTAATGTAAAAAACAAAGGCCAAACAAAGCACAACCAGCTCACACCCTCACGGCACAGCAGTTTCACTAGCCAGCTCTGATACAAGCAGTTACATGTTCCCCCAACCTTCTGCTACGCTGAACCTTTTTTTTTTAACTAACAAAACTAGGGGATAGCAGGCTAAGGAATGTGAAGTGGCAAACGAGACTGAGAAATCTGCTTCACTCCAGGGACAATATGTAATTATTCCAGGAAATTCTTTCTCCTGTCTTCCAGGAAACCCACCAGGTCTGATCAAGGAGTGCTGATTCTTTAAATAGGATCTGTAATGGAAACAAAGGCAGTTACCTTGCATGCACTGCCCACGGCATCACAGCGATCCAAACACAGCCCCTCTCCCAAGGTAACACAGCCAAACACTCGCCTCAGTCTGGGCAAAGAGCTTGTTCGAGCCCAGCACAATTCCCACTTTAAGTTACGTGAGAATCGTAATCTGGGAACAACTTTGCACATTCCGAAGAGCTTACTTTGAGGACAAGAAACCAAGTTTTCTTCATTAAAACAAATTTTAATAAGTATCTACTATACATTAAAAAAAAGTATCAGCAAGACCTGCAAGTGATGCCCCCTCCACTGGGCACCAATCACTCAACAGGAAAACAAACAGTATTTTCAATCAGTGTGAGTAACATCCCGGGGGGTTGTTTTGTTTTCAGACTTTCACATATTAATATATTGTGCTTCTCTATGACAAGAGCTCGAGATCTGTTTTGCCTATGCCACTTTCTTTTATTTTGGTCAGGGCAATTTACCACTTCTACAACAGGAGCGACTGTCAGAATCAGGTAAAGAATGTGGTTAGAAAAAGTGTGAAAACACCCCAATGGATAAAAAGAACAAACATTGTTGTTCATGAAGAATACATGTTAGATTCACAACTTTCAAGATTAATATAATTTAAGTGGATAAAAATGAATGTATTTTGTCAGCAGCAGAAGTTGTGGTGACACTTTCACCACACCAGTGCTGTTTGCTTAGGTCTGAAAAACCCAGCCTCAGAACATAAGGCAGGTTTCTTCAAAGGTTTTTGTGAGTTTGGGAGTCAAATTTGAAATAAATAATCTAGGTGTAGCAAAGTCTAAAATTAATGTTGAGTGCATTAAAATCAGTATTTCTGAACAGATTTTGAGTGAGCTAAAATGTAAAATCGATACGCAGAGACAAGACATACAAAGTGTATTTGCAAAAGAGGAGCATTCCATCATACTGACTGATTCTTTCCAAGTCCTCATCTAACACCTGCATTTATTAGCTATGTTTTAATGATGCTACAGTAGGGGATACTTAATATTTTTTAAATAGACTGATCTGCAAGATGCTCGTGATTTTAAATTTTACTTTGTTAAACGAAACTGAAGTACAAACACATTAGCTCTAGCTGCGCTAATATCAGGTATCACATTCAGATTAAAATGAGATTAAAAAACAAATTCGAAAAAACCCACAAAACAGGGACAAACAATATTAGGAATGTAGATTACTGGGAGGTACTCTCAGGCCTGATTTTCCCAAATATTCACAAAAAAGCTCTTTTGTTTCCTAGAACCCCTGTTTATCCAATGCTACAGATTGCTGCTTAATTTTTGTTTTGTTTACTTCTAATCGTATTTCTAAGCAGACCAGATAAGTTTGAATAAAAAGTTACAGTTTTACCATTAAAATGTACATTAACCTGGAAGACACCCCTATTACTCCAAATAGGTTTTGTAAGCAGGAAAGAGATTCCAACACCACCACACCTTTCCTAAAAGCTCACCTGTGTCTGCCATGAGCAGCTGATAATGGGACACATAACACGTTTGGAGACTTCAAAACTTGGTTTTTATAGGTCACCCTTAAAGCAGTTGCATCAGACCAAGCCCAAGTTGCCACGTCTTGACAAACAGATTTTTCAGTTTAAGTCAAGAGAACCCCAAAACCAGTTCTCCAAAATCCAGCTCTTATTTCTACTTCCAACAAATACTGCGATAAGGTATTTCGCTGACATCAGTGGTGCTGCTGGCAGACTGAAGGACAGCACAACCCAAACAACAGTGTGAGAATCCAGCTGAAATCCTAACACTGAAAACTTAAATGTTTCCTTATAAGCACATAGCCGGGGTAAATGACTGTTTAAAGCTTGGTTTTAAACAATAACGGGCTTTTTTACAACAAAGTTGTATGCATGGTAAACACTCTGAGTGCCTTAAAATTTGTGTTAGAAAGTTATGGGCAAACAGCAAGCAAAGGACAAGTAGTATGAAAATTAATACACAGGCTACTAACAATGGCATCTCAGATAAGGAATCATTTAGGGACAGCAAGGCAGAATGAGTCAGGGATGAGAGTGCTCTGCATAGTTCATCTGGGCTTTTCAATTAGTGACAGACACGCTGATTTTGGGCAAACACTACATTCAGTTGTATGTATTTACATCTGTGTATTCAGTGCATAGAGGAGTCATTTTCACCAGTTTTAGATGTTCTCTATTTAGAATTTTCGTTTGAAATGAACAATAAGGGAGATCCAAAATTTATATAGTGATATAATTAATTCTACTGCCAGGGTTCAGACACTCTGTATCACCTTGCCACGTGCCAAGATATTTCCTTGTTAATAACAGTCATGATAAGACACTTCTGTTACACTTATCCTCACATTAGTATCCATATTTTACACTTTGAATACTGAGAAGAACTGTACTAGGAACTAAAAATGTAGGTTAATACCCACAGTTTAACAGATCCTCATAGACAACTATTTCATATATATGTGTGTATATATCTCATCTGTATATGCATCTATAGTCTGAATTATTTGAAACAATATAAAGGGGACTTACAATATTTTCAAATGTAAAAATATTCCCTCTATGCTCTCAGAAACAAGCAAATGGAAATTAAGAAAAAAATTTCAAACCCACAAAGTATTTTCCATTTAGATGACTTATAACAAGTCATCTCTATGTAGGTTCTTTCTCTATAATAATCTCCCAAAGCTACGAAGCTGCTTCCTCAACATGTAATTAGGACACATTTTTTAGTGTTACCCCCACATTTTTAAGCTTGCTTCCCCATATAAAGATCTGAGGAGATGGGCAACTTGGAACTCAATCCTCAAGGATTTAACTCAGATTCAAATCCCTCTCTTCAGATGACTGGGCTATAATTTATTCTGAAAGCAATATTTGCATTCTTTTCCCCCCATTTCAGTGATTTCCCATCTCTTTAAAAATAGTAATGTTATTGCAGAGGCCAAAGAGCAGTCATCCCACGTCCAGTGAAAAACAAGATCTGCTAATAAATGCCTGAGTACTGAACTAGAGGACAAACAGATCATTAATACAGTTAGAAATAAAATTATTTTCCTGCCAAGCCAACTTTCTATTCTCCAAATACAGCTTTTCCATACACAGATATTTGTATTTTACATAAGTAAATTGTAAAAATTCCCCCCATTAGATTAGTATACAAGACTCATGATTGAAAGGAGATTCTCCAGTAACAATCCCATTTTGAAATGTGAGAATCCTAGCTACAGAGATAAGTCTTACAAGGACAGCGTGACACAGGAGTACTTTTTAAAAGATAATGAAAGTTCACTGATGCAATTAATAAATCTCACAAGAAAGAGTAAAAGCTAAAATACAGCACAAGAGAGATGCTTGTGATTAGTATTTCTGCAACCATGTTGCAGTTGAAAGTCAGCAGAAGCATTTATTTTTTAAAATCAATCCAACTTTTAATAAAAGCTTTTTCTACTGCTCTCCACGTATTTTTATATGTTCCTGGTTCAGTGAATATCTCTGCAGAATCAAAAATACTATAGATTACATGGGTCACAACAAGAATGCCAGAGTAAAGCCATATTCTGAGACAGATCTTCAGTGAACCAGGAAGCACCAGCAAGATTTCACAGATGAAAAAGTGAATAATCAAAGTGTAAGGGTGAAAACAAGCAAAGTTATTCTTGCTCAGTGCTCTTGCACCACTTCAGCTTATTATTGCTGACCTGATATAAAAATATGAAATATTTTCTTTTAAAAGAAAGTGCAAATATTAAAAGTACTAACTGTTACGAGTTTAGCCAATTGCTGTTTCCTGAGGGTAACAGGAATGTTTCTTATTAGTCCACAGCACTTTTGACTCACAAACTGTTTATTCTGGAGTCCCATTTCAAGTCTGTAATATTTCTATCTCTTTCTGAGAGAGTCCTATTATCCCTTTGTCCCATCATTAAATTGATGTCTGCAGGATCTTAAAAAAAAAAAAAGCCTGTCTCTGTGTGGGACATTTTCTGCTCTGTACAGAGAATACACAAGTTGGAGCATCGTGCTTGGTGTCATCATGCACACAAGTGTGTATGTGTACAGATGTCACAAAGAATAAGAACCTGATAACGTAGAAAAATAAAAGTTCTTCCAGTGAGATAGGCAGCTTTTTTTTCTTCTCACATGTTGTGTGAAGGTGGATCCTGCTACAGGTGGTAAGCAGAATGCTGGAAAGAGGGATTAAAGATCTATTCATCAGAAACTATGATGACATTGGTCTTTCAGCATTCACACCTGTACCAGTGTGTAAATCAGATGCATAACACGAGGAAAATATTCCTAGCGGTAGTCTTTGTTGTATATATAATAAAATAAGCCACATTCTGTGAGTCTGTCAAGAGAGGTCTCTGGACCTTACAGAGTGAGACTCTTGCACTTTAGCATACTGCTCAGGTTAAGGTTGACTCATCTGTTGTTGTTTACCTTGTTCAAGACAGTGCCTCCAGCTCAGTTGTGGTCCCGATGAATTAAAGTGGTAGTTGCTAGAATAATACATCACATATTTCCAGATGAAAGACTGGTTCCATCACTGAGATTTCCCTGGTTACTGACTCAGAAAAGTTCACAAGATCTTTTCCTCTATCTGTTCCCTTAGTACATCTATCACAAACTTGGAATAAAGAACTGGGAGAAGTATTGTTAAACTCTGTTACAGCATCTGGAGCTCTGTTTTTATGAGAGAGATGCAGGTTCAAAGGCTACTAACATTGCTACTGCCCTTGAATTTGCAGTCTTTCCATACACTTTCTGATACCATCTATTCAGAGGCTCACAGGATAATCTTGCATCACCTATTCAAAGGTTTGTGGGACAATTTTCCGTAAATCGAATCCAACTTTTAACGCTCTCACACAGCCTGAAATTACTTGCATGTGCTCAAGAGCTTCACCACAGCATCCCAGCATGTGTAAAACAACAGAGCAGAATACCCACTCCTCTCACTCAGATATTTAGCTTTCTTCCATAAAACTCAGCAGTATGTTCTTTGGCAAGGAGATGATGTCATCACACACAATCATGACTTGGATCGTGACAACAGACTTTGAACTGCAAGTGTCTTACCATGTTCTATAGCAGAGACTGTTCAATAGCTTTATTTTCCTTTTTTTCTCCTTTTTTTTTTCATTTGAAACAGTGCAATTAAGAATTACAGACTAAATTATTTTCAGAAGTTTTCTGAAATAATGCAAGCTTCATGTTCAGACTTCAGAACTGATGAGAGTTGCCGGATGCTTATTTACTGGGTTCCACCCTGCTGATGTGAACAGAGTGGCCTGACGGGTGACGGCTACTGTTGTCCTTCCCACTTAATGAACCTCAGTTCCCTACAAGCATCAGTTTTAAAAGAATGCAGTTCTTCATCTGTGTGGTGTATGTACACCTATAAAGGGGCCCACTATGACACTTTCTTGGAGACAAAATAGAAAGAATTTTTTAAAAGAGCCTAATAGAAGTGGAGATTTGGAAATCACTTTACGAATAAAATAGCATAAGAAAAGCCAAAGTAACTGCCAGAAAACAAATGAGAAGCCAATACTTAAGAGGTCATCATAAAAAAACAGGTTAGAAATGGCGAAGTTAAGTAGCAATATTAAAATTCCTATGTATATTAGCAAGTAGCAAATCTGAAACTATCAAGCCTTTTCTACTAAGAAGCTACTTACAAGACAGTGGCGTTTATCAGTGACAAAATTCTAATCAATAGCATTTTAAGGATCAAGGGAGAAGGAAGATCCAACTCTCATGCATTCTGGGAATATTCCAATATGCCATATTCCAATATGCCATATTCAGGTCAATTTATCTAATTAATTTTTCCACCAGCAGTAACTTGCTTTTTTCAAGCCTGTGTAGCATTGCTCCTACCATCTTGATATTTCATGTGCAAAACTGCCTCTTTTTTTACTTTATGGTGTTTATCTAGCAATAAGATGTGTCTTGTCTTTTACTGGTGGGGTTCCAACGTAGTATTAGAAGCCTGCACTATCTTGCTATTTTCTGAATATTAAGAATAGTTGGAATTTTGGCCCACTGCTTTCACTTTGTATGCTGCACCTCCACAGCAGTCACAGAAAAAACCCATCTACATGGACATTCTGCCCCACAACCAGCCAATACATCAATTCTTACTTCTTTGGAAACAGAAAAAAATACTGTGGAATGAGAAGGGCTGATGAAAATGTTTTAAGCTTATCATATCTAGCTTCAAATAAGGAGGTTGAGAAACACTGCTATAACCACAAACATAACTTCAGCTTGAGCCATGAGATAAAACCGTATAAAAGCCTAGTCTAATTAGGACTGAATACATTAAACAAAGACACTAACTAGTGGCAATTGTTCATTTTAAGATCTAACTGGACACTGTAGAGTCACAACTGAAATAGCATGCAATGAAAAGACATCAGACAGAGAATCCCAGAAACTGTTCTAATCTAAGGCCTCATGAAGTATTAGGGAATGTGAAAACTTACCAAGTACAAATGTGAACATAGTAATAGAAATAGGCTGTATATTTAAACAAAACTTTGAGTTATCCATGTAGTGTGTGATTGATTTTTTTTTTAATCATCACAATAAAACAAACTACTAGGTGTCCACACTGAAACCCAGCACCATCTGACTTCTACTTTACAGCTATGCAGACCTTCCCTTCTACTAACTTCACAGCACTGCAGACTATATAGCCACGGGATTAAACTCAAAATTCTGCTAGCAAAGTGATAGCCATATGTTTCTGTTATGTGCAGTTCACTAGCAATATAACAACTCATGTTTAAATGACAATTATAACAGACCTGACTTCCAACTTAATCTAGCTACACTTTCATTGATATTTGCAAAAGCAAGAACAAACAGTCAATTTAATGATTTATTTCAAAAAACATTATAAACTCATGGTTACACTCAATACTTATCTGGGTTTTAAATCTGATGAATGTCATAGTAATCCTAGCATCTCTGAAACAGTAAAACCAGGAAAGCAAATCAGCCTTCAACTAGAAACACAACCTTAATTCAGATTTGCTTTATTTTATAATCTAAATACAGGTCTTCAGTTTTAGTTTTGCTGGGTACTTCTTTCAGAGTTATAGGTGTTTGCTATAAAAAAAATGACAGTATTTTTGCTTAGTTTCAAACAACTCAAAAGATAGTGCTAACTACAACCCCTGGTAAAGTGCCCCACATATAAGTGTGTTAAAAGATAGTGTTTCCAGAGGAGATATGTCACTTTATTGATTATCACCTTCCTCATGACAATGATAAGCTCCTTAGAGATACCCATGACACACGCAGGTGCTCATATGTATGCATACAGGTTCTTTTAAAAGTTACTCTCTAGTTACCACTCACTGGTAATTAGCTTAAATGAAACAGAAGTGAAAATCCTTCTATCCTCTCCTTTTTTTTTCTGCTTCATTTGGGATCCACACTACAGTCTTGCCAACTTCTGACCTTTCAGCCCAGACGGTTACTCACAGCATGAACACAAACTCCCCATTAGTTATGAAACTCAATATTTTTCGCCCTCTATATAGCATCATTAACCACTTGGTCTGCAACAGAAGCTACTCCTCCCTCTAGTTGTACCTGACACCACAGCAAGGTCCAGAAAGCTTTCTAGATCACGTCCTCATTTCTTTTGATAGGTCCTCAGACTCTTTGAATATTACTAAATAGAAATCGTTACATATTCTCTGGAAATAACTGTCCAGGCTCCTGTGAACACATGCTTTTCAGCCCTCATACTCTGAGTGAATCAATATGAAAACTTCTAGACTATTCCAGTCTTCCAACTTCTGAAACTGCTTTTCAGATGGGTTTTATCATTATCCCAATTTTATCAATAGCAATATTTATACATATGTAAAAAAGAAAAGTATTTTCCTTCTCTTCAAAGAAAATGCACTGTTTACTTTTGTCATCTTCCACATTCAAGTCCCTCCTATCCTAAAGTAACTGAAGTATTTAATAAAGTTTGATTGTTTTGTTGGGTTGTTTTGGGGGGGGTTTAATAAATTTTAATTTTATTTCCATGGTATATGTGCTCTTGCTGGGATCAGAAGCTTCAATTGCTTGATTCCCTTCAGCCTGAAACACAAGGTGGTTACTTAAACACATCTCTCTTGGTTTTTACTCAGAACAACTGCATGCACTTGACACTAGTTTGTCTTAAGGCTGCCCTCTGTCCAAACAGATGTGCTTACAGTAAGTGGTTGGTTGATTGTTTTTAATAAATATAGAACAGATATCCTTTTCCACTAGGATTAGACAACACCCACTGATCTCTATCTATTTTCTTCCCCAAAACCTTTTATTTCATTCATTCCAAGAGCAGTTTGAACCCCGCTGCATTAATCAAGGATTGAGTGTTCCCACATTAAGAAGTATTCTCTGCAGGTATTTTTGTATCTATGAAATTGGTTTCCAAGATGCTTTACATTAAAACTTTAATCTTCACAAGATTACTATAATTATTAGTTGCACTGTAATAACTGGGTTTGTGGCAACCACGTGTTTGATGCTCTATTGTTAAAAGAGGAGCAGTCCCTTTTATAAGTCTTTACTATCTGGAAGGCAGATGTATAAAGATACCAGGAAAGTCCAGAGACAAAACTAAACATCCCCATTATTTTTTCCTTAATGTTTGTTTGCTTTGTATTGTAATTAACTCATTTTTTATAGCACTCTCAACAAATTATCTTAGAGCAAGAAAAGGAACCAACTAAAGGGCATTCCTTGCCATAGACAGTTTCACTCTGGAGCATACATGAGGTACAGTTACTTGAGAAAAGGGGAGAACTGAAGAGAGACACAGATGCCTCATTTCCCTAGGAAACCAAGCTAAAATCACAGCTGAATGAACAAAGTGGTTAATCTTTATTTCTGAAATACGGTAGGTAAACCCTTGACAAAAAATGTATAAAGTATTTCTTTGTGGGAACGTGTTCAGAGGATGTCAGCAGTACTCCATTCCTTCTAGAGGCTGTTATTTCCAACTGAAAAGCCATTCTTGAGAAGGAAAAAATGAAGTCTATGTTGTTCAGGCAGACAGACAGCTGAGATAACTATGATGGATACTTGTAGCAAGACCATGATGAGCTGTACTCACCGTTCAGTAAGCTTATAAAGCGTAGGCTCAAGACTGACCATGAAATGATTGTTGTTTGTAAAGCTCCTCAGAAGAAGTCATTCACTCTCCGAGAAGACAGTTTAAGATAAAATGTTGCCTTGATATATAGGAATGTTAAAAACAAAACAGGGGGTAAGTTTGAATTATTAAAGTTCAAAGTCTGTAAGAACCACATTCCTCATTTAGGGGATTCAGAATTTAGGTTTTTGTTCCTTGATTGAAATTACTTTTCGAAACAGAAAAAGGGGACATCTATTAGGGGAAGGAGAAACAAGACAGGGCACAGACACTTCTAACTTTAATCACTTTGGTTTTTTTTTTTTTTTTTAAAGAAAACGAAGATGATGTTATTTAAAACTTTATTTTGTACCTACTTCTGCTGGTGAACACCCACCCACTTAGAACATTCACTACCAGACTGCAGCAAAGGTGCTACACTTTAAATCTTTTACAGTGTAAACAACTGTCTCTTCATTTCACTTCAAACAAAACGTTTCAGTGCACTGTCTAGTAACATGAGTAATACAATCCTTTCTTGGACTCTGAGAAACACTATGCTTACACGGAGAGACCTTTCCCTAAATGCCCATACCTCATGACCTGCTAACTCGACTGTACAGAAACCACTGTGGTGGACTGATTGGCAAGGACACAGAAACATGTGTTTCCTTTGAAGATCACAGATCCTAAAACAGATTAGATTCTGAAGCAGGCAACTAAGAGCAAACATTCTATTGAGTCTTCATGCTACAGAAGTTCATTTCTAGGCACAGTCCATAAATTTTCCATTAATTTTCTAGTGTGCTTTTGGTTGGGACAGAGTTAATTTTCTTGACAGTAGTTGGTACAAGGTGGTGTTCTGGATTTGTGCTGAAAACAGTGCTGGGAACACAGGGGTGTTTTGGTTCCTGCTGAGCAGCGCTTATGCAGAGATGAGATCTCTCTGCTTCTCACCCCACCAGCAAGTGGGCTGGGGGTGCACAAGGAGTTGGGAGGTGACACAGCCTGGACAGATGACCCCAACTGAGCAAAGGGATAGCCCACACCATACAGCATCATGCTCAGCATATAAAGCTGGGTGAACAAGGAAGGGGGGACATTTGGAGTGATGGTGCTTCTCTTCCCAAGTAACCGTTACCTGTGATGGATCCCTACTTTCCTGGGAATGGCTGAACACCTGCCTGCCCGTGGGAAGCATGGAATGAATTCCTGCTTTTGCTTCTTGTGTGCCACTTTTGTGTTACAGCTATTAAACCATCTGCATCTCAACACACAGGTTTTCTCACTTTTCTAATTCTCTCCCGGATCCTGCCAGTGGGGGGTAAGGGTGGGGCAAGATAAGCAAGGAGCTGCATAGTGCTTCGTTGCTGGCTGGGGTTAAACCATGACACCTATGAAATCTGAAATGATGTCATTCTTCTTCTATCATATTTTCATTAAATAAATTGTAAGGAAAATGCGTTATTCAGGACAACAAATGGGACCACAACTTACTGTTGTGACACGGTAGGTTAAGTGACATAATGCACTGGCTCTTATAAATATTGTTCGTGCATTCTCTGATGCTCATGATCAATTCTTTCAGCTTAAAAAAAAGTTTATTCTTAGAAGAGTATGTACATTCCCAGTGATCTAAACACAGTTCTTGAACACAGTAAAATCGCTGTTAATGCAAATTCCAATAGGAGATTCTTTTTCTTGGCTGTAATTCTCCATGCAACTGAGGTAATGGAATCAAAACCTTAGGCTTTAAACAGGTGCTGGCACAAACCCAGTTGCCGTAACCAGAGCAACCTTAAGCAATGTTGTAGTTATCTGATGTCTGTTCACTAGACTGGACTCAAATCTTTTTATGAGCCTTGGGCATTTTGTGAATATGTATCTTTGCATTAATTCCATTTAACAAAGTTGGATTTAATTAAACTTTGGATGTTCCAATCCTCACCAAAACTGAGACGCAATATTAAGAATTCTATCAAAGAAGTTTAGTAGATATTTACCAACTTTCACAAAATGCCTCATTAGCAGATGTCGCCAATAAAGTAAATATTGTTCTTCAATTTTCCTATGCTAGTAACGATGCCACTTCATGTATTTTGAATCTGTGGGAAACTTCTGTCTACCAAAATAATTCACCAAGACATAACTTTTTTTTTTTACTTCTGCATCCTCCGTATTTCAGCACCTGGAAACCTAAAGATATGGATCTCAACATACCCAGTTGTGGTATCAAGAAAACTAAGTTACCCTCATTACTTAGTTAAGAAAAATACCCTACTCAACAAGAAATATAAACTTCTAACACCACTACCAATGATAATAAAGGCATGAGTAAGACCTCTTTGGGTCTAACTGCTTTGGGACCTACAGCGTTGTTCTGTCTAAAAGACTGCCCTTCATCTAGTCCTGAGTCTACAATCAAAGGATCAAACACGTCTTGGAGAATGTGGATCTTCAGCCATATAGAAATTCCAAGGATGCTGCAAAGAATACTGTAGGTATGATCAAGATCTCCAATACTTCTGAAAGCCAAGATGCCTTATTTATTATGCTATCCACTCAAACAGATTAAGTAAATGAACTCTGTATAAGGAAGGTCTTGCTTCCATTGACACAGTGGGGGCTTCGTAGACTCAAGTACAGTTCAGAGCAGGTAAGGAAGAAGATGAAAGCTACTGTCTTCAGAAGAGCAAGAAATACTGTGACACACTTCAGACCTCTGATGCTCAGGGCTGAACTCTGTACTGACAAAACTTGGCTAATGCAGAAGTAATCATGACAAGATTTGCAATCTTCCTAGATCTGATACAGAAGCAATCAGCAACCCAGACAGTGGTAACAACCAACCAGCTCAGCACAGGGAATACCAATGTGTAATAGATAATTGGTATAATAATAAAATTTCATTAAAAGGTTTCTTTCTTAGAGTACTGGATCATGCACAGGGTAGCTAGAGGAAGACAAAAAGAACTGAGGCCATTCCAAAATTCAGGTTTGGTTTGATCAACCTGACACCACAACAGCTTGAGTTGCCATTTACATCTAAAGGCCTAATGCTTACTTGCCAATAAAGGCTAGAAGAGAATGAGACTTAAGACTCTCCACGGAAAGTTTACTTAATTTTAATGTTAAGTGAATTTGATGGGTGCCATCGCTTATGTGGATTGATCATAGTATCATTTCCACTGTCTTCTGCTCCATTTTCACGTACTGAACCGATATTCAATTTTGTTTTTAATAAAGCATTTGCAAAATACTTATTCTGCCAAACACCTGTAATCCTAAACTCATACACACACAGTTTAAGGTGCTGGTAGCAACTGAAACTATAAATGGATAAAAACAGTATTAAAAAGATATTCTACGACTAAAGCAAACTTAGTGTTTAAAACAACTGTTTCAAGCCTTTTCAGTTTGCTTGAAATTAATACATTTGTTCATTTCCTCTCTCCCTCCAACACTAGTGTATCAAAGGACATTATGTGAAGATTTAAAAAACATCTACTGAATGACAGCTCCTTAAATTGTGTAAAGTTCAACCATGATAAACAAATACTCAAGTGGACAAAGATTAACACACGGAATAGCTTGTACTCACCTATTAATAAGTATCATACTAAATTTAGGTTGACAGCCACAACTAAATTAGTAGATAAAGTAATTACTGTATTTGATACTCCATGGCTTAAAAATCTCAACTGTTTCTGTTCTGTCACTACATGATTCTAGCAAAACTTTATAAACCAGTTTCCCCAATTTTAAAATGTGGAGATGAATACATCTTATCAGCGATGTTTCAGGGCTTTAGTCAGTATTTCTAAACTTTTAGATCCTGACTACTAAGTTCTCCATCAGTGCAGCAGAAAGGAAGTCTATTAATCTGCATTCCTTTACCACCACAGAGAAAGAACAGTTGCAGCAGCACATCCAGTATCAGCTACCACTGACAGCATAAAATTCTTTCAACAGAAAAAAGAATGAAAGAGTAATTTGTCTGATGAGCCAAATTTCAGCCTGATGCTTTTATAGAAGTAATAAATCCCTGAAAACAGGATTCATAATATTGATGCAGAAATATGGAGACAAACTGAAGACTATTAATGGTGCAGAAGACACCACTTCAAATGCTTTACCTGTCTGAACCAGTTTTGCTGCTTTGACACACCCACAATTCTTGTATATATTTATCCATCTGAAACACAGAACAAGCATCTAACACAAAGAAGCCTTTATATATAATGCCATATAATTACCCTTCATATTTCAGATGGTTTGAAAATCTATGTTTATGAATATAGTTCTCTGATCATGTTCCTGTTGTCTTCAACGAGGGCAGAATACACCTCATGGAATAAAGAAACCCGACACCCTCAGTCATCTCTTGACTGGCCCAAACTCCACCAACTGGGCCATTACACCAGCCTTTATAGAAAGGCATCTGAAATATTTGTTTTTAAAAAAATTGCATGCAACTCATTTCATAACAGGAGCCATAATACTTCTTGCCTTGATCACTTTCCAGGATCATAAACCACTTTTTTTTTGCTTAACACAGACAGAGAAAATAACCCACTAGTTAGTCCCTTCCCATAACGTGAACTCTAAAGAGTATTTCTTTGCAAAACAGGGAAGAAAATGCACCAGCCATAACATAGACCCTTACCCTTCACTCAAACAAAACATCTGTTTAAAGCTAAAAATCTACTTTTTATGACAGTTACCATGGATTGCTTATTTCCAGAAGCAAGTGGCTCATTACTGATTAATCAGTTACTCTTATTGTGCTACTATTTTGAGTACCTGTTTAAGAAAAAGTCAGAAGGAAGATTCAGTGGAGCCATATCACCAGTCTAAAAAGTTATATGGCAATATATATTCCACACTGTGTACTTCTGTAGAAAAATACTATTTTGTATGAATTATTTTGGTTGAAGCTAACATATTTGTACCATATCTTTCTACAAAACAGACTGTAGGAAAAACACGGCATAAATAAGTAAACTGTACCCTCATTCCCCTAGTCCTTTACAGAGAATAAAGTAAAATAATAAAAAGACAAACCCTCTTGGGAATCCTTTTACTGCTCTTAAATTACAAACCTGTATTAGGCACATGCACAGGTATTGGAAAGTACCTGCCTTTTCAGCATGTAAATGCTTCCAAAGCCACTGGAATGGCTGTACAACCAATTACTTGTTACAGAAAAAAATTAAGACTGAAGAAACAAAACATTGTAACAGTGTGAAAGGTGTGCCACCAAAACATTTCACAATTCCCCTCATTTTATGCATGAAAACCCAAGAGATTGCACGCCTTGTCCTTTCAGCATCACATCCAATCTCTTTAAGAAAAGCAATGGAAATAAAAGAGAAAATAAAATTTGTTCTTCTTGGTCCTTCATGCTGAGATACAGTTTCATCACCATGGGATACAGAAAGAGAAGATGCTGGCACTCATTCTGCAGTAGTCTTTAAGGATACTAGTATGCTTTGTTTTTCTGTTTTTTGTTGTTTTGGCTGGTTTTTTTTTTAACCAAATCTCAGGACACTCAGTGTCTCTGCAGTTAATGACATGTGTTGCATACTTATGCATAATATATCAATCTGTGCATAACCCATGGAAGCAAAAAGCAGCATAGTTTCCTGTCAACATGCTCAGTAGTTTTGATCACTGAAGGTGAGTTTGGGATTAAGAATTTGGCTAATAGTGTCAAACTTAAGAAGGAAATAGACTCTTAAAAATAGAATGCAAACTGAAGAGTGTAAAAAGCGCCTATTCACTTTTGAACTTCATTTGTGATTTTGTGATCTTAAAATAAAGTTTATCCTTTGCCCATCATAAATAATATCAATGCCCAGAAATCTCTTATCACCCTCAAAAGAAACACAAAACATACTGAAGAGCAATAAACATTTTGCTAACAATGATGTTTGTATACCACCAGGATGGAACTGCTCTGAAAAACTCTTCATATGCAAATCTCTGGAAACACACAATGCCAAGTTCATTTATTTTTTTCTTTATTTTACGGGTAAACTTCTATACACCTGCAGTTCGTACGTCTCTAGTAAGCCTCTGGTTATTGGGGGAGTAGCGGGGGGGAGACAAACACACACCCCAAGCCTAGCACCCAGAGAAAGATTTGCAGAGATAGATAAAAATAAGTAGGTGTCAAAAACAATCTTTTTATGTTACTGCTGTTAGAAAATTTTGAATTTTAAATACATTATTCATCTACAGCTAAAACATTTATTAGCAACAACATGTAGTTCAGACTACTTCCTCCCCTGCCAACAAAATCTTTCTTCAGACACAGTATTTCTTCATGTACTATTTGGAGGGAAATACTTCTCTGTAATAAAAATTCCTTCTGTATTTTTTTCACTCCCTTCCAACTTATACCAAACAAGAAAGCATAACACACATCCTTTTATGGTTAAAAAGATCCTGACCAAGGTTCTTAATGTTCTTGGACAAGCGATGCCCACATTACCACAACATTTTCTTGACTTAACACAGTTTGAAGATGAGGATGATGCCTTACATGCCCCAGGCTGAATAGATTTGTTAGGAAGACATGTCCTGACAGATACGCTTAAGAGAATAAGGTCATTGATTAATCAAGAAAGGAGTCCATTAAAATAATGGAATTAATATATTTGCAGATGGTTACTTAACAGGACACTGTCAAGGTATTTTTGTCAATTTTGGAATATTCTTTTCTCAATCAGCACTAAGTGCTTTGTTATACATCTGCCTATATTTCAGCATGTTATAAGCTGTTTTGCAATTAATGGCTGCATTAAAAAAAAAGTCCCAAATTGTTTACATAAAAATAACAAACTAAGAGTTTTCAGATACTTTGTTCCCTATGCAAGGATCTGAATGCACTCAGGCACAGGAGGAACAAGTAAATATCTGAAGACAATACTGTGAACATTTCAAACTAGTGTTTTCTGAAGTTTACATGCAGTAAGCTTCCAAAATATTAATCTCAGTAAGAATCTTTTTCATTGTATTTTTCAAAGAATCCCAAATTAGAACACAGATGAACAGATAAGACTTGTTTCCACTCTTTCTCTGCAATTCAAAAAGCACACACTAATGAGTTTTGTATAGCTGTAAATAACTTAATTGATAGTACCTTCCAAAATTGCCTTAATATGGTAATGCAGAGATTATTCATCTTCCTCTACAAATTCAGCCTCTTGCTTTTTCTGTCCAGCCCCAAAATAGCTTTTGCATATTAAATGAGCTCTTAAGCTGTCTTCATATTGTAAACTTATTGATTCTCTTAGCTCATGTGAAGGGAGATATTTCCTTCACAGTTACGCTGATGAAAAACTGAATAGAGCAAGGAGAAAACCAACTGTACCTTGACCTACCACACAAGTTCTTGCACTGATCACTTGACTACAGATTTATTCTTAAACTGTATAATCCCTCAGATGAGCATTCCCAAATTGATTTCAACAACACTGATAGAGGATTAGGTTGCAGGAAGGAGTTTACAAACTAAACCAAATGTCTCAGTGCTAACCAACTGTAAATCTTTTACCTGGGCATTCATCCCACTTGTGCAACGTTTTTCTACAGCTTTTGGATAATGAAAAATTTACCAACATCAGCAAGTTTTTCATGCTAATGTATACATGTTGTCATGATTTTCCCCCCTTCTGACTTGGCTTCAGATTCAGTGCATACATGAGCAGGCCTTCAGATGCCTCCCCGCCCTCTTTCCTCCTTCCCCCAACCTGTTTTTATCCTCAAAGATAATTAAGTCCTAGAAGCTATACCAAGATCAGCAGTCAGGTGGAGGAGACTGACAACAACTGACCCCACCAAATACTGCAACAGGTAAATTCAGCTTGATATGAATGGAAGCAACTGGGGGGCCAATCAATTGATAATGGGACACAAAGGAGAATCATAATGGTATTAACACAAAGATTCACAGATATGAGGGATTGAACCTGTACAAAATGAAGCTTCATGATTTCTACTGCTCACAAATCAGGCTGTTTTAAAACCTACATCTGTGTATGCCAGAAAACTGTGTACATACCACTTTGCTCCGTTAGAGTAGTATTACTAAGCACAGACTCACCTTCTGCCTTGCTGAACTGAATGGCAAAATTAACTTTACTTTGTTTTAAATTACAGAACCACAGAATACCAGGTTGGAAGGGATCTCAAGGATCAAACCTAGTTCTCTTAGCCTTCCCTGATATGGCAGGCTTCCCAGTCCTTTGATCATCCTGAGGGCCTTTTTCTGGATGGACTCTTTTCAGTCTGTCCACATCTTTTTCACAGAAGGGACCAAAACTGAACACAGTATTCAAGGTGTGGCTGGCCAGACTTAATCTTTGCTGGTGATGCCCTTGTTAATGCAACCCAGGATTCTGTCGGTTTCCTTTGCCACTGCAGCACACTGTTCACTCATATGAAGCTTGTTGTCCACCAGGTACCTTTCCACAGAATTCCTCCCCAGCCAGGTGGATCCCAGTCCGTGCTGGAGTCCTGGATTACGTTTTCCCAGGTGCAAGATCTTACACTTGTCTTTGCTGAACTTCTTAAGATTTTTGATAGCCCGCTCTTCCATCCTACCTAGGTCTTCCTGCAGGGTGGCTCTTCCAAAGTGTCTATTTCCCTACTTAGTCTGAAATCTTCTGCAAAATTCATCACAGTGCACCCATCATCCAAACCGCTTATGAAGATATTAAACAGTACTGGGCCCAGTATTGATCCCTAGGGAACCCCATTTGTGGCAGGCTGACAGTTGAAATAAGAGCTATTTACCACAGCCCTCTGGGTGGCCTGCCAGCCAGTTCCCCACCCACCGCTTGTGTACAACATAACACATCTGTTTCTTTAGGAGGAGGCTGTGGGGAACCATATCAAAAACCTTGGAGAAATACAAGTAGACAATGTTCTCTGCTTGCCCCACAACAACTAAGCAGGTTACTTTGTCGTAGAAGGCAAACAGGTTTGTCAAGCACGATTTGCTCTTCACGAATCTGTGCTGGCTTTTCCCAGTCATGTTTCATTTGACTTGTGATAATCTCCAGGAGGAATCATTTCATAACTTTCTCAGGGACTGAAGTTAAGACTGATGGGCGTCTAATTTCCATAGTCTCTTACCAGTCTTCTGGGACATTTCTTGATCTCCGTGACTCCTCAAAGATTATGGAGAGATGCCTTGCAACCATGTCAGCCAGGTCTCTTAACACCCTTGGGTGGATATTGCCAGGGACCATTGATTTGTAAAGGGTCAGGCTCCTGTAATATCTCACAGACCAATTCCTTCACTGACAACGGGTCCATGTTTGCATTGACCTGGATTTTTGTTCCCAAGGTTTGAAACCCAACAGTGCTGGTAAAGTTAAAGTATTGAAAGCCTCTGTCTTTTCAGTGTTGTTGGTGACTAATTCACCTCTCCAGTGGCCCAGTATTATCCTTCTGCTTGTTGTTACCATACCCGAAGAACACTTTCTTGTAGTTCTTGCCATCCCTGACCAATTTCAATTTGAGCTGAGCTTTTGCTTTTCTAACTGCATCTCTGCATCCCCTGGAAATGCCCTTATAGTTCTCAATGGAGATTTGTCCTCTCCCATCTCTGCTACATTTCCCTTTCAGTTTTGAGCAGACTCAGCAGCTCACAGTTAAGCCAAGGGGGTCTCTTACACCCTACTTACACAGATCACTATTACAACTTTCCAAGTTTCCTCAGAACCTAATAGACTGCAAGTTTTTCAATCTTATGTGTACCTTTTTTTCTTACTAGGCTTCCTATGACTGTCAGTTCTTTTCTATTAAATAACCTTTTAGAGCTATTTTTTTAGGTATAGAAGCATATTATTAATTTACTGTTTATTCATGTGCAGTTACTTAACTTTTAATAGCAGTGATAACATTTTGGTATCATTGGCATAAAGCTTTCTATACCCTTTTTTCTAGGAGGGGCAATTTTATCCAGTTATATTCACAAAACTTATAAATAAAGAGGACAAGGAAAACCAATTCTGCGTAGTGCAATACTAACTCACATGAGTCAGAGAGATAATACGTTCCTCCAAGTTGCTTTAACAGGTATAGTCTCCTAAATCTGATACTATCATTGCCTAAAGGCCTGCAAACTGGGCTGCAGTTTGATCACACATCTTTTCAAGAAGGAACTGGCAACATGTGGTAAACAAAGGGGAAAAAAAAGATTTTAGTTATTAAGTTGCTGCCATACAGTAAAACTGATGCTGCAAGAACACAAATGTAAAATGCCAGTCTTGTTTATTACGAATTCAGTTGCATAGCTTTTCATGAAACATTTGCTATTGCAACCAGAAGAATTTCTTTCCAAAATTTCTTTTGTTTTAGGAGAGCTCATAAAGCATGCAGTCCTGAAGTTTCATATTATTAGCACCACAGTTCTTTATTTCTACCAAATTGCATAAACTCTAGTCACTGGTCTTTATTCTAAACACACTGCCTGCTGTAAAGAAATATTTTTTAATTAGCCTGTATTCATCTATTAATTTCCACATCTTGAAATCAAGTCTCAAAACCAGTTTCTGACTTTAAATTAAAAAAAAAACCTGCAAAAGCAGCTTGAGTTGCCATTTTAAAATGAATGTTTAATGCAAGATAAACAGCTCTTCTGTTCAGTAGTTATTGTGCAGTCAAGGTTAATTACACAGAACAAAGCCTAGAAATTAATGCCATTTTAATAGCACTTTATATACACTGTCAAAATACATGATATGCATAAAACAATGGATACATAAAGAACTATAATCTACCTAGAAAGTTTTCCATTTGTAAACAAAGAGGAAACACAATGCAAAGAATATCAAATTAAGTTTTTAGCTTAGTTCAGATATTTCTCACCCAGAGAGGACTATCAGCCAGGAAGCCAGATTTCATGTAGTCTACTCCTTGCTCTGTCAGCTACTTGCTTTTCAGTTCTTTGGTTTTGGGATTTCTTTAAAAATCAGTGAAACAGTTACAGTGATTTTCCTTCTCACAGGACACAACTTGGCTCTGCAAACTTTGGAATAGAATCTCTCTCCTACGAAGACAGGCTGTGAGAGTTTGGCTTACTCAGTCTGGACAAGTGAAGGCTCCAGGGTGGCTTAATTGCAGCCTACCTATACTTTAAAGGTGTCCTACAGGAAAGTGGGAGAGTGTTCATCAGGGAGTGTAGTGACAGGACAAGGGGCAATGGCTTCAAACTGAAAGAGGGTAGCTTTAGGTTGGACGCTATGAAGAAATTCTTTACAATGAGGGTGGTGAGGCACTGGCACAGGTTGCCCAGAGAGGTTGTGGAGGCATTCAATGCCAGGATTGATGGGGCTTTGGACAACCTGGTCTAGTGAGGGTGTCCCTGCCCGTGGCAGGGGGTTGGAACTAGATGATCTTTAAGGTGCCTTCCAACCCAAAGCATTCTGTGATTCTATGAAGGAAAGTACTACAGAAATTCTAAGCAGAGAGTCACTCCATTTCACTGAGCTCTGTAACATACTAACTAAGCCTGATCCTGAAAAGTAGTATGTACTTGTATACTTAGTATATGAGTTTATTGCTACTGAAGACAGGGAACATTTCATTCCTTGCAGAAGTGGAAACCAAATCATTTTTATTTCTTGGATCAACAGCTGGACCTCTGAGCCCTATTTTTTTTTTTTTTTTAATATTTGGGGGAGTTTTGTTGCTGTTGTTGTTTAACTAAATAGTCGGGGGGGCGGGGGGGGGGTAAGGCAACATGCAATTTTCCAAAGGAAAAGGTGACTTACATGAGTCAATACAGTATGCTAAAAATTATTGTCCAAATGTTAAGAGGTGCCTATGATAACTAAAATCAACAGGTACTTCAGACATTCAAGAACAGTGAAGAACTTTAAGGAGGGCAAACATAAAAATCTGTATGATTGGAAAAATGGCCTGTGAGAAAAATCTCCTACAAATCTGAAGCCGTACAACTCTCCCTGCTGACAGAAGCAGCTTGTCTTTCCTTCGAGAACTATGTGCCAAGATGCACTGGACCTGAATGACTGCTCACTGTAATTGTGATGAATTACCAAGGTTACAGAAAGAGAGGGAAAGGGAAGAATACCAGTCTAGTTAAAGCCTTGGACAAGCTCTCTACACGCAGCTCAGCATTCCACTGTAAATTTGCACACACCTAATACCAATATGCTTCAAGTCCTGTCTAAAAGACAGAGGGGATTTTCCCTATGTCACAACCCCTGCAAACAATATATTAAATAAGGACTTCTTAGATAGTTAGTATTTTCATCTAGCCTATGTAGATAAAGAGACTTACATCTAAGTCAAAATGGTAACCATATAATTTGACCTACATTTCAAGAGCTAACCTAATCATTGCAATACTAAAATGAAAATTAAATAAAATTTATTACTTACAAAAAGTCATAAGCTGAGGTGAAATGAGATAGAATTAATGATTTTATCTAGGACACAAACTATAAATGTTAGACAATGAAAATAATAATCTGAAACAAGTGTGTTTATTCTTTGTTAACCAACACATTGTCCTCAGGGTTCTTGCAAATGAGTAGCTGATTATTTACATACCATCAGTCAGTCATCAGTTTTAGTCAAGTCATCAGTCACATTTGTCTAACATTTTTCTAGACCAGAAAAGATGTTACAGTAAAACACAGAATATATTTCCAAATATATAAACATGCTTAGATCTATTAAAAAGGTACATATCTCAACAGTTTATCACTAAAGCTAACTCCAATAAGCAAACCATTAAAATGACAGAGAGTTGAAGCAGCACTATTAGTTTAACTGTATTTCCCGTTTTCCCTTCAGCAGGAGTACTTCCTATCTATACTACATGGGTACACTTAAATCTTGCACATGCACTCCAGACAGTTTATTATACAATTGAAACCAAACATTTAATTCACAGGTATCTTTTTGTCCAAATTTTGATGTGCTGGTAACCTGTTAAGACCTCAGGAGTGCATCTAAATGCATCCAATAAACCAAATTAGTGCTCCTCCTCACTGTACCATCTCTCCCATGGACGTGCTGTTTGCAACGATTACAGGTCCCAGCACATAAAAGCCATACAAGTTCTAGCATGAACATTTAAATCATTAAAACAGAAATAGTCAACAGGTCTAAGTTTTATTTATCTTTTTCTTCCACTGTCTCACCAAGTAGCTACTGGATAAGGCAGTCTTTGCTTTAGACTTCTCCATCTAAAGCCTGATTCTAAACTAGAAAACACCAAAATACACCTTATTTAAAGAAACAACTACTTTCCTAAGTAGAAGTGACAAAAGAAATACAAAGCTGCATAGATACACAGCACATTATTCATTAGCAATTTGTGGAGAAAACACTGTGCATTCTTTCTGTAATGTGGAAGCAAAAGGGCAGAACATCCTATATGGATTTTTTTTTTATTCATTGGTTTGTTGGTTTTTTTACTTTGCTTCATGATATGAAGATCAATGACACTGTCAGTAACAATTAGACAAAAACAAATGTGATGGATCATCCGCAGCCTCAGAATGTTTATTGTTGAAAGTAACTGATTCAACAGTAAATCTTTTTTCCTTAAATATTTTTTGGCTTAAGCCTTTAAAACTATGAAAGCAAATAAACAGCACAATACGCTCTGCTACACAATCATATTTAACACGTATCTGAAAAACAACAAAACCCCCTGTTTTGACTGACAGCCATCAAAGGACTTTGTGTATTTAACAGAAATATCCAGTGCAAATCACAGAATCCAAACCAAGAATGACTAAGAATCATATGTAGTCATCATACAGATGTACATGCGTGTTAGTACTATTCTTTCTTAAGAAGACAGACATAATCTACTCATCTGAAAGCCAGAACAAAAAAACCCCAAAACATAAAAGCAACCCAATCACGGTAACGGTAAACAACTGGCACTTCTGTGTACAGAATTTACTTTAAAACCTCAAAATATGAGCTGCTGTAGGACTTAAGCCCTGATCAGAAGCCTAGGGCACTTAATAGCATAAAGAAGCTGTGGGGTCAGCAGTGAAATACCCTTCCTAACATCCTACTTTGTCATGCTTTATGCACTCCTGTATTTGCAAATGCAGATTTACTGGTTAGTGAATTTTACAGATTACTGCTACGCTCATATTCTGCGCTCAACAACTTCTCAAATATTTTTCTGTTGAAGAAGAAATGGCAAAAGGGAGGTAAAGGAAGCTTTTTAAAGAAATCTATCCAAGATCCTCTTCCCAGTTTAAGACCACTGCACATTTCTTATTCTACATACTACGGGTGGACTAGGACAGACAAAGCAAGCACCATCATTATGTAATAGCCTGCAATTATTTTTATGGCTATTGAATTCCATTCTCCCTATGCAATACATAGAATGCAAATGCAAAGCAATAGTACAAATTACAAGCCCTAACAAGGCAGTAAATCTGAACGAAGTCACGCAACATAATATGTCTATAAACTTTCCCACCAGATGCAAAAGAGACTTTAAAATTTCAGAAGCTGTTTTTAACTTGTTTTTCTTCTTGTTTTTTAAATCAATGAAAAAACCCCTATTTCTGCTCATGCCAGAATAGCAAATTAGTAGTTCTATTAAACTAGAGAAAAATTCACATAAATTGAGATTAATATTGTAAGATTTAATATATCAGTAGATGTGTTGGTCCTTCCCTTTACTTTTACATTATAAAAATAAAATGCTTAAATGTAAGATAACTGTCATCAGAAATACAGTTGATTGGAGATTGTGATTCACATTAAGATCATAACCTATAAAAATCATCAGCTGTGCAGAATGAGTTGTTCCAGTTGACAGATCTTATTAACAAAATCTGCCAATAAATTACAGAAAAAAACTAATCTAAAAAATTGCTTTTGGCTTTCAGCATATGGAACTTAAGGCGCTCCTGACACTAACATGTTTTATGTGGTTTTAGCAACTAGTTACTACAAACAAATCATGTTGTTGTGAAAAAGTTGTATTACTAAAATGAGAATGAAGGGATCTGATCAGTTTACAAAATTCAAATATAACATGTTCTGATTATAAAGTATACTTTTATAGAGCTTTGCTTCCCTTGGTTTGTGGGCAGCAGATATTAGAATAAAACCATGAAATGATGACTAATTAAATCACAGTTTCTTTAATTATTTCTGGAGCTTCACTGAATCGTAATAGTGACACATTACTGTTAACCCTCCAGTGCCAGAATTGATAAATTGTGGCAAAGCAAGAAGGCTGTCCTATTCTGCAAAACTCTGTGAGGTTACTAACTAGACTGCAGCAGTAAGGCTGGCTAGGAAGCACAGTGTTTCTAGAGAGTGGAGTAAGATCTTACACTTTTACATACAGTGACAACTGAAACATCCTAATAAATCACAAAACAAATCAAAAGAACCTTTACAACTAATGGAGCTGATGGAGGTTTTTAAGCTATTATGAAAAACTAGATACTTAAAAATATTTTATAACAAACAAACCTCACTATTTTTCCGACTCCACAACTTCATAAACTGCCAGAAACACTTCATGATTTGATTTTTTTTTTTAAATTTTATTTGGCCTTACTCATTACACAAGCTCCCTGGCTTGGAGTTTGCATGTATCTGGCAACATGCTGCTTCTCTGACACTGGCCACCATATTAAGGAAAAGGAACACTTCCTCGAGGGTACTTAATGTAGTACTTTTTGATGAAAAATAGTGGGCAGTAAAAGCAAGCTTCAGATTTCTAGATGCAGGCTAAATTGAAAGATTTATTTCAGGTATCAATGACATCTCTTCTTGACAAATGTTTTCCGCACACACAAGTTACATTTATTTTCATGGCCTCTAGATCATACAATCTACTGGCTTCAGCTAATACAACCTACTCTGTTTAGAGCACTGCCAGTACTAACTTGCACAGACCCACTTCTAATCTAAAAATCTCAATGGTTCATTATAATAGCAGGTTATAAAGTTTGTCTTTAAACTATTAACAGAAGAAACACAGGCAATCTTTGACGATTCAGTATTCTGTTTAAGTAATTTAACGCTGGCAATATGTAATCTAGTGCTTATCGTACCAACATCGACTTCTAAAATTTAAACGATTTACTCTGAATGTGTACACACATCTCAAGATAAGGAATACATTATTGAACACAATTCATTAGGTTAACTTTATGCCCCTGTCACAAATTCTTATGTTGCAGAAGATTAATAGCAGTCTATGTATCAGTTTAAAAGATCTCTATGGAAAGCGTGGTCAAAGTATTGCAAATTATGAGAGCTATGTATTATTTCAGGACCACCTGTAAGTCTCATAAACTGCTAGTTTTCCTAGATGTAAAAGAGGTAAAATGACAGCTGAAACCACAGACAGGACATGCTTCATATGATGCACAGGTCCATCATTCTACCCAATACAGAAGTCGTATCTATACATTATGGGAAGATTGTCAAATAGGCTACACTGCATAACACTCTATGCTCTTTCATGAGGTAGCTGCCCAGCATAATGTAAAACACTCCAAAGACTGAGCTAGATCTGGACTCTAATTCCTTCTTGCCATCAAGTCTGGGACATTAAGCCATTACACATCAGGTTTTAGTAAGCCAGCTACCAAGAAAATCAAAAGTTTATATGCAAACAGATATATTACACGTTTTCAGAATATTTGGCTCAAATTTTTCAGTTGAACAGCAGAAGCACTGCTTTTTATACAAGTGTGTTTGTGGCTTGGTATTTGCAGCAATTTAACACAAACCTTAAATGCTGACAAAAGCATCAAACTGCTAAATCTCAATAGTAGAGAGACAGGCCTGGGGAAAAACCCCTAACTGCACCCCACAGAGTATACTGAATTTTTGTTTGTTCTCCACTATAGTTGGTTACTCAAACATACACAAGTATTGCAGTCTTTTCACAGTACCTGCAATCCAGTCTACGTTGTAAACAAAAGTTGCACCAAAGTCTTTTAACAGACTTCGAAATGATGAAATCACAATGAGGAAAAACAAAAATATCTTCTTATCTTTCAATATGAGCTTGAGGATAAACCTTTTCCATTGACAGTCCTACACACAACTGTTCGGCCCCTGGCAATGTGTCTAGACAATGTCTGTTATTTGTTTCAGTTTTGAAAGTTATGCGCTCAGTACAATGGTCATCGCAAAAAAGCTCTTCAGAAAATACAGACTTAAAGATTTATCATTTTTTTAAATCTTCTCCAAAAAGAAATTATGTCTGCATTGCATATTTCCCTTACACTTGAATAGTAAGAAATTATTGGAAGGCTGCTGGTCACAGCATCGTAACTAAATTGGCCCACATTTTAGCTATTCACCAGGACACAAGAAATGGGTACAAAAGAATAGGAAATGAATACCTTAAAAACTACATGTAAGAAGGAGGTGGTAATTAGGGTGCATCTTACTTAGCCAAAACCTAAAACCCCCCATGGATATAAAAGGAAAAAACCTAAATGTCTTGTTTTCAATAGCGTCACCAGCTACGTACTCTGAAGTTCACTCATACTGTGCAATCATACTACAGGCACATAAACCAGTACAATTTGTAAATTACTAAATTGGAGGGATTTAATGAATTATCATTATGATACACGTGTCACTACTGCTGACCAAACCACAAAGAATGAAACAAAATTTGGGTAGGTATTTTAGGCACTAAGTCTATTAGCTCTATTATCACTGTGGCATACATGGTATCTGCAAAGAGACAGAAATATGAACTAAATCTGACTCTCAAAACCAACCTGTGCAGTGAACAGTTCCATTTACAAAATACTGTAGCAAAAGCAAATACTGATGCAAGCAACAGAAAAGAATTTAAGGCAAATTGAATATGATTAAAAATTGAATTTCATAAAAGGGAAAGGTAAAGCATAACAATAAACAGAGACAGATGTAAAGGTTTTCCTGAGCCAAGCCCACATTCTTGTCAAATAAGAGAACCTTAATGACAGACATATCAGCAATGAACCTTGCAGTAGTTTGAGTTACCAGCTTGATTCTGCAGTTATTTCACTTATTTTCATTTACGTCAAAAGGATTTGCATAAGAAAACTGTAGATTTGGGTACGAAGGACCACATTCACTACAAACCCTTTGTATTGAAGTCTAACTTGGTAAGGGAAAAAATACTGAGAGGGTGCCTTTTCCTAAATGCTTTTTTCAGTGTAAGCCAACATTTCTTTCTGAGCAGTTCTTTAGCTTAGAAAATAAAGAATGATAGCTTTATTTTTTTCTAAGTTTTCTTGTCATATTCCTTCATATTTCAGAGAAAAAGTATCTGCTGCAGCCATCACAAGGGATTTCCAAAGAAATAACAACTGAGAAACTTTTACTAGAATGTCAGAAATCAAAGGAAGAGACATTGTACTCTTCATTGCTTTTAATTATTCTTGCTCACCTTCATATACTGAGTTACCTTCCTTAAAATGTACGTACACTTGAAATTAATTTAAATTTATTGCAACAAATACCTTTAAAATAACCTGGTAAATCCTCCTCTTATGCCATGCATTCAAATTTTTATTCTTTATAGGGATAGAAAAATATTCTCATCATCATCAGTACAAAGTTGACATAGTAAGATCTTAAAATTCTGGACTGTATGTTCAACTGTTCCAAAGGTTTCATAATACTACAGACCATTCTCACCACTTATATGCTCAAACCCGAGAATTTGCTTACTATTAAAAGCTTCACAGTTCTGCTTGCAGTGTGATTACCTACTGACATCAACAAAGATTTCAGAAGAGCGTTACAAATCATTGGTATACTCAAGAGTGACTGATGAAGCAAAAAAATACTGTCCTTAAATATTTCAGCAGATTTTAATACAAGTATTAAAGATAAAATAAGATAGCAGAGAAACTATAACACGTTTGAACTTTGGAAATCATTACAGAGAAACTATTGAACACTATGAAGCTGGCTACAGATTGGAACATAACTCAAATACATTAAACTCTAAAGTGAAACATTAAGCTGTTAATACATTAACAGACTTCAATTACTGGTGGATCCTCCACCTTTCAGGGTAATATGTTGATAATTATTTCCACTGCATCAGTAGATGCTCCATCATGTACCATTATCCAGCAGGTAGAATTGAAGCCAACATAACTGGCAGACATGATGGAAAACAAGCTATTTTATTGCAATAAATCAAAGATCTATTTATGTCAGAAGTCTCATCCAAAAAAAAAGGAAAAAAGATACGGACAGCTTTAAAAAAACTCCATATTTTTTAAATAGCTTTATGAATTTGGAGTAGTCAGAGCATAATTATTTCTATCACAACAGAATAGTTCCAATTCTACCTGCCTTTATATTGTTGTCATATGAGATGACATTGATAGAGCAGATAATGTCAGAATACAAGGGGCTAAAGGCAGCAGGGGTAAAAGATCACACAGCATACTGCCATAATCCATGCTGGAGCTCAAGTCCAACCACTGTTCTGCCATCAGCAGACACTAATGAAATAAAACAATATTTCTTCTCTTGTGGCTACTCATCCAGGCTACACATTGCCTTCCTACAGATGACAGCCAACCTGTCATTTTGCACAGTAGAAGTCTGCATAAGAAAGCTATGCATTTCATCAAATCATTAAAGCTAAGATATAAATATTTTAGAAATTAAATTAAATCAAGGTATACAGGGAAACTTTGATTCTGTTACCTCCTATGCATGCTTCTTCACACAATCTATACATGCACTCAAAATAAATACATGTTTTCCTTCCAACTAATGAATCATTCAGTACTCGGGGTGAACAATGTTCTGGGAAGCAGTTGTGGAGTGCTGATGATTTATCCACAGTATACCAACCTTGCTTAGAGAAGGTGGAAGATGATTAGTCAACATGATAGCGAATTACAAGGAGGAGTAAGCTGTGACGCGCTGAAACGTTACTCTTTTGAAACAAAAGCAGAATCTGTTTCTAGCATGGGGTTCCTATATGATGACAGTTACTTAAGTCAAACACCAACTTCCAACCTTAAAGTCATGTAATTTCTCCTGAGGCTGAGCAGAGTTAGAAGACTATGCAACTGAACCATTGAACATACTGGTTAAGCACAAGTCCTTAAATTCCGGTCCTACTTTCTAAAGTATCTGGTCAAATTAGTGTTTATTGTACGCGATGAAACAAGGTACTGATTGAAACCTTCAGTTTTTATCATCAGTACTTGTTTTCACTTCCCATTAAGAAATGTATTTACTTTGTTTTTCTGCTTTTACTATCAAGACTACTGGTATAATCAGATTGTTCGTTAAAACAACCCCAACGCTTATATAGCATGAAATTCCACAGACTCATATAAAAGAGTTTATCTGGAAATAATTAAATTTACTCCCCAAATACATCAGATATCGTCAAGAATTTGTTACTTATCATATGGTCTAAAAACCACGGACATCTGCATTGCATGCAGTCTTCTACAACAACCTAAATTCTGCCAGGTATAAGTACTACCTAGTAAAACAGCAAGCAAGACAATCGTATGCCTAATATCACCTTTCCAAAACATATTCCCATCAGGTTTAGAAAAGGAGGACTTTCAAACTCTTGGAGAGGAGGAGGACAGGGAAGTCAAATAATTACTAGGAGCTTTTCAATATATCATACTCTTGAATACTGTCAACTTAGACATTCATTTTACCTTGAGAAGGTACGTAGGGATATTGCTGAAATCTACAGGCAACTTCAAGAGGAATCGGGCTGAGAATTCTCCGGTCTGTGGAGAAAGGTAACACAAGTGAGACCTGGTGTCTAAACCAGAATGGCACCCTGAACATTCTGAGGATGAAGTATTAACCATAGAAATGCTTAAGAGCTCATACCAAACAGATGGGTTAGGATTTTAAAACAACTTTTCTCAGTGGAATTACTGAAAAGGAAAACCAAAAAAAGTAGAGATTTCACAGCTGTTGTACGAGAAAACACCTTAAAACCCATAAAACATCACTGCCAGTAAGCTGACAGCAAAAAGTAGTCGGAATACAACAAAATCAGACTATACTTTGTCAGGCCCTAAATATAACCGTTATCTTGGCTGTACTCATTTCCGGACAAAGGTCCAATGAGACCTGCAAATGGTGTGAAAGCAAAGCTAAAAAGCTGACAAATTTAAAAGATCATCAGATAAAATAGAGGCATATTCACAAACACTGCAGTTATACATAAGAGATTGTGTGTTGAGACAAGAACGTATCAGAAGTGTCCTCTGAACAAACACAGAGCAAAGAGCCAAAGTAGAAGGTTTTCTGTAATTTGTTTTCAGAATTCTTTGAATCAACACCTAGACAAACATTTACTGAATATTTGCCAAATTTCCCCTACACATTGCTCTTTTTTATGCATAAAGTGTATGCAAAGGAAATGGGAAGGATTTCCTTTCTGTTTCATACACTTCCTTAAAACCAGACATCGTCCACCTGGGTATGAAGCACTAATTTGGCTCTTTTTGAAAAAGAAATGCCTGTCTGATTGTGTCCCTGGTAATTTTCTGTCCTCTCTATCTTTCAATTCAATAAAGTAGCCATACAAGCAGCTGTATTTGTCGTGTTGAATTAGTAGTACAAAAAATGTTAAACATTAATTTTCTGCAGTTAAGTATAAAAAATAATTACCGTATCTTGAGCAAGGCAGCAAAACTTTTTTCCAGTTTTAACACTGCCCTACACACTACTTAATTACATGATGACAAACAGTTTTTAAGAAAACCCAGTACTTCATTTTAACAGGCATGGGGACAAATCAAAGTGTGTGAATATGAAGTATTCCTTCTCCCACAGTAACACATAGGTACTACTTCACTATTTCCTGAATACAGTTATCTGTACCTCATTTTCCTTTTAGTATTTTAAGTGTTTGGCATTGACAAAGTGAGAAGAAAAATCCTTTAAACAAGAAACCTATAATATACAAATTTTGACAAAGTGCACATTCATTATGGCGAAAGCACACATTGCAGTTTTCAGTGAAAGGGTGAATGTAAATACTAGATGCAAAAAGGATCATATCTGTTGTCTATACAGCTATACCTTGTGGTAAGCAAAAGCCTGCAACACATCTGAAGTCATGGAAGCAACCTTATATAAAATACAGTAGTGACCCATGGAAGAGATGCAGAGAATCTTGGCAGTGAACCGTCTGTCTGTCCAGGAAACATCTAAATATCTCTAAGGATGGAGATCCTGCAATCTCTCTGGGCAACCTGTGCCAGTGCTCAGAACCCTCAATACTGAAGGGCTTATAACCCAACACAGATGTCAGCTGGATAACTTTTGGGGCAATGCTTTACTGCTAACATTAGTAGATGTTACCACAAGAACTCCACATAGCTACGGGGACAGCTTGCAAAAGGCTCTTCAAGAGGAAAGTATTTGAAGTCACCTGTACTGATACTGAAAATGTGGCATATGCCTTGGTAGAACAGTGAGTATTTCTGCCTCTCCCCTTGATTTTAGCTGTGCTAACCTATAAACCGCGTTGAGCACAGCATAAGAGAAAACATGACGGTTTTCACTGGCCATATACCACCAGACCACAAGCCTCCATATGGATGGACCAAATCAATTGCTATGCGTATTGATTCAGAAAAGAATTGGATTAATAAAACACAGGAGGAAACTGGCTTCCTGATGCACATGCCTCTCTGAGAAAGTACTGCAGGTCAAAGCCAATGGAAATTAGCTTTCCAAAATTAACAGTAAGCTGCTAAGCACGGCAGCTGAGGAATATAAGTGATTGTTTGCTAAGCATATTATTTTCTGTGGCACTGATATAAAACCAAGAAGGAAAACAGTTCTAGAGAAGCATGTTTCTTCAATTATTTTATGCCTAAATTAAGCAAAGATTTCACCACAAGCAACTAAGCACATATAGAGAAAGATGCTGTATTAGGCAGATGTACAATAAGTAACCCTAATACCAGTGCCAATTTGTTTCTTGGTCTATGTATGAGGCATGAACTAAGATAACTCATTCTACCTTCCAGTCACTAAACAAGAAAAAACAAGATCTTGAATGCAACCATAATCTTTCCATTGGTACCTTGCCAGTTATATAATTTGCCAAAAGGGTTTGCACAATGTTAGGCTGTAATCCACAGCCAGTTAGCTCAGAATTGCCCTTAAAATTTGTCCCTGGCAGCCATGCAATAGAGGCAAAGCAACTGCACATGGAAACACTGTGCAGCAAAAGGTGAGCTTAAATTAATGCCAGACTCTGAAACCTTTCCTGAACATACTACTCATATCCAGCTTTCTAATGCTGTGTTATTTATGTATGTGGAAAAACCACTGACTTCTTGTGTATGCATAACACAAAGACTGCTTTTGATGACAGTCAGGGAACTTGCTTTTTATTCAGAAATGGGTATTATAGACAGAGCTTCTTCTCTGGACTTAACTTCCAAAAAGATGCCATTCAACAATTGCCATAAAATCCAGAAAGTTATTTCTGGTAAAATATCAAGTCTGATGAACTGAGCTGGACAGTGAACAGATGAATGGCCTCAGATCGAAACATCAGGTGCTCCAAGGTAGGGGAGTAAGCAAGCACTCGCAGTCTAGATCTTTTATGTCATTCAATTAAGATTCTCTGTAATGCATTACTTCCAAAAGTGCCCTGGACAGGCAGGGAGCAGTCCCTGTCCATGGTACTCGCCTGCCCAAACCCAACCAGCTGGTCACACGCGTCACATCAGCGCAATTCCTGGCCAGAGTGCTGAGAGATTAGCTGATTAGTGAGCATGTGGATCAGCAGGTACACTACCAACATGGAGCTATTCAGATAGGTAACGGTTTGTCTATTTGTCATAGATCTTTGAGATCACTTCAGGAAATTGGACATACAGGAACAAAGGTATAAAACCAAATTTCTGTTCCATTTTGGGACACAGCACTGAACTCAGGCTTCCTCTTCAAACTTTTTAACTCATGCACTTAAGATTATTGCTTTCATAATGCTGTACAAGGTTCATTCACAGACTACTACTTCAGAAGTCTGCTGAGCTACTATCAGTTCCCAAAAGAGAGCAACATGAAATTCAGTGACTTCTAGACAGAGGAGGTAATACGCAGTTTACATCTTGCTTTTCAGATAAACACTGCTATAGTGCTGATCCTGGAGAGTAGCAAGACAGTTGTAAAGGATAGGAAGGAGAATGACCCAAGTTAGTTTCACAGTTTTACGTTGTGGGACGCTCATAGACCAGCCTGTTATATAGATACCAGCTGCACAGAACCTACAAACAAGACTCTCAGAGTCTACGACAGGGAATGTAAACTTTGTTTTCAAAGTACAGGCTACCAAAACTTCAATTAGCTCTGCAATGATTAAAAATATTTGCTTCTAAAAGTAGTTAAAAATATTCCAATAAAATAAGCCTTAAATAAGACAGCATTTCAAATGCAAAAAAAAGATCTTTATTCAGTCACCTGACAGATTCAAAAGGCTTGAGTAGATGTGACTTTTCCATTTAAAAAACCAAACCAAACCAAACCCCCCTTAGTTTTCCACAGTCTTGTGCAGAATTTTGGCACCTGCCAAAAATTATGATAAAAATCTCAGTATGGTTCAGAAAGCCTTCTGCATTTCAATAAACCAGTCTGATATTTACAGATGTGGCAAGTTGTTTGTGATGTGAGCTGTACAAAACAACATTTAAAAACAAAATAATTACAATGAAATATTCTGACCTATAAACAAAAAAAAGATCTGAAATTCGGTGATAAAGAAAATTTTACCTTGCTGAAAATAACCTAGATGGCTTGCCTAAGAAATGAAAAACAGATTAATACATAAACATTGTGCTTTGTAAACATCCTTATACCACCTGTAACTTAAGGATGATTAAAATTACATAAAGTGTAACCCTTGGCCTTGGAATGCTGAATGTTCACACGTTTTCAGACTGCATTTATTTCAGGAGTTCTTTCTGAAGGCCAGTATATGTTAAGAGTATGTTACTCTTCAAAGGAAGAGGGGGACACATTCAGTATAAGGACAGTTAGGTATTTCCTAACAACTCTTGCTCCAAACTTCCCATGATCAATATATTACCAGTGGAAAAACCTGGTGTTTGCAAAGTTTACTCTGTGGCAGAGATCAGTTATAAAACAATTTTTAAAAATCATATCACACACTAACCAAAATCTGTACCTTGACAATAGCCTCACTGTAGAAGGCAGAGGTGGTACACATGGAAGTATACACAACATGGCATGTTTCCCATGCAAAGGATACAACTTTAGGAAACTGATAAGGTAGTTCAATATCTGATTCTCATACGAACACATGTCATTGCTCTAGCCCATCTCACTACCTCCTCTCCTTCTGCAGAAAAATCATACTGTTGCATTTTTTTAGGGTATTCAGGTTTTGGTGTTTTGGTTTTTTTTAAAACTCTCAAGTTTACATTCTTAAAACAACTCATCTCATCTTACACAAATGCCAGAGATATTGGCAAGATATAGGCAGATAGAGCTACCAGTTAAAACAAACTCAATCACAATGTGGAACCACACCTTAATACATCTTATCCTAAGCAGGCTGATTTGTCTGGGCAGGGTGTCATACCAACACTGTTATTCTTCCTCTCAAATCTTCAGAACTAACTGAACCTTCCACCTAATATTGTACCATACTTTACAGACT
The DNA here is from genome assembly GCF_964237585.1 of Gallinula chloropus. Taxonomy (NCBI): domain Eukaryota; kingdom Metazoa; phylum Chordata; class Aves; order Gruiformes; family Rallidae; genus Gallinula; species Gallinula chloropus. The sequence continues at coordinate 55,050,012 of NC_140087.1, read as the reverse complement.
TTTCAACAACTTTCGAAGTTTTCATCTATAAATCAGATTAACTGAATCAGGTTGAAAAAACAGTTACTCATCTGGAAACCCGGTTCAACCAAGGTAGGAAAATGACATCATTGTACAAAATAGGAAGTACTGGAAGTGATCTGTAGGCAAATAAAAGTTTTCTCCATTTGAAACAAAGTATGGAAGCAACACAGGTTTTTCCAAGTTGAGAGCTATACTAAAATGAAATAACCACTAAAAGCATTTAGTAGCAATATTCTTACTAGCTTACCCAGTTGTTTTTTTTGCCAGCATAGATTTCCATGTTTTCTCCATACTGTGGCTCTTCAAGTAGAGTCTGATACTCAAACATGAGACGAGAACTCTCACGTAATCGGCTGCACTGAAATTGGTGATACTGCTGCACAAGCTCTTTGACAACAAGCAGGAGGCATTCTGGGTTTGCAGGATTCCAAGAAGCTAAATTCTGTAGAATTAGGAAAGAACAGAGACCGAAACTGTTTATAGCAATAGAAAAACAAGCACTTCTCCTTCAATATATATATATATACGGACACACATACAAGTGGAAGCTTTGTAACGAAGCTAAGCCATAATATTAAATACAAAGGTTGTATAATGATTTGGAATAAACCTGTGCCAAACAGCAAAAGCAAGCACTGCTGTCAAGTAAGAGTCCTTACAGGAACATAACAGAAAACTGATAACTATTAGGCACAGACAGACTCAAATTACCACTTCATTCTTCCCTGAACACATTCAAGAACATGGGAAGTTTGAATTAAAAAAGTTGAAACTGATATGAAACGTACAGGGATCAGATAAATACAACCCTGTGCACTGACTCAAAGAGCAGTCAGCGAAGTGAGCATGCCAAATTGACACCAACTACAGAAACTACTTTGCTTCATTATTCAACTAATAGATATATTAACAACAGTGACTGAGTAAAGGGGTTCTCTCCTGTTGCCTCATGTTCATGCTTTACTTGGACTTGACTCTCTTCAGTGGAGTTACTCTGGCTCATCCCCTTAACACAAATGCCATCCATTCACAGGTCTCCTCAATACGCTGGCTGAGGTTTTTATGACAAACTGACTGTATATATCCAGAAACACAGTTAAGAGAAATAAAAATATTAATACAGTGAAGACAGCTGTGTCAGGTAGCATAGTAGCAACGTTATGTCTCAGTTTAACTACTCTAATGTTTGCTTAGACCAGTCTTCCATGCACTCTAAGTTTTACTCAGAAAGGTTCTCTGTGCTGCAGACCACACCTAACATGATCAGTGCTGCACACCTACACCTGGTTGACCTAGAATGGGGCTATGGGAAGGGCAGATAAGAAGTCACCCTGTACTGCAAGCAGACAGAGCATGGGACAGCTGTGATGCAAAAGCCCACATGCTTTCTACTTAGATCCTCAACAGGTCTTTATGATACAGCCTCAGGGTGTGGTAACAGCATCATGTGGATTCTGTTCAGCTTTAAGTATAGGTGAAATTAAACTGTGTATCACATAGACATATGACAACAAACTAGCTGCAACTGGATTTTAAACAGCACAGACTGTACAGTTAATATTAAGATACTTAGAAGTGGCAAATATATCTGTATTTTACAATTAAGTGCAGATATAATAATAGTAGCTTCAAATAAAGTTACTCATCAGTATCTGAACTCAAAATAGTTACAGACAGCATGTTTACTTTTGTCCTGGAAGTTGCAGACATTTCATAAATAAATTCTATGCATAATTTACATTCTTCAGCAAGGCCATTGGCCCTTTTTTAGCTCTGCAGTGGAAAAACTGCTTTGGTATGCATCATTTTCTACAATGAGAGGACAGAAAATATTTCTGCACTTTGAAGTAGTTATCTTAAGACTGCCTCGTATTCAAAGACATAAAAAATTACATTTCTTAACCTAGGTTAAGTAAATGAACAAAACTGAATAAAACCCCCCATGCCTCCTGAAATACACAAGCTATTCATATTTTGGTAAAACCGGAACTAATAAATACAATTGGCCGAGTTGCACAGGGAGGTTTTTGAGTCTCTATTCTTGGAGATACTGAAACAGTGACTGGACAAGGTCCCTGGACAGCCAGCTCTGTCTGATGTTGCCTGCACAGGGGAGGCTGGATAACATGGACTCTAAAGGCTCTTCACAACCTCAGCTATTTTTTGATTCTATGAAGAGGTTTAGAAAAAGCTCAAACTGAAACAGAGGATCTTATCAAGGTAAGACTCCATAATTCCAACCCCAAAAAGAAATTGCAGAGCCATGTACCAGTTGTATCTTCTGATACTCTGGAAACACACAGAGAAAGCATAATCCGTTATTCAGCAGGCACCACACCTTCAGGTCTACAATGAAATCCACCTGCAGCCTAATCTCTAACTGTATGGCTATTTCTGTTAAAAGGGCCTATCATTTTTATTGTCGCTGATGACTACTTCGTGTCATATGGGTTTGGAATGGTTTTATACAGGCTTCAGTAAACGTGTGTGATGGCTTAATACTTCAAGGATTTCTCTTCCCAGAACTTTGTATTTGCTTACTTCTGAAGTCCTATCTATTAAGATGTTATCAAAATGAATTTCTCATTTTCAGCATCAACACTTAAAACATACAAGTCTAATTTGTCATTGAAAGTGACATGAAATATGTATTGCTTCCTTGAAAATCTTGCTTTTTTGAGGAAAAAAATTTACCAAGGCAATTTTATCTCAAATCTTACCACATGTTGATTTTTCTGAAGTCCCCAGTCCTGGTGGGGATCAATTTTAAGAGAATCTCAGCTACATTCTAGCCATCCCCTCCACCCCTTCTCATTTAAGTTAAAAGCTACCAGAGAGGTAAAGAAATCTGTGTATGCACTACCTACATACAGAGAGATGTAAGAATAAAATAAAAACAATTAAGAAATACAATCCTTTTTCTATTTCATAAACACTGTTTTTAGACCACTATCATGACTTTCAGCAACACAATTCATGATTTTTGAATGCCTATGGACGACATTGTGACGTTAGCTGTCTATGCATCACTCATTCCCGTGACTAATTAGGATGAAAAACATACACTTTTGTCACACACAAAAAAAATGGAGGGAATAGTTTTGGAAGGTGGTGCTCTCATTCTTCAGAAACACAGACATTCTTGCTTTGATTTTAAAAAAAAAGGTAACTCTTACACAGTGTGGATGGAACACTTAGGGGACGACCTACCTGTAAAGCACAGATTAGAAAATTACTCCATGTTCATGTAATTTACAGATTCACCCAAGATTGAAAAGCTCATCTTAGAAAGACAATAGGACATAACTGCTGATCAAGATTTGCTTTGTTTTACATGGACAACTGAACAGTTCAATGAACAGCTACAGAATTAAACTGTACTCTGATTCTGCTAACTATGATTCTGGTACAAAAGGGATGCCTGGCATGACTAAGGTACAATCCCTCACTCAGCCTTCAGAAGCTACTGCAGTGCCACAGACTCCAAATTTGACCTTGGCTTGAAGTTCACTGGCTTTTTTCCTCCTAGACAGTAAGAACACCTATTAAATGGGAATACTATCATTGCTGAATCTTAAAAACTATATTCCAGAGTAACTGGTGAAAAGGCGAGGTATTAACATGTTTTTTCACATAGAGCCATATGTTGGAAGGGACCTTTAAAGGCCTTCTAGTCCAAATCCCCTGCAGTTAGCAGAGCGAGGTTTAACTTAACCAGGTTGCTCAGAGGTTCATCAAGCCTGACCTTGAATGTCTCCAGGGATGGAGTCTCCACCACCTCTCTGGACAACCTGTGCGAGTGTCTCACCACCCCCATAGTAAAGAACTTCTTCCTAATGTCTAATCGAAACTTACCCTGCTCTAGTTTAGAACCATTGCCCCTCATCCTGTCGCTACATGCCCTTGCAAACAGTCCCTCCCCAGCTTTCCTGTAGCCCCCCCTCAGATACTGGAGGGCTGCTATAAGGTCTCCCCTCAGTCTTCTCCAAGCTGAACAAGCCCAACTGTCTCAGCCTGTCTTTGTAGGAGAGGTGCTCCAGCACTCTGATCATCCTCGTGGTCTCCTCTGGACTTGTTCCAACAGGTCCATGTCCATGTGTTGAGGGCTCCAGAGCTGGACACAGTACTCCAGGTGGAGTGTCACAAGAGCAGAAGAGCAGGGCAGATCTCTTGATCTGCTCACCACACTTCTTTTGATGCAGCCCAGGATGCAATTGATTGGCTTCCTGGGCTGCGAGTGCACATTGCTGGCTCACATCCATCCTTTCATCCATCAATATCTCCAAGCCTTTTCCACAGGGCTGCTCTCTATCACATCATCTCCCAGCCTGTATTCATAATGAGGATAATAAATGCATGCTACAAAGTGACTGAAAGGCTTGTTCTACCTTGTCTGCCACCTACAGCTGATAAAAATTTATTCCCAATTTGAACCCGTTTAAGTTTATCCAATTCTACAAAACACTAGAGAAAATCTGTCAGGTAGACAGCATCTTCTAGGAAACACACTTTGTATCATGCAGTCTGAAACCAGACTGTGTATAATCTTAAATTTCCTGTTCCCAAGCTGCTGCTCAAATAAAGCATTTCCAGAAAGCCAGAGGATGTAATATGCCAGTATGTATTGATATCAGCCAGACAAGTGGGAATAACCTTTCCTCCTAATGACATTGGTATAACACAATAGAAATGTTCTGTCAAAGGAAATGACCAACCATATTTTAATAACTGACCTAAATGCAACTGAACCTTTTGTTTTTTAAATAACATTACACTACAGAACAAAAAAAAAGAGCAAGAGGAAATCCATTGTCATTTGTCCAGCGTGGAGCAGGAGTATTGGTCTCTTCAAAGAATTTAAGAACACTGCATCAGAACAGTGTTTATGCTGTATTGCCTTAAAGCTACAGGGAGTAAAATGAATGATTTGACCTTAGAATACTTACTAAATGCCTTTCATTCAGTACCTAAAGATCCAAACAAAGTGTGAACTGGTTATAAAGACAAATCACCAGGAGGAAATTTCAACTACCCACCCAGGACAGACATCAGTGACAACGATTCTCACTGATGAAAGAGTAAATATACGATGATTACACAAGTTTTCTGTAGCAAGTTCTGATTTAAGTAAACATTAGTTTTTAACTTTAGAATATTATTGTAGTGCTTGTTATTTGGCAATTGGCCACTACATTGCTAACCATTTTGTTAAATTTGCATAAGTGCTGTTCTTTTCAGAAGATCTAAATTTATAAATTTTAGCACAAACACTTCTGAATGTAATGACATATTTATGTACAAAAATTCTTTTTTTAATATCTTTAAGTGTTGCTTATTTGCCCTAAACACTAGGTTTGTTCATCTGAAAATACTTTTAAACCATTTTATTGTGATCCAGTTTCAACAGTGTGTCAAAGTACATGCTGTGGTGTTCTCAAACGGTTCCTTCTTTAACTTTCCTTCTATTTTTTAAAACCAAGACAAAGTAAGTGACTACCTGTAACATAAACTGTTGAAACTGAACTAAAGTAGAATTTGATGTTTATCAAGTCAATCCTTTGTAAAATGTCTAAATCACTACAATTTCATCATTACTGATTCTCCCAAGAACATGCAAGGACACTTTAGTCAATAAGAGTAACGTCCCTGCAAACAGTAAACTGACCTCCTCCTTTCCAGATAAAGAAACTTCCAAATAAAATTGTATTTAGCAATGCAGTTATTGTATACACTATTAAACTTCAGTATTTTTAGTAAACTAAAGGCTTTGGAGCAAACAGAAGTAGCAGCCTATGTGCTTTGCTTTCTGATTGTTTGCCTGAAGGCTACACGCCAACAGCACTCCATACAGCTTTTTAAGAAACAGTATTTTAAAATATTTAAAAGATTAGGAGAACAGAGCAAGCTTCCAGTGTTTCTGTGTTCCACAGTTCCAAGTTTTGCCACAAAACTCACATCCTGCATAGGAATTGTGCTCTGAACGCAGCTTCAGAATCATGCGGTTCAGTTGTTGGAGCTTAAGGAAAGTCCTGGCAATATGAAAACACACATCACCGCTTTCTACAGCCAGACTGTTGAAGCCCAGCAGTAGGCAAGGAAAAACGCAGTTGAAGAAATACCCAGCAAATACGTATACAGCAAAAGACTTGCTGCATTCTGTGGCTTTTATCAAAATCTCCTTCTGCTCTGCTTACCAGGACTTCCAATTTTGTCCCTGACAAAATTCAGACATTCACATCATTTTACCAAAGTCACACGCATGCTGAAAACAGAGGGGTTTATCTGAAATTGCTATAAAATTGCAATTTAAATGAATTTTGTATAAAAAATGAGCACACTCACTGGGGTACTGACAGACTAAGTTACATATTTCACTCAATAAATCTTTTCTAATTTGAAATGAGATTTCTGCAGACTTTCCAGAGAGTTAATCAAATTTTAAAGAACAATCACTAATGCATTTAAAATAAAGAAATACAGACTTGTCCTATTTGCCAACAGCTATCTTTAAGAGAACTCTGCAGAGCACTTCACAAGCTACTCAAGTTAGGCAGCTAAACTGAAACTGGCCCATGGTACAACAATACACAACTATAAATTTACTTAAACTGCGCACCTACAACTAAATCTGCGTTCAGATTCCTCTCATAGAAAGGCTTACATGCACAACTCAGATTACAAATGGTAGTAATCAATGTTATACCCATCATTTCTGAGCACACAGATGGAGGTCCAATGTCTAGACACTGCTCACATGTCTCTCCATAATCTCCATTAACACTAGGAGCAACTCTACACTTCAGATCTTAACTTTAGCTTTTTAATTGGCTTTTGGCTTGGCCATACCACAACTTGTGTTACTTTCATTTTCTTAAAAAGGAAAATTGTTATCGCATCTTAAGCAATTTATTTTAGTAGCAGGTTTAGTAGCATCAGAAGAGGACTATGTATTTTGTTGTGGACACCAAAGCCTGGCAATGTCATCTGTGATGAATGGCTAATGCCCCTTTTTCCAATTAGGGAATGAATTCAATAGGGTCTATGTGAAAAGTAATGGAATGAGAACTTCCACATGACAACAACCAGACTCCAAAAGCACCACTGCCCACACAGTTGTATCTATTGTCATACAGAAGATGGCCAAGAACTACTTACCTACCTGTAAGCAACACAACATAAGGAAATTGAATATTCCTTTTGTGGCAGAAACTTCCCTGGCATTTGTTACCTTTTTTTCATTATAGGATTAAGTTTCAGGAAAAGGTCTTAGAAAATACTTACCTAGAACTTAGAGTAGTTAAGTAATAGCATGTACATCCACTACCTTTGCCATCTACCTCACACTGTGTGACAATATAGATTCAGTTATTATAGAGTACAGGTAGACCAGACGAGTAGACAGACCATAGGCATCCCCTAAACTGTGTCTACACTGCAGAAATCTCAAGTGATTCAGCAGATCTGTTCTGAACATCTGCCAGATATTAATTTAAAGCAGCTCACCAAAAGGTGGAATTTTCACTAAGAAGTAGGTTTGTTGGGGTGTAAATTCAACCTTCGAATTCCCTGGCTCTTGATTCTGTCCCCTGAGAGGAGTCGGCTGCATAGTAAGTGAGCAGTTTGTTAAGGAATGGTTTTTGGACCATCAGACACAAGCAAACTGTTGAGAAAATGAATTCACTTCAAGTGTGTACAAAGAGGCACAGTAAAGATATTGTAAGGCCACCCACAGAGTGCAATTTAAGCCATTTCAACAGTAACTCATTTAAATGAATAGCAATGACACCAACTGGATTTCAACAAGAGAAAATTTCCAGTCAGACAGTATCAGTTTTAATGGTATCTACCTAGAGGTGAGGCAAGCGATAACCCCCCACAAGGTACCTTCTCAGCCCTACTAGCAATCATGCAGAATTTAGCTGTACAAAGTAGCCATACTCAACTATTGGCAAAGAAACCACATTTAAGTTTTGTTCTGGAACATTGGGTGCTTTGCAGTATTTCCTTTATCCTTCCCAAAAGCTAATCAAGAATCTATTCAAACTATTAGTGTCCATGATTACCTATTCCCCCCCCCCCTTTTTATTTTAGAACATGATGCACCTCCTGTTCCATAAGCAGCTATTTCATTGCCTCTTTCACAGGTTATTGCTTATTTCATAACTCCAGGCAATGTCTGCAGCAAACTATAACTCTACACTATCAGAACGAAAATACGATAACAATTTCTAATTGATCTGAAGTTGTTTTTCTTTGAAATGTGTTTAAATATCCAGGTTGCCAGAATATCTTCCAGGAATGTGATTTTAAAGAAGACAGATTGTAACTGTTTTTCCTGGCTATACTACAGGAAACAACAGCAAGATCTTATTTTAAGTTAGTGTACTTTTGTATTTCTAAGCAAGAAATTAACTTTCACAAGAAAATGTCAGTAAACAAAACCTCCCAAGCCCTTAACAGTGGTAATGCATTTCTATAGCATCTTTCATCCAGAATTATCATAAAGAATAATGTAAGTACAGATTTGCATTTTGTTTATATCTCTCCACACCACATGCACAAAACTTGCATCCTACAGTGGCTTAAAATCAGTACCAATGGAAGTTTTTACCTGAAATGAGAAAGATCACATTGTGACATTAGCACATATGCTCCCTAAAAATACAGAGGAGATAGGGGTCCAGTGGTTATGGCATTTATCTAGAAACTGGGATATCTGGTTTCAGTCCTTGCTTCATGGGCCACCACAGGGAAATTGCTCACAGAAAAGGCACAGGATAATTATCTGCCATATGCTCACATCTTTCTATCAACAGATATTTTTCACAGTATTTGCAGGGCTGGAGTGTTATAACAACTTCAAAGGCTTCAGTTTCTTAGCAGCCAGCACTTAAACATCCTACAGGCTGCAGCTTCAAATCAATCACTGTAAACCTACATGCCATCTACTTGTCATCTTATTTTCACAGGTTCTTCATATCCCCCTCCCCCAAAGCACCACTGGAACAACTTCCTGGAGTGATCTGCTTAAAACGATCATTTTTGGGCACAAGCAAACATCAAAACTTAACATTTCATAAAAACAGTTCAGCTCAGGAACACTTTTGTCATGCAAATACAACGGAAGAACCTACAGACTTTGCGTGCACTACTAGCTATTGTAACAGAGAAAAGGTTTGCATAGAGCAAAGCTTGGGGTAGTCAGTAATTACTTAATTTTTTTGTTTTAGTGACAGGCTGTGAAAACTGGATGCAGAAACTACAATAGGTTATAAATTGTTGGTGAAATCTCAAATACCTAAAGGTCTTGAATTACCATGAAAGTACAGAGCAGGGAACAACACACCAAGAAATGAATTCTGCATTCTGAAAAGCACCTCACATTTTGTATAAAAATATGTTCCCTCTTTTCTTCCACTGGTCACACAGTACTATTCTTGATTAATGACACCTTACCCAAGGGGACTCCAAAATAAACCCCAGCAGATCTGACATGTGGAGAACGCTATGCTGCATTCACCTAGAATGAATGCACAACTGCCTTTCAAGTACCATTCACCCAAAAAAAAAGGAGCAAACTCACTTTCAGAGGTTACTACAGATTACTCCTATGCCCTGCTGTAGGAGTATTTAAGAGATGACTCATGTTTTTTTGCTAAGGGTGCTCTGGAGATGTAGAAGCTGCGAGGCTGTGCCCAGAAAAACATTTTAAAGTTGTGTTCTCCTCCTAAAAAAGACTGCCTCTCTCCCCCACAGAGCCTCACTTAGAAGACAATCAGACCCTTAAAAGCTACTACTGCCTACTATCAAAAGAGAGAGTAGTATACCATCTAATTAATCTCCTAAAGACTTAGCATGCATAAATATTTCTCGTCCTACTTTGCTAAGGGATTAAGTTTTGCTCCTTCACAAACTTCCCAGTACACCTCTCAGAGTAGACGGCACCTTCAGTTGTTTTGAGAAGGTATTTCTTAATTCTCTCAGCACTTATAAATCCTGGGATAGGGAATTCAGTGCACTAATCATTAGTTAATCCATGTGAGTACACAGCATTTTTCCCCCTGGGAGCCTGTCACCAGAGGCACACACACTTAACTAGATGTGGAAAGAAAAGGAACAAAGCATGAAGATGAGATTACTTTCAAGACACACACACACACACACGCATCTTTTACTGAAAGACTTACTCATCATTCACTGGCAGTAGTGTGAACAAGCTCCAACTCCTCAGACCCTCAGTGGACCAGAGAACAGGCCACTGTCTAATGTTAAAGAGGGACCCTTGAGGTAAAGCATTAAATAGCAAGTCTCTCACTCTTATCAGTTCTTGGGGTTTTTCCTTTCCTGTCAAAACAAGTAATTTTAGCTACAACAAAGCAGCACTTCACTGCAAACATTTTGGACAGCATTCTCTAACATCCCTTGAGCACTTACTATTGGCTGGCACATGCAGAACTGTTTTTTTCTCACCTTTTTTCCCTCTCCCAAAATCCCACAACTTAAAATCAACATATCACGTGCTGGATCTCACTGGCCAAACAGCATTCCCATTTTTATTTTCACATTTGTCCAGCAAGAGAGGTTTCAGGGCCTTGAAAATACAGTCCCTGAAGAAAACATTTTAAAATACCATTGTGTAAAACAGAAGACACTGGAAATAAAAAGTATTTCTCCACCACCCCAGACAGCTTAAAGAAAATTAGTTCTCTCTTCTCAAAAAAGCAGTATAAGAAAAGAACACTCTGTTCCTTTAAAAGCTGCATCTCTGGGAAGACAGGTATATGGAAAAAAAAAATCACATCAAATGGTATGAGAGCTAATTCTACAAATAAGAGACAGAAGATGTTGACTAAATTTGAACTACATTTCTGTAGTTACCTTTTAAAAAAAGAGCAGATATGCCCGAGGATCTGAAATGGAAGATAGCAAGGAAACACAGACATAAAAGCATGTAAAAGTGAGTAAAACAAAAGAGAGGTTTTGGAACAAATACAAGCTGAAACTTAGGCAAGTAAAAAAGGAAAGAAAATATAGCTTGCACCCTTGTCCATTTGGGGACATGAACAGATCTTTTGAAAATTACCCTGAGTGCAAACATATTTCTTTGCACCAACAATATCTTCTGAAGAAAAGAGCCCGCAGGGTCCCAAACTCAAACTAACCCCATTGGAGCAAAAATACAATTATAAATTATAACAGAATTCATAGCCTAGAATTTAATCAAATATGAAACCGCATTATCAGACAGAATGATTATTTCTAACTGACCTTCTGCAATCAGTTAATTTAAAAGTCCGTTCTGCTTGCATATTCATAAGCAATGAGCAACTTTATCTCCAGAAAAAATGAATTATCATGGCTCAACAACTTGAATTCAACAGGCATGCCACATTGAATTTAAATGTATTTTCAATTCTGAAAGACTGTGCTAGATTTTATCTTTTCTCTTGGAAAAGGGGAAAGAAAAAAAAAAAAGAGAAAGCCTTGCAAATGTGTTTCTAGAAAGCTTAACAAGCTGTTACCTTCAAGCCAAGCCATTTCTTAGTGTTCTAGAGTTCTTCTGAGGAAGCGGGCTGTATTTCACATCAGGGCCCAAATCCTTTCATTTTCTGACAGTTTCTCTAACAATAATTTTTCTCCAAGTTTTATTAAAACATCCCTCAAATAAAGTATGATTATATTTTAATTACCTAAAGGAAAAAAACTAGTCATAACTACATTATCAGTTTGCTGGTTCACAGTAAAGGATTATCGATACCATTAATATTGCACTTCCAAATAAAAGGCATTCTGCTTTCATATCTGGCTTGGGATAACTTTATGTCTTTGCTTTAAGCTGACGACGACTTGAAAATCAATGAGAATTCATTATACCATCCTTACCACTAGGAAGATCTTTATTTCCTGCAAAACAGGTATACTATATATATACACACATATAAATACATGAACCCATTTAGCCACTGGTGGTAAATAGCAATCTGAAATTAGGCTGAAACATTCATTTTCTCCCCAAAAAGACACCATCCACCTGAAGAGTCTTCCATCTGCTCAATCCTGTTGCTTCCTCAGGCAACCATTAATGATAACAGAGAAAGTTGTGCTTCCTGGAAGAAAAACTGATGCCTATCAAATATACCAGGAAAACACAGTGAAGGAGACTAGGGCGTTACTAGATCAACCCACCTGGACACAAAACAGCCTTGATGGCAGGGACAGGCATTCAGAGTGTTAACAGCAGTGTAATATACTGAGAAAATCTGAGCAAGTTCCATAGTTTCCACCAATAATTCTACATTAGCAAGATTTAAGCAAGAAAGGCAAAACTACTTATCAGATACTTTCATATTTTGAAATTAAATAAATAGTATCAAACTGGAGAATTGTTTTTCAGTATCTGGATTCACTAGACAAAAAGTCCAGTCAAATCGCTGTGAATAACTAAAGCAGAACTTCTGATCTCAGCATATTCTCTTCAGCTTACACTTTGAGAAAGCAAGCCAAGTTTTGTAAACTGTGCTAGGAAATGCTGAAATTCTGGAAAAAGAAAGTAAGCTAAATATACGTAATATACACAATGATTTCACGAGAATAGAAGGTTACAAAGTAATACAAGGTAGCTAACTCCTTCTCAGCCCCATAAATATTAACAATTCCGGACAAAGATGACAAATAAAAGGGAAAGGCTAGAAAAGAAATTCAGAAAGCGAGGAGAAAAGGGAATAATTTCCTAATGTAGGAAGACCTTGAAGGAAGAGTAGATGGGAAGATGATAGGGAAAACTTGCTTTCTGTTGTCCCTCTTGAGTTCTTTCTACTGAGCTATTTGTGTAGCCACTGCCTTTATGACGCAGGTACACCAACAACCCTAACACTCGCTCTGGGCACTTTGTGACTTCTCAGGAGGACCTCCTGGATGTTGGTCTCACGTGGGCTGTAGTCAAACTGGCCAGGCTGCCCCGGGAGGGGATTCCCTGACAGAATCCTCTTTTGGAGATTTCTCATTTTAAACCCAGTACAAGCACAGCAAAAATAAAAGACAGAAAACCTGTGCCTGGCCTATGACACCCATTTCTATCTGGGTCAGGGAAACAAATGATGATTCCCCAGGGGAACTGTGCAGAGCTCAGAACACAAAACCAGACCAAAATACTTTCCAGTACATTAGATTCTTTCAGATCTGGCACAGTTCTATGGTTTGAAAACATGGACAAGAACGTATATCATAAATGCCAACAATACCAGCCAAAATGTCCTCCTGCTGGGGAGGTTCCTGAATTAAGTTTGTCTTTTGATAGTATATAACACGACTGTCACCACTGCTTATCTGCACCAGACAAACCTCTGCAAGGCCTCAGTGACCATATGCATACAAAGAAACTAACTATAGATAAAGGTGGATACATACGCATACATACATACATCCCCCATGTACACAAGTAGGCAGGATCAATACAGAAGGGTAGGAATAAACAATTTTCAGAATTCACAATCATTTTGGAAATTAAACTGTAAGTGGCACTGGATTATAAATAATCAAAATATCCTGACACATTATGTCAATATATGACTGAGAAGTGAATACAAAAAATATAAAGAAGTTCAAAACAAGGAAAAAAAGGTTTAATAAAATGCTGGATCCAATCCTGTATTCTGTTTCACTTAAACTCCCCAAGTTCAACTGAAACCAAAGTAATTTAAGGCTTTCAGTACAAGCGTGGTAGGTTAGGCATCCAAGATTGGAATCTTCTGCTGCCATCCTAAAGAGAGCAAGCAGAAGCAATAGTAACGCTAAAGTAGTTTGAATTTACCCACATTCTCCAGACAAAAGACAACCCAAATTCTCGTCATATTCTGGAAACCATTGTGCTCATTGCCCTTATGTAGGGGCTTTCATACGACAACACATACCACCTGCATTTTTGCTGACAATGCAACAACCAGACTTTTAAAAACAAAATAGTTCAAATGGGATTAGCTCATATAAGGGGTACTTGGGTTTTTGTAGCTACTGTGAGCATGAGAACAACTGATGCTATTAAACAGCTGTCTCATGCACCTGATGGTAAATGAAGAACCATTACAGAAAAGAGAGATACTTAAAGGATCTCTTCCCCACTACAGATGCCTCCATCCCCACTATGGCTAACAGAGCCTTTCCGATAGCAAGGGGTGGGCAGAGCAATTCTGGGGAGAGTAGCTGTAGGATGCTAAAAACCCCAAACCTTTAACCTGACAGTTAGCTTGCATAAACTGCTGTTGTCTGCTCTTTGCCAAACAGAATAACACTTCAAGAATCATTGTAAAAATGGGGTTAACATTTTGCATAAGCACTTCAGTCATTACCTGGCTCACATTAACAATCAGCTAGGCTAACATAACAAACAATTCTTGTTACTCTAACTGGCGTCATTGTAATGAGCTCCAAATTAATCTCATCCGTACACAATCACTAATCTTGTTTTGTGCCAAGTGAATTTTTAATCAGAATGGAGTGAATCATAGGTTGTTTTTAAAATACATTTCTAATACTTGTCATCCAAAATGAATAAACACTAGAGCAGGGAAGAACTTTTCTATTTACATTCCGAGAAGCTGAATTTATTTATGCATACTATACACACAACTATCAAATGCATATGATAGGTGAGGACATTTAAGATGAAAATAAAAAATAAGTATGTTCATTTCTAATAATGCTTCAAGTATGAATAGCATCACCATCCTGAAGAATTTAGCCCTCTGACTGTAATTAAAATTGTATGAGAAGCCAAAACCAAAAGGAACAGTTGCCCCTCTGTTAAGTTACTCAATCTCCACATCACCGTAGAAGATCAGAATACACACAAGCAAACCCTACAACCCACAGGGTAACTTCTTCTCATAAGGCACGTAATGAAGCAGATATTTTGTAGGACTGAACTTGAGAGTGAACCTGCATGTCAAACCAAAGTGACTTTAATATCTGCACAAGACCTAAAAGCAAAACTAAGTTTCAACAAGCTTTTTTGACTTGATTTTTCAACTGCAATACCAGTTTAACAAAGCAGTTAGTTGATGAGCTCTGCTTCTAATAAGAATGCTCAACGTTATCACCCCACTGCTTAAACACAGGCCCAATCATTTAGGAATTCTCTGGGAAAAAAGGATAGCATGAAGTCTGCAACTACAGCATCTAGTTATTTTAAAATGCAGTATTTCTGGAATCTAGTTGTAGCTGTCTGACTAACAGATGCTTAACTAAACACCTGTTACCGCGCTTTGATGAAAACCTGACTTGAAGGTCTGCCCAAGGCCATGGAAACTGAAGGAGTGACTGAAGGGATCTGCAGCACAGCCATTCAAACGTCTTGAGGGAGCTCTGCTGACAGCCTCTATTACAGCCGCACGAGCTGGAGGAATCTGGAGTACCTGGTTCTCATTTCAAGCTAAGCATAATGCCTGACTCGAGCCATGTAACAGCATGTGATGACTTCTTCTTGGAAAACAAGACACTCAGGCAGATGAGAGCAGCACAGGAAGGCTCAATGTCAGAATTCCCGTGGATCTGGTAGCACATATTACCTCCTCAGACTGTGCTCCTCATTTAATAGCATCTACATGCTTTTGTGAATGGTAGATTCGTTTTGATTGCCAAGAACTGTTGCATCAAAAGTGTCTGAAGATTGCTCAAGATTAAGAGCAATAAATTATGCTCAATGTGTTAATCTATTTTTACTTGCAGTTGGTAGAAAGATATGTTAACACATTAAAATATTCAGCTAATATCTTAGAATTCAATTAAAATTATCTTCATTAAACAGCTTTGAGACCGTGGAAAAAAGGGAGTTATTCCAATACCTAGCACAATAAGCAAGTTATTATTAATGTAGCATTCCGAAAAAACCCTCTGCAAATCATGTTGAACATTAGAAGGCAAATACAAAAACACACCACACAGACCACAGCTGTAAGGTGGAGATAACACGCTCTGATAACATCGGGATGGACCGCAGGAGAATGACCAGGGCCCTTATCAAGAAAGGTTACATTTACATAGCAAATACTACAGCAAGGCATCATGACCAACGGAAAGCTACTGGCTTGCAAATTTCTTTTTTTGTTGTTGTTTGTTTCTAATTAATTTTAAAATAGGCTGGTTAATATCTCATTATGCATCAAGGAGCAAATGGCTCTTCAAGCTGCCTTCCAACAAAGAGAACGGGAAATTTGTTCTGTGCTTAGGCAGACGAAAAGCAATGATCCCAACAGGAGTATAATTAATGAACAATATAAGGGGAAAAAAAGAAAGAAAACTAAGGACATTTCTATCCTTGTAGGTTTTGCCTGTGGACCACTAGTGCTAGTGACTTCACATGAGAAATACGGCACCATTATCACATCCCTCTGAACAGCATTTCTAAAAGATGCCCCACATTATTTAATATCTCATTTGCTATTTGTTAATAATTGCAGCTTTCCAGCCCATTAAAAAGTGCTTACTCCTATTCCTTTAAGATCAGCTGCAGAAAGTGGTTGCTGATGTGAATACTTCTCCGGAGGTTGTGAAATAAAAAAACTAAAAAAGCGGAAAATAGGAGACTGGCAAATAAGAGTACAAAAATAATTCTAGAATTGTCATATAAAGTAAAACCTTTTCAATAAACAAGCCTAACAAAATAGCTCTTCAGCAGCACCATGCCTCCCCCCAGAGTAGTTTGTGATCAGAGGAAGCAAAGAAAAACAACATCCACCTTTTAAAAATCATTAGGTATGCTAAAAATAATTACTACAACAATTTATTTTAAGTCTATATAGTTTTTCAATGTAACTTCATATGAAGCAAAGCTAAAACCAAAAAGCCCACACATCTGTCACATCACACATGAAGGACACATTCAACTCTGCGACCATTGCTTCATGTTCTGCCCCTGTGATACCTGGGTCCAAAAACTGAACAGTATAGACAGCCTCTCACTTTTGGGACCTCCCACACCTCATGAAATCACTCAGCTGCACTGGTGATGTGCTAATAAAGCACAAGAGAGGCTGGCAGAGAGGACTATACAAAAAGCCTCTCTCCTAGCAAGGCCCTACATCAGAAATTAGATTAAAAAATGTTTCCCAGGTGCCTGCTTAAGCCAGTGATTCCCTTATACATACCCTTATACAGGTAGCTTATAAAATAAAATATATTTAAAGTCTCAGTAACTTTGTGGGTCAATTTTCTAGTAAAAGCTGAAAATTAAAAACAAAAAACCAAATAATTAAAAAGTAGATCATGACCTACTGTGACTGAGCAGAAATTACAGTGGAGCTCTCTGGCAAAGCCATACCTTTGCAGCTCAGCCACTAAGCTCTGCACCGTAACCGCTGGCACTGGACACTTATTGGAAAAAAAAATGCCCCAACCCTATTGCAAATGATACTATCAACCCAGAAACAAGGCTGGAGGTCTGCAAAGGCAGCAGAATGGAGCCCAAAGACAGGGGGAGAGTGAAAAACACTCTGGGTTTCAAAGTATCTTCATATGGCTTTAGTAGCTACTAGTAACTCCTGAGAGGGAGAATATTTAAAATGTAAAACCATTGTTAGCTTCTTCAAACAAGGCTCTACTACTTCAGGCTTATTTTGAATAGTGAACAAAATGCCTGTTTCCAGGTTGTGGTGTTTCTTCTTCCATAGTAATATGACTGCTTAAATATATTTTCTCATTTAGCTAATTTTTGACCCACCCACCTTTTAAAAGGGTGTTTCTTTGTCTTTAAAGTCAAACTACCACAAACGAGGAGGCACCTGTCTTTGACATGGTGTTTTCAACAACATACAACCTGGTTTTATTCTTCCTCATGGGAAAACAAAAATCCACATCACTAAACAACATTATGCTACTTTTTGTGGAACTAAATGCTTTTTCAAGATGCAATTGAGAAATCCTTTTTGCTAAGACAGATCTTTTAAGATGGTCAGGTATTAAATAGATATCTTTTTAAAGATACTCTGAAGTTATTGTAAATGTCATCTTGTCTTGATTTTTTTTAAAAAAGAGCCCAGCCTGCGTTTATGGATTCAACTTTAAATCACATTAGAAGGCAAAGTGTTTATACTCACATAACAGTGAGATAAAAGGGGCTTTTTTCTTTATTCTGCATTGTTAGCAAATTCCTATTGCTGATAGTATAATGTAAAAGCCAAGTCTCTTCGCACAGTGTAAGGTTCTCAAAATGTGGAGTACTTACATGCAAGGCAGAAGGATCTGGCAAAAATTCAGCATCTTCTCCAAATATAAAATCTGGTGGCAGGTCAGGATAGTGAGCATTGAAAATTATATCCCCTGAAAAGTAACAAATGAAAACATTTTTTGCCTTTGTATGTATGTGCTTATAAATAAATAAATACAATGTTGTACATATGGTACACATTTTTAATAGAAAACTTCATAGCTACATTAAATACATTTCATGTATATACCCATACTTTTTCTTTTTTTTAATTGTATGCAATACAAGCATCAGATGTTTTGGGGGATGAAGTCAAGTTCCTGAGGCACAGCTTCTTCCTCCTCTGCAAGCAATGAAACATGAAATACATTATTGCTTCGCATCTCAAATGGCAATTCAAACACTATTGAGGTTGCCTCAAAACACCAAGTAAGAAAAGTCATCCTGTTTTTTAAGAAGTACCACATTTAGATGGCTGGTTTCTGCATTTAGTATGTCAAAGTCAAATGCAAGCTACTAAGGTCAGGATTTTCAAAATACTGGAGCATCATAAAGCTTAGTAGCACTTACACCCTCTTCTTGCCACCTGCAACTCTTCGAAGGAAGAATATGCAGTTCAACAGGAACCATTCCAACTATCCGAATTCTGGCCAAGAGAAGTGCAGTATTACGCATTTAAACCCAGAGACTAAAATTAGCTAGAAGTACACAACTTCATCACAGCTTGGCAGTGAGTTCTCATCTCACCAGTGTCACAAGACAGACATTTAATTACTGTTGTGTCAAAGAAATTTGGGTTGTATGATTTCACTAGTAAACATATTTCAGGGTTCATAGAGTTTTGACAAAAGGTGGTCATCTGCATGTCAGCTTTTAAAACCACACCCACAACTCAAGAAACCAAGAAGTAGCATTACTTCCCTACCTTCCAGCCACTCCTTCCTCTTTACTAAGAGGATACGAAAGGACAGCTCTGAGCTTTTGCAGAAAGCATTTGTGAGGTAGCAGGCATTAAAAGTCAGTATCTACTGTATGTTTCCCTCTGTTTAAAATCTACACAGCAAAGTAAAACCAGTGTAGTAAGCCTTACAGACAAATCCACTCAGAGAAAGTTAAACCAATTATTTCATTTAAATTATGAGTGCAGAACTGGAGAAAAGCATTAGCTGAACAAATACTACAAAGCCACGTCACTGGGTCAGGGATGTCACTATCTCAAGACATTCAACAATACAGTTTAATTGCTAATATCTTGGCTTTAGCTGGAAGCAAGGATGCTGTAAAGATTAATTTGCATAGGGTGAGGGCTCATGACCAAGAAGACAACAGCCAATCTGAGGTAGGTATACTTTATAGTATCACTCCAAATCATGAAGTCACTGATCATGGGACACAGTAGAGCATAGTGTGGATTTCTCCTTTCTTCGTTCCTACCTTCCTTTCACAATTTCAGTGGTACATGTGAGTATGGGGTGCAGAAAAGAGGTCCACCAGTTAAAATAACCACCATAATCAACATAAAATTGACCATTTATTTAATTTAAAATAAGAACAGGTAACAATCCTAACAGAAACTGTAAGAAATTGCAACAGCAAATGGACGTATATTAAGAGAAAATTATTACGAGACTAAATTCAGAGACGTTGATATTTGCTAGACTAGATACTTCATATGACAACATAAATCAACCCTTTTCTTCATTAAAATCACGTATGGCCCCTTGTAACAACCTCTCCAATTTCTATGGTCAGAGCAGGCAACCCTTGAGGTTACATGTTGAAGAAGACAGCACCTTAATGAACTCTTTGACTGAGCTTTGCTTCCTAGGTAAAGAGAAGCGTTACAAATAACTCAGAGCAGAGCACGGTGAAAAAGCTTGGGCTGTGACTCAGGTAGCTCAGTGCTACTCTGAAGGGAAGAACTGTATCTGTGGTTTTGCCATGTTGTTAGGTGACGCTGAGCAGCTCATTTGACACATGCTTTTTATACTGCAGTTGGTAATGGCATCATTTTCATTCTCTGCATTCCTGCTTTAAGGAGTTGAGGAAACAGTTCATGGCTACAATTCAGATCACTAGGAGCTGCACACCAACTATAAAGACACTACAAAAGGCTGCTTAGAATAAAAGGTGGCTCAAAGTAACTGCCTACTTTTATGTTATACCCCATATTTGATTAGTGAAAAACTATTACACAAGCTTACATCGAGGTGGCCCCCAAGATGCTGTAGCAAGAGCGCCAATAAACTCTATTAACTTCCACAAGCTCCACATTAACAAGTGAACTGCAGGAAAGCTGTGGCAGTAGGTGCAATGTGAAGGTTCAAGCACATACAAACTCTTTTTTTTCCCCTCAATGTTTTCAGTTCTACAGCAACATAAATTGAAAATAAGCCACAGCAGCTCCCAGGTCATCACCATATGCAGTGTTCAAGTATGACAGTAAATCAAAATTGGCACCCTTTCTTTAATATGATAGGTGGTAAACTTTTACAGTTTGGCCATCAGGTCAACTGCATATCCCATGCAGTGATTCCCTGCGGTGGGAGAGAGCCAACAGCTGGGGATGGAACCCTCTTCAACCACTTAGGTGCAACGTATGGCCACACCAAGCTCAGGCATGTCATGTCTGCAGCTGGCCCGACCACCTATCACCTCTTTTACACACTCACAGTTCTTTACCACCCTCTATCACACCCCTTGTTCCATCAAGTGTTCATGGCGTCTCACATCTTGACCATAATGAGTGACCAACTACGCAGATATTTTGCTTTTAAAAGTTTCCACAACCTACTGTTATCATAGAATTATTCAATACAAAGCAGAGAATCCAGAGTAAAAAGTAACATTGTGATATTTGATTTTTCTGTTTCTATTACTTATAATTTCTGGAACTGCTTCCACTTGCCTGGGGTAAACATGCCTCAAATCCAAACTCCCAAGTCTCTGAAAAGTCATTCTGAGACCAAATAATCAGCATTAAAGCCAATGTGAATTCCAAGAGTACTTTTCCCATAGTACAGTCATTTCCACAAAGGCTATGCAGTATGGCTGAAGGGTTCTCTAGGCTTCAAAATAAATAAAACTATTATTTTAGTGCCTGTTAATCATACAATCACACAATACTAGTGTTGAGACCATACTCAAAGCATTTTATAACCCCATGGAACCTAACAAATCATGCTGTTGTCCTTATTTTCTAACTAAACCAGAAACATGTAATTTAACGAATCATTAACACACTCTTTCCTACAGAACCACAGGTTTTTATCTAAATGTAAACCCTAATTTATGCTGCTACAATCAAACCTCACACAGGCAGGGTGACCCTAAAGACAAAAAAGTTCAGGACCAGATGGTGTTTCCACTTCAACGTAAGCAGTCAGAAAAGAGCAGCACTTCCGCCACCACCACCATTTTTCAGTCCATCAGTTAAACACAGCATCTTACTATTGAACTGAAGATCTGACCTCAGGACAACTTTTTCATGTATTTTTAAAGGGAAAAAACCCACTCCCTCAGCCAAATCTTATTCCACCAAGTCTCACCACTGCCATGTATCCAAATTATACCCATCTAGTTGCCAAGAGGAAAGAAAAAAGAACCTTTTTTTCAACCATACTAGATGTTCACGGATATGAGCCCTGGCCTCTGACTTTTCTGCTCCATTCTCCCTCCTTCCATACAGTTTCTCTTATGCCTCACTTAATTGACCACACTAGGATGGAAAAAGTAACAGCTTTGACTCTAGAAAGCTTAGGAATGAGTTTGCCCTATTCAAAAACATGAGCATGAGCTATTTTCATAAGTTATAGATACTCAACAAAAATACATCATTACAAGTCAGACTAAAAATCATGAGAATCAATCTGAGTTTTGGTCTTGCTGGATATCACAAAGCAGAGAACTTCAAACTGCCTTCGCCAGTTTGCTTGGCAGGGCTATGATGCATAAATGAAAGGGCTTCTTTACAGTCAAATAAAAGGTATTTAGACAATCACAAGGGCCAACGCAACAGCGTCTCTTTTAGTTCTCCAATATTAACAGTAGTCTCTGCAGTGAGCTTACAAAATACAAAGTGCTAAATGTTTCAAATCACCAACTACCACTTTGTCTTGACCTAGTGGAAATACACTTTTTTTTTTTAAACAACTGCTTTATTTAATACTTGCATGATATTACCTGGGACTTACCCCTCTTTAGATATAATAGTGCTGGGGTAAAAACATACAATTTTCAACCAAAGCCATTTGCAATATTATTGTGCTTAAGAGCACGAGAATGGTTAATGTTTTAACTTTGAAATCAAAACCACAAAAAAAGAAATCAATATAGACCTGCATTCCCTCCCCTTCTTGCCTACATGAAACAAATAACCTTTTCCTTGCATCTCCAGCACTCAAGTATGTAGTTTCTCGTGTGTTTCAATCCTGTTTGTCCTTATTCCCTTGACAGAAGGAAAATGTTGTGGTGTTTTACAGTGCTATTGACCATGACCATTCCGGTGTAAGACCAACATAAGGAAAACCTTCACACTCAGACCACATTTATCTCATGTCTGTAGATGTACTAGCCAATAGTTACATCAGTGAAATTTAATTTCCAATTAAATACTACTACTGAATTTTAAATTATTCAATAAAGTTAAATCTATGCAATGATAAATTTAGAAGAATAAGGATTTATTACACAGCTTTTGTTCTTCATTATCTAAAAAGATTACTTTTTCTTCTTTTTCTCTCCTCAGGCAAATATCATTAAATTTTGAAATATTTTCCTGTGGTGGGTTGACCCCGGCTGGAGGCCAGGTGCCCACCAAAGCTCCTCTATCACTGCCTTCCTCAGCTGCACAGGGGAGACAAAATATAACAAAAGGTTCATGGGTCAAGGCAAGGATAGTGAGTGATTATGCACCAAGAAGCAAAACAGACTCAACTAGGGAAAAAATAATCTTATTTATTACCAATCAAATCAGTTCAGTAATGAGAAATAAACCCAAATCTTTAAACACCTTCTGCAACTCCTCCTTTCTTCCTGGGCTCAATTTCACTCCTTAATTCTCTACCTCCTCCCTCAACATGTCACAGGGGGATGGGGAATGGGAGTTGCTGTCAGGTCATCACACATGGTCCTTGCTGCTCCTTCCTACTCATGGGGAGGACTTCTCACACTCTTCCTCTGCTCCAGCATGAGGTCCCTCCCACAGGAGACAGTCTTCCACAAAATTCTCCATTATGAGTCTTTCCCAGTTCTTCACAAATGTCTCCAGTGTGGGTCCTTTCCACAGGGTGCAGAACTTCAGGGCCAGGCTGCTCCAGTGTGGGTCCCCCATAGAGTCACAAGTCCTGCCAGCAAACCTGTTCCAGTGTGGGCTCCTCTCTCCATGAGGCCACAGCCCCGTCACAAGCCTGCTCCAGCACAGGCTTCTTACAGGGTCCTCCTTCAGGTACATCCACCTGCCCTGGTGTGGGGTTCTCCATGGGCTGCAAGTACAATCTCTGCTCCTCATCATCCTCCATGGGCTGCAGAGGGACAGCCTGCCTCACCATCATCTTCACAACTGGCTGTAGAGAACTCTCAGCTCCAGTGCCTACAGCATCTCCTCCTCTCTCCTTCATTGACCTAGGTGTCTGCAAAGTTTCCCCACTCCTCACTCTGGCTGCAAAAGCTGCTGCCAGTGTTTGGTTCCCGCTCCCCCCTTTCTTAAATATTTTACCCAAGATGTGCAATCACCCTGCCTGACAGTGGTGGTCCCATCTTGGAGCCAGCTGGTATTGGCTCTGTGGGACCTAGTGCAAGCTTCCAGCAGCTTCTCACAGCAGCAGCTGTGCCCCCCGGCTACTGAAACTTTGCCACGCACACCCAAAACATTTGCTATACAGGATTTCAAAGGAAGTTAACATGCTCTCAATAGACAAAAAGATTGAAATATTAATACTTAATTCTGTCATTTCATTTAACACATGCACACACTGTTCTTATCTATCAAGATGCATAAGCAAGTCTAACAAAGCAGTAAGGAGTGGCTACAAGGTAGGTGTAACCCTGAAACTGAGAAATTCTTTAAATTCTCACATTTGCTTTCCACTGTGCAGTCCTATATAGCTTTTCCTCTACTTACAATTTAATTGTTGGCATATTTTTCTTTCATTTTTAACCATACTGTAAACTTGGTAGTTTAGAAAGATGTACGAAGAGTGCCACAGGATTAATATCCCTGATTATGTAAGGGTGAGGAAATTAGGAAGCAACACACCTGTTAACTTCCTAAATTCTACTTTTCAAAGAATATTTATATCCTTCAGCTTTTTCTGACTGCAAGAATTTGTAAGTCAGCACTAAATTATGCAGAATAAACATGTGTGTCCACGGCAACCTGGAGTAAAATCTATCTGAATGGAATTCATCTTATGAAGATCAATCCGTATGGCTTTTTAAAAAAGAAAAAATCCAAATACAACTTGATCATGAAATACTTTTACAGAAAACAGGGAACAGTGTTGATGCAAGTGACCAATCCCGTATGCAGGATGAGTTTTGCGACAATAAAGAAGTGTCTCTTCTTGAATATAAAAAAAGTAAGTAGAATGATACAGTTCATCTATTCAGCATTCTAACCTAACTCTTCTAATAGCCACACAAATTGTAGTCAAAAAACACAAATCTGCCACCTCCCTAAACAAATTCCTACATTCTGAACCTCCCTTGAGCACGTAAATGATACAAGTTCTTGCAGGTATAAGTCTTAAATGTATTTTTGCATCGTAAGAATTGGTCTTAGAAGTATCTACATACAAATGTGGACTTGCAGCAGCACTTATCAGTTGAGGCTAAAGAAAATATACATCTCCTACCCTTTGCCCAAGAACCAAATACCCATCCAGCAAACCCTTCCTATATCTTTTTTTCTTTCATTGGAAAAGTAGGACTTGATCCTCTTGCCTTAACTTTATGTGTCTAATTCTGTCAGAGGTTCCCTAGGGTATCTCGCTTGGCGTTTTCCAGCTGCTGACCCAAAGGGCCCTGATTTCCCTGAAAAGCCTTGTATCATAGCTGCCAGAAACGTGCCCTGAGTCATCACAAACGAAAGGAAAAGTGTAGAAAAAACCCACAACCAAAGTGAGAGGAAAGTGATTATTTAAAAGTGGAAAATATTGTTGTAAAGTTCTGTTCTAAGAAGAAATAAATATAATAAATAGATCTGACTCTCTCTCAACTTTTCCACTCTAGGCACATTCATTAGGTAACAAATAGGTTACTGAAGGAAGAAGATTCATTACTCCTGCCATTTAAAGCAAGACTCAGCAAAACTTCAGAAAACATACTGCCCTGAAAAATCTTTGGTACTTTGTATGACCCAGCAAAAAGACATTTACTATACAGGTAATGGCATCAGCCAAGTATAATCTAAATTACAGCAACCAAAGAACACTTCCCATCAGAGTCTCAACAAAACCACAACCGGTGGAAAATAACCTCTAATGATGCACAGAAGACTGACAGATGCATTGCATCAACCTAGTTTTGAGACTCTTAAATCTCACAGTAAATCGCAAATTTATTTTTACAACTGCATATTGGCACAATAAGCAAGTGTTTAGCAAACAAATTTGCAAAGCAGCTTTTAAAAAGTCAACAAGGAGGTAATTTTCTTTGTCTCTTAACTACTTCCTTAAAGTAGAAAGCCACAAGGAAGACTAGATTAACTTACTGAAAGACATCCCTCAGA
Source organism: Gallinula chloropus (assembly GCF_964237585.1). Classification (NCBI taxonomy): domain Eukaryota; kingdom Metazoa; phylum Chordata; class Aves; order Gruiformes; family Rallidae; genus Gallinula; species Gallinula chloropus. The sequence goes on along the minus strand of NC_140087.1, from coordinate 55,024,060 downwards.
AGGATAAAAGCAGATGAAATTTTGTACAGTATATAATGGGCAACATATTCTTATGCAGCAAAACTGTGATGTCCTGTCCCAGTTCTAGCTAGGTCAGAGTTAACTTCCCCAAGCAGCCAGCACAGGTGAGCTGAGTTAGCCCAGGCTGTTTCCACACCACCTGACATCACACCCCCATAAAAGTGGCTGGTTGGGGAGGGGGGCACCTGGGTGCTGCCAGGGCAGTCTGAGTGCAGCTGGGGTATTGGGTCCTCAGTCAGTACTCTTTTGGTAAAGTACTGTTATCACTGGGTGTGAGTGATTTCTGTGGGCTGTTATTGCTCCCCTTTCACCGTGCTTTTGTCAGTAAACTGTCCTTATCCCAACCCACAGAGGCTCTGCCTGTTTCTCCTGCAGGAGTGAGTGCGCAGCGTGTGGGGCTCGGCAACTGGTTGGCGCTGAACCACTACACGTCCCCCCTCTAAGGCTTAGAACTGATTAAGAAAGTAAGAAACAGAAATCAGAAGGAAAAAAAAACTCTAAGCTTCAAACTAGACCAAAAATAAAGGTTATTCGGGATCAAGGAAAACAAAGTGGTGGCAGCAGGAGAACCCAGGCTGTAATCCACTCACATAAAAACAGTGAAAATCAGACAGAAAATGAAAATACAAGAGTTCAAGAGGCCACAGAGAACAGTAGCATTGCAAGGGCAACATTGTTTAATCACTGTGAAATTCCAGATGACAGCACTCAAGGACAGAGAGGGAGGGAGGCATCAGAGCCTGAAAAAGAAAATGTGAAGAGCACAGGGGAAAATAAATAAATAAAGTCAGGCCCTCTGAGTAGTAAGCAGCAGTGAAAGCTTGAGTAAAAATGGAAAACCAAACCCAAGACATTACAGGTTTTGCTGGAACAAAATTACAACAACCTAGGCATGGATTCCTAATAGTGTGTTTTAATTATTGAACAATGTAAATAAAGACTACTGCAGCATATGACTGCTTATCCTGATAATCTCTACTATGACATCTGCCTTGGTGCTTTAGCAAGAAAGACCAATATGTCTGCAAGAGTCACAAAACACTTCACCTAAAATACACAAATACTTCTCCCAGAAGGGATAAGAAACTTTACACAGCGGATATGGCTATCCAGACAGCAATAAGAGACAGCTAAGCAAAGCATTTATCCCAAGTTTTGTCCATGGATCATGGATTTAACCTCCTACAGGGTATTACATACAATCTCCTTGGAGTTAAAACTCCCATTAAGAGCTTTGAAAAATTCAAATATAAAGAAAACTCTGGTGTTTTAGCACTGAGCACTGGGTGAACAATGAGGCTGTTTCAGATTTTAATTGACAGCCTAGCAAGACTAGGCTCAAGTTTTTCAACCATTCTGACCATGAAACACACAAAATTTTACTTTATTTCCTTCTGTATGGGAAACAATAGAGCACCTCTCTGAAGGCACCATTTAAAACTTTCTGAAGTGTGATGGAAGACAATCAGTATGACAAAGTATTTTCTCTCCAACACCAACATAATATTTTCTGCAGTATACAACTGTGGCTGTCTCCACGGCTCCTGGCTGCAGCTAAGGAGCTGTTCAGTATAACGTTCCAGCAGCTCAGAATACACACAAAAGGTGAACATGACATCTGAAAAAAAAACATTACATCGCCAATAAGCCACTCTTAACTCACAGGATGTTTGATCTTACCGAAGCTAACAAAACAATTATTTTACAGTACAGGTACCCAGCCACTGCATTGCCTGCAAGTACCCTTTCCCCTTTTGCAAAACCCAGTGAACTTCCTGGTCTTTTGGAAAATAGGACTGTGACTATGCAGTTATACTTCTCTAAAGTACAATACCAACAGTTTTCAACGCATTCGGATTCATACTAGGGTATTTGTGCAGTGGCAGCGGTTATGATTGATGGTATGCAAAGATTTGATCTGTTGCAAAGAGGATGTAACACAAACCACAAAGGAACTACACACTTCAGCCTGCGTTTGGCACCACATAACGAAGACCATACACTGGAGATCCTGAACATTTTCAGCCAATCTTTTCATTCTGGCAGATTTCGCAACTTTCCTTTGCAGAAATATTCTGCCCTTCAAAGATAACATATCTAGCAACAGCCTACAACAAGGTATCTGAAAATCTCCAGCTGCACCCCATGGCCATCTTCTCCTGCCATCGCTGCAGTGCTAAAGACAAAACTACTGAAGCTTTCTTCAAACAGCTTGCTTCATTATTTATTCCACATGCTGCGAGACAGAATGATGCACAGCATTTTCCAACCTGGAATGATGAAGTGTGGAGGATTATTATTACTTGAATTCACTACTATTATTAGGTACCTCCGGAAAACACACACTTGTTTACAGCACTTTCAGTTGGTCATGTTAAAATACATACCAAGTGTATTTTTTCTAAAAAAAAAATATGTTTCAGGTTTTGCAGTGGTGCAGAACAGTAGCACTGTAATTGCTCTGTTTAATTGCTTATGTGATATTCAAAATATAAAACCTGGGGAAGAAGAAACATCAGTTCCTCAATATTGAAATTTACTTACTATTGAAAATTCTAATTAAATGCACACGCATATAATTTTTCCTTAAAATAATTCCTAGCTAGGAATTAATATTACACTTTTATCTATGGAAGAGAGAGATTAGTAAACCTCCCAAACCAGGACTTCATACTTTTAGAACAGATAAAATAGTCAGCAGTAGACTGATACATGGGCCTAGCTCTCTCAAACACAAGTAAACTTCCAGACCAGCTTCTGGGAAAGACAACTTTCCCTAAAAGAAGGGCCAACTGGATGCTTTAAAGTACTTTTAATGATAAGAAGTTTAACTGTGTTGATTTCTGTTCTTAAAGGAGAAGAGATTCCAATGCACTACATAATGACAAGAAAAAGTACTACAAAAGGAATACAACAATATTATTAAGATGTTTTAGAGAAATATGGCATGTGTATGATGCAGTGTAACTGGATATTACTAAAGCAGTAAGTGGTTTAAGTGCTTAACATTTCTGTTCATACCAAGTAATTGGTCCTCCAGACAACACGTTTTCACAGACTTGGAGGACAGCTGAGGTTGGGCAGCATCTCTGCAGACTGCCTAGCCCAATCCCTCAGCTCAAAAAAGGGTCTACAAGAGCAGACTTATAAGCATCATGCCCAGTTGGGTTTTGAGTATCTTGGAGGATGGAGACATGCAAGCTACACAAGCTCTGAGTGCAACCAGTTCCACTGTTTGACTATCCTTGTAAAAATGTTCCTTTATTACACTTCAGTGGATTTTTCTGTATTTCAATTTGTGACCATTTTCCTTCAGTTATCACCACTGAGAAGAGCCTGGCTCCATCTTCTTCATACTCCCCCTCAGGTATTTATATACAATGATAAGATTTGCACTGAGCCTTCTCTTCTTGAGAAGCCCCAGATCTCTTGTCCTCTCCCTGCACAACAGATGCTCCTCAATCATCTTTGTGGTCTTTTGCTGGACTCATTCCAGAATGTCCATGCCTTTCTGGTACTATGGAGACCTGAACTGGACACAGATGTGATTTCACCAGTGCTGCCCTAAACATATAATTACCAAGCTTTGAATTTTATCTGAAATTCTTCATCCACTCTAATATTTCAGTTGTTAGAGATAAAAAAATTTACCAACTTTAACATTTTCCACGCATAATTATCAGTAACTCAAACATTTAAAAAACTATTTCTTACTGTCTAAATACATACAAACCCAAATTTTATCCTAGTCCTTTGAAATAAAACACGGACTAATTTAAGAGTGGACAAATGAGCCAGCTATATACAGATCTTCCAAAGATACGGAGGATTTTACCACTAAAAGGGAAAAAGCTAAGTCACATTTTTCTAATGTGGTGAATTATACCATTTAGTATTTTGAGATACTTAGTAACAGACTTCTTTTATTTGATTAATAAAGAATTCTTCCTAAAAATGAAAAAAGAAACAATACAAAGCACATACAATCTAAAAATGGCCATGAGATTGTCTTAAATCACAACATTTCATTAGAAATATTTGGGGGGATTTGTGAATTTTGGCTTTCAGGACTGGTTTTACAGCCTTCCTTGATACTGCAAATTTGAAACTTATCTTAAAAATTAGATTCCATTAGAGTTGCACATTCTTTCAGCTGAAGCTTTAAGAAAAGAAACAACAAACATCTCAAAATTCAGACACACTGAAAAACTTCAATGTGATACAAAACACTATAGCTAAAAGAAAGGCCAAGATGCAATAGCAATAGTTAACTTACATTTGAGTGTTTCTCCAGCATAAGGGATATGTAGCTTAAACCGATCACAGCTAGGTCCAGGGGTCAAGGATGTGCAGCTAAAAATGAAGATAAGAGAAGAATGTGCTAAGCAGTCACAGACTGTAGCAGATGCTAACATTATTCTACAGGGTACAAATGACTGACACAGTAAAGGTGTTGTGAATACTAGAAATGTCCCTCCTTATGATTCCGGGAAAGAAGAAGAGGTGGGAAAGATGGGATGCCCGTTCTCTTCAGACCAGTAGTTCTCACAACAGCAGGAGAAGCTTTAGGATCTGTGATCTTCCTTCCCATTTTAACACAGGAAATAAACACATGAAATGCCCCAGATGCAGAGTGTTATTAGAAAAATACAAATTAGTCAAAGCCATCCAATTACCTACTTCATATACAATTTTGCAGGTGACAACCTATGTCACAGTAACATGGTTAGATGCTCCTAATCTATCCCATGAAGATACCTGGGATTTTTTTAAGATTTTAATACATCAACATTCAGTCATTTTTACCTATTTTAACCTTTAATTTTTACCTTGTGGAAAAGTCTCACAGTAAGCCTCCAGGTGACTAAGTTTCAGAATCAGGTATTTGAGGCTATGACAACTGAGCATGTAAGTTCATGATCTGTGACCATTTCATATTTCCTGTTTACCTGGAACACTGCATCAGCAGCTTGGTCTCACAGTGCTGAGCGAGCATTTTTTGAACACAAAAGTCAGTGAAAAACTGTTTAGTGTCTAGGCCAGAGAGGACTAACTTTTTTCCCCACCTTTTAAGTCTTGTACCAAAAATTCTGCATAAGAAGGAACCAAAAAAAATCTCAGCTGCAAAAGGAGAAACAGCAGCACAAATTGTTTCGCTATCAGAAATGGTCCCTGGGCCTCTCACCAGTATAGGCTGCTGGTGGGCACAGAATCACAGAATGTGTTAGTTGGAAGGGACCTTTAAAGGTCATCCTGGCCAACCCCCTGCAGTAAACAGGGATATCTTTACTAGATCAGGTTGCTCAGAGCCCCATCAAGCCTGAAAATCTCCAGGGATGGGGTCTCTGCTGCCTCTCTGGGCAACCTGTTCTAGTGACCTACCACCCTCATTAGGAAAAAATTCTTCAATACATCCAACCTAAATCTACCCTTTCCTAGTTTAAAATCATTACCCCCCATCCTACTGCTACATGCCCTTGTGAACAGCTCCTCCCCAGCTTTCTTACAGGCACCTTTCAGGTACTGGAAGACTGCTATAAGGTCCCGCCCAGAGCTTTCTCTTCTCCAAGCTGAACAAGCTCAACTCTTCCAGCCTGTCTTTGTAGAATAGGTGTTCCAGCCCTTTGATCATTTTTGTAGCCCTCTTTGGGACACACTCCAACAGGTCCATGTCCTTCTTGTGTTGAGGGCTCCAAAGCTGGACACAGAACTCCAGGTGAGGTCTCACCAGAGCAGAGTAGAGGGACAGAATCACCTCTCTCAATCTGCTGGCCACACTTCCTTTGATGCAGCCCAGGATGTGGTTGGCCTTCTGGGCTGCAGATGCACAGTGGTGGCTCATGTCCAGATTTTCATCCACAAGTACCCCCAAGTCCTTTCCTCAGGGCTGCTTTCCAGCACATCATCTCCTAACCAGTATGGATAACAGGTACTGTCCCAACCCAGGTGCAGGACTGGCTGCACTTGGCTATGTTGAACCTCATGAGGTTCACCTGGGCCCACTTCTCCAGCCTGTCCAGGTCCCACTGGCTGGCATCCTGTCCCTCTGGCACATTAACCTCACCACCTGGCATGTAACCCAGTAACAAAATAGTGGAAACCCTTAGCAATTCACTACTTTCCACATCTAAGAATCCTGACAACCCAGAAGTCTTCTTGCTAGCCCAGTATCATTCAGAATTGTTTATGGCCCCAGCACAAGCGCTACACTGGTTGCACGTCACTTAAAGCTCCAAGCTGAAGACTGGCCAACTCAGTCAAAACAAACAGGGAAAAGATGGTAGATGAAGGTGAAACAACTTCTCTAAGCTCATGTATCAGATCACTAGTAGAGCTGCAATACAAACCACTGACAATATAATGAAACAGGAGACATTGATTGGGTCACACACACAGCTGCAAGCAAACAAGATGGGCTGGCCAGAACACACAAAAATTCTGATCCTGCATTATCAGAATTAGGCAACATGGTAACTCCTGCAGCTCACTCACTCTTTCTGCAAGAGAGGCATCAGGGCAAATGGGGTAATGTTAATTCTCATTAACACTCAAAGTGCTTTACACCACTATTTCTCTCAGATGCTGGCTCTACAATCTCTTTTCACCACTGAAAGTTAAGGAAACCACACGTGCTAGCTTCAGATTGTTTTTATTCAGTGAGCTACATTTTCTATTTAATCAAATCTGTGCCCACACGTAGCTTTATCAAAAGGAACCAGCCACAGATCTATACAACAATTAACTTAAATGAAGTTCCCACAAAAATACCAGAAAACATGAGAAAACCACTTGTGTGCACCTAGAAGCTTAACAGAGCTGCAATTAACAGCCTACACTGATTCAATGAGAACACACTGCGTGTTTCCAGTATCATCACAGAAATTAGATAACTGTTCTTGCAAATAAAAGGGAAGCAACACGTGTCCTGTCTTCACTTTAGAAAGGATTCTGCTGTGTCTCGTGAGAGCACCATGTGAAACGACCTACAGAAACGTCACTCAGATACAACCACCACCAGACGCGTGCAGGGCAGACTGGGAAGCAAGTTTCAGAGAAGGAGTAGTTCACATCTTGCTTCGCTCAAGAAGAACGCACTGACCGTGGTTTCTTCTGGTAGAGCACTACTTCAACATGAAAGGGAATGCAGCATGCCACATGACAGGACCAGAGCTGAAAGGTGTTTTGGCTTAATGGCCTATACTGGTTCTTTCTGAACTGTATGATTAAGGGCCTGGAGCATCTCCCCTATGAGGAAAGGCTGAGTAAGTTGGGACTGTTCAGCCTTGAGAAGAGAAGACTAACGGGGGACCTAATCAAAGTTTATAATTATCTTAAGTATGGGATGCAGGGGGAATCAGCCAGCCCCTTTTCAGTGGTCTGTGGGGACAGGACAAGGGGCAATGGCTGCAAGTTGGAGCACAGGAAGTTCCGCACCAACATGCGGAAGAACTTTTTCACAGTGAGGGTGACAGAGCCCTGGGACAGGCTGCCCAGGGGGGTGGTGGAGTCTCCTTCACTGGAGATATTCAAGACCCTTCTGGACACCTCCCTGTGCGACCTGTGCTAGGGAGCTGCTTTGGCAGGGGGGTTGGACCCCATGATCTCACGAGGTCCCTTCCAACCCCTGTGATTCTATGATTCTATGATCTAGGTAGGGCTAAACAAGAACAGTAAGCATCACCACGCTCACTGGGAGTAAAGCTGGTTCTGTTTGCCAATACAAGCAACTGGCTCTCCAGTGCACCAGTAACAAGAAAATACAATTTTTTTCAAAGATGTGGGCTTTTTTAGTAAGTGACAACAGCGAAACAGATGTGCCCATTGTTAGGGTGTTTTAATGACTGTGGATGAATTTAACAGCTATGGGTCTAAGAGTATTATTATCTACTTTCAAGTCATTTCTAAGGCTTACATCAGATATAAGACCAATTCTAGGAAGCACACAAAAAGGAGCAACACACAGGAAAAAAAATCCTTTGCAAGTTCCAAAATATCTCTGTAACATCAGTTAATGTTTAATGGAAGTTTCATTCAAAGTATCACAGGTCACAGTCTGAGGCACATTTCTCAAATACCATCAAAATAACACTGTTAGCTTTTCTACAGACAAGAATTTCTGATCCTGCAAATACCCTACAAACTTTTCTTTTAGCACAATGGGCCATTTGGAAATACTTAGGGAAAGTACAATATTCTTTAACATTAAAATAAAAGCCTGATTTAATAGTAAATGTCCCTAAAAGCAACACTAAGTATTTTTCCAAGATTATTATACTCCACTAGAGACATTTTTAATTTTACTGGTGTAGAAGTGATGGAAAGTGACAGTATTCACAGGTGTTTTTTTTTTCCCCTCCAAATTACTCTGGCTAGGCTGTGCAAGAGACCTCAATAACTACAATAGGCTGAGCAACGAAGCAAAAAAATCTTACATACGTCCATTTGAAAGCAGACAGTTACTTTCTAGTATAAACAGGAAAAGAACAAAACTCCTAAGGCAAATCAAAATTTTGGTACATTTAGCAGACTATGTGTGACCTTATTTCAACAAAAAGCCACAGATCATGGCTTGAGTACAGACACCTTCTCCTGTTTGAACTTCTTTAAGACATGGGAACGTCTCATAATTCCAAACAAGCCCAATTCCAAAAGCCTCTATCCACTGCAAAAAAGTAAGATTCGACATTTTCTGATACTTTTACTTAATGTGGTCCCCACAAAAGTCACAATGAAAAGTAACAACTTACAACAAGGTCCTTCCAAGATTACTGGCTGCCCTATCTTCACAGGGAATTGACATATAGAACAGTATATCTGGTGCTGAAAATTAATTTCAGAAGCTGACTACAACTCATGATGAATAGATGTGCTATCTTCCTCTTTACTCATGGAAAAATATTACACTGGTTTGCATATCTTCATCTAAATAGCCAATATTTTACACAGGAAAGCCATGGAAGCAAGAATTAATGCTCTGATGCTCGGAGCAGGGATATGAATTAGTCTTCATAAGGTGATTCAGCCAATACCACAAGAGCTCCCACAATGGTTTCCCTACTAAACTATCAAAGAATCATCAGCTTGACAAGTTTCTGGGACAAAGGAATATCCTTGAATGTATCACTTGAAATCATGCTGCCCTATTCAAAGGAGCTCTGCTGAGACCTACAGCTGCAATCTGGTAGATGGAATCAAGGATACAAAAAAACATAGCTGAAGACAAAATCTCTTTCACAGCAGATTTTAACTAAGTTGCTTGAGCAAATACAAGTTTAAACTTGAGTTGACATACATTACACCCTTATAAAATACATATTTCAAGTAAGAAACACATAGAACATTCCTTTGTTGAGTGTTTGATGCATCTTGCAGTTGGGACTGTCGGTTGCGACCTGTTGGGAAAAGGTTTCTCTCGGAGTAAATACAACACACAAACTAAACCAGTTCCTATTCAAAGAAAAACTCACTGTCAGCACCAGATGCTTAGTTAAAAGCATTCAGAGATCTTTACCAGAGACAGTTCTTCTAAGAGAACAAAGGAACAGAAAAGAAAAAAAATATCAAGAAATTCATTCAGTTTTGCTGCTGGGAGTCAGGCATCATGATAGGTATAGTAGAAGGTATTTTTCTGCAGAATTAATCCTTCTTCCCAGAGTATTCTGAATGCCTCTAGAAAGGCAGTTCTAGTCAAGCTTAACACCAAGGTTTTCTCTTATACCAAGGTATTCTGTTTTAAGCTAAATAAAAACTCATAAAACTATTCCCTTTCCTTCTGAGCCACTTCGATATTTCACAGGACTGAAGTTGTGATGATGGTAAGGTGTGTGTGTGGTAGTCCTAGATTTCAACACAGTCTTCCTATCAACTAGTTTTCTACAACTACTGGTTGAAAGCATTCCCAATACAAGCAGTTTTAAATTATTTGGGCTCCCTGATAAAGTCATATCCAAAAATTAGTTCTCTGCTAGCTGCAAGGGCCCAAGTGCTTACCACTTTAATCATTAGCATCTGGAGATGAGTGTTTTTACTATCCAAGCAATTTTTAAAAAACCCCAAACCAACACCATCTCCCCCAACCCCACCTCTTTATATTGCAAAATTCCAGTCTGGGGCTCTCTTTCTATACCACTTCTAAAACCTACTGCTTAGAAACACATAAATTGATAGCAAATATCCAGAAATGCCAGCAGGAGTACAATAGCTCTACTGAAAAAATATATGAACTCCTTTTCATTTTTTCTTCTTTAATTGATAGTAAAGGTGCATGCCTCAATATTAACGTGAGATTTATTTGATGACTATCACATTTCTTGATTAAAAAAAGTTTGCAGTGTGTTCATTCGTTCTTCCTTCTTAGATCATACAGAAGCTTTACCACCTTTACTACCTGAAGCAAAATCATCAGTGAATTTTACTGTACAATAGCAAAGAAAAATTAGACTAAGAATTTTAGCCAGTATAATTTCAGTAAATTAATATTGAAACTCTCTCAGCTGAATTTCCAAAGATGCAAAAGCTGCTTGAATCTCGTGATGCTTAGGCTGATATATTTGCTGTTCTTAAGGATCAGTACTTTGGGACAACAGACAACTTTTTTTGTTCACCAGGCTGCCAATGTAAAAGCCAAGGCGGCTTCACACAGCACTAAAGATACCCTGATGGCAAACACTGCTAAAAAGCAACACACACAAAAATAGGATAAAAAAGCAACACCACAAAGGAAGTTCTGATCTTACCCCTGGCTGTATTCCCAACCTTTTCCCAGCTCTAAGATACCCAGCATATCTAACTGCTCCTATATATGGCATACAAAAATACTATTAGGGGAAAAAAAAAAGGAGGTCAAGTTCCTTTCATAATGCAAGAGGCTAAAGAAGAAAATGGCAATTTTAGTAATGACAAGACACGATTCAGTCAGAGGTATAGAGGCCGAAGGTTTTGTCTGCAAGAGTCAAATGTAATTCAGAGGGAAAGACAGGTAAATCCCTTGTTACTAGTAAGAGGCAGCAAACTCAAAACTCTCTCTACCCAAAGCTCTCACTGTGCTTTTGCTAAGAAAAACACCTCGTTAAACTCAAGTAGAACAGCCTTTCACGATGCCTTTCGATTCTTCTTTCCTCCATTTTTGTAGATGGAAATCTGCTCCAGTGTTCCTTGAAGACACACTATTTCATCCCATTTAATTAAGAACTAATTGCAGAATTCAGAACAGATGGGTAAGTCATCTACAGAGGCATTAAGAATAATTAAAGTGTATGGAGGGGGGAGGAGAGTGGAAGGAAGGCCAGCAGGTGACAGGTTTTTTGCAAGGCTCACAAAACAGAAAAATGATGGGAAAAGTCACATTTTAGAGAGCTGACACTGATGGTGAAAACCTGTACCATACCACAGTTTCCCACAGGAGTGCACAAAGCTTTACAGGCTCCCAGGGGCCTGCAAATACACAAGAAGAGTGCAGAGCAGCTGCTGCTGCAAACCAACACATCCAACCAAAATTCTGTCAATAAGGCAAAATCTGAGATGGGAGAGAGTCTAGTGAACCAATTTTCTTCTTCAGTTCCCCTCCCTTATACAGACATACGTGTTACTCATATGAGAGAAGGGGACTTGCACTTAGAGACAGACACATACCACTGCTTTTGGGAAATAAAAATCCAGTTACATTTAGAACGATCGCTACTTATATAGGTATTTTAATCAGACTATGAAAATCTGAAAGCCAATTCATCATTATTTCAAAAAACTTTCTATATATAAAGCCACTGTTTTCATTAACTCATTTGTACCCTAAGTGGTTTCTTCAAACTTAGTTTAAAATTAAACTACTGTCCTCATTTTGGCTGGGATACAATTAGCTTCCTTCACAGTAGCTGACATGGGGCTGTGCTTTGGATTTGTGCTGAAAACAGTGTTGATAATAGAGAGATGTTTTTGTTGTTGTTGGGCAGTGCTCACACAGACTCAAGGCTCTTTCTGCTTCTCACATCATCTCGTCATCAGAATGGCTGGAATGGGGCACAGGAAGCTGGGAGGTGACACAGCCAGGACAGCAGACCCAAACTGACCAAAGGTTTATTCTATACCATATGACATCATGCTCACCTTATAAGGCACTTGAACAGGGAGAACTGTGGCATTCAAATTGATGACACCTGTCTTCCCAAGTAACCATTATGTGATGGATCCCTGCTTTCCCGGGGATGGCTGAACACCTGTCTGCCCATGGGAAGGGGGGAATCAGCTCCTGGGTTTGCTCTGCTTGCATGTGTGGCTTTTGCTTTGCCTATTAAACTGTCTGTATCTCAACCCACAGTTTTTCCAAGCTGTCTCCAGATATTCCCAACAAAGCCTTCATCTACTGTAAGCGCTGATTTTCCACTCCTATATATGCTTTGAAATAATTTCAAGAGAACTTCTACATTAAATCAACACACATACAAACCCCATGTGTTATTTTTATTTTTTTTTAGCATCACAAACTCTCTCTTCACTCAGCTTAGGAGGCTGATTTTGAACTGTTTTTTTCCAGTCACAACAGTAGGATACATTGAAAAGGGCTACCAGAAAAAGGAGTACAAAGACAAATCTGACAACCAGCACCACACCTAATATACTTGCAGGTGTGCTTGGAAGTACAGTGCTGAAGAATAGAGTATCTCAAAAGTTTCCATTCCTAAAATCCCTGCAGTTTAGGGTGGAAGTTCATTATCATTGGGCCTCAAGGAGTTAATTATGATACAAATGAAGAAAAATAATTAATAACCAACAAAGGGAAACTTTCAACAAAACATGGTTTAAATACACTTTAGAAACATCTTTTATAATCTAACTGATTACCTTTGTAAGCAAGCTCTTTTATACACACAGGTAATTGTCTGTAACTCCCTTTAAAAACTGACACAAACATTCCCCAAAAGAATAAAACATAAAGAGAAAATAGAAATTTTAATGAAGGCATGATGAAAAATTAACAGAAACAAGCAAACTGCAGTGGGATAACACTGGTAATGCACACTGCAGTAGACTGTGTTTTGGTAAATAGGCTAGTGAATTCACCATATCATAAACCACCTTTCTGTCACATATTCAGGCAAGAGAAAAACCACTACTTCATTATACCGTGAGACCAGGTGCACCCCAAATCCTTGGAACTCATCAGCAAAGTGTTAGAGAGGAGTATGAGGGAGTGGCAGATGCATCCTTTGGATTTGCTCTATCTCCCTTCCCTCCTGTCAGAAGTCGTGTTTCATACTTTCCTAGCTGCCCTTTGATTATGTATTACTTTGTAACGAGTTAGAACCTGGTAATCTCTTATGTTCTGCTTGTACGGTTCACCAATGTGAATTCAATCTCTGAAGAAAGAAAGAAAAAAAAAAACCAGTCAAGGAACATTTTTGCTTTTTGATTACTCCTAAGAGAGCCATTCTTCACCCTGTATGAAATTACAGTCTACCACCTGGAGTTTCAGATCCTTTCAGCATTCACAGAAAGAGCATATTCATACAAAAATTCACAAAGGCTAAGCTAGTACAAACGTTAGGTTTTACTAAGTAATTTAGCATTGCTTCCGATACTGCCTGTAGGAGCCATAAAGACTCCCATCTGATTTTCTAAGTAATTTATTTCACACCGTTGACCTGTTGCAGTTATTGGGAAAAAAAAAAAAAAAACACAACAACATGAGGACTAAAAGCACAGTTCATGTTTACATATTTTCCCCCTTAAACAAACTAAACAGTCTTAGGAGATGTCCAGTGAACCAGTGACTTTTCACATCTTGTTTTAAAGTTTTCTAATTGCCCATTTTTTGAGCTTTCTGGTCACGGATCTCTAATTAACTAATTTCCTAAACTTGTAAGCTCTCAGAAGAAATTTATGTTAATACAACCACCATAAATTCGATTCTTTGGACATGAAAGCTGGTCCTATTCTTGGGCCACAACCACCTCATGCAAGGCTACAGGCTTGGGAAAGAGTGGCTGGAAAAATGCCCAGCAAAAAAGGACCTGGGGGTGTCGGTCAACAGCCATCTCAATATGAGCCAGCAGTGTGCCCAGGTGGCCAATAAGGCCAACAATATCCTGGCTTGTATCAGAACTAAGAAGAGATGGCCTCAAGTTGTGCCAGGGGAGGTTTAGACTTAGTATTAGGGAAAATTTATTCACTGAATGGGTTCAAGCACTGGAACAGGCTGCCCAGGGAAGTGACTGAGTCACCATCCCTAGAGTTATTTAAAAGATGTGTAGACATGGTGCTTCAGGATATGGTTTGGTGGTGGACTTGGCTAGGTTAACAGTTGGACTTGATCTTAAAGGTCTTTCCCAACCTAAATCTTTCTATGAATAAAAGTATCAGTAGTTCTCCTATCTCTAGCATTATTTTAAGTTAGCAACAACATGAAAGATATACAATAAACTAAAAAGGTGGGAAAAATCTTAATCATACACAAGATGACAATAGACTACTCTGTGGAACTGCACCTGCAAAAAGCCAGCCCTGCTTTTCACCAGCAAGTCTGGCTCAAGATTCTCTCACCTCTCTTTGTCTTTCTCTATTTCTTGTTCTCGCATTAACTCCTGCAGTTCCCAGCCATTTCAGTTGTGGGAATATCACCTTCAAGGCTATACCATAAAGCATAAAATTGCTCCCCAAGGTCTCACATCTAACTATGCCTAAAGAAAGCAGTTCCATGTACCATCTTCTTGGTGATAGTCACACAATTCTCTTCTACTGTGGTGGTTTAACCCTGGCTGGAGGCCAGACACCCACCAAAGTCGCTCTATCCCTCCCCTTTATAGTTGGACAGGGGAGGAAATACATATTGAGAGGCTTAGCAGTCAATGTAAGGACAGGGAGAGATCATCCTGTCATCAACTACGTGGGTAAAACAGACTTAACACAGAGCGAAGGAAAGAAAACTCTCTAATTTATTACGCTACACACATGCTTATTCTTGCTCTCACAATCCAGTTTACTGATTTCTTCCAGCACCGCGGTAAGAGCTAGACCTGTCTCAACCCTTAGCAGCTCTACAGGCACAGAACAAGCAAAGTTTCCTAGGAAGACAAGACTACTTATGAGCAGTTACCTTTTGATCCTAGTGAAAAGAGTGTCCAGTCACCCAAAGTTCTTGTAACCGAGTCTCCAACCCACCGCAAATGTCTTGACCTGTCTTGATGCAACTTACAACATCTCCTCCCTCCTGCATCTATCTAACAAAACTTAATTTTGCATATGGACCACAGGTTAAAAGCAAAACATCAAAAATCAAATGGCAGATACCATACCACCCCAAAGAAATGATTCATTTAAAGTGTCTTCATTGCCTGAAAATGGCTTGCAGTTGGTCTGAAATCATACCACTTTTACAGGGCTTAATTTAAAGCTTATGACTAAGGCAGTCTGAAAAACATGATAGTCAGCTGTCCAATAGCCCAAAAAGTGATAACTATAAACAAGAATAATCCAGACAAGTTTTCTTTTTATTGAACAAAGAATGTCATTGTGTGAAAAAACACACTATTGCACTGATGCACAGGAATAGTTTTTGGCGGTTTTTTCTGTTTTGGTATGGGTTTTTCTTTTTAAGACATACAAATTTGCAATTTGTGCTTCTTCTCCACAATGGAATTCGGAAATTTCATTAACCTAACTTCATGGTGAATTTATTCATCTTACAATAACAAAAATACTCAGTCCTCACGGTCTAATTTTATTCTTTCAGCCACATAACACAAAGAGAGAACCCGTGGCCCATTTTGCACAGTGGTTTGCCTCAGACATATCAATTCCTTCCTCTCAGGAGAGGCAAAATAAATATGTTCCCATTTATCACCTTCAGTTTTCCATGGATTAGTTAGAAGGTTTAACTTTACCTCAAGGACTGAATTCAGTCTCTTCAATAAAAATATCCATTTAAAGAGTAAACAAAACTCTGTTCAGTTATACATACAGATCTAAACATTCTTTTCATGCTCACTTGCAGTCAGATAATAGTTGCTTCAAGGTATGTCTACACAGTGCAGTGCACTGCCAAGTAAAAGCCTAAGCTAAGTATCACAGTAAATAGATTAAAATAGCTCAGGCATCACACTGCATTGGTGTGGTTACTCTGTTTCCAGTTGAATTTGAGATATTAAACCTACACTGCAATTTCAGTGCTGGACAGTTACTCAATGGTCAGAAAAATTCATTTCTCCATCAGTCAGAAGAAGGCCACCATGACTGATAGTTCAAGAGATCAGAAAGCATTTATAAGGGTGCATTTAAAAGGGCAAGGATAGAGAGATGTCAACCTAAATGCCAATGAAAGAGACTCTTATGACAAAGAAACTTCCCTTTGAAAATTTTTTATGCAGGCTTCCATAGTGATGGATACACCATAAGAAGAGAGCTATACATTTTTGATTTCCACACTGTCAGAGCATGACTGTAGTCAGAAAATAGTGTACATATTCTGCTTTCAAAAACTAATGGTTTGCTTCCTTTATTATCACCTACAGAAGTAACCTACAGAAATATTCCCATTGGTTTCTGCTCGCTGTAGTATAAACGTGGCAAAATCAGATCCTCAACACCGTTGCACACCAGTCTGTCTAAACTGAGCCTCTGATTATCTCCACGCTGTTAAAGCCCCTAAACTCAGATGGGTGCAACAAAAAGGCTAAAAAGCAAAGATCACAGTCTTTTGCTTCAGCTTCATTACAAGTGTACAGTAGCTATTTAACGTATGTATGTGTACATGCATATGGGAGAGTCAGGCCAACACGAAGCCTAATTGCACACGTAAGGCTGGAAGAATTTACCAACCAGCTATCCAGAAATGTATTCTTCTCTACTGAGCAGGAGATTACAAAATTAAAAGCCAGTTGTTTTCAGCTTCTGGCAAAATGTAATATGCATCTAAGATCCACAGCATGCTGGAGATGTTTCCAGCTTACATTAAACAAATGCTGAATCTGTGTGATGCAAGGGTTTGGAAGAGGGGTAGAAAATGGATCAGGTACCCAACTGTTAGATTATTTTACAACAAAACCCAAAGTTTTAGGTGTTTTTTTCTCCTGCAACGATGCACAATACCCAGACAGTTAAAACAGCATAAAGTCCTGGACAGCATAAAGTCCTGGACAGAGACCTACTTTTGGCCTGGGTTTCAAAAGCTGTTCAATGAGTTATTCAGGTATAGATAGCCAAAACATACATACAAATATCTTGCTAAGGTACATCTTTCCAACTATATTTGGCACATATGCAGACAAGAGGAAGCCACTCACTGTCCCAGTCTAATACCAAAGACCTGCTATGCAGTATTTAAATTGAACCAATCTTGTTAAACACACATAAGTCTTTCAAACTGGAGCCCAAGTTACCACAATTACCTAATACTACCTTTACTGTTTGAGCCTAGCAGTATATATTCAACTCTATGATCAGGCTGAGTCTCAAAGTCAAAATATACGCTCATACTAGTTACACACTAGTAACACTGATACCCTTCTTTACTCACAGCACTTGAAACTGACAAACACGCTTTTGCTGAACAAATTCAAGCACCTGGGTTAAAATTGGTGTAATTTTAAAAATGCCTAACTTTGGAGGACATTTACAAAACCACTGCCAAATGTATGCGCTACATTTAGATCTGTATCAGGTTGACATTTTGCCTTTGTTTTTATCAACATTCAGAAACAAATGCAGGAGACAGCAGTCTTGGAGACACTCAGACTTTTTGGACCAGCACAGAAAACCTGCTTTTTTGAAGTTCCAAGTGCTGCTTCACACCAACAACTCTCCCACATTGCCCCATATGAGCTTCAGCTTGTTAAATTCTGATTGTGACAAGCAGCTACTAGTAATAAGATCCTTTGTAGTAAAGAAATACATTTGTTTTCAGAAAATGGAATGAAACAACTACTCCATGCAAAAGGTTAGTAGTTTATGACTTAACCAATACAGCAGTAAAGGACCCAGAAGACCATACCTCTCCTAGAAACTGTCATGTCCTTTCAAGTACGTACTTTACTCAGACCGTAATTATTTTTAAAAGGGCTTTTCATAGTAATCTTGTTCAGAAGAGTCAGACTCATTAAGCTTCATACATGAGCAAAATGCATGTTAAAAGCCCCTACCTATAGATATCAATGGCAGTAATGGAATTTGAACTTTCCTCAAGTAACTGAAACAATTTTTCAATTTAAATTCATCAAAAGATCAAGCAAAAGCTTCAAATAACCACTACAGTATTGTAACAGTGTTTCACAGTTAAAACCCAACACTATTTCATGAAATATTAACACAAAACCTGTATTTACTTTAAAAAGGGAAACGTCCAAAAGAAAGGGAAATACCAAAGCACACTGCAGCCCACTTGATAACAAAAAAGTAAATCATCACTGCTCACTAGGAAGCAGGGCAGTAAAATTATATATATATATATATGTATCTCATTATAGCTTGATAGTAAATGCTTATGTTAAAATCTGCTTCAGATACACTACATTTTTTTGACCATTCCTCATAAAGGTTTCTCTCAGGAACATAATTCCTTGTAAATATAGCTCAGTATCAAGCAGAGGCAGAAGTCAATAGCGAATCAGACAGTTCCAAAGAACAAAATACTAATATGATTTACTACGATCCAGTTACATTAACATTTCACAATTAATCTCATAAATATAAACAAACAAGTATGAAATTCAAAATTGTTATGAATGGATAGCTACAGAAAATAGAACCTTAATATATGCAGCTTTGAATCACTGTATTCACTTTGAAATTCCACCTGGTGCAACACATCCAAGTAATCTAAAAAACAAACAGTCTGATGAGTAAGAATAGGTTTACAATGTAATTTGAGGCCCAAGCATGGGCCTTGATAAACAGCTGTAGAGAAAAAGAAGTTCTCAATGCCACCACAGATAAGTTTTTCACTACTGTAACACAACATAGGAAAAGCAGCAGCCTCATAAATAACTGGATTCTATATTATACAATAATTAAATACCCTTTACATATGAAAATGTCCTCTATTTCTAAATCTACTTAATAATCACTTCTCCCTATTCAACATCTTTCCCATGATTATATGCATAAATGCTAAGAAAAACGCCCATGCCATAATTCAGCTGGTTATGAGTAGATTTTAATATCTAATTAAGATGGGTCATTATTCTGAAGAGACACCACTGGAGATTAACTGAATGATACAATAAATGGCATTGACCCAACTGGCAGCAATATTTTCTTTAGGTCTAGAACAAGGTAATATCCTATGCAAGAGTTAAAATGCTTTGATCCACTCTGTCATCCCAAGGAATGCCTTTTACTAATGCAACAGAGATGCCTGGCAGGGTTTTCTTATCACCAGAATCGATGCTGCTACAGGTGCTGTGTTTCAGATGCGACCAAACACTCAGGTTCTATTTTTGTTCACCGTGGAGCCCTTTTTACAGGAAAGCAGGTAACAGCTCTGCAGACTTGGCCACCTGACTGTTTATTACTGTTTCAACTGAAGAGTTTCCTCCTTTCCTGTCAAGCTGTGTGACTGAGCTCAGTTCAAGGGTATTCGCATTTCTTCCCTCACTCAGTATCTATCACCAGTGGTCATGTAATTCCTGTAAAGAAGACTTGATCCTGGAGGTCCTACTCATAGATGGAAATGTATGTAAGTGTTTGATGAGACTGGCACTGTCTAATAAGTTTGTAAAACACACAGACATTATGGAACTGTAACGTATTATTATAAAACATTTACATACTCAAAGACTGCAAAACAATAGGATTTCCTTACTATGGTATTTCCCTCCCACACTTGCAAGCAAAGCAAATTAACATATCATCAACTTCCTAATCTAACATCAGCTCTTTAATACAGTTTATAAAGCACAATAAAATTTGCAATGTTAGAGTAAGTGCAGAATAAGTTCCTTTCTAAAACCATCTGGCATGTGGATTGATTTTTCAAATAATTAAATAGTTACACATCAGAATCAACTGACATGACAGGCTGTAAACCTGGAACTGCACCTTGCACTGGTGAAATGAAGAGTGGGAGGAATTTCCCTTTTGAGTTGAGAATATCAAAACCAAGGCTCTGAACAGGCAAGGCCTTGGAGACACTACTCTATTCAGCACGTTACCACTATTCCCTGTTACTACAGCTTGTTTCTGAAACCTAAGCAATAAGAATGGATGGTTCTTCAGTTTGTACATTTCATTACACACAGTAAAGCACTGGTTTGTCAGGGATGCAGAATAACTGTGGTAACCCCCAATTTTCTATCGGACTAACAGTACAGTACATAATTCCGTAGCAGTCACGCAGCTCCTCCCCTTAACCCAGAGGCTTCCAGATGTTTTGTTTTCAAAGTTAATGACTATTCATATTATTACCTTAAGTATTTTAGTATCTTAAAATAGGACAATTGGATTGATTTTATTCTTTAAAATCTTCCGCATAACACACTAGATAAAGCAGAAAATACTTGCATGTTCTGCAATAACCTCAAGCTAGGCTACAGAAAGGCTGTATCCACACCCCTTCCATGTGTCAGTCAATGTTCAATCGCTACTCAAGAGCAAATTTTCTGAACTGCTTGTCCACACAAAAGCTCATATGCATGTGACATCGAGAACTGCCTTTTATTTAACTTCTAACATTCAACCTAGTACCTCTTCCTCACATTCCCATTCCATTTTAAGTTTAAAGCCTGATTCAGCCCCATTCAAACTGAAGGGATGTCACTTCAGTGACACTGTCCTGCACCTGTTTCCCATTACCCTAACAATTGCTTTCCTTCTGTTTACATCCAACCTTTAAGTCCTTATATTTCTGTTTCTTTCATGCAGATATCGCCTACATTTCCCTCTGCCTGCTATTTCCTCTGCATTATCATTTGTCTATTTAAAAGAGTAAAGAAAGTGAAAGTATACATGCGTTTGAATAGTCTTGTGATAAGGGGATAGAGGGGCATGCTAGATTGATGGTTTTCAAGCCATTTTTGGACTGCTGGAGCCCTGCAGAATTTTCCTTTAGAGGCAGTACCCAGCAACTACTTTAAATCTATTGACAACAGGGTAGGTTCGTGGTTTTTTGTTCTTTATCAACCAACATGGACCTGCCAAAACCAGCCTGAGGAGTCCCAGAGGCTCCTACATCAAAGGTTACAGACCACCAAACTAGACCTTGAGCTATGGAAGGGGCTTCTCTATAATTCTGCGATGCAGAATTAAGTGATTTTACACTGCATATCTGTTCAGTGACATCATAAAGCACTTGATAGGGAAAGACTTATTTCCACACTGATATGGAAATTCAATTTTTTTTATTGTAAATAACCTAACAATGGTATATTTGTAACAAACAACAAAAATCTTCCCTAAAAAGCCACATGCCTGAAAATCACATTTCAAAGAAGTTCCAAACAATTGTAAATAAATCCTGTTTAGAAGAATGCATTTAAGAAAGTAACTGGTACAAAAACCAACCCTCCACTTTAAAAATAATTTTCAAGTAAATGCAGAATCCTGATTATCCTAACTTCAGTTCCTAATAACCTCGAGCTATAAGGAGCCTCAGCATAGAGAATGAGGTACATTTCTATGTTCCAGAACAAGAAAAAAAAAATGTTGTTAGCATTTGCATATAGCTGAGCCAAGCCTTAAACAAGATATGAGACAACCTCTGTCAGGGGCTGTACTCATGTTATAGACAGTAACTATACAATTTGAATCACTATAATCGGGCTGGGAGCAGTTTTCAGTTTTATAAAGAATAAATTCTTGGAAAACATTTGGGATTTACCAATTCAAGATGATCTTTATAAGATCACTTGCCAAAGAACTTTAGACACATCAAAAACACCTCTGAAAAGAGTCAGCTAGAAAACACCACTGTGTATTATTTTAAAGGCATAAGTGGGCAGAGAGCAGAACCCTTACCTACTTTCCAACAAGCTGGTGCATTCACCAGCAGACTACAAACGTGTTTTCTCTCTATCTTTTTTAGTATTCTTTTCTCTCAGAATTGATAGGGAAAATGTAAGAGAGCTCTCATCTCAGCCTTCCTGCAAGACTAGTTCAAGAGAAGGCAAGGTCTAGCATGAAGTGACAGCAGCAGATGCGTAACTGCTCAGCCTCTCACATAACTGGCAAGCCTAAATGCCAAGCCAGGCAACACTAATAACAACAGCTTCTTAGACCTTCAAGTAAAGCAGCTCCTTACAGGGAGGGAATGGGTCCTTTCAAACTAACCTTAGAACTCACACCTCCATCCTGAGAAAGCATTGTAACTGCCAGAAAAGTACCTCCCAAACTCTCCATGAAACCATAATAACACAGCCTGCAGAAGCACATCACCCAAAGTTTGCAGCAGAGCCAAGCTTTAACCAGCAGTGATTTGTGGTTGTCCTCAAGGCCGATCGGGTTAAGCTATCATTCAAAATGATAACGCAAAGCAGCAATTTAGACACTTTGCCCTGAGAAACTTCAGGCTCTGAACTCCCATATCAAATAAATACCTCAATCCAGGACACCATTAGACACCCCCCAACTCTTTTAGAGTAAAGCAATTTCTGACATGCCTCATCCAAAGCATTCTTTTATCAGTCACCCTGGGAGTCTCCCCTCTCTGCACAATGCCTAAAGTAAACTCTACTTTCAGCATTTCCCTTGTGTTTTCACACACCAGAGTCCCTCTGCACAAACTTTATTACTATCTGAAAACCATCACGTACTCTTCTGGAATTAAAAAGGACTAGCTTGGCCTATTTCAAACACTTTGCTCTACAGCCAAGGGAGGTCAGATAAAGAGATAAAGTTGTTTTTTCTTATTTAGCATATTCCTGACTACAAGTAAGGTCACATAAATTTATCTTCGAGTTTCTTAATTTACAGAAAAGCTCCACTAAGCAAGTGATAAACAACAGGAAAAATGTTTATAACTGTCTCACTGCTGAAAAACAGCACTATCAAGTGGCAGCGATGAAAGTGTTTTAACAAGATTATTATTGCCAACAATATGACAAATTACAAAATTACCAAACCGTAAAATGGTAGTAGGACAAAAAATAATCTAGTTAGTATGTCAACTCTAGATGTATTGGAAATGCTTAAATACACACGAACCTAGTAAAATTCAGCCCTGCAAAGACATCTTAACTCTAAGGAGTTGGCTATTCTTTTTGGATGAGGAACTTACCCAGATTTCAGGTCTGTAATCCGTAAACAGTTAGTAGCATCCAGTCCTACTTTTCCATTTCTGACCACACTGGAAATGAAGGGAGAGAGCGCTGGAGAAATTCTGTTCAAGGCAACTTCAGGTGACATTTTAGTATGCTCTTCTGCTTTTGTCTTGACCTGTACAGGGATGATAACAGGGAGAAACAATAAATCAAAAAATATCCTACTCATGTGACATAAGTTCACATGCACTTTACAAACATCAAAGGAAAAAAAACTAAGCACATAAATGGTCAGGAGAGTAACTGAAGCATGCACAGGTTTATAAAGGAAAAAATAAACACAGGTAATTCTTTTTCCCCTACATCTGCCATATTCAAAGAAGGCCATTTATTTAACATCAACATAAAACCAGACTTACATCCTAGGCTCCTTTAATTAAGATCCTACCCCTAGGAGAAAAGAAATAAAATTGAGGGCTATTCTGACACCTTGCAGCCCAGCCCTTCTCATGAGCATTTCCATTAGGAGTCCCTAATTGATGAGCCACATTTGTTCTCCTTCCACTGAAATCAATGGGACTTACATTACTGATCGCAGTAGGGCCAAGGGTTTACTTCTCCATGCTCTCCTTTGTGATTTTTAGTACCAATAGCGTAACCGTAATCAGTTACTACTTTCACAATACTTCATTAACTACTTACAACATTGCCTGTTGCCTTTTAAAGGCTAATGCCACTTTCAGTGGTATCACCACACTTTGAAAGGCATCTTCACTCACAGACTGGAAAGCTGATGTACATATATTTCAAGCACAGCTTCCTCAGAAGCACTTGCAGTTGTGTAACCTTACCCTAAATCAGTCACGCCACTGAATTAGCACACTTTAAACACCTGATGCTTCTTAGCTGAAATTCAGGACCTGAGCATGTACATGTTTTAACTCCCTGCACAATGAACAAAAGGCTGGAGAATGTGGACAATAGACTAGTAGGAGAAGGGGGAGAAAAGTAACCTATCAAAATGCTCACACCACATATTCAGTCATATTCTTAGGCACAGAATTTCATCTGAAAATTAACTGAACTTGTCAGTTGCAGAAAACAAAGCTGCAAATGGCTTAAGGTAACATAAACATGCCACTGACAAACAGGGTAGAAGAGCTAATACTTTAAGTTTTGAATACCAGAATATTATTTTAAAAAATAAAACCCCATTTAATTGCAAAACACCAATACACACTCTACTTTCTGCCTTACAGAATGCTGCATGTGGACTGCTGCATTAGTAAGTGCTCTGTCAAGAGACTGGGAACAGCTCATGGCAATAGTTGCGATTTTCTGTTGCTTCCAACACTGGTTACCAACTAACGTTTGTAAACCCAATGGATAGTTTACAAACTGGCAATTCCCTGTGACCCGTAGCAATAGTGATGTTACACACTCTGGTCTCACAGAGGTCATTCACAATGATGCAGTACCAGGCAATGTTCAAGGGAGAGTATTTACACTAGATATTCAGAAAGTATCCGAATGAGGCAAAGGCCAGGTATGTTTAAGCAAACAAAAAGACTAATAAAGAAAGACTTCCTAAAAATAATAATCATCTTTAATACACTGGTGGTTATATTTTATAGCAGCAAAGAACCTGGTGACTAAGTATCTATGTTTTGGCTCAGAATGTACTCTCTTCCCATAGACAATTTGCCGTAACTGACAACGGGCAACAACTCAAGTTTGCTTAGCACGCTTCTACAGCAACTTAAGGTGCTACCTCCTGGTTTTCAACTTCTCTACCAAAAATGACTGCCTACTCACCTTTACTCTTCCCCAGAGGGACTGAGAGAACACAAACCCATAACTTGACCTATTTCAATGCAAACTCCAAATGGCTTAGACTGAACCGCTAATAAAAAGGAGTTTAAATTGATACTTTGCACAAGAGCGGCTAAAGCAGGGCACAGGTTTCAGCCTGCCAACTCCACTGCAGGGAAGAGGAATTTCAAGCTGGGGGGTTGGGGGTGGGGTGCTGGACTTACGAAAGCAAGAACTTCTTAAACCATGAAAAACATGCTGAAAAACACACGATCCCTCTAGCAACCTTAAAGGTATGCACAAAGATCTCAGAATTGGTTCTGGTAACAGCACATTTCAAGGGCACGGTGTTTACAAGGGCAGAATTAGGAGACAGAAAGAGATACACATGGTGACTGAAGTTGAACAGATGCACCTTCCATAATGAACTGCAGGGCGAGATTCCTCATCTTTTTGTTAATAAAATACACAGATCATCAAAATGAGATGTAAAGACTGTTAGGCATTTTTCCTGGGTTTCTTGTGTAATTTAAGATCTACAGCACCTTCTACACAGCGCACCAGGTAGCCACCCCTTAAGCACTGAGTATCAGAGAAACTCACTGATTTATTTTGTGAGCAAAGGTCTTGCCAAATTCTAACACAAGCAGCACCATTTCGGTATGTTTCTGTTTGTTTTCCCCCCAGCTTACTTTTCCCACAGCACTGGAAACAGCACACAAACAAGCTCAGAGGGAATTAACAAGAACAAAATCCACTGGACTGTTCCCCTCCCAAAACATCTGAGACAAGTAAACCCTCTAAAACTCTGGCACCTATCGCAGTGACTTCGCAGCAGACGTAGCATATGCTTCAGGGTAACCAGGAAAGCCCTGGCACAGCTTTTTTGGGCGAGTGTCCGGGTGCAAGGGGCTCTGTTCCCGCCTCACCGGTAACGACACTGCGGGTATCAAGCGCAGCGCTAAGGCAGCGAAGGAGGCCCCGAAGTGCGAGGCACCCTTCCCGCCCAAACCAAACCTCGGCCAGCTGGTTTTGTGGTTTTCACTTGGAGGGTGCCAGCACCCAGGGCGCAGGCATGAGAAGACGGGACCCCCACGGCAACCCCCTGCACCTGCCACCGTGCCCAAACACAGCCCCACCTGCCAGCCCGGAGCCTGAGTAGTAAAGGGACCCCCGGGTACACCCCCAAGTTCCCCCTGCTTGGCACGGGAGAACGCTCACCGGCCCGTCCCCCGCCAAGGCCCCGCTCCCTCCCCAGACGGGCCGCGCCGCCCCCCCGCCTCAGCGAGGCTCCCCAGGCCACGTGCCGGCGCCACGAACCGGGGCCGCCCCGCGAGAAGGCGGCGGGCCCAGCCACCCAGGCGCTGCGTCCCGCCCCGCCACGGCGGCGGCGCCCGGGAACGGGACGGGCGACCGCCGGGCGGTGCTTAGGCCAGTCACCGCCCCGGGCTGCACCGGCCCCCGCGCCGCTTCCTTGGCCAGCTCCTCCCAGGCCGGGCCCGCAGCCTCCGGCGTCCCCCTCGCCCCAAGCGCCCCGGGGCTGCCGGAGGGGGCGGGGCCGGGGTAGAAGCCAAACAACCGGCGCGGCCCGCCGCGCCGTTCTCCCGGGGCCAGCAGGGGTGTTGCTCCCGCCCATCCCTCCCCGGCCCGTCCCGGGCCCCGCCATACCTACGGCGGCCGGAACACAGCCCCTTAGCAACGGCCGCGGCTACGCGCCCGTCCCGTCCACCCGCGCCCGGCGTGCGCGCCCCCGCTCCCGCCCCGCCGCGCGACGTGCGCGCCTCCGCCCCCCGCCGCCGCTCCCCGGGCCGGAGGGGTCTTCGCCGGCCTCGATATTGGCGTCCACTGCAGTGCCTGGACGAACTGTTTCGCCGTGCAGGGGCGGGGAGGGGGGTTGCCGTTTCGCCGCGGCCGGAGCCGGGCAGAGGGGAGGAGGCGAGGGGAGGGGGCAGCCTTGCCAGCAGGCGTTCGCCAGGGGCACCCTACCGGCCGAAGGCCCCTACGGGCCGGCAGCCACCACCTCCCCTGTCTGTCGTCCGTGGCAACGGGTGAAGCCGTCGCGGTGGTGGTGGCGGGGCCTGGCGTGGAAGCTGGGTCCAGGGTCCAAGGCCCGGGTAGCAGGGCCTGGGGTTGCTCAGTCCCTGGCGCCATGGCCGCTGAGGTGACAGTTGTGGGATCCTGTATGACCGACCTGGTCAGGTTAGTACCCGGGGCGTGGGGTTCCGCAGGCCAGGAGGCCCCGGCGCGGGGCCCGTTTCATGCCCTCAGGTCACGGAGGGGCCCCGAGGTCAGCGGAGCGCAGGGCTTCACGGTGCCTGGGGCTCCCCGCGCCTCCCGAGGCCAGGCCGGGCCAAGGCAAGCGGGTGTCACGTCTCCCTCCGGGCCGGGCCAGGAGAAGCGGGGGCGGCGCCAGGTAGGGCGGTGCGGAGCTCCCGGCACTGGGCAGAGGGAACCGAGGTGAGGAGTTGGCTGCGGCAGGGGGAAGGAGCAGAGCCGCCGGTGGAGGCGGCTGGGCCCGGGTGATGTCAGCCCTGCAAATAATACTTTGAAAGTAGACTGTGGGAAAGGGGAGAAGTTTGGACGTGTTGTCTGCTGGAGCTTTGATCAGCTGTCTGTAACTTTAGGGAGAAGAGAGCCTTGGGTTTGTGTTTTCAGCTGTGCTAGGTGGCTCGGCGTTAGCCTTGCCAGAAAAGCAGCGTTTCCCTCACGGGAAACAGTGAACTCTGATACTCTTTATCAGCAGAGGAGTATGAAACGATTTTATGATGGGGGATAAAACTCGTCAACTGTAACACGTTTTCAGTTCAAAGTATTTGTCTCCTCCAGAAAAGTGAGGAAGAGCACTTAATATTGCAAAGAAACCAAAATTACTTCCATGAAAAAGTAGGTTATAAGTTGATTACCTGCAGACATTTACATGACACCTGGAAAGAACAGAAAGAGAGAAGGCCTCCCAAGCTATAAATATCCACAAACAGATCAAAAAGTGGAAACACGAAGCAAAAAATTTAGCACCACTGCGTCCCTAAAGTAAATTATGAAATTCTTTTTTAAAGGAAAGTCCTAATTCATTTTCTGGGCATTTTGCTTTAGAAACAGGGGCTTGGGTCTCATTGTCCATGATTTTTGCACATAGGTAAGGTTTGGAAACTTCTTTTCCAAATTAAAATGCAGAAGTTCATGAAAGCTCTTGGTTCTGCCAGACTGTGTTTTATGGCAAATACTAAATATCAGAAGAATTTTAGGAAAATTGGAAGATTTGGCAGCATTGCAAATACAAACCTGAACTGGCTGACCTTGTCAGCCCCAGAAACTTGCAAATCAGTCTTTGATTTGTGCTATTTTAAAAACACAGCTGTTTTGAAACTCTGTATGCAGGCTTGGTCAAAATAGGATTTAAAAGTGTATGTATCTGGACTGCATCAGCTTGTCCTGCTGGGAATTCTGTGGTAAAAAACCCCACAGTTCCTCACTCTGAATCAACAGACAATTACATCAAAGCCTATGGGTCAATAAAGTGTAGAATACGTGATTAGAAGAATATGCTGAGGCGTAACTACAGTTTAGGCACAGACATACATTGCAGAAACACTGACAACCCTTAGATAATCATAGAACCTGTGTCAGAAACATTTAGAGCTTTATGTAATCTGCAGAACATGCTGGCAGCTTTCCAAGAAGAATAGTTGTCTTGTAAGTCAGAGTAAGACCTTCTAAAACTGATCTTGACGTTATGTGTGAATGAGCTATCAGGGGCTCGTGACGTTATATGACAATGTAAAACATGGTGCTCTAACCCCAAGATGTTCCTTTTCCCGTCTCTCTCTCTCTAAAAAAAAAAACAACCCATCAAAAAGTTGTCTACCAGTTTAAAGACTGTTGACAGCCACAGCTTTGGGCTTTTTTTTTGACACTTAAACAAACAAACAAAAAAGAAAACTCTCCTTTTTTTTGGCTGCAAGTTTGATAGGATAGAAATATACTCATTTCTTTGAAGCCATATTAACTGGCCATACTGTAACCAGAGATTAAACCATGTTTTGTGGCCATAAATGCTGTTACAAGAGATTTAAGTGGTTGAAGAAAAGCCATTTCACTTTTCAGACAGCTGAGAGGGTTTCTTAAATTGTAGAGATGCTGTCACGAGAATGTATCTGACTCGCTATTATTAGCCTCAACTTTAAGGAGTTGAGGAAGGACCTTTTATTAGTGATTAGCCCATTTGCTTCAACTGAAAACGAAGGGACAGCCTTGTTCTTTCTGTTACTAGCACAGGACTTCAGGCACTTAATAGAATAAGAAAAAGTGTGCATTTAAATTTGACTGGCAAGAGTTTAATCAGATTAAAATCTCCATGCAGTACCCACGTAGACACAGTTTAAAAGTATCCTGTGTTACAAAAATTCTGCTAAAATAACTGGAAAGTGCTAAGCTGCATGCTGGGATGTGCCCAGGTGGAGAGCAAAGCTGTGAAATAGGGAACCATAATCCAGCTTTATTAAATGTGGTAAAAACTGCCAGGTTAGGATTCACACTGATGCCGGGAGGGTATCGCTTGACCTCTTTTAGATCTGGGATTTAGAGGGGTTTGTTATATTCTGGGCTTAAACTAGGGTTAATTTCAGCAAGGATAAAAGAGCATCAGGGTTTTTTTGAGTTTGTCTGTCATTTATGTTGATGTTTTCATTTGTAAAAGATGTAGACAGCAGTGATCATGTTAAATACCCGTCTATCACCGATTTGGAGAAGACTGAATAAACTGGATTGGGAAGTCAGACACATTTTTGGACACGTTGTGTTTGAAAGGCATGTTCACCACCAGGACTAAAGCCTATCTTTCCTAGAAGTTAATCATATTGATTGAGACACTGCCAGATCTAGACAGTACTGATAAAATACCATGTTGGCCTTCCAGAATACAGTCTTGGCTGGAGGTTCATAGTGGCAGGCATTAAATGGTAAAAATTCCAAAGTCTTTAGAGGCAAGGTACCAAAAATCAGAAAGATGGACCTTAAGCTACCATTGGATATCTGGTAGCCAGATTCACCACTAAGAGGAAGTTAGTGTATAATTTTTCTACTCAAAATAGGAAACTAATGATTTGAAGAAGCATAACCTCTGTGTGAAATGGAAATGTACAATTTGAAATTTGCTGCGTCTTACATAATGACCGAGAAGGAAAAGGACGGGGACCTTCTGCTGAAGACAGTATCCAGATGTTATTTTGAGAAATAATCACATTCAGAAGAAAGGGTAGTGTGCCTTAAAATTCTTTTAAAGGGAAGGGGCCCAGTGGTTTGCTCTTAAAACACTGTTCTCATTGGAAATTCTTTTCTCATTGTCCTGTAGCGCTGCAGTGGCAGAATGTGGGTTTTATAAAGTGAATTTAGTATAATCAAAACAACCTCACGTACATACATGCAGCAAACCACACTCTTTTGGCTTAATAGGACCAGGAACAAAACATATTTGTGGTCACAAACACAATCAACACTTCACTGGCAATAACAGGCAATAGTAGTAGAAAACAAAAACAGCATTATTCTATATGATCTAGATATCAAGCCAGACGGGTACCATCCATAGTGTTATTTAAATAGTTTCTGTTCTGACTAATATTTGCAGACTGGTCGTGGCATTGGCATTTTAATTCATATTAAATCAGGACAAGACTAAACATATAAACCAATGAGAGTCAGACACACTAAAACAATTAAACAGGAGAAACTTTGGCATGGCAATTGAAAACAGCAGAAACAGGGAACAAAATGTAAGATGGAAAAACAGTCTTTGGATAGTCACAGCAAAACAGTTTTTCACTTTAACTCAAGAGAATGAGACCACAGCCCAAATACTGGAAAAGTCTGTGTGTTGTGATGTTCAAAATTTGAAGTTGTAGTTTTCTGTCATCCTCCTTCCTTCCTCCCTCCCCTTTAGGGAGCAAAATAAAAATTCTGCTTCCAATCTCCTGTTGTAACAACCGTTGTTAATAATGATTACAAGTTGTAAACTGATTGACTGGAAGCAGTCAGCAAGATAAGAAAGATACCACAGAAAAAACATAGAGCTGCAAAGTAGTATTCTGCCTGACTGCAGCTGACAGTGGTGACAAATACACATCTGGAATTAACATCCCAGAGCAGCCTGATGAACGCATCAAATCATGGGACACGGTTTAGTGGTGGTTTTGGCAGGTTAGGTTGATGGTTGGACTTGATGATCTGAAAGGTCCCTTCCAACTGAGACAGTTTGATGATTCTGCCATTCTGAAATTGTGCTAACAGAGCACAGTCTCTGCTTGTGCAAAATGGCAAAGGTATCTCTGTTAGTGAGATTCTACATCTCCCTCTTAAGCCTCTAGTGGCGATTATTGTGAGCAGAAGTGCTGAAGTAAATGACTCACTTGAAATGCCCATGATCCAAAGCCATGTTTGTACTTTCTTTTATAAAGTGCAATATTTGGGACACTTAATTTCAGTGGGTTTTTTGAGGGAACGTGGAAAGGAATTTTCTTACGTTCCTTTTGGGTGAAGAGGGAAAGGCTCACAGATGACCTCATTTTCGTCTTTGCTTTGTTTCCAGGTCTTTCACATGTGTTCTCATTTCCACCATTTCTCATGCATGCACAGTCACCAGGTTATAATGCTTTTTTCTTGCTTTAATGGGTGTTTTTTTTCCCCTTCTCTTCAGCTTCTCCTAGCAGCAGAGAAAAGTGTTCTAGAAACCTTCAAATCCATTCCGTTTGTGTTTTTGTTTTTATCTGTAATGCTTCCCCTGCAGCAGCCACTCCTCATTCTAGTCAATCTGCTGTTGCCAGCAGCATGGGAAAGCACAACTGCGAAGGAATACAAGCTTAGTCCAGTTGAAGGAATTAATCTTTTGGATCCAGAGAAAGGCATCAAGGCATGAGAGAATGTGTCATCTGTGAATTGTTTAGTTTATGTAATAGTGAAAAATCTGGGCTTGATTTCAGAGCCTGTTCTATGCCCCTGTCGTCTTCTCTGACCTAGTGAAGTTTGGGTGTGTAGTAAACGCAGGATGCGCAGGCTCAGTGTTTTGTTGTTCTGCCCTGATTTTAGAGGGCCAAAGTGTGGTTTAGAGAAACTCCCATTTGCCTTCTCTTGCCTGGCAGGAAGAAAGCTGTATCTTGGGGGCCCAAAGAGGAAAACAGGGTAAAAATCATGTTGATGAAATCCTCAGTAATGGGATTCAGTAAGAAAACTGTTCTGTTCATATAGAGCTTTTGTGTATCTGTAGTGACCCACACACTGCACATCTGATGTGGGGCCTGATCCAAGCTCATTCATGTCAAAAGAAGCTTTTCACTGCTGTAAACTTTGTTATTAAATTGTCTCCACCCCCTACCCCAATCTGTGTGATCAGTTTATTTTAAGGTGAGACACAGTTTAATATTTTAGCATGTTAAAAGCATTTGGTGTTATTCTCTAGGCCTTAAAAATCTTCTGACAAAGTTTCTCTAACAAAAAATGACAAAGTATTGAAGAAGGGGAAAAGGAGGAAAACTGGCAAGTGTTTCATAAATGAACACCAAATAACTAGGGCAAAGCCACCAATGACTTTTTTTAACCTATTACAAGAGCTGCATTTGCAACCAAGGTTATGAACCCCAAGTGAGAGACAGTGCGCCATTGATCCCAGCTGGCACTTTCTGAAAGAAACTGTTGTTTTTGCAACAGAGGATGCTGTGGGTCCTCTCTGAGATGGACTGGTGGTGCTAGAACACCTGCTCAACACTTGTCTTTGGCTCTTTTCCATGAAAACTCATATTTTTAATCCCTCTTCCTAAGTGGCAATGTGAAATTTTAAAAGTCTTGGGAAATATGAATATGAAACTCCTCACAATGTCTTTTAACTTAAGTGCAGCAAATGTGTGGCTTTCTGGGTTCTATTTAATTGAAACCTCCCTGTCCTTTTATTTGGTGTCTTCATTTTGTGCTGTAAGCCACTGTGTACTGTAATTAGGCTCTGTCCTTCCAGAAGCAATTCCATTTCAGCAATAACTAATACAACTCTTGTTTTTTTGGACTTACCTAGTTCAGTTTTAATAGTATGTATTTAATAGTGCTTTGGATCTAAAGAATTACCCTTCTGGTACTGCAGTCAAGCGTGTACTACATGAATGGCAGGCTTCCTAGTTAACCGATAGGTAGCCCTTTTTATCCTACTATGCATTTTGGAGTTGGAGAAGGGAAGAGGGGGTGGTCTGCTTTATAGAGATAAGAAAAAGATGAAGAGAAATTGGACAAAGGTCTTTAAAAGGGCAAAAATAATAGAGAAAATGTGAGGGTTTGCTGCAGAAAGCATGAACAGGCTGTGGAGCTGGGGCTGGGATAAAAGGCAAGGAACTACAATCCTAACACCAGCAGCTCCCCAGCTATCCAGAGGTCCCCTGTTCTTCTGCTTCTCTTTCTGCCAGCCTGCCTGCTTTCTGCGGTTTTCTCACATGGCTGTGTGGTGAGATGCAGGGAAAAGCTCTGCTTTAGTCCTGCTGTCTTCTTCTAGCACCAGCAGTTTGCAAGGTATGGCACCCAGTAAGTCCTCTGTTGCCTCCTCCTTCCCATGAATGAGTTCCCAGCTGTCTGCTTCTGTTCCTACCAGCTGCAGTGTCTGGTCTGTGTAAGTTTGTAAATTGCTTTGAGATCCTTCAAGATGAAAGGCTCTCCATAAGTGAGATCATTATCGCCTTCTGCGCTTCTCCACTCCCTGTTCTCGGCTCAAACTTTTTGTCTCATCTCAACTTGGGGTCCCGCACAGCACTCAGCATTCCTGGCTCATGGCAACACAAGGCTTACACACAAATTCCAACTTCCAATCCTCGAGTTGTTTGACGCCTCTCAGAGTACTTCAGAGCTGAAGGTTAAATATATGTATTTTCCTGAGCTGATGCCGAAATACTTAGCACTTGCCACAGTGAGATCGTACTTCTGCATTTGCGTCTGACTTGATGTTATTTTGTGCGCTTCAAGAGACTGTATAGTTCTCTTCCTCCCACTTCTGAAGTACTTACTCATTCTAGGAAGCATTCCAGCTACGATGTTGTTCTGTGATCCTACACTATATTCTTACAGCCATACTTTGTTCATGTTCTTGTGGTTAAACTGTAAGCCTGTCAGGGCAGGGATTTCACTCCTGTCTGGCGTAGTGAATTTACAGAGTGGAACCCTGACAGGAGTTGAGAGGGCTCTCTGTTCAAAGACTCATAGGCAGTGATACAGTGTTTGGACAGGAGAACCCCTTTTCTGTTCAGCTGCAGGTCTAGCTGTCATCTTCATCTTCCATATTTTAGCTGACTAGTAAAGACTTTTTTCACTGCATAGTATCTGTGTGTGTTTTTCCCCAATGTCATTCACATTCCAGTGAAATTTCCCTCTTTCCTACAAAACTGAGGTCTTCTTAAACCTGTGTTTATGATACTGCAGTCATTTCCATGGCAGTAGACTATGATATCATCAGTGGAGGATTATGCCTTTCCTATGTGTGTTAGCAATTAAAAATTATGGTTTGTGAGATAAATCTAGTGTTTACCAAGCTTTTAGGTTTAGTCCGTATGAGGCAGGGAAACTATTGCTTCATTCTCTAGAGAGTTCACTTGGGTAATGGAGTAAATGAATCCAGAAACATTTTGATCCTAGCAGGTGATAAGTTTTTGGGGTTATATTTTCCTAATGGGAGAAGAAAATCAGTTACTCCATCTTGTGTTCTCTCACCTGGCAATGAATGCTTGTCTGAAACACCACCGTACTCCTTATTTTCTTGTTATTCATAGCTGCTGAAATGCATGACTTAACCTATCACAATTTTCTAGTCTCATTAGACTGGCATTTTTCCCGTTTGGAGGTCACTAAGCTATTATACACTACCCACAAAAGTAAAACCAAGTGGTTATCAGTCTTCTCATCTTTCTAATGGATGCCCTATTTGCCAGCTATCGGTAGCTGAATCTCTTTCTTGAACCTTCCTAAGGATGTACATGCTTTCTCATGGTGACAGCAGAGGCCGGTTTTGACACTGCTATGGCAAAAAGAAAATTCATTAATTTAAAATGTAGTGTCCAGTATTTAAAACAGTTAGTAATGCTGCAAGATTAAACTGGTGCATTCACAATGTAATTTATTTCATCCCTTCAAATACTTAAGAATTTTTAACCCAAGGAAGTATACTTTTCCAAACAAGAGTGAAGAGACAAGGAAAAGAGATTTGTAGCCATTTTTTGGTAATGTAATTTATTTACAGAAATACACTACATCTGTTTACGTTTCAGACAGTTTTCCCACATAACAGAAATCAACTCTCATAAAATACCTGTTTAAATAATCTGGATCAGAACTTTAGGAAAAAAAAATCTCTAAATGGTGTGCCCTAATTACATACAAGACTTGCATGTGTCCAGCTTCACAGAAAGTCTAGGATGTGAAAAGGTTCTTCTGAAATTAGTAGCATGTTAGTAATACAGTAGAAAGAAATCCCTTTTCCCATTGCTGTCCATGGAAATGAACCAGGCTGGAATGGAACAAAAGACAGGCAGAATAGTTGTACAGTGTTTTTGGAGACTGAGATTACTAATGCCATGACAGACCTGGCACATATTTACCGAGCGTAAAGTCAGGTGATGTTACAGCAACCTCCTGAGTGCACGGCTTTGCCATCATTCTGCGTTCCTGGTGAGCCTTCATCTGTCTCTGGAAAACCCAGAGTGACACCTCTGTTTGAAGAAAATGTAGAGTCAGGAAATGACATTATGATCGGGGAGAGGCTGTTGAAACAAAAGCTTGTTTACCACTTG
Organism: Gallinula chloropus; assembly: GCF_964237585.1. Taxonomy (NCBI): domain Eukaryota; kingdom Metazoa; phylum Chordata; class Aves; order Gruiformes; family Rallidae; genus Gallinula; species Gallinula chloropus. The sequence goes on along the minus strand of NC_140087.1, from coordinate 54,988,242 downwards.
TCCAGTATCAACGTCTGGAGTGAGGGACTTGTGTTCCTTTCTGCTACAGAAAGATGCTGTTTTATCTCAGCAGTGCACAATATCATATGGCCATGGCTTCACGTTATACCATCCCACTTTACAAACACCAGAACTGTTGCTTTTTGCTTTCTGTAGGTTTCTTAGACATCTGTGCAGTTCCAAGTAAATAGCATGCAAAACAGGATTACACTGGGCATTGGCATTGGCAGTGCTTCGGGGTGTTCCTTGGGCTTCTGCTGTGTCCCAGTGAGACAGGATGAATATTACATTGCATTATGAATGTACCTGTAATTTCTTGCTCCAGTGAATACTCTTTTACCATATAACTCACACAGGTTTTTTATTGTTTTGGTGTTTGTCCCTGCTATTATTGGAAATTCTTTTTGACTATTTAAAATAAAACATCTCTTGCCTTTCCAGTCCAGAGGTGCTTGCCATACAAGATTCACTACAGTCAAAGGGGAAATTGTCTAAGGAAACTCCCTTGAAAATATTTGTCACAATAAACAGTTGTTAGGCACTATATTTTAACACCCAACACTGAGAATATTGTATTTTCTCTCTCTTTATGAGCCACAGAATGATATGATTAATAGTTCTGTTCTGTCTTGTTAATGAATTACTTGCTGGCTGTACTGTTAATGGAAATAACCATTTTCCTAGATGCGTTTCTGGACATAAATATCTTTGGGTGAATTTTAGTACTTCTGACAGTAAAGAGCTGCTGGCACAAATCAAAAGCTGCAATAAAAATTGTAGAAAGTCGATGGTAACAAATTTGTGTAAAAACACTCTGGGCAGGCATATATATAATGTTGCCTCTAGGAGCTGTCTGAGCTGTTCTTCCCACAGGAGTTTACCAGTAAGGTTTTGTTTGCTTGTTTTATATGGCTCTGGTTGTTAGCCCCTATATCAAGCTGCAGTAAGTTACTCGATGCCGACATCCCTGGTTTCTTCCAAGCCCAGTATCATATACATTGAGCCTGAAGAAAACACAAAATGATTTTTCACTAGTGTGTTGCCTGAGTAGGTGCAGCTTTATAGAACACGTTGATCTTCGTGACAACTAATTATAAAATAAGAAGGTTGGTAATGTTCCTGAATATATCAGTTGTGTGCTCTCTTCTGGGGTTTGTTATTTCTTTTTTCCATTTCTGACTTTAGTTCATTTTTTCTTCTTTTTTCCTTTACTAGATCAATGTCATCCCTGAGCCATCTATGATTTCCCTGTATTTGCCTCCATCTCTTCTTGTTAGCTTTCTACGTCATGTTCTTACAGTGCACTTCTCTTCTGTATTGCTTTCTCTGTCTCTCATCTTTCAAACTTTTGCTTCCAAGGAATCATATTTCCCTTTTGTTAATTTATTTGATCCATCACTTTCTATACTTCCTATCCTCTCCCAGATCCCTGTTTATACAAAATGCATTAACCTTGATAGTATAAACAGCAGAAAGAAAAAAACCCCAAGCATATTGTTTGGAGATGAAAATAAAGGATGGGAAGGAATAGGAAAGGCAGATCAATTTCAGTACTCATGTGGAAAGACAGGCATTTTCCATGTTCTCAGCTGTAATCAGAGTGAATATTCCTGCCTCCTTCTAATTGTCTGATCCTGTTAGTATTATTTTGTGAATATCCTGTTAATTAAAAACAAATAAATAAAAAGATTGAGCAATGTTATATATTTCCTTTTTCTTTTTTTATTCTCAGAAAAAGCAAAGTAGAAGATGACCTGTTGGGAAAAAGCAGTTGGTGGTTTTCCTGAAGCTCATAGTACTCCATAGAGAGGCAGTAGAAATGAACAGATTTTTCTTCAGTTTTCATTCCCTGTTACTCATTAAATTCTGGGCATTAATGGAGACATGGGAGTTGGCCACTGGCAGGCATCAAAGCCAGGGCTGTACAGAATTACATCTTCCTGATTTTTAGACATCTGCCTTTCAGAAGAGATCTTAAGTGGTGAAAAAGGTAAAGGTATTTACCTAGAGGAGATTCCTACGTGTCATGCCACAGGAGAGCTAACCTTGGCCAGCAGAGCCCAGGCACATACATACACCCCCACACATACACCTTGCACATTCTCATCTTTGCTCCACAAGCCTTAATGTTATTGTAATCCAAGATTTTAGTAGATGCCTTTATAATTAGATTGGGGTTTGGATAAAGCTTTTTCTTTTTTTCTTTTTTTTTTTAAGCAGTGAATCAAGCAAATGATAGTTTCAAACTAAAATCTTTTTTATTGAAGGCACTGTGAGTTTAGCCTTAAGAGGTTGGGCGGTTGGACTGTATGATGGTTGTAGGCCCCTTCCAATTGTTTTGCATTCCTCCTCCTCTCCTCTCCTCTCCTCTCCTCTCCTCTCCTCTCCTCTCCTCTCCTCTCCTCTCCTCTCCTCTCCTCTCCTCTCCTCTCCTCTCCTCTCCTCTCCTCTCCTCTCCTCTCCTCTCCTCTCCTCTCCTCTCCTCTCCTCTCCTCTCCTCTCCTCTCCTCTCCTCTCCTCTCCTCTCCTCTCCTCTCCTCTCCTCTCCTCTCCTCTCCTCTCCTCTCCTCTCCTCTCCTCTCCTCTCCTCTCCTCTCCTCTCCTCTCCTCTCCTCTCCTCTCCTCTCCTCTCCTCTCCTCTCCTCTCCTCTCCTCGTTTAAATATATTGATTACCCTTATTATTTATTATACATTGAGTAAGTATATGTAAATTAAATATTGTTTTGGTTTTACTTTTCATTTGTGATCCATGTAGATTCTGTAAGAAGCACTGTACTTGAAAGTTGATGAAACATATCATGCTTGCCAAAATTACTGTCCTGGGTATGAGCTTTTAGAGCAACATTTAATTGAAGAAAATAATTATTTGCACTGCACTGTACTTTGTCTTGATCTCTGTGTAGTGAAAACACATCTATGCTCTTGCTCTTAATACTACAGTTTGAAAAGCTCACAGTGCCTGTGTGCAGCATGCCTGTACTTAATGGGGGGGGGGGGGGGGGGGGGGGGGGGTGTTCCTTTTTTATTTTATTAATAAAAGAAAGACTGGAAGAGACTGACAACAAGATTTATAGAGGGGTCAGTAGGTGCTCTATTTTCTGCAAGATAGAAATGCAGAAGCACAGATTACTTTGTTGATTTACCAGTATATAAAAAATCACAATGACAAGAACAAGGACCCAGTGGCCTATCCACTCAACCATATTATTTCCACTTTGTTCAGTGTTGTCTGATAAATCCTTTCTTTAAGAGGTAGGGAAAAGATTAATGTTCACAAATGCCTTGTTTATCTTAATCTGTCCTTGGGCATGTAAAGATCACTCTTTGCTTGGGTTGCAAAGGTTGTTTTGTGCTGGCTTTTTTGCTTTCACCCTGTTTTTTCATCAGGATAAAATGTTCTGTTTGGCATAGGCACGGTAGGCACCCGTCTTTGGTCCTGGGTGAGCACAGCATGTTTAAGAGAGAGTCAGTTCTGACATCGCCATCAGATTGCCTTGAAAACAATTATGTAACTGCACTTCCAAAAATAATATAATCGAGAGACATCAATGAAGAACAACGTGGGAGGCAAATAAAGTTAGAGAGTAGTAATTTTGAAAATTTCCACAATCTTTCTTAAATACAAAACAGATGTTTGGTAAGAATGATGGAATGTTTGCTGAGGCTTAAATATCAGAACATAGATTAATTTTAATTTTTTTTTCAAATCTTTTTAAAGCTTCAAGTTTTAAATTTAGGCTGTGATTGTACATAGAAGAAGGTATCAGCCTTGTGGCCTCCTACCTGTAGTCTCAGCCATTCATTTAATTTTCTCCTCTGCTAGAGTTTTTCACCAGTTGTTTCAGTTCAGCTGTTTACTCATTCAGTAATAAGATCTGCAAAACAGTTTTTCTTTTAAAAATATGTATGTGTGTGTGTATATATATATATGTTTGATAAAATATGTATTTTCTCTGATGGCAGAACCGATGGAAAAGATTCCTGTTGCTCTGCACCAATCCATCGTTCACTTTGTGTTGTGGTGACAAACTGTTTATCATGTAAAATCGAAGATTTAAAAGAAAATCAGTGAATGGATGATGGGGTAAAGCTTTTGCATCTCATTCTGCCACTGTGCTTTAAGCACTGTCCTATGAAGGGACTGTTCTTTAAGCTTTGCTTATTCTGCCTGGTACCAGTTTGGGTAGTGTTTCTACACTGTTCATTACTGTAGGCTAGAGGGAGAACCCAGACCATGAAACATCCAAGAAGCAATAACCAATTTTTCAAATTGTCTGAAAAGTTTTGGTTTGTTTTTTTTTAAAGAAAAACATGTCATGTTCAAAAGGAAAACTTGTCATGTGGGGGAGAGGGGGGAGGAGGAGAAAAAAAGACAGATTTTTCTATGGTTTCTGATTGCCTCCTGACAATTTTTTCAGTCAATAAAGATCTGAAGTAAGACTAAGAACCTAGAACTGGTTAGCCCCATACTTAAAACAAGCTGTAGTTAACTGAATTCCTGAGGTAGTCTCTTTGTAAATATTGGAAGTTTTCTACCTTCCTATAAAATGTTTTACTGGATTATTAAAAAGGATGAAAGCATAAACGAGTCAAGAACATCAGATTTTGAAAAGAATTGTGGGGTTTTTGTCTCTGTGTTATGGATACTTTCCCATAGCACATGTTCAAATCTTTAAAAATTAAGCTAGACAAAACAGACCAAGGCTAAACCAAAATGTTATGCCAGATCCAAAAGAGATCTGAGACTTTTTCACCACAATGTTGTACTAATATTCCTAGTTAGAGGCAAGAACTGTTCTCTCCTTTGTATTTGTTCAATACTGAGAATCATGAAAGCCGAGTAAATTGTATGTACTAGACAGTGGCTAGTTACACCTACTCTAATCTCTCAGGGATTTTCCCCATTCTAGGGAATTCCCAGGAGGGTAGAAAGAGACAGTTTTGTTCAGCTATTCAAAGAGAACAGAATCAAAGCTAAATTCTAGACCTTTACATTATATTTCTTTTTATGAAGACACTTTAAAATGCAGTATTTCTGCCACGACTTTGATACCCTTGATGATCTTCACCTTTCTTTGGGGAAAAAAATTAATGTCTGAATGGTGGTTTTTATTGATGCTGTGTTAATGACAATCATCTCAGTGTGATATCTAATGTCTAAATCCTCTTTCCCTCTGAGTTTCTTGATGAGAATATAGGTTGGTTTTATTCTGGAGAAAAATGTTGAGATACTTTTTCCTTTCTCATGCCATCTAATTTCTCAGAAACATACCAATACTTTATGTTTTTCTTCAGTATGTCTAATGAACTAAGTGTATTAAACCTTAGTTACACAGCATTCCTTGTTTTCAGCATCCAAAGTAGCACCAAGTCCAAGTTTCAACATTAGCTTAGGGCAGTCTGGCTGTACTGCTGCCAGCCAGCAAAGGCACTCCTGCTCTGTCCCTCATGTTCTCCAAAATCCCACAAATTCTGGTCCACCCTGACTGCTGCAAACTGGACCAATTTGCTGTTCCAAATTAAAATTGCCCTTGAAACAAAACTGTTTTGAATTAGGAAGCTCTATGAGCAATAAAAGCAGTGCAAGAGAAACAGTGGGAAAATGCTGCTGAGGGGAGGGGATGGTTTTACCTCAGCTTAAGCTAAGAGTAATAATACATCGTTGTAGTACTTCCATGTGTTGAAAACAGTGAACAGACAGTGGTTAGGTGTCAAGAATCAGAAGCAAACCATGATTAATTTCAGTATTCATTTATGCAAATACCACTAATATATTTCTCTCCCTTTCCCCTCCTTCCTTCTTCAGATTTTCTATCTCTGAATATGATCTAGTCACTGCTTACATGGGAACTTCTCATGAAAACACAGAATACCAGGGAAAGGGGCATTAATGACTCAGTAAGTTGCTTCTGATTCAGTGCTTCAACACAGTAGTAAAGGGTTCTGTTCTGTTTCTAATGCCATCCCTTCCAAGGGGATGTCTGTCTAAAAATACAAATGCTAGTCAGCTCTAGCCTTTAAGGGAACTCGTGGCATGCACTTACTGGAAGAGAGGGTTGAAATTACTGCAGTAGTGAAATTCTTCTGTGTGTACTTTTATTCATCCAAACCTCTGAAACATAAGTGGATGTGAGATTCTTCATTCCCGTGGACAAACGTGGGCAGCATCCCTGTACCCTTTACATTTAAACACCGTTTGGTAAAAACTCAGTTGAAATTCTGAGTGATTATATTCCATTATGTGTAATGTCCAAAATATTCCAGGATGCTTCATTCTGAACTTTCCTCTAAATATGATTCATTAGTATGGTGTGCAATTTGCAAAACATATAATAATTTTATTTCCCATCTAATAAGTGTTGGGGGTTTTCAAATTTAATTTTGGGTTGTTCGTAAGACATAAGAGCTCGATATCCTTTGTACCATTTATCCTGTCAAAGCTGAGCAGAATTTGTCACCTAAGCAAAGAGCAGTCTGTTAGATAGCAACTTAAATCAGGTTTTTCAGGGCAGTGTTTTCAAATTACGTCAAAGTTGTAAATGGCTTACAAAACATTTCATGCAACAATTCTGAAAACCCATGTGACAGTTTTTCTGATTAACTTATTTAGCCTAGTTCTGGAGTAACATTAGCTGTTTCATCACTTTTAGACTATTTTGAGTATTCTTTGTGGAAGCATCAATAAGCCAAGAATTTATAGGGTTCCTTAATCATACAGATTACTCATCATTGCCTGCTCATAACAGAAGCCTGAAAGACTCATTAAATTTGTCTGATGTGAATCAAAAGTTAGTGGTTGCAGAGTTAAGTGACAGGAGAATAGCATTATGTTAGCAAAAAAAATTTTCTTGAATATCTTTTGAATACCTTGAAAGTGAAACCTCCAGGCTCATATATAGATGAGTGCTCTGAATTGGGTTAAGATGGAAAATAAAAATAGGCTTGTGGAGTGAAGAATTGCCCTGAAAGGATTGTTGATCATGCCTGAAGTGTAATAAGGTGGGGGCTTTATTTACAGTGAGCTACAGGAACTTGCTGTATGTTCTTGCCTAGTCTGTTAGCCCAATTTTAAAATTGGCTAATTATAAATCACTGTTCCAACTTGATCCTTTGCCCTTTGCCTTATACCTTTCCATCAAAACAATAAAAAAAGGTCATCTCCCCGTCTTCAACAAGCTGTTTGATTCCCACAGGCGGTTGTTATGCCACATCGAGGCCCAGATTCTCATCTCACCAAGCCTGTTTTTTTCACCAGTGCAATTAGTGATGCTTCCAGCGGAGCTGCATGTTGATGCCAGCATAACTGAGAGAAGAATCAAGTCATGGTCTGGTCACTGTTAAAACAAGAATCTGTATGGTTGAACGTATTTCTTGAAAATGGATGTGAACTCGGAGCAGCGCTATTAGCAGATGTCTGCTGGGATGTCGCAATTGTTAATCTTTCTCTAAAAATATATTAGCTTTTTGTGGAAACAATTTCTATTTAGAACAAGCTATAATCTCTGAGAAAAACCCCTAAGGAAGGAAAATAAATTCAGACTCGGTACCATTTTCATACTGGAGAATTTAAATGAGAAGACAGTGTGAACGAGTGGCTGGAGCGGATCTCTATTTTTGGTTATTCTGCTGGCTCCTTGGCTGACCCGAGGCACAAAAAGACAAAATGACTTACCTAAGTTTCACACCCACAAAACAGGAATAACAATGTTGTTCTGCTTTTTAAACAGCAGTGAGATCTGTGGATGAAGGGAATTATACAGGAGCTGCTGTTACTGTTTCTTACCAAGGCTGGGTAAAACAACTGTTCCATACTGAATGGCACAGTATTTTATGAGCGTGTGTGCAGTGCCCTGGCACTGGCTGAATAGCAGCTTCTTCAGCTGAGATTTGTGGCCTTCACTCTCCAGTCCACAGCCATCACTGCTTTGGCTTCCAGTGATGATAACAGAGATAATTTATAGATGTTACCATTAAGTAATATTGTTTATCTACACTCATTACACCTTGTTCCCTGAAACCTTACAGTTACTCATTGTTATAAACAACCTGCCAGATGCTGCTGTGGGCAAACAGTTTTAACTTAGCAACACTTTCCATATATACACATATATAAATATACACGCACACAAACCTTAAGTATACCTCTAAAAAGGTGGTGTATTTTTGTTTAAAATGGGTCAAACATTTCCCAACAGAAAGTTCTTGGCTCTGCCTCTCTGGAAATGAGTGCCTTGAGCCACATGTGTGAGCTTTCTGGGGTTTCTCTGTGGTCACACACACAAAATAAACCTGCTGGCTGGGTGCCATACCCTCACACTAAAATTGGGGGCACTCTCTTAGCGAGCATCCCTGTGTAGAGTCTGCATCCCTACCTGTGTGTCTCCAGAAACTAACTACTGATGAAGCACAGACCTCCTCACACACCTTCAAAGAAAAAAAAAATCTTTATTTCTGGGAGTTTAGGGCTTTCTGGGCTTCACTAGTTGTAATTTTCTGTTTTCTTGATTATGCAATGACCCTTAACCTTGGGACTGATGGATGTTGGAACTGAAAATTAGCAGGAAAAAAGTTTGCTCTCTCCTTTAGCACATCAGACTGTGCTCTGTAACGAATTCCATAAGATTCTGCAAACACAAGTATGTCCCAGCGGTCACGGCATGAACTCAGAAAGTGAGGCGCACACATTCTTCATGCCCTTTTGGAAAAGCTCCCTGTAGTGATTTTTGGGTGCAGAAGCATGTCACCTTATTCTGAATGGGAGGGCTGGCAATTTTGAAGCTGTTTTAAGATTTACTGTTAAGATAATATTCTAAATTGACAGAATGAGCTGAAGTTAATCTCTTGTTCTTTCAGACTCCCCTTCCCCACCCTCTCTTTCTTTCCTGCAGACTTCTGGAAAACTGTCTGAGCTACCTGAACAGGTTGCTGGTACACTGTAGGAGGCTTTCCCTCCACTTGGGTTGTGAATTTGTTTGTAGCTTAAGAGATAAAAGGAATTAGGTTTTTAAACCTCATGCCTGGAATGTATGGCTTGAGGAGGAAGAAATTTTGGTAATCTAAGTGTTGTAAGCACAGCTTTGAGTTTTGTATTTTAATAGGAATGGGAAAAGTAAGCTAGCCTTTTGCATTCAGAGAAAATGTTCCTCACAGTCTCAGCAGTGTCTTTCCTTCCTTTCAAATGTTGCTGGAGATAGCAAAGCATCTAGTAGGGTTAACAAAATTACAGCTTTGTTTTATTTTTTTCCAAAATGGAAATGAAACTAGAATACACCCCTGATGGGTCTCCACTTGTATTAGTGCATCTGGTTCTGGGCACTCATCCCCAGAAGATGGAAATGTAATTGGAGTGCACTCAAGAAACAGCAACATGCTGAGAATTTGTAAAGCCTGATTTGTAAGAGAAAAACTTAAAAAGGAAAAAAAGTTAAATATGTACAGCGTGCCTGAGTGACAGCAGAGGGGAGGAAGGTTTTGATAACAATCTACAAGGTTGAGGGGTGTGAACACCAACAACGTGAGAAATGACTTAGGGTGCTTCAAGAAGGTATAATTAGATGTAATGAAATTAAATATGTAAACTTGAGCTGAATGTTACAGTAAAACGACATGAGTGGTGAGACCTATAGATTTATTATTTATCTGTATTGAGTTAGTGCTGGGGAATCCCAGCCAGGGATCAAGTGCTTCTTTTCCTGTAGGAACATGAAACACGAGCAAAAGAAATGCAATCCCTCTCTTGAGTAATAAACAAGAAGCTTGACTGGGTGGCTTCGAAGGAATAAACTTAAACTGGTGGGATGTGGAGTAGGGACCTTAAGAGGGTTTTTGAGTCTTTTTCAGTTTCACTGTTTGGCTGTTGGACCATTTAGGATTGTAAGAATGTAACTCTGATTTTGAAGATGCTTATTATTTTCAGTCACTAATAATATGTAAATATTGATTTAAATTGGAATAGCCTCACAACGCGATTGCCAAAAGCTGGAGAAACTATCCTTGGACATAAGTTTTTCATTGGTTTTGGTGGGAAAGGAGCCAACCAGTGTGTCCAGTCTGCTCGCCTTGGGGCCAAGACCTCGTTGATCTGCAAGGTAAGCACTGACTTACTCTTGGATTACAGCTGAACTAAATGTTCATGCAAATTCCAGTAAACCTTTAGGTGATTTACTGAAAAGTTTTTGAGTTGTTTGTTTTTTTAATCCCTCTAATTCCCTTTTCTATTCCTTATTTCAGCTATAAATTTAAGCACGGAGGAGGCTGTTTTAAGAACACTGCCAGAACCAAAGACTAGTTGGCTAGAGATCTGGCAGAAAATTTCATATAAAGAAAGATTGCAAAACTTAGATTGATGCACCATGGAAAAGAGGACTGGCAAGAATTTGAGGTGTTCAAGTAATCTTGATTAGCCCCTCCTCTTTATGCTGCCTACTGTCACGATGATCAGGACTTCATTAATGACATTCAGGTGCTAAGCACTATAGTCAATCTGAAATCAGACATTGACAAGCCAGTAAGAAATCTGAGAAGGAATGGTAAAACTTTGTGCTTCAAGGGTTAAATCATTATCTAATTACTCGAGATTAGGATGAGATGTTCACATCCAAATTCTAGCACCTTTGCATGCCATGGGATATTTTTTTTACCCATTTTTCTGAAACGTCTGCTATACAGCAGTTATAAAAACTGGCTCACAGACCATGGGCTGATTCAGCTTGGCAGATGCTATATTCTTACAATGTTTTTCTTTGATTTTTGTCATTAAACATTATAAGTTTTGAATGATCATTACTAAGGTTAAGATCAAATTTTTCTCTCTCTGTAGAGTTATTGTCTGTCCTGTGCTAACTGTAGCTGAAATTTCAAACCGACTGGACATACTTATTGCCATAGGTGGGGAGGATGCTGTATTTGTTGGATTATTGTCTGTTAGGGGTTTTTGGAGAGGTACTGAAAACATCTCCAGGAAGCTTTTCTCACTGGTTTTACAGTCCGATGTTTAGGCTTAAGAATGGTAACTATGATCCTAAATTATTACACCTGTAAGGATATCTGTGGGTCATTATCACTAGTTATTCTAGAGTGTGGAATTTTTTATTGGCAATGTTTGTGCTTCTGTAATATAGTGTGTAGCTGATCATCTTTGCATTCAAGAACGATTCAAGTACAAGATGAACTGGCAATGAATTCCCTGCTAACATTTCCTGCTAAATGTTAAAGGGTTTTTTTCCACTGAAAGTGTGAATTTTGTTTTATTTTTTTTAATGGTCTAGCCTTTGCTCAGTATATACATGTTGCTGGAAGCATTTGCATTCCTAATAAAATTTATCAGTTACTATAATTTCTAATTATTTTTGAAAATCATAGTTATGTTATTTCAGTAAAACCGAGTCTTCTTGCTTTCTCTCTCTCTTATGTTTATTTATTGGAGAAAAGAAACACCAGAGAATGACTCTTTACATCTATAAATGATGGTGCTTTTAATTCTTTTTTTTTTAGCTTTAAAAGTTAATATTTACACTTAAAATTAAAAATGCACTTTATAGCCTCACAAAATAGTCTCATAGCAGTACAGTCTTACATCTGCATAAGTCAGTGGGATGTAGTATAAAGTTTCTTGCTGAGTAAACTATGAAGTCAGGTAATAATGAGCCATCATGATTGACTTCTTTTAACAAGTCATCTTAAGTATTCAGTGGTTCTTTAAAGCCAGTTTTCCCCTCTCACACAGACTCTGTGCTCAGTAACATGCTTTTGTTTTGGTTGTAATTCCCAACATTTTTTTATCCAGTACAGCTGCAATAATTATTTCTCCAGTCTGAGGTTCAGGGAGTGGAATCAGTGTTAATACAAGATGGGCGTTCTTCTGGAATGTGGCATCCTCTTACGAGAACTGTACTTCAGGCAGTGGATGCGTTCAACAGGAGCAGAGGTAGACATCTCAGATCAGGTGCCAAGGCATTCTTCATACCTCAGAGCTTTAAAACGCAGAAGAGAGACAGTGACTGTCTGGTGAGGGTTTGAGAGAGGGAGTTTTGACTAGAGATGCCGCAGAATGCTGTGGATTTTAATGTGGAATTCAAGTACTGAGTTTGAGTAGTAGAAATTCAAGAAGTGTTCTGCTTTCTGTCTTGGATGTCTGTGTGAGAGGCTCCCCTGGGTTATCACTGTGTATCACAGTATCAGTCATAAACTCCCCTCCCCAGTTTGCTTAGTGCAGTAACCTGGTGTACTGATGGAATAGCTGCCACTCCAAAAAGACAATACAGACAGTTGTTCACAGAAATCTACAGGTTTGCTGCCAGGGAACTGAAGGATCTAAGTGAATACACTGATCACTCATGTTTGTACAAGAACCCTGTTGCAGTACTGAAAAATGCACAGTGGTCTTGAGAGATTCTGAACACTCCCAATTTTTTTTTTATCTTTTGGTAGTGTCTGTTAAACAATTCTCTTAAACCTCCTAGATTAAGATGGTGGAGGGATGTTGGTCTGAAAGACATTGTATGTGCTAGAAAAAGTCCTGCTTTACTTCTGACAAGCAATTTGGAATGATCCTCACTGGACATTGATGCCACTAGTCTGATCTTGCATTCTACTGAAGCCCCAGCTGCTTTTGAGTCCTACTTAGAAATAGGAAGTATTATATTATTATATTATATTATATGTAGTCTTCTTTCTTTAGATGATCTGTAAACCAAATGTAAGTTGAAATGCTGTAAGCCTGAAGCCTCGCTTCATTGTAGGAATATAGCTTTATCTGAGATGCAGACCAGATTATGATGGATATCTTCAGTTGTTTTTTCAGTTTATATTACTACTTTATACTTGTCTTTAGCACCTGCTTAATTCCCTAAGCCAGAAAAGGAGTAAACACTCTTTAAAAAAACCTCAAACACGAACCCCCCCCCAACCCCATATAGAACAGATTAAACACACAATTGTCAAGAGGTATGTGGTTTTGCTGTAATTAATTTTCAGGTATAGATGAGTTTAATTCTCTAAGCTGCCAGAATTTTGCCTGCTATGATGCCAGCCAGCTCCCCTACCTCCATGTGGAAAACATGATAGTGTGCAGGGAAAACCCAAACTGAAAAATGCCAATGTAATTCTGCTCATTCTAATATGCAAAGTATGTGACCATAATGCTTATACAAATGGCTATTGTTGTTAAGAGCTCAAGAAAGAAGAAATGCTATTTCAGCATATACAATGCTCTGTGGTCAGCAGCATAAGGCATTTATTTTTCCCTGTACCCAGTAGTCCATCTAGCAGGATCTGAGCAAAAGCAAGAAATATTTAAAACTATGTTATATAATTTGACATGGTCAGTAAATATGCCTTTAATCTAAACCAAGTCTGTCTTCCTTGGGGGTAAAGCCTGAATGGAAAGATAAGCCCTTCAAATGCAGTAGGATTAACTGGGTTGGATGCTGATGAACTAACAAGGAAAAAAAGTTTCCAGAGGAAAAGGACCTCCATGGAGACCACTCCAAGGGCATCCCTCCAGCACAGAGATGCCTCGCTGTGAGCAAAAGTACCACGGCTGATCTCAGTTGATTTGACAGTTGAACAATAAGGGATGCCTGTCTGTCAGTTATCTAGAACCCGGAGCTGAAGGAAGGAAGTTTCAGTTGAGCTTTTGGAAAATGATTATGAAATGTTTTGTTGCTGAAATAACTGAGCAAGTCCTGAGATTTGTTGTAGAAGCTTTGTAGCAGCGAGGGAGGGAGAAGGTGATACCATCAGGCAGAATGCATTCCAGAAGTACAACTAACTGTTAGTCTGCAGAGGTGAGCCCGACTCAGGTTTAAATTGCAGATGGCTGCAGTCATCCAGCCCAAAGCTGTTGGAGGATGCAGCTTCTGACAACCCGCCCTGTCTGGCAAGCTGGGAGTAGTCAAAGATACAGAAATATTCTAATATGCAAACAGTGAATAACACAGTGACCAAAGTAAATGTTGGGTTGGGTTTTTTTTTTTCCATGTGCTGGAGGAACGTTCCATCTGGTTAGACTGTTTTGACCTAAATTGCTGTCCTCCTTTGGTAGAAGACTGGGAACATGCCTAATAATGCTTTAGAAAAATCCCTTATAGATTGTAGGAAATGAAAGTGTGTTTCAAAACATGGCTCATCCATCCATGGCACTTTAAATTTTAGAATTCTGAATCATGGGATTTGGTTATTGTAGTCACTAGGTAGTACTTGTGCCTTCCCCGAGCTTCCTAAAGTCATCAACTGACACATTTGTAACAGCAGGCAATAGACACGACTGCTTTGTGCTTCCAGTAACTCAAATACACCATTAGCTATTTAGTGCTGGTTTATGAAAGGTAGGTCACAGAATCATAGCGGTTGAAAGGGACTTCAAGAGATCATCAGGTCCACTCCCCCTGCCAAAGCAGCTCCCCAGGACAGGTCGCACAGGGAGGCGTCCAGGTGGGTCTCGAATATCTCCAGAGGTGGAGACTCCACAACCCCCCTGGGCAGCCTGTTCAGTGCTCTGTCACCCTCACTGTGAAACAGTTCTTCTACATATTGGTGCAGAACTTCCTGTGCTCCAACTTGAAGCCACTGCCCCTTGTCCTGTCCCCACAGACCACTGAAAAGAGGCTGGCTGATTCCACCAGTGTCCCACACTTGAGATATTTATAAACATTAATAAGATCCCCTCTCACTCTTCTTTTTTCAAGGCTAAACTCCCTTGTTGTCTAAACTGTGACCAGGATCTTGAATTGGCTTCTAATGTAAAAGATTTTCTTTTTCTTTCCTCATGTAAAAATAGTTCTGTAGCACTGGTAAGTCGTTGGCACTGTTCAGATACACAACTTACTCTTAGAAAAGAGAGCACATACTGTACATGCTGAAGACATAGGCGTAAAGTGGTAAATTAAAAGCTATGTTGGCGTAATAAATATACTTTAAATGCTATTTTGACATTAAGCAAGTTATACCATTTTTTTTCTCTATATACCTCATCTCCTTTGTTCAGCTTATGTAATGTAACAAAAACAATTGTTTATTAGTCTGAATAAACAGCAAGCAGAGTTCTGTTCAGCTAAAAGGATTAGTGGAGCTGAAATTACAAGGTCTTTAACTTGCTGTTAGAAAAACAATAGAGCATAGCTTGACTCCCTAACTCAACTTGATCTGCTGTTGCTGCATAAAGCAAACAAAAAACGTTGAATTTGTAAACAGTACATTTGGTACTGAGATTTATAGAAATCAGTGATGCCGTGTTTATTGTCACTTTCTATCCCATACCCCACAGTTGGATAGTTTTCCCCTAAGGAAACTTGAGGTAGGAAATTCAAAGTACGAGCTACAATTAAGAAGGACACCAGTGCTGTTATAAATGCTTTCAGTTTGAAGCTGAATAGCTCAGTACACTTCCAGATTTTACAATCCCCAGAAAGCATCAGTGTGAAGAGAACACAGTGGTTGAAAGAGAATGGAACTTGAATATAGCAACATGAGTATAGGGGGCAATTTTATAATAGAGGAGGAGAAAACTGTGAAACGCTATTCCTGTTGTTTATTAATTCTATTGATACCTTTAATACATTTTAACTATTATTTATGACTTTATTATTTGTTCATTAGTAAGGCAAAGTCCGGCAAAACAGGAAGTGTTGTACTCAAATTACATTAGAGCATTCTGTTGTCTAAACATGATGTATCCTCTCACCTTCCTGTAGAGAAAACCAATCCTCTTGTCTTTTGTGTAGGTTGGGAAGGATTCATTTGGCAATGATTATGTTGAAAATTTGAAGAAGAATGGTATTTCTACAGGTAAAATTTTACTTTAAAGAAGTCTTTTGTATTAATTTTAAGCTTTAAAAATTGGTAGTGGAGGTTTTCTTATTTTATGGCCTTATTGGTTATGTTTTACCATTCAGAACTATGAATAATTGTTTTGATACAGCTGGCAGGATTGAATGAGAATATGGGACTTCTGAATTTAGCTGTACCACTTATAACAAAATGTACTTTTATTACCTCTAAATCTCAGGTGATTACAGCAGTGCAAGTCACCTGAAGATAACTTGCTGTTGTGCAGTTGTTTAGGCTGGCATTAGAGATGGTAATGCCTGGTGAGAAATGAAAAAATCCAGTCTGATTATTCATTTTCAGTTTCATGTTGGGAGAGGAGGGATAGAGTAGAAATGCATTTGTCAACTCAGTACTTTTCACCTCTGTTTTGTGAAGTGACATGTGTTTTCATTTTAGCGACTGCAGCTGATGTTTGTTAACACACATACACACAAAAATCAATGTTAAAAGGCTTTCAGGAAAAGGGAGAATTAAGGATTCACAATATTCTAGTGTCTTTGCACCTTTATACCCCTAATTCTCTCTAATTGTGTGCTACTTAACTAGGTAGACACATTTTTGTCTACATGACTTGTCTCCTTCAGGGTGGACAAGGATGGACAGATGTAGTCATTAAGTGGCAATTCAATATTCTGTTTATCTTTTCTGTTTAATGTGCAGCCACAAGCTCCATTTACTGCATTATTCAAATCCTGCTTAAAAGACAGAACTACTGGTATTTTGTGGGGTTTTTCATTGTGCCTATCAGTAGAGCATCTAAATAGTTCACAAATGTATATACATGTCTAGTTAGATCAGTTGAAGGATTTGAACGTTTAGGTCCAAGGTGCCAGTTTCACTTGAAAATATGTCAGAATGGTGTTAGATTGTCATCCCCTATGGTGATCAGCCCTGGAGGAAGATAGCATGTCTTGCTGGTGAGGCTGGTCTGGGATCCCCACTTGCATTCCAAGATTTGGAGGCGAGGGTGATTCAGCATGCACAGACTTTTTGCTTAGGACTTTACTATTTCAGTCTCTGGCTTTTCATCTGAGTTTAATCCTCGACTAGCCGTGATCATATGGATACTGGGTACTGAATGAAAATCCTTGCCATAATGCCCCTTCTGCCAACTTTCATATCTTGGATTGTTGTCCTATGTCATCTTTATGTTGCTTTTCTGTTTCCTTAGCCCTTTTCAATTCCATTCTCTTTCATCATTTTCCCCTTTCCCAGTCTTCCTGTCTTCCACAACCTATCAGCTACTAGGTCATTTAGACCTTTACCAACGTGTTACTCCCTCTCTTGCATTTGAACTGGGCAGCTTGCTACTCCTGATGCTTATTTTCTATAGGGAGAGCAATTGAGAACACAGAAGATGCAAGTTCTCTGCTTTCAGTTCAGTGTGCAGACCTAGATCACAGTGAAAAGAAGCAAAGAAAGTTCTGCTCTGACCCTTGTAACTCTGAGCTAGATAAGGCCACCTCCAGGCCGAGTACCTGCAATCCTTCAGCAAAACTGCGTGATGCTATCTACTGTTTCAGCCTTGTTCAAATCTGAGCAGAATTTTAAACTGGCCATGAAAGGCATAGCCAAGTTTTGCCCAGCATCGAGTCCATGTTCCAAAATGTTAGAACACCTAGTTTCATAAACAAAAGGTCACAAGAGTGTCTCTCAAATAAAATAGTAGCTTTTTCTCAAATACAGTTCTTTGGAGGAAAAAAACCCCAAACCCCTCAAATTTTTTGACAGTCTTCTACTAGACTTCTACCTAAAATAACCCCACCTTTCATAGAAAGTTTCAGACCACTGGTTAATCTTTGACAAATTTGCTGACAGCTGAAAACAGGTTCTTATAGCAGTAAATATGGAATAATCTTTATAATAGTCAGTGCTGCCAGCCTCACTTCTAGCTAATTTATCTGAATAATAATCCCAAGAGGAAACATATAGCCTCACCACTGCCTTCGTAGCACATTAATATTACTGCTGAAATGCAAATCTACACAGAATTAAATGCTGTGCTGTTTTAATATTTTAGTTTTCTCCAGCCTAGACTCTATTGTTTCACTGCATAAAAGAAGTACTTCCATGTAGGAGTCGAGTGCCTAAGAAGGCTGTATAAATAACATGCTTTCTCTGCAGCAGAGATGGAGCCAAATTAAAGAATGTTGGACTCACATTTCTGTTTTGTGGGTGTAAATTAACACTTTTTGTTGTTGTTAGCTTCTCTGGCATTGTTGCACATGAAAGAGTAATTAGCATTTTTAAATTGCTGGAGGTTATGGGTTCATTTTAGATTTAATTCAATTAAACTGCATCACATGCTATTGGTTGAAAGTAATGTATTGAACTAATGCATGCTGTAACTTTTCCCTTTCTTAGCATTTGTAGGTCAGACTACAGATGCTGCTACTGGAACTGCTTCAATAATTGTCAACAGTGAAGGTACATATTTCTACTCTGAATTGTCCTCTTTGTTCTGCCTCTACATCCATAAATGAAACCTTTGCCTTGTCACTGTTACTTGTGGAATTATTTTTTTCTACATCTTTAATTTTTTTCATGATCTTATTCACACTTTGTTGCACTTCCTTTTATTACAGGCAGTGCTGTAGGATGAGGTGCCTAAAAGGAGCAGAATCAGACACTCAGATTAGCAGTGTGATAGCCATAATTCAATCATCCAGGTGATCTATTTAGTTTTACATTGGCCAGAACACACAGTTCAATGGATGGTTAAAGATCTTCTTTTCCACCACAACTTACCTGACACTTTTACTATGAGGAAAGGGTTTGCCTCCTCAGCACACTGAGTCACTGTGCCCCGAATCAGGAAAAGGAATTGTGCTTAGTATAAGTAGAACTATTTATGTTGATATTGTAATATTACCACAATGCTTGATCCCAAGTTGCCTCAGCAGTGATGAACACACAGTGAAATGGCACATTTGTTTTTTCTGTGCCTGTGCCTTTGCTCTCATATTGCACTGGAAGAAAGAAAGTTTTGGCTTGTTTTCATATTCTCCTTCAAGATTGCTAAATTATCCTCTGAAAACTTTATCTTTTCCTCAAGCAAGTTGTGCTATTGAGAGCTCTAGGAGAAGTATGTGTGTCTAGATCAAAGTTTAGAGATCAGGACCAATAATGTTTATGCAGACATAACAAACTAAGTGTGATTGGATTAGTTCATTTTTGTTGCAGCCTTCCCTGGAACAGTTACCATAGCTTAGCTGACACATCAACTTCACAAGCTCCTGTGTAACCTGACAGTAGTACATTGGGCTACAGCTCAAAATGGGAAAGGAAACACAACTGTTCACTCCAGAAACAAACCTGGGAAGGAACTGGGACTAAAGGCAAGTCTACACAGGAGCATTCAGGAGAATTAGGCAAATTAGGTGGAGATGCGATTTGAATCTTCCCTAAGTAAGATTAATCAAAGCCTTGCATGACAGCTCTAATTCAGAAACAAGGTAGCTCTAATACATCGAATAAACTAGATTCCCGCCTCTTACTTCCACCTCTTTCTCTTGTTTTGGATCAAATTACCACAATACCTCTTAGGAACTTCTTTCTTACGCCACATGCAGTCCCTAATCTTGCCAGTGTTGATAATAGGAGAGGCAGTGAGAATCCAGTACTGCTCCCAGGCCTCACTGCTTTGTACATGTAACTTGTCTTGCACTAGGTTTGCTGTCCAGAGTAGTTGAGTAGGGGTGTGGTTAGTAGGTCAAGAGAAGTCCCTCTCCCCCTGTACTCTGCCCCGATGAGACCACACCTGGAATGTTGTGTCCAGTTCTGGGCCCCTCAGTTCAAGAAGGACAGAGAACTCCTTGAAAGAGTCTAGCGCAGGGCCACCAAGATGATTAAGGGAGTGGAGCACCTTCCTGATGAGGAAAGGCTGAGGGAGCTGGGCCTCTTTAGCTTGGAGAAGAGGAGACTGAGAGGTGACCTTATTAATGTTTATAAATATGTAAAGGGTGAGAGCCGGGAGTATGGAGTCAGGCTCTTCTTGGTGATGGCCAGCGATAGGACAGGGGGCAGTAGGTGCAAGCTGAGCATGAGAAATTCCATGTGAATGTAAGGAGGAACTTTTTTACTGTGAGGGTGACAGAGCACTGGAACAGACTGCCCAGAGAGGCTGTGGAGAGAGGCTGTCTTCTCTGGAGACATTCAAAACCCACCTGGATGTGTTCCTGTGTGATTTAGTCTGGGTGATCCTTCTCTGGCAGGGACTAGATGATCTTTCAAGGTCCCTTCCAAGTCCTAGCATTCTGTAATTCTGTGAGTAAGAAGCAGTCTTACTACTTCCCAATTCATATGCATGGCCAACTGAGATAAATGAGGTCTAAACTTGAATGAACAGAGGATGATCTGTTTAAATTATAACATCATGATGTTTTCTGAAGGATAAGGAACAAAACCATATTGTGGATCTAAAATCTTTATAAACTGAGGAAAGGGAAAATGATTGTTCGGTGCCGTGAGGTTCACAGCAGTCTACCTTACATGTTAGTGTGAAGGGTCTCTGATAGTCTTCTGAGTCATATAGTAAGAGGACTAATGCATAACATCATGTAGTTTGTTCCTTTGAGAAACTGAAAAATCCTAAATGAAGTTACCACTGTCCTCTGATTCCATTTCAAATCTAGTAGAAGAGCAAACCTGGTCAGAACTACGCTATAAAGCAAACAGATGCACAGAATTGGTAATGGTTCTGGTTGTTACTTCTCTGTGAAACCATCTGGCGCCTGAATTGAGTAAATTGCAATAAAATAGCAGTACTTATGTGCTTTGCTGTTGCAAGAGACGCTGGTTTGTTTTTTTTCCTGTAGAAACCTGGCTGATTTGACCTAAACAGGTTTTACAGCACTTTTCAAAGGGCTTGTCTACACATGCATGTTTTACCACAGGAGTTGTGCTGGCATAGCTGAAACACCACAGCATTCAATACACTGATGTAAAGTAGTTTCTGCCTACTGTTAGTTTTATATCTAAAAGGGAAGAATTTGAAGTTGGGGTGATGATGGTCTTTTCTTTTAAGAAGGTGAGGGACAAACAAAACCCACAGGTGTCATCTCTTTAAATGTCTGAGTTTTAATTGTGTTTTACACACCTAATCTGCACTTCATTTTACCCGTACTTTACAAGTTCTCCTACTTGGGAGAAATACCAACTCCAGTCAGCTGAGTGAAGTCACAAACAGAAGTAGGAGAGATGCTCAAGTAGAGGAAGAAAACTGTGATGGATGAGTGAAGGCAAAGGCAAAGAAAGGTGTAGGAGAGTCAGAGGACTCTCTGAAGTAAACATCCACATTTGATATTCTCAAAGTTGCATTATGTTATATATATTGCATTATACTTTCCATAAAATCCCTACTTTAATGCAGAATGGTGGTGAGACGTTTAACAAGTTTATAGTGCTACACTGGAAAATGTGCAGCCCAGAGACACAGCAAAAGTTCCCTCTGGGCTGGTCTTGGAAATCTGTGCAGAAATCTTCCTGGAACCTCGTGTTCCTCTCAGTTGTTGTCTTTTATCCAATTGCCTCTTGAGATAGGTTTTGACTAAACACTAAACATGCAGTTTACCAGGACCAAGTACACTTCGACTCCGTACTTGCTGTCTTAAGGAGGAAAGCTGGTACATCCAGCTGCTTTTCTTAACAGGTTTTCTTTGAGGTGCATCACAACACTTCGAACCCCAGCTTTTGTCTGGCTTTTCAGCCTGCCTTCTTACCACTAGCTCTGTCCCTTAGCACACCGTCTGTTATCAAATGGCAAGACCTTGGCCAAGTGATGATGTGTGTTGTACGTTTTCGTACACAGCTAGGGAGAGGAACAAAAAGCTCTTGATAGATCATTTTTGCGTGATTACCTGTTTCTTATGGCTTTGTTCCTGTGTGATTTAATATAGGTGACCTGCTCTGGCAGGGGGGTTGGACTAGATGATCTTTCAAGGCCCCTTCCAACTCCTGACGTTCTGTGATTCTGTGCTATCTGGTACCGACTGATGACGGCGCCATTAAGCTGGCCTGACCAGACCAGTAGTTTGAACCAGTCTGACAACTTCCATGTGCATAGCAAAAATGCAGTGGAGGGACAACAGGGGTTGGCAGGTCATGATTAAAGCATTTGTGATTATTGCAAGTTAGGACTTAAAGCTCACCTACACAGAACACTGCGAGATAACCCTGACTTGAGATAGGCATCGTGCTGACTTTACGATAAAGTTATTAATCATTCATGAACTGTGAATAGGCATTATTTTGAGAGTGAGTGTACCTTCGATACCCAAGCACTACTAGTATAGAAACATTCAATATATATATTTAGATAAGGCTAAATAAACAAGGCAAACTTAGAATACATATGCCAGCTTCTTTGAATTATACTTTTCAAAGAGTAAATCTTTATTTTAAACCTTCAGGAAGAAATGGCACCTGAGTTTTTGTAGAATTTCAATGTATTGACATTCATTGTGAACTCGAGCGTTTTGTGACCAAGACTATTCAATGCTCATTGCATAGAAATTATAATACCATGACACACCCAAAACTTGTCCTCATATTCATGAACTGTGTGATTTGGCAGCAAATGTTTTACTTGTAACATTATTTTCTGGTCAAAAATATAATTTTTTCCCTCTATGAATTATTATGCAGAAGCTCTGCAGCTATTGTTACAATTGGACTGTTTGCACTTTTGCTGAGTTCTAAGCACTACTGATGGATTTTAGGCTTGTCAACCCATTTTAAATAGTGATGGCTATTGCACTCTGGTGTTTACTGCTTTGCGTTTGATTTTTCCACTGATGCTTCTCAGCTGGTGACATTTGTAAAATGACACTTGTAAAAAAAAAAATCTAGCCTGAGTTACCTGTCTTTCTAAGAAATGACAGTAGAGGGTTTAGAAACCCAGCTGAAGACAGTATTTATACTGGTTTTAGTATTGATTGGACCCCATCTGGTGTAAGCTTGCACAAGCTTATCAGCCTCATTTTCCTGTTGTAGCTTACAGCAACTGTGAAGGTGGCCCTTAATATTTTAGCTGATGTCTGCAAAACTCAAAACTGTATAGAGGCTGCCGACAAAACTGAGAATTTTAAGTCTCAGTAAACCATGTTAGAATTAACTTTAATGTAATATTTTCCTTGCTCTTAGTGTGGGTAACATTTTACCTCACGTCTGCTGTTTCAAAGTTCAGTGTGTAGCTTAAGGCTTCACCTCAGGGTTAGGAGAGATACATAAGCATTTCCAGACAATAATAGATCTCCTCCTCAAACAGATATCTAAGATATGTAAGATTAAAAAACCTCTGAAAATACTTCTCTCTCCTCCTTGTTGAAGGAACCTAGAAAACTAATTTTTAGACATTTTTTAGGAATTGGTTTTCTTAGAATGTTCTAGAATGCAGGCTCCTTTTTTTTTTTGGAAAACTTGAGAAATCAGTGAATGTTGGACAAGATGAATCCCACCCCTCTTTGCCATCTGTCTTTAACTCTGTTGTCCCTGGTACCGGTTTCCCATCTGATGTCCCTGGCAAGAAATAATTGCTTTCAGCGAAGTGGTTGCTGGTAATACAAAATCCTGGTGTTAATTGCGAGCGCGCGGGCCCAGATCCTGCGGGCCCAGATCCCGCCTTCCCGCGCGCGGGCGGAGGCTTGCGGTGACTCCTGGCCTTCGCAGTCAGTGTGGTACATGCAGCTGAGACCCGAGCGTGGCTTCTTCCCTGCAGCTTGGGCTATGCCTGGCCGGACTGTTACACCGCAGTAGGTACTGCATTTCCCTGGCAGGTTTGAAAGCAGACTTTAAGCCTCTGACCTTTTGTAGTTATAAAGAAAAGCTTCTGACTGTGATCCAGTGCAGCGTGGCCTACCTTGAATTTGCACATATGGGTTTAAGCAAAACAGCCTTTCTTATCGCCCTGGGCCATTAGCTCTAAAGTCTAATAATAATATACATGTCAGTACAGCTAAACAGTTCAGCGAGATAATGCAGCAAGACATGTGGATGGAGCCTGCAATTCCAGGTAGCAGAGTCCAGGCAGAAATGAAGTACATTTTTGTTCCACTGATTCCTTGCCTTTTACTGTTTGCACTGCTGCACCCTATAAGCTTTCAAAATATATGCTTGGCAAAATAGGTGCAATTTGCCTTTGAATGTTTCCTCATCAGGATTCAGATATCTTTGATAGCATTTACTTGTTGCAGAAGGTTTTTTTCTTTCTTTTTTTCTTTTTTTTCTTTTCTTTTTTTTTTTTATCCAAGATGCCCATCATTGTCTGTTGAAAAGCAGGGCGTTGGCTTTAAATGCTGAGGTTTTGCTTTTCATATGCAGCTGTTCTGTACCAAACCATTGACA
Organism: Gallinula chloropus; assembly: GCF_964237585.1. NCBI lineage: Eukaryota > Metazoa > Chordata > Aves > Gruiformes > Rallidae > Gallinula > Gallinula chloropus. Next base: position 54,964,070 of record NC_140087.1, on the reverse strand, counting down.
GCAGAATTGCTTTGGAAAGCTTGGACCCCTCCCTCTGAGATCACTATATTATTCTTTCCATTGTCCTGCTTTCTTTTCAGAGCATATTTAGGGAGACAAGCTTTGCACGTTTCTTATTCAAAGGACTTTGAAGTCGCATTCAACAAAAATAATGTATTTAAAAACATAAATATTTATTTACAGAGTAATTCAGTTCATTACAGAATTGGTAGCCTTTAATGATTGGCAGTCCTTAAAGGAATCTTCAGCGGGGGCGGGCTGAGCCTGTAAATCAAGGAACAACTGACTTATTGAATTTAATACCTGAGTGATTAATAATAAATTTTAATTTGAAGGCACCCATGCCTGAAGGTCTCTAGGTGTTGTAACAGAGATTAAAAAAAGAAAGAGAGAAAGAAACTGCAATAAAAGAAGGCGACTTGCACGTCTGAAGAAAAACAAAGGAGTATTTGGAACCTACGTAAATGAACCTCTTCATCTAACTGTAAAGCAAACTATGAGAAGGATCTTAAATGTGCTTTGAGATAACTGCTGGCTTCCGCACATGTAGCTTTGCTTCAACTATTCCACTGGCCAGCTTTAAGTGCAGAAGAATCTGTTACCCACCTTCTTTACTCACTTCCTTAGACACAGGCATTACCTTTCTGGGTTTTGGTAGGAAGCTGATTCTCGTTTTCATGATGGTTAGGGCCCCTGACTTGAAGTGTCACAGGTGAATGGAGCAAGTCTGCTGCTCTGAAATCTAAAAAACTTGCATAATGTTCATAGCTGTGTGAAATATTCTGTTTCCAGCTGATGGGAAAAATCAAAATTTTGTGGCATTTTTGGCATGTGAACGCAGTAATCACATTGATGCTTTTCCAAGTGCTACTGGCATATTTTAGGAAAATGCAAATATCAGCCTTAGCGTATGTCCCTCATCTCCACTGTGACTAGTGCAGTGCTTCTTTAGGGTTCATAGAAGACACCAAAACAAGACTGGGGAAAGCCCATACATGACTGCCCAAAGAAATGTATACCACATTTACTGTGTAGTGTGGTGTGCATTAGCCCACTGATCTTTCTGATTATCTTCTGAAGCCTGTCAATACTTGAAAATGTCAGTAGTGCATACATTTTTAGTGTTTGGGTTTTTTTGGAAAGCAAATCGAAATACTCATCTGAAATGTATTGTTGAAAAGCAAGGAATTCTGTTACATACGTTACTGCAAAAGTTGATGTAAAAAGCACAGTATCTTCTCTTTAGGACAGAATGTTATTGTCATAGTCCCAGGAGCCAACCTGCTTTTAAACGGTGAAGACCTGAAGAGAGCTTCTGATGTCATCTGTAAAGCCAAAGTGGTTGTTTGCCAGCTAGAAATAAACCCTGCTGTTTCTCTTGAAGCTCTGAAAATGGCACGTGCCAGTGGAGGTAATTTAGCATAAGCCATTCTGTCTCTCTCATTTCTGTTGCATGAAAAATATTCTTTATCGTGCTTTCTAAATAAAGATCCTGTGATCTATTCTGGTTTCTGTCATACTAGTTTTATTTAGAAATGAAACAATAGCCAACAAATTCATGCTACACTAATGAAAACTGAATTAAGTTTTAAAATTTTGTAGCGTTTACCTTGAATGGCGAATCACCCCATACCCTTATAATCTCCCCGTATATGTCTAGCGCTGCCTTGCCTCCTATTTTCATGCTGTGACTAAATACAGTATAATGTTGTTAGGTCAGGAACTATGGGTTAGACTCTGGTATTATTCCAGAGCAGAACAAGCATAATGAATGCAAGTCAGTAAAGTTCCACACACAATAAAGTGAGTGAAATGACCTGAAAACCAGACTTATGCCCTTTTTCTCCCGGCATAGCAGTAACTATGGCTGTGGGTTTCTATAAAGAAGTTAACATCCTTAAAGTAAAACAGAAAATATGCTTTTTCTTCTTAACCAGAATTCTTAGAGTGTGACTTGGCATACTGCCACTGAATAGACAGAGACACGGTCTGGGAAATCATTAGTAAATTGTTACTGTGCTGTACTTTTAAATGTAGGCCATTGTTCCTCCAGTGTGGCTTACAGGCAGATAAACACCAACAGTTTGCTTGAACAGGACGGGGTTTCGATACCAACATCATGTTTCTCTTGTTCAAGTGCCCGTAATGCTTCAGTTGCTCAAAGACGGTTACCACTGTATTTGAACACACAGTTAAGTAAATAATTATGCAAGTGAGGCATCTATATGGGATTTAAAATATGTTCATGTCTATCTGAAAGATAAGACCAGGGACAGCTCATAGTATGGTCAGTCATGCAGCAGGTCAGGGATGGAAATGGGATGAGAGCTACCTGATGGCCTGCGGCTGAGCGCAGGCTTGCTGGGGTAGAACATAGCACGTGGGCATTGTTGACTCTTCAGTCACCCTGCTGCACCGAGGTCTGTTCTGCACCTGTTGTGAACACTGGTGTTCAGTCTCCAACAAAGACATCAGGTGTAGCAGAACTTTGTGCCTCACGTTCATGTGTTTTGTGCTGGTTTAAGCAGCCGCGCTAGATGCGAGGCTGGGAGAGAGTGCCTCTGAAGTTGTGGTGCTGATAGTCAGGAACTCGGTAAACAGAACTGTGCATGGGGAGAAATTATTTTGACTTATGCTTGAAATGTCGAAATGGGATTTAAAAATCTAACTGAAAATTAGAAACTTTAAAAAAAAATGAGTAGGGCCTGAAGTGCCTAAAATACATGAGACAGAGCTGACTGTATTTTTTTCATTATGTTTTATGGAAATGCATAAAAGCATTCTTAATCTAGTAGTTAATGGGCCGTAGTTGAGTCATGAGTCAGTATCCATGGCTTTTTTTGTCTACTTCTAACTCTATGCATAGTTTTGGTAAGCTGCTTCACACTTCTGTCACCCTTGTATGGCAAGATGCCACCCGTGACAGAAGAAAAGAGAGGATTTTTTTAAAGTCAATTAAAAAAAATCCAAACCTGATACATGGAACAGACATGCAAGCGTTTAGCAGCTGTAGACAGCACAATATATCAAGAAAAGATAGCAGTTCACTGTGGGCCAGCTCTAGTTCTGTGCTGTCAGTCTGCTATCATTGTGCAGCTCATGCCGGCAAAACTTTGGTGGCTTCTACTTTAAAGCAATAGGCTACACATGTTCAAATGTCATGTGCAGTCAAATCTACGTAAACAGCTGAGTTTGTAGCACTGTAAAAATCTATCCTTAGCCAACTGTAAATTGTTAATGCAATTTCCCTTCTTTTAGCCTGCAATACCCTCATGTATAATGCAGTACTGCATGTTAGGATGTGCACTAGACTATTTTTGTTTAAAACAGATGCATACCCAGATGCCTCAAACCTCTGTTTCAAGGGAGGTATTTTTGCTTGTTTTTCTTCATTCTTGTGGAAAGAAAGAATAAGATGGAAAAGGAATGTGGACACACAGGCAAGAACCCTTTGCTTCTGATCAGTGAATGTCACCTGGACCTGTAAGATAGAGGGGGACATCTCATGTTCTCAAATGTTCTCATCATAGCACTGATTATTACAGAGCTTGTGACAATCTTGGGGAAAAGGAAAGGGAAAGGAAGGTTGTGAATAATTGTATGAGGCGGGTATAAACTGTAGTGTAAATCGATCCTGGCAAAGGGAGAGAAAGAGTTTGGACAGAAAATAATTTGCTGTTCTTCAGGGGGACCAAAGAGATTACCCTGTTCACAAGCCATGCTTTTCTTCACAGCCTGAAAAAGCATGATGGGGTTCCTCTATCTCCCCCTTGCTCAGCAGATACGAAACATGGGAGCAAACCAATAGTAACGTGCTACACCCTGTTCATGATACAGTCTGTGTTACTTAAAACCCAACACTGCTTCTGACCCATGTGTATGTTGGTATCATACCACATTGACAGAGTTTGTCTTCCAATGTACACTGCTTGTTTGTTCTACCTAGAAAAGTGCACTTAAAGATTTGTGTTTAAAAAACTTTGCTAGGGTTGCAATTCAGAAAATAGGAAATGCAAGAGTTAAGGTTGCCTGTGAAACCTTAATTTGTCTCCTTTCTGCATATGTATTATGTTGCAGTCTTTAATTATGTGATCACATGCTGTTTTTCAGTGGTATGTGATCATATAATTAAAGAGTTTATTATAATACATACTGTATTGTAATAGTATAAGGGAGCCAAATTAAGATTTCATTGGAAATCCTAATCCTGGCATTTTCTGGCCTCTGAGTAAATGTCTTTGTTGCTTTATTACTCTTTTTAACGAGGCGGGTAGAGAGACCTGATGAAGTTGTACAGTCAAAGGCTAAAACTTCCATCGTTAATCAAAACCACCATTTTCTAAACTTCTCAGTACTCAGATTTCAGAAGTCTCTCTGCATCTTTCTCTTTTAGGGTATTAACTGGGATTCAGAAGTGTTCAGGGTGTCTGGATAAGCTACAGCTTAGGGTCTAAACATGCATTTAGGACTGAAAATTTAGGCATCCAAGTTGGAAGATTCGATCACTTACTATAAGGAATAGTACTGAAATAAGAGAGTGTGCTTTATATAAAAATTATGGCCTTGTGGTTAAGACACAGAGTGTTAATCATAAAATTGGCAAAGTGAGAAATCAAGTCTGCAGATTTCCTGTGTTAACAGTGAGTAAGTCACTTACACTGTCCTCATGACAAACCTTTTCTGCTGTTACACGGGGCCTTAGGCTACAGTTTAAAGTTAGATTAACTAACATATTCTACCACGTGTTAAGTTTAGGTCTAGCTCTGCCAGATAGCACATTAAAAATATACAGTGCCTGGTCTACACTACAGTTTTATAATGTGGCAGTTTGAACAAGTTAGGTAACACGTTCTGAAGCACGTTTAATTCCTTGTCTGGACATGCCCTTCATTACTCCATACCCCTGTTTCTTCATGTGCAGAATGCAGATAACACCACCAAAAAAATTCTAGAACTAAAGCAGTTCTTGTAAAATTTGTTAATAATCATCAGTTAAACAAATTGCATTACTGTCTAAGGAGCTTTTTCCCTTTTTTTAATCGAATAATATCTTGGTTACTTTTCTTGTTACTCTTCCGTCATGTTCCCACCATGACAGGTGCCTGCACAAGAATTAGCAGGGAACTTTAACATAGTAAACAAAACTTTTAGCAATTCTGTAACACAAGCACAGGGAAACTCAGAGCCATTTCTGTGTTAACAATAAACACTGGAGGCCATGAATTAACCACAGGGGTGTTTCAGCTAATGGTTTATGAATCTAAAATGCTACAGATTTAGACTTTCTTTTTCTTTTCTTTTTTTTTTTCCAGTAAAAACTTTATTTAATCCAGCTCCAGCCCTTGCTGACCTAGATCCACAATTTTATACCCTTTCTGATATCTTCTGCTGCAACGAAACTGAGGTAACGGTCATATGTCATGTTAAAGAAGGAGTGGAGTCTTAAGCAGTGACATTTCAGAGAGATTCTGTTCTCAGAAGTGCATCCTAGGGAGCTGGGTAACTGAGGCGTGGTACTCTTACACACACAACTGTTGGAGGTGCCACGGTTGATCCCTGACCTTACCAGCAGAGAGGATTATTCTGAAATACGTTTAGACTGCGCTCAGATTGGTTGTGGCGGGGAGGTTGCGTCCAGCCTGCCTTACAAGTAGATGAGTAAAACAAATCCATAAAAGGAGACTTCTAAAATGTTATCACCGAGTGGTAAATATTAAAATAGATCCTTGTCCTTGTTCTGCTGTCCCTTGATAGGATTAGCAGGAATGCACTAGCCAGTGTTCTGACAGTTTTAAACTCGCTTGCCAGGAGGTGATGCACGCATGCTGCACTTGATGGTCAATATTAGCTTCCTATGCCTCTCCCTCTCAGGTATTTTTTCAATTAATCCGTTTCTCTGGCCCTTCAACTGTATGCTTTCCCTACTTTTTCCTCCTTTCCCTCTCATTTCTAATTCAAGGGTGTTTTTTCTCCCAGAGGAAATTATTTTTCTCACAAGAGACAAATCAAGCTTGTCTCATAAGGCCTTTGTTTAAATTTCCAATTTATGAGTTTTATGCATGCTGTGTTCCTTCCCCTCACCCTCAAGAGCATTAGAGAAGCAACCCAGTAGATAGGAGCCGTGCCTTGACCATAGTTACAGTTATCTCCCACAAACATGATTTCTGCAATGAACATGATGCTTTGGGGTGAAGGGGAGGGGGAAGAGCTAAGAGAAAAGCATGGCCTTGCTTGCTGATAGGATATTTGTCTGATGACCGTGTCTGTCAGAGTAAATTCTTCAAGACTCAGTTGCCCTCTTTTGAAATCTGTTAAAACCCATCACAAACCATATCGAAGTTCTCATTTCATGAGTCTCCTTGTGTTTATGGGTCAATCTAAGCAACCCAACTGGACATCTGAATTTCATTCTGGGGTGTTTCAGCATGCTGTGCCAAGTTCAGATACTCCAGAGCATTCAGGAATTAGCAGAACAGCAAGGTGGGAGATGCCACAGCTCCTCCAGGCTCTGGAAAGCAAAGTTTCCAGTGCAACTGGCAGTAACGTCATTGTTGGCTCAGGCAGAGTCCAACATCTCTAAGAACTCAGTTCTAAGGCGAAGTGATTATTCTTGTTCAGGGCACTTGCAGGACACCCATATGGTGTTTTTTTCATGCTTTCAGAAAGCACTGACGCCTGGACTGTGCCCCTGGGTTGGCTAAACAGTGGAACGGTGCACATTTTGGGCTGAGAACACCCATACTCTCCCACCAGTTTAGTAAATGTCATTTGTTGTTTGCTTTTTTCATAATGTCACGAGTTAGTTTTTTTTTCCCCCTGTGAAAACTTATCCCCCATATGTTAGAAGCAAAACTTTGTTTCTCATTACTTGTCTATTCCTGACTTTTCTCTCATCGCTCTTTACAGCACACATGTTAAAGTTTTCCCTTTGTTATACTTTATTGCTAGAGGACAGTCTTGAAAGAGACATTCTTTGAGAAGTTTTAGCTTGCTGGAGCCAGGGTGTATTATTATTATTATTACCACCACATGGAGAAAAGAAAATTACTTGAATTTGGAGAACAAGAAATACAGGTGTATAATTATAATAGGTCCCTGCTCACTCATCTACCTGTTCTGCAGAGCAGGGGGGTATGTACAGTTTGCATTCTTTTCTGCTGTTTTCTTTTATTCCCTTTGGGAGATAGCTGGGATCACTGCATGCACAGTCAGACACAGAAATACGCTCTCTAGTGTTGAGGAGGCTTCTCTCTTGTGAATTTATGGAAATGGTAGACCTATGGAAGCTCCTGCCAGCCATATCATGGGAGCGCAGATCCAAGTGTGGGTTCTTAGCATATTCTGAGAACAAGAATGGCACAGAAATACCTTTGCTTTTAGCAGTAATTTTTTCATACTTTACAATAAAATCAATTACATTAGCACAGCTGTAATAATCAATTGTGTTTGATTTAATCTTCTTTGTGTGTCCAATTTGTTACTGAATTAATTTTCAGGGGCAAACTATTGCTATTGTTCCTTTCTATTTGCTGGGAAAAGAGGGAAAATGAAGCATTTGTTTTTCTTATGTCACAAATTTGAAAGTTGTTTTTTTAGTAATTGTTATATATTCATATGCCATCTGTTTTCTGTTTTCTTTCATGACTTTCTTTAGTTTCAGATCCATGTAATGTATGCACTCGAGAAGTTTGATATAGAGATAAATGTTTACATAGCCAAAAAAAGGTTACCAGTCACATCTCTGTATGGCACTTAAAAGCAGTAAGTTAATTCTACCAATCTTAAAGATAATTCTAATTTCTTAAACTTCATCCATTCAGTCACCTGCACCTGCATTTCCTTCATCATCTTAAATCAGGAAGTACCTAAAAGACTTTGATGATCCAGAAGATGTACTGGGAAAAGACCTATTAATACATTTCTTTCTTATTTCCCTCAGTATCTACTAGCAGTCACAGTCAGAAAAGAGCAATTGGATAAGATGGACCTTTGCTCTGAGCCACAATGGCCATTCTTATTTTATAGATTTTAAAAATTTTTATTCTTTATGGCCGAATTTATTGAACATGCTGCTTACAGCTGCCTTGCTGAGATGTTCTGTTCCAGCTCCATTGCCTCTCCTACTTGGTATTTCTAAGTCTCAAATAACTTCCTTCTAGCCAGAATCCTATTTATGTCCCAGCCTTACTCCTTTTGGGAATCTTTTATTTTTTATTTGGGATATTTAGGTACTATCGGGAAAAAAAAAAAAAGGATTTCTACTTTTATCTTTACTAACTCTTCCAAATAGTTAATAAATCATCTTGAGTTTAAAGACAAACTCTTCAGAGCTATGCAGTTCCGCTGCTTGTAAGACATTCTTTATAACACAGATGTATATGCTAAGGCATTTACACTGATTTTTGTTACTGCTTGGTTTGGCTTTCTTAGCTATTCAGATTTACAGGTATTTATCACACGATGTCCTTATCTTTCTTGTTGACCAAGAAATACCTTTAAAGTATGAAATCCTGTGGTTTGTGGATGTTATGTGAATGGTATGTTTGTAACAAAGACTGTTAGCTGCAGAACAGCAAGCTCGCCCTTTAGCTTAAGACATCTCACACGAGGTGGGTTAGTGCTGTAGAGATGAGGAAGAGGGGCCAGTCCTTGTGATTAGCTGCATTAGAACTGAGTCAGAAGTTTCTGGCATTTGCTGTCATTAAGGTCAGCGGGTTTGATCTGCAGTCTTTGACACAGAATAGAAGTTTTAAAATGTCAGCTATAGTTTCAGACAGCCACGGGGCTGTCAGGTCCCAAACATACAAGTACCAAATAGATCATCACACTTCATACTCCATCCTTCATTAAATGCTGTAGGATTTAATGAAATCAGATGCAGTATCTGGTATAACAGCACAGCTTGTTCTTATGGATTTATGTGCTAGAGAAAAGCAAACAAAATTATACTATCAGTGAATTATCTACCATTAGTTTGTCTAGAAGGCTCTTCACAAGCTGTTCTTTTCACTCTGCTTGTTGCAATAATATTTTTTTTTAATGTCTGACATTACTTTCTTTTTATGTGGTTCGTGAACAAAAAAAACTCAGAACAAATCTTGCAAGGTTATCAGTTCTCTCTTTGCTTAGCCTGTAGTTCAGTTTTATCTTTTCCCAGAAAGATCAGACTTGTTGAGACTAGTTTGTTAATTCCCAGATGTAGCACAGCCTAATCCCTGAGGTTTGTGCAGGAATGTGCTAGTTCTCCGTTCCCTTAATTCTTCTAATGAAAAATAAATGTATCCAATGTCATCTTAGTGAAAAACTGATGGTTGTTCTTTTTGGTCATCTATAAATGTTGAAAAAGAGACAACCCTCCTCAAGATGGGCCCTTCGGAATGCTTCCCATTTTCCCCCCACGTGTTTGCGCAGCTCCTCGCTGCAGTCTGGCTCTAGGCACAACCACAATGTCAATACAGCTCATGTGTTGTTTTTCTTATTTGGAGTGTGCATGCAATTACATGGCCCCGCAGGTTAGGAACCAGAATATATCACACATCAGGCATTTCAGTTTGGTCCTAAATGTTTTGAAGGACAACTGCTACGTCATTCCAAGAATACTGAGGAACCCTTCAGCAGGAGGAAAATGGTTACACCAAATGGTTTGGTTTGTCAGGATTTCGTTTGTCAAGCTATTTCGAATGCAACACTGGCAACTGGTTTTTCCCTAATGCAAAATTCTATCAGACTTGCTGATCCAAATAAGAAGGGCCTAGAAAAGATTTAATTAAGAGCTAACAGAATACTTTGAGGCTCCAGTGCTAGAAAGCAGTACAACTAAATAGGCAAGTTTGCTGCTAATTTTGTAAAGGTGCAAGGTGCATAATATACAGAAAAATAGATACTTTCCTATTCAAAATTCTGTTCCCTTGTAAGTGCTACTGGCCATTACGTGAGGCTGGATCATTTTGGCAGAAATATTAATAATGGAAATTCTTGTCAGCAGGCCCAAAATTAAGATGCAGTATCGACTTTTAGAAGATTCAGAGAATACCAAGTTTATAAAACCACACCTGAGTCTTGGATTAGGACATTTAAATTATTGCTTATTAATATAGAGAGATCAACACTTGGGGTAGTCTTTCTTAAGAAAAAATAATGGTATCTCTGGCATTCAAAACAAAAATAGTCCTTTAGAATGAAAACATTTTAGAACATCTCTTGAATTTGCCTTTCAGCTTTAAGTAATGGAAAGCTACTATTGTAGAAGTTGTAGGAGCAATTCAAAGTATATTTTAATTCCAACTTTATTCTAAGCCCCATTTTATCAGTGGCTGGAAACTATGAAATTTCCCATATTTAGTCTAAAACGAAAGATGTTCCTTTTAGGAGGGGAGGGAATAGCTTCCAGCCAATTCATTTCAATCAGTTTTTAATTATTCTAGCATGATAAGTATTTCTGCCTGCATGTATGTAAAAATTTTATAATTTGAAACAACTGGAACTAGCTTGGCTTGTGGCCTGAACTTGCAATTGCTTATACACCAAGTCTGCCTCACTACTTCTTTGGGACTGTTCACATGTGTTAGAATTCATGAGACTGAGTTCTTGTTCTGTCATTCTCAAAGAAATCCCCTAAGGTCCAAGCCAAGTTTGTATCTAACTGGCTTACTGTGTTTCAATATTTAAAATTAAAAATATTTTAAATTATCATGGGTAGTTTTAGATGGGTTAGCCTTAAAACTGGCACAGTCTCCCTATTATTATTTTTTATTTCTGTTCCAGCAGTACCTGGCAACATTTTCAAACTTGTTATTGTGCTAGGTGCACGAAAAGCGGTCCAAATGATGGGCTGCTCCCCACAGAATTAAGACTTCTTGTTATTTCACCAATTTATATTTGCTGAGGATCACAGGATCACAGAAGTTGGGAACAGACCTCCAGAAAACTCTGGTCCATCACCCTGGCAAAGCATGGCCAGTTTAGATCAGATTGCTCACAGCTTTTTCCAGTCAAGTTTTGAATCTCTGAGTTTGGAGATTGCACGACCCCTGGGCACCCGTTCCACTGCTTCATCACCCTCATGGTGATAAAGCTTCTCCTAATAATGGAGTTTCACATGTTCCAGCTTGTGCCTGTTCTCTCTAGCCCTATCCCTGAGCACCTTCCAGAGGACTCTGGCTTTGTCCTCTTTATAACCAAACCATTACATTTCTGTGGACAGCAATTTTGCTGTCCCCTTTGTCTTGTGTTCTCAAAGCTGAACAAACTCTCTTCTCCCAACCTCTTCTTGTACGTCCTGTTCTCTGCACACCCCCCCACCCCCACCCACCCCTGACAGCCTTGATGGCTTTCTACTAGATTTGTTGTAGTATGTCAGTGTCTTAACTTGTGCCAGGGGTGCCAAAACTAGATACCATGCTACAGGTTCAGTCTTGCAAATGCTGAGCCAGGGATTCAGAACATCTCCCCGAAAGTGGTTGTGTAAGCCATAGGCTGCCCCAAACACACCACAGCTCAGAAGGGTTCGTACCATAGTCTCGTACTCACTTTTAGCCACTACGGCTGTGGGATCGGGGGTGGCATTAATTTTAACACAGATCTGCTTTGCAATCCAATTTGTTTCCTGGCCACATAAATGGCTGTGCTGGCACAGGAGAACGGACCATGTGGGCAGGAGTGTAAGGGGAAAGAAAAAATACCAGTTTTTTCTGTAGCAGTGCTGGTTTGTGTCATCTTACTGTGACCAGACTCCACAGTCTGAAGAGACATGGAGAGTTAACTAAGATTAGTGAGGATTATGGCCAAGAACCTTCATATCAGTTAAATTAAAAGCATCAGTTAAATTTCCCTCCCACCTTTGTAAAGAAAATTAAGAAAATTCTGTGTAGATTAATTATATAATATCTGTCATGGGCTTATTCTGACAGCAGTTTTGTGGAATGTCCCCTTGCTTTAATAGTCCATTTAACTGAGTAGTTTTATGAGACGAGCTGCAGAAAAATAATATTCTTAATTTGCTGTTCTTTTGTACAGTGCTATGGCAAATGTCCACATTGGGCTTTTAGTATTGTTCTTTAATTTTTTCTTTACATAACCATTAGTTATTTCCTTCAATTGTACCACAGTTTGTTTCTTAAATAAGATTCTACTAAAGGGAGGAACTTAAAAACTCACCACAGTATTTAACATCAGTTGACATTTACCGCAATCTCTAATTATTGGCACAGAATCTGTCTGGCTTCTGCTGCTTTTATGGTTCTTCCAGCTTGTTCCAGTGTTTTTTAGTTTTACCATCCTGCTGTAGATGAGTTAGATGATAGTGGTTTCAAGCAGTTGAGGGTCTACTTTTATACAGGCTCTTTATCTCCTCAAAAGAATTTTGTTTATTGGTGTAAGCCGTGTAAAGGTGAAAAGAAAGATTTTTGCAGAACAATTCTGTCACTACCCTGGCAAAAAATCCTGTTGGCCTGGGACACAGCAGTCACAAAGAGGGGTGCAACGTTAACACTAAGCCTACAGCGTGTGTGTTTCGTTAGGAAGAATGTTATACTCAGGTACTTCATGTACCTTGCTTGTCAGCATACAGAAGTGAAAATAACGCATAAATAAACCCAAATTAGATTTACTGTTTCTCTACCAAAACTAAATCCACTTTTGTCCTGGAACCTTTGCAACCTACGTGGAATGTTTGGAATTATTGCCTATCATGAAATACATTGGAAACTCCATTAGCCAGTTTCATTCCAGGATTTGTGTTAATCCATTTTTATTCTTGTAACAGAATGTGCTAGGTGTTCTGAATACAGGAATGCATAGTTTCTGCTCCAGAGATCTTAAATTTGTGGTGACACACAGACTCATTAGATGCTTTAATATTCGAAGAGAGTATATGTATATATTTAATACTATTCATTATCTATCCTTAGTTATATAGACTATAAGTAAGGATATAACTAAGTATATAACTAACTAACTAACTGTATATCTCCTTAGATATATATATATATTTATATCTCCTTAGCATATTTACTCCTTGCAAGCCTTGCAAGAAGATAAATTCTAAAGGTTTTGAGAGATACTTTTTGGAAACATTTTTTCATGTTTGAAAATACTTTGATAACGTTTTAAAAAGTGAGAAGGGTTTACTTTGCTCCAATAGTTTGTACTGCAAGAGAAGTATGAGCAGGATGGTGACGTGCCAAAGAGAAGAGCGAATAGGTTTAGTTACTTTCTCATAGTTTAAAGCATATTCATACGTGTCCTTGTCTGGGATTGGTGTGGTTAAAAAGTGTAGTTTGAAACGGCGTGTACGTGTTAACCACACCTTGTCCCTGTGGTGCACAAATTTAGCTACCAAGGCCTGCCACACGAGAGCCTGCCTTGTAGCCCTCAGATCAACAGCGTATGAAGTCATTTCTGCAGTTGTCTAAGGAGGGACTGCAGAACTCCCTCCTGCAAGTTTGAAAATTAAAACCAGTGAGTACTCTGCTGAGGGCAGGCGAAATTCTAGGGAGGGTGTTGGCATTATCTGGCTCTTTGGAGCCTAAGGGTGGCTTCTGTCTCCTGGGTCGGGCTGCAACACAGGAAATGACAGTGGCGAGCAGCGGGTGCTGACTCACAGCTGGGGGCGGCTTACTTTGGGATGGCTGTAGTAGTTCCTGTCCCCAGCTGTCTGCCCTCCCTCTTTTTACAACCAGCATGGCCTGTGCTTCATGGAGCAGTTGTTTAATCGCTGGAGTTTACACTCCATCATATCGAGAAGTATGTGTGCTGAATTCAAGTTCCAGTAATGCAGAGGAAGGTAGTTTGAAAGATTTCAGCAGCTGTTTCCCAAGAAGCCTAGCTGCCTGTGCAGCAGGGGTCAGGAAGTGTAGCTGGTGAATAGGTTCCAAAATAAGTTTTCCACTGAAAATAAGCCCTAAGTGTGTGGAAGCTACGTCCAGTTACTAGGCAGTTATCTGAAAATACTTCAGACAGCATTTTTCAGGATCCAGCACAATCTCATAGTGCAAGATAAAGTTGGACTTCCCTCTTCTCAAGTAAGCAGGACAAGATTAATAAAGACAGCAAAATACAGTAAGCCTGTTTGCTTCCAATTGAAGGCAGGAGTTCTGCCTGCTAGACTGTTTCAGATAAAACACGCTGTGGTTTCTCTTCCCTTTCTTCCTGTTTCATTCTTGTCCTCTTCCCTGCCGAAAGAAAAAGTTCATGACGTTGGAAAATTATATGCCATCAAGAAAATGTATGAAGCTGAGAAAAGGATGCTTGATTCTGGAGTCTCTGTTAAAGGTTTTTGGGAAATTTTGCTCTTAGTTGGGTGGAATTAGAAGAGATAAATATTAAGAGCCAACTGGGAGAAGTTGACTTAAGGTCACCATCTGTTAGAGGAAGAGTTTATCTGTGTTTGTACAGAACCAACACGGAAGACTCTCGGTTTTGACAGAGGCCTATGGACATGGCCATAACACAAATACATAATAATCCTGTACTGGGCCTTTGCCCAAAGAGGGCTTCAGATAACTTTTGTGTATTCTTATCTAAAATATATATATTAAAGTAAACAGGGCGGTCAAAATTGAGCTTTTTCTTTTTTCTTGAAGAGATTTTTCCCTTGTGATTTCCCTCTAGCTGAACACCAAGAACTTCAAAAAGAATTAAAAAGCTTCTCACCTAGCAATAAATATCCCTCAATAATAGTGACCGGTTGCTATGTAGCATTTTTCACATCAGAGCACAAAATGCTTTTGCCAAGGCTGTGTCGTCGTGTCCATTTCACAGATGAAGAAATGGAGACATGTGAGAGAAATGAGATTTTACTGAGGGTTGCACGCCAGGCAAGTCATAGAAGCTGGAACAGAACCCATGCCTCCTGTGTCTCTGCTCAGGCTGCTCTCTGTTAGTCTGCTGTGCCCGAAGTACATGCTGACTTCAAATGAGGAGCAAGACATAGCTGGGTATCAGTGTAGGAAGTGGTTTCATGATCATCCTATAATACACATTTTTAAAAGATATTAAATGCTGTTTTCAAATGCAACTGCTGTCCAAAAATGAATGCTGTCAGATTATGATTTTCATTTGCGTGGGTTATTTTCCAGGCAGAAATTTTAACGGGCATCCCAGTTGGCAACCTTGAAGATGCCGAAAAGGTGGGACGCATGCTGTTAGAAAGAGGGTGTAAGCTCGTAATTGTTACTCTTGGAGCAGAAGGCTGCATGATGATATCAGTAGAAGAACCCATTCCAAAGCACGTTCCTGCTGGGAAGGTCAGGGCTGTGGACACTACGGTACGTTTTTGTGGTTTAACTGTCTTGCTTTGGAAAAGAGTGCTTAAGTACTAAGGGAAAGCAGTGAGTAATCAGCCAAATCTTTGGGCACTAGCACAAAGGCTAATTTATGATGTAAATTGATAGCTTGCTTCCAGCCTCTCATATATTAAATGTCAGTTGACTTGAGTTTTACAGTTGGTATTGTGGATGCGCTAGAATTATGATGATACATGCTGGTAATGTCGCGTTCCTCCTCTAGTGAAGCCTGTACCTGTCTCTGGCTGCAATGTGTGATGCCAGTGGCTCCAGCACCGGTCCTGTTTTTTCACCTTTGCCCAGTCATATAAACTCATCTTGCTCAGAGCTCAAATGCTGTGGGAGACAGGAGGTACTGCTGCCTGCAGCCTGAAACAGAATGTTTGGCTCTTCTGACAGATGCATGGATAGCTTACCAAGACTAGCATAAGGTCATCAAAGATGTAATTTATGTAGTGGAAAAAAAAAACCTAAAAGTTCTTGCTGCTTCATGATGGCTATTTTGTGGTGGTAGGTAAAGGGTACTTGGGGAGGGGCATTTTAGTCTTGACATGAGAGCGTTTATTTTGCTTTCTGCTCAGAATGAAATGCAGAAAGCATGCTCAAACAGACCACTAAATACAATACCCCCAGCAAAAAATAAAAACAAGACAGGCAATAGTTAAGATAACATTGCTATGAAAACCTTACCACATTGCACATATGGGGCTATTTTGTGTTCCTAGTATTATCTGACATAAATCCAAAATAATTCCAGTGGAGTTACTGAGAGCAGAGTGGGTCACGTTGTATGTACTAACTATACATTTAAATGCCTGTTATAATAACATCATATTACATATGTTCTGTTACAATAGTTCATTAAAATCCTGGAGATTTTACCATCTGGTGCATTCCATATCTGAATTGCATTAATAATAACTAGTTCTTGTAGCATGTTTTTTATCCACGGACCTCATACTGCTTCACAAAGAAGGAAAGCAACTGCTTAAAAGATGAAGAAACAGAGGCATAGGGGTCTGAAATTACCTAGCTCAGTAGCATATGCAGTGGCAGAGCGAGGAGTAAAGTCACTTCATCTTAAAACATAATATCACTCATAGTTTGGACTGTGATGTGCTGATATGTGGAAGGCTTTGTTCCACTGTTACATTTAATCCTTTTCAATTTAACTCTGAAATGGAGATACTTTGGCTTTTTTTTCCTCGTTTGCTCCTATGTCATTTAGAAGTTTGACCTTGAGTTAGTGCTGATAAAGTGCTTCTAAAGTTCTGGTTAAGGAAGGCATCACTGTGCAGAAGTTTCTTGGTAGGGGACTACAGACACCACACCATTTCTGCCTACTTTTAGCCCAGAATTAGAGGTGCCAGGGGGGTGAAATGCAGAGCTCCCAAAGCTGCCCAGAAGAAGGATTTAGTAGCTTCAGAGTAACACCTTGTGAACCTGGCCATATGACTGCTTGCTCTGGGTTGGTAAATCCACTGTTGCTATCAAAGCTTAGCGTTAGAGTTTTTCTCTGCATCACACAGAAGTGATGAAGAAGAAACATGTGTGATCTGCTGCTTCAAAAGAAGCAGAAAATTGCTGACAGATCAGCTATTGTTTGATATCTTAAGATATTTGCTGCTCTTGGAATAAAGCAGCAATACTGAAACCACACATTGTGGCTTTTCTGAAAAAGTGCTTTTTATCTTGCCTAGCAGTTCAGGCTTTCACGACTGAACTAATTTAACGCTCCTCTTTTTTTCTGTTTTCTTTTAATAAAAGCAGTTTCTTCGAGTTTACTGAATCCTTGCCCTGCCTCCTTGTGGCCAACAGGTTATTGGCTTTCACATAGCAGAGGATTTTCACAGTTAATTTTGTTAATCTACTTAAATACCAGTGGGTTGTTTTCAGTAAAACAGCTGTGCTCGGTTTACTCTTGCAGACTGAATGAAAAAAGATGTGTTGGCCTTCCATTATGAAAGCCTTACGCTGCTCAGGCTGATTATCGCTTTGCCTGAAAGCAAGTGGTTTTAAAGCAACCCTTCCAAACACCAAGGAAAACAATGTCATCCTCAGCTAACCTGCATAGCTCAATTGCTAGAATAAATGCTACACGCTCTGGTGGGACATGGTACTCTCTTAAGAGGCATGTCACCAGTGGATCCTTCCCCAGGGGAACAAGCCCAAGCTGCAAGTAGCCACCTATCCACAGAGTATCCGGAGCTGTTCATGCTCTCAGCATACCATTTAATACTAAACAAAAGTTGCTGCCTTAAACTGCCCTGACTTCAGCATCTTGAGGGACCAGGCAGTAATTTTTTTAAAGCTGCTGTAATCCAATCACATCTGGTTATTTGCCTGTATCCATATTGGCATTGCTTGAATCTGTAGAAGATAAAGTTACTGCCAGACAGAGAGTTAAATGATGCATATAACCCATCACAGGATTTGCAAAAGGTTACAGAGCCCTTATGAAAATGGCCTGTGTTAAAACAGAGTTTGCTATGTAGGTGATACACATATGAGATACAAAATGAGCTTCAAAGGCCTCTTCCACTGTGGAAGCATGCCCATGTCCTCTATGAGTGCCCAGAGCCCTCTGTGCAGCAGCTCAGCTTCACTACAGCCTCCTGCAGCCACAAAGATTAGGAGTTTGAGGTCACTGTCCCAGGTGGGGTGCTCCCTGTTCATCGGTTCATCAGGGAGACTAAGGACTGATAGGCCATAGAGCCTGGCTCTTCCTTCCAACTCTGGAGATGGTTAATTGAAGAGTTTATTGGCAGAAAGCTGGGAAAAGCTGGCTCCATCTCCTGCTCTGTGGTGGAACATGAATCTTCAAGACTGAAAATCTGGCATTTTTCACCCACACTAAATCAATACTATGAAGGGGAGAAAAAAGGCTTGTTGATTATTTTTTTTTAGCGCTAATTATCTTAATGTGGGCTTTACTAATGTATGCAATGCTTCCCATGACTGTTAGCAGAGCTCTCCATACACAGTCCAAAACATGTAGAGCACGAATAGTCGTTTAGAAGGAAGTTTTGCAAGACATGGTATTGTAAAGCTGAAACATCTGTTTCTCCTGTTATAGCTAAATAGTGCAACAGGCTTTTGTTAAGAAAATAAACTTTCCCTTCATTTTACTGGTTTCTGCTAGCTATTTTCTAGATGCAAATTTTGAATAAAAATAAGTGAATTATTAGAAAATCACCCTCAAATTTTCTATATGAAAGAAGGGTCTGATTAAGCCCACTAGCCGTATCGATTTGTATCTGAAGAAGATGATATACGTAAGAGACATTTGACACTTTTAAAAGCACTAATAGGTAGATAATATAAGAAAGGCATACATTAGGCTCTATTTTCATTACTTTAAATAGTCGCTTTTAAATCTACTTGACTACATGAAGTTAAATATATGCATTTACTTTATTTTTGGAAGAAGCTATTCCCACTTTAGGTAAAAGTAGCACATGAAGCTGCGTTAAAATAGCTGGGAAGGGTAATTATGTAATTCCGTTTATATGACACTTCTTGGGGTGGTAGCAGAAGGTTTCACAAACCATTCACAATTTTGGTAAGCATTTCCTAGCAAACAATAATATCACATACATGCATTTTGCAGTCGCCTGCATGTGTGTGTGTGTGTGCCTGTGTTCGAAGCAGTTTGCCTGCTGAGGCAGCACAGCTGAGGTGGAACGCAGCAGCTGCTGGCGAGCGCAGCTGCGGGACATGACCCAACACCGTCAGGTCACAATTCTAGTTGAGGTGAAGTGGGTGATCTGTGTGATGAACCAGACAGTGATCCTGGATCGGGGTGTCTACTGCTGCGGTAGCCTTGAACACGCGTCCTGGCGGAGGCGTACGGGGCCCGGTGACAGGGAAGGCCACGCGGTCCCCATGTTGGAGACTGAAGCTCCGCTCTCTTCGCCCCTTCGGCCCCGCTCTCCCCCTCCGCTTCTGACAATCCCGCGAAGTGTCATTTACAGCACTATTTACATCTATTTACATTTACTAATTATATTCCATTGGAACTGCCAAGGAAAATTTGTCAGAAGAATGTAATTACTCAAAGCTGGCATTTGGCCAGCAGTGAGATTAGTTCCCTTCCATTTTGCAAAGAAGCACTATGGGATCGTAGCGAGCCGAGCGCTTGGAGTGGCAGCTGGGGACCACATCAAGCCCCTGCGGTACTGCTGGAGGCCTGCTGAGGGCTTGGGATGCGCAGATGGGCTCTACGGAGGCAGTCAGGCTGCCTACGTCTTCAGGTTACTCGGGGTCTGGGCTTTAGAGGAGTGTCCATGCCTCTGGACATGGGGCACTCCCATGGTTGGTGGCTACGGCAGGCTGGAACGTGTCTGCTGGCTCTGGGACTGCATGCCAGCGCTCAGGGCTTTGGTTTTTACTATGGTTGCTCCTTGCAGCTCAAGGTGGGGTGTCCTGCCCTGGATCCATCCTTCCAATCGGAAGGATTGGCACAAACAGAATCTTTCCCATCTGGGAGAAATGGGGTGCTCTCTGGTTTAAGGACGCCAGAGCTGCCCTGCTGCCACCCCCTCATTTTCAGGTTGCAGCATGGAGGTCACTGTGGGGAGGGAAGTACTCCACAGTTAGTTTTTGTAACCACTGCTGAGTAACATCCATATGCACCTGTACGGTGACTTTCTAACCTCCACCCTATCTGGTCTTTTAAATACGTAGTACAGTCGCTGTGCTTAAAGTTTCTTCGTCAGCTGGTACTTGACTTCTAGGTTTACACGTGCCAATGTTGTGTGCCCACAACTCCTGCAGTAGCACACTCACCATCAGGAGATGAGGCATCTGCATATCTGGCTTAGGCATGGATGTGTTCTCTGTAAAGGCAAATGGAGACACTTGGACACACAACATTTAGGGAAAAGTTTGGAATCACTTTTCACAACAGTGCCTCTAGTAAGCACAGCAAGTCCATGGCCTCCCTTTTGAGTCCTCTGGAGAACCTAGAATTTTCAGTTTCTCAGTATTGCTAAGCACAACCATAATATTTCCCATATCATTTATGATGCTACCAGTGTTTGCCCTGCCTGGCTGTGCTTTTCAGAGACAGAATGCACAACCTGCTGAAGGAAGCTAAGTTGCTCACAGGTTGAGGTGCTGTGCTTAGAAACACGAAACTCACTTATGAGACATGATAAAATCCAAAATGTAATCTACTCGGTTGTGCCTGGAATTTGACACGAGTATGATTTATTCTGTATAGTCCTTCCCTGCACAACGCTCTCAGAGAGGGATGATACACAGTTTGTCATAATCATAAATGTTACCATTATTTTTTCATGTCAGTTCTGTGAAATGAAGGCTTGTCTCTACAATACGGATTTGTCATCAGATGTTTTGTGTTCAAATCCTGTTCCCTCCGATTTCTTATTACAATCTATTAGATCTGGCTCTTTTACTACAGGGGAGAATGAAAAAGACTGTCTTCAAGGAGCAGAGTGCTCACTGAGCAGCTTTGTGTTGAACTCTGCAGATGTTACACAATCTTTATTGTAATAAAGCCTCGTATAAGCACATAGCTATATAATTTTAGATATGTCACAGTGTTCAGGCCTGTGCAGTAATCGTGGTCTAAAGAAGGCAGTGTGGTTTAGTGATTTGAACAAAGGACTGAGAAAGAGTTCCAGGGCTCTGAAAAAGGCTTGCTGTAAATCCTTGGGAGAGTTACTTGTCTTCTTTGTATCCCAATTTATCTATCCGTAAATTGGAGCTGCTATTAATGCGTTGCATCTAAACCATGAGAAGTCTGTTAGAGATCAGAACAGAACCTGGGAGGCCTTTTTCCCAGGCTTGTCACATAACCTCAGGCCAGTTGTGCTTCTTTGGGGGCTTTGCAAACTCATTGAAGTTCTTCTGCTTGAAGTTGAGAGGTCTAGGCTGTAAAAATATGGTTTACACTAAAATTCTCCGACTTAACTGTATCTTCTGGTTTGGAGGAAGCCTGAGCCAGAGGAGTGAAGTGGACACTGAAATAAAGCTTTAGAATATAAATAAATCCAAAACAGTCCTCCTAATAACAGCAATTCTTTGTCTCCTGACTTTGTGGCCTAACGTCTGAGGCTCAAGGGGATATAAATACAACACTCTGTGCAATGACTAATTACTCAAAATTCTGTGCATCAGCAGAAGTGGGACTTGTGGTTGACTCTAATATTATCAAATGCCTTTGCTATTTAATAATCTTGTAGCCGTACATTATTTAGCATGCCGTTTGCACAAAGAACAGTGATTTTATTTCAGCTATCTCTCAACAAAGTAAAAATGCAGCTGGTAGTAAATGAAGCATTTGGCAGACAATGTGTCTGATGTACAGTTCTCTGACTTGCTAAGAAGAGAAAAATGCTGTTGAGCGTTTAACCTTTTCCTACCCAGGGATGTAGCAAGGAGGAGTAAAGTGACCACAAAGGGCAAGGTCCTTTTTCTTTCTTTTCCTTTTCCCCTTTTTTTCTTTTCATTTTCTTTTCCTTTTCCCCTTTTCTCTTTCTCTTTTTCTTTCTTCAGCTTCCCTTTCTTTTTCAAGGAAAGAGGGAAAAGTTACTCTCAGGCAAACAGCTTATCTATCAGTGGGGTTTATTCACACACCAACACAGAGTAATTATGCCCAGAGCTCCCATTACCATCCCACAAAATGACAGCATAATAGCGTCCTTTCTTGAACATGCAACAAAAATAGGTTAATAAATAAGTTTGATTCCAGTCATAGCCCACTTTCTGACTTAGCTTTCTGCATTCCTGCTTTTACAAATACGGAATCCATTGAATTTTGGAACAGAAAAGCCACGAGGAATAAGTTAATCTGCCAGACACTCCAATCAGCAATCTGCACTGTAAGTCTATTTAAAGCTGCCTCTATTCTCCTCCGAAGTTCAGCTGAACTGGGAAAGGGCACATGACTGAAATCACTGCGCCTGAGTTGACTCACAGTGAAGTGTGGATGGGAGTCACTTGGTTCATCACAAGCCTCTGCCTCTGATTCGGGCCTTCTAAAGACATTTCAGCTTTTGAAGCCTCGGTCAGCGGCCTAAGGCTGTGCAGGTGTCCAGCCAGGAGAGGAGTCGCCAGGGCTGCCTCCCTCCGCGTTGGCAGTCAGCTGAGCAAAGGTGGAGCAAGCTGGATGGGCCCTCATTTCCCTGGGAGAGCAGAAAGCTGTGTTACTGCCGTCTTACAGGTGGGAAACACGGGAGGAAAACATTAGCCATTCGGTGCTCCAAAGCACCAGCTAAAACGTCCTGCCCCAGGTGACACAGGGGGTTGGGATGAGGTAGCCAAAACTGCAGCACAGGCGCGTATTGTCCCCTGCTACTCTCTTAACGGCTAGACAACATTGTCATGGAAGGAAACACTGTTTATCTGCCTAGGAACTGTGTATTTTAATCTGTAAGAACAAACAATGTAAACAGAACGAGCAAACAGAAGCAGGCTTGTACAGAACAATTTGCAGCCTTGTTTTCCAGTGGAAGATTCCACAGACCACCCAGGCTTTGCTCTAGTCCTTTTCTCAACCACGGAGCATCTAATTAAATCCCTCTCCATTCCTGACTCTAAGTGGAAGAGAGCCTACAGTCCTGCACAGTTTCTTTCCAGATGGAAATGCATAATTTAACAGAGATACAGCTGACAGAGAGAAGTGGGCCCAAAGCAGTATTAGCATTTGCCACAAATTGCATTAAATTACAAGGGGGTACTTAATGAAGATGTAGAATAAAAAGATTAAACCCCATATTTAGTTTTCTAAGCTCCTTCTCAGATTGCAGAGTGCCAGGCAACAAAAACCTCATGGTGAAACTGAGTTTCTGTCTCAGTTACTTCAGCAATACCAAGGGTTGGTTGTGTTCGCTACACATCACCAGTATCAGGTTTCACATGCTGTCCCGTTGTGTCCAACGGCTTTGTTCCCTGTACGTGCATACACAGGCGTACAGTTGCTAAGCACCTTACATTATTTACTACTTCTGTACACACAACACAAGGTAAAGTACTATTCTTACAACTGTTCTGTGGATGAGGAACAACAGCACACAGGGACCGGCCTCCCAGCGGCAAGTGAACCTGCTTCCCTCGATAAAACCATAACTTCTTCTTTATGCTTCTCTTCAAAGAGAATTAGGACTGGAAGAAATATTTTCGCAGGATATCAGCTGTCTCATTTTTAGAACTGGACATGATGGTAGATGTACATGTAAGTGAGAAGGTTGCAGAGTTGCTTTGCATTGGATGCTCCTTGAAGAGGCCGTGAGGGGTTGTGGAAATAGAGAGACAGGTGCTTCTGCTCCACTCCTGACACACTGAGAAATACTTGGCTTTGGAAGTTAAGCCACTCGATTGGTCTGGACAGAAAGGGGTAGGGACACTGGCAGCATTCGTGCACCAACTCAAATGTTTTGTGTGGGGGCCAGAACATGTGAAGGTTCAGCATCCGACACCTGGGCCTGACATCATTGCATTCTGTGAGCTCTAGGGAAGCCGAGTTCAGAAATACCTCACAGCTATCTTTGTGCCATCTCACTTCTGAGATGCTTGAGTACATGAAACAACAGTATCATTTATACAGGTTGAGAGCAGAGCAGGAAATGACCCTTTTATTGCTTCTTTTGGGCTAACAGTGCCTTGCAAGGCAAGTAAAAAAATCATTGCAGCAGAAGGTGCCACATCCCTTTTCTTGATTTTCTCTCCTCCCCTTGTCTTTATGATGAAGCAGCATTGTGTCTCCCCAAGAACGATGCTCAGTCCTGGTGTGCAGCTCTCCCTGTGTCTGGAGCAGATATTGGGCCACTAATGCATGCACA
This sequence comes from Gallinula chloropus, assembly GCF_964237585.1. Lineage (NCBI taxonomy): Eukaryota > Metazoa > Chordata > Aves > Gruiformes > Rallidae > Gallinula > Gallinula chloropus. The sequence continues at coordinate 54,939,979 of NC_140087.1, read as the reverse complement.
CAGGACAGTGTGAGTTGTACCAGTGCATAGCACTCTGGGGTATCTGAGTTGTGCAAAGGATGGAGAGGAAGGAAGACCAACTGTGTGCAGCCATCCTTTCTAATTAAATTCCTGCAGTTAAAAATAGCTCCTGGAAGCTGGTGCTTCTGGCACATCCAGAGCGTCACCTTCCCAAGTATCTTTTTCTGGCCTGAGCCGTAGGAAGTTGAAAATGTGATCCGCTGTGTAATAGTGCAGCGTATTCTTGGCCAAACTCCTCAGCATTTTTTTACCCCTTGCATTTTTAGTTAGTTTACAAATGTCATATGCCTCCTTTTCTTCTTTAAATCTAGTCTCTGCAGAACCAGGTACCATCCTGGCTACTGTGGAATGTAGCCTACTCTTCTCACCATGTTCCCATTAGTTCTGGCTACGGTGACAGAGAAGACAAACCCATCTCCCAATGCCCTTGCCTACTTAGTTACCCAGGAATGCCAACTGCCATCATGCCAGTACTGAACTGTGACCTGATTTCCCCCCCAAACAGAGTTTTCATTACCAAGTCATTTTGGTCTGTGCAGAAACCAAAAAAGGTCTGTGTTGGATCAGTGATGTTGCATAATTAGGTTTTCAGAAGAACAAGAACAGAGAAATGAGAATAGTGGGGAAATCAGACTTCTTGCTTTTGCAAATTCTGACCACAGAAAAATGGCAGAAGTTTTATTTATCAAGAATAAAGGAGTTAATCGCTAGTAGCCTGTCCCATGGATGGGATATGTTTTACACCTTCTACTAGCCAAATGGGAGGAAGCTAAACCCGCTAACTCGCGGTGATTGATGGCAGTAGCCAACAGGAGTGCCTTTAATGGCCGGTTTGCAGTTGAGTGTAATGATTTTGTCACTTTTCTCAAGGGTTTGTTTTGTGTCTGTGAGTGGAGATAGACGTACAGATATAAAACCAGCTGTTCTACAGCAGCTCAGCTGTAGGAAAGTGGATTCCCAAATCCTGGCAGCAGTGTTTGTCAACTGCCCAGATGGCTATGAGGAGTATCGGGTGTATTCATTTCAAAGCACAAACAGACACAGAAATGCAGGGAAGAAGTAAAGAAGGTCTCCAGAAGTTTGTTCCCTCTTACTGGTGCCTGTGATTTTGCTACTGAAATCATCAGGCAAGCAGCAGGTTCGTTGGAAAGATCCATTTTTCAGGGAATCCCACTGTCAGAAGCAGTCCCTTGGGGCTCACCTGCTGCTGGAGACCATGAGCGAGGTGCAGGTGCCCCCTTGCCCTACTGGTTAAGGACAACAGAATGGGTGGGTGGCAGAGAACAAAATTCTAGAGCAGAGCAGCAGCTCTGGCTCGTAGGTCACATCTTGCTGAACTTAAAGAGAGAAGAGCTACAACTCAAGTACTCATCAAAAAGATTAGGCAAACAGTAGGAAAAAGAATGCAGGGAGCTGGCAAGAGGACAATGCTAGAGTGAGCTCAGACCAAAAAAAAAAGAAAAAAAAATGCCTCCTGAAGTTTGGTGGTTGTTTTTTTTTCCCTCCAGGATATGTAGTTCAGAGGTAGGCGGCAGCAGTGGCCAGCCAACAAAGGCTAGATGCTGCGGTTTGAAAGAGGCACTCGAGCATATGGAGCTTTCGTGCAAAAAAAGAATGTTTTTTTGATCAGTTCCAGGCGAGATGGCAGTTGTGTCATTCCGAGTGCATCTCCGCAGATTAGATGGGATCACTGAGAGTCTTTTGGCATTTTCAGTCTGAGAGGAAAAGAAAAAAAAAAAAAAACAAACCCACATGTGGCTAGTGAAATTGCCCAGCAAGGAGATTTCCCCCTTCTGATTTGGCTGGTAGATTGTGGGGTCCTGAAGCCACGTCAGCCCCTGACATGATACGGGGTGATGCAGTCAGTGACAATCTGGCCAGTTCTCTCCCGGCTGGGGAGCCCATTGTTTGGGAGGGAAACCCACTGCCAGCGTTTGCAGTGTACTGACAGAGCACGGGGATGCATTCTGGGCAGGGCTCGGGCTCTAGTTTCGTGTGTTGTTAGATGAAATTTGTGAATTAACGCAGCAGCGTGAGCTTCGTTAGGAGAAATTACAAGCTGGCGTGAGTGTGACATGCATCGCGAAGGGAGTGAAGTACTTCTCAAGGAAGTGAGATAAGTGAAGCTTTTGATTAGAGTAGGAGAGTAGCTGCGTGTTGTTGAGGCTTGATAAACCAGTTTGAGAAGTACAAATCAACCTTCTGAGGAGCTGCTATATTTAGTGCCGGGCTGCCACCAGCCCTGATTCCCTGCGAGTTCAGACTTTGGGAGAGACAGACACAGCTCCTGCACCCCGCTCAGCTAGAGCCCAGCTTGTTTCCCCGAGCGGCACCCTCCGCGGGCATCGCTCTTGTTGACACAGTTTGGTATTCATGCTGCCCTTTGCCTGAGCGCCACTGGAGAGTTTTGTGTGGGGCTGGAGTGTAGCAAGAGCTTTCCAGCGCTGTGCTTGGGATGGCCTCAGTTTCTAGGTGCACTCCAGCAAAACCAAAAAGCGAGCGTGGGGGGGGCTTTCCTCTGCTGGCTTTGAGTTTCTCCGTGAGGTACGAACTTTCAGGTAAAACTAAAGAGGTCACAGCTCAAGTGTGAAACCAGGGAAGAAGCAGGTACCAGGCAAAAGCCAACTGAAGCTTACCCTGAAAATTTGCATGTAAGTGTATCCTAAATCGAAAACATTCCTTGCCAAAGTATCCATCACACTGGCTGCCTAGGAATCAGAGTAGGGGTGAGATGTTTGGCTGATGGGAATCTTGCAAGATCAGCGAGGTTCTGGATCCACTGTTTTGAGAAGGGTGTGTGGAGTTCCTAGTTCAGTGCTCTTACTCCACTGTGTAAAGGAAGAACCCTGGGTTCTTCACCCTCATTGAGGTTCGTCACCCTCATTAGTGCTATCTGGAGTTGAAAGGAGTTTATATGAGCATCATCACACTGAGTGATTTCAGTGACTCAGAAAACAGAGTGCTCCCTGTGGGTGAATGCTTTGTTGGCTTTCTGGGTTTAGTCTATAACACAGGATAACTGTCTTCCCCGGTGCTGAGTGGCACACTGGAATATTATTACCTGGCAGAACAAAGCTCTCCCCGTGCTCCCTCCCAGATTTCGTCAGTGTGCGCTAAGAGAAAGCCATCACCTCACAGACATCTTGCAGTATTTTTCTCATGAACAGGGAGGTGGGAGCTCCCCTCTTCTCATCCTGCCTGAGGGTGTAGCAGAGCTGTGGGCAACTCATGGAGGTCTACTTAACTAATTTTGGATACCTTAGTTTTGGGGTTCCCAAGCTGCGCCTCATTTTTGAAGGATGGGTAGCTCATGTGACTCCCATTACAGTCTGTGCAAGATCAGGAGCTCTGGATTCAGCCCACAGATGTTGCAAAGTGGGTGTTCTGAACACAACATTCTTGATCTTAACTTGGGTTTGTTTCCCGTCATGTGGAAGGATCAGACTGTTACCTACCTGCCTCCGAAACAGACGCTGTACAGGGGCTTGGAAATGTACAGCAGGACTGACTGCCTGGTAACGCCAGCTCCCCAGACACTTTCAGCTGTGCTTTCTAGATGACATACAAATTAAAAATTGCAGAGTTGTGAATGTTGTGTGGTTTATTCCCAACATTCACCACAAACCAGATAACATTCTGGGGGAATTCATGCATCTGTTTTAGAAGCAGCGACTAACTTCATGCAGTGGGATGTTTCAGAAAGGAAAGGAGTCGCAGGCAGGGGGCCTTGTATCGAGATTAATCTCTCAGGAATGCAGGGGGTTAACGGTCAGGCTGATTAATCACTGTTAATGAACCATCAGGAAATCTGTCAGGAAGTGGGCAAAAATTCCTGATGGCTGATGTGGTGTGCTTTGGTTTTGATGTTTCCCAACTGATAGACTACAGTGGGTGTAGTTTAGTTACCTCTAAGTTCTCAAGCCATGTGAAGGGACCTTGAGTAAGTGAGCAAGAAGCTCTTCCCATGCATGGCCGTGCAATGACAACGCAACGTCAGTGCAAGAAACTCAGGGACTGCTCCTGCCCGCAGCTTCCCAGAACAGTCTGGAAAAGAGACAGAAAGGAAGCTGGATCGTTCCCCCGGTCCGAGCCCAAAGGGTACAGGGGAAAGAGAGCAACAGGCGGCTTTCCCTGTGTGAACCAGGAGCCAGAGTATGAGTGCTTGGATACACAGCTGAGTTAATGAATTGCCTGGTGTTGACCGAGGGTGAGGTTTCACAGTTGGCTTAAGCCGAGCCAAGATCATGCTGCTGCTGAATGGAGCGTTTCTAACCTCTTTCTCCTTGGCATGGGGCTAGCTATCATGCTAGCACACAGCAGCTTGCTGATCTGGGTGGAAACTAATGTTTCTCGGTCAGTGTTGACTGGCTTAGGCTTCAAACAGATCAGAGAACTGATCTGTCTCACTGCTTGGCCGCACGGGCGCTAGATCTGATGTAGGGGAGGGCGTGGGAACATGAGACAAGGATAAAAACAGGAGCGGGGACCGAGCCTCCCCACAGTAACACAGCCATGGATTGGCTTGGGCCTGTTATGAAACTGCAGTCTGAATCACTGGAGTTACCACGGCACTGTCAGCCCACAGGGAATGCAAATGAAAATGTGTTAGCTTACACCTCCTGCCGCTCCCAAGCAGCGGCGGAGTGCAGCCCCTGCGCACGTGGCTGGGAGGAGGGAGCGTGTGGCGGGGCAGCAGCCTAACAGCTCCCTGCCACTCTGTCTGGAGTGTGCAGACCCCTCAGACAGCATCGGTGGGTGTTTGGGGAGGGCTGGGAAGAAGAAGAAAGGAACAGATGAGCAATACATATATATATATATGTATTCATGGTATATCTCTATATTTTCCTTTGGCTTAGGGCAACCTGTTCTGGCTTCTCTTTGTGACAGGACTGCAGAAACTCTTGGTTTCCAGAGCACAGGCTAAGCCCTGTAATGCAGTTGTGGATCCAGACCCTAAAGGTCTGGGGCACAGCGTGCTTCTCCTGGTCCTTCTCCGTTACCTTCAATCCAGGTAGCTTTGCAGTGCTCTCTAGATCACACCGAAGGCCTCTCTCAGACCTAAAAAGGTGATCCCTGCTATTCATTCCAAGTTCCTTTGATTTTTGCCGCCAAACTTGGCAGTTCCATGCAAATGACTTTTTATCCTTTTGTTCTGGCTCCGAACTCTGGGCGTAGATACAGGAGTAACTGTGCCCGTGGGAAATCCCTTTGTAATTTGCAAATATTTCAGGTTTTAGAGGTTTGTGACCGAAGGTCTGCTCCTGGAAGAGCAGCCATGCAGAGCTCCACCAGCATCAATAAGGTGCCGTAGAACAGAGAGCATCCCTTCCACACAGGATCAGCTACCCCAGGCACTGTGGGGTGTCTGAACTGTCACCCGAGAACTTAGGAAACAGTTGGAAGATAGTCAATTTAGTTTAATTTCAGGAGAGTTTCACAGTAGTAGAAAGTAGATTAATTTAAAGACTGCTTTAGTTCAAACTGACAAAATACCTCTCCAGTGAAAGATAAGGAAGAATCGGGAAGAATATTAACACACCCCCCCCCCCCCCCAAAATAAAGTATTGCACAGGCTATTGAATGCAAAAGTAAAAAAACCCAGCCAGTAACATTTCCAGAAATAACCCATTCTCCAGCACACAGAAGATAAACATGGGCACTTTCAGTGAGAAGGATATCATAAAAATAAAGAGGGGGGGGGGAACTGATTCAACCACTGTTACCAAGGGATATTTTACTCCCAGAGCATTTCAGCTGAAATTATCTCTTCGCTGAGCCGCAGACCCTCTTGGCACAAGAGTGCCTGCCTGTGTCCTGGAGGCTGGAAATGTTTCTCCAGTTCCACTAGTAACCTTTCTTCAAAGCACAGCCCAGGGATTCTTGCAGAGAGACATAGGCTTTCCCTGCTTATGAGGAAGGGGTAGCGAGCGTCTTCGCTGACAGATATTTTTGTGTTACGTAGGGCTAATTTGTAGCTCGGGTACAGCGTAGGCAGGGGTACAGCGAGGAACGTTGAGCAGATGTGACACAGAGCGATAACATCCTCGGCATAATCCAGTATCACATGGCTATGGAGTGCTATAAATACAACAGGAATTCTCCAAGGCCCCAATTCCTTCGACAGAGTTGGGCATCTCTGCATCGCCACGCGTTGTGACTGCACTAAACGGGCGTAATCCTCAGGCTTCGTGCGCTGCCATGAGCGCTGCGAGGGGAGCGTGAAGCCTCCTTGCAAGCACCATCATCCATCCTGCACTGTAACGCAGTGATTTATTCCCTAAACGAAGGATTCATCGTTACAGGCGTGCCTAATGTTTCTCTTGTACTGCCACACAACACCTCATTCCTTTCAGGACTTGCTAATGAGCCCTTCCAATGTATTTAATGGCACGGGCCCACAGAGCGCACACGGGACCGGGACTTCTTCAAAAATCACTTGAGGGAACTTCCCTGAGGTCCAGCAACACCAGCAGGCTGCAGGAGCCTGAGCCCCATCCTGTTCTTACATGGCAGCCAGTACTCCTGCCCACGAGGGCAGGCTGGGGTGGTGGGCGTGGTGGGGGGAAGGCTGAGCAGGAAGGCCTCCAGATGATGTTTTTTTGGTGAACAAGCCCCCTTTTATTGTTCAAGTGAAACACATCGTATTACTCTGCACATGATTGATTGAAAAGCGCTGTACTTGCTGGAAAAGCTGTTGAACAATGTAGTTTCCACTTACAAAGCACTTTCCTTAAAAAGCTTCTCGGGGCAGCATGGTATAAAAATAGTTAGACTGAAGTTGCGAACCAGCTTCTGATAAATCGGGACTAACAAAAGCTAAGGTATAAATAGAAGTGTTTTCGTGGGTTTTCTCTTCTCTAGAGGCACAGAATCTCCATCAGTGCTGGATTGTAGCAAACAAAAATGCCCTTTTCCAGACACACAGGAAAACAAGGACCTTCCACACTAGTGGCACAGAATATAAATAAGTTTTCCAAACTGCTTCAAAACCATAAAGCTTAGTCAAAACCGTAACATTTGCATTTTAGAACTAGCTGTGCCGTATCAGGCAATTTTTGGATCCAGTCCTTTATTTTATTTCATAGAAACTAGCATCTTCTGCTTTGGAGAAAGGTTAAACAAGTTGTATTTTTATCATTATGCAATGAAATGTCTCCAGGCACTAAGGATATGAGGAGTATCACAAAGGCTGCAGTGTATTAGGGTTCCTGGAAGACGAGTGCTGAAGAATGTAAAATATTACATATTCTCTGTTCAGGTTTTGTCAGTGGGCAGAATAAATTGTGCCTTACTGGGCATTTTCAAAATTCATTCTTTTTGCAAAGCAGGTGGGGTCTTTTTTCTCTCTCAGCAGGTTTTGAAACAGCTAAATGTAAAGCTAATACTTGCTACTCCAGAGTTTGGGCAATCTTGATTTTACTCCGAGCCCGTTCCTCCTTCTGCTCCATGCTGACCTTTTCTGAATCCACCAAACCCAACGTAGTTCAGTCCACAACACCAAAGAGGGAAGGTTTGTTTCTCTAAGCCAAAAATAGTTCTCACTGCAGCTAACCTTGCAGCTGAATCAGTTCTGCTATTGCTCTTCAAGCCACGTTCAACCAGTCATGCCTGCACAGAGCAGGAGCAAGGCTGAGCGGGGCAGCTACATCAGCAGCCCGATACACGCCGCTGCCTTTGGTGTAGGAGCTCCTATACTGAAAACACCCCCACACACAGAATGTTTACTTACCAGCAGTGGGATTTATGATTCCCTTGAGCTCCGTGGCAGCTGAGCCCAAGAGATGCTGACTGCTTCAGCCTATGGATAGGAAGCAAGGATTTCGGTGAAAGTTTACTGGCCATTCTCCAATCATCTCATAATATTTTTCTCTTGCAAAAAAAACACAGGGGCTTTTTCCCTTCGGCACAGAGGTCTGCTCTCCACCCCCTTCTCCACCTTCACACTCATTTAACATAGTTCAGCCTCATCAAAAGGGAGATCTACAGCCATCTCCCAGCCTCAGAGCATCACCTGCAAGCAGAGCAGCACTGTGAAGTTGGAGGGAAAACTTAGGTTCCACCTTGCCATCATCCAAACTAAGACCTGGGTGATGTGCAGTTAGTCTGTTTTTTTTTGCTCCAACAGCAAACACTGCAGCAATTATTTGGGAAAAAAGACCAAAAAGACAGTATTCTGCTCCATGCTGCTGCAACCAGCTAACAGTTTCTGCTGTTTGACACCAGATAGTCTGAGTATTCCTCATTAAAATAATACCTAGCCACTCCATTACCCAGTGATCACTGTGTGAGAAATACCTGACGTAAAAATGACGAGTTCTTCCTGCCAGAGCCACAGCACAACAGACCTGCCTGTTGAAACTCTCCTTTGGCCTGCAACAGCAGCACCAAAATACCTTTAATAATTAATCGTGCACCGATTAGATTATAAACTCTGAGATGGGCTGGAGACTTCTGTATTATGCATCAGACAAAAGCCACTGGCAATGCTTAACTAGCAGTCACCTGCTCCTGCTCCACCTGCCATTGTGGGAGCTCTCTGGAAACCAGGGGAGAGACAAAGGCCCAACAGAAATTGATAGAAACCCTCCCCTGCCCCTGGTTCGCTCAGGGAACAGGTGCTACTGCAGCTGCATGCTGGGCCCCAGCCTGGCCCATTAACTTGTAACTCGCCAAGTGACACTGTACATCCCGCCGTGAAGGTGATGGAAGCCAGCGGCCAGCCGCAGGCTTGAGACGCTGGCTGCTCGCAGGCGAGAGTTAAGGGGGGAGGTTCCTGACTGGGAACACCAAGGGACACAGCTGCTGCACAAGGGCCAGGTGAGGAGACAAGGGATGGCTGGGTGCCCCTGTCCTGCCCTCGGCCCAGTTGGTAGCCCCAGGGTGCTGTGGAAACGAGGGGGTAGGTGGAGTTTGATCTTACGTGCAGCTGATTTTAGTTTTACAAGAATTGCTACCAGTCTGGCCTTAGAAATGAAGAGGGCCACGGATGCCCAAGCTCCATGTGAATGTCTCTGCCCTCCACCCCCACAGCCAAATGCAGCAGAGGTGGCAAAGCTTACTCCACAAGTGATGTGTGTGATGGACACAGCATAGACCTTTGTTAGTGGGACATTTTTAATGCATAACAGCTAATTTCTGGAGGCATCAAAATGTATCATTCTGCAACTAGGAATTTACAGACACCACAAGCCACATGGCTTATTTTTTCCCCTTTTCTCTGTCCCTTCTACCACTGCCTTTTATGAAAAACAGAAGTTAAATGAGAGAAAAACAGCTTTAATGAAACATTCAGGTTGAGAAATCAAAATCAGACACTCCAACAACAGGAAGTTTCAAAAGCCTGTTTATAACAGCACGCTGCCGAACCGTCACACACTTGCTGTCCTTCCCCTCAAGTTTAAGCCGTATTACAGGCCGTACCTTGACTCAGGAGCTGGGCACAGGCAGCACCGGGGCGCTGGTTTAACATGGCAGGCTTTCCTAGACACAGAAAAGCAAACTGAACGATTTCCTGACTCCTGCAATCAGTGCTGCAACCCTAGTCTTCCCAGCAAAGGCATCCCAACCGCTTCCCTGGGCGAGCACGCTTAAACTTGTTTGTTATTTTGTTCTAGGGCGCTGGAGACAGTTTTGTGGGAGCACTGGCCTTCTACCTGGCTTACTACCCCAAGTTACCCATGGAGGAAATGATCAGGAAGTGTAACTACATTGCATCAGTGAGCGTCCAGGCATCAGGGACACAATCTTCATATCCTTACAGGAAGGACTTGCCTCAGGACCTTTTTTAATTGACATTGTCTAGCTCAATGTACTGATTTTATCTTATCCCAGACAGCATTATTCTCCCGACTGCACTGAGGTTCTCCTCTGCTGGCTGGAAAGACCAGGAAAATCTCTTTGCTTCTTATTTGAGGAATCCTGTTAGTTCCTGTTCTACAACAGTGAGGTGGGGTGGGGGTGGTGAGTCCTTCAAGCACAGCACAGCAGGTTGCTCCAGCCCCACACACAGCCATCAGGCTTGTGGCTGTCCCACACAAAGGGCTACGCTGACCTACACAAAGTTTACAGCAAAACACCTGGGGGGTATTGGGCTCCTGGTATTTTTAAGTCAGAACCTCTGACATGCGAGGCCAGCACACAAAGCACAGCACTAGCTGTGTCATCACAGCTTGGGTCCTTGGCTGCAAACACCAAGGCTGGCGTGTGGTTTCTAACAAAGCACCATACAGGGCACAGCCTGGGCCCATCTATTCCCGTGTGCCACAGATGTGGGCTGTGTTCTGCCAGCCTACACAATGTCCCTCAACCTGGACAGAGGACAAGAGTGCTATCGAAGCAGACTTTGCAAAGCGTTTCTAGCCACGGTGCTCTCAGTGCAGGTGGGCTAATTAAAGAAGGGAAACTTCCACAGACATCAGAGAACTGCTTCAGCCAGCTGCTTTCTCCATGCTCGATAAAAATCCAGGAGTGAAAAATCCATCCTACTTACCTGACTGACCATATCGCCCTTTTAGCCCTGGTCACAGCTTATCCAAAAGCTCATCTCATTTCACCAGGTCCCCAACGCTTCTTCCTCACCTGGGGAGGAGCTGGTGCACCACTACCCCTCCGAGGAGCGACACCAGTCCGCGGTCACTACTGTCGAATCTGTGGCCGGTAGGTTAGAACAACTTGCAATCCTGCCATTGAATTCCTGCTGTGGAAAATGTTAATTTTTATTGCCTTATAAAACAATAGTTCCTTTGAAGATTACAGCCTCTTTCACAATGGAAAACACAGACAATGGGATTGGCTATTTAATTTTTTTTAATTGAGTACTGTAAAAATAACTCAAAAGATAAATAAATGTTACTGTGATGATCTATGTCCAGACATTAAGAATTTTCTCTCTCTGCATTGTTTTATTCACAATGGCCTTCAAATCACAGGAGACGGTGATCCCAGTTCATTTCCTCTCTTTTCAGTCCACGTTGCTGGATTTCTGAATCAGCGTTCACCCCGTCCTCCCCCTAGACCGTCCTCTCCTCGTGCATAAATCAAGCCCAGTCATTGTTCAGAGAGAGCGGATTTTTTTCTTCTCTGTGAAGAGGACACGTTGCTTTGCTACAGGGAAAAAAAAAAAAAAATATCTGTTAAGAAGCCTGAAGCGCCAAGACGCAATTCAGGGAGCCAATGTCCCTCTCTCCTGGCTGCCTTCGCTGCTTAAGTGAGTGTGGAGCAACTGACTGGCACAGCGCTGCCGTTAACCAACTCTTGAAGGAGTTTAGCAGTGCTTTCACTTTCCCACAAGTCGTTTTCAGCTCCTAAGAGGTCCATTTTACCTCTGTGAAAATAAGTATCAGGATTTAAGTGGCTGACAACAGTCAACATCTGCTCTGTGTGACTATTCTGAGTCAGGGCTGCTGGATGCAGGGACAAAAATAGGCTCTTAACTGCTTTCTACTACTCTTCAACTTCAGAGCCCAAACAACTACAGATGATGAGCTGGATCCAGTCGGTCTCACAGGCTGGCAGAAAGTTTGGCTAAGCATCCTGTGGCTCTCTCAACGAGGCACAAACTGACCCTGCTTCCATCACCTGGTGCAGATGTTAGCAAAGTCAGTGCCTTACTTCAAAGCTTCCCAATGCCACCGGAGAAGCAGGGCTGCTCCCACTCAATTTCATTACACAAATTCCTTTGAAAGCCGTGCAAGAGCAATCCACCCAGTAACGCCACCACCACTTCTTCCACATACAAGTTTCGCTTTAAGAAATCCCGCAACTTAGTAACACGTTCTGTTGCTGCAGTTGGAGGTAGTGAAACTTGGGCACTACTGCCACTACTTCACTAAAAAGCTCCATTCTGTGGAGGTCCCAGGTTTTTCGAAACGTACAAAACAGAAGGTGAGAATGCATGCCAAGTGAAAATGCTTCCAAACATATTCCTGATGTGAGCTGGTATCTAGACTCAAACTTACTTCCCTTCACACATGCAGCACTTTCTCACATCAATTTCTCACTTTTGTTCTACTACAGGCTACAAAGATCTGAGCTTTTTTTCTTAATTACTTCCAATTTTGTACTTCAACAACCTACTACATGTTCTGTAACAGAAGCGCTACTTAGCCTGAGCTCTCCACTCTCTTCACATTTCCTACAAGTTGAGAAGCTTCTGGAGGATCACTTTGCACAATGGTTCCATGCAGTAATTTAAAACTTTCTTGCTGCAGAAAAAAGAGTGCCAGTGGTCTCCAACTCCCTTTCTGTATGTGCAGAATTCAGGAGAGCCACGACCTCTGTGTGCACAAGCACCCTGATGAGAGCACACCGTTTCTCTGGTAGTTTCTCTCACCCACCATAAAGCTCCTGTAACATCAGATCTGAGTACAAAAAGCCTGGTCATCTGACAAGACCATAACCTTGTAGGAGAAAATAAGCTTGAACCGTGTAAGTACTGGCCATGCTCTATGTTACCTACTTAGAGGTGGTTAACACATTTCTTTATTCTGTGGCCTAAATAAGCCTTTTTTACATTTACTCCCCCATGCAATTTCTAGCGTGGTCTGGTTTAAACTCTAAGTTACCCCAAATTAAGCTTTTTTATGTTATTATGTTAACAATAAGTGCAGACTGGTTCCTCTCCCAGAAACCTGTCACCTTTCAAAAAGCTCAGTGAGCAAAAGACATCTTGGCAAGTGCACTAATCCCCCAACAAATCTGATTCTTAAGCTAAGAAAACTTGCAAGGACCAGAGGAACATTAAAAGAACCCACAAGCTGTCATCTGGAGAGTGGTATCATTTGCGGAGGAGAAAGATCTTGTGTTTATTTCTTCAAAAGAAAAAGCCCATTTTGTAAGCGATGGTTAAAACTTACTGTCTGGCACACCCATGGCAGCTTAACAGAGCGTTTCTATTGATGGATACTTTCAGGGCTGCTTGTTGGAGGCAGCACAGTCTAGCAAACCACACAAAGAAACAGAATGAAAGAACTCCTGTGTCACTTTGCTTTGCCACTGACATGTGGCACGGCTGTCATCAGAGACTCTGATGTGTCAGGCAAGTCACCGCTTTGTTTCAGTGCCACAGCCGGTAAGATGAGGGTAACGTTTACCTCCCACTGGAATGTCACGAGGAACAGACACCATACAGTGATCTGGGTATGAAACATGCTATGGAATATTCTGCTTGGATGGGAAAAATCCTGTTATATTCAACTCTTTTGCCCCACAGTCTGAGAAGCCTAAACAAAGCAGGCTGACTTCCCCCCCCCAAGCTCTTACCAATGGGATCGTATCTCAGCAGGACCAGTTTCTCCTGCAGTCGGAGCCTCCTGACGTTGAAACCGTAGCCCGTCTCCGCCGCACTTTTCATCCTCACCAGAACATACCTAAGGTCACAGGGAACAGCTCTGTGTCAGTGCACAGGGACACTGTCAAAGGGACAGGCTTCTAGCATAAACACTTTGACACAACTGCTCTCACGTAAGATCCTTCCTTTCAACTGCATGGATGTTCTGGATGGGAGCTTCCACATCATAGGCTAAACTTACCACACACAGAGCCCAGGATAAGCCAGAAATTCCAGCATCAGCGTTAACTACATTACTCCTAAATGGAATACAAGCCTGGAGAGAAGTAACTCCTCCAAGAAACAGGGCAAAGAGGGAAGGAGGGATGGAAAACCAAGCCCCTCAGCATACAATAGAGTCACTTTGGCTTAAAAGATAACAACCGGAGAGGAAGGGTGATGATAGTTAAAGATGTTTGGGCTGCAGATAACACCGTATCACAGACTATCACTTCCACATGCAGAGAGGAACCCCTGCAGATAGGATGGAACAAGAGGCATGCAAGAGGAGAAGAGAGGCCCCCTGGCACTGTCCATCCTGCCAGAGATACAGGGCTTCACCTTAACTGAACCGCAGGAACCCTCTTCCCCACTGCAGGGCTTGGCTTGTGAGGGGACTGGCAGCTCCCGCTGTGTCCCTTGGTGCAGGGAAAGGTGGGAGGCTGGGAAAGCCGCCAGCGCTCCCTCACCCTGGGGGTATTCTGAGATTTCCCAGGCACAGGCCGCCTGCTGAAGTTTAACCCATCTGTAAATTATCTTTCTCTTCCATTGCAACAGAGAGATGACACATCTCTGCGTGTTGGCATTCCATTCCTTTTCCTCAAGTTTCCTGCTTCTAATACAAACTGGTCTGCCAAGGTTCACCTTGGAGAGACACCCATTCCTCCTCACTTGCGCTGCCCTGACCAATGCTCTTCCTGGAGTTCTCCCTTCTCAGCTTTGCAATCTCATTTATGGCTGAGTTCAAATCAATCAGAGAAACACGGGTTTCCTTGCACACCAACTGGCCAAGCACAGTTTAGAGATTATCCCAGATTACTGTCCCCTCCCATACACTACTGCAGGTGTGATGTGCAGCACCAGTTAACCACACAGACTCCTTCCCCTATACCTCACCCACTTCCTCAAAGCCTGTGTGTAGTTTCCCCTTTCTGGAGGAATTGGTGGTATCAGTATGACCAGGCCTCGAAATACTTGTGCACCACATATTTGAGGCCAAGCCCTTTCTGAACAGTACACCTTGTTCAGAAAACCTGCTGCCCAATGAAGACATGTAACTAGGAGCAGAGGAGGAAGAGCAGAAAGCTATCAGAAAACAAGGAGAGAACCCAAGGGGCGCAAAGAAGGATAAAATAATAACGAGGTAACATTCTTGAAGTACACATGGGACTACACGAAGGACAGAGAAAGGAACATCAGGGTTAAAAAAGGGAGAGTGAAAAATATACTAAATCACTATACTGACATTACCAACACTGTTTATAAATGCTGATTTTTCACCTCATGGAAATATCCTGCTTTGCTGTTTGTTTCTGTGAACAACACCGTAGAACACTGAATTGTCAAACTACCCTCTTCCCTGCCAGGTTCCTACTTGGGAAGTTTCTGACCATTGCACAGAAATCTTGTAACAGAAGAATCTCTTCAGACTCAGCAAGTGGTTGGTATTGGCTCTGTCTGGGGCTGAGATTTAAAAATCAGAAAGAGTTACAAAGTTCCTGAGGTTGTGCAGTCCTCAGTATAACACACTCACACAGAATGCAGATTCTGAGAAGCAGAAGACAGGAATGTATTCACAGAAACCGATCAGTTTAGCACCTCAGATTCATCTAGCTAACTGCCCTACAAATAGCATTTTGGGTGCAAGTCATCCTCTCCTGAGTGATCTTGTCTCCTTGCCTCCACTCTGTAAGACTACCAGTGTGCTGAAAGTAGTCACTCCTTCCCTTCTGACCCTTAAAACACATCAGCTTTCTTTGCAGGTCAAAGGACTGAGTAATTTTCTTCCAGAGCCCACTAACATCTCTCTTGATCTGAACTACAGCAAATCAATGCCCAGGGCACTGCGTAACAATTCCACTCCTCACGTACCAACATACGAACAAGCTGAAACTGGGAAGCACTCAGCATCCTGTCTAGGAGGAAAGTTCACAGAACCTGCCCAGAGTCCAGCCCACAAAGGGCCACGCTGTACCTTGGCTTGCCCTCCTCAACTAAAAACCACGAGAGGTAAACCAGAGGAAGATCACGTGGATAACTTACAGCGTCTCTTTAATCAGCAAGCGCAGAGGCGCGCTTCCCCTGCGCAAGGTTCTGTGGTTCGCACAGCACAGCTCAACACAACAGCCCACAGGGCAAAACCTGCCTCTGCTGCAATCTTAGGGGCCTGGAGGATTTTCACACCATTCTGCACAGCTATGAAGAGAGGCACGTGCAGAAGGACAGAGAGGGTGCAGCCAGGCTCAAGGATTGCAATTCTCTCACATACGTTAAACAATTCTAGAAAAGTCTAATGTTTTGTAAAGTCACTTGAAGATACAGGGTGGTAAAAGAAATCAAAAACTGGTGAGGAAAGCATCACTTACTTAGATTTGTTCTTGGCCACTGGTTGGGTTGGGTTTTTTTGCAGCATGAAAAGGAAAAAAAAGAAGAAACAGTTATCATTTTATCTTGTTTCCTTTACACGCAACATACAGTTTTCCACTGCCTGCCTCTGCAATAGCCTGATAGATTGTACAAAAGAAATTACTGTCACAAAAGATACCCTCCTCATCCTTCTATGTGCACCCAGTTGGCTGCTCTTTCTTCCATCATATCCCCTTGATAAGCGTCTATGCAAACGCAGCACCTAGCACAACAGGCTGCACGTCACAGCCTCCAGATGTTTTCAATATGACACTTCAATGCTGCACATGTGTTCAATAGATGAATACCGTTAAGGCAGCTACGAACTAACACTGGTGGTGAAAACTGCAGTGCCACTCTCCTCTGCTTGCTGACGCCCACCTCTGCTCTGGTTCCTGCTGTAGTGCCAACAGAAAAAGTTTGTGTGGCTCTACGGTGTAGCTGTTCTCAGAAGAGACTGACCTACTTACACGGCTGGCGTTAGGCCCCCTGTTCTAACCCACCTCACCGCACAAGAGAGTCAGAATTATTTTCTTCTACCAGGTCACTGAATTTAAAGTAATCATAAATCTACAGCATTAAAGCAAAAACAAAAACCCACAACCAAAACCCATTTTGTTTTTAATTTCTCATTTATATTCTGTCTGCACAAGTCTTGCTCAGGCTACTGTGAGCTTTTGGCCAATGTCTTCTTGCACTGTTCCTTCACCAGACCCCAAGCTTCTCCAGATACCGTGAAGGGCCCATTCCTCACCCCATACTCTCTCCCACCACCACCCAGCTCCCTCCAGGGACTTCTCACTTTTCCACTCAACACCTGAAGCCCCTTAACCTCAGCTTCTGAGGGCTGACAGGTTCTGCTCCCTTCAGTTCCCCACCTCAGGCCTAGCACCGTGCCAGGAGCACCGCTCACCAACATCCCGCCCACCTCTGCTGCCAGCCCTGACCTTCCCTGCCCACGGACACCGCCCTCCCCGGTGACAAGGGGCCCTGCTCGGGGGAGAGGGATGGGGCCGACAGGCAGCGCCGCTACTCGCGCCCTCCAACGGCCCCAGCACGAGGCGGCGCGGGGCACGCCGGGAGCCGCAGTCGCGGCGCGCTGCCTGCTGGGAGGCGCGGGGCCCGCGGCCGAAGGAGGTGAAGGGCAGGTCGCGTCGCGTCCCCGCCAGAGCCTCCGGGCCTCCAGCCGGCCGGCCGGCCGGCCGCCCTGCCTCACGCCTGCCAGCGCCTGCCGCCGCCTGCTGCCCAGCCCCGCTCCTCCCCGCGCCACTCACGAGCCGCCGCCGTTAGGAACATAATGCCGTTCCCCGCAGAGCCGCCCCGCTAAACCCCCTCCCTTCGCCGCCGCTTCCGGGCCGCCCTGCAGAAGCGGTTCCGGGGCGCTGGGGAGGGGGCGTGGCCAGTGCCTTCCCGTCCGGCGGGGCGCGCTCCAGCTTCAGCCCCGGCCCCGCCCCTCCGCGCGCGGGGCGGGAAGAGGGCGGGGCCAGGGCGCTGCGGCCGTTACGGGCTGGCGGCGGCGGGCGCTGGGTTGGGGGGGGTTATCTCTGTTCACTTGAGGGGTGGGAGCCGAGCTTGCGAAGCCCGGGGTCCAGCACCGGGCCTTCCTGCGGGCGTTGGGGTGGGTCTGAGCACCCCCCAGCCCCGGCTGGCAGCCGGGCCGGTCCCGCTCCGCTGCGGCCTCATCCTTTGTTCCCTGCCTGTATCGAGGCGGGTACTGCTATGGCGTCAAACCCCGTACGCATTACACGGCTGGTCCTGCCGGTACTGATGTGGTGCCGTGTAAAAGCCGCGGGTAGGGAGGCTCCAGGGGGGCACCCAGGCCAGTATTTTGTGCTCTTCTGACTAGTTGGCTGATGAGCTCTATGTGTCCTCCAAAGGCCAGTCACCAGCGGTGTTCCTCAGGGCTCAGTGCTGGGGCTGGTTCTCTCTAATATATTTATTAATGACCTGGAGGAGGGCATTCAGTGCAGATAAATGGTCGTTCAGTGTGCAGATGACACTAAGTTAGGTGGGAGTGTTGATCTGCCTGAGGGTAGGAAGGCCTTACAAAGGGATCTGGACAGGCTGGAGGGGTGGGCCAAGGACAATGGCATGAGGTTCCACAAAGCCAAGTCTTCCATTTGGGTCACAACAACACCCTGCAGAGCTACAGGCTTGGGGAAGAGTGGCTGGAAAGCTGCCTGGTAGAGAAAGACCTGGGGGTGTTGATTGACAGCTGGCTGAATATGAGCCAGCAGTGTGCCCAGGTGGCCAAGGAGGCCAATGGCTTCCTGGCCTGTATTAAAAACAGTGTGGTGAGTAGGACTAGGTAAGTGATTGTCCCCTGTCCTCAGCGCTGGTGAGGCCCCACCTTGAGTACTGTGCTCATTTTTGGGCCCCTCACAACAGAAAAGACACTGAGGTGCTGGACTGTGTCCAGAGAAAGGTGATGAGGCTGGTGAGGGGACTGGAGAATAAATGTTATGAGAAGTGGCTGAGGGAACTGGGGTCATTTAGCCTGGAGAAGAAGAGATTGAGGAGAGACCTAATTGCTCTCTGCAACTACCTGAAAGAAGGTTGTGGAGAGGCTGGGACAAGTGATAGGACAAGAGGAAACGGCATCAAGTTACACTGGGGAGGCTGAGATTGGATATTAAGAGAAAAATCTTCACGGAGAGGGTTGTTAGCATTGGAGTGGGCTGCCCAGGGAAGTGGTGGAGTCTCTATCCTTGGGGGTATTTAAAAGATGGTTAGCTGTGGTGCTGAGGGACACGGTTTAGTGGTGGCTGGCAGGTTAGGGTGGTGGTTTGACTTGATCTAAAGGGTCCCTTCCAACCAAGACAATTCTATGATTCTATAAAGAATTCCCAGAAGGTCTGTGCCTTACTCTCCTCCCTCTCCCACCAATTAGGTAAAGTGTTAATGATGGAATTCAAGTCCTTGAATATTTAGCAATTACTAAGGCAATCAAAATGTCAGCTTGACACATTTAGATTGAAAGCAAGACTTAGAATATATAATAACATGCAGTTAATTTGTTATTCTGTGGCATGAAAACAAATGGCTGACCCTATGAAAGACCGGAGCACCACAACACCTCAAGGGAAGCCGTGCTGCTCGTGTCAAGTGTTCACTTGATAAGTTGTTCCTTGTTTCAATTCAATTATTTCCAAATACTTCCTTCTAATGATACAACATTTCAATCTTTACTATTTGGCCTTCAGAAGTATAAATCTAGTAGTTACATAATCTGCCCATGAATATCAGAGTGAGAACTTGAAAACATTCAGGATGATAAAATGCGAGTGCTGTAAGACTTCTTCTCTTTGATCTGCGTTATTGCCTCAGTCAGAGCACAGACTGAAATGGAATGGGATTGCCAACCTCCTGACTTCACTGCCAGGAATATAAATCAACATTAAAGATGATTTTTAAATGAAATAGCAAGTTAAACATTTGTACAAACACATCATCAAATAGAGGTTATACTGCCTCTTTTTAAACCTCTTGCCTGCTGGCAAAAATAAAACTGTTCCAGTGACATTTTCTCTGCTCTGCTGTGACAAGGGCTGCATAAATATAGACACCACGGATTAGAATAGACTTCAGCAATCTTCAGCTTCCTTTCTAGCAGCCTCTTCTGCAGACAGTTCTCCATAGCTATGGGTGCAAAACAGGGAGTCTAAAACCGGCATGTGTGGCAAGGTGGTGACAGTGTAGCACGTCCGTGACGGCAGTAGTGATAGCTAACCTTAGGGAAAAGGCATCCTGGCTGGAGGAAAGGAGAGAGAGTCAGGATTTCTGACCCTGGTACAGATTTGCTGTGTGGGCTAGGATAACTCGTGTACTTTGGTATGTTCGATGGCGTGTGCAATGCAAATGCAGATTTTTCCTTCAACTTTGCCTAGAGAAAGCAAGGAGTGTGATGAACTGTAATGCCAGCCTAGATAATTCTGAAGCTTGCTTGAAGAGAAGTCACTCATGGCTCCAGTGGAGAAGCTGCTGGTGCCAAACCGATCAGTGTCACTCAGAATCAAACAGCGGGTGGGTTTTTCTTCAGCTAGAAAAACAACAATTTGTCACGTTATAATCTAACTGATTCTTTCCATTTTCATGCGTTACATTCTAGGCTGAGCCCTCTTTTACCTCCAGGAAGTGAGGAGATGGCAGCTCCTTGCCAAGAAAGTGCGGTCAGGTTGCTGGCACACAGTGGGCAGGCGAGGGGCTTGTGTCCAAGGTTGGCAGGGGTCATTCTTCTTCAAGTGCACGTGGCACTTCAAGTCAGTCATCACTTGAAAAAGTCACAGGAAAGGAAAGAGGGGCAGCAGACAAAATGTTTGCAAGGTAAATATCTTCTTGGCACTATATTTTCTACATGAGTTACTGTCAATTAACGCATACAAAACCCCAGTGCTGGAAACAAGAGAATAACACTCTAAAGCCTGGGAAAAGCTCCACGTGTCCTTCCTGGTTTCCCACAAAAAACAGGCAAACAGCTAACTAAGCCAAAAAATGCACACAGCTCAGTGGACATAGTTTTAAACCAGCCAGGCTATTTTCTCCTCTCTTCTTGCTTTCCCTTTCTCAGCGTGTTACAACTTAGCAAGGTTCTTGCTGTTCGGGGTATTAAACAAACACTCTCGGGCACTATTGTGCAAACCACTCATCCCAGATAACGGATGGATTTTTACATTCTTTCTGCATATCTGAATCCATTATCCCAAGAGGGCCCAGAAGAAAGTGGGCATTAGCTTAATGCAGCTCTGAAAGAGGAACTGTCCAGGTCAGGAGAGCAGGAATGATGGAAAGAGCCATCTAAACTGCTAAATCACTTTGAGCCAGTGACCAAATCCCTTTCAGCTGCTGGCCTATTTGAAGTGAGCTGGTGACGGCCTTTAGCCCAGTTCTTAGGGATGTCCATGGCACAGTATCGATTTATTTGCTGGAAACCTTGTTAGAAAAGCCAGAGAAGCAATGGGCTTAGACAGTTTCCTGCTTACCTCCGGAGCTTAGTGCCCCCTAGATCAGATACAGGGCACTGTGGTATGGTAGATTTGGGCAGGAGCCCATTTTTGGGGCTTTACCTGTTCCCTGCTTATTCTCTCCAGCACATTGGCCTCTGATTCCTGGAGCTCCTTTCCCCTGCACTGACGTCATTCATGTGTAAAGGGGGGAGAACAAAAGACAGCATTCGCCTGTTTTCTTGTGTGATTTTTCAATACCCATTTCCCAATCCCGACGTCCAAAGTAACAACATCCTTTCAAACCGCCCCCTCTTGAAATGCCACAGTAGTCAAACAGCTGCAAATCAAAACACCTTGTAAACAAGTGACTGAAATCCCGTGGGATGCCCGAGGGCTTGGGCACGTCTCAGAGTGATTATAGTTCCTGCTATACAAATTGGAGTCCATGTTGCAGAGTTTGTGCCAACTCTGAGCTCTTGCTCTTTATTTTTAGTCCTGTTTGTGCAGGGGTTCTCATAAAAAGAATGACGTGTGGTATCGGTGATACACAGATAAAATTAGGTAGTCGCCGGAAGTGATCGTACAACTAATCCTCTCCACTGACACTTTTTCCACAGGATTTGGGATCAGCTTTTCTCTGGGTGAATTGCACTTCCCATCAGCAGGCAGCTGAAAAATCGGACTCACGCAGGGTGTATGTGGTGAGTCTCACGCAAAGAAATGAATGTCATTGTCATTGCTTATGCCAACAGCTGGGACCATCTGGGATGCTAAAGACAACAATGTCTAGATGTGTACAGCTGATCAAAGGTTGTTTTTAGCAAGCCTCTAAACCTTCTTCCCTTTTTGGGGAAACAAAACAAAGCTTTTGCCTTCCATGCATGGGGTTTTGTACACAGAGCAGCTCAAGCCATCAGCAGGGCTCAGTCCTCAGACTTTCTTGTCCCCTAGACATAAGTCACGCACATGGAGGCAGAAGACGTGATTCCTTTGGAAGAAGAAGCTGCCTGCGGGGTAGATGGGATAGAAGGTGCATTTAGATTACATCTCTGAAGCATATGTCTCAGAAGAACAGGATCGTCCTCATTTGTTTTGGCTTTTTCTCCTCTAAACTTCAGATTTACACTGTAAAATAGGAAAACACAAGAGGTTAACTGGTCAGCAAATGCTCTCTATTGCTTAGAACCATGGAATGCAACCCGGCAGCATACCTAGTGTGACAGGAAGGCAGGTGGGATTGGTGGCTGTGTGTCACAAAGGGATTCAGCTGTGGCACTGTGGCAAAGACAGTTATCAGAAAGAATGGTGTGAACCTGTAAGGCAAATTGCTTTTAGCAGGGTAGGTAAAGGCAAAGGGAGAGGATAATGATGTAATGTGAACATGGTGTGACACAGATATAGAATGGAATGTTTTTCTTCCTGTAGCTTATTGGAGGAGAATGGCTCAAGTGCCTGGACATAGTTTGTTATGTGTCAAAAATCTACTGTGAAATGCATTGGCATATCACTCCCATCACTTGTTGGCAGGGGTGGTATCTTCAGCTTTAAGTCAGAGTGGTTAGCTCTAAGGGAAAACAGGCAGGTTCAAGTGTGGCAAGTGGATGTCATCCTGCCCAATTTTTAATTCCAGTAAAAAAATATAATCTTGAGAACCAGAAGAAGGATAGGGCGTTCTGCATCCCGTGGCCTCCCTAAAGGACTTCCACTTGAAGGAGGGTCACAGGGTTCAGAGCTGTGTCTCAAATGCTTCTATATAGTATTGCCCTGACGTCATGCATCATTACAAACAGTGATTATTTCATTCAGTGTTTTGGGAAATGATGGGACTGGAACAATACACCCACAACAGTTCCCTCCCTTATCCCAGCAGGCTCTTTAGCGAGCTACTTGTGAGCTGTACCTCACTAACTGATGGCTGGCTGTCTATGTCTAGTAATAACATGTCTCTGGGGAATTTGGAATAGGAATATTAATGGGTTTTCTGAAGGTTGGAGAGCTGGGAAGGAGAGGAGGGAAATAACTTTATGGTGTCATGTGGTTTGATGGCTGCTTCGTCTGAGAACCCCAGGCTCAGAAGGCCCTGGGGCTTCCTCGCTGCAAGCAGTGAATGCATCATCACTCCACTTTCTATGCACATGTGCTTTTGAAGCCAGTCAGTCATTTACACCTGAAGGGATGGCAGAAAAACAGAGTTAGGCAGAGCAGTGTTCCATTCACTTCTGTCTGCTTAGCTCAGGGTTGAGCTAGGCCCGAGACAAATACTTAAAGAAAAATAGGAATCATCATAAAACAACAAGTACTAGAAATGAGGTTCAGCAGGAGCGTATGTAGAAATCTGTTTGAAATCTTAGGCTCTTGCATAACTCTCTCTGGCTAGTTCCCTAAAGTTTTTTAATCTGCTGTAGTCTCCCTAGACCCATTTGACTTAAAAACATACAGGCAGTTTGAAAGTCCTGGTGACGCATAACGTGTGTGCTGTGACCTTTGCATAGCGTCTGCAGAAAGGCTGTCTTTCCTCTTTCAATTTCATAAGCACTGTCCATCTGGCCTTGCCCTGTTGCATTCCCAGATATGAAGAAATAGTCTCCTTCCTGTAGAGGGGAGGCAGTCTAAGGCTAACAATGTTAGTGAGATAAGGACTATAGCAACATTCACAGGTGGCCTGTTGTCAGGGGTCTGTTGGTTAGTGAGGATATATGTACACCTCAGTCACCTTCTAGCCAATGCTAAGCTCTTCAGTGCTGTCAGACCACCAGATCAAATAATTTACACGTAGCTCAAGCTAGCTGGCTGGAAATATTCCTTGTCTGACAAAGAGCAAGCTATTTCTTCACATCATCAGATAGGTCAAGATATTCTTGAGCTGCCCACAAAATAAAGCTAGACTGAATCACATCTTTTCACCAAAAGTTTTCCTACCCAAAGGAACCAGAAAAAAAACCATTTTTCTCCCGTTTCCCCCCCAACTCTTACAACATGGGCTCCAACCTCACCGTTACAGCATGACTATGAAGATCAGTCAGAGACTAGGTGCTGCTCTGTAAGGTAACTGATTCTGTAGCTCTAGTCCAGTTCTTTAAGGGTGCCTCACTATTCTAGTCTAACCTCAGTTAAATGTCCAAGGGCCATAGCTGCCTAAGAATCACATGTGTAAAGAGGATGAAGACTTGGTCCATATCACCTAACCTTAGATAAGTTCCTGTCACACAACCCAGTCCCTACTTGAGATGGAATGGGAGAAGACCAGTGTGTTGATATTCCCACCCCTGATGGGGGTTCTGATGACACAGTTCTGGGTTGCTGAAGGTCTCACCACTTCCTTGGTACAAAAATACTCTTGCATCATTTTGAAATCATGATGCTTCTGTTGAAGAGTGCACATAATCCAATATCGTCTGTAGTGACCTCATGGTCATTTGCAAGGGCATTTCATGTTAGCAGTAAAACAGAAGGATTTACTGGAAAGGGATTAAATTTGTTTTTAAAGTGTGTGCAGAGCCAAATCAATTGCAAGGGTTTTCTGAGCTGCTGAACAACCAGAGGCAATCATTGCACTTCTCTGTTGCCAGTTGCAGCCTTTTACCTCTTCTAGGCAGTGGCTGTCTTCTAGTCTCTATTTATCCACCTGCTGGTTTTGTAGGGTGATCCCCTACACCGATATGATGGCGTTGGTGAGCCTCTACCTGCTGGGCAGTCAGCAGGACACCTCCCCAGCTGCCCTCCTGTCTGTGACACCTGTGGGTGAAATAGCAGGCGAATGCATTCGAGCTGGACGTACATCTGATGCCAACTGCATCTGGCAACCACTCTGGCACTGCAAAGGACTGCCCCAGGATTCTAGCTATTTATAAGTCAGCATCAGATTGGACCCAGTTGCTCCTGGTTAGAGATCTTCCTGCAATAACAAACTAAGATTACATGAAGAGCTTAAAAAAGAATTTCACCCCTCCAGGGCTAAATTACTTCCACTTACATACAACTGTCATATCTTTAAAGGGCAAACCCAGAAAGCTAACAGTGAAAAATATAACTCTACAAGCGAGATTCTCTGCCTGCCCTCTCTAGGCAGTCATGTCTCATATCTATAAGGTCTTCCACAGCAAAACCCAGAATTCAAGCTAAGAGGATGGAAGATTTATGTACAGAGTAGGAAACAACAGCTTGGGAGGAGGTGTATTTGAATGCTGGAGCCAGTTACAAAGACAAACCTCAAACACCATACGACTGCTTTTACATAGCATCTCACTCATGTCTGGTAAAATCACTCCATGCTCACCCAGACTTTGCAAACTACTAGTCACCAACTGAGAAAGGCACGGTGACGTACATGTTACGGTAGCATCCGGCACTGGCAAACAATCCACTTCCATATGTAGCTCAGGATCCATTCCAGACATTTTATAACTGATGTATTTTTCATGAAATAATAATTGGAAAGCAGGGAGAATAAAACCCCTTTGTACCAATTTACCTGTCCCATGGGAAGTGTCATGCTGATCAGCTCACCTTGAGAGAATTTAATTAGCAGCAGAGTTACATAGGAACATGAAGAGGGCACACCTTCTATACACTTTTTGTGAATATTCCCAGTCATATGATGAGAGAACAGTCACACCTCACATAGTGGCTGTATTCAGCCCTGATTATATACCTGTATTAATAATTGAAGCACTTAACCCCAGGGACAAATGGATTTCCTTGAAGAACAGAGAAACTATGGAGGGGGAGAGCTCAATGTGTCAAATGTCAAGATGTGGAGCTGCTCATAGCCCATTGTTCAAAAATTTTCCTGCAAAAAACATTCTTCAGAGGACTGGGGAACCCAGACTTTACCATGAATTTCCTTCTTACCCCCTTTTCAGTGATGGTATGGGAGAAAAGTGGAAGGAGAGAATGGAAAGATGAGGAAAAGAGCAAACATCTTTCACTTATTTAAAATTAAATCAAGTACTTTGCATATAAAAGTCTATGGGCTTCATATTTTCATTCAAAAAAGCACATTTTAATTTCTTTTTATTTTTACTTCTGTCTATGGACAATATTCCCTGTTGAGGTTGGGGTTTTTTGTGGTTACTTTTTCCTTCTTTTGACGTGAAGTCTGGACCCAGCACTGCATTGTCTTCAGAGAGCAGCACCCTGAGACCAGTGATAAGCAGTACCTTGACAAGAACCCTAGCCCATTCTGCAGCCACAATAGTATCTCACATCTCCAGCTACCATAAATGCTTGGGTGGCTCTTCCCCAGGACTGGGCTCTGCATGGACCCTCCCAGGAATGATATGGGAACAGACTTTCAGAGCAAATAGCTGAAAGGCCTCCTTCATCGAGAGAGTTAAAAAATCACTGCCCACTCATGTCTCTCTGCACTTGGCTTCCCTCTTCCCATTAAATCTCCTGGTGTTAGGTATCACTGACATCACGAGCTGTCAGACCCTTCGTAAGAGCCTAGATGATCCTCCTGGGTGCACAGCCCTGAAATGCTGCTGTGATCAAATTTTACCCTACTGCCAGTGAGTCCTCAGAGGGCCCGATTTTGGCCCTGCAGGGAGTTGCTCAGATACAGCAGTGATGAGTTCAGCTCACAAGAACTGAGAGTGGAAATTAGAGTGGCAGCAGGCTGGTCAGTGGTCCTTCCCAAATGCCAGGCGGTATGGACAGTATGCCCTTATGTGTCCAAGGGTTTTGGTAATATGAAAGTAAGCTTAGAAATAGGGCATTCATGTGTCCCCACTGTATATGTTCATATCACGTGCAGCTATCCTCCTTTCAATAAAATCCCAAGATTTAGAGAGGCTGAATTGCTGTAGGGCCTCCCAAGTTCATTCAGTCAGATGCAATTTATCATTTAACCTTTTTAAGCAAATCTACCAGTTGCCAATCTTGGCTTCATTTTCTCATTCCTAGAACTGCCGAGCAGAAAGGTCAAATAGTGTGAAATGCAACAAAGAGCAAAGGCTGTTGGGCTGATTCTGATTTCTTTCTTCAGAAAGGGAACAACTTGCAATTGGCAAGGCGGCCCAGGATGGGCGGGGTGCGTGATCTTCCCTGACTCTGCTGCAATCTCAAGTTAGCAGAGAGGATGAGGTGGCTGCCTGCTCTGCTCTGCTCATTGCCATTGCTTTCTGAGAGGTTGCCTCACTGCCAGAAGGAGCCTGATGGATCAATAAAGATTAGGTAGGAGTGGCTGAGGTTCTTGAGCAAAATAATGAATTTTCCAGTGTGACTGTGACCATTCAGAATCCCTGGGCAGTGGAACAGCACACACACACAGACCATCTTCCACTGTGTTTGCTTCCAGGACTCCAGCTGCTTTGGAAACGTGTGTGACTGACCTATACACATGGCTCAGAGTTGTCCCTGAAGTAATGCTGCATCTCCCCAGCCTCTGACTCTCCCCAGGGAAATGACGAATTCCCAGTCAGGCTGAATGAAACAGGCCTGGCAGTGGGTTGGTACTAGCAGCTGAACTGTTTTGGAAATGTAGACTAAAATTCCCTAAACAAAGTGGTAACCTCCAAGGCTTGGTTCTTGAGCTGCCTGGCTTTCTTCTGAGCTTACTGGCATCCTTGAGAGGCTTTCCCCTGATTTCAGGGAGTTTTGTGAAGGGAGTTTCAGCTAAAACTAAGCATAAAGAGGTTGGGCTGAAATGTTAACCTTGTTGCATCCACCCTTAGGCACTTAAAGCCTCATCAACTGCTACAGTCAATTAAGGGAATGTGCCGCTCCAGAGAGCGGATGAAATCGTATCTCTTTCCATTGGCTGTAGTTTGGCATGGGAACAACAGTTCAGTCTTTTAGTCAAGTGTTAAGTCTTTTAGACTTCCATCAGGCAGTCCTGTGTGGTCTCAAGCAGTTCATTTTCTCTGTACCTCTTTGCAGCTCTGAGATAAGGATAGTTACTTTTCCCTGTTTATACCTCTTGGCAGCTTGAAGATAAAGACTGCTTTATCTCCCCACATATAAAAAAGTTGGAGATCTTTGAAAAGAAACCTTTATAGAAGTACAAGGAATTATGAGACTTGAGCAAAGCAAACCAACTGTCAAAGGAATCCACACACATGGACTTCTTTCTTCACCAGTGTCTCTCTTCTCTTCCAGTACAACCACATTACCTCATTACCAACTGGCTGTCAGTTCTTGAGCGTCCTAACCATTGTTCATCATATTTATTTCAGCTCCAACTAGTGTTCAGTCTAGAGGCTAAAAGCTTTCTGCAAGATTGGTTTCAAGTAGATAGGCAAAGAAAGGCAGCTGGGCAGCAGGCCTATTTCCCTTCTAGCAGCTTTTGTTATGATTTTAGATGTGAAATCCGCTGATGGGGTGGAGGCTGAACTAATTTTCTGAACTGCACTTGATCACCTCCTCTCTTAAAATGAATCAGAGCAAATGCTTATGACATTATCCCATGAGCCAAAGAGTGGCTTTGCATGTGGCCACAAGAAGAGCGGGTTTTGGTTTGGTTTTTTTTTTCTTTAGTTACATGGAACTAACTGGGAATGTTTCCTATGGTGACTCCATTCAGTGAATGATACAGAGTCATGACTGAAGGAACTTTTCACTTCCCTGTGAATTACTGGATCAAGCCACCTTGTCTAACCTCTGTTCTAGCCTTTAAAGTTGGGACACTTTTTAATTTTTTTTAATTCTCTGCCAGAATCTATTTTTAAAGTGGTTATTGCAGTAGCTGCCAGATACGAGGAGGCAAGTGCCTCCCCCCATTTGTCTGTGGGAATAAGTGAGTAGGATTGCACAGGCTTAGACTAAATCTCCAAGATGAGGCTCCTAAAGTACCGTGCAATCAATAGTGAATTACAATGCACTAAGCTTTCCTGAGTTAGTTGTAAGTTGCTTTCACTGGTGGAAGGCAAAGAGACATAGGCATGGCAAGGGGCAATAGGATTTTGCTCCTTGAAGAAAAAAGAATGAAGGTGTGTCCTGCAGACAATGATTTACTCAAAGTGATGTTGTCACTAGGAGTCTTTCCATTGATCTCCTCAGCCATTACAAACATCATAATTACAGCTTGATGAATAACATTCACAAATGGTGTATCGGTATGTTCAGCACTTGTGCTGTAAGTTTTGAGTGAGTTGCTTGTTGCTTCAGAGATTACAAAGTGAGAAGGAGCCAGTGGCATTATTAGTCTAAGCTCTTGAGCTCCCACATACCATAGGCTGCAGGATCATGCTGAATTACTTTTTCTTGGAAATACAGAGTGACTTTCAGAGAATTTTTTTCTTTTTTACATATTGCTAGCGAATGGAGAAATCCACCAGAAGTCTTACATAAACTGCTTAATTACTCTCACTTCTAAAAAATTGTGGTGGTGTTTTTTTCTGATCAGGGTTTGTCCAGTTTCAGTTCTCTTACCATTGTTTTATTTATTTGTCTGCCAGTTTGAACAGCCCTCTGTTATCAAACCTCTGGTTTTATGTCGACACTGAGAGATCATGATCGAGTCAACTCTTCACCTGATCTTTGTTTAAGCAGATTGAGCTCCTGGAGCCTTTCATTGTAAGGCATGATTTCTGGTCCTTTAATCAGCCCAGTATCTCTTCTCTGTACTTTTTCCAATGTGTTATCATCCTTCTGGAATTATTCACAAATAACCTTTTCATTAGTCAAGCCGTTCTTCAGATGGTTGAATAATATTTGCCTGATGACTTTACAGCAACCTTCCTATTGGTTGGTTATACTGTTTGTGAGTTGTTAACATGAACAGCTGCAAAGGTTTCTTCTCCTACAGCTCCACTGGCCATAGAAGACATTTTCATGCCTTGCTAGTCCTTCTGGACAAGCTACTCTGCCATCTGCCATTGATCCCAGCTGAGCTACAGTGAGGCACCATCATGTTCGTGTGTCTCAGTATGGAAAGGGACATAAAAAACCCCCACTCTTGGGTCAGCTCTGCCCTTCTCATTTCCTGCAGAGTGCCAGATCCCTTGGTATTCTGGTTTTGGCTGGGATAAAATGAATTTCCTTCACAGTAGCTGCTATGAGGCCGTGCTTTGGATTTGTGCTGAAAACTATGTTGATAACTCAGGGTCATTTTCATTCCTGCTGAGCACCACTTGCACAGAACCAAGGCCTTTTCTGCCTCCCAACCCACCAGCTAGTGGGCTGGGGGTGCACAAGGAGTTAGGAGGTGACCCAGTCAGAACAGCTGACCCCAACTGACCAAAGGGGTATCCCATACCATATGGTGTCACGCTCAGCATATAAAGCTGGGGGAAGGAGACAGAAGGGGGTATGTTTGGAGTGATGGTGTTTGTCTTCCTAAGTCGCCATTACACGTGGTGGATCCCTGCTTCCTGGGGGTGGCTGAACACCCGCCTGTCCCCGGGAAGTGGGGAATGAGATCCTGGGTTTGCTTTGCTTGTGTGTGGCTTTTGCTCTACCCATTAAAGTGCCTGTATCTCAACACACAAGTTTTCTTTTACTCTTCCAATTCTTTCCTCCATCCCACCACAGGAGGAGGGAGTATGTGGCTGCATGGGGCTTAGTTTCCTCACAAAAATAAGAGATTCTGAGAGATAGAGGTTATTATACATCAACTGTACTCCTGATCTGGGACAGTCCTGAAAGAAGGATGTGTTTATCACCCCAAGAAGCTTAAGTGTCTGCTTCAACTGATGCTAGTTACTGTATCTAGTGCTTCCTAACGTATCAATCCCAGCAATTTATCTTAATTAGCAGGCTCCATGGTAAGTGATTAACATATTGGGGTATTTGTGAACAAAGAGAAAGGTGGTGTGATTTCTGGGCAGAGATTGAGCACCACAGAAGGCTATTCCCTCTTGAGAATGTCCTCAGTCATTCTTACCTACATTTGAAAGACATGCCCACAAGAAAACTGTGTCTGTACAACAATTATGCAGACTTTAACTAAGCAGACTATTAATTCCCTTCTTAATTGCAGATTAAGCCTACTCCCTTCTCTTTGGCTGCAATATTTTGCCATTTTTTGCACAGAACAATCTGTGGAACTTCCCCTTTAGCTTTTCGTTAGAAAGCCACTTGTTAAATTTCATGTTCTAAGCTTCAGCTGAACTCTCCTTTCTTGCCAGTTTATGTTTCCATTGAACACACAGCTTGATGAAGAAATAGCCCCTTCCCTATCCCTGACCCTACTTCAACCAGATAGGCAGTTGTGGTTGTGTTGCTCTCAGTCTGTCTGAAGCCACTGAGGTACTACAGCCTGAACTTTCTTCCTTGTTACATGGCACTTGAATCCCACCAACCTCTCCCCCTGCAAGTGAAAATCAGGGTGATGTGAAAGCTCCCATCCTTGGGCCTCGCTCTCCGCAGTTTTGGGCCCTTGCAAGCATCTCTCAGTGCCATCAGTATGGTAAAAGAGAGCCTCTATCTGCTACTTTCAGCTAGAAGTTCAGAAAACCACAACCACCTCCAGGCTTTGATCTTGAGCCAAAGCCAAAGCCATCCTCCTTTGTTCCCCAGACCTTTTAGTTTTGTTTTGACAGACACAACAGCTCTTCTCTGTGCTTTCCCTCTGTTCCCTCTTCTCACCCTCCACTCCCCAGACCTTGGCTGGGAGTCTGACACTATATCATCCCTGTGGGAGAAGGTATGCATGAACTTCTGCTTCATAGGTCACCAAGACAATGCTGGACCAAGGGAAGTGGGCAGGCAGAGCCTAGGGGACTTGGCCCCAAATGTTAAGACAATGGGCTTTCCTGCCATTGTTCTCTGTCAGTCTGCCTCACCACAGGAGGCAATGCACACTCTGTCCGGGTGGCTAAGAACGCCTCAGAAGGGCCAAGGCACATGGCTGGGGCCAAAGGAGCAGCAATTTGTTAACCACGTGTGTCCACAAATGGTCCTTGAGGGAGGGGACTGCAAACAGCAAACTATTTCCAGATGTTCAAAGTAAATTCACACATGCCACCTACTGGACCTGAGCTTGGAGACTTGGGCAGATGGCACTGAGGAACCAGGGAGGATGAGCTTCCACAGTCCCCAAGGATTTAATGTGAAAGATGGTCCCTCCCTCACCTCTTCTGGTCTTTGGACTTCATGATCATTGTCCTCAACTCTACTATGCAGAAAGCTTTCATATAGCCAAAAGTTGAAGAGAGCAAGGCAGAGTGCATGCAGAATTTCCTCAGAGGTTCTGTGGGAACAGTCTTTCTTGTATTGCTTTGCAGAAAACACATCAGAGCAGCAAAAGCACAGGCTTTTTAATATGGAAATCTTGAGTCTGCTCTTCCTCTGCCAGAGCCCACTTCATGTGACGCTGAGCAAGCAGGGCACATTTTTAAGTGCATCCCCTAGTTTGGGATGCTCCAGCTTCAAACATAATGACCTGTGGTTAAGAAGTGCTGAGCAACCTTCAGAGTCGTTAGCTTCAAAATATTGGATGGTCAGCACTTCTGGAACTCTTCATGTCTCACTTTCTTGGCCTGTGAGGAGACCTTGGAAGTGATGACAGAGAGGATGGTGAGCCATTTGCCCTGGTTAGGGAAGGTAGAGAAGTCTGTGACTCATTATCTTCCTACACATCCCAAGATAGTGCAAGTCACTGCTAGTGGTCTGCAAGCCTTTAGGAACTTTGTGTGCTCCAGATCTGAAGG
This sequence comes from Gallinula chloropus, assembly GCF_964237585.1. Classification (NCBI taxonomy): domain Eukaryota; kingdom Metazoa; phylum Chordata; class Aves; order Gruiformes; family Rallidae; genus Gallinula; species Gallinula chloropus. The sequence goes on along the minus strand of NC_140087.1, from coordinate 54,907,472 downwards.
AAATGGAGAGGGCAGAATTGAGGGGCACATCTGAAGTACTGAGGTGAACCTCCCTGTGTCTCAGAGCTTTGTCAGCTTGCTCCCTTGAAAAACTGCCTGTGCAGCTCATAGGCAGATGAAATGGAAGGAAGAGAGAAACCAGCCTCACAACAAGGCAGGTAAAAGTTCTTTCATACTTCTTAAGTGCCACTGAGGACAAAGCATTAAAGCTACAAAACCAGATGCTACTTGTCTAAATCCTTCCCTAAAGCTTGTGGTAGATCCCTTTGGTCATTTACATTCCAGTTCTTCCCTAAAGCTTTGCCACAGGGATTTGGGCAGGAGTTCAAGTACCTGGCAGCTGGAACCATGCCCCTACTAAGCTACCTAAAGACTGGCATTCCAGGCCTCCCCTCATGGAGAAGAGCCTTCGTCCCCTAGCTGAGCTTCAGCATCCTGAGTACAAAGCCTGTCAGATTTCATTGTTAACGAGTGAGGAAATAAATTAGCTCTAATTATTCTATGAAGAGCTGAGATGGAATTTTACAGGGAAGAAGCTTTGTCTAGAGTTTGTAAGAGGAGACTCTGACCCAGGATTCCCAGGTTTTATTTCTGGTTCTGCCCCTTATTCATTGAGTGGCCCATAGTGACTGTTATATCTACTTTTCTCCCCATGTGTAAAAAAGGGTGATGGTATCAAACTTCTTGGCATAAGTGTTTCTAGGCTTAATTAATTAACAGCAGTGAAGCAATCTGAGTTTTCAGTTGAAAGATGCCATAGTAATAATCAAAGAAATATTTCTAGCTGCCTTTGGAATCTGGCATTCTTAGTCTTTTTCACGTATAGATGACAGCCCTCAATGAGAGAGGACAGAGTAATGAGAGAGGACAGAGCTTTCAATCTATTAACTGGTGACGGGGCATTAAGGAAAACTGCTGTCTAACTGGGTAGTAAATTCACTGAAATTGCATTTCTTCTCAGGCTGTGAAGAACAGACAGACTTTTGCTCAACTATTTGTTAGTCTAAAATTTTCTATTAATTGTTTTATGCAAACAAATCTTTTTGCAAATGATTTTGAGTAGTTTCCAGTTGTGCAGTGCTTGGCTAATAAACTTGCATGGTATTGTCTGCTCTTTAGGTGGATAATGCCCAGGCTCCCAAATACCTTTCAGAACCCTACAATCACAGATTTGCTCAGGTTGGAAGGGACTTTAGGAGGTCGGTAGTTTAACCTCCTGTTCAAAGAAGGAGGAGGTCAGCTGTAAGATGAGAACAGGTTGCTCAGGGCTTTCAACAGTTGGGTCCTGAAAACCTTCAAGGATGGTGACTGCACAACTTCTTTGGGTGATACTCAACTGTCCTCATGGTGAAAATGCTTCTCCTTGTGGCCTGGCCCTCTTTCATTTTATGCCCATCATCTCTTGACCTCCACCATGCATGATGGTGAAGAGCTGACTCCGTCTTCTCGATCACCTCCCTGTGCTTAGGGATACGGTTTAGTAGCGGACGGGTACGGTTGGACTCAATGATCTCAAAGGTGTTTTCTAACCTCATGATTCTGTGATTGTAGGAACTGCCAGGCTATTGTGTCATCACTGAAACCGTCACTTCTCCAGGCCAAACAAGCTCAGTTCCCCCTGCCTCTCCTCACAGGGCTTTATCCCCCAGCCATCACGGTGGTCTCTGTTGAACTCGCTCCAATGTGTCAATGTTTTTTTTGCACTGGGTGTCCAAACTGGGTTCAGGACTCCAGTGCCATCTCAGTACCTAGGGAAGGGGGATAATACATCCATTTTGGCCGTGACTCCATTAATACAGCCCTGGAATGCCTTTGGCTTTTTTTGCTGCCAAGGCACACTGCTGGCTCATGCCCAGCTGGATCCCCAGATCCTTTCCTGCAGAGCAGCTCCCTAGCCTGTCAGTCGCCAGCCTGTGCTGATGCAGTGGCTCTTCCTTCCCAAGTGCAGGACTTTGCATTTGTTCTTGCTGAATCTCATAAGGTTTCTATCAGCCCACTCCTCCAGCCTGTCCAGGGCCTTCTGAATGGCAGCCCCTGACTCAAGTACATTGACTGCCTCCCGACCCTGTGATGTCATCTCCAGACTTGATGAGCAGGCACTCCATTGCCTCATCCAGACAACTGTTTAAACAGGACAGGTCCCATGACAGACCCCTGCAGTACCCCATTTGTTACTATCCCCCATGTAGAGTATGACGTATTACCCACTCCTCTCCAAGCCTGACCATCTAAACCATTTTTTTACCTTCTGCTAGTCCACCCCTCCAGACCACAACATCCTGACTTGAATGCAAGAATCCTGTTGTAGGCAGCATCAAGCCTTGCTACAGTCAGGGTAAAAGGCCTGCTGAGACATCAGGTACGAATAATCGCCCCATGCATTCACCTTGGTGTGTGCATGTGCTTTTCAACAGCAGACCTGTGAACCACTGTGCAGTCAGGATAGATGCCAGTCAGCAAGGAAGGGAAGGGAATTTGTGTTTAGGAGTTCAGTTTCTTAAACGTGTGCTCTGCTGTTTTCCACTTTATGGTTTTCCATTCTTCCTCTGACCAGGATTTTTTAAAGCAACCATGTTGTCCTTAAATCCAACTCCAGTCATGAGTCAAATGGGTCTCTGTTTAACTGATGGAGCTACTTCTAGCCATAAGTCATTCTTTAAAGTTTTTCCTCCCCCTAACTTCAAAAGGAGGTCTAATCTTTTTAACCTCTGCTTTCCCCAGTAATGTCAAACATATGCTCTACAGGAGATACAGACCACCAACAAAATCATGGGAAGCTCATGGACTAAGAGAATGGATGTGAGTGAGACACTGCAGGAGAACAGGATTGGCTCCGTGCCTGGCCTGCATAGGCTTCTCAACACGAGCAGTATGAATCTCAGGCACCATCCACTCCATGCATATCTAGGCCTTCAACTTAAACCAGACCTCCAGCTTCAGTCATCACATCCTTGCTGCTGATGTGCAGCTCTGTCCTGTGCCTGTTGTCTCATCTCCTGTTGTTTGGAGACATAGCACAGAGTGAAGTTTTCCCACACAATTGCAACACAGAAGCTGAGTGAGCTCCTCATCATTTCTTCTTGCTAGCAGCATTATTTTTCTAATGAAGTTAGGGATATGCTCTGAGAGCTTCTAGGTGCAGAGTGAGGCCATGCATGGAGGAGGAGGGTCTGTGGCCATTTTTTCATAGGCTTGGGGACCTCAGTCACTTTCAAAGTCTTGAACCATTTAAGTAAGGTGGGGCTTAAGTGGGCTGTTCTCCTCCACAGTACCTCAGTGGGTGCTACTGAACATGGGTGCAGCCACACTCAAGACTGTTCATAATGGACAATAAATACCACCCACCCCATGCTGAGGTATGTACTGACCTTGACTTAGCTGGAGAGAGACTTTCTGAACCTCTGGTCCCTCATCTGCTGGAGATCTCCCATCCAGGTACTGACTCTGGCTAAAAAAAGTTATGCACAAAGGCTGTTGGAAGAGCAGGCAGGCATGGTGCTAGAAGGCAGCCCTCCCCTCTCTGTACAGTACACAAATTTCCAAAATCTTATGTTTGGGCAATTCCTCTAGTTTCCCTTCCTTGGACAGTGTTAGGTGTGTGACACCTGGCCACATAGCTGAGAGGAAATTGTTTCTGTCAGGCTGGCCTGTCAGCTTGTGCCTGAAGCCTTGTGCTGGGCAGCATGCTGGAGATGCCCTTGTCCAGGAGTCAGGCAGCACCATGGCAATGAAATTAAGCACGTGAATATTACTATGTGTGAAAAACACAGAGGTTGGTGTTGGTGCCTGACACAGCCAGTGCAGCTTGGGTAAGCGGGTGGCTGGGTGTTGTTTTTAGCTGTTCTCCCACCCAAAGCACACCGAGGACCTCAGGAAACGTGCAGCTCCCTCCTCCCATCAGTACTCCTCTGAATGCTGCAGGAATTATCATTTCCATTTGCAGAGAGGTACAGTAACTAGCCTCAGGCAGTTCACTGGGCCACGGCAAAGCCTGGTCTTGTGACTCCTGTACCCCTGGATTTTCTGTGCAATTACAGACAGAAATCCTTCCTTTGCCAACTCCATGACACAGCTGCGCAGTGACAATCAGACAGTCACCTGAATGGTTTAATGAGCCCTCTAAAGCCCCGGAGAAAATGGTTGCACTTACTTATTGTTGGATTTTCCCACCTCATTTTCTGGCAGACAGCAAATCAAATCCTTGACGTGATCTTAGTTGTGAATGTGGCATTGTACCACGACCTCAGTTTGTATGCCAGGGTTACTGACCAAAACTGGGGACTGTCAGAGTGGGGAAGGAGGCAATGTCACCATGCAGCCTTCCTACCCATACAGGAGTGTATTTCTGTGATGTAGTGCCTGTCCTGAAACAGCTAATCCTCCTTCCCTTCCAGGATGGGATGTGAACTGCTAGGTCTCAGTGTCAGGGTCAGCTGACAATGTTTTCCTCTGCTTGGGGAAGGGTCCTGCTCTTCAAATGCTGGGGACTGCAAATGCTGTCCTTGCTGCTGTTGTGAAGCAAACATTGTGTACTTGCCTCTTGGACCTGACATAAGGACAGTGAGGAAAGTCCTGGGAAGCCAAAGGTGCTTCCCACATGCCATTGATACCTGCAGGTTTTTCCCAAGACACATGGCCCGCAGCAGGAGAAGACCCCCCTTTGCCCCGGCTGTCTGCAGAGAGTCTGCAACCCACAGCCCAGCCGGTGTTGCCATGGACACGCTGTCTGCCCTGGGCCTGTGAATTACGATCACTTCAGTTAAAATAATTTGATGCAATCAGCAGAGACGTGGGGTTTGGCGTTACCAACCCACCCGCACAGATACCCACGCTGCTGCAACCCATCTCCTTTGTGCCGTGGCTTCAGTGAGCGAGCAGGCCAGGCTGCTTGTAACACGCAATGGCGTGTCAGCCAGCAGGGATGGTTACAAGTGTGGCTTTCTCGGGCTCTGCTTAACAAGACCTCCTCCTGCTGCTTGGAACAATGTGTTGTTACCACAACACGACATCTAGTTAAGAAAAGAAAGCCAAGCACAATCCACCCAAACTTCAAAACTTCCCCCTCTCCCTCACCAACAGATTTTTCTCGTCAGGTTCAAATTATTTGCCAATGAGTGCTGGAAAATGCCGTTGCTCTGGTTTGGCCTGTATTTGCTTGCTGCCCAAAACCAACAGAAGGTAGTTCTGGGAAGTGCACATCGGAGGGTACAAGACAATGACATTGGATTCTAGTAAAATTAAGGCTAGCTTCTTAGAGAGTTGGGCCACCGTGGTGGTTATTTCATCCTACTCCAGTGTGTCCCTGCGTCCTGGGCTGCTGTGTCCAGGCCACATGCTGCAGTTTCGGGTTTCAATGAACTGAGAGCAAAATCCCAGAAGCCACAGGCAGCCTCTGCGGCCAGGCTGGCTGGGTCACCTTTCCTATCTCAGCCCACGGGCGGGCAGCAAGGTTGATACTTGGTGCTTGGGCTTGTTGTCTCTGTTGCTCTTGAGGGACTCTGCTACACGTTTGCAAGGAAGGGAGCCAGGTAGTGGATGGGTGTTGTACAGAACTTCAGTCTCCCAGTCTGTCAAGCTTGAAAGTTTTTCCAGCTTCCAATTTTGTCTAGAGTTTCTCTCTTAAGACTCCCCCCTTCTTCAAACAGAGCCTCAACTCTGGCTGGGTCCCAGAGATAGATACCAAATGGCGCTTTTTTTCCCTTTCTTTTGCTCTTTCTTCCTTCTCATGAAGCTGGCAGACTCTCCAAACACACATCCAACCAACGCACAGTGCATTCGAAAACAGGCCATCTGGCTGAGCACTCCTTGAGAATGAGAAGACAAGAAAAACAACCCTCTTGGAGCTGGCAGCCGAAAGGCAGGCAGCCCGTACGTGGACTTGATCTCGTGGTGCAATCCAAGAGCCGTCCAATCCAAGGGCATTGCAAAAAAGCTCTTTCCTAATGAGCAGAATACGGCTGTCTCCAGAAGCGGCTCCAAGTCAACAATTTGAGTGGGATGCTGTAACTCTCCTCGCTGCACATGTGCTCATTAATTAAAGCCACTTTGGAAGATGCCCCCGACACCCCCGCCGGGGCTGCCAGCCCACCCTCCCCGAAATCCTGCTTGCTGCTTTACAGCCCCCTGCCGGGCAGGGACCTGCAGAGCCCCAGGGGAAGGACCGGGAAGGACAAGGCCAGCACCATCCAGCTCCTAACCACAAAAGGGACCCGTTGCGTCACCCGCGAACAGCTGCGCGGGGAGCAGAGCACCGGGAGGAAGTTGTACTCCATTTGCTTTGCCGTCGGTTTTGTCCCCTCTGAATTTGGTAACAGCCAGAGTACTCCAGGGGTGAAACCATTCCGGGCAGGTCAGCAAGAGACAGGGGAGGGAAGTGAGTTGAACAACCCAATATTGCAAGGCTTAGCTATTTTTCTGACCATTAAGGACTGGGTTCACAAGGTCAGGGAGGCTGCGGTGAATGCAGAGCTGTTAGTAGCCAGATCCCTCAACAGCAGAACAGGGAGCACGCAGTGAAACTGGTAGGAGAGGAGTAAAACAGGTTAAAGAAACTGTGTCACGTTTGGTAGAGAACTTCCAGAAGTTGCTGGCCCATCAGGGTGCAGGGGCAGACAGCCTCAGTGGGCTCGAAATGGGATCAACCGAATTTGCAGACAACAGGTCCATAAATGGACAGTGAAGGGAACGGCAAGATACACGATCTAACATCCTGATCCAGCAAAGATGATTGGTGAGGAAACACAAGGGAAAGGGAAATATCCAGGCCTGAGCACTCTCCCCAGAGAGACTCTTGTCTTGCCCCAGTTAGGAGAAGAGTGTTGGGTTGGTGCTCTGGGACAGAAGGGCCGTTCTTCAATTTGTATTGCAGGATTGAGTCCCTATGCCAGCCTGATCTGAAGGTCATATGAACAGATTGTTGCCTCTTTAAATTACGGGGAGGAAGCTAGAAACGGATTTTTCTTGGAAATTTGGAATTATGGAACATGTTTCCGTGAATGTTAACAGTCACAAGCTCTGGCTTAATCCATTTGGTCTCCCAGTCATTACAAGTCACACAGTGACTGGGTGATTCATTTACCCCTTTATCTTCTTACTCTGCCCGACTGTAGAGCTATGTCTCAGCTATGTGTGTACGGGTTTCCAATGGCGAGTCACAGCTCTGCATCTCCAAATGGCTGTTTCTCAGGTTTCTGCTGTGGCTTCTTGCATGCAATTGTGTTTCCAAGGTGAGGGACTAAAGCTCTTGATCTTTTGAATTTATTAACTCAAGAGTAGAGTTCTGTAAGTGAGAAATTGCTTACTTACCGGGAAACTTTATGACAAAGGACACACAGCACCAATGCAGGTCTTCAGGAGCTCTGTAGTTCTTGCCACTAAGGTATCAGGGCCTCTTCCATTTATCAACATACAACGCGGTTGCCCCCAGCTGACAAAGGTGAGGTCTAAAATTGACATTTTTAAACCCAGTGCTTTCTAAATTTTAGCAAGGACAGGAAGATGTTCCTGAACTGAAAAGAAAGCAAAACATAGGGATCTGATGGAGTCAAATATGGCCCTTCTTTGGAGCTGACTTAATTCAAACACAGGTGGCTAGTTCAGAAAAACCTGGAGGTGACAAGAGATAGACACCTGTACTTAGCCAGAATGAAGGGCAGCAGTGCAATTGCTAAATCATACCAGAGAGAATGTGAAAAGTAAATCGGAAACTTCAGTGTGGAAAAAAATTGGGGAAAGGGGCACAACAAATTACAAGGGACCTCTGGGTCATTGGATCTACTTCTCTGCTGTCAGGATAGCCCACAACTGATAAAGATCTGCCTTCAAACAGTTAAGTCTTTTATTCCCATTGTTCCCCTTTAGAGGTTACTCTGAACTTCACTTTGCTCCTGTTTTGAAAGTTTCTGCTAGTCTGCAGCCTGAATTTATTTATGGCCAGTGGATGCCCATTTTAAGGGCTTGCTTTTTTTAAACTCCAGCCTGCTATTAGCCACATTTAGTAAAAGTTTCAGGGCATAATTCATCTCCTACAAATATGTGTGTTCTGTTCTGCTAACATTGTCCCCTTTTTATTTTTAACTTACAGGAAAGCAGAATAAGATGCAAGGACAAGATGAAACAGATGTTTCAGGTTTACATTACAATCCAGACAGATATTTAAATCAGCTGAACACATCAAAACAAAATGCTTTGTAAGTATTTCTGCTCTATCAATTACTTAAGGGTAGTTACAGGTAATACGCCTTTCAGTCCATATTGCTTCCCTTAAAGCCTTTGATGTGATCTTGTGAAAGGTAGATTCCCTTCAGGAATGTGCTCTGGGGTCTGAGGAAAGTCAGCTGGAGCTCTGAGAGCATGGCATCTCAAAAGATTGGGTTCCAAACTTCCTTGAGATGTTTGCACAAACAGCACTGTTGGCAAATAGAACACATCAGGATATATTCTCATGATACTGAGAATACCGAGTGAATATCGGTTGTGCTGCAGGAGTGTCCTTTGTGCCCTATATTCCGGTAAAATGAACTGAGTTTTCTTCAGGTTGATTCCAAAAGTAGAGGTAGAGAATGTCCAAACCACCACCAGTGAAAAGGGAGCCGGTCAGAACACTTTTCCAGTGGAAAACAAAGGGGTTTGAGAGAATAGATATTTTCATAGAAAGTGTTCACTGTCCCCCAATTGTGTCCCCCTGTCATAAACCTGAAGGCCTTTAAAGCAGAAGAGGTTTGATTGTTGGCACTTTGGGGATTATTCCCCTCCCTTTCCCCCAGCATTTTCCAATGGAAAATATTCAGGGTTTGGGTTTTCAGCCCTTTGCTGAAATGTCAACATTTTCCAAAGGGTGAAGGAGGGGAAAGGAGAAGAAAAGAAAAACATGTTCTGACCAGCTCCAGTCAGAGCCAAATGGCTAAGTCCTGGATTTGGTCAGGGAAGTATGCTGGAGGGGAGAAAATGGGAGTGTCTTGGTTCCACCACGCACAGCCTGGCTGGGCTGAGGGCTGCGTATCACGATCCATTCATATGAGTCATTCTGGTCGACATTTCGCCAGGGGAGCCTGTGTAGTGGCTTTTAAGTGCTTCAGGTCAGTATGTGAGCTGCAGACACTGCCTTGCTGCTTGCCCCAGCCGCTTCAGCTCTCCCTGTGCATGTGGGATGCACACAGGTACACGCTGTTCGAGCTCAAGTCTTGCAATATTTCCATGACGTCTTTAACTCACAGAGACAACAGTAACACCTGGCGCCTCTCCAGACCTGAGGATTCATCTCTCTCTTGTTCATAGAAGAGGAGAAAGCAGAAAAATGGCACATGCATGTAAACAAACATGATTGCCTGGGTCCTGCACCCAGGTGACACTGCACAACGGCTGGAATTTAGCCTTTGAAAGTGCCAACCAGCTATGGCAAAGCTGGCCCTAGGGAGGGAGAAAGGCTGTAAGACCCAAAATAAAGGCTGCTAAGCCACACATGCACATGCATGCGCCATCCTGCTTCTGTGAGAGAAGGAGTGGTTTCGTTTCTCCAACACGTTGCTGACTCCCAGCTGTCTGCACCGTCCCCAGAAGGCTGTCCCAGCACTTGGGCACCTTCAACACAAGGGACATCTTTGCTTCTGCATCTCCAAGGTGTCTCCCACAGCGGCAGTGGGAGAGCTGGTGGATGGATGCATAGCCAGGCTAGGTCTTTGTCCCCCTCTAGTGACCCGACTGCAGAAGAAGCTTTCTGAGCCTTACTCCTTCCAAGCAAGATGGGCATTATTTTAGGCCAGGATGTTGAACAGTTTCCATTCTGACGGCCAGTAGGACATCTAAGCTCCACTGGCAGGCCATATATTTATACATGCTCAGACATTATCCATTACCGATGTAAACAGTAATTAGGAGCTTGACTTTCTGCTCTGATAGGCCACGTGTGCCACTTTCCTCCCATGGAGGATGGCAGTTGCGGGCTTCAGATGACAGCTCATGCTTAGTCCTCCAGGAGACCCAGCTAGGGCCACTGTTACCAGTGCAAGAGCACATGCTCCCAATCTCTTGTAACCAAACACTTGCTGAGTCACAGCCCAGTCACCCATATGCTTAGCAAGTCGCGTCAGCCATCTGTCACCAGCGCATCCTCCTCACCATGCTCTGACTCCACGGGGAAAACAACAGGAGGCAGATTACATGGGGCTGAGGATCCAGGCTCTCCTGTGTCTTGGCTCTGAGTAACCCCTGGATTGCCTTCTAACTGGTGGCAAGGACTTTGGCTCCCTCTTAGTTTGGCCCTTCATCAGGGAAGAAAGTGACACTGAGGTTCAAATGCTGAAATCTTTGGCTGACTAATGAGTGACTCCAAACACAAGCAAGATGTGGACAGCATTGTGTAAAATGTCCCTATTACAGCCAGATCATCTACCTGGCACTCCACACTATCATTCTTCTCCAGTGTTTAAAAAATAGCATGGAAATACAGGGTGCCCTGTTTCTAAAGACCTTGTCCCACCTACTGTGCCAGCTAAAGGCTGCAACAGCAGCATTGTTGTGCCTCCTGTCCTAACAAAGCCCCACATTTCCCTAGGTTCAGCTGCGTGCTAGAGGTGCAGCCCTGGATGGCAAAGCCCCAGGAGATGGGATCACTTCTTGCTGTGTGCCTGCATTACTGACTGGACAGGGCACTGCCCACGTACGTGAGCCAGCCTGGGTGCAAGCAGCTGGGGGTAAGGATTCACATGGGTTTTTACAAAATGAAACCCCCATGTTGCTTACCACAACCTCCCCAGCCGGGGCTCCCTGGCCTCCTCTCTCGTGTGCTCCAAAGTCTGTTTTCCCCATGAGCTCCCTGAGGGACAGATCACCCACACCAGGAATCTGACCATCCTACTTTATCCTAAGGCGATGAAAGAGTGCGGAGTAGATGTGGCCTTTTTTGTTCTGGAGGAAAAAAGTGAGCTCAATGCCAGGCACAGATCCCAGGCTGTATAGTTCAAATCGCGCTCTGAGCACATAATTCCCATTTGTGTTTGTGTGCACGCAGGGCAAGGGTGGGGGATGGTGGTGGGGGGGTGGTAGTGGTGAATATAAGAATGTAATTGTCATAATTTAATCCAAAACTACTTCTTGGAAGAAAAAAAAAACACAGGCCGACACAAAACAGCATGTTCAGTTATAAACACCACATGAAAGAGCTGTATTATGTTCTACTTCGTAACTGACATCGAGCGTTAACGTTCTCAGCTGCCCACTACTGGGCAAAGGCCTTTCCAATACTCCCCCCCTTCCCCCCGACGCAAACAAAAGCCCCCAGCCAAACTGCGGTGCAGATACCAATTTCTGAAGCCGCAGAGAAATTCCACACAGAAAGTTCATTACGGGCAGAGGAGGCCGGCTGGTTGACGGAGCGGCATGAGCAGATAGAGAGCCATCTGGGATTTGGGGCACTCCCAGCTGTGCTGGGGAGAGCACACGCACATCCCCTGCTAGGCCATAAAAAAGTTGGCATGTGCCATGTCAGCCAAAGAGGGTTGTGGTTTTTTTCCCCCAGATTTCCCATAATGGGCACAGTGTATTCCCGGAGCAGTGGGTCTTGCTGGCACTGGCTGCTCTTCTCGTATCGACTGGGGCAGGCTGGAAGCAGGAGCAGCCCTCAGGGGCAGTGTCAGTGCCCTCTATGCCCTTCCCTTCTCCTCCCAGGCCTTCAGCTGGAGTGAGTCATTTGGTGTGAAGGAAGCACAGTCATTCTGGCTGAGATCCTCAGGGGTGCTTACCTACTTTACTCAGGGTGGTACTGCATCCTCCTCACAAGAAAACACCCAGGAAAAAGAGAGACCTGATCATTAACTTGGTACTTCTCTCCCTCTGGGGGGTTCAGCAGGCAGCATCACCTTTCCTGCCTGTGGGACCAGGAGGTGACGAGGAAACGCCCTCCGAATCTTCGTTGTCCCCTGTGGTAGGGGTAGTTGGGGTCTCATCCTAACTAGAGGCTCTACAAATCATGTGTCGGAGTTGTTGCAATAGGATATCACGGAAGAAACGCCTTATGCTTGAAAAATATGGTTTTTAGCTTCACGTTAACCTTTATTTTTCGTGGGGCTGGGTGACATTATTAGCACCCGTGCTTACTGCTGAAGTGAAGCATCTTTGTTGTAGCGTGGGTGGGAGATGGGTTATCGTCAATATGGAGCAGATCTAGAGAATGGCTTCTGTTATTTACTTCTTTTCTGTTCTTGTAGGATGTGTGACACCGTTTAACAAAGATCCGCTTAGCAGAATCCAATTAAAATCTAAATTGTCACCCAGGCACCCTTGGGAGGTTTTCCTGGCTGCGGCTGCGCCCAGCATCCTGCCACTTCATCCGTCAAAACCAAGGAGATGGAACAAAACTTACTTTGCTGGCCTGGTGCGTGTTTGTCCCCTGGAAAGATGGGGTGTGGGGCAAGCTGGATAGAGGGTGAAGCAAAACATGGCCCGGTGCCGTGGTAAACGTTCCAGCGGGTGCTGCTGGGCCCGACCAAAAAGCGATCTCACCCCACCACACGTCCGTCCCCTGCCTCCCGCCTCGCCCGAAAGGTGGAATTGAACCACTCTGTCGCTAGACAGCTACAGGTTTGAAGCCTGCACCCCAGACCACTGAGGGTCATCCGGGCAACTGCTAACCACCGCTCGCCCCGTATATAACTGCCCATCGCCCCTTGTCTCCAAGGTCACGGTGAGGGAGGCTTCCACCGGGAGACGCGCCCGCCGCCGGTTTCCGGCGCAGCAACGCGTCACACCGGGCCGGGAGTGCTGCCCTGGTGGGGGGAACGAGGGGCTCCCGCTATCGCTGCCCACCCAGAAGCACCCGGGCGCTGTATGCAAATAGAAAGGCCGGTGATTGGCTGGCTCCGAGGGAGGGGTGGGCCGCGGCCCTAGCGGCGGCCCCCGGCCCGGGGCGGCGGTGAGTCACGGCGCTTCCCAGCAGCCGCGGGGCCGTGCCAGCCCCGCCGCAGCCCCGCGCCCTGCTCGCCGCCCTTCCCGGATCTCCGGGGTCCCTTACAACATCGGACGGGGTAGCTTGTGCAACGGGGGCCGCCCCCGCCACGTTCCAGCCTCCGAGGCGATGCGCTGCGCTGCGCGGTCGCCGAGCCCGGCGCTGGGGGGGCACCAGGCGGTGCGGGAGGAGGCTCCGTGCCGCCTTCAGCGCCTGCTGCCCGCCTGTGACACCCGTGTGCCTTTGCCCGCTCAGCTCCCTTCCCGCCTCGGGTGGTGCTGGGGTGCGGGGCCGCGTAGTCTCCCCTCTCAGCGGGGGTGCCCGGTGTGTTCGCTGGGTGTGAAGTGGGACATGCGGGACTCGGCAGAGGAGACGCTGTCTCATGTGGAGAAGTGTCTCGTCTCTTCTTTTTTCCCCCCTGCACTGGCGAATGCCAAACGCTCCGGAGGAAGACGTGAGTCTCCCACGAGATACCTCGCAGAACAATAATATCCTCTGGGAGGAAATTCCTCCCTGGCCCCCAGCTGAGGATCAACTTATGCCCCAAAGTATGAGGATTGAAAACACTTGTAATTTTATCCTAGTGAGTGTAACTATAGAGGCTACTTTCATAAACGTCTAAACCCTTGAAAAATTACTCACTCGCTTGCCTCGAGAGATGCCTCTGAAGTGGAGCCATTTCTGCAGATGAATGTGGTTTCCAGTGATTTTTAATGAGTTGATTCTTTTTGGTGTAAGCGACAAATAAAACCCTAGGCCCGTTCCTGCTCTTGCCTCAGGAAAGCCGAGGCTCAAAGCTGGTCCTTAGTGGAGCAGCACCAGAGTAAAGCTGGTGCAGAACAGAACCGGGGCCACCGCCTGAAGCTGGGAGCAGCTTTGTAGGTGTCAGCAAAAGAAAGCAAAGATTAAGTGGTGGGGCAGTGCCGTTCCTGCTCACACCCGGCAGTGCTGCTGGGCACGGCTTTGCTTTCCGTGCGTGGCTCCAGCTCACGGAGCTGAACCTCCCCCCCCCCCAGGGTATCCTCTGTCCTGCTGACTCCTCAATGCGAGTTTGGGTGTATCTGGGGCCTTACTGCTCCAGCAGCTTTTTTAGCAACTTCCTTGTGTTTTTTAGAGCATGTTTTAAACTCCAGCCCAGACTCTGGGGTTTTATCACAAGGAGCTGGCCAGAGAGCTGCTCCCACGCCTGTCAATGCCAGGCAGGAATTCCTCCTTCTCCTGTTCCCCAGTACATTCCTATCTCTTTACCTGGTACTTGTCCCCATAGCAGGTGGCGTAATCTAACAAGTTTCTTTTGTGCATAAATATGCACGGGGTGAGGAACTGGAGGCGTGCGTTGGAGGAGGTGCAGGGAAATTAGTCATGGGGAGGAAGAGGTTAGAACGGGGGTTTGAAGAAATCAGGTGGCCACAGCAATCCCTCAGGCTTCCAGCCAAGCCCGTCCTGATGTCTGCTGGGAGAAGCGCGTCAGCTCAGAGATATGTTCCTGTCGTCCCAGCGGCATGTGACCTTGCTGACTGATTCAGGCTGAGCAAGAATGGCTGCCAGGGGTCGGAGGAGGCATTACTAACTCCCATGCTTCTTTTTCAGGCTTGGCTTTATCAACGCTTTCACTTTCTCTTTGCTTCCTCTCTAGCATCTACCTATTTTGATCTCTTCCCCTGTGGCCCTTCAAGGCAAAGCATCTTGGTGTGAAAGTCTGCTCTCACCTTCTCTCTCTCTCTCTTGCAGCCCTAGGATTTTTAAGCAGAGATGTCTTGTTTTTCATGTCTCATGATCAGTCACCCTGTGCTTCCCAGGAAAAGACTACGCCAAACACTTGAGTTCAGATGAAAAACAACAGCCAGGCGAAAGACTCCAGCCAAGTAACCTTAGGAAGGGCCAGTTCCTAAGACTTCTCTTATTCCTCAGGAAAGGGACATGCAGAGATAATGAATGCAGCAGCCTCTAAAGATCAAACAGTGGAGGAAGGTGCCCGAGAGGGTCAGCAGCAACATAGGAAATGATGCTGGACCTCAGAGTTGGTGGGGAAGCGGTAACAAAGAAGTTTTGAGAATTTTCTCCTTGACCGGATGCTAGTCAGTCTAGGATCAGGTCTGCTTCTGGGGCGGAAGCTGTGCTAGCCACTGACTTCCCCCACAGTGGTTGAAAATAACATTTCCAGGACCTCTGTGTGTCTAGGTTTTAAAGACCTTCATCACCCTTGACCACGAGGGACTGCAGATAAATGGCTACCCCTGCCACAGGTGTTGGTCTCCTGATGCGAGGGGGCCATAGCGGACCTGTAGGCCCTGCTTTGCGTGGTGCCGGGGCCTGGTGCCGTGGTCGCTGGGCCGCTGCCCGCTGTGCTTCTGAGGGGCCAGGCGCCGATTTGGCGTCAGTGGGCTGAGCAGGCTGCGGGTAATGGGCCTCTTGGCTCCAGTGCTAATGGACGCTGCTGTAGGTGCTACTGGGAGAGGAGGAACCTGGCTGATGTGTAAGATGACTAAATCCCCCGCTGTTACCAGGGGCTCGCCACTTAACCATTAGATTCATAAGGGTACCAGAAATGCAAATGGGTACCCCCTAGGTATTTTCAAAAGCATGTAAATAAGTTAATGGACCTGTTGATTTGAAAGGCTCCTCAGCTCCTGATTTGCCTTTAAACCTTTTTTTTTTGGAAATCCTGTAGGCGTTCAGCTTCATCTTTAGACCAAACGTCTTTGCAATTCTGACCCCTTGCCATTAAAAGTGTAGAAAAAAATCAGTTTATCAGCTTAATGATGGAAAAGCTCAGTAATGCTCTTAATTAAAGCATTTCTCAGTGTCTTTGGACCCAATTCTCCACCTTATGCAGACAGCTACACTATGCCAAATGGGTGCAGAGCACTGCCAATTTAGGTTTGATTCAATGCCCATTCAAGTTAATAGAAATCCTCCCACGGAAATCAATGGGATTTGGTTCAGGCCCCAAAGTCAATGGGGAATTCTGATTTGGCAGTATTTTACGCCCACGCTGCACCAGTAAAAGCAAACAGTCAAGGTACAAAGCCTTGGACACTTTTGGAAGGGGCTTTGTAAGTGACTTCTGGGGTGGACTGTAGCCTAGGCTTTTTAAGCAGTTCATGGTAACTGGGACTGACCATCGAGGAAGCTTTAAAACAAATCAGTGGGAACTCTTCCCATTGGTTTCTTACAGCACTCTCACTGCTTTACAATGCACTCCTGGTTTTTCCTTTTGGAGTCCCAGGCTGGCGGGACACAGAAGCATCTTTGGTGCTTTGTTCTCACCTCTTCTTTTAACTACCAGAACCTGATTTGTGTCAGAAAAGATAAGCCCAGATCCCTACTGTATTAATAAATAATTGTTTGGTGTAAGGTGGGAGATGAGAAAGGCTGTTATTCTTAGCAGCAGCAATGAAATTTCAGCAGCTGATGACGTCAGTGCTAAAATGTCAGCGTGAAACAGGCTGGAACAAATTAAGAGTGTGGTGTCGTCACTGTGAGAGCCACGCTGCCCTCTGGAGGGATCGTGGCTGGATGCTGCAGCTGCAGTTCAGGAGATGGGGGGACAGAGGCCTGTGAGAGCTTCTCAGAAGCCTCAAAAAAAGAAACAGCAATCATCTCAGTATCGGAAAGGTCAGAGAAGATGCTGTTTGAACGTCCCTGCCCACCTCATGGCGTGAGCAAGGGAAGAGCCGTGTCTACAAACTGCATTCCAGGAACTAGAACAGAAAAACAATCCAACAAAAACTCACCCCCAAATAAAATTGGCAGTCTTCTAGTCACTTGAAAAACTGGGCTAACTCTGTCTCTGATGTCACTCCTGTGACTCAAAGAGAAATTTTCCCGAGATGCTTTTTGTCACGATGTCCTGTTTAAAAGACAGTGATGTGCTGCGAGTCGAGGTGATCCTGAAGCATTTGTTACTTAACTGTGCCCTTGCATTCGAAGAATGCCTTCAGCCTCTCAACATCTGCTGAACTTCAGGTGCACAGGGCTTTAATCAAAATGGGGTAAAATTCCAAAGGCATTCATGCTTGTCCTCAAAGAGTCTGGGTTTGTGCATTTCTTACTTAGTCTTAGGTTGCACTTTTAGATCCCACCCTGCCTCCGTGCAAGGCACAAATGCCAGCTGGGAGATGGTATTTTGGGGTCCTGATATCTTGGGGTCTCGAGCCCCACATCTTCCTGGTCAAACAGATGAATTGCCTCATCTTCAGGGGTTGTTGGGCTGTGGGACGTGCTGTTGTTAGGGGGCGGGTGGGGAGGGTTGGGACCATCCTGCCTGCCTTCATGGAGATCTGCAGTCCTTCGTACAGAAATATGGGAAAAGTTGAGGTTAGTGTGTCAAGAAAACTAGTACTGGTACCAAAAGTGCTCTGTGGTGTTTGCCTTCTTTCTAGAACTGCCTTTCTCGTGGCTGCAGGGATGGATGTGGTTACAGCAAACAGAGGGAAGTACACCGAGACTTGTGCTTATCTATCAATCATACCAGCTGTTTCTGGCATGCAGCAACTGGCTGACCACAGTAAGGAAAGGAGGATGTAATCAGTTAGCAGAGGCACTCCTTTCTCAGCGGGACGATAAGGATTATTGGCAAACCCACAGAGAGTTACGGGAATAGAGGAATCGGTGTGCTGAAGTCACTTCCGATCGCTCGGGAGTCCCTGTGCTGGGAGCGTTGTGTTTGCTTTCCTAGTGCGGAGCTGGGTGGTTGCCTGCGGTGGCTCAGACACACCAGCACACTGGCCCTGTCTGGGCACACAGAAGACTTGCTCCAAGACGGTCCCATCGTCATCTTTTATCTCCTTTTGGGGAAAGGATCCAGACTGGCTGTGAGCAGGAAAGCGATTCTTTACCACAGCTTCACACCAGCAAAACACCTTGCTGCAGAGATATTTGCAAAAAAACAGGCATGGTTTAATCAATTCAGGGAAGAGGCAGATGCCAACAGAAACACTCCTCTGCCAACATAAACTGCGCTGCCGCTAGAGGAGTATCGGCAGCCCCGCTCCCGTCAGCGTGGGGCCTCCGCTTCGCTGATGAGGTGCTGCACAGGCAGGCAGCGCGGGAGGTTCCCCGCCGGTGAGATCACTCGGGGCTTTGCACCTCAGCGCGAGGTGAGCCCTCCTCGCTCCCTCACCTCGAGGGACGCGGCTGCTTCAGCTGCACCTGTGTCAACAGAGAACCTGCCTAAGCTGGAGGTGAGCTCCCAGCTCCCGAAGGCACAGCTGGTTGCTGTCGCGGTCTGTAGATGGGAAAATCGTTGGCCCCGTTGTATGCGGTCAACACAGGTCTTGGTGAGACCTCAGGAGTACCTGGTGCCTTCTCAGAGGTCTTGCCAGACAGCTCAGAGCAGGCTCCTGCTGCAGCTCTGTGTGCAATTAATTGCTGCCTAGCACTGAGGTTAGGGGAATGCCACTAGATCAAAGCTTCCTTACCAGGAAGGCTGGAGAGCCTGGGCAAGGATGAGGTGCCAAAAAGCAGCATGTCACCCTGCCATCAGCATTTCAGTTCTAGATATGTGACTGGTAAAAGCAGAGAAGGCAAAAGGTTGAATGCTGCATCCTGTTTAGTCCATAAGCCGAAGAAAGACTTTTCCTTTTTCTAGATTTTTGGGGTGAGGGTGTGAATATGTGACATTAATCTCTAATATGGACCTGTGATAGAGAGTCAGTGGAGAAAGAGTGACTTTGTCCTGGATGTGTCTGTAAATATCTGCCTATATTTTTAAGACTTACCACTGTAGGAGACCCAAGATGATCTGTGATTTCTGCAATCTCATCGGAGAGAGCAAGTGAGTGATTCCATGCGGTAGAGACATGCAGCCCATGACTCACAGCCCTGAGTCACAGCACTGGGACACTTCAGCATTCAGAAACACTAGTAGTGACAGAAATCAGGGTGATGAGCAAGCAGCTGTTACTCATTCTCAGCTGGACACCGTAAGCATGTTTGTACCAGTCAGTGTGGCTCTGGCTCTTCTTTGTCTCCTCTTGCAGACCTGCAGTCATCTGGATAGCATGGTGACATAGCTCGCTTAGCATTTGCCTCTGGGCAAGAGATGATCAAGTCTAGGCTCTGGCTCCCAGAGTGTCCTGCTTGACTCTATTAGTCTCAGCACAGAGCTATCATGGCAATTTTCACTTTAGATTACTTCTTTCATCTCTGGAGATTGGCTCACATTACAAACACGAGCGCATCGGTCATCCCATGGGGTTAGGAGGTATCAGAACCCCTGTTCATAGCTGGGGGGGCTGAGGTGCTAAGGAGGTAAGCAACTTGCTTTCAGTGACACAGGAGCAGAGCCAAGACAGAAACGCGGGAGCCTTAACTGCCTCTCTTAATCTCTAACCACCGAACCTCACCACACGTTCCACTGCCTTCATCACTTCCTCATGATGTGGCAGTTTGGATGAGAACAAGTGCCCAGGAAGTCTCCCTGTTTATCCTGTCTCAGCCTCTTTGTGCCTGTAGAACTTTTTTTATTGAATTCTTTTCATGGCCATCAGCTTCGGTGCGGGAAATTCTTCCAAGAGACAAAGGCTTGGTTGTGTGCGTGCACGTGCGCGTGTGGTTGGGAGAGGGGAAGAATAAAAAATCCATTTCCAGATGGTTGAAAGGATGCATAGCACTTTGCTATTGGCAAAAACAACCTCTTTCATTTTCAGGATGTGTAAGTCACAGAATTGCAGCTGGAAAAAAACAGGCAGTGGGGTAAGAATAAGAATTAGTAATGAAAAGTCTCCCCAACGATATTTGGGAATCTAAGTGCTTGATTTTTAATTAAACAAGGGGAGAGGGGTGGTGGAGGTGTGCTTGCTGAGGAGGATCTGTGTAGAGCACGTTCAAATATGTATCATCTCATTTTCTTGTTAGCTTCTTTGCTTTGCATTCCCAACTGTAGCCTCACAGGAAATTCAGTCCCTGGCAAGCTTCGGCTCCAGACAGGAAACGTTCTGAGGAATTTCTTCCATACAGGTACTATATTTGCTTGGAGGGATAACATGGTGGAGATATTTACCATGGCTGGATTTGACTAGCAGGATATTATACATGTTGATGGAGTTGCTGGGAGGGATCTCTGTCTGCAGCCACCAGCATGCCGTGTAAACAAATCGTGCTGCGCTGCCTGCCTGTGGGAAGATTTGCATCAGGTCTGGGTCAGATTCTCCTTCCTCTGACAGCAGCACAGCTCAACTTATGTCAAAGATATTCACTGATGTCAGAGAGCATCAGAATCAGGCCCACACAGCAGGTTTTTATCACACGACAAACTTGGTTGTCTGCTATTTGCACGTACAGATATATGCAAACAGATATGTTGATAGGAGGAGTGACGGTGAGGGGGAGCAGTTTATGCTGCCTGTGCAGGTGAAGGAAAGTCTTTGCTTTTGTCTTTGCTCTCTGAGGGGACCAAGCATTGAGAAGGGTGAGCTGCAGCAGCACACTGCCTTTGAGATGAGTGGGAGGGACAGAGCCTGACCAACTGAGACGCAAGCTTCCTGCACCCCTTGGGGCTCCCACCTTTCTCCGTGGGTTCAGAGCAAGATTGTTCTGCTTATTAGTCCAGAGGAGATCACAGCAGTCTCAAAAACAAGCACCATACCTCCCTCAGCCGCTTTGCTAGGTAACTTCAGCGTCATCACTGAGGAGTGATGCGGTGGGCTGAGTATTTCTTGATGCACCCAAGAGAAATATCACTTCCTCACCAAAACACGTGAGTGCTTGCCAGTCTCTAATGCCGCTCTGCCGTTCTCAGGATACAAGGTGTGTAAAGACTGATCGGTCTGAATCATTGTCTCCCAAGAGAAACGTGAGGGATTAAATATATGGCTGGGAACAGTCCTGCGCTGGCAAGGAAATGGACTGCATGACCTGTCTCAGAGATCTATGATTCACTGTGAATACAGAGAGCGAGCACGAAAATGTGTAGTAACTTGCAGTGGTACCTTGCCTGCTATTACAGCACAGCCTCCAGACAGAGACAGCCTGACCGCGTCTACAGGTGTGCTCTGGGAACAGGCTTTTTCTGTGGGGAGCCATGAAAGACATGAGAATGCCTTCAAAGCCTTGAGAGCCTCTGTGCCGCCCTGCCAAGCCGGGGAGATGTAGCTGCGTGCGCAGTGCTGAAGCACGGATTTTTTAAGAAATGTTCTTGGGTTTTGTTTCTGGGGCAGGAAGTGCAAGTGCAGATCCTCCCACTTACTGCTATGGGGGGAAGGAAAGATTCAGAGACTCCCCTGCAGTGTTAGTGAAAATCCAGCTTTGGCCTTTAGTGCCCTTTGTTACATAAACACAAGTAGCGTAGACATATTAATCACCCTGCCATTGAGGGAGGAACAGAGCAGCAACCTCAAATGCCACCCACTCCCCATTCTCGCTCCCATTTGATGTTGCTATTTTAAGCCACGCATTATTTCCTGCTGTGATTTTATTTTTTTTTACCCAGCTTCTAATTCTGGCTCTGAGGTAAGCTGTGACATACGTATCCCTCCTCTCCCCCTCCCCGCTTTCCTCCTCCCCCTGCACCCACGTCCTCTTTATCGCTGTCTCTTAGAAATTTTCTCTCCGTGTCTCGTAAGCAGCCGGGTCTCAGAGGTTGCTTACTGACTGCCTGGAAAAAAAAAAAAAAAAAAGCATAAAGACTGATCTTCTTCCTGCTTTTGGACTTCAGTGCCAACAGTATTGGGGCTACAGTTTGTGGGACAGAGTGCTTTAGAAGTGCGATTCCCCTGCACCCCCTCTTCAGAAAGGTTAGCGCTGTAGGAAGGATGGTCTGTCTGGGGAGGAAGGCTGCTGCTCAGCTACAAATGATGGGCCATGGCCAGTGTACTCACAAGAAAGGTATTACACCAGTGGCACCTGCTTTGGGTTGCAGTGGAGATGGGACAGAGCTTGACCACTCTACAAGGGGTTTCTCTGTAGAGGCAGTCAGCAGACTTCTCACCCCCAAGTCAAGCTGCGCTGTATCACAGCACAGGGCAGGCAGCTGCCTCATCCTGCCCGTGCCACAGCACAGCCCATGGCTGCAGTTCAGCTGCAGCCACGTGTCTCCTGTGGCTTTTGGTTGCAACCAGGTCAGCCGTGAGGACGGCCTAACTCTGTCAGTCAAGGGCAGAAGAAGATCGGAGCCTGCAGCGCCGGGAAGGGCACGGCACGCCAGGCAGGGGTGGCCCTTTCCCTGCATGAGTGCATGGCCGAGCACTGATAAGAGCTTTGCAGAGGTAGGTTTGAGCCCTGGGAAGAAACCCAAGGCCTGCTTCTGCACCACAGAGGAGGAACATTACAGGTGTGTCCTCTTCCACACCCACTCGCTCCTTCCCTTCCTGCCGAGCAACCTGTCCTGAAAATATCCTTTGCCTGGATGTTCGCTGCTGCAAATGCATCCCAGCGAGCACAAGAGAGCAAGCTGAGTGGTGACAGGCTGCTGGCAAGACCCCGGGCCTTGCTTCCTCATCCAAGGAAAGAGAGTTCTGGGCTGCCCTCAGCCAGCCCTGGTGTATATATTCCACACAAACAATCTCACGCCTTTCCCTTCCTGTGAGTTGCTTTTGGAGCTGCTGCACGTGGCCCTTGTCTGCCTGGTATGAGCAATAGCTGTAGGAAATCCCAGGCTGGGCGTCCACGAGTTCCTCATCCTCCCCTTCCCCAGACAGGGATTCCAGTTATGCCCTTTGTGGGGTTCCCAGAGAGTGGGAGAGGCAGAGAGCAGGAGCGAGAAGCCCTTTGCCAAGTGGCTTAATGTTAGTCACAGCTGCTGGAAGTCTTTGCCGTGCTCTCACCAGGGCCGTTGGTTTTATTTTCACAGCTCCGTCTCTCTGCCGCTCCCTAGAGAAGGCTGTGGAGTCACATCCCTTCCTGAGAGCGGGCTACACGCTCGCTTTGCACATTTGCACGCTGTGCTGTTTGTTGTGAAGCAGTGAGGAGGGCACCCCAGCCCGTCCGGAGAGCTGGGTGGCTGTCCTACTGCGGGCCAAACCACGGCCCTCAAATCCTTGTGTGCAAAGAGCTTGCTGCTGAATCGAGCAGGCTGGTTTCCAGTGGATGGGAGGGAGGGGAAGGAGCCAGGCTCATGGCCTGCAGTGATCACACCAGGATCAAATGACTGTTTTTCCAACGTACTATGTCCCCATGGGCAGTTATTTTAAAAGTTATTGCAGAATAACTTGTCCCATAACAGCAACGCTGGAGAATTTCCCCCTGGAGACAAGATCTTAGAATGGGCTCAAGCAAATCGGTTTCCTATAAAATCACTCGGCTCTCGGGTGTCACACCCAGCGCTGTGCAGAGGGAGACAGCCAGCAGCCAGCAGGCCTTTGGCATCCTGAGGGAAGCACGTTGGGTGAAGACAGGTCTCCACAGACCGATGTCCATATGACAGGCACGACTGCCATCCTCACTGGCACCGACTCGCAGCATCTTGGTGGGGGGCTGTGCGGGGGAGGGAAGAGCTGACAGGGCACAGGGGCTCGGGGAGGGAGAAGAATTCAGTTTATGCTGAGCGTTGCCTGCTTGCTGGGACTGTCCACAGGAGGCCAATGCTGGTGTCAGCTCTGGTGGTCACTGGAACAATAGGAGTACCGTGAAAGAGCCTGTGGTTTGCAGATAAAATGGCTGTGGGGTAGGGGTAGCTTAGGGGCCCTGGTGCAATAGGCCATATGTGTCATGGCATTCGAGGTATGTGATGAATAAACCATCTTCCAGTTTGGTCAGGCTGAGTATTGCAAAAACAACAACAGCAAAGAAGTTAAAAAGCCCGATCGATCCTGAATACCCGCAGTTCAGCATCTGGGAATGGTGCAAGATGGCAGAGATTTCATGGCCTGTGCAACTCTGAAGCCTTTCTCTCCTTGCAGAGCTGGCCTTTGTATCAGTCTTGTATTCTCCCTGGCATGGTAGCAACCAAAGAGGCCCACTGCGTGCGAGGAAGATCTGGCAGGAGCCCTGCCTGCCTGGAGAGCCCCCTTGCTGCTGGCCTGACGTTGTTCTTCTCCTGGCAGCTCAGCCGTAGCTCATCTAGGTCAAGAGAGGCGGCTCAGGAAGACATTCCCTTCCAGCTCCAGTGAGATCTGCTCCTCCCAGGGACCTTCAGCTGGGCTTGCTCCTTTTTCTTATTCCGCACAAGGTTTAAAGAGATGTGTTTGTAAACACCAGTCTCCGACTCGCTGCCTCCAGGGCTCTGGGCGGAAAGCCAGGGAGGGATCTAAGAGACAGCAGACGGTTTTAAGAGGCTGTGGCGTCCGATCGCCGCCTTGGAGAGGGCACGCCTTGCAGTTAATAGCCATCGCGGCGGGAGTCACCTACAGTACCAGCAGGTCTCAGCACTATTTCATGGCTCCCTGAGGCTGAGCCTGGGTTTTACTGAGATGACCTCTTCACATGCCAAGGTAAATTCTGGGGCTCCCAAGCCAACTCTGCCAGAATCAGCAGGGAGTTAAGCTGCGCTGACTTGACTGTAGATGCAGGATCGGTGCTTTGTGATGACAAACACCACAGTGGACATGTGTTTGCATTTGAAACGGTGCTGGTTAAATATTTACTCTGTTCGACCTCTCCTTCCCATAGATCGCTACAGAGAGCTTGGCCATGTACATGGACTTGGGCACTCCTGTCTTACTGGGGTGACCGGGGCCTGCTGTGGCACAGGACAGCATCTCCTCGCTGTAAACAAGCCAGATGGTCAACAGTGTGAGGTGCCAGCAAAGAGGGTCTGCCCAAGCCTCTCAAAAGGGTGCCTTAACCCTTCTGACAATTGGTTAACAAGTGCCATTGTTTGATATTGAGGAGTGGTGACAAAGCTCTGCTGTTGAGGGAAAGCTAAAGATGGTGAGAGGTAGAGCTGTGCCCACCTTGTCCCTCCAGCTGCAGTGTTTGGTGGGCAAAGGAGGCTAGGAGAGATCTTCACCCAAGCAGAACTTTCAGCCTCTCTGTAGATCCACAGTTGCTTCTGTCCACACAGACACAACCTTTGTGCCCTGCATCACAAAGGCCTGGAGCTGGAGCTGCTCTTGTTTTCCCTGTGCGGGCAGCTCTGCCCTGGACTCCCAGGGCTTCACACTGTGTGTGACGGCTTGTACCTGGGCCACACATTACACCCGTGCAGAGGATATCACTGCTGCAGTGGGAGCAGTGTGGGAGGTCAGGCCCGGCTGGTGGGGCCGAGAGAGAGGGAGAGAAAAGCCAGTGGCTCCTTTAAGGGAAGAAGCTGACAGGACTGCAGGGAAGGAACTCTGGAAGCTGTGTTTTTCTCTCTGTGCCTCAGGGGCTGGTTACTAAATTTGGTTACTGGGCTTAAATAATGCAGCGTGGCAGAGCCCAGTGGGTTTGAACATTGTCATATCCACATAATCCTCTCCTAGGTGGCTGAGATCTCTTGTTCTCTGCCGCTGCTATCTGCACAGGAGCTTGAATGTGATGTGAAACATCATCTTAAATAATTATAACTAGCAGAGAAGAGCCAAAGCTGCAAAGTCCCATCTATTTCCACTGTGCTCTATCTATGTGATTTCTAAGGTGCCAATCACCAAAGCATCCAAGCACTGTCTAATATGGATTCAAATTTCCTTGGTGCTCATGGAGGCTTGAATCTTGGCATTTTGTGTGAGCCCATCTCTAATTAGCAAGCACAGGGACAGGGCTGCATACCATGGGCCAGGAAGCCTCCTATTTTATGATTTGCTGACTGAAAGCCCAGGACATCATGGTCGCTCCTGGCCCAGGAAGTATTAAATCCTCCTTCCGTTACTGCAGGGAAAGCAGGGCAGCTTTTCCCAGGGAGTACAGGGAGCTGCCTCCTCCTACCTGCCCAGTGTGTCATCCACATTGCAGGTCAGGAAACGTGGGAGCAGCTGCAGATCTGAACAGCCTGCCTGGTCTGCTCATCAAGGCTGCATCCAGCACTGGGGCAAGCAGAGAGAGGGCCCTCTGCCACCCATCACTGCAGATCCAAGCCTCCCCAAAAAGACAAGGGAGAAGCACCAGCTGAGAGCCAGTGACCTGGCTCTGCACCACCCCGGGAGAAGGGGGAAGAGAATGATGCATTCAGCTGTCCTCTCACCTGACCTACTGCCTCACATTTTCACAGACTTTGTGAAACAGATTAAAACCTGCCAGATTACTTCTCACGGCTGACACAGCGACTGTTAACAGTGGTAGAGGGACTCGCTGTGCTGAACATACTCACCTGGAGTGAAATCAGACTAAACCTTTCCTTCATTACCGGGGCAACAGCATTTGCTTCCAGTGAGAACCTGCCAGGTTCAGGCAGTGCCGTAGCAGTGCAATTACTTTCTGTCCATCAGGCTGCACTTAGAAGAAGGGGCTCTCAGCCTCTGTCCACAGTCTCCCTGATTTGACATGACACTTGACAGCAGGTTTTCATGGCAGAGGATCCTCAGTGGTTACTGGGAAGTCTTTTCCAAATCCTGGTTGTGAACATCACATTTCAGTGCTAACAATAGTGCGGGTCCTTCCCACCCTCCCCCATCGATCAGCCCCATCCTTCCCCCGCAACTGCTGCAGTATTTTTAGTGACATTGAATAAATACATGTTAAATCTTTCTCCATTAGTGACATGTCAGAAATTAAAATGGCATTAGCTGTAAGGCCTGCAGCAAAGCCAGCTTCATCTAGGGCACTTGCACATGGTTGCCCAAGAGGAGAGGAACAGTGGCACCAGAATTGCTTTTCCTTCAGTCCGTATTCTCTGCACACCCTTTCTGCTCCTCTTCTCCCAGAAATACTAATGCCACCTTCTTCTGTGTACTCACCAACTGTCCCCAAGGCTCCTAAACCTTATGCCTAGGAAGAGTCTCCAAGTCACAAAGCTTCATTGTCTTCAGTCACATGTTAAGACATGTCCTCTCCAGGCATCATGTCAGATATTACTCAAGCCCCATTGTAAAAAGCAGTTGCATTTTCTTAGGCCCTTGCTAAGCCCAAATATCAGTACAGCAGCTCCAAAACTGCCTCAGTAGCGAAAACTTGGCAGGAAGGAACCAAAGTGTATCCATGGGTCCTGTGCTTGGGTCACAACAACCCCATGCAATGCTACAGGCTTGGTGAAGAATGGCTGGAAAGCTGCCCATGGGAAGAGGACCTGAGGGTTTTTTGGTCAGTAGCTGGCTGAACATGAGCCAGCAGTGTGCCCAGGTGGCCAAGAAGGCCAACAGCATCCTGGCTTGTATCAAACAGTGTGGTGAGCAGGACTAGGAAAGTGATTGTTCCCCCTGTACTCAATACTGATGAGGCTGCACCTTGAGTACTGTGCTCAGTTCTGGGCTTCTTACTACAAGGACATTGAGGTGCTCAAGCATGTCCAGAGAAGGGCAACAAAGCTGCCGAAGGATCTAGAGCACAAGTCTTAAGAGGAGCAGCTGGGGGAACTGGGATTGGAGAAAAGGAGACTGAGGGGAGACCTTATCACTCTCTGCAACTACCTGAAAGGAGGTTTGACAAGTGGGTGTTGGTCTCTTCTCCCAACAAGCAGTAGGACAAGAGGAAATGTCCTCAAGTTACGCCAAGGGAGGTTTAGACTGAGTATTAGGAAAAAATTCTTCACTGAAAGGGTTCAAGCACTGGAACAGGCTGCCCAGGGAAGTGGCTGAGTCACCGTCCCTTGAGGAATTTAAAAGATGTGTAGACATGGTGCTTAGAGACTTGGTTTAGCAGTCTTAGGTTAATGGTTGGACTTGATGATCTTAAAGGACTTTTCCAACTGCAATTTTTCTATGATTCCATCTTCTTTCACACGATCTCTACACTGCCATATACATCGTTTCCTCAGCTAGCCTTCCTCTCTGACTTTATGCCAACTCCATCAGTCACCTCACTGCTTTATTTCAAACCCTATTTCCCCCCAGACATTCTCACTCTCCCCCACTGCTTCTGTTGCTTCAGCTTTGCCCTGCCTTATGCTTCCCCCCTGCCCTTCTCTGGAGTACCTCTCCTATCCCTTTCCCTCTTGATTCCCTTCTTCAGTCTGCCCTGCCTCCCAGTCTAATCCATCTTCTTCAGTCAGAGATGGACACCTCTACTGTCTCTGGTGGTTCAGGCAAACAACTTGCATCTTCCCTGAGTTGCCCAAGGCAGAGGCTTCCTCTCCTTTGATATTACTCCTTCAAGGTACCTGGTATGGATCAGCTTGGCATCCAGAGCTTGAGGAAAAGTCTACAAAGAGCTCACAGCCTATGTAACTTGCCAGGAGGAGATCGACTCAGAAACTCTGCTAGGAAGGAGCAGTGGATAATGGATGAGGTAAAGCCTGAGGTAAAAAACACCTAAACACTACAGCTATTGAGCAAGCCAAAATATTTATAGCTGTGAATTGCAGGGTGGCTGATTGTGCAGGGTAGGGAAAAACTGCCGTTAAGGAAGAGGGAAATCGCAAAACAAACATCCCCTTTCGATATTTAGTATCACACCCAAAAGATTAACATTGATTGCAACTCCCTGTTAAAAAGCAAGGCACTACGCTACTTTAATTAACTAGGTGGGTTCCCAATCTTCAATTGCCTCTTGCAAGTGTCAGGTGAAACATCAGGGCTGGTGTTCCCAGTGGCATGAAGCTAGGCTCTTCTGGTTAGCAGGCTAATCCTGAGGCCCTGCACTTCAAAGGCACCGAGGTTTCAGGCAGCTGATGTTATTTAGCTGCTTCAATCTTTAAAGGCTCTGAGCCTTAGGAGCTAGGAGGGTGGCTGTGAAACTCCAGATTGCCTGGTTCAAGTCTAGTTTATGTCAGTGCTGATGGATAAATGTTACTGTTAGGAATCTGCATGATGTCAAATCTCTGGGGCTAGGTCTTTCTGCAGTTGCCTGATGCAGCCTCTTTTTGCCCCTTGTTTCTGAAGGAGCGGGTGACAGCCAGTGTCAGGCTCCTGATAATGGCTTTGACGGACCCACGTGGAACTCAGGTTGTTTTACAGCTATTAAATCATTCAGACAAGCCAGCCTGCTGCTTGATGGGTGTTTTGTTTCACTCGGGGGGCGGCGGGCAGAGCACAGGGAGAGTTGGTGCCTTTCCCAGACTTGCACAATAGCAGGGCTGGAATTGGGCCCTGTGCAGTTTCAGTCACTCTGAGTTGGGAGCGTTAACTGCTGGGCTGCCCGCTTTGTATTGTAGCCACGGGAGGAGATGCCGGGAGCAAACCGGCTGCCATGGTTTCGGTGTTAGAACGGTGACGGCAGATTTTAGCAGTTCAGTGACCTTTTCATAACAGTTCCTGAAGTCACAGCTTTCCCAACACCTGGAAATAGGTAAGGGTTGTGCACAGGTAGGAACTGCTGTTTCGTAGTGCAAGAAGTCTAGGGAGATAGGAGCAGGAAGGAGAGATTGAAGGGACTGCCTCTTCCACCAGCCTCTGGTGTAATTACCTGCCTGCAGAATCACACTGAACTCAGACCCTTCTTGCAGGTCAAAGGCTTCCCAGGGGCAAAAAAGAGATCTCAATATTGGAGTAGACTCCTTCCTCAGACTTGCAACCAGTCCTTTATTAATGGCAGACTCCTCCCCTCCCAGTCCAGCACCCTTAATCTCTCTGGAGTCAAGCCAAGCTCCTTAGATCCAGGAAAGCAAAGGAACCAGTGGAATCTTTGAGGCAGGAGAAACAACAGCTCGGATACACAGGCCTGTCCCATCATTTTACACCAAAAGGATTCTGCCATCAACCTGGCAAGCCAAGCTTGTGGGGGCAACCAGGCTGTGTCCTTTCTGCCTCTTGCATCTTGTTCAAGAACACTTGGCAGTTTTGCTGGAGACTTTTCAAGCAAGATGGGGATGGATCACACCTTAATTACCTGGAGGCAATAAAGAGTCTGAAGTAATAAATAAAGATAAAAAAAAAATAAAATAAAGAGCTTTTCCCACGTCTCCTGGGTTGCCGTACTTCTCCCCACCACCAGAGTGCGGCGTCCAGGGGCTCCCACCAGTCCAGTTCTCTGTAGCTCACAAATACAGTGGAGAAAAGGGCAACTACAGGTCCAGCTCTTAGACTGTGAGGTCATCTCGGACAGGGAAGAGCCACAAGGATCCAGCAGTGCACAGAGGATGTCAAAACTGGCACAGAATTTACTTTGGGGTGGAGAGTGGGGCCGTGAGGACAACTTCTTGTAGAGAAGTTTTAGATGGGAGCAGGGGCTTTGAGCCCACCTACAGCACTCGCAGGTTTTGCTGGTCCGTGTTACACTGCCAGTGCTATGCTACTGGGACACAGAGGGCTCTGAATTGTGGGGCAAGAGCTGGGTGTTTTACAAGCCATTAGAAAGCTCGTCAGTGTATTCCCATGTGTATATCTTTGCTGGAGTTAGGGAGAGAAGGGAGGTTTCCTAGCTGCCTTTCCAGTTTGCACCACTACAGTGCTGAACAGAGCTGGCTTGCCATCTGCTCTTACAGTTGTGAAGATACAACGCAGCTGGCCAGCACCACTCAATGGTTCTCATACATTGGGTCAGTGGGGGTCTGCAGGGTAAAGAGAGCCCTTGAGGTGTGCCCAAAACCCTCTGACTTTTGTCCTTGGAATGGCTAAACCAAGGCAGTGGTTAGCAAGTTGCCACAGTAGATTTTGTACCATGGTAGGTCTGGTGGGGCAGGCAGTGGTGGGGAGGTTGTCTTTTGCTGCTGCTGTGGGCAGAAGAAAGCAGCACTTGCCCTGAAGGTAAGCCTTAAGGCTGCTGGGGAAAACCATCATGGGGGAAGACTCGAGTTCACCGTGGAACAAATAACAGAGGGAGCTGGCAGGAACAGAAGTGCCTGAAGCCTTTTTATTATATACAAAAGCACCCAGCCTTGCTCCCTGGGAAAGAGCTCCAAGACAGCTGTCAGTCTGACTGGCCCTGCCCTTCAATCTGAATGTGCCCAAATGGGCCAGGGGCTTTATTTTTGTATTATTGCATTGTCTTCCTCCCACTCGCTTGTGCTTTCCTCTCAGACGCCTGTGGCTGCTTTTGATGCTTCTCTCCTCTGTCTTGGCCTCTCTGTTGGGCAAACTTTGTGGTTTGCCACCTTTCCTTTCTCCCTTTCCTACATCTTTGATGGTACAAGAAAGCTTCTGGTTGTTTCTGTTTGCATTTCACTCTCTGTAGGGTTGTGCTAGGAAAATAACGCGAGTCCTTCTGAGTTCTACTCAGCAGCAAACTAGATATCTATCAGGGAATGTTCAGCAAGCAAATGCAAGGTACAGCCTAAAAGAAGGCTGTTCATTCCTCATATTTCTCAGTGTCATAAAGACACAGATACTTGCTACTTCCTTCATGATAAAGCTATCGGCCATATTTACTTTCTTCTCTGTTCTTTTGTGGCATCTTTTATCTGGCAACTTCCAAGAACCTTGCCAGAATTGTTTACATAAATAAATCTCACACTGCTCCTGTGCAAGAGGCGTTTTCCTCCATTCTGCAGTTTGGGTAGTCAAGAAATTTAAAAGCGAATTGCCTTTTGCAGAACCACAGAATAAGCCAGCCTTAAGAAAGAAAACAAGCACCTCATGGTCCTGCCTTCATTGCCTTCCTTAATGGAGCGTTCTCCACCTCTAGTTAATCGGCAGTCTGATTTCCCTTCAGGTCACGATCATAAAAAGACGCAATTGTCCCTTTGAACACATGTAATTAAAGTGCCTGTCTACATAGTGACCTTCATCAGAATGCCCCAGCCACGGTAAAGGTGGTTGGGATGCTGCTATGTTGGAAATTATGAGGCTCAGAGAAATTAAGAAACGTGGCCAAGGATTTGGACAATGAAAGTTTACCCTGTAAATACAGAAATTTTGATTCTTGCAAGCATTGTTCTGAGTCTTAGACAACATTATTTCCCTAGGATTTTGGTAAGGCTTGGGAGGAGGAGCAGACATCTGCACACCTGGCTGGTCACCACAGAAGTGACGCATTTAGCAACCTGAGTGGCTTTTATCTGGACCAGTTTGGCCATCTTGGCTGTGTCCTGGAACTTAGAGAGCACAGGTTCACCGGGGGGTGTGTGGGTGTGTGTGTTTGGGGTTTTTTTTTTGTTTGTTTATTTGTTTGTTTGTTTTTCTTCTTTCTTTTTTCTGTAGTTGCTTATGCTTTTAAAATAGGCTATCTCCCCTTTTCAGTAAGGGAGAAGAAGCAGTTGCAAGTGGTAAAGCAGTTGGGAATGACTATGATTGTCTAAGTGCCTTTCCTGGAAACAAATCCCTTTCTGCCATAGGTGGCCTGAAGACACTGGTACATTAGGACTACAGTGTTTCCAGTAACCCAGCAGGATTTGGTGGGTGGAGGAAGGGGAAGGAACTCAGCGAGCCATGACAATGGGAAAATCTTGGCAGGGACTTGCACACGCAGTCATGCAACTGGCCTCGATGTCCCAACTGTTACAAGAAGGAATTGCACGGAAGTGAGGAAAGCTCCGAAAAGGATGTGTGAAGGCAACTGTAAACCCAGACCCTGGATAGGTGTGTTTGGCTGAGGCCTTGGGGTGAAGTGACCGTGTGTGCTGAGGCCATGCTCTGCCCTTTGGCTCAATGCCACAGCCCTGCTGTAGTGGTAGGAAACCTTCTCTGCCAGGGGAGGGGGGTCTGAGGTGTTTTTGGTCACTGCATGCTCCACAACGGGCACTGGTGCTGTTGCAGGTTGAAGGAACACAGGGTTGTTCCTTCAGGCGGCCCAGTTAGGAGGTGACGGCTGTGGGGCTGGGAGGGCGCGGGAGGTGGGGCTCCAGAGCCCCCTGCAGTCACCAGGGCTTCTACCCCGGGCCGCGGCAAGGCACACTGCCCCGATCCTCGCCCCGCTCCTCGCCGCGCCCGGCCGACGCCGCGCCGCCCCGCCGCCAAACGAGACGGCTGCTCCCCGCGGGGGTGCGGGGTGCCCGGCGGCAGGCGGCGGGCCGCGGGGCGGGCAGGGGCCGGGGCGGGAGACCGCGCCCCGCCGGCCGTTAGGGCCGTTGCGTGGGCCCGGCCGGCCGCCGCTGCGCGCGGCGCTGCTGCCCCCTGCCGGGCGCAGGCCGGCGCCTCCTCGGGATCCCGGCCGAGGGAAAGGGCCTGGCGGGTTGGCGGCTCTGCGCCCGTAGGGACGGGAGGGAGCGGGCCGGAGGCCTCGGGACGGCTCGCTCTTTGACCGGGGTGAGGGGGATGCGTCTTCCTGCCTTGATTATGGCATGAGCAAGGCCTCCCTCGCCGGAGGCCGGCGGAGAGGTGCTGTCAGGGCGGGCTGTGCCGCCTTGGCTGCCCCAGGCCTCCGTGCTGCCCTTGCGGGGCACGGCTTGCCTGAGCCCTGGCTGCGGGGCCGGGCCGCAGGTGCTTTCGGTTACGGAGCGCCTTGTCTGAGCGTGCGTGCGTATGACTCCATCCCTGTAGCAGTTCCTGCAGCGCTGTCTAGGAGCGGGTCATTTCCCTTTGACTCAGCGGCATCAATCAGAGTATATTGCTCTGGTTGTTGGCTCGGGTCTTCAGCTGTGAAGACAAACTCCTCCACTCACACATGGGCAATAAGCAGCTCGGAGACAAGCCTTGGGCTTTTGTTTTGCAGGCCCCTGAGCACCCATCAGGCACTGACTGCAGTTCACAGGGTATCCCCCAGTCTTCTTGGTGGCCATGACATATCCCCCTGCTGCTTTAAAGGCATCAGCTAGGCTCACGGGACAGGCAAGTCAGCTTCAGAGTGCTGCAGAGCAGGCTTTCCCAGCTCAGACTGCCCTGCTAGCATGGAAGGCTCACTGACTGGCTTCTGTGAGTGTCCCAGCGTTGCACACCATTCAAAGACAGAACCAAGTTTTAGCTCATGCTGATTCAGACACCTCTAGTACAGTGGAACATAATATAAATCCAGATATTGTCCTGATTGTGTAGGGGCTATCTCCTGCACCTAAGATGTGCACAGTGTATTGTTTTATATGAACAAGTACATGATACAGTTTATATGGTCAAATTTATTTGAATGCAAAGTTTCTTTTTTTACAATGTGGGATTTTGACTTTGTAGGTCAGACTCTTTCCTGTAAAAGACAAGACCAGCTACTGCTCATGTTCCACTGCTGAAGCAAGATGACTGGATGGACAGAGGATGATATCCTATCCATGGATAAACAGGAGTGTGCGAAGGCTAAGCCTGTAAATAAATACCTTATGCCTCCTCATGACTTTCCTGGAGTAGTTTTAGGAAAAAAACCCAGCTATTACTACCAGGGGAAATCAAAGTGTGCTTTGTAATCTGGGACACCCTCAGGATCGTACACATACTGCAGAAATGGGCCCTCAATTGCTGTGCCAATCCCATCATCCCCGTGTGTCCCGTTTACCCCTCCAAAATGACATTGTGTGACAC
The DNA here is from genome assembly GCF_964237585.1 of Gallinula chloropus. NCBI lineage: Eukaryota > Metazoa > Chordata > Aves > Gruiformes > Rallidae > Gallinula > Gallinula chloropus. The sequence goes on along the minus strand of NC_140087.1, from coordinate 54,873,260 downwards.
GTCAGGCAGAGATGACAGAGCAATGGCTTCCAGCTCTGAAGAGCTGCAGCTACCATGAGGAGCAGCGAGAGCTGATGGTTCAGTCTTTTCAGGCAAGGTCAATACAAGAGAGTCCTGGGCTTTGCATTGTTCCTGACATCTGCCAGATCACATACAGCATAGACTTGAGAGCGTGTTGGAGATTCACAGCAAATCTCAAAAGCAAAGGCAATCTCCAGACAATCACCTCCAAGCATGGACAAATACATGCTCCAGTTGTGAAAATGAATGTGAAAATTACCCTCTAATGTTTTCAGCTGGTTGGAATAAAATTCAAGTGGCTGAGAAGTTAGAAATTCAAGGTTAACCTGGAAGGGAGGAATGAAGACACTTGAAAGTAAGGACTTCTGATGGCTAGTCAAACAGAAACATAAATGCCTATTTGCTACATTTTTGTCAAGAAAACCTTCCAATGCAGACCAAAAGGTATTTGTAAGTATATAAGTGCATAATTCTCTACATATATAGATAGATAGCATATAAGTAAATATAGATACTATAGGTGCACATGATAGGATTTTTGGGTTAGGTCTATATCAGCAAATGTTCTGGGCTGTTACAACTCCATTGTCTATGAAATGAGTAGCTGATTCCTGTTAATTTATTCTTGCCATGGCTTTGGCCTGTGCCAGTTAACACTCTTCCAAACAATTCCCCAGTATGGCTGAGGGAGTTAGTATGGGCCAGGGGCCGTTCCTGACAACCACTTGGATCCAAAAGCCTTTCTTGAAAGATAAAAGAGTTTAATGGTATGGGTGCAAGCCATCCTGTGCCAGGGCCTTCAGTGCCAGAGAACAGTCCTGGGCACGTTTAATTTACTGGTATAGGCATAGTCTAGGAGCCCAAGGGATTAGGCAGGGTTTTAAGGATTGCATGCCTGGGCTTAGATACTTGATTTCTCCCAAAATCCATTTTATGGGACCTTGTGTTTTTGTGGACATGGACCTTGATCCTTTAAATTTTGAATCACTTTAGCTAAAAAGCCTTGCCTTCTGGTGTTAATGACCCTTTAGTGTTTTCACTAAATAGCAGACACCTTGTGGAAGGTAAAGTGGGTTGTGATTACACAGCTTTATTATCACTGACTTCATGACAATGGCATATAACAACAGTGAAATCTGTTTAATTAACTTTTATTTATATTTTTAGGAAGAAAGTCACACAAAACATAAGAGGAAAAAATAAATAAAACCATTTGAAACGGTAATTTTTCAAAGCCTGGCTAATTCTCATCAGGTTTCATAGAAAACAGCTTCCTTTGCCTCTAGATAAAACCTGGAGATTTTAAGATTACACTACTTTTACTATATTAAATTATGGAGGGACTGACTAGATTTTGTAAGGGAACATCCTTGCAAGTGTACTCAGTATACTGATCCTCATGCTGTAACATCTCCTGGGAAGGGTGCTATTCAGTTTCTACTGCAGGAATGCACTTGAGGTTTTAGCTTTTTGATGTCCCTTAAAGAGTGCTGCAGGAAAGTGTCTGACTGACAGCAGCAAACCTGCATTGCTCTGAAGGAACGAAACTCCTTTGGTCAGGGTGCCAATTGCACTGTTCCAAGACACATACTTTACCTGACCCATCTGTCTGGTATAATCATAGCTCTTTCTCCTACCCCTTTCTGAGTGTTGTCCTCTTAGCCAGTCTTATAACTTGAATTTTATTTCTGTCAATGCAGCCAGCACCTTAGTGTAGGGTAACTTGGCCAGGGCTGAGAGAATCATAGAATGGCCTGGGTTGGAAGGGACCCCAAGGATCATAGAGCTCCAACCCCCTGCCACAGGCAGGGCCACCAACCTCCAGGCCTGGAGCTACACAAGGCTGCCCAGGGCCCCATCCAACCTGGCCTCGAATACCTCCAGGGACAGAGCATCCACCACCTCTCTGGGCAGCCTGTTCCAGCACCTCACCACTCTCTCTGTAAAAAACTTCCCCCTAATATCTAATCTAAACCTTCCTTCCTTTAGTTTTAATCCATTCCCCCTTGTCCTGCCATTGTCTACACTTTTAAAAAGTTGATTCCTCTCCTGTTTGTATGTTCCCTTCAGGTACTGGAAGGCTGTAAGAGGTCCCCCCGCAGCCTTCTCTTCTCCAGGCTGAAAAAGCCCAGGTCCCCCAGCCTCTCTTCGTAGGGCAGGTGCTCCAGCCCTCTAATCATCTTTGTGGCCCTCCTCTGAACCCTCCTCTGAACTCCAGCAGTTCCACATCCTTCTTGTATTGCGGGCCCCAGACCTGGACACAGCACTCCAGATGGGGCCTCACAAGGGCAGAGTAGAGAGGGACAATCACCTCCCTGTCCCTGCTGGCCACTCCTCTTCTGATGGAGCCCAGGATACCATTGGCCTCGTGAGCTGCAAGAGCACACTGCTGGCTCATGTTAAGTTTCTCATCCACCACAGTCCCCAAGTCCTTCTCAGCAGGGCTACTCTCAAGGAGCTCTTCTCCCAGTCTGTATCTATGTCTGGGATTCTTCCGGCCCAAGTGCAAGACCTTACACTTGGCAGTGTTGAACCTCGTTAGGTTCACCCGGGCCCATCTTTCCAGTCTGTCAAGATCCCTCTGGATAGCTGGGAACACTGACAAGGATGTCTCTTGTTATCTATGCAAGTCTGGTCGATCTGGTGGGACTGGGGCTCAGCTACGCAGTGTGTGACTTGAGTATCCGACCACAGGCCGCTCAGGGTGCGCGTACCTGTTGGGATGGAGCTGGGAGAGCGGTGACGATGCGGGATGATGGCAGCAGGGAGCTGAGAAGGGACTGAGCACAAGTGTGTCGATAGCTGGTTTTTCTGCAGGTATGATGAGTGTCTGACACACACAGAGCAAATTCGGCTGGATCTTCTGAAGCCCCTCTTTGCGTTTAGAAGAGAGAAAAGGGGGGTACTGAGACGTGGTAAGATGAACACCTGATCCTTTAGAGTGACTCTGTCTGTCCTATGTTTCTTGCAATTCCCTACACAGCTATGCAGGTCTCCCAGAGACTGGATCCCATGCACATGCTATACACCCTTCTTTGTGATGTGTGAGCAGGTTCATTCAAGGAGTGCAGTGCTGTGTATCTGGGCCCACTTCCCATCTAGAGGGGGGCCCAAATACAGCTGAACAGATTTGGCTGAGAAAGAAGAGAGGCTTTTTTGAAAAACAGGCTCCAGAAAATTACTCTCTCATACTTCTAGAAATACTGGCTGTGCTGTGGATATGAAGGCTAAGAAACTTTGTTTCTGCACTGTCTTACCTGAATGCAGCAGGCTGTGTGGGCCATACTTTTGTTCTCCTTTGAGGACTAGGAGGCTGGTGATAGGGTGTAACTAGTGCCAGGGTCAACTGCCCATCTCCCGCACACTCAAGGAGAGGTGGTTGTAGAGTGAGATTTGGAGGCAGGAGGCCTGATCCTTTCACTCTGGCTTTTTGCACCATCCATGGGCTTCATCACTGGCAAGGGAGCGTTGCGAAGCCTGGGATGAGCAGCCTGGCTGGCTGGGCATGGGACACCCTGCGTGTTTGGATAATGAACCGAACTCCCTGCTAGCCCGTGTGCTCCTCAGCACAAAGCAGCTTGTTGCCGCTGTGCGGTAGCGCCGGTTCTGCCCTTGGCCCATGTGGAGGAACACAGAGACAGAGCTGGGAAAAACCCAAGAACCCCTCCTGACCACTCTCCCTTCGGGCAGTGCTCTGTTGGAAAGGGGGAGCCTGTGCAGAGGCAACGTGGTGGTCTCTTGTGCCCTCTGGGGACGGCTGGTATGTAGTACAGGCAGCAGGAAGTGTTGGATGGAATACAGGGCTTTAAGCAAGGTTTCTGTTAGCCAGACCCCCGGCCCCTTACCCCCAGAGGAGGTTTGTAGGACAGGAGCAGGCCATGGCTGTCGTGACTCCATGGATCACCCAGATCCTGCTTCTGTCTGACAGCACCTCTTAGCGGAAAGGTTTTATCCTGGAAACAAAGAGACATAAGGGAGTGTTTGATGTAAGATTTCCATTAAAATATCTCATCCATGCCCTTTATCTGCCCTTTGCCTTAGCCCAGCTTCTCATGCCCCCTTGTTGGGCCACTTTCAGTGCTAGTGTGCCTGCATGCAGTGTTTGTGTTTTCTGATGCCAAACTCATTTCCCCCCCTCCCTAGGCCATTCCCAGCCCTGCTTACACAGCCGTGCTGCCTAGAGAGCTGTTCTAACCGGGATTGCTGGTGGAGAGCTTGCAAATAACTGTCCTTAGTGGTGAGAAACTGATAAAGGTTTCAGCGTTTGGTCTTGATCTGTAGAAGAGCCAGGAGGGATGTACAGATGCAATGTGCATTCAAAGAGTTCAGAAAACAAGGAGAAACTACATGCTTGTTATTTATTCTCCTTACAAAAATCCTCTAAGTTCACTCCTTCCTTGGCCAGTCCAGCAATCTGAGATTTTGAGGCAAAGGCTTGTGAAGAAGAGCTGTCTTGTTCTGTTCCTCAAAGTGCAGTTTTATTGGATGCTTGGACCCCTTTGGTTGGCTCCCAGCTGGTTTGTGGCCACAAATCCTCAGTTATTAGTGCACTTTTCATTTCCACAGTTATTTTAAGGGCTGTATATTTCACCTCTGGGCCTTTCTCTGAGAATTCAGCTGTGCTGTCACTCCTGCAGAGGCCTCAGGCAGTACTCAGGCTCCTCTCCCCAGCCTTCCCTGCCATGCTAAGAGCAGCCTAGTAGCACAGGTTTACGCACCGTCTGTCTTCCCTCCCCACTGATGAACTGGAGCCTGGCAGCAGCTGCAGATGGGGCACAGGGAGGCCAACAGGAGTCCTAACAGTTCTGTGAAACGTTACCATTGCCTGGCTGGTGTTTTCTCATCGTCTGATGGCAATTTGAGAGGTCTGGCCAGGCTTGCAGTGAGGCCAGGAATACGCCCAGGCTGGCCCAGCCAGGGTACAGTGAGTGTGCAGCCTGGCTGTTGTTCTTCTGTCTATGCATTGTGCCCACAGTAGGGATAAGCTGCAAGGCAGCAAATTCAAATTTGCACCTCCTGGAAACTTTTCCTGGAATTTCCCCAGTGATATTAACCTGGGTCTTTTTTCACTTTCCTTAGAAGCACTGAAACAGCTCACATCACAGATCTGGATGGAGTGCCCAGCTAGAGGAACTGGGAAACCTCTTTGATGTGTATAGCTGTATTTATACACTTGGGATAAGCCCAGAATCTGTCTGGGCGGCCAAGAAGCTCCAGAAAGGAATTTCCCCCCATCAAACTAGCAACCACAATAAAATTTTCTCCCTTCCTCTGCTGAGACTGAGTGTGCTCATTTCCTAGTACTTTTGCTTAAGAAGTTTCCTGTTTTTGCAGGAACCTAGGCCCTTTCTCTCTGATGCTGCCTTTCTAAGCAGTGTAGTTTGAGGTTTCTTGTCTTTGACCTAAAGACCTGAAGGCTGAGGCAGCTGATGTTTGGCCCTCTCTGTTGGGGTATAAGCTGGGTGTTTCTTTCATCTTTGGACCAACTGCTCCTTGTTAGCTACATGGCAGGGTTCAGAACCACTGTGTGATCCCAGCTGAGGACTGTTATGAAGATGTCTGAAAAGGAATAGATGTGAATGAGTTACAGTGACTGCATTTGAAAGGAAAGAAGGGCAGAGGTTTTTTAGCCAGGTGAGATGATTCCTCTTCTCCAGGGGTTAGAGGGAAGGAGATATCTAAAGCAGAAATCATTGTTTGTCTTTGCATGTACTTCTGAGGAGCCAGGCTGTTCTGCCACCCTGGAGCTTCTGGCTGGCCATGCTAATGTGCTGGCCCTGTGAGTGCTGCCCATGCAGGCCATTGCCAAGTGGGTGCTGTGGGACCCCTCCCAGGCCCGTTTGCAGAGGAACAAATGGCTGCAGTACCAGCTAGAGAAGCACAGTGTAAATGGCTGTGGTAATCCTACCCACCCTGGTTCCCAGTGTATTAGCTACACACTGACTTTCCAGTTGGCCCTAGCAATTTGCAGGAAGACAATGGGCAGCAAGGGAGTTATAACTGAGGTGGGGCTGCCCAGCAGTGCAGTTAAGAGGATCATCTCTTTTCCTGACTGCTGTTATATGGCCTACCCTGGCATGGTTGTTGTTTCTCTATCAAATAGCAGGGAATTTCTAAACATGTTTATCTTCATTTTCTTTTCTGCTTCTTTTACTCTTTTCGTGGTGGATAAAAACTGCATTTGCAAAAACATCTGTCGTAGGTAGTTCATTCCTCAGGCGTGCCTAAAAGAAATGTATCTCAAAGAGAACAGACAGCTGTCAGTCTCAGTGAGCTCTGACCATCCTGATACTCCTTTAGTGTCCCAAGTGTGTGCATGACAGCAGCTGGCTCACTTCTGGGACAGCTGGTAGCTGTTAAGCTAAGGGTGGCCAGTTCTCACCTTTGGATCCCTGTAGCCTTACTGAAGGGCTCCTTTGTGCCCACAGGTGGGATGTTTCCCAACTGCCCACCCTGCACTCCTGGTGTAATGACTGCGTGGCCAGAGCTCAGGGAGCGCTTGTATGTTCTGCAACTTGATCCCAGCAGCTGGGCCACAGGGTGCTGACAGTTTGTGTGGCCTGTGTTAGGACAGACGTGGCACAGAGGCGGTCAGAGATGATCCCTCCTGGAGGAGCAGTTCTGTTCAGCAGCTCACACGCTGGGAGGAGAAATGCTCTGTGGTACCTGCCCTAAGTGATTGGTGGCTGCTGCAGGGATAGAGCTCAGTGCACTTTGCCTGTTTTATCAGTCACACTGTTCTGGGAACAAGTCACATTATTTTTCTGTATTGTCCTTCTCCCCTGCGTTTATCTACAGACATTAGACTGTGGCTGAAACAGTTGGTGGATGGCCCTGCTACCATGGCACCATTCAAGATGTGCCTGGCTTTGGGCCCGCACCTCCAAGCAAGCTCTAGGCTCAGCCCTCATCCTGCTCATGCCTTGCCTTTGGCAGACAGATTCGTTTTCCATGCCCGGCACTGGCTGTAGCTCCAGTGTCTGTCTCAGACATCACCCATTTAGGGTCATAAGGAGCAGGGTGGGTTTTTTCCAGCTCATCCGTCTCCCTTGGTGCAATGAGGGGAGATCCCCAATAGATGGCACTTGAACCTCTTCCCTGGCAGGTTTTTTTTTGCCCTCGACGTCAGGATGTTCAGACCAGCGTCCGCACAGACGCAGCTGTGGCACAGGGCGCTGTGGAGGAAAGGGAAGGAGAAGAGCAGTTCAGTGAGCAAGGAGGGCCGAGCAAATCCCTCTGTGACTTCAAAGGCTGAAAATAGCATCTCTTGCCTTATGAGAAGGCTTGGCCAGGCCTGCCTAATGGGGCCTGTGCACCCACACACATTCCTGTTCTTGCATCTTGCAATGTCAGTGGTACACCCTGGGCAGGATAAGCTGCAGAAGGTATTACATTGTCCTGCGGGCACAACGGGAAACACAGCTCAGAGGGAATCTGTGCATTAAACTAATCCTTGCTGCATTGTCTTCACCCCTCCTGCCTGTCTCCCCTGTTATTATTTGGAACAGTATGAAGCTGAGACAGGAGAGGTTTAGGCTGGATGTTAGGAAGAGGCTCTTTACTGAGAGAGTGTTTGGGCGCTGGAAAAGGCTCCCCAGGGAAGTGGTCACAGCACTGAGCCTGACTGAGTTCAAGAAGCACCTAGATGATGCCCTCAGTCCCATGCACTGACTTGGCTGGCCCTGTGTGGAGCCAGGGGATGGACTTGATGATCCCTATGGGTTCCTTCCAACTCAGAATATTCTGTGAGTCTATTCTGTGATTGTACTGTTTGGCCAGGATTCCCACAGAGGAATGTCTCAGAGGGAAAAAAAGTTACGGCATACCAGGAGCTAAGGCAGATCTCCAGGGATGCCTTCTCCATGGCAGCAGCAGGCAGGAACATGCGAATATTGTGGAAGTGAACCAGGATCCTGGCTCAGCTCACAGGCCCCTACCCTCTCCTTGTCTCCACAATGCCATGTGTTCTTGCAGGGGAAGCTTGCCACTTGCCTCCCTTCTGCTCCTGGTCTGGCCATGAGGGATTTATCTTCAAGCAATGCAGGCATGTGGGGTTACCATAAATGTTATGCAGTGCATTTTTTTTGTTTTTATCATGTGAACAGAGAAAACTTGGCCTCTCTGTCTAGGATTGAGATTTGGATTTGGGTTGAACGCAGCAGGCAGATCAAAACTCCAGGGGTGAGAAATCCACAGGAACCAAAACCAGAGTGAAATGATCACATGAGATGCTTGGGAAGTGAAACCACTGAATTTTGCATAGCTCCAGCAGTGTGATCTAGTAACAGGCTAGATTACAGTTTGGGAGCATACGGCTAAGGGTCAGGAGATACCACTTCTATTCTTGGATCTTCCACAGCTTTCCTCAGTGACCTTCAGAAAGTCAAGAAGCTTTCCTTTGTCTTAAGTTTTCTCCTTTGGGAATAATGCTATTTTATTACTTACCCCATGAAAATATTTTTCTGTCCTTGGATACAAGTTACTTGGTAGTGTTCTGCAACCTGCATGTGTGTGGAGAAGCAACACCTCCAGACCTTTCAGGAAGCTTTCTTTCCAGGATATGATGCAGCAGTGTGACATCTTCTACTGAGAACCCACCTAGCCTGTCAAGCCTCGTGCTCAGGGCAGGGATGCCATAAAACAAGACTTGGGGTAGTAGGTTGCAGCTCTGCTTTTTCCAAAAGCTTCGTTTCCTCTGTGGGCCTTGATAAACTGCTTGTTGTTCTTGATAAACTCCTTGTTGTTGGTTGCAGCAGTGCCACCATGCCTCATTCAGAGATGATGCTGGATGCTGTGGGTCAATGGAGAGCTTGTGATCTGTCAGTCAGTCATTTGCTCCTGGCATTGTGGCAGTGGTGCAAGAGAGAGGCCATGGTACTTTACCAGTCAGAGGCACAAGGTTAGCTGGGGAGCAACCTGAAGGTGTGAGTTTCTTCTGAGCCTGCTGGAACACAGCAGTGCTCCAGCATGGCTTTGTGGTCTGAAGAAACACTGGGAGCAGGTGTGTATAACTTGATCCCCAAAAGACCTGTGTGTACCCAGAGTTGGTGTGCCTGGCTATTCTGCTTTTATGAAATACAAAGCGAGAAAGAAGTAGCTGCTCTGCAGCTACTACGTGTGTGGAAACACACGTAGGCAAAGGTTGCAGAAGCAGAGTTAATACAAGGAATTAGAGGATTAGTTTCTCTCGCATCACAAGTGCCGTGACAAAGCCTCGTCGGCACTTTGCTTTTGCCGCTTGTCCTTAGCAGCGCTGTCCCGGCAGCACCGACCCTGCCCCCGGCTGTGGTCACTGCTGCGCCTTCAGGCTTAGTGGGGCGGTGTGAGTTCAGGTAGAGGCTGTGAGGGGTTCCAGGTGGGGTGACAGGTCCTGCTCTTCTCCATATCAGGGAGGTTTTTCAGCTTTGTCCATCCTGAGACGACATGAAACAAACAGCTGGGCCCTGGCATGTGCCTCTCCCAACACCTGAACCTGGAGAATTCAGATTTGGGAAAGCAATCATACCCAGTAGCTTAAGCTGATTGTGATTTATAGGTCATATCTCACAGACCATTATGAGGAAAGCTAATGTCTTCAGTGCCAGAATAAGGAATGAATAGAGGTCTGGGGAATTTGGTTTTATATGGAAAAAAAAAAAAAAAAGAAAATAATCTTAGGTGACATTCACCAGTGTAAAATGCTCTCAGTTTTCAGGATTTGGAACACACCTTGATTATTGGTTAGGGAAATTCTTAGAAATTCTTACCTAACATGGGATGTATTGTTGCATACCTATATGGAGGATTTCTGCTTTCCTCTGGCATTTTACTCTGTCCCCTTGCAGGCAGAGTGCTAGGCTAATGATCTGATAATGTGCACCATTGCCTGCTTTCCTGGGCTCATGCAAGAAAGCAACCAGAAGTATCTGGAACAACATATGGTGGTTTAGAGTGATAAGACTGGATGGTGATTAAAATTCTGTGCAAACTGGGGGGAAAACCAGGTGAGAATAAGTCCACAGTGCAAACGCAGAACTGGCAGAGCAAATACGGTTTGACAGATGAGACAGTTTCCTACTACAGGCATGTTCTAAGAAGGCACTATCTGAAAAGAAGAAACATTGTTTTCTGGATCAGACTCCGTGCCTGCTGGACTCCTTCAAGAACAATACTTTCCTAACTGGAGCCGAACAGAGGCCCTTTCCCCTGCGGCAGAGATGTTCTCTTTCTTTTCCCCAGTCAGCACATGAGGAGTGCTCTTTCCTTATCTCGTTACAGGCGTGCTGGCTGAGAACAGGGAGCTGATACGCTAACCAGCCTGTGCTCCTCAGGAATTCGTACACAAGTGGAGACCTCCTCAGAGCTTCCGACCTTATCCCAGGAGGAAGGTTGGGACAAAAGGCACTGCTGGCCCCGAGGGACTGGCAATGGGCAAAAGGGACCTTTCACCTACACACCGAGAGTTTATCTCTGGCACAGAGTTGGCAGTGGGTGAAAGCCCTTTGTTGTTGCTGCTGGCAAACGGTGGCTTCCTGTGGGTTCAAAGCAGCTGGGAGCGTATCAGTCAATCCCTGATAACTTTCCCGGCTGTTTTGCCAGGTAGGTGTGGGAGGACGGGACATGGAAATGGAGCACCTTGTCCGTGCCCAAGGGCAGCTGGCGCAGCAGGAGCCGGTGCCGTCCTGGCCCGGCGCTTGCATTTGCTGAGAGAAAAGGTGGTGGGGAGTTTCCCTCCTGCTGCAGGCCCTTCGCAAGCTCCCTGGGAGGGGGGGCTCAAGGCTCTCGAGCTCTTCTTCTCTGTGGATCAGTGCTCGGAATCGGGCAGGCCGGGTCACGGCATCCTGTTACCCTCCTGCGAGCCAGGATGTGGTACGGCACAGGTACCGGTCTGCTACGCCCTGAGCAGAGCCGGCCCGGTTCAGGGACCGCAGGGACCGCCGCCTGGGACGGGTCTCCGGCGGCACCGCGGCGAGCCCGATCCAGCCCCCCCCCGGGCACCCTCCGGGCCGGGGGAGCAGGCACCAGGGGTCACGCCGGCGGGGCCCCTTTAAGCGGAGGCTCCGCCCCGGCCCGCCCCGGCCCGCCCCGGCCGGCCAATGGGCTCCGCGCCTGCCGCGCCGTTTGTTACAAGTTTCCCGTCGCGGGCAGGGGTGCGGGGTGGTCGCGGCGGTGCGGGAGCTTCGGGGTGGCGGCGCCGGCGCCCGACGGCAGCGGGGCGCGATGCCCGCCTGGGGCCGCCGGCGTCGCGGCTGACGGGGGGCGGGCGGGAGCGCTGCCATGAGCGGAGCCCGAGGCCTCGGCTAGGGGAGCTCCGCCGTCCCTCAATAAACACTCTGCGCTGAATGTCTCTTGTCCCTTGCAGCACGCTGCCGGCTGGTTCCTCCCTCCTTTCCGAAGCGTAACCGGGGAGGGGGAGGAAAGCAGAGGAAGTTTGGGATTTATTATTTTTTCCTTCTGTAGGCTTTAGGAAGGGATTCCCTCTCCCTCCCCCCCGAGGAGGGCTGTAGGACAGTGGCGGAGGAGAGAGGGGCACAGCTGGAACCGAGCTGTCCGGAGCCTTGTCCCCCTCGCCCCCGCCGTGTACCTGGGGGTGCTGGATGCAAGCTTCGCGGGGCTCCTCCGAGCGTAGCAGCAGCGGCTCGGCAGATGTACATGCGTGCCTGTGTGTGTGCTTAACCCTTTCTTGGCTCCTCGGGTTTGTACCATGCTGAAGATCCTCACCAAAAAGCTCAGGAACCAGAGTTTGAACGAAATCCAGCCTTTCCAGCTAAAGGTAAGAACAGTCGCTTTTTCTCTCGGTTGTTTTTTGTACCCTTCAGGTGACTAATAACGGGGCCTTGAGACGCTGGGTAACTTGCAGTGTTTGTTATGCTGGGCCAGTTTCCTCTCAGCCAGTGTGCTCAGTAGGAACTGGCCTGGGTTGTATTTCTGTTAATAAAGCCTTGTTCCTTTGCTCTTGAGTTACCCTGTGCAATTCAATTGGTAATGTAGAAAAGTGGATAAGGTCAGAAGTATATGTCTGTTCTTTAGGAGTATTTACCTTTAATGGGGTCCACATTTAGCTACATAAGCGTTTGCTTGTCTGTCTAGTTACCTTTGTATGTATGCAATCTCTTGTCTCCCAGCCCTCACCTGGCTAGAACCCCACTGTGCTAGGTAATGTACAAACATGGTTTGCTTAATATGCCTTTCAGCTTGTTATTTGCATTTCTCTCCCTTCTGGTCCTGAAGATTGGAATCTGAGCTGAAGTTTGCAGTCTGGCTCACTGCATTGACTCATGGCTTTCCAAACTCTGCTTACATCCTTTCTTAGTGTTCAAAGGCACACTGAGGATCACAGATCCAGGATAAGGAGTATCTAAGCCCTTCCTGTCAAATATAAGGAGAAATTTTTGAGCTATACACCATGGGATAAAAATGGAGTCGTGATGAGCAGCTTGTAAAAAATCACCAGATCCTGATTTGGCAAAAGTGTTGTGAACCAAGGGATACTTGCTGAAATCAGCAGAGTTATTCTGGACTGGCATCAGTGCTGTGAGAAGTGTAGTGCCTGGCCCCAAATCAAAGAAGGGATCTGGGAAAAGCAGCAGCCCTCGTTGCCTGAGTTGGGGGCTGGGGATCCGTCTCCCAGACTCTAGTGGAGTCTTTTGTATGTGTTACACAGAGGCAGATTGCCGTGTGGCTGCACTTCTGCGCAGTCACTCTGGACTGGCTGATGGCAACTTTGTTAGAAACAGCCCTGATGTTTCCTCACAGCTTGCTGTGTCTGTGTACTTCTTCCTGCGGGAACTACGTGTTCTGTGGCTCTTGGGGGAGGCAGGGTTAGGTTTTATTTTTGGAAATAAGGGCAATACTTTAGGTTGTAGTGGACAGATTCAGTGCGGAATATCTTGGCAGAGGCAGTGGGGGATTTCTTTTGAAAACTCTTTCTGGGCCTTGTGGCTGTGAATGCCTCCTTTAGCTTTATTGTTTGTCTCTTGGAGCCTCAAGTTGTGAAACCATGTGAATCTTTGGAAGGAGCTCTCAGGGGTATATGCAGCCTTCAGGATGCTTGGAGGCATGCAGGGAAACCCACAGGAGTGGGTATCTGCAGCCATTTTGTTCATATTAGTGCCAAGGTTTTGTGCTGCAAACAGGTGGTCTGCATTTTGGCAGGCTCAGTAGAGAAGAGAGACTTAGCTTTGCAGGAGCCAGTGCAAGCTTAATGCACAGACCATTAGAGGTAGTGTTGTAGCACGCCGTGGGGAGTGGTACAATGGCTGGTATACATGTGTATGGGCAGAAAGCCAGGCTTTCAAACTCGGGGTTTATATATGTTTTGTTGGCCTTTGGGGACCATGTGCAGCTGCCTGGTCTTGGTTGAGCCTCCTGCACCATACTAGTCACTTAATAGACCGTGCGGTGCTCTCTTAGGTGTTGGGCCAGATCTCCTTGCAGGTGTGGGTATGGGATAGGTGTTAAGTGGTGTGGGAGCATCCTGTGGCTGCACAGTGCATGGACCCTGTGGTGAGGCCAGGTGTGCTCTGCCATCTTCCTCTTCTGCCCTCAGATGTGGGACTGCCAGGCACAGACCAGACTTCTGCCTTCTCAACTTCCTTACATTGGTCTGTACAGATCTGTACATATTCTCTCTTGTGTGATATGTGCATTATTTAAAAGGTCTAGTCTGCTGTCATTGAAACCTACTGAGAAGTTAGATGTGAGCATAAAATCAGGTCTGTAGTAGGGCAAGCAGAGAATGAGCAACTAACTTGGGTAGAATAAGAGCTGATCTGCATCCACCACCCAAGTCAAGGACTTTCTGAGCTTTAAAACCAGTGTGCTTAGTTGCTGTTCTCCTTCATTACTCACTTGCTTTTGCACTCTGACTATTGTTGGAAGTTCCCAAATTCAAGGGAAAGCAAGCTGCTGTTGTATTTCTTGCATGAGACAATACTGCTGTTGGGCAAATTCCTGGGAGACTGGCCTTGGGTGAATCGTAAGCTTGGGAGATTTGACCAAATTTGGGCAGGTATCCAAACTTTGGGAGTCTTTTCTTTGGGAAGTTTCTGTCCACTGTGAAGCTTCCTTTTAGTACCATGTATCCTGAACTGGCTTAGTGTGGCTGTGGTAGGTCCTCCTAGCCTTCTTCCTCCGTTTGGTGAACCTGAGAGGCTGCTGTTGTGCCCTGTAAGTGGCTCCAGGAAATAAGCAAGCTTTGGGTGCTGATGTAATGGACTTTCCTGTTTGGGCTTTTTCTTTTCTCCATACTGAAGTTGGTCTTTAGGCCGTTGACAGCTAAAGCTGCAGAGGGCTTTGCTCGAGAGGTCTGCTGGCTTGTGCTGGTGTTGCTGAGGGAGTTAGTGCCCCTTTATTGCACTCTTACCCAAAGTCACCATAATGAGAAGGGAGACTTCACTTTTGAGACTGACACTTCACCCACTGTTGGACTAGTGTCTGGTGCCAGCAGTTTCTGGTAAGGGTGGTTGGGCTGTGAAATATGGTAGTTGGGGTTCAGATTTGCTTTAGACTTGGAAGACTTGGCTGTCTCCCCACTGAACACTTGTGCCCTTGTAGCAGGGGCAGCTCAGTGGTAGTGTGTCCACTCCTGAGCTGTTGCAGATCATAGTCCAGCCCATTGGCTTGGAGTCCTTCAGCTCCTGTGGCTAAACACAAGAAAGGATTGTGAACTGGAGCCTTGTATCTCAGCCAGTTGTTCCACCTCTTGCTTCAATGGTCTGCTCTTATTTGCGAGAGATTAGGCAAAATTCAGAAACCTTCAGTTTTTGTGTGGTTTCTAGAAACTGAGAACCAAAAGCAGATATGACTTTACAGGTTAGGGCTCATCTTTGATAATGGCTGGCAACTGGGTCTGTTTGAGCAGACTCTGTGGGACAAGAGAGAAGAGTGAGAACAGGGGGTTGTCTCATACTGTAGTGACATGTTTCAAATAAGGAAAGTGAGAGGCTTGTGGCTCAAGACCTGAATTCGTTGTTGGGTGTCCACTGCTACAGTTTAGTACAGTTTTTTATTATTTTCTTTCATAGTTTTGGACTGGTAGCCCAGAGAAGCACTTACTGAACTGTAAGTCAAATTGTTCGAGGAGCATTTAAAATGCATATCCTGGGGTTGCATGTGGGTTTGTGATGAGTACTGATATTGAGCCCTTAGAAGTACTTTCCAACCAGCTCTGTGAGCTCTCTACAAATGAAATTTCCTGTTCATCCCTACAACGTGGAGTAGGGTTTTTTCACACAAATGCATCTCTTCCAAATCCTCCTTCAACTGTTATGCTCTTGCATATTTGAGTAGTGGCTAAAGTGTAGGTGTCTATTTTCTTAGCTTTGCTTGCAAGTAAGCTCCTTGGGGCAGAGAGCATCTGGCTGGAACAAGTCTGTGCGTTGCCAGTCAAGCTAAGCCCTTAATTAGTGGCCCTAGGTGTTATCAGAATGAAACAGTTGGATTGTGGTGAGTTAAAAAATTAACTGGCTGGAACATGTAGGTGAAGAAAGCAGAGTACTCTAAGGATGGCAATTCCATTCCAACTTTGCTATTGACACAAACAACTTTGGAGATAATGCAATTGATGTTCTGATCCACAAAAGTTGTTAAATTACTTTTGTACTTGGCGTATTTCTTTTTGTCCTGGCCAGAAGTAATTATGACATGTTTTCCATTTCCTTAATGTCAGTCAATGAATTGAAGTCATATGTGAGGGTGTTCTGATGACACAGAACTGCATTTCTTTGCTAGGTAACTTCAGCCTTACACTTACTCAGAAGGGAGCTATGGACTAGACACTAAGACAGGCACCCTCTCAGCTCTCTTTGTGTACCCTTGCAGCGCGCACATACGCAGTGCTGTGGACGAACCAGTTGTGTCATTTTCCGCTGGCATCTGCACCCCTGGTGAGATGGAAGCAGCTGCCAGCAGAAGAGCTGTGAGATCCTGGGCTGGCTGACTGGCCAGTCTTGACAAGCAGCAGCCATCCCGATCCTCCCTATATGATGGGGTTTGGCTGGCTGTGCACAGTGCACCTCAGGCTCGTGAGCCATGCCCTGCTCAGTAGGCACTCAGTGGCAGCAGGTTATTCAGCAGAGCCAGCATTGTGGTGTTGCTCCTCAGAGCAAAAACGAGTGCAGGAGCATCGTTATTACCAATGCACAGCAGGTATGCTTTCAAAGACCTGTGTAAGGGCTCACACTCTGTGTGAATGAGAACAGATTAATTTCCTTCTTTCTCTGGATTGACTGTCAAGGGGAGATGGCATGAAGCTGCCCCAGGGCAGGTTTAGATTGGATATTAGAAAAAAAAAATTTACTGAAAGAGTTATCAGGGCCTGGAACAGGCTGCCCAGGGAGGGGGTTGTCACCTTCCCTGGATGTGTTCAAAAAAAGGGTAGATGAGGTACTTAGGGATATGGTTTAGCATAGGATGGGAATGGTTGGACTCAATGACCTTCAATGGTCTCTTCCAACCTTGTGATTCTGTGACTGCTTGTCACACACTCAGCCAGCCATTGGTCTTTGGCTTGGCACAGTCAAAATTTAGCTTCATGTGTCTCCAGTAATGTGTGAAGGTTTTCTCTCCTTCGTGGATCTTTTAGCACATCCCACCAAACATGTTCATCCTTTTAGGGCTTGGAAGAGCTTTGATTTTCCTCTTATTAACACCTAGTAATGTTAGATGTTTCTGTTTTGTCTTGATCTCACTCAGATGATGAACAAGCACTTGCATGAATGTAAGTATTTAAGTACAATTTTGGCTATTGGAGTATCTGTGAGTATGCCTAAAAGTTAGGTTTGTGATAATTTAGACTGACATTATGTTAGCTGATTAGAAATGCTGTGATAGATGCTCAGCCAAGGCAAAGTTTACCAAAGCTGCCATGTGGCTGTATGTGCAATAATCCAAATCCTGGGTCTTCCTACTCAGCCACTCAGAAACCTTAAGTATTTGCAACTTGTGCTTGGGGCATTATAAAATAATAAATTTGCAATTGTTTTTACTTGGCTTCTGAGGTCTGAATCTTCAAGGGTTGTCATCTTTTCTGTATAGACATCCAACATTGATAATCACCTGTAATGACTTATTGGAGTGAGTGGGACTTCAAACAAATTGCAGGTATTGCAAATACAGCATGCTTAGAAGTTCAGTGACAGAGACATCCCTCCAGCTGGCCTTGTTCAGGACTGGTACGGAAAGATGGACTGGGTTTAAAAAAATCAAAATACCTCCCAGTGTTATGAAGGATTCTCATTGCTTTTCCTTGTATTTCCCCATTTATCACTTATTTTAATGAAAACTTGAGTTCTGAAATTATAATGCTATGTATTGAATATAGTTTGGGGGTGTTTTTGCATTTCAGTGAAGACGTATTAATCCATTTTGCTTCGCTGGACAGTGCAGTTCTATTTCATTTTTTGCTGTCGTGCACTGTCTTACGGGTCCTGAGTTTATGTTGCACTGTTTAGAATGCTAAATTTTCCCTTGGTAGGAAAATAACTTTCAGTTGAAGTGAAAATAGAAAGCAGACCCAGGTCATAATTTATTTTAATTATGGTTCTTTCAGAACAATGTGTTCACCTTTTCCTAAAGTAAAAAGCAAGGGTTTCATTCACTTAGGGCATCTCTAGAGTGGTGAGTGGGCACAGCACCACCACTCTGCTGTCACATGCCAGTCTGGCCAGCTTCTCTGGCTGTTTCTGGAACATCCCTGATGTCACAGAGATGGTATTGGAATACCTCAATATAGGAATCAAGGGCTGTATTCCCTTTTCAGAGGGAAATACACTCACATCTGTAGTGTAGATAGCACCAACCCTTCCTACTGCTACGCATTTATCTGTAGCCCCTGTTCACCTCTTCACTGGGATTTGGGTTGCTGGGTGATCCAACTCTTCCTAGCAACCAGCAACACAGGTATGTGTGTTCTGCTGCAGTAGCTGTTGTACGTGGTTGTGGGCAGAGCCTGTTTATCCTCTTGCCACCGTTGACCAGCAGAGTCAGCCAGTTAAGCTGTTTTTGAATAGGCATCAGCACCACCCACAACTGCTCAGCATGAACACCCAGGCAAGGATTTAGAGAAAAGCCAATTAGTTGTGACCTTTATCTGCACAGAAAGCATTCCCTGTGTGGTACGAACTCAGCTGTGACCCAGGCCTAAAAATGGATGTAAAGGAGGACGTATGGCTCCATGTGACCTATGCAGAGCTGTCTCCATGCCAGTCTGGGTGCAGGCATGGCCATGTTGTAGGGACACAGCACACAGGCGAAGCACAGTTGAAAAGTCTGGTTTCTTCTGGACTAGTTTGGTCATTCCACAGTGGGGGATGGTTCAGGATACACTTAAGCATTTCTCACCTCTCTCGCTATGTTCTTGCTTTTCAGACAGAGTGAGGCACTGGAACAGGATGCCAAGGGAAGTGGTGGATGCCCCTTCCCTGGAGGTGTTCAAGGCCAGGGTGGACAAGGCCTTGAACAGCCTGGTCTAGTGAGAGGTGTCCCTACGTATGGCACGGGGGTTTGGAACTTGATGATCTTTAAGATCCCTTCCAGCCCTAACCATTCTATGATTCTGTGACCCAGTATAACCTTCTTCGTGCTGTGGGCTGGTCTGTTTGGACACTGACAATTCAGACTAAATTGTTCAGTTGGTTTAGGACAGACACTTTGAGGCCTGGGCATCTCCAGAGCTGGCTGAGGCAGAGGGAGCAGATCTTATATGGTGAGTAGTTTCTCTTCCTTGTCTCTAACTACTTTAGCACACAAAGCATTTGGCCAGGTGATCTGCTGTTCTCTGAGACAGCCCTAGCAGAATGGGAATGCTAGAGCAGAGTACCCTCACATAGTTGACTCTAGGCTAGCCTTGATAGCTTCATGAAGCCTGAAATACTGTAGAGACTTAAAGAAACATCCAGGTGGACCTGGGTGTAAGAAAGTATCTTGTTTGGAAGATTTGTACCAAAGCTGGCACATAGTTGCACATACAATAATCTGAATCCTGGACTTTCCTAGTTGCCTGTGCTAGCATGGCAAAATGTCCTCTGGAGGTGGCAGGAGTTACAAACCCAAAGAAGGTTCTCTGGGTGACTGTGAGCTTTGCAAGCAGCTGGTATGAACCAGTCTTTCTTTCTAACCCTCTTAGCGAGCCAGCCCACCATCCAGGCTCACTGTAGAAATACAGTCCTGCTGCAGAGCCCCTTCAGCTTGCCAAGGCCTGACTGTTGTATGAAAACAGGGATTGATGCCTGTGCCCCACTGGTGTGCACCTTCTAAATTAGTGTTGTCAGTGTGGATTATGGTGAAACCTTGGGGAAGTATCCCTCAGACTTGGTAGACTGAGGCTATGTATTCTTTTCCTCAAATGAGCTGACATTGTGTGGGACTGACATGACTGGGTGGGTTGGTGATTGTACCCAGCAAACACACTGGAGAAACCCTTTTCAACTTTGCCTGGGCCACCTCCCTACCCTTTTTACAGCATCAGCCCATATGAGGTGACCTAACAGGGCTGGAAACACCTTCTGAGGAAAAAAGGAAACCAGTACTGGGTTTTTCTAGACATGCATCCCATTTCAGGGATAGGTTGACCAGAGAATTGTGCCCTGAGTGCAAAGTAAGTGAATCTGAATGTAGATTTATGAAAGGACAGGAGATGCCTAGATGAAGTACTCTCAAATACCTCAATATTCATTAATGTCTACAATGAGAGCAGACAGACCTTGGTTTCTGACATTTCTAGGGAACAAGCTATTGATTGACCTTGGGTAGCTGATTAATTGATTTGGCTGGGCTACAAACCTGGTTTTGAGCCACAGATTTGCAGGAGAACACAGAATCCAAGTTGCTGATGGCATAAAGAACCTATCCCCTTGCACTCACTTTGTTCAGAAATCTCTCCTCTTACTCTTTCCTTACAGAGTCATGTTGCTGCCATGATGCAGGCTGTATTTTATTTAACTGGTGTCCTTACTCTTGGCATCAGAGGCCACAATCTGCCACGCTCTGTATAGGCATAAGATGAGAAGAATGATTCCTTTTGTTGAACGGGGACTTTCCCATCTTGAGGAGAGGTGCCAGACAGGCAGCTAGATCTTCCAGTTTGCTGAGAGTGTGTCTGGATGTAAGCTGGGAAAATATAAAATAATCCTTCCATATCCTGTCACCCAGTTATTACACACAAAGCTGAGTGGCTGTTCCAGACAGTTGTCTGCAGCAGACTGGGGTTTTTTTGGGGGGGTGTTCTTTATTATTTTTTTCTTTACTTCTAGGAGTTGGTTATTCCAAAGAAAGAAGTTATTTGGCCAAAGGCTAATTAGCAGGAGAGAACAGTGGTATTTGATATGGAGCATATGAAGTGAAATAACTTAGAGGCTTTAAAAATCTGCAGCTTTCATGTATGTATTTGTTCATCGAAAACCCTTTATTCTGGCTTGGACAGAACTAGTCATTCTTGGGAAACCCCTCAGTGGTATTTTGCAGAGAGCTGCAGTGCAATATGACTTTTCCCCTGTCTTGCTCCTGAAGTGGTATGTGGGGGTGCCAGTTTAGTATGTGGTGCTTAGGCACTGTCACAGCTATCTGTGGTGAGTTGGATCTGCAAGAACCCTTCCAGGTTTTGTTCTGTGCATCTTCTGTGTGGTGACACTGCAAATAAACATATGTGCTGTGTGACCAGCACATACTTTGGGCTTAAGGACTTCTTGACACAGGACTGCTCTCTGTACATTAGTAGCCCAGTGGCTTACTACCCAAACCTGTCCCACTTCTCCCACCAAAGCTATGTTGGGTCTTTGCATCCAGAACATCCTGTGGCAAAAACTTTAACACTTAACTACATGTTGCTGAAAGATCACCTGTACTTTGTTTAGAACCTGCCTCTTAATAATTTTATTTCATGCTTTCAGCCTCTTGTATTGGAAGAGAGAGTAAAGATTCAAATTAGTCTTTGTGCCATGTGTCTCTAGGCCGTCCCTCCATGTGCAGGCGGAAGAGACCACCCCTTTGGCCTGATTCTCCCCACTAGGAACCACTTGGAATAATACCATGCCTAACAAGAATGTGGTACAGTAAGAGCTATTGCAAGTTTTTACATGGTCCTATCTCTTAAAGATACATGACCAGATGGATTGAAGAACTAGTGTTGAATAATTATCCTGTATTACTGGCTTGCTCTATGATAAAATGCAGGAAGTTTGGTGTAAATCTGTACAGATGAAATGGTTCATGTCCACTTGCACTTAGAAGAGCTAATGTAGGATTTTGAGAAGCTTGAAATGCCTCATGTGCTCCAAATGCATTTTCCAGCCTGACTGTAAGGTATTGTTCCTTGCGTTCATGGATCTGGCTGATGTAGTTCATTATGGCTGTGCAGAAGTGAGTGTTGAGTGAGGTTTCCCAAAACAGCAGCTTCTCAGCTAATGAAGTATCTCAGGGCAATGGCAGCTGTGCTCTATAGGCCTTTTGAAGAGGAAATGGAGGAGTTATTACCAGATGTGGTGTTTGTGCCAGCTGCCATCAGCTGTACTCTGGTAGAGGGGACGTGCAATGCTGGGGAGTTGCTGTAAACTGACAGAGAAGCTGGTCTGTACAAAGGGAGCAATACAGTAACTGAGCTAGGCCAGTGGTGGTGAGTTTGAGTTGTATGTATTTAAATCAGCATGGCTGATAGCTGCTGACACCAGTGCCAATCTCCCCCCCTCCCCTCTCTGAGTGCATGCATTTCAGATAAGATTAGTTGTGCTGTAGGTGCCTCTCCAGTTCTAGGTATCCCTTGTACCTGTTTTCCCCTTCTGCCTGAGAGGGTTGTCAGCCTGTGATGAATGGTACTGCTTCCAGCCTGGCTGTGTTTGGAGCTGAGGTTCAGCAGCAAACGAGCTATAAATTACAGATGGAGTTAAGTTACTGTATCTTAACTTGGGGTGGATGAGGCCTTGTAATGAACGTCTCTAATCCTTCAGGCTCCTTCTTGTCTTTCTGGACTGTTGTGCTTTCTGGTGTCAACACTGCTGAATAACACTGCTCCTGTGGGGTGTGAGCCAGGGGAATGCCAGGGCTCCGTGCTGTGAGCTGTCAGAGGGGTTGGCCTCCTTTACAAAGAAATCTCTTTGCAGCGCAACTGTTCTGTAGGTTGCTGCTTCTTTCCTGATACATTACTGCTGTTTTCTTCATTAATTCCCTTCTAAACTATGTATGCAATGTGCAATCTCCATGCATAGGCTAAAAAAGCTAACAGGTGGGTGCTAGTTTTCCAAGAGAATTGGAAGACTTGGATACAAATTAGCCATACATCACATCAGCAAAGGCATGAACAGAATAACAGACCTGAAGAGAAACTTTGTTGTGTGGCTCCATCACATGCAGGTGTCTGCTGGCTGAGGCCTGGCTGCTCTGGCTATTTGTACTGAGCAGAAACTGAGAGGTGGGAGGACAGTAACAGATTTATTGGAAAGGGGTGCTTCTGGAAGCTTCACTTACGGGTAGAAGGGGAGTTGGAGCAGTGTATGCCTTCTGTCACTGTAGTAAGAGCTATAAACTTTAACGAGCTTCTCAAGCTAACAACGTAGGCATAGTTGGAGAATTTTGTAAAAATTCTTCCTACCAGAAAGGATGATACATATAGCACCGTGGAGCTGCAGTGTTCTGCTGGCTCTTGTTCTACACCAGCAGTCTTACATGGTATAACTTAGTGGTCTGGGAGCGAGAAGAAAACTGGAAGATTAAAAGCTCCACTTCAGTGGTGACACCTTTGTTAGCAGTCCCAAACCATCTGCTGAGGGAAGGCTGTAGTGACTTCATTCCATCTGTGATTTCTAACTTTGTGACCTGTTTAATCACGGCCCCAAACGTGGCTGCAGCTCTTTTTATACAAAGAGATTCTGGTTCTCATATTGGATTTGAGGATGCATAAATTGAATGGAGTTCTGTAAGACTTGGAATGTTTTGGGTGCCAAGGACCAGGGTCTGGGTGCCTATTGCCTAGGAGGCTCTTTAGACTGGCCTGTTTTGGTTGCTAGCATTCCTTTGATGTCTACTGCTGCCACACAAGTCTGATGGCTGGTGGAAGGAGTGGGGGTGTATATGCAGGTGTCTGTACCATTCATCTCTGCTGGGTACAACTGAGTCTATTCTAGTCTCTTTGCAAGTACTGTCTTTTGGAGGCTTATCTTGAGTGGAATTTAAAAGGATAATCTTGGTTTTGCTCCTCTAACAATGTTCAGCCAGAGCTTTTGAATAGACCCATAGTGGATAGGGGTCAATGGAAAAGGCTCTTGCTGTGGCTTACCTGGATACCAGTGTTTAAGATGTGATCCCTAGCTGTTGTAAAAAAAGGGAGCTCAGTTGTGACTGGTCTCTGTGCCCCTTTCCAGTGCTAAGGCCAGCCCCACTGCACTTTGTCTCTGCACAGAGTCTTCTGATTGAGTCCACTTACAAATGAGGATGCCCAAGCCTAGGGCACTGCATTGACATCTCTTTTGGCCTAGTCAGGCTTGGCCATAGCTGTAACTTCTGTCCAAGAGCTGTAGAGAGTAAATAAACATAATGTCACTGTGCAAACAATATGTTCAAAGCACATCTGTTCATGGAATTATAGAAGGATGAGGG
Source organism: Gallinula chloropus (assembly GCF_964237585.1). Classification (NCBI taxonomy): domain Eukaryota; kingdom Metazoa; phylum Chordata; class Aves; order Gruiformes; family Rallidae; genus Gallinula; species Gallinula chloropus. The sequence goes on along the minus strand of NC_140087.1, from coordinate 54,849,674 downwards.
AGAAGACTGAAAGCAGTATGAGGACCATGCTTGCACCACCCCACACCCACCTACCACTCGTGTCCTTGCTCTTCTGCGCAAGCCTAGTGTTTGCTTCATAAGATCTAGGTAACCCAACTAAAACCCATGCTTCTGCAATCAAGTTCAGCCATTGTTCTACAGAACAGAAGATCTGTTTCTATGTTCTCTGGTAAAGGACTCCCACCACCTGCATCCTGAGAGCTGCCAGTCACCGTGTTTGCCTGTGTAAAATAAGCATTCAGCAAAAATTATATCTGTATTGTTAAACTACTGTGGACTCTGCTACCTACAGCGACTCTGACTCCCTCAAATCTGTGAAACCACTGATGGTTAACTAGATTCTAGACCTGTGCAGAAGATGACATTCCTCCAAGATACAGGAATTTCGCTCTCTTTGGCAGGGGGCAGTCCTGGAAAATGAGGGCCTTGAGTGCTGATCTATTGGCCCATCACTGCTTTCACCGACTCAGCCAGACAGCTGCTCTGTCCGGCAGGATACTGTGCAAGGGTTACATACCCTGGGTTTGGATTGTAGCAAGGAAATGGGAAAGGAGTTTGGAAGCAGAGCTATTACTAAATTTAAAAAGGAAAATAATAATGAGGAAAAAATACTTTAGAAAGCTTTTCCAAACTAGGACTGTTCTGGCTGGAAGTTGAGCAGTTGAAGGACCCCAGCTGTAAAATCCAGATTTATTCTTCTGGGGATTCATATCTCACTTGGTAGATGTTTGAAGACTGAACTGAACCTTTCCTGTAGTCTCTAACTCTGCTGCTTTTCTCGAGCCTCTTTTACAGCCTCTTTTACTGGCATAAATTGTCTCTGTAATGCTGAATATCTCTAAAATAAGATTTAAAGGAGAACATGTGAGGGGAGTTAAATGTTAATTTGAAGGTCTGTTTGACTCACTCCTTCCTTCCTTGTGTTGTTCCATGGCTCAAAACTGCCTTTCAGTGCCTCAATCTCCCTTGTTTTCCCCACTCTGAGCTAGTTCCTTATAACTGGGAGGATGGCAACTCCCTCTTCCAAGATCAGGCAGTGTCCCGTGGCAACTACAGCAATTGTTGACCTGGAAAAGTAACAGTGGCGAAATTTAGTAAGATGTTTTTACTGAAGCCCAGCAGCAGAGCCCTGTGCTGCTGGATGCCAGTGTCTCTAGCAGCTGCTCTGTAGGCAGTTGTAGCAGGGGGCAAGTGGGCACTGTTTTCGGTTCTCCAGCCCAGAGAAAGGAGAATTGGTTCCTCACAGCAGATATTAGTAGTCATGGTGAGTGGCTCATCCCTTTCTGCTTTTCTCCCAGGAACCTGTGAGAGACCAGCTCAGCAAAGTCTGCTTTCCAGAGCACACAGAAGGGGCTTTACTGGAGCCCCAGAGCTCAAGTGAGTGAACATCTATATATGCACAGGCTGCCTCGGCCTCTGCTGGGAAGCCACCTCCCTGGAGGCAAACTCATTGCCTCCCTCTATCCAGAGAGGGATTGGGAATGATACCCTCTAGCTTGTGTGCTGCCTTGATTGACCTGGGAATGAAGGGTTTGCCTGTGGTCATTTGAATCTTTTATCTACTTCTCATGCACACACACTTCCATACACCAAACTACTCCTTGGTTGTTCAGTTTTCAGAACGATATAGCTGGCTGGGAGAGATTTGCCCTGCCTTAAAGTGAGACTCCCTTCTCTTCTGTAAGGTCCTAGATGATTCTGAGTGTAGTTACCTTGGATCATGTGATGGAAGGTTAATTTCTCTTCTGTAAGTAAAACCAAGAGGAACTTCATGTTCTAGAGTGACTGGACCCTTTTGGACCTAGCCAATTCTGGCTGCAGCTCATCATTACTCAGTTCACAAGCAGCAGTGTGATGAGAAAGGCAAACCTTTTTTTCTGTCTTTCTTCTATAGGATGGCTTGTCTTTCAAAATAAATAACCCTCAAAGCTTTACACTTAGTTCTCCTTAAATACCATATCGTTGTTATTCACAAAACCATCTTTCCATACTGGAGATTGATGCAAAATCAAACACATGGGGAGGTTTGTCCATGTTTCCATTCAGCACAGTAAGACTTGACCTGACAGAAGGCATGCTGGTGCTGGAGCTGAAGGATCCAGGTGTAAGACTTGGGATCCTCATGGCTCTCTGTCCTGTTGTTTTTCCCCTTCCCTGTTCTGTACCTCAAGCTGTCCTTACCCAGCCCCCAGGGTTTACCTTTGTCGCCCTCCCTGTCCAGGAGGCTGCTGGCTTTGAACTCCAGATCTGATGCATTTCCTGAAGAAAGATGGAAGGGTGGATGGGTAGCCATCCTTTGTTTTCTGGCTTTTGTGCCATGGCTTATAAACATTCACGTGTTCTCACATCTATGTGAATTGAAGATTTCCTTCTCTTAACTGTGTGTGTTAAAGTACAGAGTGTACTGGGCACAATCCTAGTCAGCCTGTTCTAGTTGACTCATCTTGAGGAGGGGCTTGGGCTACATGATACCAAGAGGTCTCTTCAATCTAAACAGTTCTGTGATTTGTGTGCTGTGAATGAGGCCATGATCTAGTGGGATCTTTGACATGGAGATCAAGTTTTCTGTTATTTCAGTGCCACAATTCTGAGTTTGTGAGGCAAGCAAAGCTGTGCTGCCTTGAACAGAAGTAAATCTGTGGCTAATATAAGACAGGGACTGTGCAAAGGAAGGCTGGAGGCCTGAACACAATACTTCTGTGTTTAGTGGAATGCTTTTGAAGAGAGGGCAGTGTTACTGTTAAATCCTGGGAACAGTCAAGGGAGAGAGCATTTATCTCTAACTAATCAGAACATTAGTCTTTGATTCACTGTATCTTTATGGTTTCTGTAAATCCTGTTTATCCATGCAGTCCTCTTTTTGAGCTTCCATTAATATTTGCCTGAGTGGTATGTTACAGCAAGGTGCTTAACATGGAAAATTTGAACTCTTCCAAGATTAATGGTTAGCCTGAGTGATGGTTTTCTGTTAGGAAACATGGGATCTAGGGCTGTCACACATAGGAGCTTGTGAGACTTCAATTCCCACAAGCAGGATATAATTTGTAGAAGGATTTACTAATAACAAGAGAATGTAACAATACTAAACTAGAAGATGCTGCTATATGACAAATTGGGGGGGGGGAATTATGATGTCTGAAAGATGTGAAGACCACGTAGGAAGGTATTTGCATGTATGTAACCAACACAAAATCAGACATGAGAAGACTTCTGAAAGATAGTGCAGGTCATGGGACACCAGAGACAATGTGACTTTAGAGTCTTATCTGCTTAATTCAATCATGCATAAAATGCACAGTTACTGCATTTGAAGGGTTTTTTTATGGTTTGCCTGTGATGTGTATTATGAAAATATTCTCATTTCTGGAGTTTGTCTAGAACAAGGGTATGATAAGCTAGTGGGAGTAATGGTAGAGCACAAACCTGAATGTTGGGAGGAATGTGACTGCAATGTTTTTCCAAAAGAAAAGATGGGAGTCAGGAAGAGCAGCTTAACAGATGTCTCTGCCTTGATTCTGAGAAGCACTTGATATATTTCTCAAAAATCATAGTTGATTCTAGAAGTGCTGGTGCTTGCTTTTCCATGGCTAGGATCGGGAGGATGGTTAGCAAGGTTGTGGGACCCCCTTCTATGAAGCCTTTCACATTGTCATATCACATTAATTTCTTTGCAATGTACTACAGGACCAAACCCACAGACTCAGTATCTTCTTGTTGGAAAGAGGTGTGTCTTCCCTCACAGGTGCTCTGAACAAAGCCTCTAGGAAAGTGTTTGAGGCAGCTCTCAGGGAATTAGTCCTGGGCTGCCTGTGGGAGTAGGGGAGAGCTCAGCAGAGGAGTTATCCATGTTGCATCTAGGGGCTGGCAAAACTCCACTTGTACAAGGAGGAGTGAGTATTTTGGAAGCCCAGGACCAGTAGACACGAAGACCTTCTATATATCAATCATTGACTTAAATCCATCTCCTGTCTTCCTTAAGCATCTCAAGCCAGTGATACTGTTTGGGATTGGACTCTATGAACTCTGAGGTCCCTTCTAACCCCTACAATTCTGTGACTGTGCAGTATCTCTTCGCCCTGCAGCTGCTGAAGGTGATTGTCTCCCTTTTGGAAGCAGCACCATGTATTGACATTTACTAGTATGAGAGGTTTCCCACGCAGAGTCCTGAAACCTGACTGAGAACTCTGGTGTGCCCAAATGTGGGAACGAGCCACCGGCTGAGGTCAGCACCCCTCGGGTTAGAATCGGAGCCTTAACTTGTGTAACAAAGACAGGACCTCTGTCTGTAGAGCAGCTAGCACAATGGCACCTCAGTGTCAGCTGTCCCCTCTATGAACTGCCATGGCACAAACAAGGTATTATACCTGTTCTGGGGACAACCAGAAGTCTGTTAATTTGGCAGTGTTCCTCAGTGCCAGCTGTCTTTATTAAATAGCGCGTGCGTGTGAATACGCACAGGCAAGTTGTACTTGTGCTGGGAAAAACAGCCCCCTCCGTTTACTTTGGTAGTGTCAGCAATGGGGATAAATCTGTGCCCCTTTCCTAATCCAGACTAGCAAGGAAGGAAGATGTTTTCTGGTTTCTTAAAGGTTAATGTAAAAATAGAAGGGCAAAAGGGAGCTTTAAAAGAGGAGGAGGAAAAAAAGGTGGCAACTGGCTTTTGAAGGAGCAAAACCCCCAAACGCAACCCTGGAGGATGGTTGCAAAGTAGGTGTGTTGATTCAGTAGCAGTCAAACTCAGTATCAGAGTTTCTCCACTATTCCTGCTTCTCTGCATCAGCTGTTTAGTCTTTCATAGGCACCTAGTTAAGTGTAGTTGCTCTTTTGGCTCTCTGGGAGGCTGAAACACTCCAAGGACATTTCCCTAGGAACAGTGGTGGGGTGAAATGAGTCCATGTGAGTGTAATGGTTGCATGCTGCAAACAGCGCATCTGACACTTTTAAAATGGAAACAAAACATGTAACCTTTTGAAACCTATTGCCACTGTATCCTGTTGTGGTCAAGTAACTTGTGAGACACAGCTAAGAATGGTAAGGATGCTTGTTATTCTAGGTAATAAGGTGTGAGGAATAATAAAACTCATCTTGCAGTGATGGCTCTTGTAAAGGTTTCTTTTGAAGTATTGCATTTTACTGTGACCTACTTGGTAGGCAACTACCAAGTTTGCTCAGTGTATACAGCAAGGAGTTTAGTCGAGTTCATCAGCAGACCCAGAGCAAATGTTACTGAAAATTCCTGAGCAAAAAATATGTGAGTTCTCATTGCTCTTGGAGAATTTAAGGGTGTTAAGTGTACTGTGAGACTCTGCTGGCGGGGACAAGCATGATGTTGCTTGCTTCTCTGGGAGGGCCTGTTTCTTTCACTTCTGTTGCATTCTTCACTGTTTTCCTGCAGGAAAGGCTGTTCTTTGGTGGGTTATGTATGTGTGGGTACGTACATAGGAGGGCTAAACTTAACATGCCACTTCCATTTGTGGGCACCTTGCAAGATGATAGTGCTGTTGACAGGATGTGTCTTTATTTCGGTAGTGGGTTTTGGAGATTCAGTTGTCCGCGTGATGTGGTAAGCCACCATGGTTATAAGCTCAGTGTGTGGGGAGCTAAGGGCAGGCTATGTTCGTTGTGCTTGGGAAATAGTTCCCTGTGCAGTAAGGTAGAAATAGTGGTGGGCTGTGTGTTTTGTGTTCCTGCAAGTAGGAGGATATGATGGGAGTTTGAGGTTGGGAGAGGAGGATGTGTATTCAGGGAGGTGCTACGGGACGGGTATGTGCGGTTAGGTGGGGTAGATGCCTGCAGGATATGGGATGGGTAGGGTGGGGGAAGTGGCTTGGGCAGCAGCAAGGCAACATTCAGTATTCACAATGAAGCTTTTTCTTTCTCCTTGCCCCCTAGATCTCCTACCCCCCAAGTGATGAGGACAGCGATGACTCTGAGGGAGAGAACCAGGAACTTGCTCAGATCGACAGAGGTAAAGGGATGAGATAGGAGGGTCCTGGGATGCTACAACTGAAGTCTGTTTTGCTTTTCACTTTTGCCATTTCAAGTGCCTTTTTCTCTGTCTCCAGTGTACCACAGCCATTTGCATCAATTCAGTCACCTTATAGTCTTTGGGACCTCACAGGGAGAAGATGCTATTATCAGGTGCTGCAGTTGCACTTTTCTTACCAGAGACCGACATTATTAACCACAGGCCCCAGTGCTGCAGACATGAGGGACAGAAGGTCTACAATTGGGCCAGCAGCAGACCTAGGACTAAAGCTACCTTCTGTTCTGTGCTTCTGCACCTGCATTATCTTTGCTCTTGGTTTCTTCTTCCTTGTCACTTCCAGTTTTGACTTCCCTTTCCTCCTTCCCCTGGACTCACTTGTCTGATTAGCTCACTCCTTTCTGCCTCTACTGTTGTTACTGGACAGCTGTATTCTTGAATCTAGATGAGGGTCTTTCATTGAGGCAGGACAGGCGCTCTGCTATTCTTTTTGGACATAGTACAATGCAGCTTAGAGCTGCAGGTGAAATATCTGGTAAATGCATTTATTGAGCTATGTTAAATCTCTGCCATTTGTGCCTACCCTGTGTTTTACAGTAACTTAGCTAAATTCAAGTGGATTCTTATGCAAAAGCAGAAGTTGTTAAATTCCTGACCCACAGGACATGTTCTGTTGAAATTCAAATCTCTGTTCCAGATGCTTAACATGGAAAGAGCTCAGCAGAACAGGTAAAGCACGCCCAGCCTATGGTGGAAGGCAGGTTTTCTTACATGGCCAGCCTTGTAACAGAGAGGGCCTTTTACCTCCAGCCACCAGATCTGTTACTTGAGCCACAGCTGTGTTGCTTAGAATAATGTAACTAATTAACTTCCTCTGGTTTGAGAACTGGTGACTAGAATTTAATGTTTCTAGCTAGAGTTAAGTGGCTAACACCACATTTGCAAGGTTGTACCTTCTCCACCTTTAGGGCTTGGGGCAGGTGGCAGGTCTGTGTTTTTGCTCTGCAACTGGATTTCCAGGTGACAGTTTGCAAGGGGATGTCTAGTCATCTGGTTCAAAAGTTCTGGATGCTTCGGAAGGGGAGTGCTAAGCCAGGGGTATTTTTATTCTTGGGAAGTGAGGGGGAAGGCTGAGAACAGCTCAGAAGTTTACTTAGGAGGAGGTAAAAACCCAGGAGAAAGCAGGCCCAGTTTATCAGGGCACGAGCTGCAGACCTGCTGCCACTCCTCTGTCTCCTCCTCTCACCAGAGAGAAGACGAAATTGTACCTTGACCCCTCTGGCCAACAACCAGCTCCAGAACCAGGAGAACCAATGCTGCAAGGTTCGGGCCCTCTTTCATGCCAGCCTTGACCGCCACAGCTCAGAGGAAGAGCTGGAGCGCATCAACCGGGAGTTCGCCGCGGAGAAGCGCAAGTGGTCGCAGGTCAGCAGGCTCGCCTGCTGCAGCGACAGCAACAACACCTCCTCCAGCGACGACGAAGTGAAGAACTTGTGCGCTATGTCCTTCCGGCCTGTGGCAGAGCAGGCTGATGGCCTGCACAGCAGTCCAAGCCCTGTGCTATTCAGTGCCTCCCCTCCCAAGAGACTCCAGCCCCTGGTGCGGAGCCCAGCCTCCAGACCTTTAATCCTCACCAGCGTCGGGGCAGGCCTTGAGCAAGTCATGCCTTGTAAGAGACACCGGCAAGGATATGGGGATAAGGTCAGCAGGCCCAGCCTTGACCTGGAAAAAATGCAGCAGGTAAGGCAGAACTTCATACGGAGAGAGCAGTGTCACGTCAGAGCAGGTGTTGTAAGTAAAGGTGGAAGAGAGTTATTGAGGCAGCGTTCAGTCAGTTCATGTGGCTGCTTCTTGTGATCGTGTCTTCAGAGGCATAACTGCTTGGGATAAATTAGGCCTAAGTGTAAATACTTCCCTTGAGCAGTAAGGCTGATGCTACTTGAGTGGCTATTGCTAATGTTGGGCTGTTCTCTTGCAATCCCCATTAGGAAGGCACCACCTACACTGTCTGGTTATTGAATGACAAACAGAATCGCTGGAGTTCGTTTTTTGTCAAGTTACCTCAGCTGCCATGAGCTGAGCCCATACCATTTACTCAAAAATAAATTAACTCCATATAAAGAACACCTCTGGGGTGAAGGTGAAGGTGGTTGTAGGCTTGGTGATAGGCATTTCCACACTTGTTGACCTCCTCAACCTGAGGTCTCTTCATGCCTCCTAGGAGTCTTAGACATGTAATACTGCTCTTTACCTTCTCAATGCTTTATAAACAAACTGTTTGAAGTCTGCTCTAAATGCAGTTACTCTTGATTTTTGTAGGACTTCTGTAGGGGCCTGGGATTGAGATGTAGCAATACTGGAAGTTTGCCTCATCCCTGAAGAGGCTGGGAATGAGGCATGCTTGGTATTGGTGGGCTGGGCTGCCTTGTGCAGTGCCCATCTGGTGCCTCTCTTTCAGAAGGTGTTGCTGTAATTTGTATTTCAGCTGACCCTTCATTATTTGCTTTTCTTGTACTGGTGGTGTCAGTTTGAAAGAGTATCTGCAGACATCTGCTGACCCCTGTACATTGCAGTAAGTTAAAGATAGTTATTTTAATGTCTGAACTTCCCCTTATTAGGGAGGAATTTCAGTACCTCTGGTTGGATGTACTAGTTTTAACCTCATTAACAAGACTCCCTTAAAGCCTACAAGATGGACCCACTAAAAAAGGACTATATTTTTTCAAAGATCTAGAAAAGTGAGACCCCATCCGTTTCCCATTACATTGCCACTTGTTCTCAGTCCTGCTGGCAGCATACATCCCATGAATGCATAATGCAGAGATCTGTGGATTCAGTGCAGTTTTCCTCATCTCCTCTTCGCCCTTCTAGCCAAGTTTCTGCTCACAGAACATTCAAAAGGCCCAGTCTTGCATTTCACATCACTCAAATCTTCTACTGATACTGACAGATTTTTAATTAGTCTCACATCCTAATGAGAGGAGAAGAAAGCTGGTAAGTAAGCCTGTGCCCAGCCTTATTTGGTTTTTTTTCAGTGTATGCGAGTAAATGAGAAAATGTTCCTTTTGACCCAGGTGCTTTCTCTGATTTGGATCCCAGGCATAGAATCTATCTGCTCTGCATTCAGTTCTGTTCAGCAGTGTGTTGGTGAAGGTTAGGGGTTAATTTAAATAAGCTTTCCATTTTTCAAACTGTTGTGGTTTTTCTGGGAAACTGAGAACGATTTGCTTCCTGCTTCATCAGGTCTCTATGCTTCTGGATTAATTATGGCAAAGACTTCTTGCAAAAGAAATTGAAATCTGGAGTGAAGGGTGGTGTGTTTAACACTTTTACTGTAAATGTCATTAATATTTCTAGGCTGTGGAATCCCTGCTACAAACAAAGGATATTCAACTAGGGGTTTTAAAAGTGTCCATTTTCTGGGGGGAAAGCAGGGGAGAACATGCAAGCTGAGATGCAGCCTGAATATTGTAACAGTGTTTGGTCATTTGTATTAACTTCATAGTTCTAACTGGTTCATTTTCAATCAGTAACAAAGCTTTATGATGACATCTTGCTTGCTATCTGTAGCTGTTTCTGCTACAAAGATCATAATAGAAATAACATTGTAGATTCAATCTTCTGCTGACCTGTGGATTCTCATCAGCTTGGCTAAAATCAGTGATCTCATTTCATATGACAGTGATATCAAACTGGGGTTTCATTTTTAGTTCTGCCACAAAGTCCTTGTATGAAGCTGGGCAAGTCTCATTCAGTACCTCCATTACCTGTAAAATGGGACTAGGGTGTGTGTTTCTTGGTCTGTTTTCATTCTCAACAAAAATGCCTTTTATTAACCTCCTGGGCAGCACTTGGCATTGTGTATTTGTGTATTGTTTTTCAGGCAAACAATGCAAGTGAAGAATGATAATATTCAACTGGCTTCTCTGAGGGTTCATTTGGGTTCTGAATATCAAGTTATCTTGCTTTGTGATTTCCTATCTGGGCTATCATGTGCTTGCCCATGTGAGTGCAGCTAAAAAGCTTGATCACATGGAAACTTCTTTGAGCATCAGATATAGATTTCACTTTATTGTAGAATCATAGACTGGCCTGGGTTGGAAGAAACCTTAAAGATCAAGTTCCAAGCCCCTGCCATGAGCAAGGACACCTTCCACCAGCCCAGGTTGCCCAAAGCCCCATCCAACCTGGCCTTGAGCACTGCCAGGGAGGGCACAGCCACAGCTTCTCTGGGTGGCCTGTGCCAGGGCCTCACTGCCCTCAGTGAATTTTATCTACCCTCCTTCAGCTTAAGTGGCCATGTCCTATCACTGCATACCCTTGATAGCTACACCCATGGGTCTTGCTTCAGCTTTATTCTAGGCCCCCATCAGGTACTAGAAGTCTGTTATATGGTCTTGCTGGACCCTGTCTTCACAGGAGAGGTGCTTCAGTCCCCCATGCTCCAATGGCCCATGTCTTATACTGGGGACCCTAGAGCTTGATATAGTACTCCAGGTGGGGTCTCATGAGTGATGGAGAAGGGAAGAATCACCTCCTTTGACCTATTGGTCATGCTTCTTTTGATGCAGCCCAGGATGTATTTGGTTTTCTGGACTGCAAGTGCACATTGATGGCTCATGTTGATCTTCATGACCACCAACACCTCTGAGTCCTTCTCAGGCCTGCTTTCAATCCATTCTCCATCCAGCCTGTCGCTGTGCTTGAGTTTGCCTCTACCCATGTGCAAGGGTCCTTGCAGTTGGCCTTGTTAAATGGGCCTGCTTCTCTTAAGCCTGTCAAGGTCCCTCTGGTTGGCATCCCTTTCCTCAGGTGTGCCTTTTGCTAAGGAAGGGCAGCAAATTTGGGAGACACAAGCATGTTGGGGGCAATCTAAGTGCTTTTAAGGGGTTAGGAAATTATGCTATGCTTTTACCTCCATGGCCTATGGCTAAACAGCAAACTCCATCATCTTTGCCTTGCCTGCTGAGAGACTGAACTGAAAAGGTTGCACTGGAGCAGGTTTAAAAGGTCATGTTTGGTTAGGTGTGATGCCATGCCTTTCCAGCTTCCCGGGGCAGCATGAGTGCTCTTTTGCCCCTCAGCCATGAATTTGGACAGTTGGTATATTTCCCACCCTGGCTGGCTGGTCAGCAGGCCACCTAGCCTCTTCCCAGTTGAGGCTGAGTGAGGGCAATTCAATGCATGCTTTTCTTCTCTCCTCCAAAGGACTAGAAAATTAGCTTAGACTTTTTTTCTTTCTTTCCCTAATTGGGTGGAAACACCCTGGCTTGTGCAGACACCCACATGGCTGCAATGAATGCCCTCTCCCAGCCACCCCTTAATCGTGGTCCTTGGACAGCAGTTTCATTACATGCAGGCCCTGCTGCCAGCCACTTGCTATTTAATGAAGGTTCTGCATGTCCTAGAAAGATCATGGCTGCTGCCACTCTGTTTGTCTCAGATCTGAATTTGTTGGTGTTGCTCAAGAACACAAGATCAGGGAGAGCAGGGATATCCTTTGGTGGCTCAAGGTGAAGGCACGAGGATCATCTGAGATGTAAGGAAGTCCAGGGTGTCACAAAGACCCCTTAGCGATGCTGAGCTTTTTTCGCAGGGTATGAGACCAGTTTGGCTTGGCATGTCATGTAACAGATGGAGAGGAAGAAAAGGGTCTGTCTAACCTGTGCTGTTGGCTGGGGGGGGGAGTGGCTGGAGCTCCTTTGAAATCTACTTTGAGCAGCTTGAAATCAGAGTGTAGCATTTGCAGAGAGAGATCATAAGAGATCTCCCTTGGAGGAGAGCAGCTTTGGGTTGGCACAAAGAGTAATCCAAATTGTTCTTGTCTGTGTGTGGCTGGTAAGGAACACATCATTCTGAAGTGCAAGGCAGAGAGTTTAGGTACATGAGTAGATTTCCAGTTACACTAAGAAGTCACTAGGTAGTTCTGAGCAAGCTGTGAAAGCCTCTCTGCTGTGTGAGTAATATCAATACTCTTGTCTTATGGATGCTAAATGCATTCTTTAAAATGCTTTAAGATGCTGGGGTGGAAAAGGCCAGCACAGAAGAGAAACACCTCCTGTGCTAACATTTGGATTTCTCACCACAGATAATGCACCCTATTGTGCCAGCAGTTTCAGTGCACAACAGGTGAGTGGAACTTAGTCTTGGCTTGACACTGGATGTGATGTGGGTACAGTGTGAGCCCTGTTCTGGGTTGAGCTGTGTAATATCAAGCCCCAGAATCCCACTGCTGCATATTTGAATATTGGCATTTTGGTTGGGCTGGGTCTGGCAGGGTGATTGGCATCGAAAGCTTTCTTTGGGCTGATACTGGCTGTTTAGAGGCTGCAGGATGGCACTTGCACATGACCAAGGACCAGCATGTGAGCCCTGGTAGGCTGGGTTCCTGGCTTTGGGGTGCTAATGGCTATAGGGTGAGATTTCTGTATTCTTAGCACAGCTGGGCTTTGCCCTTGCCTGTCTCTCCAGGACTTGACAAATAGCTTCCAGATAGAGAACACATGAGCTTGTGAGTCCTTTTCACCTCTTGGCCCCCTGTTTGAATCCAGGCTTTGTCAGTTCCTGAAAATTGCTGTCATCTGTGTGCTGGCCTGAGCTTGCCTCTGTGCTGGGGGGGGTGCTGGAAAACCCACTGCTGGTGCTGGTGGCTGTTTCATCACTGTCTCTGTCTTGGGCCTCACTCTCCAGAGTGGCTGAGTGGAGTTCAGGGGCCTGTGCAGTGTAATGGCTTACGCCATTTCCTAAGGGGCCCAGTGCCAGAGCTCGTCTATCCCAGGTGTGAGAAGTTGGGTCATAGCAGTTCTTTGTCCCTGGGTGCAAGTGGAGTCCTTGTTGAAGCAATATTATAAGGAAACTATTGCAGAAACGGGTTGCACCATTACAGAATGAGAAATCCTGCTTCTGGTAACCTCCCGCAATCTTACTTTTATTTTTCCCCAGAAATATTCTGCAGCAGCTGTTTCTCCAGCTCTGAAGCCCCTGTCTATCTCACCCCTGCCAATATTTGGCATGGAAGGAGCTAGCAAAACAAATGCTATGCCTGGCTGCTGTGAGGCAATCCTAGCATGAGAAAGTTTGGGACTGAAAATGATTAATTACGTTGTCCAGTCTACTTGCCTGTGAGGGTGTAGCTCTGTGGCAGGAGGCTCTGGGACTCTTGGCATGTACCACATGAGTGGGCAATAGGGCATGATAGAACTGTCTCATTCTTTGTGCTTTTGGAGGAGATCTCTTCTGGGTTGATGTCTGCTATAAAGATTCTTTGGCTCAGTGCCACCCAGATGATGTCTAGTTTGTTGATGAAGGGGTTTGTAGTCTGACAGTAGTGGAGAGAGGGAGGGTGGGAAGAAAGGGTGCTGTCTGGGAGGTAGAGACTCAATAGCAAGGGAAGGCATGAGGAACTCCACCCTGCCCTGAGGAGAGGATTATGACTTTGCCAGGCAGCAGATATCTGTCTTTTTCTCAGTCCTCTAAGTGTTCCCTCTATGGTTATCTAATCCGTGCAAAAACATGCTGTAGTGGAAGTGCCTTTGTGCTGCCAGGGTACATGAGAGCAGTGACCTGTGTATAACTTGGCCTAGCTGCCTCTCCCACAAAGGTAATGGTTTCCTCTCCTCTCCTGAAGGAGGTGAGTTGACTGCACTTCACTGAGTAAGGCTCACCTGCTGCCATCGTGCCAGCTTGTAAATGCCAAGGGTAGGGCAGGTAGGATAATCTAGTTCTACTCCTAAGCTTTCAGCATGACAAGTTAAAGCATTCTCACAGGATGGTTGAGCTTGCAAGGGACCTCTGTATGTCATCTTGTCCAACTGCTCGGCTCAAGCAGGATCACCTAGAACTATCTCCAGACAGCTTTTGAGTATCTCCTCAGAAGAAGACTCCACAACCTCCCTGGATAACTTGTGTTGGTATTCAGTCACCCTCACAGTAAAAGAGTTTCCTGATGTTCAGAGAAAACCTCTTATGTTTCAGTTTGTGCCCATTGCCCCTGGTCCTGGCACTGGGCACCACTGAAAAGCATCAGGCTCCATCCTTCCTTCAGATATTTGTACAATGAGATCCTCTGAGCCTTCTCCAGGCTAATCAGTCCCTGCTCTTTCAGCTTACCTTCATATGCCCTTCATATGTTCCTTAATCATCTTTGTGGCCCTCCATTGGACTCTGTACCTCCATGTTGCTTTTGTACTGGGGAGCCTAGAACTGAACACGGTACTCCAGGTGTGGCCTCAAGTGCAGAGGAAAGGGAATGGATCACCTCCCTCAATGTGCTAGCAACACTGTTAGTGTAGCCCAGGATATCTTTCACCTTCTTAGCAGCAAGGACATATTGCTGGGTGATGCTCAATCTGGTGTCTATATGACACCCAGATCCTTCTCCACAAAGCTGCTTCCCAGCTGGGTGGTCCCCACCATGTACTTGTGCTCGGGGTTGTTCCTCCCCATGTGTGGAACTTTGTACTTCCCCCTGTTGAACTTTGTGTGGTTCCTCTTAGCCCATTTCTCAAGCCTGTTGAGGTGTATCTGGATATCAGCACAACTCACTGGTGGTGTATCAGCTGTTTCTCTCAGATTTGTCATCAAACTTGCTGAGAGTATACTCTGTCCCATTGTCCAGATCATCAGTGAAGATGTTGGAACAGGACTGGGTCCAATACTGACCCCTGGGGTACATCACTAAGTGCTGGCTTCCAACTAGACCTCGAGTCGTTGATCAAAATCCTCTGAGCTCACTGTTCACCAAGGCTGTTTGCCTCACTGCTCATCCAGCCTGTTACATCAACAGCTTCTCTGTGAGGATTCTGTTTGCTGTAAATTGTTGAAATACTAAATTAATTTCTGTGCAAGTCTGGCTCCAACTCTGTCCTGCCCCGTGACATCTGTTGGTACTGTGTTCATCTTTTGGGTGTGCTGCTCTCAGACTTCCATTCTGATCACCCACCTCTCCTTAGACTTCTTTTACTATTGTGTCAGTCCTGGCACAAAGTGTGTTGGCTTATCCATTCCTATGATCTAACACTTCTGCTCTTCTCCCTTAATCCTTTCCTTGTTTTGCCTGAGTGCACTTTTAATCTGGTTTTGGTACACATGCAAAGGGGCAACAGTTCAAGAGGGAAACATAGAAGTGAGCCACTATGAGTGCCTCTGAAGTATTTCTCTCTCTTTTTCCCTGGGTATCTGGCAATGGAACTTTGCCCTCTTTTCCTGAGAGCTTGCATGTTGATGAATATAGATTCTATCCTGTTGGGATTACCATGGCACCTTAGTACCAGCTGAGCTCTCTCCAAGTGGTAGCCAGAATATTGGCTGCAACCTCTGAAACCTACCTGGTTCCTTGAGGGGCTGCTCTGAATCTGGAAAGAGTGGGGGTTATGTTGATCAGGGTGATTTGGGGTGCACCAGAGAGCTTAGTTGAGGAAAAGGAAGATGAGGGAAGGAGATCAGATGTGGCTGAAGTTTGGGTGAGAATATGTTGAAGGCAAGATATCTGTAAGATAGGAAGGGGAAGAAGATGGTAAGAATAGGTGGAGATAGAGTTAGAGTTATTTTCTTGTATTAAGATTACCAAAGGGACAGTAATAGCAGCTGGCACCAGCAGCAGTAAATTACGAGCCTGAGGTTAAAGCCAAGGACTTATCATTTGGATTGGCAAGCTTGCTGGCTACTGTCCCAACCCTGCTGTCTTTCTTTTTTTCCTCTAAGCTCTAAAGCCTGGTAAGAAGGTATTAGACTAAAGCTGATTCTTTGGCTGCAGACCAATGAGAGGAGATCAAATGGGCATATGGGCACCATTGGCATGTATCCTTGATGTCACTTAGAGAAGTCCTGAGGGATGCTGTGTGAAGCTTGGACTTTTGCTGTGACTGAGGGGCAGGTAGGGCTGGAGGGGCGAAATTTGGGAAAACCCAACCAAAACAGTGTTTCTACCTGAAAGTGGCTGCCAGAATCTGTGTATGTGAAAGGACATGGTTGGGGTCCTGACCTCTTTAGTGTTTTTCTCAAAGCACCACAGAAGGTAATTCTGACTGAACTAGCTGAAGGAAAAGCCCAGTCTCCTGTACCTGCTGGCAGGGGTTTATGATGGGCATCCTGCAGGTCCCACAAACATCACTCAACAAAACCTAGAGATCTTAACTGCAGCAACAATGCAGCTGGTTAAAATGGGATTTGAGGTGGGGTGAATGAGTGTTGTGTTGGATAAGCAAGTGTGGCCATCCTGCAGCATACCCCTGTTCTGTCTCCTGTGTGTTGGCTGTTACAGGTTCTTTTCAAAGAAGGTTTTCCAAAGGATATTTTTCTTTCTCATTTTGACACACTACAGTGCAGAAGGATAATGCTGGCACATTCTCTTTCCCACTCTCTGAATTCCGCCCAAGTAGCCTCAAGGGCCTGGCAGATTAAGACATTTTGCTGAAACCTGTTTTTACTTTCCAGCAAGACCAGTTAGTAGTTATTGATTGGAAGTGAAGGTCAGGACCTCCTCTACAGTATTGTCCTCTGGAGTGCAGGGCTGGATTGTCCTCACTGCCCCTCGCCTTGGTGTGCCTGGACTAGAAGGGCTGCCTGGGTTGGGTCCCAGTGTGGCTGTTGAGTTGGCCAGATACCTCTCCCTTCCCACTCCTCCCTCAGCATGTGGCTCATTGTGATACAAATATCTCATGGTGGCCTGGGGAGAGCAGGAGTTTGCAGGCAGCTTCACCATATGCTGTCACTGCCCATGTTGCATTTGGTCTGCGGATGAATGGATCTCTCCTCAGGCGTGATAAGTTACATCTTCTGCTTATGGTGGCGACTTCTGAAAAGGAGAAGGCCTTACAGTTTACTTTGGAGGGTCAGTGAGGTGAGTTTGAGGAGACTGCAGAGGGTAAATGGCTCTTCAGAGCCGAGCTGGTTATTCATCATGTAGTCCAGAGAGTGTTTTGCTTGCTTTTCTTACTTTATTATGTAGACTAAGAAAGGAAATGAGCAGAAGAGATAGGTTAGGCTTTTTCTTTTGTTCCTACCCTACCACCACTGTTGAGCACTGAATTTCCACTTACACAAGTGACCAGACTCTTAAAATCAGCACCCACAAGATAAGGGCTGCTACTGCCTAAAAATCAGATGGCAAGAGACTTGTTGAAAGCACTCCACAGAAGTGATGGTAGCAAGGAATGGAAAGCAAGAACTGCTTTTTCCCTTCCTGCTGGTGCTGCATCACCCCATATCTCTGGAGTGGGACACCTTCCCTGGCCAGCATAGCTTGACACTGGTGTTTGGGGGTGCAGGTGTGCTTTGCACCCTGCAGTCTCCCCAGGGAGCAGTGAGAGGGAAGGAGGGTGGTGGCAGAATGGGTTTGGAAGCAGCAGAAACAGGGCAGTCACGTGATGGTGCACAAGATGCTGGGCTCTTAGGCTCCAGTTTTGCCTCTGCAGACTGACAGCAAGCAGCTTGTCCCAGAGTGTGCCTCAGACTTGAGAATGCAGCAGCCATTACTATTCAGTGGGCAGAAGCTGGCTGAGCTTTTAAGGCCAAGCTTGTGACTCAAGCAAACACTCTAGGAAATACTGGCTTTTGAGAGGAGCTTTGGCGTGGTAGAGTAGCCAGCCTGGCTGTCAGCAGCACAGCTGTCCTTGGCCTGGGCTGGGGTTTAGCTCTGATTTTTCTGCCTTAGCTCTGAATAGCCTCTCCATTGTTGGCTCACACCAGAACAGCACTGCTGGGCTCTGCTCACACTTTCTTTCAGCCTGCTGATGTCAGTGGGGGTTGTGGGCATTGGTCCACAGCTCATCTCACAGGAGGGGGCACTCAATAGAGGCATCTACTTCTCATGTAGATGGAGGCTGAGTTAAAACAGAGCAGATTCACTTCTGACACTCTCTGCCCTTCTCCAGAGCTGTGTTACTAGATACACACTTCTTAAGCTACAATTGGTTTTTGAACTGCAATTGGTTTAGAAGAGATGACCAGTAAGTTGGAGATAAACCCTCCCTCTCCAAGCAAAAAATGTAAAATTACATTTTTCTAAACTTAGTTTCAGCAGCATAGTAGGTGTCCTGGGGGCCACAGATAAACTTTAAAAAAAAAATAAATTAAGATACTTAAGAAGAAACCCTATTAAGTTTCTAGTTTTCCTCATTGAAAATCTTTTTCACTCTCCTGTTGGACTTTGCTAGTTCATGCAAAGCAATTTCTTTACAAACAAATTAGAAACTGAGGATCCTCCTGTGTGTTAAGAACTTAACATGAATGAGAAATCTGTGGTCATGTATAAGTTAGGGCAAACTATTAATTCAAAAATGTGCTTGTGTCTTGAAAATCCTGGCATATCCTTATAAGCTGTAACTTAATGCATTTGATTATGGAAAAATAGTTTGAGCAGTTATGCAAAGGATGAAACCCCAAATAACTTTGCAATTTACTTTGCAATCTTATTGTGGGGATGCTCTTTTTTGCCTACCTGTGTAGAGTTTAGGAACTCCCTCTCTTGCGTATTGCTTCAGAGGCTTGTCAGGCATTCCTGTTGGCTACAGCATGATGATGTGTGGGCATAATACACTTAAACAAGGAACAGCTTAACAAATAATTTTCCAAATTGCTAAGCTAGTGGATCTGTGCAGTTCCTCATGCAGGTTGAAACATCCTTAAAATGGAGCAAGTCAGGTGTCTGATTTTGTCACTGCTGCAAGCCCATTACTTGTCCCATGGCAGGAGATGTGGTTTGCAGATGGGAAATCTGCCAGAGGCCAGGGAATGCCCTGGGTTTGTGCAGGGAAGCCAGTTACTGATATTATTTGCTGTATGTACAGGAAAGGCAAGCCTCACACGAGAACATGGTGTACCTGGTTAGATAAGACTGCATGGTGAGCATACCTTAATGTTGAGTCTTGAAACCTAAGCTGTGGTGCTTTGTTCAAAGCTCTGATTGAAGCAGCACAGTGAGCTCGTGCTGTGTGTTTTCATTGTAGTTCTGCATTTGGTGTGGTGTTGAATCAAGCTCTTAACTTGTTTTCAACTTAATATAATTTCCTGTCATCCTCTGAATAACACAGCCAGCTCTGTGATTTCCCTCACCAACTTAGAAACTGAGTGTCATTACAAGCAGTGAAACTGGTGCTTTTAGAAGACATTTGAGCACAAAGATGTCTAGTATGACATCTTGGTATTCTTGTATCTGTTCTCTCACTGTACACCTCATGTTCTTAAGTCTGACTGCTACACAAGGTGTAAAAGGCATTTTTGATGTGCTACTTACTCCTGTTTGCATTTTGCAGACTCTTACTATGGGCAGTTATGCTAAACCACCTATGGGAAGACCCTAGATAGGAGTGAAACAGTAAACAGCAAGAAGCTGCAAAAAAAAAAAGTCAGATTGCTATCTTAGTGTAACTGCTGGTTGGGTTAGAAGCAGAAAGCAGCAGAAGCTGCTGCTGTAACTGAGACTTGCCTATGTTTCTTGGCCCACTGTATAAAACTCTTACTGATCTGAGACACTGATCCATTTGTTTTCCAGACACAACCATCCAAATCACTCAAATACTCTCAAAACTATTCATACAGGTGTGGTATAAATATTTACTTTTATTATCAACCTTTCTCTGCACAGATGATTTTAATGAACTTGGTCTTAGGACCTTCAGGTCTGCCTTAGTGCACTGCTCTTTCTTCCTTTGATGAGATGATCTGAACTTTTGCCCTTCTCTGTGGTGGGTGAATGAGCGCTCTTGGTCCTGGGACCATGACCATTTCGTAAGCATGAGAGAGACCAAAATCCTGAACTGAAAAAAGGAAATGCTGAAATGAGTTGTGTGCCAAAAGTGATTTGTGTAGGAGCTCTGCCATGTGTAGTACAGGTTCTGTTACGGATCTTACAGGCTATTGACTTGAAAGTTTACTTCCAGTTGTTGGGAAAGTGGATCTTGATGAGACAGTGGAGTGGCACACATGAGGTCAGCAGTTCTCAGAGTTCTTCAGGCACCACTCTAAGGGTTGCCATGCTCTGCAAGTGCCTGTTACAAAGGGCAGTGGCTTGCTTCTAGCTCTGAGCTGGCACATCACTGCCACGTATAGGGGAAGTTCAAAAGGTTAGCAGCATAGTATGTATTCCATGCTGGCACCTATGGATGAGTGGTGAGACTGCAGCTCAGGGCATTAAAGTGTCCAGGGAAAAGCCCCATTTGCCAAATTGGTTGTATTGCTTCTTACACTGTGGAGGCTTCCCAGGCCCAGCTTCTGTGCCATTGTGAGCCATGTGCAGCCTTGAGGATGTGAACAAAGAGGTTGCAACAGGGTACCTGAATCAACACTGAGTGCTGAACAACCATGCTGAAGGGCCAAAGCACTAGTGGGGGGATACTGGTTCCTCTGAAACACTTCTAAGCTGTTAACATGGGTACAGGTCTAGGCCAGCCCTTTCCAAATTGGTAGCTCAAGCCCCATCACAAGCTCTGAGCTTCAACCTGCAAACACCACCCCAGGCTGTGTGTGGTGTGTAGTGTTGTATTGTGAGGCAGGTGTAGGCAGGTGCTGGTGCATGTGGGCATGTGAGAACATTCTCCAAGTACAGTGGTTAGTTATATACTGCATAAATGGAGATGCTTCCTGGAATAAGAGGCCTTTATCCTATAAGCTAGCTTGCCACTTCTGCATGTTCCCTTGTCACTAACACGTATGTGAGGTGCAGGGGAACAGGTAAGTAGTAGGGTGGGGAATGTGAGAACAGTTAGGTTACTTTATCATGTCTCTCTAGTTATTAATGTTCTGCTATTCCCACTTCAGAAATGTCTATTTGAAGATAAAAGATGCTCTCTGTTTTGTTAGTCATATTCTGACCTCTAGTCGCTACTATAGAGGTTGTTTATGTAAAAATCACTTTCATGTGTCCATGTAAACAAACAGGATCTCACAAATAGGCATAGTCATGTGAAAGATGATGCTGAAATATACTGCAGGGCTGTGCAGACATGACATGTACATGTGTATGTGTCTTGGGAGGAGCAGTGGGACTCTGTGCCCTGTGTCAGACTCTGTGGAGCCTGAGCAAGCCCCATGGCTTGTGACATTTGCTTGTTTGAGACGGGCTTGTTTTGGTTTCCCAGAGCTGTTTATGCAGTCAGTCTGGCTTTTTCAAAGTTTCTTCCCTGTCCACAAATCCAGCTTCTTGTCTGAAGATGTGATTGTATGTGTTTTCTGCTTGAAGTTGCCTTTCTGAGGCAGCACCAGCTGAGCCCAAGGCAAGGGTTCTCACAGGGTAATGTCCCTTGCATGCAGCTGGAGAAGAGGGTAGGAGGCAAGTGAGTCACCTTTTGAAGTTTCTATTGTGAAGAACAGTCCATGCCTGCCTGCCTGCCTGCCTTCCATGCCATGGAACAAACCTTTCCTCACTTATTCCTTATTCATTCCTCACCAGCTTTTTATGGGGGTGTGATGTCAGGTGGTGTGGAAACAGCCCGGGCTAACTCAGCTCTCCTGTGCTGGCTGCCTCGGGAGGTTAACTCTGGCCTGGCCGGAACCAGGACAGTTGTGATTAGTATATACTATGTGGCTCTCTCTTTTGAGAAGCTCCACTAAGACAACCTTCTGGCTAAGAATCTGCTGAAAAGGTATATATTTCAAGTTCTCCCCAGATAAAGCCCTTGATCTCCATTGGATGTCTTGTGTGATGGGCTGGGTGGATACAGCAAAGGCTTTATATGTCCTAAAGAGTCCCACATCCTAACTATAACCTCTAGGACAGGGTTTTTTTTGGCTGACAAACAGGCATTTGTGGCCAAGAAAATTTATACTTTTAAACACAAATACTTGATATTGATGTCTATTGCATTCAGGTTGGCACAAAACCATGAAGAAACTGGCTTAAATATAAGTATTGACCTGGGTTTTCTTGCCTTGCTATCCTTTCCTTTGCTGGGGCAAACCTGCAAGCCTGCTGTCTCTTCTGGAAATCTGGTGTCCCAGATGCCTTGGCCATTCACTTTCTGGCTGGTATGCACAGGGCCCTGTGGCTTGCACAGGGCCCTTGGAGTGGCTCATAGTTTAAGTTAGCTGAGGATGATGTAAAGGTAATTTGGCACGTGCTCTGGTAGTGCCTGTGGCCTTTGGGTTTGGAGCAGCCATCTGTGGATTGATTCTCTTCCTCTTTGTGTCCCTGTAATGTTGCAGCTGACATGAGTCTGTACCTTTCACCGATTTTAATTTTCTCCTTTCCCAGGGTATACAGCTGTGTGACTTTCAGAGCCCTCTCTGTCTTCCTGCTTAGAGGAAATTGTATTTACTCTATTGCCTGACTTGTGCTGATGCCTTAACCCTTTTGTGGTGTGCTTGGGGACAGTGGTTAAGCAGCAAAACGGTGGAAGCGTCTGGAGTTCCTTATTTCAAGCCCCCATCTCTCCTGTCCCCCATGTGCTGCAGCAGCGCTGAGGACAAGGGTGGGGGGGGTGTAAGCTGCAGGAGGCAGTGTGCCTTCTGCCCTGGCTCTGCCGATGGGAAAAGCCTGTGGAGAGGAGGGAGGGCTTTGGAGTCATGCCTGAGCCAGGGCTCCAGTTAAGTCATGAGCTGGGACTGCAGAAGTGAGACCAGCTATAGAGACATCAGATGATATGTTAGACTAGACTGGATGTTTCCTATGGACAGTTTTGGAGACAAGGCTGGGAATGAAGGAAGGAAACAGTCAGGTTGGCAACCCTGAATTACAAGCCTTGTAAGCTTTTTATCAGGAGCTGCTACCATGCCTGCCAGCTGTGAAACTAGACCCCCCCCTTTTCCCTTTGCACCCCTCCTTCCTCCCCAGGCTCTAGTGAGCAGGAGGGGCAAGCCCAGCATTTGAACTTTGGTAACTTCAGCATGTGCAGATGAGTGGTAGGGAATTAATGAATCCTGACCCTTCTTTATATTTTTGTAACTCCACAGGTGCTGGAGTCTCTGGTCAGGTCTGTTTCCTGCACAAATGGAGCTTTGCATTTTTTCCAGGCCTCAAAGAAAGCTCAGCAAGGGATTTGGGGTTGGCGGGGAGTGAATAGATGAGCCATCTGATGTACCCTGCAGATCAGCAGACTTGGACTCTGCCAGACCAGCAGGAGAAGCGTCTGCTGAGCCAGAGATGCTTCATACAGAGTGTTTGCTTCCTATATCCCCAAATTGAAGCGATGAAAGTGCTCGGGCAAATCTGGCCTGTTTTGTCTGTGCCTGGGGGGACAGGGCTTCTGTAGCCATATAGGGCATATCTGGAAGCTATGCCACAAAGGTAACAGAGGAGCAGTAGAAAACCTCTGTCACCTACAGACTGTTTGCTTAGACCATAACTGTGTAAGGAAGTGTCTGTGTTTGTGTTAGCTGTGGCTCCAGTGTGATATTCAGGGAGAACTTCAAAAAGCAGCCTATGATTTGGATAATTTTATCCTCTCCCTGGGCCTTGGGAGCAGTGGGAATTCAGATGCCCTGCCAGGTGGCAGAGTCTTGCTGGCCAGGCTTCAGGTCCCACTCTTCTGTAGCAGGCATTGAGCAGCCTGGTGCCACAGTGTGGTGATCAACTGTGTGTCATTCTGGATTGAGATGCGACTGGCTTGTGCTTTAGAGAGAAGTTGCTTGTGGGATTGACTTGCTGTTCTAGTGGTGAAGACTTGCCTGTGGTTCAGGGCGCCATTTTGTTTGCCATTTCTCAGCTGTCACTGCTGAAGAGTCCCTCCCAGGGGTGACTAATGACACTGTTTTGGAGCAAGTTCATTTTAACCACACTAATTATTTTAGTGTAGTTTTCATGGTCTGCCACTTACTGAGTGTGTGTGTGATCCCAGGAAAGTCCCTGCACTATGCTTTTTTAGGGCCTTGTCTGGGTTGTTTTTGTGGTATTTTTAATTTTAAATAAACTTTAATTGTTAACTTTTAATTTAATGTTAAATTTAAATTGTTAAATTTAATTTTAAATGGTGAGGCTACACCTCAAGTACAGTGTCCAGTTCTGGGATCCTCACCATAAGAAGGACATTGAGGTCCTTGAATGACTAAGGGCAACCAGCCTGGTGAAGGGGCTGGAGGGCAAATCCTGTGAGGACTGGCTGAGGGAGCTGTGGATGTTTAGCCTGGAGAAGAGGAGACTGAGGAGAGACCTTATCACCACCTACAACTACCTGAAGGGAGGTTGTAGAGAGGTAGGCGATGGTCTCTTCAGCCAGGTGACAGGAGATAGAACAAGGGGAAATGGCACAAAGCTGTTCCAGGGCAGGGTCAGATTAGATGTTAGGAAAACATTATTCACTGAAAGAGTTGTGAGGGGCTGGAACAGGCTGCCCAGGGAGGTGGTTGAGTCACCATCCCTGGATGTGTTTAAAAAAAGGGTAGATCAGGTACTTAGGGATATGGTTTAGCATAGGGTGGGAATGGTTGGACTTGATCTTAAAGGTCTTTTCCAACCTTGTGATTCTGTGATTCTCAATGATCACTTACTAATCAAAATTTCCTTTGTTGCTCTCTCCAAAGGTGCTAAGTGGTCAGTGCTTGCACTGTATGGATCCTCTGGAGCAGTGGCACTCGCTTGCAGAGGCGCTGCCTGGAAAACTGGGGCTCCCCTGTCTGATAGAGGTGGAGGGCCCTTTATGACAGTGAGAGACCAAATATATGGATGCTTTGAAGGGTTTTCAAACAGATTGTGCATTTTTGCCACACTTATGCTCATTAATGACTAATTCAATGGAATATGAAATAGAAATAACTATCTAAAGTTCATGAGACTTTTTGAGGTATTCCACAGTACCACCACAGCTTACAGGCTTTGGATGTTGGGGTTTGGCCAATATCATCCTCCTACAAACCACTTAAATTTGCCTGTATTTTAAAGTGCTGGGAGGCTCTCTAACTTCTTGAGGAATCTGACAGATAATTGTGATTTAAAGCTGTGACTGAAATATAGCCTTCCTGGTGCTATGCTGCTGCAGGGGCTGGGCAAGGAGCTTGTGTCCACATCTGGCACGTGGACATACTGGGTAGTAGTCTTGCACCCCTGGGTCCAGACAATGGGTTCTTCCCTGGCTTGGGAGTTCCCTGGCAGATGTCTGCACGGAGCGATGCAAATGCAGAGGACCCTTGGGTGACTGCTGGGAAGGCCTGGTCCCCTGCTTCTGCTGATTAGTCATGTTGTGTGCCTGAGAGCCTGAGCCTGGCTGGGGGTTAAGGTCAGCTGGAGTTGCTTCAGCTTTACAGCAGTAAGGAGGAGCCTGTGAACTACTTCTCTTTCTTTATGGCTTTTGTATGGTAGAGCTGAGGTGATACCCATGCCTGAGCAGCGGTGCTGGGTGCCAAGGAGTTTAAAAACACGGTCAAAAAACAGCCTACAAAATAGTTTTAGAAGTTTGGTTTTGCTTGTTATCCTCAAACCTGTATGGGGAGGTCAGACCTGGTATCACCCCTGCAAAATACTCCCCACCATGTTGAGGGAAGGACAGGAGCTAGCCATGTGGGCACGGGGCATGCTTGTCTGCAGAAGCAGAGGGCACTGGGCTGTGGGGTGTTAGCTTGGACACAGCAGCAGCTGTTGGGGTGGGGAGGCACCAACACTTCAGCTCTGCTGCTGAGCTCTGTCTGGGGCTGCGTGGGGCTGCATGCTTGGCTTTGGAGATAGTGGATCCCCTTCCTTGAATTCAGCTGGTGCTGTAAGAAGGGCCTGGGTGAAATCCCCCTGCTGCATCAGTAGCGTGAGGCTGCTGCTGTTCTGCCTGCCTGTCTGTGTGTGTCTGTGTGTGTGTGTGTGTCTGTGTGTGTCTGTGCTCTCTGGCTGCTAGCAGCTGTGGGCCTCCTGCCCCCGTGGCCCCCAGGGCCAGCCGCCCCGTGCCACGCGGAGGGCTGGAGGTGGGACTCGGCCAGGCAGAAGCCTGCAGCCGCCGTGTGCCACACAATAGCCACTTTGTGGAGCGCCCTGACCCCATCTGCCCACGGTGCTGCAGCTGCGCCCCTGCCCCGCGCCTTAACCCTCTGCACGCTCCCCCTGCCTGAGCAGTGGTGGGGCAGGGGACACCCTTTGTTCAGCAGCTGGCTGGAGGGGGAGGCTGTTCCTGCTGGCCAAAACCCGGCTCTGGGGGGCTAGTAGGGAAGGAGACCCGGCAGGCTTTTTAACTCTCAAGTGCCTTCCCAGGAGACAGGGCCGTGCAGCTGTGCACCCCCAGCCAGCTCGGCGCAAGCCCTGGGAGCAGTGGTGGGCTGGAGCTTATGCATGGGTGTTGCTTCTGCACTTCATTTCAGCACCTTGCTGAGGCCCCTTCAGCCACTTGCTTATCAGGCCAAGGGGGTGCTCCACTGCCTTACTGTCACTTTTTTGCCTTCATGGACATTGCATCACTGGGCACGGCTTCTCCCTTCACATCAGCTTTCTGCAGGAACTTGAGTACAGTTTTTCTTCATGTTGCAATGTTTCTGCTTTTGGCTCTTTTTCTAAACAAGTAAAGCAATATCATCAGTCAGTTTCTGTATGTTCTGTGATAGACATCCAAGCCTGGTCTACCTTGCTGTTCCTGGAGAGCTCTGGATTGCTGGGGAAACTGGCTGGTAGGGTTAAGAGCATAGAAGTAAAACCAGTTACAGAGCTGAAGAGTCTTTGTCTCAACTTGGTCTGCTTAAAACATTGTATTCTGTTGAGAGCTTTAAGATGTGAAGTCACACCTCTCCATGCTTTCAGCCAAAGTGCACCAGCCCTTCTGTGGAGGGTCCTCAGCAAGGTGGGCTGTTGACCTGCTTGAAGTTCTTCTAAAAGCATGGGGTTTGAGTCAAGTTACAGCGCGGTGACTGAATGCAGACTTTAAGTTTTGAAGTCATGTTCATTAAGCAAGTGAAGATCCCAACAGAATCCTGAAGTCGTAACAAGCTGATACCAGTATCTAGCATTTGATGAAGTGTAGTGATTTATTGTGTATTCTGTGCTTTTGTTTCTGAAATAGACTAAACTGGTTTGGAAAAAAGGCAGTAGTTAAACTGCATCCAATTGTAAACAGGACTTCAGGTTTAAAACTACAACCAGATAATAAAATTAAATAACTTAAAGAAAAACCTTTACCAGCAGACAAAGGAGCTGCTGCTTTGTTCTATGGAGGTAGTGAAAATGAAACCATTCTAAAAATAAAGATGCGCATATAGAAAGCAGATGTAAGATGAAAGGCATTTATTAATAAACAAGCTGATAGTTTGCATTGCACATTGATTTAAGAGATTGTCCAAATACTTAAAACTTTTAAAATTAAGCTGTGATTCCTGCATTTAAATTGTTAATTACCAGAGTTTTAAGTGTTTGGTGGTTTAACTGCTGTAGTGTGACACAAATTCATCTGTCTTGAGGATTTCACCATTCCTAGGATGACCTCATACTAAGAATGCCTATACAGTACAGGAGTTCTGGATACAGTAGCTTATGTGCATAAGCACATACAGGCATGCATCTCTCACCACCTGGGCTAGTTCAGGACTGCTCAAGTCTATGTTAGAGGACTTGGAGCACTATTGTTTAACCAGAGATGTCTCCTGAAGCAGGGCTGGACTAGAGCTTGCTCAGAGAGAAGCAGGGGTGGTGCTTCATCTCTGCTCTTCATGTGGCATTTTGTTGTGACAGCAGTGTGCGGCAAAGCCACATGTGTGTGGTGAGAGGTTCATTACTGCATGTCATCCAGTAAATATGTAACCCTCAAAGTGATCCCTGCAACTGTCTTTTGAACCCAGGTCCAGGATGGAGAGAGTCTCTGGGTTATGAGCAGAGAGTATTTGTGTAACAGGAGGTAAGATTGGTGGGAGGGTGCTTAGGCTCAACTGATTCTGCTGTTTTCTGGGAGCTTAACCCTAAAATGTTCCAATTCAGCCTTATTTTTAGAGTGAGGCTTGACTCTTGTGCCCTCAGAAAGACTTTCCACATTTCCGTAGTCATGTCATTTCCTCTTTTTAAGTAGAAGCCGCAGCAGATAATAAAATAAACTTTCCTTCATGCAAATGATAGTGCTCCCAAGCTGTAGGTTTCAGCTCTGATGCCAGCAGCTCTCTGACCCACAGGAGGGACTTTTTAATTGAAATAGGGAGGCTGAGCACAGACACTGCCTCTTTCTTCCATTTCCTTTACTGCAGGTAGAAGAAAAAGTTCCAGAAATGAAACCCTATGGTTTATTCCCAGCTCTGCTCCTAACATTCTCCATGGCCTTGGGCAAATCTCTGCTGCTCTCTTTTGTTATAGCTCCCAAAATATAATTCAAGGAAATAAAACTGCACTTCAGGATTGGCCTAGTAGTTAGGAATAATCCTGGGTTTACTAAACTTAATGTGTCACCTTCCTTAGGTTCCTGTTGGCTTTAGGCTACTGGAAGTCATGTAGCCAAATAAATGTTGTTTCAGCTCTGTCTTGTATCTATGTAAACAGGAGTTAATGAGTTGCTGTATCTCATGGCTGGCTTGTGACGTGGAGGTCTCCAGAGGGAGGATGAGGAGAGGCTGCTGTGGAAAGTCCCCTGCTGTTGCTAGGCAGCACTGAGTTTTAGCTTTCCCCATCTGAAAGTCTGTGCTCAGGTTTGGCAAGGAAAGGGGAAAACCCAGGGATGGAAAACCACACAAGGATGCTTGACTGACTTTTGTAAAGCATGGCTTTACTGTGCTGGGTGCAGAGAGCGTGTGGCTGCAAGTGAGGTGGAAGCAATTTGATTAAATAGAATAACATTTGATAACTGGCCTTCTGTTTATTCACTCTCAGCTGCAGGATCATGTGGCTGCATTGTGCTCTCCTTGTTTTGTCTTCTATGATGATCTTGGACCCTTGCAGTGAAGTTGGAAGAGCGCAGCACAACCAGGCTTGTTTCACTTCCATTCTAAGTGGAAGTAGCAAAACCCAGCAGTTTCAGAGCTTCCTCTGCTGAGGTTGATGCTTTTTGCAATCTGCAGAGGACAGGATGTCATGCTCTCATTTTATCATAGAACCATAAACTGGTCTGAGTTTGAAGAAGCCTTAAAGGTCATCGAGTTCCAACCCCCCTGCAACCAGCTGGGACACCCTCCACTAGTCCAGGTTGCCCAAAGCCCCATCCAACCTGGCCTTGAACACTGCCAGGGAGGGGGCATCCACAACTTCCCTGGGCAGTGTGTTGCAGGGCCTCACCACTCTCACAGGGAAGGATTTCTTTCTGAATATCTAATCTAAATCTACCCTCCTTCAGCTTAAGGCTATTACCCCTTGTTATATCATTATGTGCCCTTGTAAACTGTCCCACTCCATCTTTCCTGTAGGCTCCCTTTAGGTACTGGAAGGCTGCTAGAACATATGCCCAAAGCCTTCTCTTCTCCAAGCTGAACAAAGCCAATTCTTTCAGCCAGTCCTCATAGGAGAGGTGCTCCAACCTTCTAATTATTTTTGTGGCTTTCTTCTGGATACACTCCAATAGGTCAATGTATTTCTTGTGCTGGGGACCCCAGAGCTGGATGCAGTACTCCCAGTGGGGTGTCCCCAGAGCTGAGAGGGAGAATCTCCTCCCTTGACCCGCTGGCCATGTTTCTTTAGACGTGGTTGGCTTCCTTTACTGCCACTCCATGCTGACAGTGTTTGTTAAGCTTTTGCCCACTAGCACTCCCAAGTTGTTCTTTGGGCTTTTCTCAATCAGTTCTCTGTCCAGCCTGCACCTGTGGCTGGGAGTGCCCTGACAGGACCTTGCACTTGACCTTGTTGAAGTTCCTGAGGTTTGCACAGACCCACCTCTTAAGCCTGTCGAAGTTGATGACATCCCTCCTCTCCAGGACGTTGATCACACCACACAGCTTGGTGGGTTTGGTTGATGCACTTGATCCCACTGTCCATGTCCCTTCAAAGACACCTGGTAATCACCCCAGAGGAATACTGCTCGTCACTGGTATCCACTTGGACACCAAACTGTTGACCACAGCTCTGAGTGTGACCATCCAGCTAATGCCTTATCCACGAAGTGGTACATCTGTCAAATCTGTGCCTGGATTGGAGACAAGGATGTCATGTGGGACAGTGTCTATCCAGGGGCACATCAGTGCCTTCTGAGTAGTTTGGTGCTTTAAAAAAAATATTATGTAGAGCATCCTGCTCTTGCTGCACAATGCAACTTCTTGAGCTGTAGCAATCATGCAAGTAGTGGTAAGATCCTCAATTGAAGCTCATCACAACAGCACTGCTAAAGAGCATCTCTGTTTTCTGCCAGAAGCGTAGGACTTGGGATACAGCTGAGCACTTGAATTCTTTTTTTAGTGGAGTCTGGCTGGTTGTCCATCTACCCACAGGCCAGTTCAAACTTTTCAGTCGGTCTTTGTCGTCTTCTAAGAAGTGCTGTCTCTGTTGCTCCTCCTTATGGGTTCTAATAGAAAGCCAGGGTGAGTAAATTTAGGAACTTGCTGACTCTGCTAACTTGTAGTTGGGAAATAACTTATTTTGTTGCACCCTGATGGAGTCGTTGGGGTCCTGGAAGATGCTGTATTTGCTCCCCGGCCCAAGGAACTGCGTTTAAAGATACTTTCCCCTTTCAGGAAAGGATCCTGTGGTGCT
Source organism: Gallinula chloropus (assembly GCF_964237585.1). Taxonomy (NCBI): domain Eukaryota; kingdom Metazoa; phylum Chordata; class Aves; order Gruiformes; family Rallidae; genus Gallinula; species Gallinula chloropus. The sequence goes on along the minus strand of NC_140087.1, from coordinate 54,819,177 downwards.
ACTGAGAGACTGTGAAATCTGCCCTTGGGGGTTCAGCCAAGTACCACTGTAAAGCTCAGCTGTACAGCAGCTCAGATGCTGAGAGTCTCACCCCAAGTCACGCAGCTTGTAGTCACAGAGAGGGGTGTGGTAGAGCATGTCCAGCCATAACAGGGCTCTTCCCCTAAAGGATGGAGTTGGAAAGCTGAAGCCCTGATTCTCACTTTCATGGCTTGACCCTACCTTGTCTCATACATTTTATCCCCCCAGTGGGTTTGTGGCTTAAGCTGTGTAGCTTTTTACCCTTCTTCATCCCCATCAGCCAACACTGCATAGCAGCCTAGAAGAAAAGCTTATGGAGAGCCCAAAACTTTGCAAGACCTCCCAACCTCCTGCCTTTGTCCTTCCCTGCACCCCTGGGGCTTTGTCAGTGCACCATGTTCTCCCTGCTCCTCAGTCATCTTCCCCCAGTGGTTGCGGAGAGCCTTAAGAAAGGCGACAACCTCACAGTAAATACCGGCTTTACACGAAGTGCCCTGCAGCCTGGCTGGGAAAGGAACCCCGCGGGGTTTTATAGGAATTCCTGGAGAATAGCTTCGGTCTGGCAACGTGGGCTTGGGTTAGTTCAGTTCAGCAGTTCCCTTTGTCCCCGACCTGGTTTGTGCAAAGACCTGGTGGGTCCCTTTACATTAGAAACCTTGGTGCTACTGCCTCAAGCCTGGGGCAGAGGCAGCAGGCAGGGCTACTGTTGAGCCCTTTGATGAATAACAAAGACAGTATTAGCATTCACCTGCTACAGGATTAAGAGAAAAAACCTCTAAAGCCTTGCAGCACCTCCCTTCTCCCCCATTCATGCTTGGACAGTGAAATAGTACTTTCCTCAGGCCCTGACCTACCCATGGACAAGTTGCCAGACTTGCTGTGCTGCCTTTTTCTTTTCCAGGCATGCAAGTGGGCTGTGAGTGTGCTGAGGGCTGGATTTTAGATCCAAGAGGCTGATGTGCATAGAAATGGTGGGTGGGTCGGTCTCCAACTCCCTTTCCAAGTTTTTGGCTGTGTGGATTGGGACTGCACAGATGTGCTCATGGGGTATAGAACGTGGAGGAGGAGTGGGACTTCTCTTCCTATTCCTCAGCAGTACTTTCTAGTGAAAACTACTACATCCTTTTACCTGAGCACTGCTTTCAGTTCTGATGTGATTTTTTTTTTCTTCTTCTGAGTTTTTGGAGGGTTATTTGTGTGTTTTTGTGTGTGTGTTAAAAACAACACAGTAAAACTTTATCTTTTACTGCAAAAAGCAGGAAGATTACTAACAAAAGGAGGGGGGCAGTAGAAAGATCTCACTAGTTACCATCCATATTGGTAAAAATCGGTGGGGCATCTTTCTATAGGTCTTCTGTGTTAAGAACTTAATCTGAAGAACAGTTACTTTGTTAAAATGTGTGTATATGGGAGTGTTTTCCAACACTCCCCACAGCTTTCCAACTGGAAAAGGGTAAAAACCAGTCAGGAGCTAGGGAAGTCTCTTTCAAAAGCTGATGGAGAAGTTTTTCTGGCGTGTCCATCACAAAGTTTTTCACTACGAAAAATGTAGCAGAGTTCTTCATGGGAAAAACTTCTCTTTTGAAGCCTTGATTTTCCACTTGGAGTTGGTTTTGGGAAATCTTTTGAAGGGAAAGAATGATTTTATTCGCTTGCCAGCTTTCAAAATGCTGCCTCAGAACTGGGATAGAACTGCAATTCACCTGTTTATTTCTGTAGTTACACCAAGTAATTGTTGTTTTAAGTATATCCTGTTTGTGTGGTTCATCTGTTACGATGAGTTTAGTGTCTCTTGCAGTGTATGTGAAAGGGATTTAGGGTTGGGTTGCTTTTTACCTTGCTTATTAGTTCTATATAAGCACAATGAAAGGAACTGTTAAATAGTGGGAACATCCCCATTTACATTCAATAGACCATTTTTTTCTTCATAAAAGGAAGATTAAATTCACCTGCTCCAGGCATGAGTCTAACCACTAATTGACAGAAATTAGGAAGAAACTTCCTTTCAGGCAGCTGTTCCATCTCTTTCTCTGTGGAGTTTCTTGTATGTTCTTTCAAAACCCAGTAGGGTATCAGCTACTGCCAAAGGACTCTTTGCAAGTTGGGCAAGACAGTCTCAGATTAGGTTGATTACTTGATGACCTTCTCTGGTAAATCTTAGTCTTTCATATCTCTTAACCATCTATCTGGTTTGCTAATTAAATGTTGATGAAAAGAGACTCCCTACAACCTCCCTGTTTATCTCCCCTCATGCTACTGCTACTAATCACTGGATTCTACTTCTCTTTCAGAAAATGCTGCTCAAGAAGAATTGTGGAGCGAAGACTAGAGTTATTAAAATTCGTGTAAGTTGCCCTTTTCTGGTGCAGTTCCTTCATCTTTCCACATATCTCTAAATGTGGTGGTTCTTTCTGAACATCTATGCACAGAGGACTATTTCTGGAGGCTTCCTGTGGCTTGATCAGCTGCATAACAAAAGTTGCTAGTCTGGAGCACAGACTGTAGCTGCAATTGACATTAGATGCTGATGAGGCTAATAATATATTGACTAATAATATATTGACTAATAATATATTGGCTTTCCCATTTTGGAGACACTGGGTTCAAAGCATCCTTGGAGTAGAAGCTGTCAGGTCACAGTTGCACGTAGCTGTCCTGTAGGGTGTCATTTGGATCCTCCTTAACCAAAGGAAGTGCTCACCTGTGGTAACAAACAATGCTTGGTAGGAGAGGGGTACTGGTAGGTAGCTGCAGGAAAGGGACTATACCTGCATGGTGTGCTGGTGTCTGCAGAACTCTGGGATGTGGGACTGGATGATGGCAGATGAGAGTACTAGATCTCTAGGAGGGCTTTGTAGTGGGAGTGACACTGCACTGCTTGAGCATCTCCCATTCTTGAGCACACAGACCCTGGCAGGGCTAGGTGTGCTCAGTTATCCAGTTTACAGTTTGTACTGCCTGCACTCAAGTCTCTGTCTCTAGTTGTTGGCTCTTCAGCCAACCCATCTCCTTTGTGGGTACCCTGGCTTTCTGTTGGTTGGTGTTGTGGAAGATGTGTGTGTGTGTGTGTGTGTGTGACCTTGTGTGCTGCAGCCAGAACAAGTGTCTCGGTCCACTGAGCTCCGTGTGATCTTCCACAGTTTTGTGATACACAGTGGAAAACAGGTCAGGGTGGAGAGAACAGATACCCCTTGTGAAAGTAGCAGTTCGATCACTGCAGTAATTGTAGCCTTGCAAGAGGGATGAATGGCAGACCAGGATCCTTCAGGGGTTACACCTTGCCCAGCAGGAAATGGACTGATGTCTTTGTGTACTTGGAACTGCTGACTGACTGTGTATGGGGATGCTGTTGGGTGAATTTGGTGGTTGAGAGGAGGAGCAGCAGGTAGGGCTGGCTGGAGACTCGTGCAGAGCTGGACTGCTATTTCTTCCAAATCCTCATATGCCTTGTGCAATGGCATTTCAGTCCTATCTTCCAGTAGCCCCACATTGGCCTGATATTTCTGATTGCACAATTAATTGTCATCTGTTTTGTATTCTCTTGTGCTCCTGCCTGGATTGTTCTCAGTAGAGCTGTCTCCTCCTGGACCCTCTGAGCTTTACCCAGAGCTCTCTCCCTGTTCTTCAGAACTATTGATGGTCTAATTCTGCTGAATGCTTTAGTGCAACTTATTTATCACCTTCTTTTATGCCTGCCTCATACTTTTGCTGTTTTTTCTGGGTGTCCCTGGACTGCACCTATTTCCAGTGCTGCTTGGTTGCAGTACCCCAGTCCCTGGGGTTTCAGCAGTGCCTGAGGGCGGTTTCCTCTGACACCTTGAGCTCATTATTGCAGCTTACTCCTGTGCCCCTGGAGAAACTGAGAGGCAGAATTATCCCTTCACTCCCTACTGAGCCAATGTCAGCTTGCACTAAAATAAACAGTAGAAACTGCAAGCACACCCTTCTGACAGATGGCACAGAATCCACATGCTTCTCTAGCCAGCCTTGCTGAGCTGGGACAGTGTATCTCTACCTGAGGTGCTCGTGGGGTTTCCATGACAATAGCATATGATACTTCACAGTATCTTGGTCTGTTGTGGTGACAGAGCTGTTAGGTAAAGGAACGTTTCTGCTTTCGTTTTTCAGATGATTGCAAGTGCATACTTTTGTGTACCCAGCTTAGAAAGGAGGCAGCAGGTCCCTGGCAGAGTACCTTACTGAGGTGCCTCAGCTCTGGAAGCAGCTGTGAGGGGCCAATACATTTGAAGGATCATGCTGTGTTCTCATCACATAAAGGGGAACCTCAATCTAGCCAGTAAGATATACTTGGCACAGGGTACCTTCTTGGTGTTGCCCAGCAGCAGGACAAGAACTAACAGGCACAAGTTGAGATATTCAAAGCATGCCAGGACATGGTCTTGGGCAGCAATGGAATCAGAGAACACCAGGGACCTTCATAGAATCACAGAATTGTAGGGGTTGGAATGGACCTCAAGAGATCAACTCCAACCCCCCTGCCAAAGCAGGTTCCTTAGGACAGATTGCACAGGCAGGCATCCAGATGGGTCTTGAGTATCTCCAGAGGAGACTCCACACCCCCCTGGGCAACCTGTTCCAGTGCTCTGTCAGCCTCACCGTGACAGAGTTAACTAAGGTTAATTTGGGAGTGCTATTCTGAGGCTGTACCGAATGTGGCCTTTTGCAGGGGACAACAGCAGGAGGCGAGGGGGAGGGGAGGGACACACACTTGGTTCTCTGTTGCAGAGGGTCTAGTGACAGAGGCTCAGCACTGGGACTTTGCCATCAAGGTGAGAGTGGAAGAAAAGAAGAGAGAGATCTCCTGCAGCAAATGGTTTGAGCTGTTACAGGAGGAACCAGGCAACTGTCTGCACGTCTGGACAGGAAGCATCACCACGTCAGCCAGTTTGCTTGTGTCGCTGTGGCCCTGAGGAGCCTTGATGCTCCTGTCCCAGCGCAGCCTCTTCTTGACCCGCGGGGTGCGGGGACACGCGGGCGGCACGCAGCTGGGTGGAGGTGCAGCCAGGGAACTGATCTGAGGAGCTGGCAGGCTACCTGATGGCATGTGCTGGGCATCTGAGGCAAGGAGCCCTGCTTCTCCTGCCCACTTCTGCTGCTGCTGAATAGCTTGAAGGAGAGAGGAGTATGCTTATTCCCTCCTGTGTGAGGCAGATGATGACAGTGACTTGCTGGTAATGTCAGTGAAGCATTTTCTTACTATTCTTGCTGAGAACAACGTCTCCTGTGGTTGTGAGATAATGTGTGCTTTTAAAAATATCCTCCTGGCCTGATATTTTGGTTGCCTTGACATCTTGAGGTTTTGCTGGCATGTCAGGATGCAAAGTGATGTTCTCTCATGCATTATCCCAGCTATGCTTTTCCTTTTCTGCTGGAAGAGTCTCCCATGGGAAGATAAGATGGACTAGCAGTGTCTGCCCCCTGACACTGAAACACAGTTTCAGCCCTTCAAAGTGTTCATGAAAGTGTTCATTGTTCTGGGGAGTCATTCTCAAGCAGGTGACCTAGGGTGGGTTTTGATTCTCCCTGTGCTGTTTTAACACTGTGTCACCTTGTTATTCCCTGTACTTCAGGTCAACTCAGGCAGTGTTAGGCTACAGTGTTTCCACTTGCTCAGCAGTTCTTAGGTGGGGTGATGGGCAGTGATGTGACAACTCCGAGAACCTAGACAAATTAAGGCAGAGAGATCTAATAAGCTTCTTGTCTGTGCAGCAGCTCACTCGTGTTTGAAATGTTTTCAGGAATGGCAGAGGTCGAGGTCAGGGCCTACAGTGAAGAGAGAATAATATTTAAAAAAAAAAATCTCCCCAATAAAGGATAATAGACCATGGGAATCAGCCCCCATGGGCTGGTGAGCAGAGATAAATTGGAGGTGACAGTGTATGTATGAAGTATGGATTTGTGCATAGTAGATACATGTAGTGTAACATGTGTCAGTGCAAGGGGAGGGGTAGGTGTGGGCCTGCATGGCTGGGGCATGGAGATGGGAAATGTGTATGTGCAGACCTGGTCACTGGTGCCCCAAAGTGTCAGCCACTGTAACTGGGAGAAAGGTGCCAGGTGGGAGTGAGAGGGGTTTGAAGGCATGTGGGTATTTTAGCATCCAGAGCATGGCTGTGTGGTGCAGTCAGGTGTTATGTGGAGGCACTTTCTTAGCACTGGAAAAAGGACTCCTTCACTGGAGATATCCAAGACCCATCTGGATGCCTATCTGAGTGATATGTCCTAGGGAGCTGCTTTGGCAGGGGGGTTGGACCCGATGATCTCTCGAGGTCCCTTCCAACCCCTACAATTCTATGATTCTATGATGACTGTACCAGCCTGTGGAGGGTGTAACTGCCTCTGCCCCAGACCAGGCTTGGTCAGCTGAAGCCAGCTCCTAATGCAGAGACCCATCTTCCAGAGTCTTTCTAGAGTATCACAACTCTTCATTCTCCAAGCCCTTTTGGGATACGGGGTTACAAGTCTGTCTTCTAGTCCTATCCTTGTTCTTCCTTCCCAATCTCCTACATGCGGGCTCTGAATGGGATTGGTGCAGCTGGGCTTATCTCAGCAGCAGTAGGTGGGTAGATAACACAACTGGCAGGCCCCTAGATATATATCTTAAGAGCTCTTGTTGGGGCATGCAGAGAGGGAGTAAAGATTTCAAGGCTAATCTGATAACCTGGCTGATCAGAGAGATGTTTTCTGCTATGTAAAAATAAAATAAGAATTTTAAATTGGAACATAAACCTCTTGTGCTCTTGCCTTGATCTTATCAATGTTGAGAACACCCTCTGCTTGGACAGGGGCCAGATCCCTGGAATGACTTCCCTGTCTCTTATCTCTTGCATCTGCATCCTAAAAGGCCACTGCAGAAACATGCTGGGTTTTCATTTCCTAAAACAAGGAACGTTTTCAGCTTGGAGCTGAACAGGAGAAAGGTTGCCCTGAGCTGCCTTGGCAGACCCCCGAGCTATTCACAAATGCAAGGCATACAAGGTGACAGAGCAGTACTGGTGCAAACCTCTGGTTCTGGCTGCACAGCAAGAAGTAAATATTTCTAAAAACCCCTTAAATTCTAAAAGAAATCAGAATACTCTTTTGTGCATATACATATGTGTAGACACACACATAGATGTTGCCCCTTCCATCAATGGTTCTAACATGCTTTTCAGGTCTTGCTAAATATAGCATTCCAGAGGCAGATAAGTGCCATGACTGCAATTGCAGAGTGAGTTAAACTGAAAAACCAGCAGAGAATGTGACTTGCCCACAGAGAGACAGTGTAGAAAGAACTGAACTCTGACCTTTGATCTTCAAACCGTGTTCCTTGAGCTGTGTCTGTATTCATACCATATCATGCAGTCTAAACAGCTCTAACATATCAGGCAGCAGAGCTCCCAAATTTGTTAACAGTTTGTCAAACCCTCCTGGATGTCTCAGTTATGTGACTGAGTGACAAACCCTGAACCTGCCCTTCAGAAGCAACAAGAGAGACTCATCTCCCTGGCCAGTCGCATCCTTAGTTGCACTCTGAGCAGAGGCCCTTCGTGGAGATTTTAGCACTCCAGTTCCCTGGGTGGGCTCTTGTCTCCTGTTGACAGGCACTTCTCTGCTGAGCAAAACAGGACCTCTGCTGAGCAAAACAGGACCTCTGTTAAGTGACAGCATAAATATCCTTTTACTTATTGGGAAAACCAGCTCCCTCCATGTTCCTTCCAACCCAGCTGCCTGCTGCAGTGATAGCTGGCCCTGGAGAACCTCAGCCTTTGGTCTGAATAATTCCTGACAAAAGACTTTGTCCAGTTTCCTCAGCTTGGGGAAGGATCAGGTGTAGCCAAGGTGAGAATGTCTCAGTTAAAATCTATCCCACACATCTGGTTCCAGATGTTCTTTTATTTAGCATTGCTTTTATGGGATTTCATGGTAAAGGCTAACCAGCCTTCAGCCTGTCCAGAGCAGCCAGAAGAGGGACTGTCATGTCTCTCCCACTTCCTTAAAGAAAAGAATTTTTATTACTGCCTGCTTTTCATAAATTCCTGCCATGTATGCCCTTGCAGCCATTAAATCATGTAAATGCTTGCAGGAGAGACGTTGTGGAATAATTCAGACAGCACCATGAGAGCAGCGAGTGGCTGGTGACTCAAGAAGCTGACGTCCTACTTTCAGTGCTGTCCTTACTTTGTGGTCTGGTGTGGGTTGTGGGTCTGGTTTAAGAATGGGGTTGTGGGGAGAGGTAGAGAGGAGGTTAGGACTGAGGTGCAGCCCAGTGACTGGCTGCTCCTGGGGCAGCCCTGTGTGGTGGTGGTGGTGGCTGTGGCTGGTGGTGCTGTGGTTCAAGGGGCTGGGAAGTGGCAAGGTATGTTTTGCAGTGTGACAGATCTGCTGACTTTTGGGTCACACCTGGATGATGGAGCAGAGGGAGAGGAGTAGGGGATGGCAGAGGGTCACAGCGGCTCTGGTGCTGTTCTCTGTCAGAGCTTCAAGTCCAAGGTGGCACAACAGGCATGTCTCTTTCCACTGCAGCCAGGCCCACTGCAGTTGCTCCCTGCTGCCCTTTGTTCGCGTGGCTGTGGGAACCTGGCACCCATTCCTTCTCCCAGTCCCCAGAGCTGTAATCCTCTTTTCCCACACACCTCTCCCATAATACACCCACTTCCTGCGCTTGGCTTCCACAGCTGGGGCGGTTTGTCCAGAGGCAAGCGCACTGTGTCAGCATGTGTTCGCAGCCTGCTCATGCCAGGGTAATTAATACTCACTTTGCTGTTTTAATTTGGGTTCCCTTTAAGTTGAAAACAGCGTGCTGCTCTGTGCCAGCCTGCCTGGCTGGAGGGAGTTGGGTTGCCCTGGCCTCGTGCAAACAGGAAGCTGCACATGCCCAGGGATGCGTCGTGTGCTGGGTGTGAGACGAGCATGGTACCTGGGGTTCGTGACCCAAGGGGAGGAGGACAGCAAGGGCAGCCTGCTGAGATCCCTCTGGCAGCAGAGAGGATGTTCTTGCCACACAGAGGAAGGCTGGAAAGGGGAGCACAAGGTAGTGTCACTTGTGTGCAGACCAAAACTGTTATGGACTCTAGTTGGATGTAGTTAAGAGACTTAGGGCCAGATAGCTTGGAGCTACTTGCATGCCTGCTCTTCCTGGGGTGTGTGCAGGGAAGCACAGGCCATTTTGTACCAGGCAAAGACAAGACACAGCTCACTAGTAGGGGGATGTGGGTTCTTCGCTTGTTCCTAAGAGATTTGTGTGGCCTTCAGAGCATGACCTTCACTGGTACCCTGGAGCAGTGAGTTCCCCAAGTTGGCCAGGGAGCACTGACAATCTGCCCCTCTGAATGACCCATCTGTCCCTTTTCATTGTGAAGCCTCCTTCCTTCAGATTGTCAGGCAGGCGAAATCAAAGCTCACAGTCAGCCCTCTCAGACATGTGAGAGAGGGGAGAAGAAAGGCTTATTGCACTGGTGCCAGCAAGGACCCATATCTCAAACTGGCCTATTTCTCTTTTGGGCAAGTGACCAGCAAGCATCTGCTAGGTCCTTTGAAGTACCTTCCAAAAAAACTTCATTGTTGTCTGTCTGGTGACACCTCCCTAAGTCTGGTAGTTGCCATCTGACAGCTCTGTGCACACACACATTTACACATGTTTGATAGAAAAGAAATAAACCTAAGAGGAGCAATGACTGTGAACTATTGAACTGGTCTCTGCAGTGTGGCTGCAGCAAAGGTGCTGTGCAGCCTTACTGTGGTGGTGGAGGAGGACGTGCCTTTTGGGGAAGCACAGCAGAACACACACAACCAGCACTAGCTGCATGGTTTTGCTTTCCTTGTCAGAACAGTGTTTGGAGCTGCTCTTTACTCTTCTCGTTCAAGGAGAGGAATCTTAAAATGAAGTTCTGTCATTGTCTTTGTAGCTGTCCCTGAATTAAACTGCATGTGAACCTGGCGGTGAAGAGGCTTCCAGGAGGGAAGGGGTTTGCCTTCGAAAAGTTGTTCTTTGAGCCGCTCCAGGTCCGTGACTGGAATAAATTGTTGGAGGTCCCAACTAAAGATAACGAAGAAGCAGTTAAATGTGAATTGCTGCTCCTGTCTTGCTTGTCGCTGACTATTTCTTAAAAACTGCCTGAAGACTGTAATTGGAAGGGAATCACCTCTCATCAGCAGGTCATAACACCGAGATGTTAATTAGTTCATCCTGACTGCTCCACTGTGATGGAGGTGTTAGATACAGAAGAAACTGAGGCATGGGTGATGGGAAGTGGCGTGGTCAGGACCATGTCTGGAACTGCAGACAGAGCTAGGAGCAGGCTTGAGGATCTACTTTCCTTGCTCACAGCTGATGGTTTCACACACTGAAGTGTCACCAGTTTCTTTTCTAACCACCTGGCAGGGGTGAGAGGAAGGAGGACAAAGTGGAATTGAGAGCACTATACCTAGAAACGCTCCCCTGTGGAGCCCAACAGCCTTTAGTCTCTCAGTGCCCTGCCTGAACATGGGTACTGACTCTGGCTCTGTCCATTCCTGGGCAAGGCTGCTGTCACGCACAGAGGCGGCATCGCAGGCAGGCGCCTGGCTTTGCCAAGGCTCTTCTGGGGATTTATTCCTTTCCACGCAGGCTGGTGGTGGGAATCGGATGCGCCTTTACAACTCGCAATTACATGGTGCCTTTCATCCCAAAGGACTTCTAACAAGTGAGTCTGCCATCTGCAAAGGGATCGCTTGCCCACCACTGAGAGGCGTCCACCACTGGAAGGCAGCATCCTTTCGCCGGAGCCCGGCAGTGTTTCCCAACCACCAGGCTCAAGGGTTGGGAAGAAGGGACTCCTGTGCTGGATGGGCCCTGAGTAGGGGACGGGTTGGCAGAGTGCACAAGCTGGTCCAATTTTGAATCCTGCCAGGACACTAGAGCTCTTATGAAAGAGGACCAAAGAGTATTAAGCAGGGCTTAGTTTTGTATCACACCGCTCCCTCCTAAGACATTGCTGTGTTAGGTAACTTGATTTCCTGTGCCCCCCTCCCCCTGTGGAGACTGTCATTCCTGCACTGGGAAACATGCTTGGAGCTGTGCTTGCTTTTGCTTTGCTCAAAGAAGGGAACCGTGCTTCTGTGGAATCATGAGTCCAGAATTCAGTTGTGTCACAATCTGCATTTGGGATATTCCCCAAATTCCACAGGCATAAGGGTTGGATTTCTAGGAGGAATGTAGGTTTGTGTTGGATTTATCATTTACCTGTTTATCTCTGTTCTATGTGCTTTTACCTTGCTGAAGCAGACAATCATGGGACAGATGGGTTTGTGGAGCAGTTGCCCATTTCTCTGTTTTCTGAGGGCTGCTTAATGTGACTGAAATTCTGTGGTTTCCCCATCTTGCTTAACATCATTGGTGCTGTTTGGGGCACTTGCATCCAGTCACATCTCTATCATCTGTGGATGTGACTCTCTGAAACACATCCAAGACACTAGCTAGCAAGCCTGGTTGCTGATTTACCACCTGTATTTAATGGTGATAATGCGATTGATGACCACAGGACGGGTTTGCAGGGGTGTCCATGTAGGCACGTACCCACGAGGGAAGAGCTGTGTATCAGGGTGCAAGCTGACGAGCACCTGTGACCCAGTTCTGCACGTAGCTGCTTGAAACACTTGTTAACACAAGCTGACTCCCTTAGGAACTCATCTAAATCAAATGAGGCGTGTGATGAGGCAGCACGGGTGCCTGCAGGTGCTGAAACTGCCTTCTGCTCCGGGTGGTTGTACAAGCCAGTGATGCGCTGCGCTCCCAGGAGCGGCCTCCTGGATGCCAGTGGAGTTCAGGCTGTGCTCGGGTTGTTGCTGTGTGAGCAGGCAGGATTTGTATGAGCAGGGACAGCTCCTCTTGTGACTTCCAAGGCAGGAGGAGGTCCCTGTGTGTGCAGGTTGACCAGGGAAGGGCGTGTGTACTGGGGAGAGCCCCAGGTGTGTGAGAGCAGGTGAGCCTGTGCGAGAGAGCATGGGGGTGTGAGTGACAGAGCGTGCATCCCCGTCTGTGCGGGCTGCTGTCAGCAGCTGAGTGATTGTATCTCAGGCCGTTCTCCAGCTGTGTAAATACATTGCTTAACAAATTGAAGGCTCTGGTTAATGATTGCCATTAATGCAGGGGCCATATTAGGCTCCATTTTGTGTGAGTTACCCAGCTGCCCGAATGCCATTGGAGTGAACGCACCGGCCTTTAATGTCAGGCATGGAGTGTTTGTGCTCCAAGGAGCCTCTGCAGCAGCTGGCCTGGGGTTGCTCAGCAGGGGCTGTCAGACAGGTTTGTGGCAAGCTCCCTGGGGCCTGCTGCGCCAGGGCAACTCGAACTGCCTTCCCTAGTCAAAACAATGTCCCAAGGGGAAGGACAGGCTGGCTAGGACCCTTGCCCAGGCTACAGGGAGGCAGCTGGCCCAGGTGAGGTGGGAGGAACATGTTCCCCTCTCTGGCAGCTGGCCCTATCCGTCTTCTTTCTGGGAATACATCGACAGAGCTTTGCCTTGTGCTGCTCATCGGAGCCAGACCACCACATGCTGTGATCCCAAATGGTGTCGTGGACTAAGCCAGATCAGGCCTGGTCATCCCTAGAGCAGAATTTGAGCTCCAAAGAAAACACACTGTTCTGCGAGAAGGGAGTGGAGTGATTTGGTGTCTGTGCTCACTCTTCTCCTTTAGCAGGGTCCCTAGCAGAAGTGCTGCCCTGTCAGTCATGAAGTTGGGTGTGAGACAAACCTTTACTGCTCAGGGTTATAAACAACTGCAGGTGGGTCAGGGTGCTCCCATGAATGAGGACAGTTGCACTGATGCCTCTCCTGTTACTGCCTACACTTGGACACATGGCTCTTCTCACCCTGCCCTTGCCTGCTGTTGTGGTGGCTGTGCTATTCAAAGTGAGTCTTTGTCTTGTGGCTGCTTGAGAGGTGCCATGATGAAGAGGCAGGATTGGGTGCAGTTTTAGCTTTGCTTGCAGCTGCCTACCTGTGAATCTCTGCTTCCTCCTGTGTCATCTTACATCCCTATCTGTCACATGTCAGCCCTTGTTCTGTGCCCGTCTCCCTCTTAGAGCCTTAGGAAGGCTCTCTGCCCTGCACGTTAGCCCCAGAGGAAGGCCCAGGGAAAAACCCAAGGGCACTTCCCCCCGCTCCAAAGCCTGGTGAATTTTGGGGGTGACTTTTGTCTGTCCTCTGGACCTGTGTTTCCTCAGCCTCTTCTCCATCTGCCGTCCGCCAGAAATGAACTGATTCAGCTGCCTTCCCTAATCCTGTCTGGCATTTCAAAATGGAGGGGACTGCCAGGTTCTTTGTTCCTGTTCCCTCTTGGCACTGGTAGGGGACCTTCTCTGCTCTGGAGAAGGACAAATGTGCTGATTTATTCTGCCCCTCAGTATTGAATAGGGGTTGCTATGTTACCCTCCAGCTCTGAGGCTTGCCAGAGCACACACCGTATATAACCCCACAGCAGGTGGCTATTGAGTAAAGGCTCTTAAATCTGCCTCTCTCGTTTCTTATGCTGCTGGCCAAGGTGTCAGGGGGATGTAGCAGGGCATGATTTGCCTGGCTGAAACTCCAGGCACAGCTGATGCCAAGCACCATGTTGGCATTTTCCTTTCTCAAGTGCCCATCTTAATTTGCAGAGGAGGTAGCAACTAAGCAGGAACACTTTGCCCACACTGGTTTTTAAAAAGGCTCTTTCTGATGTGAAGGCTGCCCCATGGGGCTGAGCTGTGACCAAGATCCTGGAGGCAGAGGCTTCCAGATCCTGCAGCAGTGACTGTAGCACCTGGGGCCTGGCTTGGACACTTCCGTAGCGTGCTCTGGGTGTGCTCTGGGTGTGACTCTTTAGGTCACACTGGCCATTTGAGCAGCTTTCTGGGAAAAGTTGCACATGCTCATCCTGGGATGACAAGTTAAAGCCCAATCAGGATAGAAGCAGTTGCCATCAAAACATCACCTTACTGGGATGGTATAAGGTTGCAGCTGGCTGACAGAACTAACTTTGAAGTGTTAAAATGAATCTCTGTCTTAGAAGAGACAGCAGAGTTGGTAATTGTCCCTAAAAGCCTTATTTTTTTTAGTAACAGTCCTTTAGTGCAGGCTGAGCAAGGGAAACCATGGGTCTTATTAGGAAAGGCTTAGAAGAGGCAGCAGGGAAGCAGGCCAGATCTCCCCTCCTTGGTTTTTTGGGTGGTTTTCTTTTGGTTTGGGTTTTTTCCTAGCCTCCATGAAAACAATGGTAAAGCCCTTCCCAGCAGTGATGTCAATGAGGTGATGATAGCAGGACACTTGCAGAAGTTTCTGAGCTGCTGAACTTCCCAGCACTCAGTAGCTGACACCTATCCCTGGGGATTGAAGTCTGCAGGATCATGATTAAATACTCCACTGTCCTGTCAAGTAGTGAGACGACCTCTCTTGGCTAAAGAATGTCTGTGGGGCAACTGCCCCAGTGGTGCTTTTACTTTCATAAAGAAAAAACCCCACCAAAGTTCCCAAGAAATAAAACTCTCCCCATTTAATAGAATGGAGTCACTTCCTCCACACTGTAATTCCTCAGGGATCCACAGGTCCTGGCACAGACTAGTGTGGAGCAACGTTTCTGTCCTGAAGTGCAGGAGTGCACAAGTATTCCTGGCTTCCTTACTTCGGATCTGCTCTGACTGTGTGCTGAACACCAGGAGCAAAAGGGGAGAGAATGGCCTTTGGTGGTCACGGTATGAACCAGGCTGTGAGGCTTTCAGGTGGGATCTTCTCCTCTGAGCCTCTGTCAGCCATTCTTTGTTGAACTGTGGAGTCTGGAGCCAAGCCTCTGGAGAGTTTCAGTGTGTCTGGGACTTTAAGAATCTGTAAATCCTTACTGGAGAGCTGTTGAAAAATAGGGCTGAAAATGATTCTTCCGTGATAACTTGATTTATCTCCCTGCTCTAGAAGTGTGGTCAATTCTCCTTCAAGGCCAAGTGAATCTGAATTTAGCTTTTCCATGTAATACCTCTGGCAGTGATGCTGTTTTTCTCTGCCATGTGGATATCCTGTCTCACTTAGTGGCTACAGATGCTGTGGGTCCTGGTCATACGGATCCCAAGGCCTCAGTCCTGGAGCAGGGAGCATGCTCAGGGGCCTAGCAGCAAGGCCAGGAGCTAAGTGCTCCCCTTCTTATGTTGGTGCCACTTGCTGTGAGTACAGGCACGACTTCCCATTCAAGAGGGTGTAATTGTGCCAGGGAGGGATGTGACTGAGCACTTGGGGGCAGGAACTTCGCTGTTTGCTGTTTACATGGGCACTGACTCTGTTCCTCGCTTCGTTCTCCCGCAGAGCACCAACGGAGGCCGCCCGCCACCCCACTTCGTGTACGATCCATCCACCTTTGCCTTCCGTTCCCTCAGCACCTTGAAGCCGCTGAGCCCCATAGCTCCAGTGGAAGAACCGTCATGTGCCTACTGAAGGAGTTTCTCCAAAAACCTCAGGAACTGTCAATCAACCACCCGCCTGCCAGGGAGAAGGGGAGGTGGCATCCCCAAGGGGATGGGTGGGAGAGGGGGACAAGGACACGTTGTGGCAATACAGCCTCCCTGGTGGCAGGAAGCATATGGCTTTGTAGCAGTGCCTGTTTTCACACCATTTCCGTACCTGAAGGTTGTGTCCTTCAGGGCAAAACAAACCAGTCAGGTCCACAGACTGCGAGGGCAGCCACCAAGGCGGTGTCAAACACGTGGGTAGTGGTACTTGAAGATATCCCTGAGGGGTTCAGGGGCTACTGTGGCCTGCATGGCAGCAGGCATGAGCAAATCGGGGTGTAAAACCAACTCCATCTAGTTTCCCAAGAGCACCTGGTTCTGCAGTGCTTTGTTGTAGACCTGACCCTCCTCCCACTCAGAAGTGAGCTTGAAATTGGAGACAGGGGCACTACAGGGCTGCCTGCAGAGCAAGAACATCCCTCTCTGACACTCTTATAATTGCATTCACTTCAGGCTCTCCTGAATGGAAGACGGTTCCATCAGGAGGAGGATGCAGGAGGGTGTAACTGGTAGCTGCATGTTCCAGCTGGTCTGCTGTCACCCTGGTGATACTGTCTAAAATGGGATTGAGATGGGAGGCCTGACCCTCCCGCTTGTAGGTCGGGGATTAGAATACAACTTTAGAATGGAAGGTCTGTGTTCAACCATGCAAGAAAACGCAGTGCCCACCCTCTGTCATTGGAGAGAATAATTTGGAGGTGACTGTGTGCTCTTGGGTCTCCTCTCTGCTGAGGCTGGATGTGTTCTGGGATATGCAGCACTTCTCCATAGCGTTGTCTCAATACCCTGCTTCCCTAATACGAGGCTGAAGGTAACCAGCATCAGCAAACTCAGTCAAATCTAAATGCAGGTAGACTTCCCCTTGCACCAGTGGGATAAGTATTTCTGGATGTGAGAGAAAGAGGTCGGGGTTTTGTGGCCACCTGTGATGGAAGAAACGGGAGGGGAGTTCTGCAGAAGCCGTTGGACACTTCTCCATGGAAAGGCCGTGCTACCACTGGAGTTTCACTGGGATCTGGCTTTGAGGCCTGTATGTGTTTTGTGCCACAAGGCAACAGCTAGTAGAACAAGTTCTCACCTCGGTGAGGCAGAGGATCAGGGTGTTTCCCCCAGCTGTGCTTGCTGGAGAGAGTAGTCTCTTTGTCAGGGCATTCCCCACCTTGAGCCTCTGGCTGGCTGGGTGTGAGAGGGGCTGGGGGAGTAATTTACTACTCTGCATAAAGAGCATTCTCCTGAGTAATATAAAATCATTGCTGTTTTTAAATCTGCTCCAGAATAGGGGTCTTTGATACCGCTGTCTGTATGAGACCAGTGGTCCATCCAGATGCCGGCAGGAGGCTGCATGATGAACCAGCATTCACTGGTGCTTTCTGGGCCTTTCACTGAGATCCCTGGCAAAACCCAAAGGCTGTCTAGGCCTAAGGACTTCAGTCCTCCACCCCTGCCCTCCTCCCTCCCAACCTCCTCTCACTCAGGCAGGCAGAGCAGCTGGGCAAGGCAGTGAGGGGACGTGTGTCCTGATGCTGCCCCAGCTCTGCCTGCCTTTTGGCTCCAGACCGTCACCGCTGCACCAGCACCACCTCCAAGAGGTCACTTGGGTTTGCTGGCGAGGTGCCTCTAGCAGAGCATCATGGTTTCCTGCAAGAAGTCCCTTCTGACTGAGGTCAGTTCCTCTGCTGATTCCTCTTGCCCTGTAGAGACTCTGCTTATCTTGTTTTGGTGGCACACCTCAGCTTTTTAACTGTGGCCAGATCAGGCTGACCAGTGCAGGGCTGTCCCTTCGGACCAAACCCCTGCGCTCAGGAGAGGGCACAGCTGTAGCCTGTCTGAAGAGGCACATTCCCCGTGCCCATGTTTGGGGTGGCAGCCCTGTGTGGCCCTGCACCCCCAGGAGTTGCTCAGCGAGAGCTGCCGAGGTGCTGGGCCCCAGAGTTGTGTTTCTGCCTTTCCCCGTGGGGGAGCAGGGAACAGGGATGTCCTGCCAATATTGTTACCTTTTAGTACTTTTGTATCTTTTCTCGGTCTCTTTCAATCAGAAGGAAAAATAAAAAACAAAAGCAAAGGATGAAGTAGAGTGTCAACAGTTGCTCTGTTCACACCTCGGGTGGGTCTCAGGCGCCTTCTGGGTATTTGTGGGTAGGGGTGCAGGAGGGGATGGAGCAGAGCGAGCTATGACGCAGCACCGCCAGTTCCAAGCACTCCCAAATCCCAGGCCAGCCCTGCAAGAGAAGGGCTTTGGAAACAGGCCAGCAATAACTTTTCTGAAATGAACTCCAGGGTTTTTTGTGTGTAAGAGGAGGTCCCTGTGCAGCTGCTCCCTCTGAGGCTAGCCCTCATGCAGTATATTGGCCCTCACTAGTGGTGTTCTCATCAAGAAGGTGCTTTGGCTTTTGAGTGACCTGCCTGTTGCTTGGGGGTTGAATGTGACTCTGCTGGAGGCCTCCATGACCCCCCAAAATAAGGGCCTAGTAAGTCTTGCGTCTCTGTCCCCAGGTCCTCAGCAGCCCTTTTGCTCACAGCCTGTGCACTCATGCTCCTCTGCGGTGTAACTCTGGCTCACCCCTTCCTCTGGGTCTTGCTCTGAAACTCATCCCAGGTACATGAGTGTTCATCCCCCACCCCCTGCTCTCTCCTTGAGCTAATTCCCGTCTCTTCCCCCAGACTTCTAGCACTGTATCTTAACGAGCATCTCTCCAGGCCCCCATCTCTCTGTCCCCTTTTCCAAGGCCCCCTGAGAGATGCCAGCTTAAATTCCCTTAGCAGTCCTAGTTAGACGCATTCCCAGAAGGCCTCTTCTGCTCTTCCCTCCAAGCCCCGGTCTCCTCTAGGCTTCCTGCCATCTCTCTTATCGTGAAATCCTCCCCTCTCTGTCAGCCTCAGCTCACTGTTAATTGGCCTTGGCCTGTATCCCACGGGTTGTAAGGTGGACTTCCCAGCTCCCCCCAGCCCTTTGCTCTCGTACCTCCCGCACAGAACCGCTTGTCTCTCATCTCTCTGATGTCTCTTCCAAAACAGCCTGATTGATTGGTGCACCCACCTTTGGGGCTCTAGATGCTCTTTAAAAACATGGTGGCTGCTATGGCTTCGCAAACCCTGACCACCTGGAGGCTGCTGGGTCAAGCCTGCTTGCAAGTATGTGAAAAGACGGAGAGGGATGTGCTGGCCTTGTGTCGGCTGGGCTGGAGGTGCGGACACATCTCTCACTGAAGCCAGAGTACAGCAAGTAGAGCATCAGAAAGCTGGCATGAAGCTTTGCCACCTGCAGTTAGGTCATTGGCCAGAGTGGGCTGGGGCACAGAGCTGATTCAGCAGCCCCCATGGCCCCCCATGTGTGTTTGCATTAAGTTTAATCTTGCCCACCCCTCGTCTCCCCCTGCAAGCTGGGCCCCAATTTAAAGACAGGATGGGACAGGGTTTGGGGTGAAACGTGATGATGAACACTGCTATGGTGGCAACTCTGAAGCAAAAGAAAAGGTGAGGTTGGTGCTACAGAGGGAGGTACTTTTCAGTTGTAGTTACCAGTGTGGGTGACAAAGGCTGAGGACATTGGTCTTCTCCGGGTGCACAGGGAAGGCTTTCCCAAAGACCATGGTGGAAGCCATCAGAAGAAACTGGGAAATCAAGAGCTGAGCTGTGGTCTTCCGACAGCTGCTCCTTGCTGTAGCCACTGCTCCCTATTGCTGCCTCCAGCATACATCAGTGCAGGGCTGCTCACCTCTGTGGCTTCCAAAATACCTTGTGCAAAGCCTCCCTCCTCTGCTGGAGGGGGCAGGGGTGCTGGCTGGGGTGGGAGTGCAGCACTTTGTGAGCATGGTCAGCTCTGCGCAGGTCCCTCAGGACCTCCCATTTGCTGGCGCTCCCAGCTCCAGGGTGAGTCCTCGCACTAGGTTTGGGCTGTGGCTCGGTGGGGGAGCCTGTAACTGCTGAGATCTTTCTCTGCTCTGAGCCGATCTCGCTCAGAGGCGTGCAGGTGGTTCCCTTCAGAGCAGGAAGCAAAACCAGGGAAGAGAGGAGCACTCCTGTGCCCAGGCACAGCCCGGCCCAGCGCTGAACTCAGCCGGGTTAGCTGTCTGCAGGAGGGTGAACGGGGACAGGCAGCTGTTTGAAGAGCTTGGCCGTGGCTTCTCTGTGATTTAAGTGGAACTGTTTAGACTAATACTGTTCTCCAATTAAAGTAAGTTAATTAGGTTAATGCTGCGGCCTTATAAAAATAACTGGGGAGCCAAGCCCACAGTAGTGGCAAAGGGGGGTGTTACACGTGAGTCCCTTGCAGCCAGCACACGAGATAGGCTGCTCCTGCGTTGCCCAGATGTTTTCTTACACACATGTATGAACACACACACACCCACACACACGATGTATATGTGTGTTTATGTCTCTCTCTGCTCTTGCAGCCACCCACAAGCAGCGTGCCCTGTGCCCCCTTTGGGTCTTTGTTTGACAGAGCTTGATGGGAAGCCCACCTGCAGTGGCACGCTTGCCACCAGTGTGCTCCAAAGCATGGCAACGCTTCAAACACATGCCTACAGCCCATTACTGCCTGAGGAGCCTTGACTGATCTGCCTGCCTACCAGACTGACTGGAAAATGGGCAAAATGACCACTGCTGCTAGGGGCAGGGTCCTCTCCCTGGAGAGGCTAGATGGAGGGCACAGAAACACGGCTTCGCACAGAAACAACTACGGAGCAGAACTACCAGCTGGACCCAACTGTCTCCTTCAAAAAGCTTTGTTTTTTTCCCTCCTTGCTCTTTCTGAAGCTGCACAGTGTGGTGCAGCAAGGCGTGGGGTGGACCAACGCGCTGGAGGTTTCAGGCTGGGGTGGTTGGGGTATGTGCTGGTGCAGCGCGGGTGTAGGGACACACAGTGCGCTGACGGCGGCTTTTGTGTGGTTGTGGTGGTCACGTTTGCAGCACGTCATTGACGCTGTAAGTGGAAGGAGGGCTGGGAGAAGTCAAGGCAACAGGCACCTGTGCAAGTGAGTGTGTCCCCGGCAGGATGGATGGTGGTGGATGTGCCTCTGGGGCCCGGATGGGCAGAAGGGTCTGTTCTGGGGAGGGACATGAACGAGGTGATGTGTTTGGGGGTGTCTGCAGAGAGCGGTGCACGGAGGATGTACAGATATGTTACATATGCCAAGGCAAGGGTGGTGATGGGTTCTTCCCTGTCTCTGCAGTCTCAGCCATTCCTGGTAACAACTGGCCGGCTTCTGCAGCATATCACATGCGTTTAGGAGAAGTGGGAGGAAAACAATTAATTACAAATGCCCGTTGTGTGTCCTTGAGGCACTTGGTTGGGAGCTCTCAGCACTGAATTAAAAAGAAGCAGGCACCTGGGAAACAGTGGCTCGAAACAAAGTGACCTCATTATGAAACAGAGAGTGACTGTACACTGTTCCTTCCCAGACAAGAACTTCAGGGACATCAAATAAAAGTAGCAGGTGGCAGGTTCAAAGCAAACAACCAAAGGCGGGTCTGCAAGGAGCTCAGGGTTGCACTGGGGAACCCTGTGCCAGAGGATGCTGTGGCTGCTCAGTATTTACACGGCTCCAGACTTGAAAGGAAACAGGGAGGGGGGAAAGAAGAAAAAAAAAGAAAAGAAAAATACTCCCCAAGAAGCACTACATGCACAAATGCCACCTCCACTTGAGGAAGGAGGTGAGGTGGGAGGGTTTTCTGGGGTAGGGTGTTGTGTGCCAGCCTTGTCTCACCCGCCTCTGTGGCAGAGACCTCTTCTGCCAGGGTGCAAGGTGGGTTAGTGGCTCCAAACACACATGCACCACCCACCACCCTGCCATGCCAGCGCTTTCGTGCCTGCCTGCCTGTTGCTCTTCCAAGACTTCTTCCATGATATGAGGCCTCAGTGGTGACTTGACCCCTCACATCTTTGATGGTGAGGTCAGGGATGACCTGGTGTATCTACTGAGCTGCCAGCATTAGGGAGTAGCTGGAAGCCTGGGCTGCTTGCTGATCTATCTGCATGGCTGCAAATGGGCATCCTACAGGTCCCCTCTGCCCTTGGTGTGTGGATGCTGGGGCCCTGCTAGGAGGACCCCAGGTCATCAGGGCTGCCTGGCATCCACTATGTCCCTTGCCACAGTCAGGCTGAGCCTGAACTGTCCGTGGTCGCTATGTGTGGAGGCTGGTTGTGAAGACATAGGTCAGGCTCAGGTTTCTGAAGTGAATCATGTCTGTACCAGGTGGCAGGCTGATGCCCACGTGTGTAGGAGCAAACAAGTTTGGTTTGAGCACTGTCTCGGGATTACAACATGTATATTATACATATAACATACTTCTGGGTTGCAGGAATATGTTAGGAAAGCGAGGACAAGTGTCCTTGGTAAGTCAACAAGCCAAAGAGGATGCAGCTGAAGGAGCAAAGCTCTGCAGAAGTAGCACCAGTGGCAGTGAGGACATGTCAGCATGTTGATATCTCACCATTTCCTGAACTAGATTTTAGTTCACCTTCAAGAAAGGAGGTGAGGAAACAGAAGATGTAGAGGCTCTGAGAGCTAGCTCTGGCTGGAGCTGCACGCCAGCCTGGCAGGACTTGACCACATGTTTTCAGTTAACCCGGGACAGGATGTGCAGATAGCTCCGGACACACGGGGAGCCCAAAAATCTGTTTTCCTCTTTGTGGCTGCTCACATCAGTGCCTGCAGTAATAATAGCTCAGTCTGTTAGTGGGCTGGCCAGCATTGATTGCATGTTCCCGTCTGACATGTTCACAGCATCACAGCTCCGAGGTCAGATGAGAGGAGGAACCGAAAGCGCCGTGAGAGTGGGGTGCCAAGTGGGGAGCTGATCAGAAACAACAAAGCCCTTTTGATGAGGAACGTGGTCAGCACTTGATGGGAGGAAAGTTGCTTTCTACAGCAGGATGCTCTCCTTGCCCTGGCATGTTCTGCAGACACCCTGAGGTGGACTGGTCAGCAACACTCCTCAGTGTCAAGTAGCTTTGGAGCACACTGGCTTGCTAGACCGGTGGGTCTCACAGGCGTTTGCTCTCTGTTGAGGTATCATGAGACTTTCATGATCAGGAATTTCCATTCCTGCGTGCTCACAGCCCTTCTGTTTGTCCACCTGGGCCTGCTCCTCTTTCCACGTTGCCTCCATGAATTCCACCTCTCCGCCTGACTGTGTCTTTTTCCAGGCTTCCCCCATTCCTTCACTCCCTTTCCTGCTTTCAGGTTTCTCTAAGATCCCATAGTAAACCAGCCCAGGGACTTTCGTGCTGGGCTCATGGTGCAATTTCTTTTCCCTCATAGATTTGCTTGTCCTTGTTTCCTTCCTTGGTCACCGTGTTTCAGCCTTCAGTCTGGGCAGCAAGAAAGGTTTCACGTACACAAAACTACATCCCCCCCTGGAAATGGCTGAAGCATCTTTGACAATGTTTTCCCAAAAGGGTAGCCAGGGTGTTCCACCCTGGAGGGTTTTACTGCCAATGGGTGATGTTACGCAAGCCATTGGCGAGGGTCTCGCCCAACTGAAGGTTGCTTGGCAAACCCGACTGTGGCGGTGTGACCAAGGGTACACGGGGGCAAAACCTCGATCATATACAGCCCTTTTGAATCCTGAGAGCTTCTGTCAGATCTGCAGTGCAGAGCCTTCGCAGGCCCTGCTTTGAAGAGAGATGTTTTGTCCTTTCCTGGCCTTAAACAGTTCCCCAAAATAACCCCTCTGCTATTTGCCAGCATTGTTTCCTTTCTCGTGTCGAATGCTGATAAATAATCAGGCCCATTATATTATATTCGTGTCTGATCTGGTAGCAAATAATTACAACAATTACTCCCAAATCAAAATGCTCCTGTTTCTCCTGGTGTCATTAGCATGTCCCAAACATTTTGTTCTTGTGGTTTAAAGTGCAGTAATAACACAGCCCGAGCGCAGCACCCGGTCGCAGGGAGCTTCCCGGCACAGCAAGCTTCCCAGCCGTGATTGCCTCTGAGACGCTGCTAATTTTCAATCACGGTGTCAGATCCTCTTCTACCACAGGGAGAGCAACTGCTTAGCCTGTGATTTACCCAATTCATTCCGGTAATAACCGGGCTGGCTGTGTAGCCATCTGTCTGCTTTACGTACCTCTCCTGCCCCGCACCCTTCCGCAGTCACGCAGGCAGAGCCGTGTCTCTGGCCTTGCAACAGCAGAGAGAGAAGGCATCCCTCTGTCCTGGCCAAGAAGCAGGTCTCTGTGCCCTCAGAGAAGGGTACAAATGTTCCCCCCTCTCCTGCTCTGCCCAGCAGTGGCTGGCGATGCTGCCTCTCTCTGCTGAGCTCTGGATGCCAGGGCTTCCAGCAGTGGTGCCTGCTGCGAAGTGTTTCCACCAGGCAGGGAAGGAGGTAGGGCACGGTGGGTTATCGAGGTTTCAGCAGCACCCTGGCCCAAGCTGGCGGAGCTACAGTCAGTTTGCAAGGGGGGAAACTGATGCAGGGAGTGGCTGAGGCAGGGACCCAAACACAGAGATGGAGGACAGATACACCTTAGCCTGAAACTGCGCCCGTAGGTATGAAAACCGCTGTGGTCACGTGGCTCTGCCCGCGAGGAAAAACCCTGTATTGACTGATCGTTACAAAGCCTTTAACTGAAGAGCCAAGTCCTCTCTGCCCTGTGCACTGTTACTCAAACAGCCCAGCACACAAGACCTTCAAAGCAGATGTTGGTCAGGCTACAGCCTGCGATCAGCAGTCATTCAGGACGGGCTTTGCTTGAAACCACTGGGTAAAAATCAGACATAAATAGAGCAGAGAGCATTCAGAGCAATTAGGGTCTCGGGGGAGATTTCATTCCCCGTAACGAAGCCAAGAAAGGGGGAGACGATGCATCATCCCTGTAATGCAGCGCGGACATGCAGAAGCTGGGTTACTCAGAAAACTCTAAGCAGCACGTATGGTTTATATTAAATCACTGAACCTTTCTATCTCCTGAGGTATTTTCTCAGGCTTTCATTGCCGTGGTGCTCTACGAACTGTAGCCTGGTGTCTGCCTCTGGGAGACAGTGCAATACTCGAGGAACGTGGGGTTTTACTTCTGGTGCACAACAAAGCACTGGATTTTCCTGGTATTTTTGAACCATGGTGGTTCCGTGCAGAGGTTGGATCTGCCCTTTGGATCTGGAATGTAGGACAGGGTAAGAAAATAATCTATGTCCTTGGAGAAACTGTTGGATGCATGGAGACTTCGCCCTGCACCTCTAGAGCTTGTCGGTCTCACTGTGTGGACCACCTTCTCTCTGAGGTGCAGGGTGCACTGCCCTAACTCCCAAGGTTGGTTGTCCATAAACAAGGTATTTGCTACCAAATTTCCAAGCTCTGAGATGCCCTCAGTGCTGGGGAGGCTCTGACCATCCAGGCTTTGCCACAGGTCAGCGCAGCCGGCAGCTCAGGAACGGGAAGGTGTCAGCCAAACTCTGTCCAGTGCTGTGCTTGGGTTTTGCCCAGGGCCTCAGCTCCCACTCATGGTTCCTTGCCACGTCCTGCTTGTCACCAATCTGCTCCTCTACCTGGGCAGTGCCAAGGCACTGCTCCTCCCCACGCTGCAGGTCACTTGGGGCACAGGCCTTGACACGAGGTCCCTGCAGAGCACCCGCAGTGGGTGCTTGGCAAGGATCCCATCACTTGCTCACCCTGGGAGCGTCATTTCCCTTCAGAGATGGGTGCTGCCCCATGCTTCACACAGCTGCTTGCAGGTGGGGTGAGGCAGCGAGGCTCCTGAATGGCTGGAGAGGAAATCTCATTTCTCCTGACACCCGAAAGGAATTTTTCCTGGGGAGCCACGGTGCTGACTGCCCGGGGGATGCGTGTGAGGCTGACCACGGCTCCTGGGCTCATTACAGGATGCCAGGAAATCACAGAATCACAGAATCACAAGGTTGGAAAAGACCTTTAAGATAATCAAGTCCAACCGTTACTGCCCTGTACTAAACCATATCCCTAAGTACCTCATCTACACTTTTTTTAAACACATCCAGGGAAGGTGACTCAACCCCCTCCCTGGGCAGCCTGTTCCAGGCCCCAACAACCCTTTCAGTGAAAAATTTTTCCTAACATCTAATCTGAATCTGCCCTGGAACAGCTTTGTGCCATTTCCCCTTGTCCTATCTCCCGTCACCTGGCTGAAGAGACCATCGCCCACCTCTCTACAACCTCCCTTCAGGTAGTTGTAGGTGGTGATAAGGTCAAATGCTCCAGACTTCAGTCTTCTCAGCTGGGGCCACCTGCTGCATGGTTCCTTATGACTGCAAGAGGCTGGGTACTGCAGACTGGGTAGCTCTTCATCTCACCTTCCCATGGCATTCTGCAGCTGTCTGGCAAAGCTTTAACCCTTTTCTTACAGAAATTAATCTTTTAAGGCTCATACATGTTGGAAGCCCCCATCACGCTTTGGAGATGCCGGCGTTGCCTCTGGCTAATGGCTGTGCCTCCTGTGCTGAGCCCACTGGTGGCCTGGCCTCAACACTCCTCTGTAACCCGAGAGAACAACACTTTTCTTTTGTTGCTGGCACAGCCAGACCGTTTATGTACTGCAAGAGACATGGGTAATATTTCTTCCCACTAAAAAAGGAAAAGTCTCTTGATCGCTGAATCACTCCGTTGCCTCCCTCTGTACTGGGTAAATAATCTGGGCTTCCTGAGCTTGGGCCAGGAGGAGCAGGGATGGAAATACACAGGGAATAGCTCGGGTCATCCTTTCATGCCATGAGCTGGGCTGAACCGGGCTGTTGGGGGATATACGACAGTGCCCACGGTGGGGACAGAGGGACGGGTCCCATCCCTTGATGCTGTCTGCATCCAGGAGTCCCGCCTTGGCTGCCTGCGCAGACTTGCCCCCAGGTCTATGAGAGACAGAAAGACCCTGAGACCAAAACCAGGCAGATGGGGACGTGCCTGAGCTGGCATGGCCTAGAACTCTGTGTGTCCTTGAAGACAGCGTACAGAGCTGCCCCCAGGCAGGGCCTGTGGTGCCCGCGGGCGACCTGAGCCTCATCTGGGACTTGCCTGGAGCAGCTGCTTTGCTGAGTCTGGAGTAAAAATGGGGAGGGCAGGAGGGTGACACCGGCCAGGGTCACAAGCTGCAGTTCCCACTGTGTAATCGGTTCCTGGAGAGGAAGAGCAAACAGCAAAGAGCTGCTGCATTTGCTTTTCCTTTTTTCCTTTTTTCTTTCCCCTTTAATAAGACAAGAGGGACGAGCGAGCAGCAGTGACCCATCTGCAGCCCAGGGGCGTGTGCCGAAGTGATGCCTGCCTCTGAAAGCAGGGCCGGCAGTGTTTGGAGGAAGAGGAGGTGCTTGTCCCTGTGGGTTTATAGCTCTTGGCTCACAAAGCAGGACAAAGTGCATCGCCAAAACTGCATCGAGCTTGATGTCTGGGTCAGAAAAGCTCCAGCTGGGCCTGGGCAGCCCCTTCCGCCTCCCCACCCCTTGAGAGACGGCCAGCAGCCGGGGGCCAAACTGGCACCTCACCCCCGGCACTGATGGGAAGGTGAAGGGACCGTGGGAAAACCCAGCTCTGGCTGGCTGCTGTCAGCTCGGTGCAGTGTAACAAATCTGTCTCCCCCCACCATGCCCTCCCCATCCCTACCAGGGTCTGCCTCAGCGGCACGAAGGCAGCAGCAACTGCCCACCCCAATGGGCTGGGGACTGATGGAAGAGCCAGCTACCCTGAGCGCCGGCCGGCTGGACACGGGGTTCATCTACAGAGCAGATATAGTGGGAATTACAGCTGGGTGAACTCAGTGCTGCATAATTCCATGGGGTGTGAGTGGGGTCCTGGCCACACGAGCATGAGGAATCTCTGTCCTCTGTGAAGGTGGTGCCCACGCTGCCGGGGCTGTCACCATTGCACCAGTGAGGTGATAATGCAAAGTCTTCCCTCACCTCCAGCCTGGCACTGGGCACCCTGCCGTAACAGTGGCCCTTCCCCACGTGCCCCTGTGTGCTGCCATTTGTTACGCTGCAAGGGGAGAGGGTGGGCCCGGCCCTCCCAGGGATTCCAGGGTGCAAAGGGGGCAGTCACTCCGGTGAGCTCGTGGTACAGTGCCCGGTGTGCAAGGAAAAGCCAGCAGCCTGTTTTAGCAAAAGCAAACAGAACCTTCTGGAAAACCCTGCCCTAAGAGGAGATGCTGTGCTTAGAGCATCCTACAACAAGTGGCCAGGTAATTGCTCTGTATTCGGTGACTGTGCACACAGTTGAGCACCACAGTATTACCAAAATACTCCAAAATCCGGAGTGAGGCCTCCAATCTCACAGCCCTGGCTTCAGAAAACAGATTAAAAATGGTGCAGTTTGGGGCCTGATTCCTTACACCTGTTTGGGTTTTTACAACTTTTGGATGCAGACGGGCCAGGTTTGCAGCTCCCTTTGCGTCGCAATTGTGAGGTCTCAGCAGTTACTGCAGAGGAGGGAGCTACAGGGCTGTTTGTTTTTTGGAAGAAGCTGAGAATCTGGTGTATGCACATACAGGGAGGGGGCTCTGATGGTTTTCTAGGCTCTGAGACTCTGTTAAAAACTGCAAGGGAAAACAGATTAACCCCAGATGAATTTATGTGTGTGGTTGTTGATCACCTGTTCCAAAAGAGCTCCCTGAAAGCAGTGGACTTGCCTTTCCAAGGAACTCTGCACTTTGGCAGAGGTGCTGATAAAGCATCGTCTCCACTGGAAGCATTGGCAAGGAGGGAAAAGGTGGAGTGAATCTCACTTCCCAGGAAGGCATAAAGGCAGACTGATAAACAATCAGGTGGCGATCCAACTATTTGGCAATAACCAGTGAAGCAATCGCAGTGCAATGAAGGCCAGTAAGAAAATATGATGTCATGCATGGCTCTGCTTCGCCAAAGTATGCCACTCCCTGCAGAAAATTGCAAAGAACTGTAAAAACAAAACACATTCGTGCTTCAGATGGAGAATAAGTCAACAGTCGTTGGAGTGAAGTAGCAAAAGAACTTTTGGTTGGGCGTCACGGTTCCTCTCCCAGGGCAGACTCTGCCACACCTTGGTTGGGGAGCTGGAAGCTGAGACATGAAGTGAACATTGGCCACCTCTTCATGAGCTCCAGCCTCTCAGCTGCTGTGGGGCTGGAACAAAACTAGAGGGAGATCCTGACGGTGGTTCCACAGGGGCCACAGCTTTGCTGTGCTACAGTCATGGTCTCCATTTCTCCTCTCCCAGTGTCTCCATATCCAAGTGGAGGGTGAGCTGTCAGGAGAGGCTCAGCACAATGTCCCCGTTGAGGGAAGCCAACAGCTGCATTTCTCTGGGTGTTTATGGCCCCTGGATACCACTCTGGATTTGAATGGAGAGGAGAGGGCAGGAAGAAGTTAAAAGAAAAAAAGAAGGAAAAGTTTGGATGGGACAAAATAGGAGCAGCCTGTGTGTCACATTGGTGCTAGCTGAAGGCAATGACCCACACCCTGCGTTGGCACCTCTAAACACCACCAGACAGTGAGGTCCAGCTGGTCTTTCAGCTAGGGACTCCAGCCGAGCTAGTCCCCATCTTCTCCGGGGTTGCATCCCACTGCCCAGGCACGCAAGTGTTTGCTGAGAGGTTGGGAGGAAGCTGTTCATTTTTATCCCCTTTAAATACAAAATTCATTCCCTTAACCACAACCATAGGAGGAGGCAGCTGCTCTTGGCAACAAGAGCCATGCTAAGTGCACTTGCTGGAAGTGTTTTGACTTTGTATCTGAAGGCAGGAGCCCCGAGTGTGGTAATCCTCAGCTTTGGCCACTGGTGTGGTGGGAGTGTGAGGGCCTGGGGGGAACGCCCGCAGCAGCCTATCGCCACAGCAGGGACAAACACAGGCAGTAGCATGGAGGAATATAAATATATGGGGTTTAGGCCCCTGAAGAATGGTTTGCCATGCGTAGGGAGGGGCAGTGCTGCCAAAGACGGGGAAGTCTTCCCTTTGCAGAGATCAGTCAGAAGGACAGACTTGCCATAGGAGTGAAAACCAGGGAGTAAGGCTTACAAGTCTGTGGTCCCATGGGGTTTGCTGCTGATTTTGCAGGCAACCTGGTGCTGCACAGGAACCCCTGGGCTAACAG
The DNA here is from genome assembly GCF_964237585.1 of Gallinula chloropus. Classification (NCBI taxonomy): domain Eukaryota; kingdom Metazoa; phylum Chordata; class Aves; order Gruiformes; family Rallidae; genus Gallinula; species Gallinula chloropus. Next base: position 54,789,609 of record NC_140087.1, on the reverse strand, counting down.
TGTTTCTTGCTGGGCATCCTCAAAACTGAGGCCTCTACCATAGCCAGCCTCTGGCAGTACTTCCACTTGTCCCAGATTTCCACCAAGCAGAGCCAAGCACCCCATAGGAGCTGCCATGCTTCACCCTAGAGACAGCCAGGGGAGATGGGCTCATGTTTCAACACTTGTGAAACACATTTTGGGGTGAGTTACAGAAACACAATGCTCGCTTTGCTTCCAGGGAAGATTCCCCAAAGCTCCTGACTGATCCAGTCCAACTTCCCAGTTCCCCCTTCACCACTTCTGCCCGGCAATCGGCACCAGGCTGCTGGTGGTGGGGTGGCAGTGCTTGCCCACCTCCCTGGCCTGGGGTTTAAAAGGAAAATCAGACCCTTTGGAAACAAACAAGCAAACAAACAGAAATCCTAAAAGAGAAAAGCAGAGCATCCAGCATGTTGGAGAGGTTATGGGCTGCTTTTGGAAGTGCTCGCTCGCCTGCATAAGGACAGAGGTACCTTCCTCTAACAAAGCAGCAGGAAAAAACCCACCGTCCCCCAAGTTTGGGGCGCTCTGGAGGGCAGCCATGCTGGAATTGTGATTAAGTGTTTTGGGCCATGCCTTTCACTGCAGCCTGCCAGATAAATATTTACAGCTGACCACGGAAAAGCAGAGGGGGGAAGGAGAGGAGAGACATCTGTAAATTCTTTGGAGCCTTGCTGTGTTTTAATTTTAATTTAGTTCTTTTTTGTTGCTTTCCCATCCACACGTCACTGCCTCTTTTTCTCAACCCTCGGATAGCTAAGGAGGAGATTTTGGAGAGAAAAGAGGTTATTTCTAAAACCTCACGGGACAGATCCTGGTTTCAGTGACCGTGGCATAAAATCTGGAGCTGTGATAAACCAGTGCTGTGGAGAGCTGAGTGCAACCTTTGGTTTACTAAGCAGCATAAATCTGATGTAACCTTATCGATCTCTGTGGATTTACCCTGAGTCTCATTGCCTCCTCCCTTGTTTTCTTCACTGTTGTCCTTACCCGTGAGAAGTCAGAGCCTATGTGCCTGTAATAGGCCAGTAAACCACAGTGTTGCACCCACTTCTTGATGGTGTAGATGAGTCCCTCCGTTTGGCCTTTGTTCTCAAAAGAAAGCAATTCTCCATGCCCAGTGGGAGAGCTGATTATCAGCAGCCCAGAGCATCTCCTCCCACCAACCCCAGCTCACCAAGGTGCCCGTAGCTGAGCCTTCCAGAGAGGGGGCAACAAAGAACGACTCATATAGATGAGGGCCCTCAACCCTGGGGACTCTCTGCATTTTGATGTATGAGTATATACGTCCTGCTCGGAAACATATGCAGGAATCTGTAGCTATAAAAGCCACTGCACCACCCTGTAATCCAGCCCAGATGTGTCTCTCCTTTCATGGCACACTCAGGGGACCCCTCTGAGCTGAGGCAGGCAGGGATGGAAAGCATTGTTCAGATTTACTCACCCCAATGAAGAGAGACCCACAGCAGACTTCTCACAGAGGTCCAAAGCAAGAAGGCTGCTAGGAAGGACTGACTTTGGGAGGGGGACCGGAGTGTGAGCCAACTGATGCTGGCCCACACTGTCATCAGATGCCTTCTGAAGTCATCTGTGTGAGCCAGGAGCCCGGCAAGTTCCAGTCTTCTCTGAGAGACAGGCGTTAATGTGTGCAGTGCAAATCCTGGTCTTGCTTGAGCAACCATGACAGTCCCTTTGGCACCCAACACGGGGCTTGAAGGGTTTGAGATAGCAACAGGTTTGTTTGGGCAAAGAGCTGTGCAGGCAGCTGAGCCCCTGGTGATAATATGGTGGGGCTACTCACCTCCTTCAGGGCTTTAAACCTGGGAAACAGAGGCCAAGTAATGAGGCTCTGGGGTAGGCATTCATGACAAAGGAAAGACTTTACATTTAATTGTAGCTTGTGTTTGCAAGTGAGCTACCAGGATCTCCTCCCGGTGTGGTAGCAGCTCAGGCTTGAGATTTATCCCTGCTCTTATTGGTGACCTTATAAGTAGCCAAAAAGTAGCTTTTTTTTTTAAAAAAAAAAAAACAAACCCAAACTGGCTGCAAAGTCATCTGGGAAGTTACTCTTTCTGTGACTGTCGTAAGGGTACAGCCCTAAATAGAAAGTGTGGAGGCAAAGGTCTCATCCTCAGGGTTTTGCAGCCTCAGCACAAGAAGTGTGCTTGTAAAGCACGTCACAGGGTGCAGGAAGGAAATTTATGGCTGGGGTGATGGATAAATAATACGCTGAGATGAGAAGTAGTGGTAACGTCAGCTGATGTAGCCCAGAGCAGAGCTGCTCTGCTTGGAAACCTTGGGCTGAAACCAGCCAACTGCTAGAGAGCTGCTGGGGCATCGAGGCTCTGGCCTTGGCACCACCAGCATCTGACAGCCTAAAGAGGCTGCCTTAACGGGATGGAGCCGTGCCGCGTGCCAGGAACTGTCCTCCTCAATGGAATCTTCCTCCTGGGGTCAGCACCGGCTTGTGGCAAGGACTGGGGTTTTTCAGTCACGCTTTCACGCATCATCTCCCGGTGGTGATGTGACCCCATGGGGTGTTGACACGGCTCTGACTCTTCATTTGTAGACCATCTGGAAGCCTCTTGGGCCTCCAGATGTGATAAGAAGGGAATTGGGCTTTGTGTTGCTTCTGGAGGTTTGAAGGAGTCACAAATCAAAATCTTTGCAGAATTTTTGCTGCTCCTCTAGGCTTTCACATCCTTCTCCTTACTTCTGTTTGACTTCTCTCACCCTGGAAAGTAAGTGACGCCAGCATTTAGTGTCTCTGTTCCCTGCCCAGGGCGTTAAGCATGTCCTAGGTCATCCCTGCTGAAGGGTCATGCAAGGGAGTGGTGGAAATCCATTAGTGGAGGTGTCCTAAAGAAGAGCTTGGACAAACACACCAAGAAAAATACAAGGACAGCTGATACTGTCTTCAGACCAGTGTTGGACTAAACAACATCCTGAGGTTTTTTCCAGCTCTAATTTCCGAGCTGCTCTGAACAGAGACCATGGCAGCAGGACCTGGGAATGTGCCTAGGTGTTTCCAGTGGCAGCAGCCCATCGTGCTTCAATGTCTGCTTTGTGCTCATGGGCATCATGCCCTTGCGGTGTGACCTCCAGTCACAATGGTTTGGTGTGCTGGAGTGGTGTTGGGGGGACAAACTGTGAGCAGGGATGCTCCAAAGTTGCACCCCCCCTAAATTCTGTGGTGCACAGAGGATGTGGTTGGTGTTTAATCCTGTACGTATTCTCCATGTGAACTGTCTGAAAGCAGAATTAATTGTTTTGAGGAAAATAATACTGGCCATCCCCAACACCTCTTGTGCAATGTACATCCAGTCCCAGTACGTGTCCTGAGGCACTAGAGACAAACTTTCCCCACTATCCTAGTCCTCTCATATCCTAAAAGCAGTGGAAACAGGGTTCCTGAGGGGAGAGGAGAGCTTGAATGTAGCCTTCAAAGCAAGAAAGCAAGCCAAAGAACTCAACCCTTTAAAAAAAAAATCTCATATTTCAAGAAGAATCTTCTGATTTTTTTGTTGCAAGAGTTTGGCTTGGCTTGGCTTTGACAGTCAGAAGCCCTAGATCACAGTCTGGACCTTCTCTGAAGTTTTTGAGGGGTAGTTCACTACTGGGGTACACCTGGGCTGCAACATTCTGTGTTTGAACCATGAGGACTGTCAGTTCTCTAGACCCAAAAAGCATGATGGAAAAGCCTGAAATGTATTTCTTTAAGGCTTTGCTTGTCTGTAGCTCCTCTTCAAAGGATCAGAGAGCAATCCAATGCCTGAATAATTTTATGCAAGTACCCTGGCAAACCAGGGTCATCTTTGCTGGCATCTGCTGTGCTACACCAGGGCAGGACCAGTGTGAAGGTGACCTGAGAAGAAGCCAGAGAGCAAGCCCCTTTGAGACAGTTAAAAGGAGCCTGGAAGATTATTATGGAAAGACCCATAATGGGCAGTGGTGGATGCAGCAATTCATTCAGCCAGTGGCACAGAGCTGCATCTGCCCAAACACTGGTGCTTCCCTCTGCTTGCTGACTTGAACCAACAAGAGGGCAACACGGCTTGCATCCATCCATCTCTGCTGCTCCTGGTGACAACTTGACTGTTTTAGGCATAGATGTCAGGAATGAGCCAAAAAAGCATCTTCGTTCTGGACTGATGTATGGGCATCCTTCCCACCCTCTTCTCCCTGGCCCCCTTCACTCCTTCGGCTGCGTCCATGTTTTGCCACACTACCAGACTGATGCACTCCATTAGAAAAGCTTATAGAAATTAAATATCCCAGGGAAGAAACTGAAGATCTTGTCCCTGAGCAAAAGGCAACTGAGCAGGCAATTGAACAAGTGGTGCTGTATCAGCAGGGAAAGTGTAGATTATTATTTAAGACCTAGCATGGCTGTCTATGATGGATATTCCTGCTAAAATGCTAGTAAGTCCAACTGTGGCACTTATCAATTGCCTTAGAATTAGGAACTTAATGTGGAATAAAGGTTTTTCCACCTCTCAGAGCTGTTTCAGGCTGTCCTCAAACTCAGGAAGACAACATTGCTTTAATTAAACCTCTTTTCACACTTGAGCGTGCTTTCCTATGGGCACGAGAGCTGAACTCTTCACCCCCAGTAGAGGTTGGTGTTCTGCAGCCTGAGTTGCTGCTGGCAGAATGGCGGCTCAGCGAGAGGCTGGGTAATCAAGAAAATGAGTAAGTACAAGAGGCAGCGACCTTCTGTCTGTTCCCCAGGATTTAACGCCGTGCTTTGATCTCCAACATACACATCGCACAGCAAGTGCTGTAGCTGATCTATTTGCAGCTTAGGCGACATGCTCATGGACCTCCTCGCTCCTACTGTGATCCTGTCAGTTCATGTAAGTCAAAGAGACTGGAACCAGGCCCACTCTTGGCTGAGAGTCCTCGGAGGAGAGGCTAGGATGTCACCAGATGTGACAACCTCTGTTCGGGCTCAGCAGGATCAATCACCCTAGCCTATTGCTACAGGGCTCTGAATATCGATTCCTGGAGACTGATCTGATGAAACCAGGACTTTGCATCACCATGACCAGGAAATATGAGCACGGGCCATGCATTCCTCCCACACCAAATTTCACTCTCTTTCTTTGAGCTGTGGATTCTATCTATCTATCTATTTATTTATTTACTTACTTACTTACTTTCTTATCTATTTTATTTATTTCTTGCCCCAATGGCTGTACTTGGAAATTGTACTTGCCTGCTAATCTACAGCTGTATCACTGGCGCAGGGGACCTGTATTTGGGAAGTACGTGGGTGATGCACTGGTGAGTAACATGTGGTTGATAAGTGCTTTGCATCCCTTCAGCTCGACGGCCAAGGGAGGCACGTGGACTCTGATGTGCAGCCCCGAGAGTGGCGAAGGGGTCTCTGCCTCGTCCTTTTTTCGCTGCTAACAGGTGTCTTACAACCTCAACGACAGAGTGTCTGGAGCAGGCTGACACAAAGGCTGACAGATAGCTGCTGCCCTCACTCACCCTGCTAGTTCAGGGGCTGAAGTCTGTGCGGTTGATCTCATGGATGTGCCCCTGCTAACGGTCCCCGGGGGTACGAGAAAGGCATCATGCAGTGAAGTTTCTTTCCTCTTCTCTCACTGCGCTTTAAAAATAAACAAACTCTGAAATTGCTTCCTACCACTTCCTGCCCCTACCATTCATCCTGCCACTGTGACCTTACATCTGCCTCCTGCGTACCAGTTTCGGAGCGGCCGCATCTTTTACGATGCTTTTTTACCAGGAAGGTTTTGCTCACGTGTGCATCCCTGGGAGGGTGTATATTGTGTATGACGTCCAGCTATGACCCCTCTGAGCTCCATCACTAGTGGCAGGGGAATAGCAGGCTGCAGCCTGCTGGGTTCAGCAGGGTGCATGTGTGTGTCGGTGCACACATACATATGTGTGTGTGTGTGTGGGGTACTGTGCTGCAGATCAAAGGGGAGCTGAATCTCAAAAATGTTTAGTTTATAAAGTGTGTTGTTGTTGCACTGCTGCCCGAGGTCTTCAAAGGGGCCTGGCTTTATTGTCTCAGCACAGCTCAGAGGTATTTGTTGTCGATTAAAAATGGAAGAAATAGGAAGGGGGCCAGGCATGTAAATTGCTGAGTAAAAATAGGAACTCTTGCACTCGCTTGCTGCATGAATTTGGGTTCTGTTGCTTTCTTTTCGCTCGCTAGTGCTTTTTCCCCTTCCCCCTTACATTCGTTCCTAAGAGCCAAGGGGTCATGCCTGTGTTTTCTTGTGTGGCCACATGGAGTACATCCTGACAGCTCTGCTATCTCTTAGGTAGAAACTGAGATTACCCAGGCATGGCTCTCACAGAGGAAAACTCACTACAGGCAAAGCTGCTTCACTTTTATTACTGGAGGTGCCATTTAATCTCAGCCCCTGGATGTTTCTCTCCCCAAAACTCCTCTCCCGGGAGCAAAGTCATGGACTCAACACAAATTAGCTCCTTTGTGGCCACAGATTTTAAAGAGATGGGCAACCATTTGCACCCTGCTCAGCAAGTCATGCAATGCAGCCCTGAGAGCCTGAGCAGTGGTGTCCAGCTGATGGCAAGGTTGATGTGTCCCTGGCAGGATGTGCCCAGGCACTGGCTGTGACGGTGCCCGTGGACAAGCACAGCATGCACCCACACTGATGAGGAGACCCTTGGAGGCAGGGTGTGTGGCCAGAGCTTCAGCCCTCGCTTAGAACCTTGCACACTGAATTCCTCACCAAACCCCTGGGCTGAGGCTGGAGGGGACACACCTGAGCTGGGCAATCTCTGATCTCTCTGCAGCATGGCTGGCATTGTGGTGGAAGCGGCAGGAAAATGCATGGGCTGTAATGTGGAGAGATGAAAAGCATGGAAATATTTCACCTGTGTTTGCCACCATTGAGCTCTTCCCTACCCCAGCTCCAGTAGAAAGACGGATTTGTTCAGGCCATAGTGATCTGACTTTGCCCTGGAATGGGGCAGGGTTGTCCATGTTCAGAACTGAAGGAAAACACAAGATCTCAAGATACTTCTCCTCACTACCACTCACTGATAATCTCCTAGGCTAAATGTGCTGGCTGTGACCTCACTGTGGGGACTGGCAGAATCTCTGGGTCAAGCATTCAGTATCAACAGAGGTTCTGTCTCCAAAAGCTCCCACTGTGGGTGGAGAAGACAGCCACAAGGTAGGAGGTACAAATCCAGAGAGGGAGAGTGGGGTGACAAAGGCTTTGAACTGGTACTGAGCCACATGTGCTTGGTTTATCGCAGTTGGTGCTGAATCCCACTGTCTTTGTCAGTCCTCTGAAATTCTCTCTGGTTCTCCAAAAACCTTTACTCCACAAAGTAAATTCCCCTGTGCTACTCCGAGCCCTTTCGTGCAGCCCTAGGCAATTTTAAAGGGATCCTACATCCTGTTGCTTGGGAGGAGCATCATTTTCATCCTAAATGCGAGCCCTAGCTGTGTGAAGCTCACAGCCACAGCTTCGAGGATAAAATACTCCATCCATGCTGTGACCCTGATGGGTGACAGAGCATCCCAAACCTGTCTCCTGCTGGTGCTGGTCTTTCAGGGATGTCAGCTAACCATCTAGTAGCTTTCAGCTGAAGAGCTGGAAGCCGTGTGCGTCTTGCTGTGTTGTGGCACTGGTTAATCTTATGGACGCTCATGCTACATCCATCTTGTCACCCTTTAACTCTGCATCCCGCAGTCTGCTGCAAAGACCTCCACACTCCAAAAGATCGTTGTCTCCAGTGAGGTTTGTGTATAGATTTTAATATCATAATTATGGCATGTAAACAAAATACCACTTGATTATTGAAACCATATTCAGCGCCGCCGCGCTCCCATGCGAGGGATACATATGAGTTTAATTGCTGTTAAACCTCTGCAAATGTACTTTCAGTATGGCACTGGTGGTATTTAACATATGGGCTGAAACCTAGAGCTGATGCTGGAGATTAATCAACGTGCCCTTGGCCACTTCACTGTACAACTGACTATCGGTGGGATGCTGCCTGCATTTTGGCAGCAGGCGGGACTGTGCCGTGCCCATGATGTCCAGCTCCAGATGTTGGTCATGCCCATCCAGTGGTTTCACTTGAGGTGTCTTCCTCATGGGAGAGAAGATGAGACAAAGCTCCTCTTAACAACTGGGCACCGGTCTGTCTTTCATACCAACAGAGTCACTGCTGGGAACAGCCTTTCAAACACCAGTGAAAACCCAGGTGCTGCCATGGTGGGAAGTGAGGGTGATGCCACCATTGCATGGGATGCCCACCCCGCCTGGTCACCATGCTTGCGACAGCCCTACAACCTCTCCCTCTGCTCTGTCATCCACAGCTTGGCTGCTCAGTGCTGCTGATGACATCTGGAGCAAAAGCATATACAAAAGACTATACAAAGCAAAAACACACACAGAAGAATGAGATTAAGTTCGTTTGAGCCTCTTCCAGGCAAAGCCTCCCCCAGAGCTCTTTGCTATTTTTTGCTTTGTATGCTGGGAGAAGAGCCTGATTAGAGGAAAGAGGACATTTTACAGATTAATGAAGCCTAGATCTGATCCAGGTGTTGCTTCCCAAGGCTCTTCAAACTCTGGTGACACCGGAATACATTTTGCAGAGCCCAGAGGGTGGTTGGGGGAGCCTGGGACAACTTATAGATGAATGATTTCCCTGGCCTTTCTAGCCTGACAGCCCAGTGATGGCTGTCTTTGTCTAATTGTGGCAGGGCTTCTGCAAAATCAGGGAACTACCTGAGTAGGAAGCCTTGCAGCTTGTGGATGTTGATGGGAAGTTCTCTGGATGAGAGTGGCACTGAGCCTCCTACCTACTCTGCTCCTGGCTCAGGAGCTCCTGGTGAAGGAGGGCGATGCCCCACAGACATACCTTTCTGTGTCTGCTAGTGCAGCCCACCTCACTGGGTGGATTTTCTGCCTCCTCACAAAACCTCCATGGAAATTTGAGGTGCTGTTACCCTCATCTTATAGAATGATCCCCAAAAGTATTTAGGTATAAAACTTGCAGTTAAATCCAAAAGAACATAGTACCTAAATGCCTACCTGGATCTAAGGGATTTATTTCTTGTAAATGAGATTTTGATCTTCCAAACCTTCAACTGGTGGCCTAGCCCCAAGGCATCTTTTTCTGCCAAAGTGCAGTTTTGTGCTTCTGCCTCCGGCAGCCAAATAGCTTATAGCTGCTTGGCAGGGCCCACCTCTGCCTCCAGCCTGATTGGTGCTCTCCTGTGGCACTGGGAGGGCCTGGGAAGCTGGTGGAAGGTGAGCTGCAGGGAGGGGTTGCGCCCAGAGGAGATCGCTCAGAGGAGATTGGGCGTGAAAGACCTGGCCACACACAGCAGTGGATATTCTACAGCTTTTTTTCCTTTCTTCTTCACAGCAATGGGGTGCCACCCTTGTTGGTTTTGGCAGTTCCTGGTGGGAATAATTACATTGTGCATGCCATAAATTCCCTCTTTTGCAATGACAACTGGATGCAATTTCCTTAGGAGCCTCAGAACTGAAGCTCTCACATTGTTGGAAGCCCCCAGTGAGGGCTGCAATGTGTTCGGAGGTGGCTGTTTCTCTGCAGGACCCCAAGTGGTTTCTAGAAACCTTTCCATGGTCTGTCATGCACTTTGGACCCACTCAGTGGGCGATACACGGGAGTCCTGGGCAGGGTCTTTCACCTAAATCCAAGCTTGTTATTTCTACACTGCAGAATACCCAGATAGCCTGGTTGGAGACACACACTCATGTAAGACAGAGCATGAAATGCAAACCTGAAATAAATACTACTCTTTCTAACCAAACATTCACTGGAATGGTTCTGTGGAGCTAAGGATAGGTCTTTGAGCTGTGTTTAATATGGCCAGCATTTGGGGCTACTCGTTCTTCAGACATCTACTCTTGACTTATCAAGATCTTCATGCCAACATCCCACCAAAGCGCTTGACCACTGAAGGACAGCCTGCAAGGTGCAAGGATAACTTGTGCAATGTGAGAGCATGGTAACTGAAGAGACCTGATGAGGCCCAGCTCCCACCAAGTGCATGGCTGAGTGATCTGCACAATATACCATGAGCGAGGAGGGGAGGGAGGATGGGGAGGAAAGGCAGTGCTGCCAGGACTTGAAAAGCAAGGTCCAGGGGAGGCAGATGACAGATAAAAGAGGCAGAGGAGGAGCAACGTGTGTTGTGGTTGGAGGGAAGGAGTAAAAGAAAGAAAGAGAGTTGTTTGTACCTTGTGAGGGAGGCCTTGCACAGATATTTCATTCCAAGTGCCTGTCCTCTGGCCTATCTGTGGAACGTAGGAATTAATTCTGATATTAACCAAATGCTTTGGTCTAGCTGGAAAGCAGAGTGCAATTATTTGGAGCGAGATGGAAGGATCAGACACACGTACACATGCTCCCCTTCTGCAGTGGGAGATGAGCTGGTCACAGGGATGGCTTTAGTACTTTTTGCCAGTTCTCTAATTCACCGGGCTGGGGGAACATAACTGTCGGGCCTCCCTGAATCCCCAGAGACACTGCAGAGGGCAGTGGGGAGCAGCAGCAGGGGCTTTCCAGGCCTTGGGCAAAATCCTTGGTCAAATACCATTTTGGGGAAACTTTGCAAATGGACCTGGGTAAAGAAATGCCATTTCAGTACTCAAGCATGGCTGTAAAGGAGCTGGCTGGAGGGCTGTGTGTGGAGGGGTGGGCATGGTCTGATGGTGAAGCAGTGAGGACATTTTGGCACCTGTGGTGGGCTGTGCTGACCCAAGAGGGTCAGTGCTCCCGCAGCGATTGATAACCCTCCCAACAGCCAGGTGCAGAAGTGCCACACAGGTACTGTCGTGTTCCTGCTGCTATTTTTACCTCTTTCTCCCAGCTGTGACACCTCAGGTGCCCTTACGGAAGCAGAGTCATCCCCCATCTTGTGCAGCACAGTATTTGCCAACCTGCAATCTGTCTGGCTCTCAAGGAGGTACTCAGCAAATGGTGCAAAATCCAGTACAAACCATAACCTTCCTGCAGACGCAGCAGTCCCATGCGTGCAGCCAAATCTGGGGTGAAGGCAAAGAAATAAACGGACACGCAAAAGCTGCGCTTAATTTTCACTTGGGCCTAAGTACAACTTGCTGTGGTGATCGCACCATGTGAGCCCTTCAGCTTGTTCAGCAAAGGCTGGGCAGACCTTTGAATCAAACACATACAGAGATTCTGGTCTAAGGACACACAAGGCAGAAACGAGGTGAGCAAGATGGGAGCATGGTAAGGGTAAGGACCTGAAGTGATCCTGGCGCTCCCAGCCAAACCCTGCCCTGCAGTCTGAGACTTCACAGTGCCTAAGGGCTGCTCTAGGCCTTTGAGGAGTTCATTAAGGTGCCACCACGTTTCTGTGGGCACTGCAGGATCACGTTCTGCACAGCAATGCAGGCTGCTGCCTTGGCACACTGCTGGGTGAGGATTAATGGAGCACTGGCAACAAGGGAACAGTGTCTCAACCTCCACAGATCCGTAGGGACACACCCCTCTCTCCCCCCCCTCCCCCCGCTTTCTTTATAGAGGGTGGGACATGAAAGGTGCTGGCCATGCTCAAACCCACGAGCAGCTATGGGATATGATAGCTTTCCAGTCCCTGTCCTGAGTTCTGTCTGGTTTGCTTAGTTGCTCTGGAAAGAGGGAATCTGTGCAGTTCTGGGATCCCTGGTTCAAGAAGGACAGGGAGCTACTGGAGAGTGTACAAAAAAGAGCTGTAACAATGATGAGGGGACAGAAGATCTCTCTTACAAAGAGAGGCTGAGGGACTTGGGAGTTTTTAGCCTAGAGAAGAGAAAACTGAGGCAGGATCTCATCAATACTTATAAATACTTGAGGGGTGGGGGTCAGGAGGATGGGGCCAGCCTCTTTTCAGTGGTGGCCAGTGACAGGACAAGAGGCAGTGGGCACAAACTTGAATATAGGAAGTTCCATCTAAAGATGAGGAAGAACTTCTTTACTGTGAGGGTGGCAGAGCACTGACACAGGCTGCCCAGAGAGATGGTGGAGTCTCTGGAAATATTAAAAACCATATGGACACTGTCCTTTGCAACCTTGCTCTGTTGGAGGGGTAGGGGTCCAGAGGTCCTTTCCAACCCCTATTGTTCTGTGATTCTGTGAAAAAAGAGTGAAGTGGAGGATTTTCTTTGTTTCTCTGGTATCCTTTGGTGACTGCTTATTTTTGGGGAGAATCAATGCCCATCCAGTCATCAAAGTATCAGGTACTGATAGCCAAAGTCCTGGCCTGGGACTGCCACAGCCAAAAATGGAAGAGTTTACTTTGCTGTGTTCTTCTCAGGTGTTAGCAATATTTGGAGACCCAGCCCCATGGTGATGGTGCCTGTGTGGTCTAATTACCCTTTATTGCTACTCTTGCCTGCCTCCTTGCTTACATGTTAATTTATTTGTCCCAAGATGTGCCTGCGCATCTGTTCCTTATTTCCTGTATATGCATTTGTTTTCTTGTTAAATGCTGAAAGGGAAGGAGATGAAATGCATTGAAGATCTTGATTTATGGCTTCAGCCTTTCCCTAAATCTGTTAAGAACTATGTTCTCATCTTCCTCTCTACCCTCTGTAATGGCAGGGAGACACCCAGTAAAAGCATAGCAAGCTGTAATGTGGACACAAAACCAGAGACAGACCCCTGTCACTCCTGTGACCATGGCAGACAATGGGCATTATCTACCCTGTGCCTGATCCTGGGGATATTTTTTGTGATATTTTGACCCCCTAGTGCAGCATCAGACACTTGCCATTCGGTTCTTCCACCAACTCTCCCAGGTCATTTCAGAGTTGATGGCAGCACTGGTGGTGATGTACAGGGGCCAGCCCAGGACGCAGCTTGTCTAAGGCAAGGAAAAAAAGATGGGAACAGGACAGAGTGGGTATGTGAGCAGTCAGCTCAAACAGCCAGTGGTCTGCATGTCCCTGCGGCTGCCCAGCCAGCCCCTTCCTTCCAATGCTCTGCAACAAGCCAGCAACTTCTGGTGATGGACAGAAGTGCTGCTGTGATTAGGGGATTGAACGGGCTGGCAAAGGGCATGGCCAAAAGAGGTCATTGAGATAGGTCACCCCATCCTGCTACTACTGAAGACCTGTATGATGATTAGCAACCTGTCCCTAGCAGGAATGATGCCACTCTGGAGTTTAATGAATCATTTCTCCTGTGCTTAACCCAGGCCTTTCCTTGAAATGACACTAAAACCACAAAAGGCAAGGGAACAGCATTTCTTAGCTTCTGGAAAGATCTTGAGTTTATGAAGCAGCTTGGCTGAACAGACTGTGCCTAGCCACTCAGCTCACTTACCTGCCTGGGCATGGACTAGGAGAGTAAACAGACAGAGATGAGTTTGTGCCCACCAGCTATGCTTGGCTGCTTTGGAACATCCTGCCACTGCATGGGTCAAAACTCGTGTGCTTGGACCTCTGGGGACCAGTTGGAAGTGGAAGAGATCTGGAGGAGGCAGCAGGACTGGCATCCCTGGTCCAGGATAATTCCTACTGTGTGAATGAAAAGCAAACACCCCTTACCCTTAATTTCACTGGCAAGGGAAGGTGTTGGGCACCTTGGAGAAGCCGCTCCCTCACCTGTGGCACATGAAAATTGCCTACCAGGCTGGCAGCTACAACTGGGTTGGAGGAAGGACCCTGTGCACCCCTGTCATCCCTCCTGGAAACAGCAGGAGCCATTTGCGGTGGTGCATGACCTGAGGGCCTCTGCAAGGCAGCCTGGTGGCTTCTCCCAGGCCTAGCGCACCCGAGGAGGCCACAACATCTGAACCCAGCCTGCCGCGTGGAAAACCCCTGGCTGTGCCATGGGACTAAGTGAAATACTGTTTCCCAGCTCAGGGGACAGATTTGTTATGTATACAATGAATTAACAGCTCTTTCGCTGCAATAACTATTCACACATTGTTTCTCTGCCTCTTTCACTGCTTTTTATGATTCAGGCTGTTTGGTTGCCCAGTTGACATTTCCAAAATGAGGTTTTTAAGCCCCAGCCTTTCTTCCCTCCCCTCTCCCCTTTTTGTTTGGCTGGTTTATGGGCCTGAGAGAAGTGTTTCCAATCACGATAATATCTTCATGTTTTGTTGACAAAAGGTCAATCTAGGAATAAGCCAAACTAGTTTTAGGAAAAATATTTGCTTATTTAGTAAGGGGATGTGTGTTGGAGATCAAATTTATGAGGGTGAAATTGAGTCTGGTTATTTAAAGGATTCTGAAATAAGAGCTTCCCACCCACTCACAAGGGGAAGAACAAGAGCAATAAATTGCTTTAGGCTGAAGGGAATGTAGAAATAAACTAAGTCTCTGTGCAAAAGGTAATAGGATCCAATGCAAGAACTGAAACCAGAGTTTAAGAGACAACAGCCCGTTCACTCCCTCACGCACAGCGCTCATTTCACACTACCATTCATTGCAGGAGAAAAGTCATAATTTTCCCCAATATCTGACCTTCCAGTTCCACAACAACCATCTTCATTTGTTGGCCAAACACTTACCCAGACTCACAAAAGAAAGGTCCAGCAGCTTTGCTGGTCATGGAAATCTGTTTTGTAGAATGTTTTCTCTAGTTTGACTTTAAACTACTGTTCTAGACAGAGTTTGGAAACTCTTTCATTGGAACAGCCCATGCTAGGAGGCCTACTTAAGTCAGGAGGAATCATTTCTTCATTGAAATTTGCACAAGCAATTCTGCTGCACAGAATTGGGGTCATGTCCATTAGGTCTTCTTTCTTTTCGCTGAAAAGAGTAGCCAGCAGTGCAACCGGCTAAGTCACTCATAGATATATAAGTCATAGAGAATATGAAGAGGGAGTGTACCATGTGTGCCCATATATGTATCTTCATATATTTAAAAAATGTGTTTGTGTGTATCCATGTGTATGTAGATACACATATAAGAATTAGAAGAGGCTGGACAGCACCTTTGGAGGTGATCATGTTTAATCCCTAGAAGGCCAGCCCAGCCTGGGTCAGCTTGCTCAGGCTCTTGCCCAGCTGAGTGCTGACCCCCTCCAGCTGTGAAGATTTTTTTCCTAATATCTAATTGGAATCTTCCCTCCTGCAGCCTGTGCCTCTGTCCCATCGCTGAGCACCTCTGAGGACAGTCTGACATACACCTGTGTGTGTGTATATGTACACGCACACACACATATATGTATGTAAGCATACACACACATGTTTTCTTATGCTTCTTCCTCTGTCCACCTAAGAGATAACAAGCTAAGCAGAACCTTGGTCTGTCCCAGCACAGCTCTTCCTATTTCTTGTCACTCCAAGTGGCTGCAGAGAGGATCTGGTGTTTTCTTCCCTCTCCTGCTGCTGCACAGCTCCAGTCCCTTAGTATTATTTAGACACATGCGCCCCTCAAGGCTTGGGACATGACATTTCTTTCCTTTTTAAATGTGATTATTACAGAATACAGACTGGGGCAAGACATGTAGCTTAAAAAAAACCCCAACCCTCTTCTGATGAAGTCAGAGTCAGCTAGTAGAGACAAAGACAAGTTGTTATTGAAAGAGTTTAATTGGTTTGGGTTAACCTTCAGCCACGCCACATTTCAGGAAGTTCCAGACAGAGGGGAGGCAGGATACAACAATCAAATCTGATGTGCTTGAGATTTTGTATCATTTTTAAGCAAGATTAGCATGTTGCCTGTAGATAAGCTGCATCTCTCTCTGTATGTAGATCAGCTCTACAGGACTGCAGAAGAGCTATCATAAAATGCTGCTGGATACAGGACTTTCTTGGGCACTGCTGCATGTATCTTGGGCTTGCAGCTGTAAGAAGAACGAAGCCCAATTATCTCCCAGCATAGAGGCAAAATTGAGGAAGCTGCTTGATCATGAGGCAATCGTTTTGCTGGGGAAGCTGCTTCAGATTTCATAGGCGTTCTGTCCCTGAGCAGACCATAGCTGGTATAATCTAGCCTGTGAAAGGGTGATTAAAGAGAAATATATGGCCAGTGTCCACAGGCATGGAATCTATTTCTGGTAGAGCATAAAAGAGATTAAACTACCTTACCTGTGGGCCACCCAGACAATTCTCTCCCTAATGGATGTTAGAGATATTTTTTCATTCATGCTTTTCTCATTTGGTAAGATGAGAGCAATCACACAGCCAGCGCAGTAACGTCTGGCCATTACTCTGTGCTCTCAAAAGAGCACATTTGTCTTTGGGCAACAACCAGGGCCTAACCTGAGGCAGCAGTTTGATTACCTGGGTGCCACAACAGCTAACCAGGGCAATTTATTTTTTCCTAATAAAATTGTATCTCTTGAAATTTGCTATCTCTTGGTGGCCTCTCCAAGCATCTAGAAAGTTTTCCTGTAGTCATTTCAAGCACAGCTTGAATTCTACCTTTTCCTAGACAAGAGTGATCCTGTCATCCTCCCCCTGCCCCCTCCTCCCCGTCCCAAACACCAACCCCATCTTCAGGGAGACGAGGCACTTGGTGGCACCTTCCAACCCTGACTAGCAAAGCTCTTGACAGAAGTCCCAGTGTCATTAGAAGAGATCGCTCATTGTGTACAGCTGCATTGCTGCAAAGTCAGCCACATTTTACTGCTGGGTGATTGGGCAGCAACAGGTAAGTGCTGTTTAACAGGAAAGTCCAAGGTTGGAATTGAGTCAGGATGCAACCACAGTACTCGATTCTGCTTGGGCCTTGAGCCCAAACCTCTTAATACTTGTCTATGTGTTTTGAGCAGCAGAAGGGAATCTGTAGAGCATCAGTGCTTCATGGCATGTCTCCTTGTCTGACTGCGCCACAAGAGCAGATGACAGTTCTTGGGAAAATCTGCTAATCTGGAGAGAGAAAATGGTTTTATCCGTTTTGCAGGGTGACACCTGAGAAGCCAAGAGAGCTGTTTCAAGAGGAAGCACAGAGAAGGTCTGTGTACTTACAGCTGTGCTTTCAACACTGGAAAATAAATCACCTTCCCACCACAGTCCCCATTATAATTACCCTAGTGTGTAAGAGCAATTAGGATGTTCCTGTCTTGCTGTTACGGAACAGCCTGGGCTGCTGTGTCTTAAAGAGGTGTAATGGGAATGGGGTGGTTATTTATGGTTGGGGAATAAGGAGATGAATAAGTTATGAGACTTCACATCAGTATTCCTCTGGCTTTTTTGCAAAGCAACGTCATCCCACCCTATCACGAGCTGACAGCTGTGCCGTTTCCCCCTCCAAAGTACTTTATAGGAACAAATCTCAGGCCTTCCCCAGCTCCACTCTGATTAGGGAGGGTGAGAAAGGAGAGATTGCTTACCTGACTTCATACTGACAGCTCATAACCCAGCAGCCTGCTCAGCTCTGCTGGAATAGAAAACCTACCTCCTGCCCAGGACAGCTGCCAGTCTGGGAGTCAACCCTTTCGGCCTACTCCTGGCAGAGGCAAGCACACAGCCTGCAGACTCACTTTGTTCTGCACTGGATGGACACTGCTACCCCCCAAAAGAAAAGGCTTCCAAAGAAAAGGGGCAGCTGGGAGGCAGGTGTCCATCAGAAAAATATTTGGTTCAGATTCCACGGGGACTGGAGGCATCGCTCAAACTTTGAAGTGCAGACGCAGATTCAGTTTCTACCTGGGGGAGGGAGAAAATCGTGGTGCAGGGTAGATTCTGGTGAAGTTCAACTCCCAGCAAAACCACTTGTGCAACTCAGGAGCAAGACAAAATTATGAAGGGGATGTTTTGGGATACAGGTAAGGTGGAGGTGGGCTTGAGGATGAAGAGGAAGAAAGGAAGAGGCTTAGCACAATGTGGTTCAATTCTTGTCAGAAACCATGTGTGGCATTTAAACCCATGTACTGCGCACGTTGCATACTGACCATATGGCCCAGACTTCAGCAAGCGAATCTTTACATACAGGACTATAAACATGATCCCTACAAACAGGGAGGATAGGTGCCTTTCCCTCGAGTCTGGGGGAGCCTTCTACAGTGTATCCAAGTGCTCTCATATCACTTGAGCCAGCACAGGTGAGTTTCGATCTGCTGTTCTGCCAGCCTGATCTCAATTAGACTTCCCTTGAGCAATCATGGGCAGGTGACTTCATACCCTGCGCTATTCTTAGCCCACGTATCTCCTTTCTAGGTGTCACACAGAACTGGATTGGAAACAGGTACTCAGCATAAACAGACGGGTCGCTTGAAACGCCCTCAGACTGCCGCTTCAGCAGGCCGCATCCAGCAAAAGCATAAACTTGAGCTTCAAGTGGTTTCGCAGCTCAAAGCAGAGCAACAAAGCGATATATTCATGGTTGAAAGTGTGCATACACCTGCACATACATCCACACAGCTGCACAATCAACACAACACTTCCACAGTTTAAAAGCACAATTAAGCAAATCAGGCTGATGCACAGACCTTCCCTTCAACTTAAAGAGCATTTTCCACATCTTACCTCACATTCACTTTGAAAACGAAGCTGAGAGCTCCTAAAACAGTGCTTCATGTTCAGGCTGTAAAAAATAAACCTACAGAAAATTAAATCCCCATATCATATCTCTGGCTCTGCCGAGTATGTATGCACAATTCCGTGCCCCAGAACAGCAAAATGTCTTGCTATATATCAGCATCAGACTAAGTATTACTTTACACACAGACCTACAACCCTAAATATCTTGCAGCAAGCTGCTCAAATATTAGGTGCTCGTGTCCCTTAGGGCATAGATACCCCATAAATTTCAGAGTATTAAGTGAATACAGAACTGCAAGTTTTGTAGCAGTGGAAAGTAAATACGATAATGAAGTAAGCACATGTTGCAAAGAAAATACCAACTGATAGTGCAGGAAATAGCAGCTTTAAGCAATCACTTCTTGAGTGCTGGAGCAAGGCCTGTGAGCTGGCTACAGGCTGGCCTACTTGTTAACGGCATCTCTCTCCACCCTGGAGCTTTTTACAGTGCTGTAAGCCCAGTTGGATGAGTAGGTTAGCAAACAGGCTTTATGGTCCTTTGGAGGACCTTGTGAATGCTCCTTTTCATTCCAGAAAGAGGGGTGTTACATGTAGCTTCAGTTTTCCCTAGAGAAGCAAGGCCAAACTTCAAGGGACCATACCCAAAGAGACAGCCCGGACTCCTTCTTTGTGGTCATAAGAGACTTAAAGTCGGGCGAGGTCTGTGCATCATGAGCTCCATCTGGAGGTTGTTTGCTCTAATCTGTGGTTTTGAAAGAAGCGAGAGAAAATCCAACTCTGCTGGGTCAAAAGCACCAAGACCCAGGGGCATCTGGGAAAAAAAGCAAAGCAAAGCAAAAGAGCTCCCTGATGCGGAGGTACCATGCAGAGAACAGCGGGTGGTGGAATGAGCTCCATTTGCCTATGGTGGTGGGATGACCTTACAGCTATGCCCGAGATGCAGCCTTTGCTGTATGTTTTCTTCTTCATTGGTCAGTGCAGCAAAGAAGAGGTAGAAACCCCAGCATGTGGTCAAGATTGTCCTGTTAGACCACTTGTGGGAGAAGCAGATGCCCTCCCAAGTCTCCGGGGTGGGTGTTCAAAAAGCCCACCTTCACCTCCACCCTCAAGTGTAAGTGGGGTAGTGGAGGGGACATGGGCCCAGCCCATGGCTTCTACTGAGCACACACAGCAGTGAGAATGGCCCACCCAGAGGTTTAGGGCTAGGCAGGACGTGGAAAAGCACAGGTTTGTTAATTTGGAGGAGGTATTGCTGCATGAAGCTCACCAGGTACTTGTGTGGGGGGCATAGAGCAAGTTTCTGATGACTTACGCTGGATGTTCGATCCTCGTGATTCTTCTCAGCTCTGTCTCAAAGCTTTCTGCATCCACAACTTCAGCTAGAGCCTTCCACTGCTGAGGACAAGATATGCAGAGAAAGGTTTCAAGGTAGGTCTGATACAAAGCCAAGGAGAGCTGAGATGTCATCAGGCTTCCTGCCCAGCTATGCTCAGGGTGAAAGCTGTTGGGAGTGGGGTGTGCCAGACCCTGCAGCCTCTCCCCATTCTAACATCGCAGACAAAAGGTGGTGGTTTTCTCTGCTTTGCTGGAAGTCTCACAGCACTTAGAGGAGCAAAGGCTCTGATTGATGGAAGGCTGCTGAGCAGAGTGGGGGAGCTCCAAAAAGCCAGAGTGGTGTGTGGGTAGAAAGGTGGCACTGAGTGGGATCCCATTGTTCAAGGACCTACTGCGTGTTAGTGTACTTACTGTCCTCCTATCTGAGCAGAAGAAAAAGCCTGGGAGGTTCTTAAGCTAAGCAGCAGCCCTAGATATCCTGAGACCCTTTCCTCCTCTGATGCAGTGTTGGGTTGTGTTGGGAAGCCGGGAAAAATATTTGGGATAAGAAACCTTTGTGAGCTCTGCAACAGACACTATAATCACACCCACAGATATAAGTATTGCTGCTGGCTCTGCTTGCTGCGTGTCTCTGCACTTAATGTGGCCATGAGAAGAAGGTGCCCCAGACGCCGACTGGGGAACCCAGATTGTTTGGGTCTGATTTCCCATGAAAAAAGCCCAAGATCTATGTGGAAAAGCATCTCAAATGGAGAGGCTGGAGGCATGGACTGTGCCTTAAGCCAGCAGCGGCACTGCATGTCTGTGATCAAGCCCCCTGATGCAGGGCCAGGGTCTCTTCGCTACAAGGCGAGACATGTGCAGAGAACTGGGTGCACGGCCCAAACTGCATTTGTGTCATGGAGTTAATGCCAGGTGCCCCACGAGATGAAGGAGGAGTGGAAAGGAGAATGGGAGTTTAAAGGGCACAGGCAGACTTTACTCAGCTGCTTAATGATTCAAAGTTTCAGGGCTACACTTCTCCAACACCAAAGGCCCCTTGGCTGTCAGCCAGCTTCCAAAAAAAACGGAGTGTGTAATTAATCACCCAGGGTGCTAAACTGATGTGCAACCAGAGTATCTGTTTTCATACATGTTAAGTTTTTTACCCATGGAACTCGGCAGTCTTCCTTAAGTGTTGGGTAGCTGCAAAAGTTATTATTTCCTCAATTCTTTTCCACATTGCTGGAAAATCCAAGTTTTGTAGGCTCGCCTCCCCAGCAGGATTATGATAGGGTGGACAGCACGGTGCTTGAGGGAAAAAAAACCCACCCCAGTTCTTGACATATAGACAAACCATGAGGAAATCTTTGATTTGCAGTAAGAACTGAGTTATTCTTAGCAGGAAGATGTAAAAATTTGGCGGTACGCCTGCAGATCATCCAGAAATAAGATCGTGGTGATGGCCTGTCACACAGTGCATGGGAGAGTGATGAAAAGGTGAAGGCTTATCACTGTGTAGATCCCTTTCTGTACAGTATGGTGGCCTCTGCTTGCATGTTCATATTCTGGTTTATGTTTCTCATTGGAGGAAAAAAGAGGTATTTGACCCATGACGTATCTACCTGACCACAAAGGGATATATTTGAATCTGTCATGTGTTACACAGCTGTGAATATCAAACGGAAACCTACTTCTGGGACGACTAAGTGATTATAGATGCCAGCAGCTTTCAAATGTAATAGGTGCTTTTTCCATGGTTGTATTGAATGCTACCATGAAACCAACTGTAACCATCCAGTAGGGACCACTTTGGCTGTTGGTATTATACAACATAACAAAAGATGGACCACCTAAAGAGAGCAGATTTTAATATCAGAAGTGTGTGGGAACACAAGTGAGTTGCTATGAAAAGAAACAGATGGGGAGCTCATGGGCTTAGCCAGGACCAAACTGCCCAGTCCCTGACCCCCAGAGATGTGCTTTTTGGCAGCAGGACAAATACCATTTGTCTGAACTACAAAGCAGCCCCCGATGAAAAGATACATCGTTAGGATTTCGCCAGTCGCTATCCTGTCAGCAGCAAAACTGAAAGATACTCTCTCCGGAACCCATCAATCTCTCTTTTCTTCTTGGGAATTCCGATATGCTGACCACCTACTTTGGGATTGCCAAAGTAAAGGTGTGTGCACCTCATGGGCTCTTTTTCCTTGTGCTTCCCACAAGCAAAAATGGCGAACTCTTGTTTCCCTAGTGCAGTGTTTTGTCTGAAACCTGCCAGGCCTCAGCCTCCACAGCAACAAACAGAAGCCCCTGGGCTGGCCCACCCTGGGACAAGCAAGGCTCTGGGCTCTTGCGTCTGTGAAATCTACGAGTCTGGCATTTTAGACTAAGGGCAACAGCCTCTCCTTGCATGATATAAAGCCAGGCCTCTGCCAGCAGGAGGAAGCTTCAGGCTGCCCAGCCTGGTACACAGGTGGTGGCAGAAAACCCCTTTAAACACGTTGAGGATTAGGGGCAGAAAGAAGATGCAGTTCTGCAACTTAAGCATATGAAGTAGAACCCTAGAAGATGCCAGACTCTTTTACACTTAACAAATTGGGAGTGAGCTCCATTGCCCCAATGCTACCATTGCCAAGAAGCAGAGGAGTGGTATGTAAAGAGGTGGGGCCTGGCCTTGTGCAAGGAGACAGCCAGTGTTGTGCAGGAGGGGGCTTCCTGCAGTGACCCACCTTGGGGTGCAGGGGAAAGGATTAGGTCCTGCCAATAAACGCTGTCACCTCTTCGTAGATGCATTGTCGTTCTTTGAACCTTACTTCATCCACAGCTCTAACAACTTTTGACAGTGAAGATTTGCATAGTCTGGTTATACTGATGTTCAGAACTATCTTTTTGATAAGCTCAAGAGCTGGCACCTTGCAAATTGCATCATGATGGTGCTTTGCTTGCATTCTGTTGACAGAAGAACAGGCTTCAGTATAAGCTGCTTCTGCTGCCCTCTCATTCAGGATAAGCAGGGCCAGCTTCTTCAGTTCTTTGGCATTTCTACACAACAGCATGTGCCCACCTTTTCCAGTCCACTCCATAGTCAGTATTCCAGCAACTGCACCAGGGAGTAGTGAAAGGAGTTTTCTTTTCCAAAGAGAAGCTTGTTTGTTTGTTTGCTTTTTCCCATAGGAAAAAGAAAAATCACCAGCACAAGTTTGGGACTGTGTTTACCACAACAGCGTTCTCAAACAGCAGCCTCAGAAGGAAAACAATGGCATTTCTTGGTTTAATTGCCTAAAAGCAACACAAATAAATTCTATTGAGCCTGTAAGTATGCAGAAGTGTATTTTCTTTAATAATCTTTGTATATTTTTATTTACAAAAGGGAAAATTAGCCTACAGTTTTAAGCCAAATAAAAAGGACAAGGCTAAAAGCAGAAGAGACAGAAGAATATGTGGGTCTTTTTTTTAAAAAAAAAGCATCTAGAAGACAAACAGAGGACACACAGGGAGAGCTAGCAGCCAGAGCAGCTGCTGCTGCCCTTGGATTTGGAACAGCATCTGAAAAACCAACTCTTTTATTTCTCACTTCACATGTAGTGAAAGAGTCCAAAACAGAGCAGCACTTCACACCTCGGATGTGCTCTGGAGCACCTGAAGCTTAGTAGCCATATTTTTCATTCAAATGAGTCTTGCCATCACCGCTTTGACCTAGTGGAGAAAGAAGAGCTGCATAATTTGTTTTCCTCCTTCATCCAAGACAAATTTGTATCCAAGCATGAAACAGTCTCGAGGCAGCACCAGTCAGACAAGCACGAAGGGGTTAAGTCACACCGGATATTACAATTCAATCAGTCTGATTTATACTTCTAATTCCTCTTAACCTTACTAATAGCGTCAAGATTACATCATATATTCCTGGATTTGGTAAGGTTTTGGTCTTATTTCTGGTGCCCTCATTATGACATGTTAGGCAGAGGATAAGTCTGATTATTGGCAGGCAAAGACAGAAAAAGGAGCTCCCTCTTACAGACACAGCTTGCCTGGCTATCCCAGATCAGACCTCTGAGTTACGGAATCAGGTATTTTGTTCCAATAGATTCATACACAAGCGAAGTACAGTCTTTTCATTAAAGGATGATTCACCAGATTCTTCAGTGAAATTTATTCTTGTTTTTCTTACTCCCTTTGGAGCCTGTCTACATCATGAGCCTGAAACAACCTTGAAAATTATAGTGATGAATTTACCGAATGAAGGGTAACCTTTGACCTTACTATGAAAGCCTCAATGCATGAAAATGAATTTTCCCTTTTAGAGCAATTCATTACACTGTTTAATAATAACCTCACTCAGCTAAAACCACTCTGGAGCTGAACTGTAACATATGTTGGATGTGTGCATCAGTTATTCGGTGCCTTCGCCAAAGCACTACCCAGACTCCTCTCCAAAACACGGGCCCTGAAGTTTATATTCCACCCAGTGACTTTTGGAAAAACCTGCAAAGAGGATTTTCAGATTTCCCAGACTTGTGAGAGAAGTGAGAATACCAAGACTGCTGGAACGTTTATCCTAGTGAAGGCTTGAGCTTGTCTGTCAACTACGTCACCGCATCACTATGTGTGAATGGAGTTAGTGCTCTCAGGTGCTGGAAAACCAGGTCCGTGTGTATCCGTCCACAGAGATGAAGCTCCTCCAGCTACAGTCTGTGTGTCACCGCAAGACTTGCACGGCGACACTGCAAACATGGGGCACAACCTTCCAGAAAACATCAGGTTCTGGGATAAAGCATGGCTTTTTCCTCAAGAAGTTACTAGGACACCCTGAATACTTATTAGGCAGATTCTTGTGTTCTAAGACTGAAAAGGTAAGGAGATGGTACCTTCAGGAGGAATCCACGTGCAGTAGTCTGGGTCATCATCTGCGTATTGTTTGGAGAAGAAAGATTGTTGGACCTGCAAATGAAGAAAAGATTTTTAAGGTGCTGCACCCCTCCACCAATGTGTCACAGTCACTAAACCTCTCATTAATTCAAAGACATAGCCTGGAAGGTGAGGGTTATTTCTAGAAGACTCAGGGATGAAAACAGTACTACAGAGGAAAGAAGAAATGTCAAACCCTCAACAGATCCAGTGTATTCCCAGCAGAGTCACAGAATAATAGAAACACTCGTTTGATGGGACCTCTGGAGGCAATCCACTCCAATCTCCCCACCAGAATGGGACCACTGCCAACTGTCCACTTCTGGACAGTTTAATCCTGTCATCCTAAGGTCTGGTAGTGTTGCTTGACACCAATTTTCGTCACACAGGGAAAACATTTAGAGTAGGATTTTCAGGAAGTGCTTTCCTGATTTCAATGTGCAATCCCACCGAAGGTGTGGGTTTGAGGTGACTTTCAACCTGCAGCATACAGAAGCTCAGCAGTCACATAAGGTAAATCAGTTTTTCAAAAGAAAAGAAAATCCCCCAATTTTGCACATCTCACTGGCACCCCTGAAATGTTTAAAGCAAATCAAAATAGGACACTTGCAATTCAAATGTGGACACAACAATGTCTTTTGGTTCCTAGATTATTAAATTTTTGCCACATCAGCATCATTTTCTCAACAACTCTTGTTTTCAGCAACTGCAAGTAGCTATTAAAATATGTAACTGTAGAGTGCACGACCTAAGAGCTCAAAATGTAGCCAAGTTTCTCAACCCTGATTTGCATTACTCTGTAGCATCGTGACACAGTCTTAAGTTATGCATTTGAAGCAATTTTTCATTCTCTCAAAAACTTTCCTTCCCCAAATTAACCTCTAAAGCAGTTCTTTTGGAAGACTAATTTTTCCAAAACATTAGACTAGAGTTGAACTGTTTTTTTAATATGGCTTGTGAACAGTCACTTTAAAATTGTTTTCCAGTTTTACATGAGTCAAAGTTATTCCTCAAATATTAAAAGAGGAAAAAAAAAAAAAGAGTTGATATTTTCCATGCAAGATCTGAGCCCAAAGGCAGAGACAGCATGTGGAAAAAGTGATTTGTGATGGGAGAGAGAATACAGCTAAGCCATCTGGCATTTGGAGAATGCTCAGTGTTAGAGCGAGCCCTGTGCTGATGAGAGGTGCTGGCTCAGCATGAGAAGCTGCCTTGTTCTCCCATATTCATAGAATTGCTATAAACTTGGCTTTAACAGTGTAAGTTTATTCTTGCTTTCTTTATCAGCGTGCTTTACAGGCCAGCAACACAGGACAATTCTAAAGGCTGTGCCCACCCAACCCCTGGGTCCTTTGCCAGGACTAACAAGGCGGTAGTTAGCACCCACAGGCTGCAGGGAGTTAAGTTTCTTGAAGCAAGTGGTGGAGGGCTAAAATCAGATGGTGACCACAAAGAAATCATCCTAACAGTCAGAACTCACAGCCCACCAAGCACAGCAGTCTTTGATGGCAGTCAGCAGAGGGGTGGGATGCACTCTGAAGGGAGGAGCCTCACAATAATCATTAGGCTAAGAGTGTGTTGTCAGAGAAGCTCCTTCCCAGCTCCAGCAATGTAACAATTGCCTGCATCCCAAAATGTGCAAGGCTCACATATAATACATCTCTCACCCGCAGGAGGAATGTTATCTGGTACACCAACTCAAATTTAGTAATAATTTGGTTGCAAAAGACAATAATCTCTGACTCATCTCTTCCCACATCTTACAGAGAAGGGTGAGGTTTGGTAACAGCAATAATGACTAGCTACAACTTTAGTACAGCGTGTTCTGTGCTGGCCAACACGTGCTCCCAAAGCTGCTCTCCAAGGAAAGTTTGGCAATGCCTCTCCAAAACCCAGAGAACACCTATGATTTAGAACCCCTGTGATACAAGAGAAGCAGCAATTAGCAGAGGCTAACTGCCATGCTAAAAGGTGAAAAAGAATAAATTTGGGATCGAGTTGGGAGCCTCCATCGTGCTTGAAATGCTGCGCTTTACCTTTTCAGAGGCAACTCCAAAATCCATGTCCAATGGCAGTGTGTGGTTCTACATCTGGGGCTTAGTCAGCAGAAAAGCACTACTATCACCAAGTCACACTCAAATTGTTAGTATTTCACTAAAAATGAGCCTACTTAAATGATTTCCCAAAGCTCTCAGCTGCAGGAGCCACGTTCTCACAACTGACCTTGCGCGCGTTACTGGTTTTCTTCCCTTTCTCGGGGGTGTCTCCAGGCTCCTGACGTGCTGCCTCAGATGCTGGGGAGGAAGAAGATTTGTTTTATGACACATCACAAATGGTCAATTCTATCAGAAAGAAGCTGACAGGAAACTCACATAAAAATGGATACATCCAAAAGGAAATCCAAGGCAGCTCACTGCGAAAAGACTCATACTTAAAACCGCTGAATGTCCTTTTGCTTTTCATAGACTAATTAATTTACATTTAATAGACTGTCAGTCACCCACCTTAATGCAGTTTGCAAAGCTCCTCTATTTGGGATTCTGTAACACGCTTTAGTTAATAGCAGATATTTATTTTCTACAAGATATCCTCTGTCTGTGATCACTGCAGTGACTCAGTTAGAAGGGCACTAGGAAATGTGCAGGACCAGCAAGCCTTTTTTTTTTAAAAAAAATAAAAATAGCCAGGACCTGTAAACACAGGTGAGACACATACAGGAGAGATGGACATATGCTTGTTTCCTGCCACTTAATCTGTGAAATACTCACTCCTGTAGCTTAAGCCTATGGAGGAGATAAGGACAGGGTGACATTCTTAAAGAGTCTGAGTTATGAAAAAAACAGGAAATTCATACGGATCTCTCTATGTTTAGTACACCAAGCAGTCTTCATTTTGAGAATCAGATTTTTTTGGTGTCTCCATATAAAAGGGTCACCTGAGTCACTAACAGATTATTAGCTAACATTATGTAGTATTTGTCACTTTATAAAAGAAAGTTCTATCCTTCTGTTTTGTTTTAAGAGCTACTTCAAGAGAGTAAGGGAGGCAAAAAGCATTACATTTATGCTCCTAAGTTAAAATAATTTTTCTTTCTTTCTTGTGCTATTTTTTAAAAACAAAGGCTCTCAAAGTGTCGAATGACTATGAAAAGCAAGGAGAAACAAAACATGGTTGAAGTGACCTGTCCTAACCATACACTTGTCACTTCCCAAGCAAAACACAATCCTTCATTTAAATTCTAGATTCTTTAGGCTCTAGATTAGGCTTAGTTCCTTCTACTGACAGAAGACAATACATCCTTTAGACAGTTTCTAAACCCACATGTTACTATACAACAGAATCCAAACTGTACTACTCACCGTCAGATTTATCTTGTGAGGGTTCCATCTGAGATTTATTCCTTAGGATCTTTGGCTCAGGCAGAAAATTAACCCCTGTAAAAGAAGAAAAAAAAACAAGCTAGGTGAGCATTCTGCAATAACTGATGAGTAGGGCACTAGCATCCCTGAGACACAGTATAAAAGGGACCTCAGCTGCATTTGTCTCAGGAACAACTCTTTTCTCAAACATCCTCCAAAGCATTTGGTCCACCTGTCCTGGTTTCTACAGGGATAATTAGATAATTTTCTTTATAGAAACTGGTACAGTGCTGGGTTTTAGTATGAGATGTGCTTGGATTTAATATGAGAATAATGTTGATAACATGCTGACAGTTTTAGCTGTTGCAAGGTAGTGTACTGTCTATGCTAAATCAAGGACTTCTCAGCCTCTCACACCCTGCCAGTTGCACAAAGTGGGAGAGCACAGACAAGACAGCTGGCCCAGGCTGGCCAAAGGGATATCCCCTGCCATGTGATGTCATGCTCTGTATATAATGGGGGAAGCTAGCTGGGACGCGGGATTGCTGTTCTGAAACAGAGTGGGCGTCAGGAATCTTTTTGCCCTTCCACACATGGCAAGCAATTGCATTTGTGCATTACTTGTTTTGCATAGAACTTACTATTATTCTCTTCCTGTGTTATCCTATTAAACTGTCTTCATCTCAATTCACGAGTTTTTAGGTTTTTCCCCATTATCCATCCTCCCCCTCCCATTGAGGAGGGAAGGGTGAGAGAGCAGCTGTTACAAGCTGGGCTATACAATATTGAAGAAAAATCTGTGATCAGTTAAAACACACTTTCCAAGAGCAACCTGTCCAGCATTCAGACAAAAAGTCAGAATTAGATTTCTGTCATCAAACATTATTTACTGACAAACATCCTTACTGAGTTTTTGAATGCACCAAGCTGATCTGGAAAAGGAAGGATTAGATAAACCACACAGATGTAAGGAAGACACATCTCCATCACCACTCTTAATTGGTTTTCCTCCTTACAAACACATCTGAAGCCTTATACAAGCATTTGTTTTCTTATTAAGTCGCTCTCCCTGCCAACAACACACTGGAGTTGTTTTCATATGGACACTCAATCGCATAAAAGCAGGGCTTATCAAAACAGGGCCTCTCTCAAGCCCAGGAAATTTCTTCTATTTCACCAAAAGTATGAAAAACTGACTGCCAAGCAGACTTTCAACTGGAACCACGTGGAACTCAGCTGTTGGCACACATACTCTGGACTCTTGGCAAAAATCTACAGAAAAAGGAATCTGCTGGATAACCTGCAACTCAGACCTTAGGAGATTTTTCACATCTCTGAAAAATTCATCAGTGACAGACTCAGGTTCATTACTGGAAAAATCAAAACCAATGGTTTACCATCCTGAAGGGATTCCAGATTCTTGTTATCGCAAGGAGAATCGCTGGGAGCATTAGCTTCTTTTCCTGTCTCTTCCTCTGTAGTAATTTTCATTTCCATGTTTGATGCTCTGCTGTTTGTTGCATCTACTTCTTGCTCCTCCTCCATTTCTTCCTCTTCTTCCTCCTCTTCCTCTGGCCCATCATCCTTCATTTTTAACAAGCTTTCAGGGATGTCTGGACGCTTAACAGGCAGCTTCTGCAAAAGAAAGACTTGTGCATCACTGCTAAGATAAACAGAGGTAGATGTCACAGATACTCATCACGGAAGAAAGCACAAGTATTGCTGTCAGAGACAGCTAGGAAGGAAGCACTCCTGCGATGAATGATAGCTAGGTCTGAAGGAGAAGGTATTAGTTGAGATGGAAGATGAAAAGATGCCCAGCCTGTAGACAAGAAGTGCAGTCTTCTTGTAAGAGGGATGCTGGAAACGTGAATCAATGTTGGATACGATCTTAGCTGTAAGATCAAGGAAAACAAAGGAAAGTAAAGGACCAGGTGCTGAGGTATAGCAGTGCTTCAGCCTGATGTCCCCAGGCTGCCTCTGGAGACCGGCTGTATGAGGGCACAGAACATGAACTGCTGGCAGCAAACCACATCCAACAGCCACTGCTTGCTGCCCCATACAACTTCACTGTTGCCAGCATGAGCCTCTGTGCTGTTTCCATGCATGTGAGGAGACATGGCTGCCATCTACAGTGTCCATAGTCTGCAGCCTCTGACTCACAGCACTTACAAGTCCAACTTACCCCCAGGCTTCCGGTTTTCAGCTTGAATTTGCTCCCCCCTTTCATTGCACCAAAGAGAGGCAGGGTAATCTTTTTAGGCTTGCTCTCTGTTTCCAGACTGTAGCTCCCACTCCTAATAAAAGTTAGATACAAATGAAAAACACATACAAAGCATCAAACAAGTCTTATATCTACAAATGCAAAAAATTTTGCAAATCCCCCTTTTTTGAAAAAAAGATATACAAAACTCCTTTTATTTCTCTCCCCAGCAGCATCCAAGGAAGAAGCTGCTGGAGGTGACCCCTCTGTCCTACATACATGTGGTAGGAGTCAGACATTTGCTGTAGGAAGGAGCAAAAAATAAGAAAAAAATCCAATCTGTATAACACAGACTCCCTCAAATTGAATTGCACACACACAATTACATATGTATATAATAGATGTGTATGAATAAAAACCACACTTGGAAGCCAGACCTCAATTTAAGTAAGTTAGTTAAATAATTTAAAGATCTAATCAAGCTGTCACTAGCAAATGATGAACCCAGCACACTCCCGCTTGAATTGCAGTGGTTGAACAGCCATTACACTTGACTTCCAGGTACATTTCATGGAGTCAATTTGGTTTTCATGTTGTACATAACACCTGTAAAATTCTTCAGTTCCTTTTGGATGCAGGTCAGGAAAAAAATATTTAAAAAGCTGAGACCATACTTCCAATCCCTTCCCTCTCTCATCCTCCCAGTGTGGGCTTATCCTACTCCAGGCTATAGTGCATCTGCCTCAACCACAGATGCTGCAATAGCCAAAAGGTACAGCGGCTCTTTAAAGAGATGAGCCACGTAGTTTGGAAGGCCCCGGCTTTTGTGTTTGGAAAGTTGTCTATTTACTGGGCTTGCAACAGCAAGGATGTTAAAGCAATCGTTTTACACTTAAGCTAAGACTTACTGGGGCTTCAGCTCAGGCAGTTCTGCAGGCTTGACAATTTTTATTAACCCTTTCAGTCTCTGTTGCTCTTTCTTCAATTCAAAGGACCGCAAGTGAAGCTTCTTTCGTGCCACGCTGTCTAAGGTGCATCCTGATTTTATTCCAGTCATGAATTCATCCAAGGAATCTTGAGCTGCTGGCTGGGACTGGACTAGGCAAGATAAAGGGAAGATACATACTGTTCCAGGTGGGGAGATGCAAGTAGTACTCATTAGGCCCTAACTTTGGAGAATAATGCATGTATGAACAACTATCCTTCCTGCAAGCTTCTGGTGAAATAATGAAGGTTGTTAACCCTCACAAGGTGAAAGCTGTACAGTAAACCTTAATCCACTTACATAACAAAACCTCTCCTAAAATGGAATGTTTCTTTATGAGTAACCCTCTATTCTGTGTTGATCATCTCACTTCAATATCTGCTGTCCCTATAAAAGAAGTGACTTACGAGTTTGTTTTGTAGTCACAAACTAAAATCAGCACAGCTACAAAGAATCCCACACTGCTGCATGGGGAATCCCATTTTGGCTTTCCTGGAATGTTTATCTAGTAACATTTGCAAAGCTCAAAATGAATCAGCACATGATGCTGCCTCCTACCCCTGGATGACTGAGCTCATGCAAGAATAGTTTCATCGAATCAAACAAAATTTACCTTTGCTTTGACTAGATTTTCTAACAAGAAAACACTGCTCTCGAAAAAGAGCAACAAGCCTTTCTACTCCACCTGATTTAAAATATTATTAATTCTACGCATATTTGACTAATTAAAATAAACTCATGAGGAAAAACTAAAGCTCTAATGCCTAAGAAAAATAAATGCAGAAATCTAACATGTGGATTTCAAAACAAACTCAGAAAAACTCATTTCTTAGGCTTGAACAATGCTTCAGAAATTATTATATTGTGTTCAAAAATAACTGGGAGGCAAACAAAGAAAAACACTTTTGCTAGAATTTTGACAAGCCTTTTGGCAGGCAGTCTTCTGCCTTTTAATATTATATGAAAATTGGGAAATCCAACATTTATTTGCTGCATTGTAAGCTTTTATGTGTAACTGTACAAGAATAATTATGTGACCTATGAGTTATTTTCAGCTCAGCTTGAACTAATTAAGTAGCACTTTAAATTCTACATGTTCAAATAAAATAGTATAAGCTAATGTTAAGAGTACCTATGCAAGCAGTTTTACAGAATTTAATCATTTAAAGAAAGGTCTAATAAGACTCATGTTTACAAATGAACTCAATTGAAAAGGATATTAACTTATCTAGATCAAAAGAATACACAATCTGCAAATATATCAAAGCCACAACAATAACTATTCAAAGATATGAAGAATTAAAAGGCTCCAAAAGATAACAGACAGTTGTAGCTTCCACCTCCACACAAATATAAAATGATGACAAACCTGAAGAGATTCAAATAGAAATACTCATTGTTTTTCCTCTTAACAATTTTTATGAGCTGAGACAAAAAGCCATCAGTGAAAAGGTATTGATAACAACAGTTTGAAACTCCTAGCAGGCAGGAGCGGAGCAGAACGATCACTTGATTTAAACAGCAAATTTCAAAGATAGTGTTTAGTGTCTAGACAGGTAGTTCAGAACAATGAAGGGTTCAGTTCCACGCTCGCTGCTTTAGCTGCAGAACGATGCTGCAGTCAGAGAGTGACCTTCAGCGGGTCACATTACCCTTCTTGCAAATAGGATTCTCCGCTTGACTCCACCAACAGTGCCTGAGATCAGGCAGTTCAGCTTTCAGGGTTACTGTTAGCATTCTGTGTCTCTTGCAGCAGTTTTATACACTACTGAAGGAAAATTTGACATTGCTAGGAAGTGAATCAGTCATGGCTATTGTACTTTATACTCCAGGGAAAAAAAGCTATAGGGCTATTTACTGCACCATCAACTTATTGATAATTTTCCTCTGAACAGGCCACCAAAGATGAGACTGAAGAGCTCGCTCTATTTATTTTCATTCAGCCACATCAGTGCATGAGAGATACCAAGTCAGTCTATCAGTAGCTAGTCCTGAAGGATTCCAGAGAACAATCTGTGAACTTCTACACTTAATTCCTCCCAAGTGCTTGGTAAGAGGTGTTGCAATTTAGCCTGTCATTCACTCATTGGTGTCCCTATGCTCTTGCCCTTAGGCTATAAATAATCCTTTAGAGCAAGCAAAAGTATGCTAAGGTTTCAGAGCCATATGCAATGCAGCAGCTTTGCCAGACAGCTCATGACAGTGGTAAAAATCATCCACAATGAATACGCATGCTCCTGGCTTACTCTTGTACTCAACATCTTGTTACTAACCTGAGGCCTCCAAAGGAATCAGAGAAAACACAAGTATCCAGAACACACACACACTGTGCATACCTGATGATGCAATACTCACTATGTTTTATCCTGGCCTAGTTCTAGAAGATTCCTATCCTGTATTGCGATAAGTGCTGCAACTGCAGTGTTTTCCAGGGCTCTAAACTAGCCGTGTAACCAGTTACAGTTTATCAAACCACGACAACATATGTCTGACTTACAAGCTGTTTGTAGAAGTCTAGAAACCAACTGATTCTTCCTTCCCCCATCTTCTACTACAATAGGATTTAGCGATCTTGTTGAGAAACAGTATCAGCAGAAACAAAGGCATCAGAACATACAGAAGCCTGGAATTACATGCCTCGGACAAGATAAAGCATTAGCTTCTCCCCCTAGTTGATTGATAACTACTTATCAGTACAGTCATGCTGAAAACCATTCCTTCAAACACGCTGAACTGACACACCAGTGTGAATGCTCAGTGGGACTGTGATCTGGCACCACACAAACGAGTTGCAGTGTGGGGCTGCGTTACTAGAGAGAAACACACCTGTACAACGCACAGAAGACAGCCCAGCTGTCAGATTGCTACTGGGCTTCCTGGAGAGAAATTCTTCTGAAAAATTGACACTGCAACCTTTATTAATGCCAACTCTGTTAAAAAGCTTTTTGTGTGAAGAACCAGCCCACATTTCCTTCATGCCTTCCTTTGATTCCCTAAGACATCAGCAGCAACAGAAAGCAAAACGCAGCTATTTGTACGGTAAGCTTTTAAATCTAAATCACTACCGGATACAGTCACCACTTTGGAAAGGCTCTGCCTTTGTACACAATGGCATAATCTTAGAACCAGACTGGCACCCTGATAAGCTACCAAGTTCATTGAATGTACGGGCTAAGGGTCAACTGCTTTGACTCCACATCTATCTTTTCCCATCTTTCCTTTATCAAATGTGTTTGCAATGAGAGAATTAAAATAAAAGATACCGGGGTTTTTTTTATTCTTCCCTTATAAATGGTTCTGGAGGGAGTAGGAAAAAAAGTGTTCCTCAAATTGGGTCAGCTTTACTAATATGAGCAGATAAACAGTAACAATGCTCACCCTTCTTATGCTCCAGGAGCTTGTACGCTCACTTCCTTACCTTAACTTAGATCTTACAGATACTCATAAGATACATTTTCATCTCTTTACTGTTCTTTATGGAAAGCATTATGACCAGATAAGCTTCATGCCTTACCTTTCCCTGAAGCCTTCAGCTTCTCCGTTATCTCAGAAAGCTCATTTTCAGCTTCATTTAGCTTCCTGACCTATGAAAGAACAAGACGCTTAGAAGACCTTTTTATCTTCCTAAATCCGCTTTTAAGAGTTACTCAAATATCCTACCAAATTACCTCAATTTTTCTACTTCTGATCTTTGACCAGGAGTTCCTGGCCTGAAAAAAATACAGCCTAGATTGCTCCTAAACAACTTCTCAGTCCTGTCACATACTGTTATAATAATTTTCTTTCTGAAACAGAAAAACGAGTATAACGCTTTCACAGCAATGTTATAGCACCACTTTGATCTTCCAATGCTCCCAATCCCTGCTCCCCTACTACACCCTTATTACCTCTACAGGGCTTTTAGTTGCCATACCCCTGTCAGACCAGGCTGCTTATTCTTTGAAGCAGAATGAGATCTTTCTTTAGGATGTGCACTTGAAAGCTTGCAATTATTTTCTGATGGTTTAAAAGTATTTTAAAACTATCATGTGACAGTGCTTCATCCATCCACTGTCATGATCCATTAAACAGCAGGAAATGCTGCACAGGCAAAACCAAGGCAGTATGTTTCCACTTTACTCAAGCAGTTTTTTTCAGGTATTTATTGATATTGTCCACAAAGCGAAAAAAAAATATAGAGCTGCAATATAGAGCTGCAAAGTTGGCTTGGCTCTCCCGGTTTATATGACAAATAAAGTCTTGCACACATTAACAGACGTGGAGGACTGAACCCTGTTCTCCAGAGGAGGGAGAACACAAGCATCTACAAGGTACTTTTCTGGCAGACTGACTTGGTCTTAAGCCATGACACTTCCTGGTAACAGGGTAGATCACTGTGCTTGACCAGTTATCCTCTTTAAGCTAACAAACGTGTGCCAGTTGGCAACAGTGACAACAATGGTTTCTGCAATGTGGATACAAAGCACTAAACCAGAATAACAAATCACTTTATTGTTGCTATTGCTACAAAAAACCAAAGGTTTCTCCTGTATCTCATCCCCCCACCCTCCCCAAACTTTAGAAAGCCTTTCTTTCTACAATCATCAAATCTAGTCTGATTTTATTCTAACTTGGCCGATTAAGTTTCAGACCGAAGGTCTGTTTCAGACTAAAGGTCTGAAACAACACAGGGTTCAGGCCAACAAGAATATCAGGAATATAATTTTTATTTTCCTTCTCAGTAACAATACATACATGAGAGAATAAGCCTACTATGCAATAATAATTCTTCTTACCAAGGAGTCATAAGTCTCTGGTTTCTCTTCTATTTTACCAGCTTTTTTCATTCTGTTCAGTCGTTTCTTTTCCACGGCACCAGTTCGATCAAGGAAGGTGTCATCATCACTGTCATAAAAATCCTCGTCCTCCCAGTTCTTTGATTTCCTTTTTCGGGATACTGGGAAAGGTAAGGGAGAAACAACACGATTTGCATGGCACTGAGGAATAAAATAAATTCAAAACAGCCATCTTGGATCCCTAGCTTAGGGCTGTTAGGATGGTCACGGCCTTTGACTGGTTATTCACCTGCTTCTTGCCTCAGTACTCCCCGAGCGTCGAGCAGCCTGCAAGCCTCCAGCGCGCACTGTATCATTGCTTCCTTCTTCTTTCCTGAATGGAGAACTTCCGCCACCAGCTGCTTCCCTGATGCATCATCCACAGGCAACCTGTTCAATTGGAAGGATCAGAGGAGAGCTCCAATACAAACAGCTGTTCAGGGATGTTACTCAGATCCTGTATTTGGCACATTGGCAGTGTCCTTTCCATTTCACTCTAGTCTTTTCTGTGGGCTAAGTATTTTCACTTCTTATTTCATCCAGGACTAATTGAAATGCAAGCATGGATTTCACAATACATGCAACTTTATTTTCATTAGCCCAAACAGTAATTCCTCCTGTATTCACTCAATGGGGAATACAAGAATTTAAAGGGTTAAACAGCAATACCCAAATAATTTTAAGCACCAATATCTTGCATCTGTGTGACACCACCAACAAATACTCTGCATCATACTGAAGTAAAGGTTTCAGAAGTAGTACAATCATTGAAGTGTTGTACCTACTCACTTGAGATCTACTCTGTCAACTTCATCTCCACCCCATGTTCTCTTGTCTAATAAAATAATGTTAGTTGTTACCTCTTGCAGTATCCCATCTGCCTTGTACTGTAAAAGAACTGAAGTTAGGTATATGGCAGAATTATCTTCTCTCTAATTAGTATTTATAAGATATGGCCTCCCAGTTTCTTCTCTTGTATTTCAGATTTCATGTATTTCTCAAAACAAAGGGAACTGAAAGAATCTAGACTCTTGCTTTCCTGATTTTCATCTCTAAGGAAGACCAAATGCCTCCAGAGCAGAAAGGAGTGCAGACACTGAGATAGGCACTGATCCTTGAACTTCTGTCTCAGTACCAAGGCTGAGGTCTAATTCCAGCTGGCCTCCTTGGCAATTAGGCCAAGACAATTCCTTCAACTTCACTTTGTGAAGTCAATAAAGCCAGCTTCTATGTACAAAGCTGAATGGAGATATACATACTTGATCCTGCATAGCCAGCAATTCTGCCCACGATCATCATATTCATATTCCAGCTCTTCTCCTAGAGAGGAAAAGAAAGGTCACCAACATTGACATTACCAGGAATGACCTTTACAGCACAGACGTATGTCATGGTTAAATAAAACAGATGAAATACATTTGTTACATATCAATGGCCTGAATTTGCCCTTTTTTATTTTTCCTTTTTAAGGCATAGGATCTTCTGTTGATATGCTCATTTGATTATTTTTCACTATCAAGGCTTTTTCAGATCAAAAATCTGTAAATGGCCTGTTCAGGAGTATGCAGGTCAAAGGAAAAAAAAGATCTTGCATCTACATGTATTGAACTGAATACACTGAAGTAATGACAGTTACAGTAATCAAGTGATGACAATTATTTACATCAAAGATTAATTTTTCACTTTATCAAATGAGTGAGTCATCTCAAGTTTCACTAGCAACCATTGAACGTTTAGGTTAGTTCATTTTTGTTTTTTGTCCTTTTATACTTCTGAATTCTATCACACAATCATGCACACCTCCAAACACAACGGCCTGGTATTTGATGGGTGTGGATTTTTCAGCATAGCTCCAAAATGTGACCGTGGTTTGAGTGTCACCCCAGAGAAATACAAGGCACTCTCTGCAACTCCCACTTCAGAAATCCCTAATTAAGTCTCAGATCTGCAACAGTGAGCTAAATTTTAATAAAAGAAAAACTAAACACCTCCCTCAAACCTGACCAAACAGAAAATCTTACTGACAATGTACAGAAAAGTTTAGCTCACACACCTTAATTCCCAAAGAAAAACATGAGCACAAATCTCTTGCTTTGCTAAACAGAAAAAAATTATTTCAATAAAAACAAAAAAAGTACCTTCTCTGTCAAAAAAGCCCTGTAAGGCCTTCCTAGGATCTTTCATATAGAAGGCATCCTGTATATCCTGGAAATCAACTGCAATAGGGTTTTCTTCAACCTCATCCTCCACAGCATCCTCCCCTAGAAGACGTACAAAGTGAAAAAAAATGAGTGAAATATCAGGAAGAGAACACCAGTTTATGTCAACTTTCGTTAGTTTGAAAGACGTATCAGCTACATCATCCTAAAACTATTTCCCTTAATTGGAATATTATTTCTGCATTCAATCAAAAAACCACCCTGCTTCTTTGTTGCTATTACTGATGCCATTACAATGTGCAGTTTTGCAGATGGACGTCACTGCACCACAGGAATGAAACACATAACGTTAACCTAAACTCCCTGTTTTCATGGCCTTTTATAAGTGTAGGCAAATAACCTTCCCCCTGCTTTCAAGAGGAGCTCTGGTCTACTTCTCACTAGCTATAACTGTCACAGCACTTATTGTTTTAAAAGGAAAAGGATTAATTTGAACTCAACAACTCCCACTTGGTATCCAGCTGGAATTTCAACCCTGGTATTCACTGAAAACTTGCTTAAAGACCTTCCAAGGTGTATCAGATGATTTATGTGTCATCACTTACCCATTCCCCATGAGCAACTCATATCACTGTTCTGACTCCTCTCACTTCTTCCCTCCTCTTTTTCTTCCTCCTCATCAGAGTCCTCTCCCAACATTGTCTTTTCCAGTTTTTCTTGCTGCTGCTTTCGCAGAGCCTTCAGCTGTGTCACAGTTAGTTCTGACTCAGACTCCTGGTCCTCTTCAGGTCCCTATGCCACAAACAGTAACTTTACAAAAGTGTATTTTAAAAGGGGGAAAAAAAAAAAGTATTTCCAACACACTTGCAGGTTATTCACAAGAACATAGATCATGATAGTGCTTTTCAAAAGGTAGAATTATTAGACCATTTGTTACGGGTTGCATCCCTAAATATATCAGTTTGAGTATCATTTGGGGGGGCAGTGGGAGGGAAGAAATGAGGGTTACTGTGCAGGGAGATGTATCTCAAATGTAACTGTATCTTAAAGGTACAATGCAATTTCTTTTTAACAGTGCCACAAAGAGGAATTTCAGAAACAGGCAACTAAAACCTCTGAGGTTCACATGGGGCACTCCAAGCACTAAGTTCCCATGAGCACAAAGACATATTTGTGCTTTACTTTCCTGATGCATCCTACTGCTGGAGACTTTCCTGATACGTCATACTGACAAGGAGAAATGCCTTCTGCACAGCGCAGAAGCTTCCAAGCCTGTTCTCAAGCTGAGCCCTCAGCAGAGCAGCCATGCGCCCAGCACAACAGGGCAGGAGCACCCCACATCCCCCAACTTCACAGCGAGCCAGGAGTGGATACCCACAGATGGCTGCTTTCCTCCAGACAACACCACCACAACAGCCCCAAGCTGCTTCCAAAGCATCCAAACCGCCTCACAACCCAAAAGCTTTCACCTTCCTCAGGGGCCAACGAGGGAGCAGGGTACATTCCTGAGCTCAACGCGGGGGTCACCTTGATTCACGACTGATTTGCGACCACACGACCCACCCGACCCATGCTCCAGGGAGGGCCCAGACCCCGACCCACCTGCAGGAGGAAGAGGCGGGAGCTGCCGCCGAAGCGGAGCCCGTGGCCCACCCGCACCCGGCAGTAGGTGCGGGGCGGCACCCGCGCCTTGTTAAGGAAGGTGCCGTGGGTGCTGCCCAGGTCGTATACGTAGAAGCCGGCAGCGTCGGCTCCGGGGCCGTCAGGGGAGCAGTCTGCGCCGCGGTATTGCAGCACGGCGTGGTGCCGCGACACCGAGGGGTGCTCCAGGGACAGGGCACAGCCGGGCAGCCGCCCCACCAGGAACCAGCTGCCGCCCTCCAGCCGCACCTTGCCCAGCGCCACGCCGCCCTTCAGGACCTCCAGCCCGTAGCCGGCACCGGCGGGCGGGTGGCTGCCCCACGGCGGCTCCTCGTAGCGCGGTACCGCCGGCGCAGCAGCTGAGCGGACGGGGGCTGGCGGGCTGGGTCCCGGCGCGTCGCCCTCCGCGGAGCGGGACGCGGCAGGCAGCGGACGGCTCGGGCGCTTGAAGCCGGCAGGCTCGGCAGCTACCTCCGTCTCCATAACCTCCGCCATCTTCCCCGGTACGGTTCTGAATAGAGTCCTCCGGGGACAAGCGCTGTCGCGGCTGCGGTACCGGGGTAAGCCACAGCTCCGCGGGGCCGCGCCGCTCCGGGGAAAAGCGTCGCTGCTTCAACCGCCGCTCGAGCAGCGTAAGAGCTGAAGCAGGGAGGGAGGTGGCGGCGGCGAGGGAGACGGGAACGGTGGCCGTTTCACCCCTCCTGGCGCCAAGGAGCTCTGGTGGCGGGGGAGCCGCTTCTGGTGGCGGACCAGGGCCGACTTCCGGCTCGGCAGCCGGTCGCGGAGCGGCGGGGGTGCTAAGGGGTACGGCGCGGGGGCACTTCGGGCGGGTTTCTGGCCTTAGTGCCGCCGTGGCGAGTCGCGGGTTGGGGTGAGCTGGACCCGAGGAAGGAGGGAGGGCGGGCGAGCGAGCGAAGCGCGGCCCCCGGCGTCGCTCCGCGCAAGCCAGGGCGCGCTGCGAGCCCCGCTGGCCGAGGTGCCGGCCTGTCCCGGGTTAGTCCCTGTTCGAAACAGCTCCCGCCTGACGGGCGTGTTTCTTACTTCTTCCCCCCGCAGGAGGAGCAGCAATGTAATCTGTTACATGCCAGCGCCGCTGAGGGAACTGTGCTGCCCAGTGAGGTGCTGAGCGAGACCCCCTTGGCAGTCGTGACTGGCCTTGCTCAGAGCGTCACCCCAGCTGAAGTGCTCCTGTTGCTGCCCGCGGCCTAGTGCTTTCCTCTGCAACACAACTCCTTTCTACTGCAGGACTTGGCTGCCGTCTTCTGGGCCCTGAGGACAACGCACGACCTGTGTAAAAATGCTGCGGTATTGGGGTGAGATACCAGTTTCATCTAACCAGGCCAACCGCAGCTCCTTTGACCTCCTTCAGCGAGAGTTCCGTACTGTGGAAGTCCAAGATCCTCCGCTGCATCAGCCGTCTGCAAACAAACCCCGGCCAACCACCATGTTGGACATCCCCTCGGAGCCCTGCAGCCTCACCATTCACACCATCCAGCTCATCCAGCACAACAGGCGGCTGCGCAGCCTGATTGCCATGGCTCAGGCTCAAAACCAGCAGCAGGCAGAGGGCATAAAAACTGAAGACAACGAACCTCTGCCATCTTGTCCGGCCTCTCCACCTCTCCCTGATGACCTACTTCCTCTGGATAGCAAAACCCCCAAAATGCCATTCCAGCTGAGGCACAGTGACCCAGAGAGTGATTTCTACAGGTGTGTTGATATTTCTTTAGGTTACTTCTTGGGTGAAATCTGAATGTTTCTGGATATATATGTAGTTATGTTGATACCCTTAGGCTGGAGGGTCAAATCGGTCTATGTCAAGTATAAACCAGACCTCAGAAAGGAAAGATTTGGGTTTCTCCCATGTGGATAAAATGCACGGTTTTTAAAATAAATGTGGCTTTGTTTTCTGTCAATACAATGTGGATGTGCAATGCTAATTTCTGTCTTGCTAGTGCTATGCTAAAAGTTTGTGAAGGTTTTGCTATCTTCAGTGGTATTTTGACAAGTTTAGTTATAGGATGTAAAGTCTCTTCTGTTTATGTCCCTTACAACTAAACTTGCCTTACTGTAACTGAAAATCCAGAAGATTAACTTTTGGCTGTTTAGTTGCAGGTTTTTAAAAGATTATTTGATAACACATTTGTACAACTTAAGTGGCCAAGGACCTGTGACACAGTAAATATCATATTTCACCCTGTTTGTGGATGTTACTCATCCCCACCTCAGATCAGAGTATGGGTGAAGGGAATTCTTGTCTTTGATGCTAGGCTTCACCAGCCATGGGCTGGAGGAAACGTAAACAGAAGGCTGCATTGCTTCTGCCTCTGCAGTCAGTCTTTGTTTAAACACTGTTGCCTCCTCCTCCCAGTCTACCCCTCTGACAAGCACTAAATTCACAAGGAAGTTTCTTGCAGGATCTCTTGATAACTTGTGGGTTGAATGCATTTAAAGTCAGGGGTTAATCCTCAATACTGTAACTTTCTGTCCTTAGAGTAAAGGCTGCACAGTGGTGAGCTGATGTGGGAGATGATAATACATGTTAGTTGTTGAGTGTTAAATGCCACTGAGATCTTTAGTAGCCTGAGGTCGTATGGAATGAGTTCTGTTGACAAACGTTGCTTTTGGGGAGTATAGTCTCTCTGACACGTGAGTGATTCTTTAGTGCTGTTTGTGGTAGAGCAGCATCGTGCTCCTGGGAAGAAGTAAAGTAAG
This sequence comes from Gallinula chloropus, assembly GCF_964237585.1. NCBI lineage: Eukaryota > Metazoa > Chordata > Aves > Gruiformes > Rallidae > Gallinula > Gallinula chloropus. The sequence continues at coordinate 54,747,047 of NC_140087.1, read as the reverse complement.
TAGCCTAGTGATGTGAAGGGAGATCCTGTACGGTGAGGATAACGCCAGAGCCCCGCCACTCCTGCCCTTTCTGGCCCTGCAGAACGCTGCTTGGGCCTCCCCCGTGGCTCCAGCTGCAAGCTCAGTTTGGTGTGACTCAGCCCTTGCTCCGGGAGCTGCTCTGTCTCAGTGGTGTCCCTTGTGATGCTCTGGGGTGGGAGTAGAGAAGTGTCCCGCAGCCGCCGCGTGGGGGAGCGTGAGGTCCAGGCTGTAAAATCTGGGTACCCAGTTCCGAGATGAGCTGTTCCGTGGCTGTGCGGGAGCGGATTCGTAATGAACTGCGTAGACTGTAATTCCACTCTGTGCTCGCTAAAGCAAAGGCATTTATGCTTTTGCAGGAAGAAAGCTTGTTGTTGCATGTCTGTCCTTAACTGTTTCAAGACACATGAATTAGGCTGCTGTTTCGGTAGCAAAACTGGAGTTGTGTGACTTGCTGGCATGTGTTCTTAGTGTGAAAAACAATTTAAGGGAAACCATTCTTACCCTTGATAAAACGTGGTAATGCTTAATTTTACATTGCCTTCTGAAGCGCCACTGTCAAGAGTTAGAGTATTCTATTAAATGGGTATTTAAATTCATTTTACTTTGGCAGTATCCTGGGTCAGAGAAGCAGTTTATATTTAGACATAGGAAGAAAGGAAGATAAGGGTGGCCAGCCTGATTCAGACCACGAGTTTCTCTATTACATAGTCATGTCCTCTCCTGTTTCCTTGTTATTAATTTTCATCCTTTGACTCCACACCCTTGTCTTTTATTTTTGTTATTCCATAGATTGATTTTGGTTTTCTCCTCTCTGCCTCACCTTATACCTGTAACCCTACCTCCTCATTCCTTTTGAGATGAGGAAGAGACAGAATCTAATTTACTGATATTTTTCAGTTGTTTTGGTCTTTTCAACCCCCCCAAAATCTGTACAGTGAGGAGTTATTATCACAACACTATTCCTCGCCTCCATTTTTCCAGACTGTTTATAGATAATTTGAAACAAATGATTCTGGCACAGATCCTTGAGGGGAAGACCTGGGCTCCACAGTCGAGACTTCTTAGGTACTTGCTTGTTGATGCATTTTGAGGACTCTAGTCCTTTCCATCCAGCTGTCTGGATTCCTTCTGAGTGTATTACATTTACCCATAATTTCTTTGAATTTCCCTGATGCACCAGAATATATGTGGCTTCCTGGCCTGCAGTTCTTCTTGTCTTTTCTGAAGCTGTTAGAAGAAAATGTTTTCATGTTTTCTGTCTTCTGGTCCTCGTGGGCCAAGGCAGTTTAAAGCAAGAGTTGACTCACCACAGCTATTCAACTATTTCATCCTTGAATTCCTTTAGTATTCCTGGATGAATTGCCATCTGGTCCTGGTGATTTGCAACTGTTGATGTTACAGTTCTTGGGACAGACAATAAGGGATTAACATTTGGTTTTGGTTGGTATAGAAACAGAAGGTAAGCTTAAAGCATCATCGATAAAGAATGAATAAAGAACTGCAGATTTGAAACTGCTGCTGGCTTTTCCTTCTTTGTTCAGCTTCCTCTGATAAGCATGGATCCATCCATCTTCAAAAGAAACCTAACCTGCTCAGGTGCCTCTTCAGATGCTTTTCCTTGTGTGTGCATGGTTGGTTTCTTAACAGATTTCTGTGCTGTTCTCTCACATGCATTCCTGACCACCTTGGACGTACACCTTCCGTTGAAGGACAGTCTGTGAACAAAGCTGGGAACTTGCAGTGGGAAGAGAGTTCACGGCAGAAAGGCTGGTAGGCAAGAAATGCCTGTAGAGAAGTAGGGAAGCATGTGCCGGTGGGATAGCAGGTTAAGTGTTGGGAAGGGTTTAGAGCAGTGGAAACTGGAGCAGGCAGAATGTACTTTCCCTGCTGGACTAAGCACTTCGGCTTCGCCCCTAAAGTATCTGATCTTTTGGGTTGGGCCACTGAGACCCACACAGCTTATTTTCCACTTGTTACCTATTACCTCTTGCCATTATCTGTTGAGCAGCTTCTTTTTATAGCTGTGTAGCCTTCTGTAGGCATAGCAGAGAGATTTAAAAAGAGGCTTACTTGGGGTGAAGTGGAAAGAGTCCCTTTTCCAAAATGGAACAACTTTCTGTTTTGAGTTCCCGTGCTTTGTTCTTTGGAAAAACAAGATTATACTACTCAGTACATCAATGTTCTCCTTTATTTTACTGGTTTGGGGTAAATGGCTATGAAGCGACCTTGTCGCACCTCATTTGGTAGAAATTTAACTCCACAATGTAATGTTTCATAAAATTGATGTGTTCACAGCAAAAACAATCCCTCCCTCCATCTGCTGCTAGCTTATGCTCACCTAGGAGGGAGCAGAGCACTTCAATCCATTACTGCAGTTGAGGCAACCTCGGCTCTCAGTCTCGCTGCTGACTTAGCCCAAACGATTTCCCTGGAATATAGTTGCGTGGGAAATGAACCACGAGATCTCCTTCCCTCTAAGAAAAACAGCATCACAGGAGAGGGACGTGGGTAAATGGGTTGTGGTGCCTCTGGGGAACGTCTTGTTGACAAAGAAGATGGGCCTTTTGTGAGTTCTGAAGCCTTATTAATCCTGAAATTAAGCCTGGTTGGTATAAACAGATGCTACTTTTTTCTGTTATGAAGTTCTGCGTGTTGCAGATTTGCTGGCAGCAGTGGGAGAAGGTTGGGCTTTTGGTCTGGTGAGTTTGTGGCTTGGCAGGCAGATTTCTGTCTGGAACATCATCTGGTGGTGGTGACCCATACATAAAACATAGATCCTATTGGAAATACAAAATCTAAGGGCTACAAGTTGGCCAGTATTTATGATAAATTTCATACTAGATATTCTGTAGAGATGATCACCTCCAAATCAGAGGTCTAGTTGCCAGTTTTGTTAATCTCTGGTGATGGAATTTTAGTGATTAAAGTGCTCTTGTTTAGTTGCAGCTGTATGACCCTAGTAATACGCTAAATAGGTTTGGCTTTGGGCTGTAGCTGGGTGGGGAGCCTTCCAGGGAAGCATCTAAGTGCTACAGAGAGCAGAATTCTGCAAAATGATAATATCTGGAGGGGGCCTTTTGTGGGTGCTAGGTATCTGGATGAGATGGAAGTCCCAGGCTATTTACCTGTGATCATCAGGGAAAAGAAGTTTGCTGCTCCTTTTTGGGAAGGCTGGGCGTCAGATAGCTGCTCTCCACTTAAATTTGTCTATGTGGCTGCTTTTGTTTGTGTGCATTCTTATCATAGAGTACTTGAAGGTTAAAGGAGATGAAGAAAAAAAGATATTTTCTCATTTTTTGTTTTCCATTAACATCTACAACAATATTCCAATGTTTGCTGTCTAATTGGGCTTTTAATCATCTTCCTCTGTTGTTTATCGTGGGAAACAGGAAAACAAAAGAAGAAAACATAAGATAAACAAAACATACTTGACTAACCTTACCAAGAACAAGAGGTGGGGATTTGGATTTGAGTACAGTACCTGAAATTTCTTTTCTCTCTGTCTTTAATTGATTTTTTAATTTAGATTTCAAGTTGATTATACCCCTTTCAGCATAGTGACCTAGCTGCATTTTAGTGCTGGCAATTTGTTTATTTTCTTGGAGGAGTTTAAAAGAGATGTAACGTTCTCTGCTGCTGCTGAGCAGTGGTATACATTGATAAATGGTGGTTGTGCTCTACAGATGGCTGAGTATCCTACTTGGGCTTGCCAAATTCTGTATCTAGTTTATGTTTGTCCATAGCATTTTGATTGACACAGCATCAATAATGACTCTATCTGTCTCTGTATTAATAGTAATCTGGTGTTTGGTGGTTTTGGTAGCATAAGATATTCTCATCTGATGCTGGTGAAGAGATAGGTATGTCCTTCATATGTGCTAAAAAAGAAGGTTCTTTTTTATATTCATAAATTTTGATGGCTGGTTGTTTTCTTGTTGGTTTTGTTTGGCTTTTTGGGTTTGTTTTTTGTGGGTTTTTTTAATTTTTTTTATTTTGTAACCTCCTGGTCCCAGGGTTGTGTGAGACGTATGGCTGTTTGCGAACTTCAGAAATCTGTTGCTGGAAGGTGGAGGGGGGATTGAGTGAAATGTAAAAACAGTATGGGTGACACTTGGTTTATAAGGGAACTGATGATCTTTTAATTCATCTTGTCAGAGTGCCTGCTGTCTTCCTTACAAAGTAGTTACATAACTGAGCAGGAATTGGGATGTGAGTCATTTTCTAGAAATTAATAACTGGGATGTATCCATGACCTGAGATCCACATGCTGTTCTTGATATCCACTTAGAAATACCATCATCTGTAGCTCTTAACATAGTGTCATTCCCTCCCTGTATTTGAATAATCCAAAAGTGCTGAGCTGGTGTTCTTGAAAACGAATGATACTGGTCCTGATAGCTCCAAGTTTAACTTCTCATTTTCCATCCTCTGAAATGTTCCCTCCTTTTTACTGCTGTTTCAGTGGGTTTTTCTGAGGGATCAGTGCTGAGGATCATGCGGAGCTGAGACTCTTACCCAGTGTCTCAGCGAGACTGGAGGGTACCTAATGCACTCATTGGGAAAACAAGAGTGATGAGGATTTTCTTGAGGCATCAGCGCTGTCTGTGTCCTGCTTAACTAGGTCTTGTTACTGGAAAGGGCATGTGTGATACACAAGTAAGGTGGGGCAAGAGCAAGGAGAATCTCCCAGTGGGTTGTAGAAGATGTTGGGAGAAATTGATCAGAAACAAACGAAGGGTGAAATTGTTAGTTTAATTCTGCCATTGGTGCTGAATGAAGTGTAAAAATGTACATAAATACTATGCTTAGCAGAAAGGAAATTTGATGTTTTCACATCAGCATTTGAAGATGTTGTTACTGATATGGGCAAATGCACCACAGGAAGTTAACTGCGTGTGGAGAAATCTGTTTCCCTTCCAGAGGCCTTGCCTTATCTCACCTTCTCTTCTTTCTGTGTGGAATTTCTATTTGCCAACTCACTGCCATGAAAAATCGGTTGCCTGACTGCAAATGAATGACTTGGAAGTGCTCGCTCCGATTCGGTTCTTCTCTGTCTCCTCTCCTCCAGTGGTCCTCGCTTGGTGGCAGCACCAGGAAGAGGGGTCTCGCACCTGAGGCTGGGGAGTGCTGCTCTGTGGCAGAGCCTCTCCAGGCCACCTCCCAGGGCCTGCTGCTTGCTTCTACCATTGCACACAGGGATACTTCTTTCAGTGCCATGCGTAGGGACTGCTGGAATTGGGGGCAGGGAAATGGTCTTTTTGGCTGCAGTGTGCCTTTATGAAATGTATGTGTATCCTGTTTGTTGCTTTTTATGTGTGTCTTTTGCATTATAAATTCAGATCTTGTCTATCCCAAAAGCCTTTGTATCTGACTATTAGGCCTGTGACATCAGAGATAATAAGGAAGAGAAATGTAATTAACTGAGAGGGGAAATGATTTGCATTCATGTTATTTAAAATGCCTTTTTTTGTTTGTGTCAAGGACCCATTTAATTCACATCTCCAGGAGAAAAGCTCTTGGGTGGGATGGGAATTGTTTAAGGGTTCAGAAGATTTGCATCACCCAAGGAATCTTCTGGCATTGGAAGGGAAAATGAGAATTGGCAGTGCTGATATGGAGGAAGGGGAAGAAGGGAAAGCAGATAAAGCCCCTTACTCGGTAGTATTTGTGTGTAATGGAGAAGCTGTGGAGAACCACCCCAAACAATCTGCTTTCCCTTTGTCCATCACCTTATTGACAGTATCTCTGCTACTGGTAGATTCCTTTCTGATTTTAGACATGTGTTGTTTTTATCTTTTCTGGGTTTTAGAGGCAAAGGGGAGCCAGTGACTGAGCTGAGTTGGTCCTCCTGCCGACAGCTTCTCTACCAGTCAATGGCCACCATTCTGGCTCACACGGGCTTTGAGTGTGCCAACGAGAGCGTCCTGGAAACACTGACAGACATTGCCCACGAGTACTGCCTGAAGTTCACCAAGCTGCTGCGCTTCGCTGTGGATCGAGAAGCTCGCCTTGGGCACACCCCCTTCCCTGATGTCATGGAGCAGGTCTTCCATGAAGTGGGCATTGGCAGCGTGCTCTCCCTGCAGAAGTTCTGGCAGCACCGCATTAAGGATTACCACAGCTACATGCTTCAGGTGAGAAGGGCGGTGGGGACCTGGTGGCATCAATAAATGCACCCCTGATACAACTGCATATGCCTGTAGTAAGTCCTGGGTCTTACCAAAGTAAAATCAGATTAGCAAACCTCTTGGGTGTGGAGGGCAGTCATGAAGGAAAAGAGAAACAGGATTTTATTTTGGCTAGAAGGCAGAGCTCCTTGTTTGTGTTGCTACTGAGGCTAAGAATGCTCTGTTGCTGGTTTGTCAGGGTTTAAGTTTTTGAATGACCCAGCCAAAAACGTCAAGAAGGGTAAAAATCAGTACTGACTGATTAACTGAGTGTTCTGCTTTCATGAGATGCTTGGCTGCTTATCATTCTGAAAACAAGTAAGCAGGTGAACAAAAATCACTTGGCTGTGTTCACTTGAGCAGGGGGTGACTTGCTTAAACTTTAAGAGTATAGGGTAGTATTGTGCCTATCTGAGTTGTCACACAGGTGCTACCTTCTACTCTAGAGGGGACTGTGCTTCTGTGGAGAAAGAAGAGGAATAGTTAAATTCCTTGGAATAAGAAGTGCCGTATCAGTGTAGGTTGTAAGAAGAAGGGAATGGTTTCTCTTGCTCCCAGTATTCTGTGAAATTATGTAAATGCATTTTATTTGAATGATCTAAGACTGTCTCCCTGTTGAGGACTTAAATAAATGCAAGGATTTGACGTGGGAATTTTACTCCTACTCATTAAAAAACAAGACTTGAATCAAGCAGGGAGTCTGTGACCAAAGCAAAACCTGCCATCCCTTCCTCCTTGTCACGTTATCTGAGTGCCGGTTGACTCATCTTGGAGCAGCTGCCTCGTGCTCCTGCTTTTCTCAGGGTTGGCACCTTGAGGCTTACAAAGGCAGTATAAATCAGAAACACCTGCATGTGCATGTAGTACATAAATTGTGATGAACTCTGAGGTTTGTGAATAACACCATCAAGATCTGTCTTAATGAAAAAGTGTTTTTGTTCAAAAAACCCAGTTAATTTTTGTTTTAATGTTTTTGCTTAGAATTCCCTTTCAGAATTTGGGCTTTCTGCATAATAATGCTGATGCAGTTCACTCTCCTCCTGCAGCAGGTCACTGTCTTAATGGTTCTGTTCTTCATCCAGGGCTTAGGTCCACAGTAGCCTCCGTACCTGGAAGTATATCTAGAAAGGGGAAGTAAGATTTGGTGGTTTTTTTCCCTTTTTGCTTCTGCTGTTAAAAAGCCTTGGGCTTTTCCTGAGCACAGTTCACTGACTGTTTGGATTCAGTGGTATAAACAAGCACTTGTTAGAAGCAGATGAAATCTCAGGTTTTTTTAGTTTAATTGCTTACAGTTAAGTTTCTAGAAATACAAGGTAGTTCTGAATCTTATCCCCTCTATTTGTTTTACTTCTCTGACCAGAGAAAACTTCAGTGTTTTTTGCTGTGAGTCTGACAGAAGATACCCAGGCTTTGCCTGGTGGTGACGACAGAGCTGATGAGTGTCTGAGCTGCTTGGTGTTTATGATGGAGTAAATTTGTTCCTGGGGAACAGGCGATAGATGGTCTTACATGTAAAACCAAAAAGTGAGACTGAGACACTTTGCTTTTGTTTCATGCTCTCTTTAAATTTTTGGGCCTCATCATCATGGTCTGTGAAATGAAGGTACTCATATTTATCAAGCAGCTGTGTTAATGGATTAAACCTCTTACTAAAGTCCCTTGTTACAGGTCGGAAGGTGTTGTTAAAGCGGGGAAAAAAAGTCTTCACTGCGTAGCTGATAACCTGTTTACTCGTTCTGTCAGGTCAGATGTTAATAATATTCTGGGAACAGAGTGCACTGCAGTGTAATTGCCATCAGAGTCTCCAAAGTCACTCTGACCTTTCTGGCCTCTTTTTTACTCCCACTGATCTTTGACAGGTTAGCAAGCAGCTCACCGAAGAGTATGAGAAGATAGTCAACCCTGAAAAGGCAGCAGAAGACACAAAGCCTGTGAAGATTAAGGAGGAACCTGTTAGTGATATTACTTTCCCCATAAGTGAGGAGCTGGAAGGAGACCTGGCTTCTGGTGACCAGTCTTTGCCAGTTGGAGTCCTTGGAGCTCAAAGTGAGCGCTTCTCTGCCAACTTGGAAGTAGAAGCTTCCCCACAGACTTCAGGTAGGGGTTTCTTGCTACCTCTGGGAACAGTCTATTATCTGTTCCAGGTGATCTTGTTTCCATTTGTAATAGCAGATCCCAATGTGAGAAAGGAGAGGGAGGAAAAAAAAGTTTTAAGCTTTAATACAAAGATCTGGATGGGAGAGAAACCCTTACTTACTTTCTGAATACAAACCCAAGGAATCAAAGGTATTTGATTGTTACAATGGTTTGTTAAGTATTTACTCCACTTGTGGAGCAGAGCACAAAATGCTTTGTGGTGTGGCCTTTATTTTTAGGGGATTGTTGAAGTTCTTGGTCTTGTTATTGCAGCAGGTTAGATTTTTTTTCTACAGGGATGGGCCAAGGGCTTTGTTGTTTTGTGAACTAGGGTATTTGCTGCAGATGTGAGTAATGTTTTTTGTTGTTTTTTCCTGTGTTCCATAACAAAGACAAAAATAACTTGTGTTTGTATGTGTGTATACCGTTTAGTTTAAAAGAGACTAGGGGTTTATCCTTATTTCTAGTAAGGAGAGTACAGGATTTTTAAAAATTTTATTTCTTACTTTATTTTTTTTCCCCATGTAGTTTTGGATTCTTGTCCAGAGATTCATGTTACTGACAAGTTGAATGCCACGTTCCTTGTGACTGGAGTAAATTTGAGACCCTATATAGTTTAAGCATTGAGTGAGTTATGGAAATACTAATGATAATTGGTGCAGCCCTCCATGTTCAGAAGTCACCCTGGTACTAACAGTCCTGGTTTTATGAAAGCTTTTCAGTGACTAATGTTAAATGGGCTCGTGGGAGTCTCCTATTCTAGCACCTTTACCCCAAAGCCTGCTGATACTGTTGAGACCATGTAAAGTGAAATGGTGAGTGAAGTAGTGGGTTATGAGATTGTACCCTTCTCAACGTGTCATCCCTTGATGTTGGCATTGAAGCACAGTGCTGGCCAACATGGGAGAACCTGCTAATGCTGTCCCTTCTCTATATCTATATGCAAGTTTTATTCTGTACACTCTTCAGTAGTGCTAAATTTTCTGGAGAATAAAGAAACCATTCTTGTCCCAAAGAAAGCCAGTTTTGACTTTCTGTATAGAACTTTATGAACTCTGGAAATCCCTGCAATAATAACTTTCACTTCAAAAACAGTTTAAAAAAAATAGTCTGTCCTCCTATTAACCCTGAACTAAGTAGCCTTTATACAGAGGTTAGAGTACACCTCTGCGTTTTTGGGAGAGTTTTCTTGCTTTTTTTTAAATAGCACATTCTGCTGAGCTTTAAAAAAGCACAAATCCATCTGATGTTTTTCTGGAAGCTCATCGTGTTTTCCATAGTACCTCTGAAATGTGAAGTGCTCGCGTTTTCGTGGGAGAGGGAACAGCAGACTCCTCTGGCCCATCTGGGGCTGCAAGTGATTCATCTGGAAAGCTTTGTATTAGCATCTACCACTTGAGACCCAGAGGTTAGCACAGTAGCCGGATTTTAAATGCCTCTTGCCTCTCTGATACCGAGTTGATGTTTTCTAATTAAGAATACAAGTGCTCTGTTCCTCCCTGAAAATCCCTCTTCACTTCACAAGGGCCTCTGGAAATCTCATCACTGTGAGAAGGCCCAGTCTAGAGCTGGGCGGGCTGGAGAGCGTAGTACCGTAAGGAGCCAGAGAAAGCTGCGGCAATTAGGACACCACCATCTTGAAAACACAAGTGTGAGGCCCGTCGAGAGGGCAGCAAAGCCTCTGTGCCCGAGGGCAGAACTCTCATTACAGCCTTCCGTGCACGGTTTGTGTTTCTGCTTCTGCCCAGCATCGCGCTGACGTTAGGGTTGTGGGCTAGCTGCTTAGTTTCATCGCAGGTGGGGAAATGGAGGCAAAATTGGGGACCTTGTTCCTCCACCCAGTAGGATTAGCTCATTTGTAAAGTACTTTGAAGTTAAAGTGCTTTGAAGATGAAACATCCTGTGTTGCTGCTTAAGTACTTTTAGTCATTAGTGACACTCTCCATGAGATGACGGGTGATAGAGCTGAAAGGCTGAGCAATGAAGAGCAATTGATGGGAAAAAAGACACAGTAAGTTTAGGGAGCATCTTTGATTATTGTGTAGGCTGGGGCTGCAACTCTGTGGAACTCACAGGGTTTTAATGATGTGCCCATTGTTGTTGAGAGGAACACATTTACTTATAATTAACATAAAAAGGACTTTTCATTAAAGGGACTGGACACCAGCAAGCACTTTCATTCTGGTTTTGGTTTGCTGTCTAACTGCTGAGCTAATGTAGGCTGTGTTACCACAAAGGTCTCCTAAACCCTGGTTTGAGCTAAGCTGCTCTGGAAAAGATTCCCGACTCCTTCATAAGGGAGAATTCACAGTACAAACATGCAGTGGAGATTTATTCTCTGTGTAATTGCTAGTAATAAGGGACTATTGTTAGCAGTATATTTATAATGGGCAATAGTAGTAGGTTTGGCTCAGTACAAAAGGATTGATTGTGCTTTCAAACTGCAGCCAAGCTCCTCAAGACACAAAGTTTGGAAAACCTATAAAAACTGGTTTCCTGGTTTTCTTTTTCTAAATTATTTTCCATGTGAATTTAACATACCCTCCCCCGCCCCCTCCAAGAGGGACCAGATTTAAAAGTGAGAAGATTTAAGGCTTTCTTCAGTTCTTGGCTGTTAACGTCTATCTCAGCAAGGGGTCCAATTAGTGTATTTTTAATAGGATTTTTGTCTCTCTTAAAACTGTAAATAAGCAAAAATAATGCAATCTATAATTACGGCTCTTGGGGAGAAAAACATTTGCTGTTATCAAGAAATACGGGTTTGTAATCTTGTACAGAAAATCCTCAATCTGCTCAGATTGCACATGAGTCCAAAAGTTTATAAAGAAAAAAAGGGAGCTATTTCCAACAGGGTGTCTGTGAAGTTGAGCCAAGAGGGTTTCCTTCCATTCTGCTGGATGAGACCTGCAGGTGTTGAGTACGAGGAGGCAAGGTGGCAGGCAGTTGGGTAGCTGACCACGGCTCTGATGTCACTGCCTTTCAGTGCTGGAAGTCATATTTGAGATTGTTCACAGCTCAGAGGAGGTTGCTGATGGGGAAAGGACCTCAGCATCATGAATGACTTCTGGACTGCCCCTGCTTATGTAGGGTCTAATCCATGTGCTGTTGGTGTACCCATTGCTGCTGAGAGGTTCCTTCTGGAGAGCGATACAGACATTTCAGTTGCTGTTTCTTATGGAGAAAACCACGTGGAGGATTGCTGTGAAAAGACAGCATCATATGTTTTGGAGTGACAATTAATGGGCTATTAAAAAAACCCAAAAGCAACAGATTCTTTTTATTGTTTCACAGGTTGCTCTGTTGTTTCCCCCCCTGTCCACTCCCCAGTTCACCTGTTGATTTGCTTTTGCTCCTTCTTTACCAGTGCTGCTGTCCCTTGCATCTGCATAGCATTTGTAGTTGTCTTTTTCCTCAGTTACTACTCTGTGCTTTTCTTTTTCTCTAGGGGCTGAGGTGAATGCTTCCCCGCTCTGGAACTTGGCACAGGTGAAAATGGAGCCCCAGGAAAACGAGGAGGCCAATGTACATGGCCATGGGGTCCTAGGCAGTGATGTCTTTGAGGAACCAATGTCAGGCATGAGCGAAGCTGGGATGCCACAGAGCCCCAATGGCTCTGAGAGCAGCTACGGTTCTCATTCTGCTGACAGTCTGATGGGATCCTCGCCCGTCTTCAACCAGCGTTGCAAGAAAAAGATGAAGAAGATGTGAAAAGATACACTCTTTTTATTTAATCCTGATGGTATGTAGTGGACTTAAGAGAGCACTGTGGTGGCTGCAGTTCATAAACAGGGCTGGCCCTGGTGTATGAGGGACCTTGCATAAAATTGCTGTGAGACATTTGGTGTGTAGTGCACTTCAGCTCCCCTCTCTGCTGGGTTCTGGACTCCATCCTGACTCATGAGATTGAAGGTCACCATATACATTTGATGGTCCCCTGGCTTGCATTGGCAGATTGATGAAGTGACCAATGGAAAGTAGTTGTGGGACATTTGCTAAGCATAGAGTCATTGAATAATTGGGGTTGAAGGGATGTCTTGAAGTTTCTAGTCTCTACTCCAGCCCCTTGCTTGAAGCACAGCTGATTAGATCAAGTTGCTCTGGTGCTTGTCTAGTTGACTTTTGAATATCTCCAGTGATGGTGATGCCAGACCTCTTTGGGCATTTGTCCATATTTGACTACCTTCATAATAAGAAAAATAAATTTTTGTATCCAGTTGGAGTTTCCTGTGTTCTAACTCGTGTTCATTGCTTCTTGCTTCTATTCTGTCATTGTGCATATCTGAGAGGAGCCTGACACTGTCTTCTCTAACCCTCCCATTAGATGGTTGTGTACAATCAGATCTCTTTTTAGCCTTTTCTAAGTCTGAAGAAACCAAGCTCCCTGAGCCTCTCCTTGTAGGTCATGTGCTCCAGCCCACTAATGAGACTTGCAGCCTCCCACTGAAATTTCTGCAGTGCCCCCCTGTAAGGGAGACCACAAAAGTGCTTGCAGGCCTCCAGATGTGGTCTCACAAGTGCTGAAGAGAAAGAAACAATAATTTCCTTCAATGTACTGGCTACATTCATGCTAACTTTTTTGGGCATCAAGGCAGTCTTAAGTCAGGGTATTCTACTGGTTGCTGCTGCTGCTAATGACCTCACAAAGATGCTGTTAAGTGGCCTCACGGTGCCAACAGCCAGCTCCTTCAGTGCCTTCAGATGCACCCTGTCTGGTTCCATGGACTTAGGTGTGTCCATTTGGCCTAAGTTCTTGCTCACTCAGTCTTCCTCTGCTGTAGGTAACGCTCTGCTAATAAACCTCAGGACTTGGAAGTCCTGAAGGAAGACCTTACCAGTGGAAACAGAAAACAAGTGCTGAGTACATCAGGCTCAAAGTACAAAGTGCATCTTTTGTCATCAGGTTGGAACAGTAAACCCCTGTTTTCTTTAACCTTTCTTTTGCTTGCAGTGTACTTAAAAAAGCACTTAACACTTCTTACCAGTTTCAACTCCATTGGAGCCTTGGCTTTCCAAACTACCTGTGTGCTTGGGCTGTGTCTGTATCCCTGCTGGCCAGCCCATCCTTGCTTTCACCTCTGTGTACTTTTTCCTGTGTGTTTGAGTGGGAGTCAGGAGTTCTTTGATCCATCTGTGCTGGCCTTCTGTAATGCCTGCTTTACTTTCTGCTTGTCAGAAAGGGCTGTTGTTTTTCTTTGAGAAAGTTGTCTTTGAAGATAAGGCAGCACTCTTGGCCCTTTTTGGTAGGTCAGGGCAGTTCTTTGTGAGATCATGCCAAGGTGTTCCTTGAATAAACTGAAATACGTTGCCCTAAAGGTCCAGAACTCTGTCTCGTACACGTTTTTCAGGGCTTAACGTGCTGCATGTCCGTGTCTGCTGCAGCCAGGACCTTGATGTTCTCCACCAATTCTTCTGTGTCAGTAGCAAGTCCAGCAGAGCTTCTTCTATAGATCATTTCTTGATCATCCAGCCAGGGAAGTCGATGTGGTTTTCTGAAGCGAATGAAGCAGCTTTTACTGGGGTGAGCCAGTACTGGCAATGGGAACTTTTCCTTTGCTCTCATTGGATTGAGTGCAGCAGCTTCAGACTAGCTGAGGGTTCCTATTCAAAGTTGTTATCTTGACAACTTGGTCTGAAGCAGGATCTATTTTGCTGCTTGCTTTTATGGCTCAACTGACTGATGGCAGTTTTCTTTTTTATTTTTGGTTCTGCACAATCCTCAGTTGATCAACTCAGTCTTTTAACTTGATTCAGTCAGTATTTCTCTCAAAAAAGATAGAACGAACATGAATCAAGAATGAACAGCCACTTAAACTGGCTTCATGCCTGTAACCCATTGGGATGTTTGAGGGAGATTTACCAATCCTCCTATTTGTCCTTACAATTGCAAGTTTATCTTTTTGAAAGAATGAGCTCCAGGCATAGTATTTTTGTTCCTGTATAACATGCCTAGCCTTAATTCTTTTTTCCTAACTGTGTTTCTCTTCCACTTTATAGAAGTGGAAGCCAAACATAAAATTCCTCAATGTCTAATAGGAATGTGTGACCATAGGCTTTTATGGACATTGGAGTTAAAATTGTCCATCACATTTTTAAAGGTTTCTCCCAGGGGGTAAATTCTAGCTATTTGGAGACTAGTCAGTAGCAGAACAGTGGACCAGTGCATCAGGAAATCGTTGTTTTGATTCCCTCTGAGTCACCATTAGGCATGCTGCAGTGTCCCTGTTTTCTCAGCTGTAAAAAAGAAGATAGTAGTATTGGCTTCTCAGATGTCTGTTTGAGATTTGGTTACCATTCAAAAAAGGCACTGTGGTCCTTTGGAGAGTTTTGTGAGAGTTGTGAGCTTTTCTTCCATTTGGGTAGGACTGTTGCTGGCTGGAGAAAGCTTAGGTGGACACTGAAAGGTCACTGACCTGTATGAGACTGGGTTTAAGCAAAACTGCTTATCATGAAGAAATAAAGCAGTTGTGCTGTTCAACTTCCCAGGTACAAGAAAGGCATTTGGGGTGGTATCTTTTCACTCAGCTTTACATGTCTGCAGCTGTATTTGTTCCTCTGGGCCCCACTTGCAGCTGAAGAGAAATAGTCATTCTCAGGTCCCTGTTCATCTGGCCTTGAAGTGGCAGGATCAAGCAGGTCAGATGAATGGCATTTTTACAAATGTCTGTTTTTCCTTCATGCGCCCACAAAGCGAGTTCAACTTGACTGCCTTAGCTGAAGGCATCCATGCCAGCAGTGTCTGAGGCAGGTGCCCTAACTTTAGCCCTTCCTGTCTGGGAATCAGAGGGAGAAAATTCCTCCTGCTGGGCTGACACTTTTTCTTTTCTAGGCATTTTGTAGAGCTTGCTGTTAAAATGGTGGCACTGGGCTAAAAGCAGACTGCCCACCTTACCCGGACCAGCAGATCCAGCGTTCTCCACAGCACACACAAGGTGCAAGGCTAGGGCCTCAGGGCTCACCTTCACTTGGCCCTTCTGTGCTTGCTGCTGTGTGAGGACACCTGACATTGGGCCTCTCTTCGTAGGTGCCTTGCAAAGTACTCAGGAGACCAGGGCACTCTTAAGTAAAGTCCCTTGCGCTATTTTCAGGAGCCAGAGGACAGAGGAACTGCCACCAGCTTCACTTGCTCATCTGCAAGATTTCTAACAGGCTAAAAATGAAAATTGCTGTTCTCCAGGGCTTTGGGTAAACCTCCTAAGCACTGATCTTCAGTGCTTTCTTTGTATTGCTCATGTACAGATGTTCTGTCTTACTTTTAGTTGGGCTTTTGTATTTCACATCCCTTTTCCACGCCCATTTCACCCTGTAACACACACTCTGCAACAAGCCAAGCCTGAGTGCTTCAATTACATTTAAATACAGTGGAAATTCACCCTCCATTGATTGAGCTGTGTCATTGCAGTTTGAGAGAGGTGTTATCGATTCTCTTTAGGGTGCATGTTTATGCAGGCATGAGAAATGCCTCAACGTTGCTGGTACAGTTAAAAACGATGGCAGAGTAAAATCTGTGCCTCCCTTCCCTGCCACCCCCCCTGCTCCCCATGCTAATTGTTGCTTCTGACATTTGTGTGCTCAGTGTTTCCAGTGATGCATGTGGAAGCTTTACCTTCTGGGTGGACCCTTCCCCTCTGAATGTTTACTATCCTTAGATTTACAGCGGTGTTCATCATGCACGAAACAGTGGCATTTCAAATCCGACTCACAAAGACAGATACAGACAATATGCTTTCTTGATGAATCAAATAAGATTTTGCTAGGTGTTAATGCAGCCTTGGGCAACTAGAGAGGAGTTGGCTGACCATGTAACCCCCAAATTTCAAGCTGCAGTTAAGTTATGCAGTGGGTTGGACGGAAGCTTGGTTCTCACAGTTGTTGGTTCTTTTGCTGGTAAAGTGCTTTGCCAACCCACCTGTTTCAGATTTGTTGGTTCTTTATCTTTCACACTTCTCTTTTCCCGAAGGAGGGTGGATGGCAAACTGCACCACTGAGTATTGACCAAGTCCATATCCAGTAGCATTGATGTCTTCAGTGATTTATTTTGCCACGACTGAAATTGGTGGGAACTTTTGATAGCAATTTGGAGAACAAGATCTGTGAATTACTTGGCTTTTGAAGTGTTTTGCATGGGAATCATGCAGGATTGTAGTTGAGAGTGCTGTGTATCATATTCCTTTTCCCCTCCAGCAATATCTTTTTATTCCTTTTGAAGAGTTTTGCCTGATATCCAACAAAGTTCGCTGTATAAACGGCAGCGTAACAACTTCAGTGTACAGCTGTATGTCAGACTGTGCTACCTAGTGATTTAATTCCAAGACCATCCATGCTAATTTGAATATGCATAATGCTGTGCAGAAAAAGGGATGTTTCCTGCATAGAAATTTATGGTTTAAAAAGAAAACAGGAAAATAAGATTAGGTAGGGTAGGTGAGGCCAATCTGATTATGTGCTCAATTCTGAGACTAATGCACATGTTATGTGTGAAGAATGTTTTACTTAAAATGGTTTTGTACATGCGTGTGAACGAAATAGGTAACTTCCCCTGTGTTTGTACAGAACAGAATTGCTTGGAAATATTTCAGGGTTGGGGTTTTTTTTCCCTCTTGCTCTCCAGGAGAGAGCTTCTTTGTAATTTCTAATAAAATGAGATTAAAAAAAATACTCAGAAATAAAAATCTTAAAGGTGGTATGTGTATTTTTGTGTTTGTTTTGAAGAATGGTGCTGTGAATTTCTAGCCTGGTCTTGGGCTTCTGTCTACCTTTATGTGAGATCTGGAGCAGACCTTTTGTGGGCCTGAATAAGGGACTGAGATTATATCAGTGTTGATGCCATAACTAGAGAGACAAGAGATGCTATGCCAGGATGTGGTCAGAGAAAATGGAAATCTTATCTTTCACAGGTGCTAGTGAGCCCCAGAAGCAGTATTAGTGCCCCAGTGTCAGTATTGGTATTCATCGAGCATACAGATTGCTATTTCTGAAGTGACTACTTATATATACTTCTACTACTTATATTATCAGACTACCTGGAGCCCTGCTCTGAGCCTTCTGCGTTGCTCTTTTATGTGCTGGTCTACTTGTTCTACATACTGATGGTCTTTTTTTTCCCCCTCCTTCTCTCAGGGACTGCTTTAGACCGCAGTGAATGAAGCAGAGCGTACTCTCCCCTCTGCTCTGAGCTGTGCCTCTAGAGCCAAGGGGAGGGTGTTTGATGCTCCATATCGCTGCTAAGCAATTGAAAATGGTGTATCATGAGTTAAGATATAGGCCTGTGCTGCTTGCCAGGAGAGAGGGAATAATAATCATGGTGCTTCCTATCACCCCCATCCCTGAGAGCACTCCGTCCACACGACTGCTGTCCTCCCAAGCATATGCTACTGAATTAATTTCCCAGTCTGCAGGCGTGTCTGGGCTTTGCTTTCCACTTCCCTGGCATGGCCTGGAGGAAGAAGACAGCTGCCATCACCCCACTCCTCACCAGACTAAAGCAGGAGCCTGCTTGCATCCCAGCTTTACTTCCCTCGGCTCCAGCAACCTGCAGGGCCTGTGCCGCTCCACTGAGCCTCGGTGCCTCACAGGACTTCAGTGAGGGGCCCTGTTTCCCTGCACTGGACTCGTCTCTGCCCCTAACTCGAGCCCCCTGGTTGGGGCTGGGGGCTATATCTGGCCGCGTGGTGGTGCTGGCCACACACTGTTGCTGGGGGGGCTTCCAGCCGGGGGGATGCTGCAGCCCAGGGAGGGTTGCTTGCAGCTGCAAAAACAACCTCTCCTCTCCTCAAAAGAACCCCAAACCCCAAACCATGTCATTTTCGCTGTCTCTTTTATATTGGAGATTAGAATTGCCTCTTTGTTGCTATGGAAACACTCGCGTGAAAGACAACGACCTCATTATGAGTTATGATGAAATCTCCTTTGGGGTGGGCACGGTGCCCAGCAGGGCTGGGGCCTGTATATGGGGGGGTGGTCGTGTGATCGCCCCTTTTGTGCTGACGCTCAGGGGTTTGCAGAGTTTGTGGGTCATTCCCTCGGGGCTCAGTGGGCGACCAACAGCCTCTGTTCCTGGACCAGACCTTCCCCTCTGGAATTGGCTCAGGAGTTGTGGCTGCTGCATGCTTCTGCTCCGGGGTGGGAGAGTCTCACCGCAATAGGCAACGGGCTCCCACTATGCTGAATGAAAGACCTGGGTGTTGTGTGGGGAGTTTTTTGCTTCTGGTTTCTGTCAGGGTCCTGGCATCCACTCTGAGTGCTTTTCCTTCAAATCTGGGCTGCTGCCTGTGAGCCCAGACCGTCCCTGTAGCTGTGCCTTGCTCTCAGCTCTGTGCCCTATGCAAGCATCCTGCTGCTTCTGCTTGCCCTGTGCCACCCTTGGCTCTTCACCTAGGTTTGTCCCCATCCATTCCATGACCCACATCACTCATTTTCCTCTTGAGCTCCTGCTGACACTTCTGTGCCCCCACTGCCGAGTTGCTCACACCACACTGTCATTGCATGTCCTGGATTGCAAAGCAGATTTAGGAAACACTTTCTTTCTCCAAATGAAAAAAAAACCCCAAACTAGTAAGGGTATTTATCTTAGTTTTAACCAAAGCCTTTTTTTTGTGGAAGAAAGGAAGTCAGAACTTGGACATACTTTGGAGGAAGGATGCTCCCTAAATGTTGAGACTTTGGGATGTGACCCTCTATACTTCTGTTAAGAGCTCTACACAGTCCCCTGGGCTACTCTGTCCCCTTGCCCACAGAGCCCATCTGACTGGGAGGCAAGGGAGAGGTGGGACACTGGATTGTAGAGAAACTGGATTATCAAGTCATGTGCTGAGATAACCTGGGCTGTTAGTGGTGTAGAGTGCTAATGACTTCATATTCCTCTGAGAAGTTGTAGAAGTTGGTGAGAAATTAACCTCTTGTCTCTGGTGTAAATGCTGATGGCTCTCCTCAGCTGCTCTATCTCACTGCTTCAGGACAAACTGATGGCCCAGTGTGGAAGGTGAGCTGGATTCCAGTTTTGGCACAAAGCTCCTCCATTGCCAGTGTCTTCAGGCTGAAAGATGGGGAAAAGCAGGACTCACACAGTAGGAGATCAGGCAGCTGGTGGTGTGGTGTCAGTGCTGCAGATGCCCTGCTTTGTCTGCTCTGGCATTTGTCAAAAAGTAACTGTGGAAGAGTTTGTGAATTACAGCAGCTTACCATTTCTGGGTTTCTATTCCAGAGTGTTTTGAGAAAGGCTGGAAAAATGACAGTGTTTGTCAATGCTGACATAAACAAACAAACAAACATACAGAAAAAGCAGGGTTTTTTCTTTTTCCTTTTCCCCCTGCTACATTTTCCAAGCGTGGAGCAGCCAGTGTTGGGTTTGGTATTCTTGATCTTGCTGGAGGAAATGTAATGTGCTTGGTAAACGTGACGCAGCTGCTGCTGCTGCAGCTCCTTTGAAGACACAGATAGGGAGCATTTAGCAAAAGCATTCTTTTTCATCTGCAATGCCCACCAGTGAATGGACTTTAAATGAATGTAACCAGCCCAGTTTAACACTTTCTGTCTTCCCACACTGTCATTCTCTTGACTCTTGTAATACCATAATTTTGCCATTATTTGAGTCGATATAAACTCTTCTATTGTACAGCAGTCCTGGATTTTTCTAGTAAAGAAAAGAAGCAAGGAAGCCAATTGATGGTAACTCTTAATGCCCAAAGGAAATGACACGAAACAATTTTAATCTAAAAAGATCCAGTATCTAAAACTATCTTCTGAGACTTCCTCATGCTTTCTAAATAAAGGGACACCACTTCCTAACTTCTTTGATGGTCACCTTGAAAGCAAAGCTTGCATTTATATTTTGGTGTCTGAATTACATTTATCTGGTAAGGCTGAGATGTCACAGCCCTGTTAACTACAGGTGCCCTGTAATACAGTAATTTTTAAACAGGCAGGTAGGATAAAATAGAAATGATTGTCTACTAAATGAGTTTTTCTGTGGAAAGGAGTGAGCAAAGCAGTTACCTCACAGTGTACCCAAATCTTCCACAACGACTTCAAAGAAACCAGAGAAATTAAATGAATAAAAGGACGCTCTCCTTCATGCATTCAAATCCTCTAGCCTAAAGCCCAGAGACCTTCCTGCACTTGTTTCCAGTCTTTAAAAAATCAGCTTTGCACGACAGATGGGTGGGCGACCTACAGCTCTCGGCGTTCGTTCTTTTCCCTCGTCTCTCCGTGCCTTGCAATTCTGTTTGCACGCTGGGTTTGGAGCAGCTGTGCTCTGCCTGGGCTGGGTGCAAAATGTGCTCCCACAGCGAATGACTGCACTTCTTTCTCTTGATAGGGCATCTAATAAGATACTCTATAAGATGCCTGTCTTACGAGGCATCTAAATTAGGCAGGGTCACCCCTTGAAAAGGTACTGACTACTGACCTGGTCCTCCTGAGTGCTCCTGAAGCAAGTGGGAGTTAAAGATGCCTGGTCTTGCAGTTGCAGGCCAGAGAAGAGACTGCTTGTTGGCCTGGCACAGACCCTTCCCATGTAGACTCTGTTTATTTTAGAAATTCTGGTTATTTTATAAGTTTCTTCATGACTCTGGGTTCTTCCAGATTCTCAAGTAGGTTCAGAACTCAGATGTAGACTCCTCTGGGGTTTGTGGGAGTTTCTAGGGTGCTTTAATAAGGCACGGAGGTAATTTTGCAGAGTCATGCTGCAAGTAGATGTGTGCTGTGCCCCTGAGTGCTCGCCTGGTACTGTGAAAGAACTGAAGTTTCTTTTTGGGAAGGCAGATGGAAGAGATAGGGACAGTCTGCGCATGAAATCTGTGAGCAGCCTCACCCAGAGGGAAAGCGTGAGCTCTTGAAGCCTTGACTGAAAATTCATAGAGGAGTGAAGGATCTAAAAGTGAAAGGAATGGTGGGGGAGAGAGGAAGGTCAGACAAATTCTTCTAGGAACCGCAAAAGTTAAACCTGACAAGTCTTGACTCCTCCCTCTTCCCCTGCCCTGAATCCTGCTGCATCTGCGAGATTGCAGTGACCCAAGGTGACCTAGGAAGGGCCGAAGAGATGGAGAGGGGTAATCTGTGTGGGTCTGTATTTGGGAATATGGATGTAGCTAGTGTTTGTGCTTATCTAGGCAGAGATGTACAGAGCGGTATGCGGCTGTGCAGCTACCGTCACCTCATTTATGGTTCCCAAAGGACTGTGAGCGGTTCCCCTGCTACTTTTTCACAGTGAAGGTGGAAGAGCACTGGAATAGGCTGCCCAGGGAGATGGTGGAGTATCCATCTCTGGAGATATTCAAGACCCATCTGGATGCCTATCTGTGCAATATGTCCTAGGGAGCTGCTTTGGCAGGGGTGTTGGACCCGATGATCTCTCGAGGTCCCTTCCAACCCCTATGATTCTATGATTGATTCTATGATTCTGGCAGCATCTTGTCTGTGTGACCAGAAGAGTGTTGGGTGCCTGAGAGAACCATGTAATGCTCCTGGTCTTTCATTTAGCAGTTCAGATAATTCAAGTCTGTAATTTTAAGTATATGAACAACAGGGTGTGGTTGTGCCTTCAGTTATGTATGTGCCTCGGTGTTTAGCTGGGTAAGAGCAGTACAGCAGAGCAATGAGCAAAATTTTTTCAAAAAAAAGTGCTCATCAGTGTAAATTTAGGTCAGGAACTGCAGTTCATCTCTCTGGACACCTGATGCCTCTAGCTAACTGGCATGACCGGGCTGCTCCAGGAATGATTTTTTATTCCACTGATCTGACAGCACCCGTCATTTTCTTATACACAAGTGTCCATATCACTAAATCACCTCTGCCATCGTTAGTGCTAATTGGCTCCCTTGCAGTACCCTCAGAGGAGCATGAAAAGTCTGAATGGAAGCTGAAGGCCCATTTCCCCACAGAGCAGCACTGGGACAACCTGTGAATGTATAACAACTTCTGCTTTCCCATTATGCTCCCTGGTCTCGCTACAGACAGACCTTCAAAAGCCAGGGCTGCTGCTCTCACCATTTTCTGTCAGGACTGAGTGTGCCCACACAGAAGTTAAAGCATACTAGCAATGAGTCTCTGTTTGCTTTCAATCCTGTTTTTCTGCTGCAGGATGCCTGTGTGTGCAGGCTGGTGCTCTGGGCGGGCTCCAGCCCCTGGTAAACAAGAGAGACAAAACCGGGATGTGAGCAGAGCAGGAATGCAGGTAAGTGTTGGTGTGAGGTCAGTCATTTTTGCAAAATACCACCCTTTGTTTAAGCTGCATCATGCTTCCAGATGTACCATATCTTGTGGCGGATAAGATTTTGGCAGGCTGAACAAAAGCTCATGGAAGAGTAAGTCTTCTCACAGAAATTTCTCTTTCAAGACACTTCTGAGAAATCCCTAATTGTACTAGAAATTCTGTTTTACATGTAGATGTTCAGTGTGTCATCCTGACACAGATCTTCATTTTTGAGCAATAGTGCTTTGAGGACTAGGTAAAAATACATCTTTTGTCTTGCAAATAAATGTTTCTATCCTTTTCCAAAAGGAGCGATGAGCTTCTCACCTTCCTAAGGACAAGAGAGAGGGAGAAGGGGAGAGGCAGAGCTGACACCTGTGGTTCGTACATCTGAATTGGGTTCCATTGTTGATTTTATATAACCGGAACATCTCGAAATCTTCTGAGAAAGGAGAAATGGATGAGGCTGTGGAGAACGGAAGTGTGGTGATTTCTTTCCAAGGCAAATGAAAGAGGAAAACCAGAGTCCTGCCAACAGAAAACCAGTGCTCTTTGTCCTCTGACAATTTCAATGCTGTCTCACCAGCTATAGTGGAGCCCCTAAGGGAAACAAGTAACCAGATGGCACAGAAATAATTTCACGTGTTTTCAAAACCTGTTCTCAGCCGAAGCTGTTTATGTTCTCTCTTTATCTTGTTGTTTCTAGGCTCTGAGGGTCTTCCTGTCCTTTGCCTTTCAATGCCTGTGGGTCAACGGTAGCATCCTTTCTGCTCTCCTCCATCTTCTTTCTCTAAGGTCTCCACTTGGTTTGCTGGTGACATGCACATAGATTTACTATCCAGAAAAACCCAGCATCACTATTTCACACTGGGCTCTAAATCTTATGTGTCAGTCTCCTTCCAGCTTTGCAGGTTTTGTTTGCATAGATGAGCGGACTGCTACCAAAAGAGTCTGGATTGGCAGCTCCCAAGACTTTAATCCTCTTTGCGTCCACAGAGCAAAAATAACATAGCAGCGATGTGATTGGGATGACTGCTCTGCTGGCTAACACCAGGGACTGAACTGGGGAACTTCAGAGCTTAAAAGCATGACCCCCTTTGTAACCTGAGCTGAAGGTAGGAAGTCTGTAAGTCCCTCTAGGGACTGAACATGTGGAGAGTTAGATCACAGACTGGCTGCTCTGTTACATGAGTTTCCTCTGAATATTGAACTCTTTCCAAGTGTCTGGTCTTTGCAGCATTGCGAATCCTGTGCAAGTCACTACCTAAGTGATGACAGTCATCTCACTGGCCATTCCAGAAACTGTGATTCAATCCTGAACTAGAGGAAAAACAATCCTTAGGTCAAGTTTGTCTTAGATTCTCTGCAGATGCTACTGGCAAATTCACCAGGCTTGTGCTACAGTAATTATTCTGTCATGATTACAAGGTTAACTGTTCCCCTGGCCATCCCAAATCTCAAGCAGCTGGCCATCTCTAGGTCTTGGATGAACTGGGTCATCCTCTCTCTCCTGTGGCCAAGTTGGAATACCCTGTGCAACAACAGAGCCGCTGCACCAGATCTAGCTCATAGCTCCATAGAAATACAGAGCTGGAAGAAGTGTAGAAGGTTCTGTAGTCAAATAACTTGTTTCATCCAGGACCACTGGTACACACATCATTCCTGACTGACTTTTCTCCAAATACCTCCTTGAAGCTCAAGTGATGGGAGACTCCACAGATGGGAGACTCTCAGAGGCAATCTCTGTGGCCAAGCTGCTTTCCTTAGTTTAAAAAAAGTATTTTATCTAATGAGCACCCTGTATGTTTCTTGCTGCACATTAAGGTATCATAGGGTCTGTAGCTCATTTTCTGTAAGACTCCTACCTGACCCATACCTTTCCATCCTGGTTTTGTGCTGCTTGCTATTCAACAGTGTAAAATCTTGTGCGTAGGTCTTCTCTAACCTGTTCCTTCCTCAGACCATTTCTACAGCCTGTCCAAGGTCAGTCTGAATCCCGACCTTGTCCTCCATGGTACGTGCAGTCTTTTGAAGCTTATTCCTAGCAAATTTAATAAGCATATTCTCTCTTCCATCATTCCATCTGTAGTGAAAAAAAATGGACAGAAGCAAACCAAGGACAAGACATGCAGAACAGTTTGGAAGAAAAGATGATGACACGTAACTGAAGGCAGATGATATGCTTCTCAAAGGTAGTACTTGTGGTTTTTCCAGCAAGGGCCAGGATGTCATTATCTGGCAAATCCCTGTTTGAATTAAAGATATTTATTATATACAACATTTTCACTAGCAGTCATGTCACTTGATTCACAATCACTAGGTTATACTTCACTATTCTTAAGCTGCTGCACAGAACAGCATGGCTCAGCTCACAGTCTGGACTAGCCCTGGGGTCACTTCCACCCAGGTGGCTTTCCTCTCCCCCAAGGGTGCCATGTATCTCTGCAGGAGGCATTGCACAGGATCCAGGTTGGCCGTGCTAGTCAGGCCTCGTGGTGCCTTCACCAGCTGGAGCTGGGACAGCACATGGCAGCTGCTCTCCAAGAAATACAGGGTCTTCCCAGGAAGGTGGGAAATGCCACAGTATGAATCTTGGCAGGGTCCAGCCTCAAGATATCAAATCTGGTCTGGATGGGAGATTTCACTTTCAGGAGCTCTGGCACATAACTTTCACAGCCATTGCAGATACCTCATTGCTGATACCATCGCTCATTCAGAGAATAAAAAAAAAAAAGGGTTTAAGAATTAGTAAATTCACAAGGAGTTTGGGAGGTTTTTTTGGTTGGTTTTGTTTGTTTTGTTTTGTTTGTGGGTTTGTTTGGGTTTTTTTTCTTTTTTTCTGGGTGCTGATTTCATTCAGCCAGGCCTTAGGAAAGGTATCTAAATTAAATACTTGTAGAAAACTATGGGTAGGTATGCAGCTTCCTCCTTTGTCTATCTCTTCCTACTCCCAACTTGAGTGAGGCAGGAAATATGCAGCTGGGGACTCATGGAGGAGCTGCACAAAACAGTGATCAAACCTTCTGGTTTCTCCTCTGCCTGGGTCATTAATTCACTCTGCGACTCTGAGTCCTGAGCCACGGTAGTGAAATAGGGGTAAAGATTCATCCAGCCCTCAATAAAATGCTTGAGAGACTGGGGGGCCTTTAGTAACCTGTCTGCTCTTATAATCTCCAGAGGAGTTCAGGACAATCCCACAAGATCACAGACCTTGTCCTCAGGCTGTGGCCAAGGATTTTGGCAGTCCTAAAAACAACACCAGCCAGTGGACCCTTCTTTAGCTGGCAGGAAGAAAAAGATGCCGGCGACGCACATCACAGCCCAGATATGTCTGAGTTGTCTTGCTTATCATTACCATTGTTCATTTGCTGCAAAGCAGGTGTTAGCTCAGAAAAAACATAAAAGCTGCATTCTGGATTGTTTGTTCCTCGTTAAAATGATCTGGGCCCCTGTGGGCATGTGTTGTCTTAATATTCTGGTGCGGAGAAGTGCTGCATTTTCATAATGAAAGCTGTTGCAGGAAAGCAATTCCAACCTCAGATAAAAGGAGAAGATTACACTTGCCACTCGAGTTATGGTATTAGAACAACTGATTTTATTTGTTTTCATTTCATTTTCCCTGTCAGCTGCTGCTGAACCTCTGCGCAACGATCTTCAGAGATGTTAATTGTATTTTGTGTGTCTGGATCCCCCTAAGAAATGACAAACGTTTTCACTCACAAATTAGATGTCTCTTTTCATTTAAACACCAACAAGGAAAGCTAATTTAAGAATGGTGTAGCCATTGTTCCAGCCAGGGCCCTGATGTGTGATAGAAGCTGACAGATAGATTTAGGGACATACAGCAACAAGCTCTGTGTTGGAAATGCAGATCTATACGGTACTCATTTAATTTTTCCCTTAGCTGGTTCACAAGTGAGGAAGAAGGGCAGTATGACACAGTAATAAAGTAACTTGATTCAGTTTTCAGGGGTGCAGTCGCATAATTTATATCCAGCATTGAAACAGACAGAGCATCCTTCGGACAAAGTTCCTGGAGAAAGATGCTTTGCCTGAAGAATGACTGGAAAGCTTTTTCTAAGTCTTGAATGACTGAAAAGGAGAAAAAAACTGGTACATAACATATGGGAAGAAAGGGGGACAATGTCGAGTACATGGATCTGTGCAAAGTGGGGTGTAGGGAATATACAGGTGATACCCTAAGCAGCTGAGCGGCTCAGCGGAAAGGTGACCAGAACAGACCCTGTTCTCCTGGCAGAGGTGCCTAGGGGAATTCTCCTGACATGGCCAAAGTCAGGCTAGAGTCGCACCTGAGTATAGACATTCATCTCAGGGAACTCTACCCCAAACTTGAGTCCGACAGCAACACAAATGTGTATTTCCAGAGCAGCTCCCCTCCTCAGCTAGTTTACTAGAACTTCACAATGGCCCAGCAGAGCTGCAACACAGCTCCTCAGCAGGTGTTAATGATTCTCTGCATCACCCTGGAGAAGAAAAGACGCCATCACAGTATGCTGACCTCTCTCAGGCAGCTTTCTCTTCCTACCTTTTCATTCTGCATGGCCGGATTGCACAAGGAAAAAGAGCATGGGAACATCAGGGAGGCAGCGTGATATCATTCCCCTCCTTTGCAGGTTGGTGTCTAACACATTTCAGACTTGGAGTTCTCCTCCCATGTGTTCAGGGTCTGTTGCTTGTGGTTCTGTTTTTCTGAGCTGGTTCAAGTGTGCTCCAAACAGAGGCAGCTCTGCAGCATTTAGGCAGCAGCCACTTTCTGAACAGCTTTGTGCTTCCCTGTGAAAAGCACAACAATCCTTTACCAGAGTCAATCACTGTGTTCATCAGTAAACATTTGAAGGTAACTGCAAATGCATGTCCTAGTCACATTTTTCTTGCCCAGGAGAAAAGAAGTCATCCTGTAGTTACTGAAGCAGGACAGCCAGTTGCTGTGGATCCTGTTGAACTGTGGCTTCCCTTTTGTGGAATAGCCTCTGTTATCTGTATGTTGGCCAAAGCAGGTTTCCAGTTTCATAGTCCTTTGTTTTTCCTTGTGCTTCCAACAACAAGATATTCAAAGGAATTTAAAGCAACCTTGGTCCCAATTTTTGACTTGTGCCAAGCATAGCATAGACCCATGTGGAGAAGGATGGACTGTTAATGTGTAAATTAGTTAGCTATCAGGCACCTTGTGCCAGGGATCAGCCAGGAGGCTGAGGGGACAGGGACTTCCACATTGTGAAGTCTTTCTGTAGCAGCTCGTGATGTGAGAGAGCTGCTAAGAGTTCCCTTATTTATTTTCTAATTTCTAATATTGCCATGGGGTAACAGTGCTGGAGGAAAGCTAATTTCTAGGGCAGGCTGCTCTGGCTGCCTGCATCCCTCAGGACATACCTCCTCAGGCTCTGAAAGCACACATCTCCCAGCACAGCCTATGGACTATAAGCTGGGTTCTGGCAGTTTTACCTGTACCAAGTAACATCTTCCCCCATAAGTGGTCCTACTGCAATCAGTGGAGTAAGTTTCTACCTGAGTGAGGAAGTCAGTCAACAGCTGGTCCTCAAGAACTGTGAGTTAAAAGTCTAGCAAGCAAGCTGATTTCCATAAAAATGGAAATGAGTCAGAGAGGGGAGAACTATATTTGAGTGCAAATGCAAGCAATTAGCTCAAAGCCATTACTGTAATGGCTAGAAAGACTTTTTTTATTATCATTACAGAAATGCATTAGCGATATCTTTTTTAAAAATGTAAATATACACAGTACAATCCCATCTATCTGCCAGAGCATGAAGTAACCCCATTTTGGCGGTATGTGCAGAGGAGTCTGTGGAGGCTCTTAACCACAAACACAGGCCAGTACAGAGGAATATGAATGAAGGCATTATCACAGAGCACTTGAGAAAGGCATCTGTGATTAGGTACCAGCACAAATATTTGCTCAAACTGAAAGCTGAACTTTTCAGACCCATTTCTAGGAATACCTGCCTTCCTGGCCTTGGTCCATGCTGATGCCCCTCTTCCCCAGAGTACTGCTCTTCTCTCCTTCCCCAGCAGGACCTTTGGAGGACAGCTGGCTCAGGTGAGGGACTCGCAGGTCCCCTCATAGGGTATGACAGCACCGGGGACCTTCAGGGTCATGGTTGTGTGGGGAATAGGTGTTGAGTGCAGAGGAAATCAGCTGTTGGTCTCAAGGTACTCTTGGACAGCCTGGGATTATTTTATTTTTCAAAGATAACTGTAAGTCCTATTTCTCTGCTTCATCTGATTTTGTTGCATTTGCAACTACATGGTTAAACCAGATGGTCATTGAATTCAAACTCTTTTCTCTGAAAAATGTGATGAAAGAAAAACAGGTTTGATTTTGTTCAAGCTAGGAGTTCATGGAGGACTTCTCCCTGCCTGTGAGTGGAAGTGGGCTGATTCTCAGCCCATCTTATTTTTGCCCTTGGAGCAAAGATATTGAAAGAGGAAAAACCCAGCTGCATCCTGTAACAGTTGTTTTGGCTGGATTCAAAGAGTGCAGCTCATGATTTTGGAACCCTGTTGCCCACCTACAAGGTGGGTAGCCAGTTCCCTGCGAAACACTTTTTGTCTCCATTCTACTTCACTGAGGGGAACTGTAGCATCAAAGAGATAACAGCACGAAACATTACGTGTATGAAAACAACATTAGACACAGGTGGGAGGTTCTCAAGTATAATCCAGAGGTGATCAGTCTCCATGAGAGATATACTGCCCTGATGTAAAGAAGATAAACTAGCCATGTAACTCAATCCAGTAAGCATGATTACACCCTTTCACCTTTTTCCAGTGCCTGGGACATGTAGGTGAAATGTTCTTTTGGCAAGCTGGGAAAAGTATCCATGCTTTCTAAGTCTTGAGCATCACTTCAGTTGTAAATCTGGAGCCAGAACTGTGCCTTCCTTGCCAAATATTTACGTTTGTAGGGTTTTGCTTGCAGAGCTACAGTGGTCGGTAACATGGGGGTGTTGAGTTCTGCAGCCTTGCTGTAGTTCTGGAATAACTGGCTTTTCCTGACATAATTTGTTAGGTAAATACCTGGAAAAGCATAATGTTACCAACAGGTGCATCTTTCCTGACAGTGCTTTGTCCATGTAGAAACACCGAATAGCTTTTCTGGCAAAGTCATTATGTACCAGTATAGCTTTATTCACACTGGTAGCTCTGCTAGTATCCAAGCTGTTGGTGTGATGAGAAGGCGGTGTTGCACCACAGCTGACACAGCTTTGCTTCATTAGACAGGTAAGGAGGAGGCTTATAGGCCAGCCTCTGCCTTTGAGCACACATTCGTGGTCCTCGCTGAAGGTGGGAGACAGAAATAGGCCGAGGTGGGTTGGGCTGGGCTGTTTAATCCTTTGCTCAGTAGTTTCCTCTGTGGGCAGGTGGTGAATTCACTGTGCCTGGTCCTTGTGTAAGGGCTGGTGGGTATATACCTCTGTGTGTGCTATACCTTCCTTCCTTCAGGGGCCATGGTGGGACTGAGCCTGGCCCGCAGGCGACGTGGGAGACACTGTGTGCTGGAGAAAGGTGTACTGTGTTTTATACTTGTTGCTTTGGATTCAATGAAGTGACAAATGTAAGCCTGTTGTTTATTACCATGTGGCTGCTGTATTTCTCACGAGTTTTACAGAGGGCTGTCTGACAGAGGCAGGAAGTCCTGGGTTGTGTGCTTCTGTTATTTATGTGCAAGGGCACTCTCTGTGATCCTTTCAGGGAGATGGCTGATGTCCTCAGCCTCACCAGCTCAGCCTGGTGCTCATTTCCCTGCACAAGGTGCTTCCGTCCCTGAAAACAGCACAGATGTTTTCATCTGGGGTCCCCGCCATGTCTTACAGGCCCCTTGATTCAATGGTGCTTCAAATCATGTGCTGAATTTTAGGCACATCTAGTTTGTGGCTCAGTTTATGGACGTGGCCAGTTCCACTGAACTCATGTTTCAGACCAGCAGAAGACTTTCTGGCAGCTGCACGGTGTGTCCCCCTGTGCAAAGCCAGCCCACACTGGTGCTGTTGTTGCTTGACCACTGCTCAGACCTGCTGGTTGTAAACACAGATGGAATCCTGTGGTCTGTCAGGAGCCCAACAGGTGCTACCCTGCAAAGCAGGCTTGAAGTCACAGCACCATGATGTTTGATGGAAACCTGGGAATCATAGAATCATAGAATTGTAGGGGTTGGAAGGGACCTCAAGAGATCATCGGGTCCAACCCCCCTGCCAAAGCAGCTCCCTAGGACATATCACTCAGATAGGTGTCCAGACGGGTCTTGAATATCTCCAGTGAAGGAGACTCCACCACCTCCCTGGGCAGCCTGTCCCAGGGCTCTGTCACCCTCACTGTGAAAAAGTTTTTCCGCATGTTGGTGCAGAACTTCCTGTGCTCCAACTTGCAGCCATTGCCCCTTGTCCTATCCCCACAGACCACTGAAAAGGGGCTGGCTGATTCCCCCTGCATCCCCTGCTTAAGATAATTATAGACTTTAATTAGGTCCCCCCTTAGTTTTCTCTTCTCAAGGCTGAACAGTCCCAACTTACTCAGCCTTTCCTCATAGGGAAGATGCTCCAGGCTCTTAATCATCTTCGTGGCCCTTCTCTGGACTCTCTCCAGGAGATCCCTGTCCTTTTTATACCAAGGAGCCCAGAACTGGACACAATACTCCAGGTGGTGCCTGAATTTGACAGCAGGAAGGAGAGTGATCCTCCTTGCCTGTGGGAGTTTTTCAAGGACATTCCCACTCAATTCAAGCTCACTCTGCATTCAGAAAGCAGGGTGTTTTCTGGGATGGGTCCCAGACAGCCAGTGGCTGGGGCACTGGTGAGTAGCTGGGCGTCCTTGGTTTTCCTCTTCCTGATTTACCTTTGTGAGAGGCATCTTCCATTCCCAACATGTTTTCTGTGTTTGAATAAGAGAGGTAGCAGGAGAGACCCATCACCTACCCAGCAAAAAGGTTCCAAATGGACGTGAAACACTCTCTTGGCTCTCTGGGTGGATGATTGGCGGCCCTGCACTGTTTGAATGGGATGAGGAGTCAGTGCCAGATTGAGGAACTGCATCTCATTGCATGCACTGCAGCCCTTTTGGGGGGGAGCTGGGGGGTAAGGGAGGGAGTGGGAAGTATGTGGTGACACCCACTTTGAGAGGAGAGCCCTGTGCAGTAAGTCTCTGGAAGGATTTCACAAGTCAGTATGTGGATCACTGCTGACACAGGGAACACCAGGGTGAAACAAGCAGAGAAGGATGCAGTTCATTGCAGCTCAGGATGGATATCAGTTACTGACACAGTCCATTAGTGGAGCTGTTTGTTATACCAACTTAATCGTGTTTTCAGAAAGAAAAGGGGAAAAATAATCAATATGCCCAGTTCATTTTAAAACGATAAATAACCACAGGTCTCTCTCCTGCCTCATGTGTACTACTGCTCTTGGGAGTGAAAGGTGCTGTACTGGGCTGTTAGGCCAGCAGAAACAGGTACTATGTCTCTCTCTGAAGCATTTTCCTGCCTCCAGGCCCTGGAAAGAGATCCCACTTCTCAAAGGTGCAGCTACAATGTCGTTCTTTGACCTGAACTTTCACATCTGTCATCATACCTTGCTGCAAGCTAAGCTGCTTTTTTTTTTCTCTGTCCATTTTAGCACAGCATGTCCTGGCACTCGCTGCCCCATTGTGTGGCCATGAAAATGATCTCCTCTCTTCATTATGTCTAAAACAAGCCTCTGAACCATAAACTCGGTTCAAGGACTGTGAATGCAGTAAGTATAAACGTCTCCTAGTGAGCATAGTCCTTGCCTCAAAGCTTGCATCACAGTGCACAGGGACTACATGTGCCCTCAGATAAGATGGTTGGATGGAGAGGGTGAGCAGGATCCACACATGGAATCCAGACCCCTGGATCAGAGGCAACCCAGCAGATGCACGAACTGTCTGGAAGAGATCAAAGAGCATTTCTACTGTATAGCTTCACATAGCACAAGCCACAGTACAGAAAACATGATCACATATATGAATTGCAGGGTATTTCCTTTTGCTGTGCTCAAAGAGTGTAATTTTACCACTACTGGCTTTCACTGGGCTTTCTCATGAGTCTTCTGTAGTTCTTGAAAAAATCATGAGATTGCCTGGGAAATCATATGATGAATAAGAAAATACTGAAGGTATATATATTTTTAAGACCTGATGGATTTCTAAATCTGTTTTATCTCATTGCAAACAGAAGGAGAAGCAATGTCCGTAAAAATGAAAAGCAAGTTGAAGATCTAGGTGGTAGGCCTTTAAGACATACTGTAAATATTGCAGAAATTATGATGAGCTCATAGCAGTTTGTGAGAAAAATCTGTCTACTTAAAATACAGCCTCTCAAAGATCAGGGCCATAATTTAGTCTTATGTGTGGAGAAATATGCTGTTAAGTGCTTAACAAATTATAAAAATAATAATAACAATTAATAATAGATGAAACCTGAAAAAAAGATGAATCACTGCATTAGAGAACCCAGTAAAAATCTTTTGTTTCTTGCTGACAACCACATCCACTACAGCAGCATACACTGGAAAAATGCTCTGCGATAGGGCTTGGTTACACAGATTTACAAACTGGGTGATGGGAATCCGGCCCACAGCGTGACAGTCTCGTGAATCAGTGGTAAACCTCACTCTGCACAGCCTCCTGAGCCACTAAGCAAGTGCCATCTTTGCAAGGGTAGAGCATGGCTGGGCTACATAGCCATTGTGTGTCTGGGCATGGGATGGATGGAGCAAGGTGTCAGGAAAGGATTTTGGTGAGACCGTTGTTAGAGGGGCCTGTGATGACCAGGGTTGTCAATCATGGAAAAGATTAAACTGTAGAATCATAGAATGTGTTAGGTTGGAAGGGACCTTTAAAGGTCATCTAGTCCAACCCCCTGCAGTAAGCAGGGACATCTTCACTAGATCAGGTAACTCAGAGCCCCATCAAGCCTGACCTTGAGTATCTCCAGGGATGGGGCCTTCGCTACCTCGACGGGCAACCTGTTCCAGTGATCTGCCAGCCTCATATTGAAGAATTTTTTCCCAATGTCCAATTTAAATCTACCCTTTTCTAGTTTAAAATCATTACTCCTCTTCCTATTGCTACATGCCCTTGTGAACAGTTCTTCCCCAGCTGTCTTACAGGCACCTTTCAGGTACTGTAAGGCCGCTATAAAGTCCCCCTGGCGGCTTCTTTCTCCAGGCTGAACAAGCCCAACTCTCTCAGCCTGTCTTCACAGGAGAGGTGCTTCAGCTCTTTGATCATTTTTGTAGCCCTCCTCTGGACACACTCCAACAGTTCCATGTCCTTCTTGTGTTGAGGGCTCCAAAGCTGGACACAGAGCAGAGTAGAGGGACAGAATCACCTCTCTCAATCTGCTGGCCACACTTCCTTTGATGCAGTCCAGGATGTGGTTGGCCTTCTGGGCTGCAGACGCACAGTGGTGGCTCCTGTCCAGATTTTCATCCACGAGTATCCCCAAGTCCTTTTCCTCAAGGCTGCTTTCCAGCACATCGTCTCCCAACCTGTAAGGATAACAGAGATTGTCCCAACTCAGGTACAGGACCCTGCACTTAGCTATGTTGAACCTCATGACGCTCACCTGGGCCCACTCCTCCAACCTGTCCAGGTCCCTCTGGCTGGCATCCTGTCCCTCTGGCACATTAACCTCACCATCCAGCTTGATGTCAACAGCAAACCTGCTGAGGGTGCACTCAGTCCCACTCTCAATATCATTAATAAAGATATTAAACAGCACTGGTCCCAGTATGGAACCTTGAAGAACACCACTTGTCACTGTCTTCCACCTGGACATCAAGCCACTGACCACCACCCTCTGGATGCGACCATTCAGCCAATCCTGATCACCAGATCTGTGAAGGGGATTGAACAGAGAAGTGTTTTCCACAGGAGAATGAACAGGCTCCCTGTAGATTTGCCAGCAGCTGTAGGCGAGGCTCTGCTTGCCTGCTGTCTTCTGCCAGCTCCAGGTGCTGCCCAGAGACAACTGCTTGTCTTCTTGTACACCCAGGGAAGCATCATTCTGCATGCTCACGTGCCTTTGTCCTCAGAGTGAGTTCACCATCCACATGGGAGCCCACAGTGGGTTGCATGCATAATGCAGATCATTCCCCTGCCCCAGGCCTGAGCTCTCTGTGTGCTCATCCCAGAGAAAGTGACGTGTTGAGCAGATGCCGAGCGGAGAGGGCATGTCTTGGCTTTGCCAGCAAAGCAGAAATCCCAGCTAAATGGCTAGAAAGTCTGCCCAGGGCACACCTGAAGGCAGAAAAAGCCAAAGGTGTGTGGAAACATTGGATGTATGTTAACATTTCCCTTTCCTCTTTTAGCATCTTTTTAGAGACATGTTTCTATTTGGTTATTTACTCTGAACTGAACAGATCTGTACATTGGAGATGATTGGTTTTTAGTTGTGGAAAGGTTCTCTTTGCTGTTTTGAAAATGTAAAGGAGCCATAAATAATAATAAGCGGCTGATTTTTGTTATGTGAATTCCTCTTTACATTGCAAATGCGATGAAAATTGGCCTGAGTATAAAATGAGCCTTAAACCTAAATAGCAAATTATTGTTCTTCTTTTAACCTTTGTCATTCTCTCTGAGTATGAGATCTGAGATCTGGCTCCACCCTTCTTCAGTGTTTGGAAGCTGTTTGGTGTGCATGGCAGGCTGCTCTAAACATGTGTCCTGGTTTCAGTCAGGAAGGAGTTAACTTCATTTGTAGCAGCGGATGGAATGCTGTGTTTGAGAGTTAAAATGAAAGCAGTGCTGGTAACACCCTGATGTTTTCAGTTGCTGTCAGACAGTCAAGGACTTTCTCAGCTCTTCATATTTCTCTATTCATGAGAAAGGAGGGGCGAAGCCAGGGCAGGTGACCCAAACTGGCCAAAGAGAGTATTCCATGCCAATTACGTCCTGCTCAGTACAACGGGGGGGTGGATGGGAGGAAGAGCAGGGGCGGCTCTGGGGCGCGTGGTTTTGGGGGACGGTCGGGTTCCGGGACGGCTCTGGGTGGCACGGCCTGAGCTGTGGGTTTGGTGAGAAACTGCATTGTGTATCAACAGCTTCATATATTTTTGCTTTGAAGTCCTGTTAGCATTGTTATATTTTATCTTTCTGTTATCTTAGTAAACTATCCTTATCCCAACCCACGGGCCTTTTAGTTTCTTGGTTTTGGGGTTATTTACCCCTTCCTTTTCCCTTCCCTTGCCTCTCACCCCCTCCCCCCCCTCCCCTTTCCTCTTCCCCTGCTCTTTTCCTTTAAGGCGCAGGCAGCTGCGTGGAACTCAGCTCTCAGCCAGGGTAAAACCACGACAACATGTAATAAATACATACAGCATGAGGAGTGGTGGCTTGGGCTTCAAATTTGTTTGAAAAGACAGTGGACACTATGCCCAGCTTAGATTCTGTCAGTCTTATAAGTTGACAGAACTTTTAATGGGAAGATATCAATACAAAAGATACTGTAGAAGATTGGCCAACGATGCGGCGAGATTTCCTCACTTCCCATTTCTTGATGAAACGTTTTTTTTTTACCCATTTGAAAATTATCCATTATAAAATATATCCTCATTGCCTCAGTGCAGTCCTTGCCTCAGTGCAGCTGTGTGTCAGCTCTATAGAAAGAAAGGTCTAAGTATTTCCACTGCTCCACACCTACCATCGCCGTGCTCACCTTGGTCCCAGATACTCAGGGCTTCTAATGCATCTTCTTTATCAGCTCTTAACTATACTTGAAGCAAGAGAGAAGGGGGAAAAAATTCGAGGTCGTTTCCATAGCTATATCTCCTTTCCCATAATCTGAATGACAACCTGACACCAAAGTTTCTATTGTCAGCTGTTTCTAAAGGGAGATGAGGGAAGAAAAAATTCTTGAGGTTTCCAATTACAAATGTAATGATCTCAACAGAACAGAAAGCAATATCTGTCTGTAATGCAGACAGGTTGAAACAGAAGATCTTGAAGAAGAATAATAGAAATGAGAGCGTGACACACAGAGATGCTTCTGACACCTATACCCCAATGATCCTCTGTCATTATTTGCTGGAAAACTCAATTTACTTGTTTGGGGATGAAAAAAAGAAAAAAAACCACAACAAAACAGCCCCCAAACCCATAAACAAAAAACCCTGTATGGCTGAAGAAGGGGGATTTTCTTCATCTCTCCCACCATCGTCAAGGTTTTTGGTAAGCTGATCCCTTTCACAAAGCTAGACAGGTAGCAGTCAGCATTTTTTTTTTATCAGAATGTTGATATTACTGGTTTTGTCAGCTCCTGGACCTGACACCCATCTCAGTTACATGAGTGACATCATGTCCTTGCTCTGAATCTTCTCTGGGGCTGCCAAGGACAGAACACGGTTCACTTTGGGCAGTCAGGTCATATATCATCTTTCCCATTTCTCTGAGTGACAAAAATATTTCCCCATGTCTGTAGGGAACATGTTCAGTGTTGTAAAATGTGGTTGGGGGTTCCTCATTTGCTCACCTGTGGCATTTTTTGGCTCCTGTTTTAAAAACAAACAAAACTGGCAACCTTTCCCTCTCTACTAATTTAGCCTTATCCTATTTGTTTTCCTGCTTCCTGAGAGCTTTTGTAATCAAGCTTTACAGGCTGTTTGACTTATCAGATCCAGTTGTAGGTGATAAGCTGATGACTTATTAGAGCAATTAGTGCAACCAGCAGAGACACCAGGCACAGCATGGTTTTGCCAGAGTGGTTTATGGAGAAATGTTATCTACTTAGACACTGGTCTTTCCTGAGCTTGTTTTCTTACAAATCTGTTGTTTTGGAGTTTTTCTTTTTTTCTAAAATCCCTGACTTTAGTGTTTCTCCATGGTGAAACTCACCCACCTGTACTGAGAGTGTCACTGCTGTACATGGGTCCCCAAGGCCAAGCATCAGGCAACAAGGGGCACGTCACAGAGCTTATTGCTGGGAGCTGATGGCTAGGTCTCTGTGCCAGCAGCCTGGATATGGCCTTGGCACTTTGTGAGCTGAGGGTGATGTCTGGAGAGCTGGCTCCAAGAAGTAAACCACATGTGCACAAGTATGTCCAGCCTCAAGGAAAGGAGGCTATGGTGGCCATCATCTACTCTTAATGTTTTATCTGTTTTGCACTTCTTGGTGTATGCATAGGCTCTGGCACAAAGCAAATCAATTCCCTTTCCTCTGCTTGACTTGGTCCTGCTTGGTTATTCTTCCTGCTGCCATAAAAAACCTCTCTGTGGTGCTGTAAAGTGGCAGGATTCACATCCCAATATGGATCCACCTTCAGCAGCGGCCTTCTAAGGTGGCCTGTCCAACAGTGACTAGAAATGCATAAGAAGGGCACTACTTAGTTTAGTTTTCCTTCAAGTTTATTCCCACTTGTAAGACTTCCAGTTTATCTCCTGAAGTGTGGGGAATTCCAGGCATTTTCATCCTTTTTCATCATCTCACAGAGGCC
This sequence comes from Gallinula chloropus, assembly GCF_964237585.1. NCBI lineage: Eukaryota > Metazoa > Chordata > Aves > Gruiformes > Rallidae > Gallinula > Gallinula chloropus. The sequence continues at coordinate 54,709,053 of NC_140087.1, read as the reverse complement.
TGCTCTTTTCCTATCATCTCTGCCCTTGCTGCCAGATGGGGGGTGGGTGAATCAAGCCAATGACGCTGTTCTGCTGGTTAAAATTGTTTTGTAGACTTTGCCACTTACTTTAAATTGCGAGCTGCTCTAAACCAGGTTGAAAAAACACAAAGATAATCCATATTTTTAGCAGGAAGACGTGCTGGGACAATTACAGCTCTGTGGGAATACTCATCAACCCCTTCCACTACATATGCAACTTTCAAATGTGACAGCTTCTTCAGGCTCTAGCCTAAAGAGTGGGGTGCACTTTGCCCCCACATTTTAGTTAAGTGGTGAAGACCAGCCTTCTCTACACACAGTATAGCATAAAGCCTGCCTTGCAGGAACCATAAAATCCAGGGTCTGGGGTCTGTTTCTGCTTCAGTATTTCAAATGCTGACCTGGACTATAGATAAATCCATGTTAGAGCCCAGACAGTGGTTACCAGTTTGGGTTCAGACAAGGTGCAAGTGTCCAGGGGTGGGGCACAGACACAGATGTGTGGGTTTGGCAGCGAGGAAGGTGCTGCTCAGCCGCAGGGTTCACAGGAGAGTCTGCCCTGTTTTTTTATGTCTAGACAAGGTCATGCACCGTCTAAATTGGTTAAAACTCTGTTTACTGCAACTGAGGCAAGCGAAACCTAAATACTCTGATCTCCAAGGATGGTGTTTCAGCTCCAGCACATAGCCTTGGTTAAAATGCATAGACTTCTGGGCTGGTAGGCTGCTGCTGGGAACAAATTTGTCCTGTACTGCCGTGAGCTCAGTGCAGCCACGTTGTGCAGTGACGGAAAACCAGGGAGGATTAATGGGAAGTGAGAGTGATTCAGCCCCAGGGCCTGAGAAATTCTCTAACACCAGTTTTCTGGCTGAGTGGTACCTTGACTTTAGTGGAATTACCCCTGATTCATACCACTGTACGTAAAGGTCCTGGCAACAGACCAAACAGGAGGGTGTGGAGTTTGCATCTGACTTTGCTTGCTGCTCACGTTTTAATTTTCTGATATCAAGGGTGACTTGGATGCCAATCCTATTTTCTCTCAAATCCCAGAACGCAGGCCTGTGGAAATATGGTTTGAATCTGGGCCCCATCTCTGACAGCCATCCCTGTCTAGCTTCACCATCCATCATAAAGAAAGCGTAAGCCTGGACAGCCGGTGTCACCGAGGAAAACAAATGAAATCTGAAGAATGTGTTAGGTTTAAGATCAGAGATGGAGACTGGAGCAATGAGAGGTTTACAAGCCCAGCTCTCTTTGTTAACAGCTCAAGAGAGGAAACATCAATTCTTTTAACGTGATTTCTGCCCTGGTAATGCTCCTTTAAGAAGAGCGAGGTGTATTGAGGTACTGTAAGGTTTCATTGCCGCTGATGGGGTCTTTGCTATGAGTGTTGTTATTCTGATCAGCTTTGACATTGTATAAAATAGCACTTATTCTCCAAGTAATCCGAGAAGCTCTTCAGAATTCATGAGGTTTAAGTCCAAATAATTACATTTATTGATCTCTGCTATGTGAAGAAAATTTCCAATTTATTGCAGACCTGTTTGGTGTTAGACCTGAAATTAGACCGTGTCAGGTTTTTCTTTTTTTCTGTCTCTATTTTTTGATGCTTTTGTTGGGCATGAGATTGTTCACCTGATTATAAACACTGTCAAAACTGTTGCTGCTGAGCAGGTAAACTAGGATGCCTGGTGCCAGCAGCAAGCTTCAGGCCAGGCATTGGTCCAAGGGAGGGAGGCAGGGGTTCAGGTGTGCAGTTCACATCTCTAATGCTCTGATCCCCACCCTGTGTTGGCCCTGTGGCAGGAGGCTGAGAACTAATTGCCCTGATCTCTTCTGGAGAACAAAACAGAGAGTGCTTCCTCCAGGACAGTGAAATTAAAGCCCAAGCACCTGAAGATCCGCAAATGCACCCTCTGCCCAGAGGCTGCTTCCCTAGGAAAAAGAGGCTGGCATTCTCGCTGCTCGTGCTGGAACTAAAGGGGAATCACCCGTATGGCTTAGATGTGGCTAGATGGTCTGTGTCTCCATCTAGATTAATTCCCAAGGGTACCAGATCTTAATCTTATGGCTGGTCTGGGGCTTCTGTAAAAAGTGGATTAAAGGTGTTTGCAGGTAGTCCTCACCCTCATTTGTCCACTGCTGAAGGACTCTGCAATCACAGTGAGGCAGAGGAAGACTCAATCACAATGAGGGAGAGGAAGATTCCATACCTGAGAAGCAGAGCTTGTTGCAGATCAGGCCTGTGGTGCACAGCCCCAGCCCAGGTGTACATGCAAGTACCCTGAAAGAGATGAAGTCAGGCATCAATGAACAATGAACTCATCTGGGCAGTACAGAGCTGTCAGGACCAGACTTTGGATTTGGAGTCAAATACAAGAGACCAGCTCTGTGAGTACTTAAGGCCCCAGATAGATGGTAGGGTCTGTCCGGATAACTCAGCTTCGGGGTAGAGATGTTTCTGCTTCTGAGGGTAGGTCAACAGGTCCCTCACAGAGCAAAACACTTAACTGTGAGCTTTGTCTTAAGCGTGGAAATTGTGCAGGTGCTTAAAGACAGTGTGTTTTAGAGTTCACTAGCTCAGAAGTTCAGAAGCCAACACTGATGCAGATATAAGGCATGGCAAAAATCACAACAATGTCTTAATATACACTGTGTCATGTATTGGCTTTCTGTTGGGGGAAGCAAGGACCTCACAGCTTGCTGCTGGGCTCTGTACCAAGCCCTTGGGCAGGAAGGCTTGGCCAGGGCTTCCTGTGGTGGGGCCACTGGTCTGGCCTGGCAGTGGCCACACAGAGACCCTCCCAATGGCCCAGGCCCATGCAGCTCCCTGAGCTTCTGCTTTGGGAAGGCGGTGCAGGGGCTGGTGCATGATCCAGTGGGGAGGAAAGGGGTTGTTTGTGCTGTGGGCTTCCTGTGAGACTGAAAGGTGTTGGCCACAGTTTAATAAATGATGCCTCTCCCCAAATATGCCTTTAAATTTAGATCTCAGTTTAATAAGGCAGTCCTTGCGTGTTCTTTCAGGGCACATGTATTATTTAAAAAACATTTATAAAGGATTAATGTACTCCGGAGCCCCACTGACACAAATCTCTGTCATTTCCAGTGCCAAAAGCCAACACAGTGCAGCTTATTCCAAGAAACCTCTTTCATCTGTGTGTTTATCTCTAAATCTGGCAGTGGGAAAAGTGCTAGACTCACAATCTTTTGTTTATCTACAGGAGTCCTTTGTTTATGCAGTAAACAGGGACAACACACGCAGCAGTGACGCCGTCCCGCCCTGTGCTCAGTCTGTCCTTTCTGCTTCGCACGTGGTTAGCATCATCTCACAGGGGATCTCAAACCTCCCCATAAAGTTATGCTGACTTCTGCTGCCTTTGGCTGTGTGGGTTGGTGGCTTGTACCACCGGTGTCCTGGGTCATGATTTGTAAATTGGGAAAAGTATCTGTCTCTTGCAAGGCGCTTGTGTATCTGCAGGTGTTAGAGGACTCTTGCAGATGGAGCCCAGTCACAGTACAACACAGAGCAAGAGTGTTGTTTCCCTCTGTGACCTCGCAGTGGTCTCCCGACAGCTGCCCCCTCTGTCCTGACCACAGCAAACTGTTGGGCAGTTTTGTTCCTTGTTTAGCTGGAACAGGCAGCATCTCCAAGTGCAGTTGGATCCTTAATCTGTAAAGGGGGTGACCGAAGGCAGCGAGGCTGGGGAAAAAAGCTTTTGTGAGGAACAGCAGCTCCTGTCAGGAGAGGAGCAGGAAGTTTTCATAGGGCATTAAACCTTGCTGTTCTTCTGGCACACTTCTGGAGGATGGACTTGTGTCCAAAACACCATTTTCAGCTGCTCAGGGCCAGCAGCTACTTTTCTGGGCAGTGGAAAGGTGATGGAGAACAGCAACCCTTTCTGGTCCCATTTGAGCACCCATGGTGTGACCCTGTTTTGCTGCCATGGGCATGCAGCTGGTGTTGGGGTGCACCAGGGCTCCTGCCCCTTGAGCTGACCTTGCCCTCTCTGACCAGTGGAGCTGCTTTGTGAGGCAGAGGGAGGACATGACAGGAGGGGTGGGAGGCCAGGTTTTTTTCCTCCACAGATGAGTAGGAAGGTGGGATGAGAGGGAGAACAAGCCAGATTGTGCTTGTGGTCTCACCCCCAGAGAGAGATGGTGGTGGGATTGGCAATAGCCCAGCTTTGCTAAGACTGGGTGTGGGGGGGGCAACACCTTCCCATGTGGTGTCTGTATCAGCATATGGGGATGGTGACAGTCCTCAAGCTGCTGGCTGGGCTTCGTCTCAGCTGCCTGCCTGACTCCCTGTACCAGGGGAAGTTGTGGGGCTGAGGGCCTGGGGAGATTTTGCTGCAGCATCAGCATTGCAGAAAGCAGCTGGCCATTAACAATCAAGGTTTTGCTGGCACCTAAGGTCTTTGCAAATTATTATTGTGCTCTACTCCTCTCCTGCCCTTTCCTTTCTCTGTGCTCCTTCTCACTGGCCTTTGATTCAATAAATCAAAGCTTAGTGCCAAATCTTGTTAAATTCCAACTTCCCTGTTATTCCTTCTCTGCCCTTTGGGAGATGAAAGTTTGGAAATGTGCATAATAATGAGGGTTGTGAGAAGTGAATAAAAGACATGAGAAATGTAAACTGGGAGGATGATCAAAGATGACACATTAGCTCTGATGAGGAACTATATTGTTGCTAATGGGGTGGCCAAACCAATACAGAATGACAGGAGAAAAAATAAATGCCTGCTGTGGTAAAGTCTCAGCCTGTGTTGGGAAGAAGCAGAGAGGAGAGTGTTGAAGGGAGGGACCTGTGATATTTGTACTAGTCTTCCATGGCAGAATTGGATGATCTCAGCTCCTGAGGCAGCTGAAGGGCTAAAATGTCCAGAGTTGGTGAAAAATATCCTGTAATGCTTTCATAGAAAATAATAGGGTGTATTCTCATTTCTTTCACTTTTTTTTTAATTAAGAAAGAGGAAATAATATTATTTTGATTGTATCTTTTATTGTTTAATTTCCATCTTTGAAAATTGTCAAGTTTTTAGTTCTAACTCTGATTTTTCTCTCTCATGTTCGCCTACTCTTTTCATCAATCTTTTTCCTCAGTTGTGGGAACAGAGAATGATACAGGAGTGAATCCAACCCTCCACTAAGCTCTAAATTAGATACAATGAAGAGTGTGTATTTTAAAATATATTTTTAAACATCAAAATCACCAAAAGGATGTGTGGGGAGAGGGAAGGGGAATGTGCTGTGGTGGCAGGGGTCAATTTGCACTGGAAACTGTTTTTTAACAGCTTTTTCAAAAAAACCTTTCCTGTTTTGCAGGCCAAACAATGCTGTGTCCTTCATCATCTCCTCTGATGCCACACTCCCTTGGCTTTTGTCTTTCCTGCAGCTGTCTTCTACATTTTCATCTGTTTCAATCTTCACATCTGGATGCCAGACACCAGCCCAGCCCTCACTGGGCTGGGATAGCATGGAGAGATTTCCTTATCATTTTTTCAGAAGACACTGAGTAAGAGATGCCAAAATGAGACTGGATTTGCCTTGAGTCTGCATTTTACTATATCCTGAAATAGATACTTTGAAGTTACCAGCTATTCCCTGTCTGATGTCTCAGCATTTGCTTTCTTTCTTCATACATCTATATTTTGTTGGAGGCTTTATTGAATTGTGCCTTGTTGATTTCAGAAAATGTCTCCAATTTATTGAGATTATTTAGAATTCAGGTGCTGTTTTAACATGCTCTTAACTTTGAGTGATCTGCGGGTTTTATAATGAACACTCTCTTCCGTTGTTCAAATTACTGACAAAGAACTGGAACAGATCCAGGACTGGGACAGGTTCTTTTGGGATCCAGATGGAATCTCAGACTGGTAGTTAATCACTGACATTTTGTCTGTTTGGGTTTGTTTTGTTTTTTTCCTGCCTAGTTGCACTGACAGGCAATTTCATGTAGGCCAGTGACTCCCACACCATCATCTGTGAATTGCTGAATGAGCCACAAAGCCATAGCACATGGTCTGCAGCCGACCCAAGGAAGCATTCTTTCTTATGAATGTTTTCCTATTAAAAGTTTGATGGCAAGGCCAGACAGCGTTTGCAAGGGAATTTATGGCCAGTTAATGCTCAAGGGTCCAAAAAGCTAAAATACTGCTAGGCTAAACTGTACTTCCTTGGTTTGCTTATGGCCATGTGGGACAATGCTGAGAGCTTTGCTAAAACATATATTTCAATTACTTCTTCCGTACCCACGAAGCTAGTTACCTTGTCAAAGCAGAAAATTAGTTTTTCTCCGGAATGAAAAACTGATTTGACGTTCTTTTTGTTGAAATGAGCAATTGAAATGATTTTTTTTTTTCTTGATAAACCCATTATGCTGGGGTTTTTGTATACTGATCAGGTACTAGTCTGTGCTAGTGTTTTTCCAGGGAGACTGACTAGCCTACGTTTTTTCATGTTCTTTCCTCTTATTTTAAGTAAAGATACTGGATTTGCCCTTTCTGTGTGTCCTGGGATTTCTCCCATACCATGAATTTCAGGCATAATTCAGAGATTTCTACAGCTGCATCTTCAGTGCTTGGGAGCAGATTTCAGAAGGCACTGATAATTTGACCATATCTCATTTATCTCAAGATTTTTTCTTTCTGGCTTGCATTTCTGTCCCCTTGTTCGAACTAATTTTTGAAGTGTGTCACGAAGCCTGAAGCAGAGATGGATTAGGATGCTTCATCCTTCTCTATATCAGCCATTGTTTCCTCTTTTCCCATTAAATAATAGCCTGTATGTTCTTTTTTTTCCCCTGCCTCTGCTGATACCCTAGCACTTTTACTTACAGCTTTATGCCCGTTACTAATTGTAATTAATTTTGTGCTTTAGCATTTCTGATTTTTATGCTGCTCTTTTATGCTGGTCCTTAACTTTGTGGTCTAGTTTTCACTTTTTCTGTAATTTCTTTTTGATTTTCAGGTCCCTAAAGAGCTCTTGACACAGCTATAATGGCCTCTCATTCCACTTCCTATCTTTCTATCACAATAGCATAGGTTTCCATTGTACTTTACCATGGCCTTTCTCAGTAACTGCCAATTTTTCTGCTCTCCTCTATCCTTAAATTCCCTTCTCAGGGGACCTTATCTGCCATGTTGCTGAGTTTGTTGGAGTCTGGCAGGGAGAGTCTGCATTTTCCTTGGGCTCCTGCTAATTTTTCCTCTCTCAAAGAACAGGGGGTGCCATCATGTCAGCATTAGTGCACCCAGATGACTTTCCAGCTGAGATTTTTAACTAGTAGCTACATACTGATTGCAATCAAGCCTAGAAAAGCGGCTCCACCAGCATCTTCCTTCAGTGTTTGAAACAAATCCCCAAACACTTGGATGACCTGGCATGCTGCCTGTCCCTGCTCTACCCCTTTCAAACGCTTCTAACGCGAGGTGAATATTGTTGCATGCTGCCAGCCACCTTTCTGCCCTTTTGCTGCCTCTGTTAATTTCTAAACACAAAACAGCCAAGCTGCAGCTTCCCCTTGGTGAGATGGTGTGCTGCAGCAGTTTTTCTTGATCTCAGCTCCAGTCTTATCTTTGCTTCACTTAAGGATTTTTTAAAACAAATTTACTTCAGAGTCAGGTGATGTGCAGTCCTCCATTTCTTTTCATTCTGCCAGTCTTTTCCTTGTAAAACTCTGCTTTTCCATCCCAGCATCTCAGCAGTACCCCATCATCGGTGACCTGTGGTGTGACTGCCTACTAGGAGCTCCATTCTTCCTCACTATGGCATGCAGAGGCCACTCACCTGCCCTCATCTCACACGCCTTCCACACAGCAGGTACTCTTCTTTTTCCCCACCAGTAGTTTTTGATCCCATGACTTACCAACTCAGTGAAAAAACACTGGCACCCAGAGATGGGCAGGCAAGCGTGTGGGAGTGTGCCTTGGCTGCTTACCAGATGGATGCACCCTTCCTGCATCTGCCTCCATGGTCCTGAGAACAAAAGCAGGTCCTGTAGATGACTGAAGGACAGCGTATAAGTCAAAACTGTTAACTATTTTTCACGCACCACATAAAAAACCCTCCCAGCATTTTAGTGTCTGCCATGAAATTTACTGTTTTCCAATAAACTGAAAATGCTTTGGTTACAAAACAACCACTTTCTCACTTTTATTTTTCCTTTTCTTCTTCTGGAAATTGTTCAGTAGTTATTTTTTGTAGGCCTTTCCTTTTTTATTTTTTTTCCCCAGTAACACCCTTAAAACAGAGAAAATAACACTTTTCTGGACAAATGTCTATTTTTCTGTAAAATGGCTTTTGTAAAAAGTATTTAGCTGGTGCTATAATTTAGTAATTTCCCTCCGTGAAGTACAACTTACCCCTCTTTATCTTCTCTCCCCAGCTTCCCCAGAAGGTGCTAGGAATCCATCCTGCAGAACCTGTGATGCTATCAACTGCATTTACAAAGAGTCAGGTAAATACATTTGCCCTTTTCATTCTCAGTTTAATTTTATCCCTGCTTGTATTAATATGAGTAGTTCTCTTTATCTGGGGTTGAGAGGAAGAAACTAAGAAAAGAAGAAATAAAAATCTATACCATGCCCTGCTAAACAGAGGCATTACTTTCTTGTCTCCTGTTTCGCTGGTGCATATCCAGGAGAGATTTAAGCAGAGCAGAGGAAACCCACTGTGTTGCCCTCTGGAAAAAGTGGAAAGGGAGGGAAATGACATGAAGAGAAAGATGGAAAGACTCCAAAATGAGAGCAAGGGAGAGGAAAAGAGTACAAAAAAGTGGGGGCAAAGATAACAGAGAGGAATAGGATGAGGAAAATAAAATCATTGTAAAGTGTCAAGAGGAGCCCCAAAGAGAGAGAGGAAATGGTCTTGCCAAACAGTCTGAGGAAAGACAGGAGAAGATGTGGGAAGAAACATGGTGTTTTCCTTGTGCTTTTTCTCAGGAGTGTGTGGTTGAGGATGAGGAGGCATCTCAGAAAAGCTCAGGCAGAAAGCAGGCAGGAAGAGAGGAAAGCATGCTCAGGGACTGCAGCTCAGCAGTGCATGGGCAGGCAGAGCAGTATGCATGAGGAGGGCTGAGGGACACACTGGTGATGGAAGGCTGGCTGGGGAGAAAGGCCACTGCTCCCCATTAAGCACTGCTCTTTAAAGTTCCTGTAGTACACCCCATGAAACTGTAGCTGACGAGTTTTTGCCCTCTCATGGTTTGACAGATTTCTAATTTGATGCAGCAGAGGTCCACAGAGATGGTACAGCTGCCAGGGGGGTTGAAGGGAAGTGAGATAGAGAGGGGGGGTCGTGCTGCTGTGGTGAACTGCTGCTCACTGGGAAGCACTGGGGAAACCAGTGCACCCTGTTGTGTGTTATGTGCCTCTGGATAACGTAACTCCTAGAGGTTTTTCAAAAATGAGAGACAAGCCTGTGGTGTACCATGGTGGATTGAAGACACAGCACCAGCTTGGCATGGGAAGAAACCTTGTGACTGTCTTTTGGGCAGCTTAAGGGACTCCAATCACTTGTGTTGACTGATTGCCTCAATTTTCAGAGCCATATTCCTGCATGCCCCGAGATTGCTGCCCATCTGGCTAGGGGGTTCTTGTTTTCCTCTGATCTCATCTGCCAGCTATTACCTGACTGCACCCCTGTCCCAGATCTGAAACTGCTGAGTACAGCAGGTCAGTCTCTGGTGGAGATGTCCCTGATGGCCAAACGGAGCTCCTTTTGACAGGCTTCACCAGTGTTTGCCACAAGACACATTGCAACAGGGAGCCACTCTGCACACCATGGACAGGGCAGCAAGGATGAGGCCTGGGGCAGGCTCTTGGGGCTGATGAGCTCAGGCAGAAGCAGCCTGTGTTTTGAATTGCTGAGGCTTCTGGTTGGGTCTCCAGCATTTTGGCTGAGATACTGCCCATGAAATGAGTGGAATGGGGCCCTGATCAGGGCTCTGAGTTGCAGTTGCAGTATTAATGATAATTTCAAGGAGCACAGACTCTCCCTGGCTCCCTTTCTAGCCTGGAAGCACATGGAGAATTCAAGATAGCCGAGCTGGCACTGCAGGTGCCCCATGGTGCCACGCTGCTATCCTGATTTGGATCAGGGGGCACAGACTTAACAATGGAAGTGCTCATTATTTTTCTTTTTATATTGCAGGTGTAACTTCTTCACAGGTTAGTAAAGTCTCATTTTGGGGTCTGGTGATTAGCTCTGATCTGGTTGATACTAGCTTGCAGTTGTCTCTGCCAATGGCACTTCCTTATTGCCTCAGAGATACCGGCCATGAAGTCACCTCCCTGCCGAGCAGCCTGTGGAGAGCTTTGTGCTTCCTCAGAGTGAATATAAAATATTTGGATGCTGGGAGCTGTTCTGCTGGTAGTTTCTGTTAATGATGAAGAATTACCTATTATGCCAGCATTGGGTGGCTTTGACAATTTCATTACATATTACTAATAGTGCTATTAATGTATGGCAGCTTACTCTTGTCATTTGTATGTGTGTGCCTGCATATATGTGTGGGTGTATGTGGATGCACGGTGGGAGGAAGAGACGGAGACAACAAATCTATTGGCAGAATGCAGCAGCCACTGCTGTCACTTCTCCCTTCCTCCTGTGGGGAGACCACACCAACTGCAGCAGGGGATGACCTGGCTCTTCCTCTCCTGGGAGCAGAAGCAGGAGGGAAGTTGACTGATGGGAAAGATGCTGAAGCTGTGGAATCCTCCTCCGCTGTGTAAGGAGGAAAACTGTGACTCAGGAACCTGATTCCTGGTCCTCCCTATCATTCATCCTCACTTCAGCTCTCCTCCCCTTCATTCTCTCCTGGTCTTTATGCTTTAGCCTGCAGCCAAACAATTCAGTTTCTGGAACCTACCCATATGTTAGACCTCCCAGGCACAGTCTAAAGCAGTGGTACAGGACTGACCAGGTCATGGGGGGAGGGATGGTGGGACTGCTTTGCTTTCATGTGTCCTCAGCAGCAATTTATCTCATAGGATTTAGACAAAATTCTTGTGGTGGTACCATAATGTGAAAGACATTGGCATGACGAGTGTGTGACTAGTGCAAAGTTGGTCCACACACACATCTTTGTGCAGTGCTGGAAGTAGGTGTAAGCATGTCAGGCCACTTAGCTCTTGCCTGGCCTTTTCTCTTAGTATCACCGTGCGAGAATAGGATGAGAATTTCACTTTCTTTCTCCAAGACTTGTCTCATCATGAAATACACAGGAAGAAGTTTATGAAGCTTCTGAAAAAATACCTCCCTCTCTTGTTTTTTCCTTCCCACTGTTTTGATCTTAAACCATCTGCAGAAGAAATATGTTTAGAAATAGCTTATGCATCAGTGCAAGTGAATTTTTCTGTGTCTTGAAAAATGGAACAATACTTTCCTACAGCTATTGATTGTCATTCCACATCTATGCTGTCCTCCTAACTTCAAATCAATTTGTTCTTTACCAAGCTCTTTGATGTCCTCTTATGACAGAATGCTAACTTTTACCCTTAAAAGCTATTTATCTCTGTCTCTTTGTAAGGTCAGTGAAAATCGCTGTACTCTGGCCCCCCAAAAGTAATCCATCCAGTGGAGGAAATGATGAGGTAGTATTATGTCTGGCAGTCTTTTTAAACAAGTCCTCAGGAACATCAAGAAAAACCTGATAAGCTCAGACAGGGATGGGAGAATTGAGGATGTTGCAAGAGTCGTGTTTGAAAGCAATCAAGGGAAAGCTTGGAGTTTATATTCTGGAGATGTCCCCTCTTCCTGAATCTATTTACAGATATTTTCTGCTGCTACTGAGGGGGGGGGAAAATTAATAATAATCCGAGCAGGCTCCCAGGTGGTGGATGGCCATGAGTCTGAATTGGAAGGATAATTTATCTCCTCCGCCACTTTGAAGCCTTTTAGCCTGAGGGAGATCCCTTGTCTAATGAAATTAATTGAATGGGTCTGCAGTCTGGGTATTTCATCTGAATTTTGGTTTTTACCTTGCTTAAAAGTTGCCAGGTACCTGCTCACCTCCAAAACACCCAGTGCTGCTACGGTGTCTGTCACGCACCGCTGTGTCTCATGCAGAATAAAACCTCAGGTACACAGAGAGCCTCCTGCTGTCTCTACCGCTGTCTGTCCACGCTGCCGCTAAACTGCATGCACTGCATGCAGCCAAATGATCAAATCCAGTCAGAAAATGTTATAGAAGAAATTGTCACAGGCTGTTTTTAAGCGCAGAGCGATAACGTTGCAGAAAACTTCTGAACGTCAGATTGCCAGAAGGTAGAAGAGTGAAACAGAGAAAGGGTCACTCTATTTTCATCCTCTTATGCTGTTCACCTCAGGGTTAGGTATTGACAGCTATTACAGAAAAGGTGCTGGAGCAGTTTTATCTTTGGCTTGACTTAGAATACCCATTTCTGCACCTGCTGCTGGCTTAGGAGAGGCAAAAGCTCTCAGTGGAAATGATATATCAGACATAAATCTCTGATGCCCAATTAAAGTATCCTGTGCTCCTCTCCCAAAGAAACTTACAACTTGTAGATCAGTCAGACATTGAGACAATGAGAAACGAAGCTGTAACTGTCCATGTGGCCATGACTACTTGTGTCAAAGTGGGTCTGGCTGACATGGAGTTAATTTGCCCTGTAGCCCCCCTCATAATGCTGTGCTGGGTATTTGTAGCTAGGTGCTGCTAATGCGCTGGTGTTTTGGCTGCTGCTGAGCAGTGCTGGCACAGCATCAAGGCTGTCTCTCCAGCACTGCTCCCCCTTACCAATAGACTGGGGGTAGGCAAGATCCTGCAAGGGGACAGGACAACTGACCCAAACTGACCAAAGAAATATTCCATACTATATGATGCCTGCTCAGGAAGACAAACTCGAGAGAAAGGAGGAGGAAGTGGAGGCATTTATTATGACTTTTGTCTTCTGGACCAGCGGCTACAAGTACTGCAGCTCTGCTTCCTGGGAAGTGGCTGGACATTGTCTGCTGATAGTGAATACATATTTTCACTTTATTTTCGTTTGTTTCCATGCACAACCTTTTGCTTTATGAAACTGCCTTTATCTTGATTAATGGCAGCTTTATCCACTTTATTTTTCCCTTCCCTGTCCTGCTGGAGAGGGGAGCGATAGAGCAGCTTGGTGGGCACCTGTACCAAGGTTACACCACCACAGAAAGCAAAGCACTGGACCGCTGTGGAGCCCCCTTTGCCTACCTGGGAGCTGCCATGTGTGGTGAGCAGGATAAACGTAACTAGGTGTCCCCAGGAGCAAGTTGGTCAAAATACTGAAGAAGTCAGTCCAGAGAGCAGTCCCACTTTAATGTTAGCCTGGTGGGGAATAATGCAGCAGTTGGTTGACTAAGAGAAAATGGTGAAATTGGTGGCAGGCAGTAAAAGCTACGATAGATGACTAGACACTGTAAAGGGATGCTGTTATTTCTTCCTTTTTCTCCTGCTACAAGTCCAAAAGAATGCCACAGTTTTTTGAATGTGCTTACATTTGTTTTCTGTTCATTTTTCTGCAATCTTATTTTCCCTTCCCCCTCCATGCAGCATTCAATTTCTATGCTCTTCCTCTGGAGCAGATTATCTGATTTTATACAGATTTAGTTGTACACGACTCTGAGATCATATAAAAGTGCTAGCAATATGGCAGTGGTTTGCGTAGGCATGAATGCTGTATTATGTGGACAGCCAGCAGCCCGGCTTCTCCTTGAATAGATAGAGATTTGTTATGTATAGATGTGTGCTTATTTGCTGAACACTGATGGCCTCTCCATTTTGGGAGCTTCAAGGAGGCGCTTCCAGGAGGCAGTTGTGTTTGTGTGACAGTCTTGTTCCCAGGGAGAAATAAAGTGCTTGTGTAGAAGTGCTGGCCTTTAGGTTCTCAGATCGGGTGGGGGATCTTTTCTCATCTATGTTGCACTGAAATCAGTACTGAGAAAGCCAAATTATGAGTAGCAGAAACCTCTAGCTGGTATGCTCCTCTGCACCAGTGAAAAACAAAATTATATTGATAGCAGGCTTCTGTTAGCTTCAGTGGGAGTCTGATGCACTTTGATGCAGTGAGGTAGCTAGGTGAGGATATGAGCCTGCATGTGTCATCCTCCTTCTCTAGCTTGAAGACATACATTCTCTCATTGCTCGCTGTAGGAGGTACTATGCTGCTTTGCTGTGCCTTGGCTATTTTGCAAATATATGTCACCCCATTCATGCATAGAAACTTAGAAATCCCCTTCCTTTATGTCATTTCTTTATCTTGATGTTGGAGAGCGATCTATGTCTTCATAATGTACTGTAGGGAAGGCTGTGACCTAGAGAGACCCTAGTGATATAGGGAGAATTGCCACAGCAGGGCTCAGCAAACGAGAGGTGACCTTAAACATGAGGTATGTAAAGAAATCTCCCTGATGGGAAGGTAAGAAAAGTTTCTTATTGGTGTAGCTTAGGTGTTCACTTCTCTGTGCTTGAATTTAAGCCCCGTTGGCTCCAGCTTAAGTCTGAAGTTTGGGAGTCAGGTCCTGGTGTGCCACATTGCAGGCATTATTTTGTCATTTAATAAACCTATTCTCCCCTGTCAGTCCCTATCCTGTTACTCATTCCAACAGGCACCACCATTAGAAGCAATTAAACAACAACCCCATTTTCTGTTTCTGTATTCTGTAGCGCTCAAGTACTTAATCACAGAGCAGATCAATATGGATGTGTGTTCCGCCTGCCCTGCTCTCCCTGGGTGAAGAGGCCATCAACAGCAAGGGGTAGTAGACTGGATTTTTTCTAAACCTCACCAAGATTAGCCTTGACATTTGCTAAAGGTCCAAGAAAATGTGACACACACACTCCTCCAAAAAACACCTCTTTCACCTTTTATTTTTTTCTGTAAAAGAACATAAACAAGATGAAACAATGCAACACTTTTCTGCACCCCTCTTTAAAGCAAACATGTTCTTCCCCAGACAATGTCTAAGCAGAAAAAAGGCCACAAAGAATTGGCTTTTCTAGCAGACATAAAAGGTGCACTGATGCCCTCTGTAAATACAGACAATGTTTGATCTGTCTGGATCTACTGTGCAATGAGTGAGACAGCTTAATGACAAAAGACTATGCCATCCTGGAGAACTTCCAGCTCTAATCCCAAGGGGGAAGCTACCAGTCAACCTCAGCTCTGCTGGAGAATTTGTAATACCCTCTTACAAAGCTGCATGGAGGGAGGTGGTGTTGATCTCCCCTGTTGCTGCAGGGACGAGTGCCTGTGGGGAATGGTTTTGAAACTGAAACAGAGGAGCTCTCAGGGGCTCTGCTGCCCCATGTCAGAGGAAGCTGTGGGACACATTTGGCTGGTGGGACCCCATTGCCAGAGGGATGGAAGGGAGGTGGCACATGAGCAAATATCCCTGAAAAGCCTCATTTTTCAGGCTAAACCTTTTCTCCCATCCTACTTTTTTTCAGCTGCTGCAGAGGAATAACTGCCATCTCTTAGAGTACAGCTTGTGATTGTTCTCAGATGTGTACATCTAGTTGAGTTCCTGGGAAAGGATGTTCCTTTATCCATCTGAATGTGACATAACAGTGGGATGATGTGAGTGTGAAGGGAAAGATCTAATTAAGTCCATAGACTTAATTTCCAAAGCTACCTTTATCACATAGGAAAGGAGTAGGATCTGACATAGTGGTGAACCCAGCTTGTGAACTGGGGAGGGTGCTGAGCAGACTCAGAAGTAGTACTGGTCACTGCACGACGTGGGCTGAAGGACATCAGCAGAACCAAAAGGAAGTGTTTTCATGCTTTGCCGTCCTGCTCCCATAAGAAAACCACCAAAAAGTAGCTGTTCTGAAAAGAAGCTGTTCTCTGGACCGTGCTTTCCCCTGGATCTTGAACTGTCTGGATTTGATAATCCACAAGGATATTTGCATGGATATCTTGGGTAAGTGTGGCCTGAATGGGTATCCAGCTTGATTTTGAAGAGATTTCTCTGGGGAACTGAAATTTGTTTCAAATGGCTATTGCTTTATCTGCTGTAAATGTCTCTAAGCTGCCATTTCGAAGTGATGATTCACTGTTTATTGCTTACTGGAAATGTATCCAGAATTTAAAGAAAAGTTGTGATAGCTGAACAGCGAGGAAGCAGCAGTGATCTGTGAACCTTGCTGACTGCAGTCCCCCTGCTCCTTCTGCAGTAGTGAGACGGTCCGACAGACACAGCCCCCACCAAACACCACATGGTGAGTCACCATATGGAGCCAGCGGGAAGCTGTGCCACAGCTGCTGGCAGACGGAGCCTTCAGGAGAGAGCCATCTCATAGCAAATGATGATGAGACAGGGTCAGGGCGTGCATCATTTTCGTAATGTCTCCTGGTACTTTCCAGCTTTCCAGCAGCCAGGAAAACAAATTGTCTCTGGGCACAGCAAAGGTCAGGGTTGCCATCAGCTAAGCGAAATCGCTGGCGGTAATAGTCCTGTCGACATTTCCCTCGGCAGCAGCTGCTGTCAGGACAAGGTGCTTTCATTAGCTGTGGGCTGGGCTTTCGTGGGATCATTTTCCATTTCATTTCGGTGAGAGGCACTTCTCACCTGTCATGTCCCTGGTGAGCTACTCCTTACGGCGCAGCAAGGACGGGGGAAGAGAGAGGCTCCGAGGGAGAACATGCATTATGGTGAGGTGTTGGAAGTGGCCAGCCATTCCAGAGCTTGATGGGTGGCAGGAGGGAAACCCAACTGGTCCCAGCAACCCTCTAACTCTACAGGTGTGCCTCTCACTGGTGCAAACCAGAGGAGTTAACACCTCAGAGTACATGTTCACATTGCAACTTCTCTGACAGGAAAGCTGGATTAGTAGGTGCTCCTGCCCTCTTTGCTCCACACCAGTTCCTATGTCTCCTTTCCCTCATTGCCTTTTTTTGCCATTATGGTTTTATTTTTAAACTTTGGTTTTAAACATCTTCCATTCCTAGGGCTCATTACAGGTGCATGCCAGATGTCTTGAAATGCCGATAAATAGTCCTACAACACAGCTACCTGCAACTACCTCCTCTGGTCTTGTCAACTTCAATTGGTAAATATTGTCCAGGGAATGTGGGAGCTGTTTCACAAGTCACACCACTGTTTGTCCCCAAACACAGCTACACGTATGAGGTGTATGACTCATACAGCTGCTGCTTCTTCAGAGAACAGGACCAGATAGGCAGTAATGTGGATGATGGGATGAGTGGCTTGAAAAGTGGGCTTTGAGCTTGACCTTTTCTTCAGTTTGTGGCAGAAAAAGCAACAACAGAAGTTGTGCAGGGGAAGAAGAGGGCTCTGGGACTGGCCAGTGAGTTTTGGCAACTGACAGGTAGAGTTTTTCTCTGGCCTGCTTTGTCACCAACATATTTGCTTTAATATCTGCAAACATGGACTGTGCCCTCAGCAAGGGAAACTCAAAATCTTTCTGTGGCTGCAATGTGCAGAGTCAGAAGACATGAGTTCTTCCTAGTTTTCCCATGTGCTTGACAGGTTTCGATGAATGACTTTGTTCAATGACTTAGAATGTTGTGCAGTGATTTGCAACAGGGCACAGTGTGAGTCCGGCTCTGATGCTCTGAGCTGGTAGCTCGCTGCCTGACTTGAATGACTACACAAAGTTCATGGCTGGCATTAGCCCCCACAGTTCTTTCTACTTTTGGAAGTGGCTACCTGTGGGTACAAGGCAGGCAACTGCAAATGGGTGATACTCCGTGCAATGAGATGTTCTTTTACCTGCTATTTGAGAACATACTTTCCCTGTTATACCAAAGTCTGGGGCTCCCTTAATGTCAAATAAGAATTTCTTACCTAATAAAACAGCCCAGTGACTTGCACTTGTGTATTTAGCATCAAACCGAAGCGTGGCATCCAAAAACACCTTTTTTGCATATCTCCCTGCATCATCTTCCCTCCTTTCCTGACATACTCCCTTACCTGCCCTCGCTGCTGAGCTCTCTTTCAAGTCATTTCTTCTGATCTCTCTACCAACTAATTAGAGCAACAACCCTGAGAGGCATCATGGATCTCAGCTATGTGTTACAACCGTGTAAATGTGCTTTGACATTCAGACAGCCTCGATTTCTCCCTGCCTGCAATGGGAGTCAGCGAGCTGGAGAAGAGGAAATTGTTTGCATTATGCAGCCGTGACAGTGAACCAGGATGAGCCGTATGCTGCAGCGGGAAGTGCTTTATGATTTAATTTAATGTCTGGAGGAATGTTAGTCTGGTTAGGAAGCAGCAGGCAGGGGAGCTGAATTTTGACTGTGGACAAAGCAGTCCTGGAGTGTGCGTGTGGAGGGTTTGAAGCCTGAGCCTGTGGCTTCCAGTCCCGTGAGGGTGTGCTGCTTCCCTTTGAAAGGGGCTGAGCATTATGTGAACGGGATTAACTAGCAGCCATCTAAACTGCAGTGACAAAAACTCCAAGCTCCTAGTCTAGGATGAGAGGGGATGACTGTAATTGCACATAATTACATTCATTTAAGTAAAGCTCTTTAGTCTGTTCTATTTGACGAATGATCATAACTGCCCCATTTGGACGTAGAAGCTATGAAATTGTTCCTTAACTATGTTCATCGTTCACCTGTCATTAGGGGCCTCGGGAAGAGAGCACTGCTGCCACCTTTGTAGATGAAAGCTACACGTGCACACGTGTGTCTGTGTGCAGCCATACCTATGCTTGGGGAGTGTCACCAGGGTCACAGAAGCAGGCATTCAGAATGGAAGCAGCGCCTGAATTCACACTGCCTGGGCAACGTCCTTTAGTGGGTTGTGCACCTGTGCTCTGACAGTCTTTAATTACATTATCGCGTATGCTTTATGCCTCCTTTCAGGGCTCAGGATACACAGTGTCCATTTAATGAGCAGCTGTTCAATATTTTGTTTTACCATCACTAACGAAGACACATCCCCTTTCCTTATTACTGGGAGCTAATCAAGCCCTGCTCTGAGGAGAGCATGAATCATTTCCACTTGTTTTGTGGGGTTTTTTTTGATTCTGTGGTGCTTTCCACTAGATGTATCTGAACACTTCCCTTTTTAATTTGTCTTTGGGTGATGTGGGGAATTGAACTCGGGGGCTGTTTTCCACTCTTTGGAGCAAGGGAGCTGTGGGAATAAGAGAGCTTAGAGGGGGCTGTTAAGTTTTGGTTGCCCATGCAGTGATAGAACACTTCGTGATATGAGACAGGCTCTGTCCATGGTACTGCACTGCTGCTGCCCACAGCTCCTTTTTTTTTGGTGTTTCTGCCAACCAGGACCCCAGATAGCAGGGAGCCAGAAAAATAGCCACATGAATGAAAATAACTTCAAGTTGTTTGTGTAATGTTCAACACCCTTTTGTATTTGCAGTCACTGTCTTCATTCTCTGCAAAACTTTCAGCTTTTTGAAAAAAGACACAAGACTCTACCATGAAGGAGCCTAAGAGACCTTGTAAAAATCTGTAGGGAGATAAAAAAAAATATTAGCCAGCTAGGGATTGTATTATAATTGCACAGAAACACTGCATACACATCTTCAGTTCTAACACTTCTGTCCTTTGCATGCTTTTGCTGAATTTAAAACCACAAGAATGTTCCTTGCGATTGGATATGCATGGGCACCTGAATGTATGTGTGTGATTTCCCAAATTTAAAATCAAAGTAGCTGAAAGCAGGATTTCCATCATGTAGCAATATAGGACTGTGTATGAACCATCACAAGGTTTGGAATGTTTCAGTTGCACAGCGTGGACCTCAACCCCCTAAGCTAAAGGAGTGTCAAATAGCAGAAGAATGTTGTAATCAGCTTTAATTCTCTATGCAGGGAGAGACTTCGCTGATGTCTATTCATAGATCCTTTCCTTCAGCAGAAGACTAGTGACAGTTGGGAGCGGGTGCTTCTCTTCGAGGTTCTCAAGGTTGGGTGTTCTTCTGGGTGCAAACTCTTCTACCAGTGAAGGATGAATTTATTACATCCTTTTTGTCTGCCATGGCAGGAAAAAGGAAAGAAAGCCAAAAGGAAAGCCAGAAAACACATCAGTGTTCAGGAATTTTCTAAGTGCAGCTGAATTTGGCAAGGTATCTGTCATTTCAGCTTCTTCTTTCTCTGTGTGGGACTTCCCAAATACTTGTGAAAAACATATTGTGCTGGAGGTTTGATTTAAACGTGTTGTTGCAGGCTTGAATGTTAGCTTTATATGGAGAAGAGACTTGTTAAACGGCGCTCATGACCAGAAGTCCCGGGCTAGAGTGATACATTTGTGAACTAGTTAAAGTATGCACGAAATATAGGGACCCCTAAGGAAAACTGTACCTGAAGGTATTTTATTTGGAATTGATTTGAAAAGCTTTTTTTTGTTTAACTTATTTCTGATAAACTTGACAGTGAGTTAGTGAATCCAATGAAGTTCATGTTAGAATGCGAGGGGAGTCGGGAAACTTGTGATCCCAGTTCTTGCTAGAGAACAGGGGGAGGGCTCTGCATCGTTAGGAAAACGTTCAACAATGGTATTCAACAGCAAAGTGTTTGTGAGTGAGCTGTTCACATCATCTGATCTGTTCATCAAGTAAAACAGAAGTTGCCAGGCCTGTGTTATGATTGGTGTACTAAATAGTTGTCATGGGTCAAGGGAGGAGCAAAAGCCTCACAGAAGACAATTCTGGAATCACTTTTCTTCCTTTCACTTGTCCCTTTTGTGTGTCTTAGTTATTTGTTATTACTATCACAGGTGAGAGGCTACTCTTAGTCTGTACAAAAGTAACAGCAGCTGGAGCTGGATGTCTAGTTACGGAGATGGAGAGGTGGAAGGAAGCAGAAAAAAGTAAGGGAGGACAATGATGCAAGCGGTGGGACTTTCTGGTCACATTGTCTTTCAGGGGACCACACTGCTGGGTCCTGTAGGAGTGCCAGGTGTCTTCAGGAGGTATCACTGCAGGAACATGTATGACCAAGATGACAGCTGCTGCTTAGATGAGATACAGATGGAGGTGGGCAAACAAAGACAAGGGGCAGTTGCAAGAAGTGTGCATGGTCAAACCACTGAGATGGCATTGCAAGAAAGGGGAGTATCATAAGCAAGAAAGGGACCAAAATATTACATGGCAGGAGGCTTGAGCACAAATGCAAGCAGGGGCTCTTAATCTGTGTCTTGACTTCATTATGGAAAAATGTGTTGCCTATGGAGATGAGGAGAGCATCATTTGATGCCAAGTATTTTGCTGTATGGTATTAAATAAATCATCTTCCTGTTGTTCTCAGGTGAGAACAGATGAGTTCTCATGTATATTTTTGCCTGAGGTCACCCAAGTTCTTCTCGTGAACAGCTGACTTGCAATATAACAGGCTTTGCCTTCCTGTTTACTCCATCTTCACTCTGTATCAGCTATTTGAGACTTAAATTATTTCCTGTTTTGTGAATCTCATTATGTATCTTCTGTCTCTTGGAGACATGTTTGTTATGGAAAAAAAAACTGCAAAGGAAATTTTTTTCCAAGGGAGCCATCACAAGGCCCCAGCAACCATTTAGTGTTTTGCACAGTGACTTTGTCTCCTACATGAAGTCATCTCTCTTGCCTGCTCTACAAGCAGCCTTGACAAACAGGAAGATGGGCACCACTGTATATAGGATACTGATAGGAATAGAATAGGAAAACACAGAAGACCTCGAAGCTCAATGGGATTGCCAGTTTTGCTCATTTTCAGCTAGAAAATTGTGATGTCTGGTTGGAAAGTGCATCTAAAGCCTCCTTTGTACTTCACAGCAAGCCTGACAGGCACAGCTGGTTTCCAAGTTTATCCTGGTTTCAAGAACATGGTGAGGTAACCTCAGGGAAGTCGTGGCTTTCCATATGTTTTAGCTGAGATTCTCTTCGTGCCAGCGTAACGCTGTGTGGGGTTCAGGCCACCTATTTTTTGAATCTCTAGCATAAATGAAGTTTCAGCTGTTTGCACTACATTGAATTTGAGTCTTGACCAGGTGGGTTTTGCAGAGGTTGCCTACTCTCTTGCAGCTCTGATAAAGATGGTAGACTGTGAACAAAGAGCAGTTTGCTGTACAAATTGCAGTGAGTTGTTCTGGATGCATCTAAAGTAAAGAAAGAATGTGCTTTACTTTCATAGACGTATTTCATTCAACTTCCACTTCTTTAAAATACTAGTACTTGAAATAAACCCTCAGCTAATCCTTACCAGCACATAAATTGCACCTTTTGAAAAAAGGCATGATAAAATAGTCTGAGGTCAAGAAATCAGAGAAATGGGAGGACTGTGTGCGTGAACTTTGGGATAAACTTCCAAAGCATTTCTTCCACAGATACCCACAACGATGCTGAGTCATGGGGAGAAGAACCTTCTTTCTATGATTTTAGTGATAATTACTGAATATCCACTGAATATCCAAATTAAAATGCTGGTGCACATTTGAAGCAGCATTGATCTAATTTTAAATTTTACTTTGAGTTTGAGCTGAGATTTTTCCCTTTTTTCTCTTAACTGTTTCTCCCTGGCTTAGCTCTGAAATACACATTTTGGAAGGTTCTGTATGGGATGACTATCTCAGCTTGAGAAGAACTCATTAATTTTCTGTGGCACCAAACTGAAAGGATTAATGAAAACTCCTCTTCTGCACTTGTAGTTTTCTTGACCCTTCATTTTTATTTCTAATTTCCAGTTTGAATTAATACTAATAAAACCCTTGGAACTCACCACCCGCTGCCTAATTAATTAATGATAATTTCCCAGGAACTGGATTGCTCCATGGATTAATATTTAAATCACTGGTGAGCTTACTGGGAGTCTTGTGATCAGCAGGGTGCCGCTCCAAGCCACAGCTCCTGGAGACAAGCCATTACACAACAGCCTTTGCTCTCCTGAAAACTAAAATAAAACAAAAATTAGAGTCTGAGATTCTCCAGTTGTAACAGTTAGCTTGAAAGTCTGATAAAGCCATGTGTTAATTCTTACTGTTCAGTGTGGAGACAAAAAACAGACCGACATTGATTCATAAGCCTCATTTTTCTTTTAAAGAATTGTTACTCTTGGGCATTTGACTCCTGATTTTTGAGTTCCTCAAACTGGCATCCTCAAGATTTATTCAAGACTTTGGTCATGATGCTGTTCTGAGCTAGGCTGCTAATGCCCTATGCAAAAGGATATTGGCAAAGCAAAAAGCAACAAGAGATCTCAGCCCAAGATTTAAACACAAGGTATCTATTTATATTTGTCAGCCCAGGAGCTTAAGGAAGGTTGCATTTGCACTCCAAAGGCAGCAGGTTGTACCTGTTTACAGAACGGGCAAAAACAAGAGGAAAAAAAAAACCCAAACTGGAGAAGGACACCTCTGGTAGAAATCAGATCATCTCCAAATCAAACTCAGGAGTGATAATTTGGTTTGTTCTGGCTGAGGAACCTACTCCTGGCCCTCACTGCAGTCAGTCCGAATCTTCTCCCTTGCACTGAGTAAAGAAATTCTATTATGAGAGTGGTTATTAAACCTGATGTTTCAAGAAAGCTGTCTTTCCCACCTGGTAGTAGCACCTATCTATTTTCAAACCTGTCATATTCAAGGTTAAACACTGGCTATGACTTTGCAAAACCTGGTATTATGGTGGCAGCTTTGTGTGCAAACAGTTGCAGCTAATTGCAGGAAATCTGAGTGCAGTGTCAAGGCTAAAGAAACAGGTGCAAGTGATTTTCACTTCAAAGATTTCTCAATAAACATCAGTCCAAGCATCTTATTCTTGATTCCCCTAAGGGAAAAAACAGGTCTAAACTAGGGGTAATTTTACTGGGGGGCATGAACCGTGCAAGGATAAAATGGCACAAAACAAGCTCCCTGAAGATGTCTTTGCTTTAGCAGAAGTCTCACTGGGACTCTTTTTGACTGGAAATAAACACGTTCTTGTAGTGGCTAACACTGAAACCTGTGCCAGCATGTTTATATTTGTTCAGTGGCACCTCTTCAAACAGTTGTGGCTTTGTAGTCTGACCATATGTATAATTGGAATGAGGATTTTTGAAACAGGCATGAGAACGCCACCTTCCTCTGTGGAGGAAGACCTGGGTGGGGAGAACATCAGGTGACCGCTTCATATACTTGTTATTCAATTAAGGAAAGACACTTGTCTGTTGAAGTGAATTAACAACTGAATGGAAAATGTAAAGTAAAATGTAAAATGTTCTCTTAAAATTAAATCAATCTCTAAACTGTGAGGTCTGCTAGTCAATGGGTGTTAATGTTTTAGAGCTATCCCACCAAGATCCACGAAGTGCAAAGCATTAACTTGAATCTATGCAGATTTTGATTTATACTGTTGCAATGATTCCAATACCATGGGTATGACAGTGGTATAGGGAAAAAAGGAAGCAGATCCAGACCACGTTGAAACAGATACTTAATGTGTTCAAACAGTTGAGAGATCCCAGCACAGGATGACTCTGCCTTCCCTTCCTCCAAGGGATTTGAGCGGATTACCAACATTCAATTCATCTGCAGGCTGCTCCTCTTTATTGCCTAAGAAGCTGCCTTTCACTCTCCTGTGTGTATCACACGTTTGTGGAGCGAGTTGGGAGTTCTCTGTGGCGACACTGATATTTCAGAATAGGATATTGTTATCCGACCTTGTCATTCAAGATTCAGGGCAAACATTGGAGTGTGAGGTTTTCTTCTAAAGATCAGAAGGATGGCCTTGGACAGGGTATGCATGATTTAGTCTTTTATTATCGGACTGCTAAACACTGTCATTTTTGTGTGCAAATGTGGTAATTGAGTGACATTCCGTTTGGGACAGTTCTTGAGAGACAATATTTGAGGCTGTTGCAGGAAAAGTTAGTGTGTGGGCAGAGATTTTGAATGGACTCAAAAGCTTCTTAGTATAATTAAAATAATATAGCACATGCAGAGACACATACTAATTACATCTAGAGTGTTTCTGTGGTATTTACTGGATTGTATCTGTGTCTGAACAAAAGAGACAAAGAAATTCTGATTTTCCCTTCTTAGTAGTTCTAGTGCAAGAAAATGGGAGTCTGGATGGCAGGGATAAATCTTGTTTTATTGTATAATTCCTTCAATTTAACCCAATTGATAGTTGATGAGTCTCCTGTTAGTTATCACACATGATTTGTGCTGTGTAAGTTTAAAATATTTTGGGAAGTTGTGAGCCCATTATTTTTTTTTGTAATTACAACTTGGTCATTTTGTCTGATTGTTCCAGAGACAGCTGATCACCCAGTACTGTCATGTGTGTCGGTGACATAGCTTTTCTTCTCTTTGAGGTACAACTTCACTTCTCATGGCAAGAGGGGAGTGTGTCAATTGAAGGGATGGGTACAGCTTTGGAAACCTCACGATGATACCGCAGCTTCTTTTACCCCTCACATTACCTGTGACATTTAATTTAAGGCTGAAGCTGCCATAAAAGAAGAAATCCTTGGCTACAGTAGCAGTGATAGATACAAGCCTTCTGACAGAAAGATTTTTAAGGGTAATCCTGGGAACAAGAGAGCTGTGGGCATAGTGCTCCTCTCAGATGAGTGAGAGGAAGAGAAGAGCAGTTCCTGGCACCTCTGGTTCTACTAGTGCTGGATCCCATCCTCCTGCTTTGAAGCCCCCATGAAGCACGGCTGGGATTACACCTGCTTCTGCATCTCATTGCTTCACCGTTGGAGTGGTGATCCCTCTACTGCCATGAATCTGAGGAGATGCAGGATGAGTTCATGAATGAAAGCCCTACAAGGGGCCCTGTGGACTTCAGGTCTGTTTGCAAGGATGGTGCCTTCTTGAGGAGGAAAAGATGCCTGAGGAGACTGTTCTGGCACTGGTGCTGCCATCTGACAGGCGTGATAAGGAAAATCAAGCTCTGACTGACTATCAAATGTATCGTTTTATTAATATTGTCCACAACTCAGGTTATTTTCAAGCTGCAAGTTGATTAATCATATTCTCTTCTTAATATTTCACCTATAGTTTTCAAACAAAATTGTTATCCTCAGTTCTTCATCCGAAAATGTGGCAGTACGTAATGCTGTTTTTCACAGCAAATTGGCCAAGGCAGCTCAGCTGCATTTTAATGCAGATGTAGGATTCTTATATATACATACAGCCTGTCAGTCAGCATGACTGGTCCAGTCTGATTTACCTTCCCCGAGACTCTGATCTCCACTCATTATGCTACCTCTGAAGACTTCAGGCCAACAGGTTTTCTTTTCAAGCCCTTCATTAAAATTCACCTCTCCCCAGGTTCGTGCAGGTCCTACTCCCTCCCTGAGATACACTCACCAGTGGATGACACAGCTCTGTTCCTGCTAAGTAGCATATAAACAAGCTGGAGACTCACCCTGCCAGCTGGGGCTCTTTGGAGCACTCTTGTGCCAAGTCCTCCAGCTGCCCCTTGGTAACCCCAACCCGTGGAGCTGCTTGTGTGGTAACTGCACTTTGTGAGATAGTGATAGATGCCTTCAGGCCTCGAGGCTCTGCTCTTATTTCTCTGTGAAGCAAACAGCATTATTTCTGCTCCGTTACTAAAAGTTTATTTGCTACTGCACACAGAGGTTTGTTGCCTTTGCTCTGTTTGTAGCACCAAGTCATATTTGGGATTACTACAACATCTTCCGTGCTGTTGATGCAGCAGAGTAAAATCTGCCTGTCCTCTTAGTTGTAGAACAGGTATGGTAGCATCTGGGATTGAAGAGACTTTTTAAACTTGAGCAAACGCAGGGCTGGAGCAAACACATGCCCTGTTACTGACTTCTCAGAAGGTTTTGAGAAAGACATCTAACCTACATCTGCTCCTCCCCTCTGTACATATGGAGACTGCACCAGTTCTGTCCCCGAAGGGGGAGTGGTGTGGGCTAATTAATGACTACTTGTAAAGTGCTTTGAAGAGGAAACCTGCTACATCTTTGAATTACCTGACACAAGCCAGATCCCTGGGGAGTGCTCCAGATGGCTGATGTTCCATCCTTCACCCCTGCTGGTGAGGCCAGTACAGGGAGTGATCCTGTCCTCCTCCAGTGGAGCAGATGGGGAACCCATGGGGAATGCGAACGGTGTTTTCTTGGGAGTGAGATTTTATTTTTTAAACGAAAGAATAATTTTGTTATCTCTGCAAAATGAGATATTTGAAGTTTCCCTTTGATCCTCACTGCCTTACTTTTTTCATTTGCAGCCAGACCACTGGGCTGAAAGGAGCACAGAATAGGGGCCAGTAGAAAGGAAAGCTGAACGGGTGCTATCCCCAACCCTGCTTTTCCATAAGACATTGTGGAGATCTTATGAAGATGTGATCTCCTTAACTGCCTTGTTGCATAAAGCTAGCAAGGATATCTGAGCACTTCACATGCCTTTTTAACCTTAACAGCACCAACCACTTGCTATTTAAAAAATGGAATAAAAATCTATTGATGCAGAATGTGTCATGTAAAATGCATGTGGATTGAAACACAGAATATGACCCAGGGAAATGTGCAATAACAGTTAAAATCATCAGAACTGCAAGAAATCTTGCTCACACATCGGAGCCCTGATGAGTAGCAAAAGCCAAGATCAGACTTGAAAATGTCTCACTCTGGGTGTGAAACAAGAGGAAACAGTGGGGTCCAGACACTGGAAATCACTAAAGAATGATGGGGCAGCCACAGTACCTCACCTTTCCTCTTGCATCAAACATGAGTTTGTCTCTTCTTTCAAGCTGAGAATTTGCATCTTGTCTCTGATCAGCCCTGAATGACAGCCTCTTCTCCTGTTGCTGGTTAAGGTACTCAGCAAGCCCTTTTTTCCTATCTTATTCTTTGCATTTTTTTTGGAGGACTTCATGTAAACATGCACAAATATCTCATTATCCTCTGCTAGGGTTCTTATTATAGATCCCCTTTGTGTAGCATACAGAAAGGTTAGGCTGCAGAGATCTTCCACCTCTCATATTGACTAGTATTACCTCATTATTTCTTTGTGTTCACTTGGGCTTGACCTGTTGTTTGCTGTC
Source organism: Gallinula chloropus (assembly GCF_964237585.1). Classification (NCBI taxonomy): domain Eukaryota; kingdom Metazoa; phylum Chordata; class Aves; order Gruiformes; family Rallidae; genus Gallinula; species Gallinula chloropus. The sequence continues at coordinate 54,681,078 of NC_140087.1, read as the reverse complement.
TTGGATAGCTTGGAAAAATGTCATCCTTCCACGTAAGAAAGCTTTCAGAATACTGTAGTGAATTATTTATTGCATTCTCTGTGTGTACATATAACTGAATTTATATATAAGTATCCATCTATGCATATACATAGTCTCTTTTGCTTGTGCTGTTGTGTAAATGTTCTTACCCTGAAGATGGGAAAAAAAAAAAAAAAAGAAAAAAGTATTCCTGGTGCAAGACCTGCTCCCTTATAAATCCCAGACAAGCTCTCTGTAACCCTGAGACTCTTTGTGCATGTGCTATCACAGCGTATCATTTCAGCCTTTTCTCTTGAACCCTTCTCTCCTTTCCAGAGCTACGCACTCTCCAAAACCAGGCTTTTAATTTGCACACTTCTTTCCTCACAGAACCTGCCTATCAGGCAAACATTATACCAAATATTTTAGCTTCTTTGACTTTTATCATCCTGTCTAACACCATCTGCTGTAGACAATTAACTTGTCTCCTTTAGTGTGCTCTTTCTGGGCCTCTTCCTCTGTTAATTTTATGTTCAGAGGCCATAATAATGCAGGCAATATTGGATTGTAGCTATGCTGATGCAGCCTCTTGCGACTTCATCTTCTTCCCTGATCTGGCCCAGTGCCCTTGGCAGAAAAACATTTGTGGATCAGCTGAGATGCAGGGAATGGGGAACCTCCATCTGTAGGCAGGGACTCTAGCTTTGTTTTCAGACTACTAAACCTGTGCTTGAGGCTGCACACAGTGAAGGAGCTCCAGTGGTCCTCTTCATGAAGCACCTAGGCCTAGTGGTATTTTTGGCACTAATATTGTCTGTCCTCTTGATTTCCACCACGGCAGGGATGCAAGGCTTCAGTTTCAGAAGCAGAGGGAAACCTTTTCTGTAGCTGTCTGTTCTCATTACAGCCTTAACATCGTCAGTGGAAGAGATTACAGCTGTGTCGTTTTCAGTTTTTGTTGCTGTCTTTGTCAAGAAAATGAGTTGTCACAAAAACTCGAGGCCTGATCTCTTCTCATTAGGTGCTCCTCTCAGCCTGAGACTTAGGGGACTTGTAATGGGAAGAGACATGGGTGCAGCACAAGCAGGTTCTTACCAGTGACTACCCCAGTGGCAACCTGAGTATTTCCAGTTCTCGACCCTGCTGGAGCTTAGGGGTATGTTTGTGCTGAGTGGGAAAGGGGAGGCATTCGTTCTGTATTCAGTGGCCTCCAAGTATCCCTTAGGGCAAGACATACATGAATGATATAAAAGTCATCAAGCAAAAAGCACCACGAATGAGTGTTCACCTCATTTACATACAGCCAATGTCTACCTGAGTGTCTGTGTGGACAGAGAAAACCTGTTGTTAAACAATTCCTTCAAAAATGCAGTGGCCGGATAATAAGAGGTTTTAGTCATCACTAACTGAAGGTTGTAGTGGTGTCTTCAGTGTCAACAGCTTGTGGTGCCAAAAGTGATTCTTAAAACTCTGAACTCCATCCCTATTTGGAAAAAGCAGGTATCTGTCCAACAGGAGTTATGTGGGGGGAATACTGTAAAAGTCCTGTGCCTAGAAAACTCCAGCCCAAGCTCTCAGGACTCGCTATACCACCTTTCATACATAAGATGTTGTGCAATTAATTGCTTCTAACATTGTCTGAGACTAAAAATTGGTCAAACAGTAGGCTGGGACTGCCCTGGAAATCTGTAAACATGAAAGAAGCTGCCATGTATTTCTGAGACATGTTTAGCTCTCAGCTACCTTCACAGCAGCCCAGGATTGCAGATGGAACAATAATATGTCTTCAGGCATTCATTTTCAGTACTCTATCTGCAATAAAAACCAGATCTGTGGTCACAAACAAGCCTTTTTAACTCCAGGTTTCTAAAGCCTTAATCTGAATGCATGCTGTAGCCTCACAGACCTCAATAATGACAGCTAGCATGATAGGAGTATGCTTGCTCTTTTGAGATGGCAACACATGGATGCCTGCATTAAGGTCTTAGCTCAAAACTGCATCCTGTGGATAAACCCAAAGCTATACGATTTCTTACCTTTTCCATAAAGTGATCAAAGCAAGTTATGTTATTCAAAAAGTTTAGTATGACCTTCTGTATGCACTGTCAATCATTCTGTATCTGTTGTTTCACCTGCCTCCTGATTTGGGTGTTTCATGATATTAGGGCAGAGAACAATAAAAAAACGAGAATCCTCTTAATCTTTTAGACTTTAGAAACATCCCTTATTCTTGGTGCATGTTCTGAAGAATATGCAACAGGAAACTGGACTCCTCATTTTGTAGTTTTCAAAGCTCCAGTCCTTAGCCTAGGATTTTAGAATGAGCACCAGAATTGCGAAGTATCATTTAGGGCCTTCAGATAAGTGTGCTCATCCTGTTCCATGAGAATTAAGAAGATCCATCAATAAGCCAAATTAATTGCTCTTTCATTTTCGAACTATAGACTTCGTTTCTACAGTAACTACAGTCTCGGATGTAACAACAGCATCGCTACAGTCAGCTGAAATTCAGTAATCCTTAAACTCTTGCTAACAATGGTCATGGATACCTGACTCTCAGGCACAATGGTCATGTGTACCACAGGCTAACAAAAAGAAATCTATAATCACTCAAACATTTTCCTATGCCCTTGTGTGAGCATCGACACTGTTATGAGCTGAATGTATGAACCAGGTGATACTAGGCATTCTACAGTGTCTCACAACAGATCAGATGTGCAATTAATCATGTTTGATGGATGACAGTAAGCATCACAGAGAATTTGACAATGAAGCTGTGGTTTGGGGTTTATTTACCTTTCTGTCTCTTCCTCCAACATCCCATCCTTAATTAAACCTAAAAATGACACCCTGGTGGCTGATAGCTCACTGAATATACTGACCCTGACATGAATTTTGAACTGATGGAAGTAAATGAAATTTTATTCCCCAAAACAAGTAACTTTGAAGACTTTAGTAAAACTTTTAGGTGTGGAATTCAGCAAGTGAATAAAATTTTTCAATAGAAACATTACATGGTATTGTGTACATCTGCATGGTTGTGCTACAAGACATTAAGAAACACTGAGAGGCAGCCTGCTGAGCAGGAAGAAATGCTCCCCAGAGTCAACGTGGTCTCCAAGGTTTAGTGATGGCTGAAAAGCAAATGACCAGTGCCTTCACTTAGTGTAAGTTACTGGTCCTTGCTGACAGCAATCTTTACTTGGGTAGGTGGGTTCTCAAATTGCAAGATGAAGCCTGTGCTGCTCAAGCTTCCTTTTTGTTCACCTACCATGGAGCTCTCTCTTTGCTTGTGCTGTAACAACAGGTAGGTTGCCTGTGCCAAAGGTAAACACGGTGAACATTCCTGCTGACATCAGTCCTCCTTCTAGCTCAGCATGAGATCTCCAATTAGCCAACATTTCCTCTTCTTTTTTCAGAACCTTGTTTTAAAGTCTGAACTACAGTGTAGTCTAAAAGATTGCAATAGCTATTAGCTGCACCAAAACATGTTTGTTTGTTAGTTTGCATATTTTTTCTAATTTGAACACACACCCATATCCTTATTTTTAGCCTGGCTCAGATTTTTACAATCAACTACTTTTGCAGGAATGCACTATTGCACTTTTGCTGACTTCCAGCTTCAAATGCTGGGAAGCAGGCTAGGGACTTATCATCCTGCCTTATGGAGAGAAAGGCCCCACAGAATGAAGGACAAGAAGTCCTTCCTATCATTTGAAACCAGGTCTGATGTTCCCAGGAGGGTGTTCTCTTTCTGCTAATGCAGCTTTTGCATGGGCAGGACTGCAGTCATGTATGAACACAAAGGGGAGCAGAAAAGTTTCAAAGAGAAAGCCAGGAGTACTTCAGAGCCTCAGACTTCTTTTCATTTCCTTTGATTAACATCTTCATTGCACTGAAGCAATCAATACGCCAGTTAGGGGGGAAAAGAAGGGCAATTTTCCTTTCAAAAAGTCTTAGGAATGAATGATGACAAGTTTAGACTGATTGATCCAACAGAAGAAACTTCCATCTTCCTCTAAATGTCGTCTTGCTTTATTGAGAACAAAGTGATATGCATGCACATAATTAATAAACTTAATAGAATTCAGTGCCATTCTTAATATTAGAAACAACTTATTTATAGATGTGACATTCTATTCCTCATGTTCTTTCTAATACACATACACTACTGATATACCTGATTTTATAATGTTAATAAACGATTAACAGCCAGTGCAGTCACAGGGTAATGTGGTTATAGACATTTATGTGGAATGCTATTAACTGCCATTTAAAGATAGCGAAGCAATAGCTGGAGCCTGTATTACATGCAGACACAAAGACAAAATGAAAGAGAAAAGAGTTGGGAAAGATATTGCTTTTCCAAGTGGAATTAATGTTAGTATGCCTGTGTTATTACTTACAGAATGAAAATGATGATGTTGAAAATGTAAAGCTCGTATCCTAGAACTATGTGATTTTTTCCTGAATTAAAAAAAAAATAAATCCACAGAGCACCAGCAGCTCATGTAGAGCCACTTGCAAGGACTGCACACTTTACAGCCTTCCTAATTAGACTGGCATATGGCCACAGAGCTAATCCTCCTGAAGAGCCCTACTCTGGCCTCAGCCAGGTTTTTTGGCCAACTCCCATTGGAAAATTGGAGCCCTCCAACAAAACAAGAGAAACTGATCCAAGCTTTGGATTATCTCAGCTGGGACTAGAAGCACATCTGAGAGACAGAGACACTTTCACAAAGTGCATTACTAACTGCTCAACTTCCCTCAGGATGAAGTTGCTTAAATTCATTGCTTCTGTTAAAAATTACCTTGACAGGGTGATCTCTCTTGAGGGTGATCTTGAGGAAACCATGGCCCAAACTATCAAGAGAATTAAAAAACCAGGAGCATGCATTCCCCCAGGCCCAGGTCGGGCTTGAACAGCCAGTGCCAGAACACCCAGAACCCTTGGGAAAAGCACCCACCCTCTAGAGGAAAATCAGTTCCCTCCAAGTGGAGAACACAGAGCTCTCCATCATCTAACACCAAATCCAAGGGGCTTCTCTCCAAGGTCTCTGCTCCCTCTCTCTGCTCTGGTGGATGTGACCTACTTAAAGCCAGCTCTAGAGAGGAGGAGGGGGAGCTGATGTCAGTCATGCAAATCAGGCTGATTTATATTCTGATGCAATCAGCCACAATCACGAAATCCACTTAGCTGGGTGAAGACTCCAGCTACTTTGTTCAATTACGCAATTATCATATTCCATTTAATCCCCAAATCAATTCCTGTATTTAGAATTATTTAAGATGCTTCAGCAATTATACCCAATTAGGTTCTATCAGTAAAGTAAATAAATGATGTGACGTGCCAATCAGATGGCTGCAATGGCAGCTGAAGGAAAAGGAGCCCCGAAGTCTTCTGCTTCAGGGAAGGATGCAAATGATTGTTTGGGTGTTACAAAACCATTTGTTATTGCGTTGGTGAGATGACAACCATGCAAGGCCAAATCTGTTGTTAACCCTTCAATCACTTCAGGGCTGTGCTACCTCAAACATCTGCAAAGGTAACGGCTGCTTTTTTTGTTGGATCACTTGGCCACTTCATTTCTCCCCTTAATGTTAATAAAAGGCTCTGAAGAGGATAAAATAGAGGAAGAAAGCACCTGATTTTCCCATGATCAGGAACTTCTTTCCTGCTTTGAGACGGGGGGTGTTCAGACTGGTTTCAGAAGAATGGGTGCAAGCCAGACTAGACTGTCTAAGCACAAGTGAAGAAACCTCCAGTGGCAGCTGAGGTTCCCATTCCCTGTGAGACCACTGTGTAGGAGGCATATGGCTGCATCCCCTCCAGCCTTGAGCAATCTTCTTTTTCCACTGCCAGACTGGGCTGTTTCAGGGTCTCCTGATTTATTCCTGACTCTGCTAAACCTGCAGTTGCGTACAGCCTGTCACTGTCATGAACATACTTTTCTATAGTAAGAGCTGCTGATTTTGAGAATGCCAGCTCTGCTTTTTGGGCATTTTATTTAATTCTTGCACCTTTTACTTTACATCAGAGTGGATATCTGGCTCTCAGGCACAGAGAATGATTTATTTAATGCCATCCCACGCTGTCTTGCAGAGCAACAAGTTTTAAAACGGGGACATGTAATGCCAAAGCACAGCTTTCTACAGCTTGAGCTGAAGAGCAATTCCTTCAGCTGGTAGCAGGAGCAGACTGTTGTCTCCCATGCAGTTTAAAAAGAAACATGGCATGACATACAAAGTGATGACATTTCCATTAAAAAAGGAGGTTTATTTACAAATGAAGGCTATTTTACCATCTGTCCCCACCGCTGCACTGAGAAGTAGAAGACCTAAATGACTGGGCAGCATCTTTTGCTGCTGCTTAGCAGGAACACCATGCAAACATACTCACCTACAGAGCTGCTTTGTGGGAATTACTGGAGATCACCATGTAGTTACTAGCTTCTGTAACTGCAGTAATGTTAGATTTGGCAGAGCCCTTGCAGCTGGTGGGTTTGAAGTGTCCCTATGTTGAGGTAGCCTTTGTTCCCAAGCAGAGGTGGTAAAGTGTCAGCCTTATAGCTGGGGCCTGGGGTGTTAACCCTGCAGCACCTGTGTGCGCTGCCTGATGGCTGGCGCTTGGCTCTCCCTCAGTTCTGCTTGGCCAGGCACAGGTATTGGGAGAAGAGGCTGCCTGGGGCCCTTTCTGATCAGCCCCATGTACACAAAAATGCACTTGCTCCTTTTTGGTGCATTCATTTCCCTTGGGGAAAAAAAAAAGTGGAAGAAGCCTGGAACTCTTTTTCATTTAGGCTGCCATAGGTCAGGGATGACTCACTGGGCTCAGTGGGGTAAGTGATATCACCAATCAACCTCTTTGTACACTGCCCAGAGCATGTAATTAAATAGCTAATGTTTACCAGGCAATTGCATTTAATCTGTGTTCCCATAATCTGAAGTGTTATTGTGGGGGAGACTGTCTTTTGCTCTCAGCCTTTCAATTTATCTTCCTGTTGGATGTCGAGAAACATGTCCTCAAGCGAATGCTCTGCTCACAATAGAATGAGCTCCCCTGCCATGCTCAGAATGAGCTTCCCTGCCATGCTGTCCACCAGATCCCACCAGAGCTCCTGTGCAGCCTGTAGTGTGCAGCCAGCTCCTTGCCAGCAGCCTCGTACAAATATTCAGTCCTGAAGTTCAAACCCAGGTGGAGGTTCCTTCAGTTCCTGCATTTAGCAGAGGACTTAAAGTCTATTTTTTTCTCAGGTCTTTGGAGCAATATCCAAGTTTCCTCTGACTTGAATTATTGAAGAGCTGAGTTGGAACCAAGAAAGCAAAAGGTCAGTCCACTAAAGGGCAGAAAGGTGTCTTGTCCTTAGAAGTTGGTTCTCTGCAATTTGACTTGTGACAGGACAGGGGCCACGTATGTTGACAGTTCACTTTTTTTTGATTTTTATTGACAACAGGGGCCAAAATGAAGATTTGCCAGATGGGAAATTTGTCAAAGGAGAACGTGAATTTATCACGAGACAAACAGGAAAGAGGAATCAGGAAGAAATTAAGGAAACTTTTCAAAGGCCACAGAGAGAGACAGAATGTTGCAATCAAGACACCACTGGAGAAATGCTGAACTCCTTTCATTGCTCCCAGATGACAATGAAAGATCTTCTGTACAGTGGCACCCTGTCAGCCATTCAGCTAGTTACTGGGTACATCTGACTGTGGAACAGGAGATCACCAAGTCACTGAACAATGATAATCTGTCACTACATTTTTGCATCATGGATTTTGGGAAACAAATAGGCAAGTTTTGGGGCAGGATGTTTAACTACAGAGCTCCACATCTCCTTAAGTGAGTGACTGGAGTTGGAAGAACTTTGTGATTTTTCTGGTCATGGAGGACACTGAACATTATGGATGATGTGCTGAGAAATATATTATGCCCTCATCTACGTCCTGTGGATGATGCTGCAGTCACTCTGACATAGTTATTAAGAACCAGCCCAAATGATATTAATAGAAGTAAAACATTACTGCTTAATGATACTGTGCCATTAAAAAAGCATCAATAATGGCAGGATGGCATTACATATATAGATAAGCCATTGAGTGTCAACAAACTAATGAGTTATATTTATACCGCTGTACAATAATGTTTATCGATGTGTCTGTGGAAAACAAGGGAGAGTCTATGTTTTATGGGCAGGCCTAACATTAGAACTAATTGGAGTTTGTGAGCCAGAACATCTCCCTCCATTACATATGTCTGCTGCAGAAATCAGATGCTTTCGATGGCTTTGCTCTGAGGCTGTGTGTTGGAAAGTGCTTTAAAGAAAGAAAGGTAGAAATGACTTAGAAGTGAAAATTTAACCCATTTTCCCTATACGTATCCTTTCTCCACTTTGCATTACTTTGTCCTTCTGAAACTATGATAGAGTTAGGTACTTCTTATTTTTTGTGTGAACTCAGCTAAACCACTTCATCTCTCTTCCTTCCTGTCTGCATATCACTGCTGAAATGAATACACTACTCAAACTTTTGGACTTTAGGACTCTTGAAAAGCAATTAGCCAGGAAGACTGGCAGTGAAGCACATTGCAGAAGATGTCTTCTCTGATACCCAGCAGCATCCTGAGTTGGACACACAACTTCCATTCAGAAACCTTTTCCCAATTTATTATTGCCTCAGTGGAAAGAGGGCTATTGGCACCAGGGAGGAATTCAGGTGCAACATTGTTGTGGGTTAGCCCCAGTCACCTGAGAACCACCTGGCTGATTGCTCTCACATCCACGCCCATGGGATGGGGAGAAGAATTGGAAGAAAAAGATAAAACTCATAGGTCGAGGTAAGGACAGTTGACTAGGACAGCAAAGGAAGTGGAAAATAACACCAGCAGTATGTATAAAAGAATATGCAAAGCAGGTGATGCACAGTGCAATTTGCTCACTGCCTGCACCTGATGCACATCCCATCCCCAAGCAGCCACCTCTCCTCCCACTCCAGCTCCCCCCTTATCTATTAGCATGATGCCATGGTATCAAATACCTTTTTGGCTAGCTTGGGTCAGAAGTCCTGGCTTTGTCATCTCCCAGCTTCTTGTAAAAATTAGCTCTATCCCAGCCAAAAATGAGGACAAACATGAATGTGAGTCATTTACAAATGCCTGAAAGATGTGTGTGGGTAACAAGGGCTTGAACAAAAGCCAAGCAGCTCTTAACTAGCCACTGCTGAATTTGAAATGCTGTCACCTTAGGCCTATTCATTTTTTAATTAAAAACTCAGTGGATGAATGCATGAACCATCTTCTCTATGGTTGCTGGCTTTTCAGTAGTAGATTGAGTGACTTCGAGGCAAAAAGGAAACCCAGTCCTTCAGCTCCTAATACTGTCAGGCCCATGCTCAATTGATTTTATAATGTAAGGTAAAATGGCACCTGCAGTTGCAGTCAGATTTCATGAAAAGCCTGGGAGAACCTAGCTGTAAAATGTTCCTGATGGTAATATCCGAACTGCTTAACTACTCCGCTTACTTATCCCCCGGCACGCGGGAGAAGCATCACCCTCTGAGGGGAGATGGAAAGCTGCGAGCAGCTCCTGCGCGTTGCTCTCCAGGCAGCTCACATTGTTCTCCTGTCACTAGCAGAGAAGGCTGTAGCAGGCAGGTATGTTCTCCTGGTGAAAGGCTTAAGATATATGAAGGCTGTGTTAATGTCTGACCTTTATCTCTGTAATGATGGAGACATTTATTACAGCTTCCTTCACCCTCTGCACATTTCTATAAAAAATAATGGGACCCCACACTGGCACCTCTACTTCTTCCTTGTATCTGAGAAGTGATTAACGCAACAAAGTAGCTAATTAAACATTTTGTCAGTGTGGCATTCAGAAATAATTGAGATTTCTAATGATAGTGCGGTGATAAATGAAGGAGTTAATATATTCCGATGGCACCTAGACAACACGAGTAAAACAATCAACCTGCATCTTGGTTCTTCTTCTGAGCATCCCTTCTCCCCCTCCTTGAATTCCTGTTGCTCCTCCAGGCAGAACAGATCATGGAGCTCAAGAAGCTGAGATCTGCCCCAGCTGGGTATCCCAGTAGAGACAACTTGAAAATAACAGACATTGAGTTGTGGTCCTCCCGAGCTCCCAGTGGATCCTGCCCCCAGGAAGAGGCCCCATTGTACCTTCAGCCTCCAGAACCCCTCATCAAAACCATTCCTCTGTATTAAAGCGTGCAGGGCAGACAAAAGCATGGTAGAAGCAAGAAGAAGAGACACCAACACAGACGTGCACATGCATGCACAAGCACAGCTCACCACACAGCCAGTTAGATGGGAGGAAACAGAACTGCCATCTGGCTGGAGCGATATGAGGCTCTTATTGTTTTTCTCTGCTGCTGAAAAGCTAAAAATGAAAACCCAACCGTGGGAGGGAACGGACATCTGATGAACTTTAAGGGGATAGAGTCTGCTCTGCTTTGTGCTGGTGTAAATACTGGCATGTCCTGAATGAGCCGCCCAGCAGATGCACCTGGGTGCAACCTACTGCAGAATTTGGCCCTGGAAGGCTGTAGAAAACCAGATTTTGCTGCAGCTGTGGGGTGATTTTGTAAAAAAAAGTGTGTTAATTAAACCCTGAATGGCATTTTTATTAAGAGTCTGTGAGTAAATGTGGTACTTTATCTCCCTCCTGGTGTGTGCATGAATTTAATGCTTGCAGAGTGTGCTGGCAGAGCTGGAGGCTGAATTCTGTTTATTCATGATGTTCTTATACTACCATCGCCGCCACTGCTGTCCCCCTAATGAGCCCCGTCAGCATCCAGGGACAAAGACGTTTACCCACAGAATGGGCTTGGCCTCGTGAAGTCAATAGGATGATAATTGTGCCTTCCCCAGCCTTCCTTCTCTTTTCCTCCCAGACAAAAAAAAGGTTTCCAGCCCAATACTTTGCTGAATTCAAGCCTGTCCCAAGAAGAATAGTGGTTTTGACAAATCAATGTTTTCCAATGAAAAGCTGATTTCACTGAAACATTTCCAGATAAGCTGTGGTGAGGACAAATTCATTAATATATGCCTTTGAGCCTGCTTTGTTTCAGGTGTCATAGGAAGATAAATGCTCTAAAGTTTCTCCCGCTTCAGGTGATGTGCTCGGTTACTATTCCAGCAGGGTGATGCTGGAATTGTGACAAAATGTGATTGTGGAGATCCAGGCAGGAGCTCAGTAGCTGGAGGTGGCCAATAGTCACTGCTACTCCTGGTCAAACGCATGCTGGAACCACTGCTGCTTCTGGAGGCAGCAGGTGTGGGGCCCACAGGCTTTGAAGGGATGGTGCACACTGCTTGGGCAGTGGTGGTTCTATCTCCCCCTGCCTTTATCTGCCAGAGGTGAATGCAGCTGGCACTGTGAGAGCTGGCAGCTGCTGTGAACAGAATAATGTTGGAGGTTAACACCTATTTCTGCAGTCTTTCCTGTTAAAGATAAAGGTAATGGACAAAGATTAGCTCTTCCTTTGGTCTTCAGGAGTCCCCAGAGATCAATACAAGCTTGTATGTTGTAGGCTTGGAAGGATAAGATCATGCATGAGAATTCCTCCTTCTCCTCCCTTGCACTTGTTTCTAAAGATACTGTGATTGTTGCAGTGTTGTTGCTGATTCTTTGCATCTCAGATGCACAGAAGAGCAGCAAAAGATGAGAAAGAGCCACTGCATGCAGCTCTTCAGCTTTCACTGCTTATTGGTGTTTGTATCTAAGGCACAGAATTAGCACATGGTACTACACAATCGAATGCAGCATCTCAACAGAGGGTTTCCACCAAGCTGAAGACCTGACCCTGAGTGATCACAAGGGGACTGTTGGCAGTGCACGGTGTGGGGTGAAGGGCTTTACTGAATAAAACGCCTCAGCAGAAGACATGTGAGGACAGAAGCAATGTGAGGACATCCTCCCATTGTAAGCTTCATGGCAGGAGGCACTGAATGCACATAAAACTAAAGGGCAGCAGTTACCAAAGCATCAAAAGCATATATTTTTATTCCACAGTATGTGACAGAATTAACTACCATGGGATAGACAGGCAATAGGGTTCAAAGTATGGATAGAGACATCTGTGAAAAGTAGTCTGTTTGCCAGAGTTAAACTCTGGCAGAGGAGGAATCCACTGTATATTAATCATTTATCAATGAGCAAGTGCTGTCCTTATCTGGAGCTTCACTGCAGCAGATGCTATACTGATGCACAGAGAGAGTCAGTCCTAGCTCTAAGGTAATAAAAATCTATATATGAATTCAAAGAAGGGATGGGGTTCTTGGTAACCAAATGTCACTCTAGTTCTATCTTTTCTATATTGTTGTTTGTGCTTGTTGGTTGTTTTTAAAGCAAAAAGGGGTTTGGGAGGAAACCTTCCTTAAAGAGAACAGGCAAACAAGATATCCACTGGTGTCCTGGTTTTAGCTGGGATAGAGTTAATTTTCTTTCTAGTATCTGAGGTAGTGCTGCGATTTGGATTTAGTATGAGGACAATGTTGATAACACATTGATGTTTTTAGTTGTTGCTAAGCAGTTGGAGTACTTGCAAAAAAATCAAGGACTTCTCAGCTTCTCATGCCCCTCCGGATACACAAGAAACTGGGAGGGGACGCAGTCAGGACATCTGGACCAGGGTGGCCAAAGGGGATATTCCCTGCCATGTGATGTCATACTCTGGATAAAATGGGGGCAGCAAGCTGGGAGGTGGGATCACTGCTTGGAAACAGACTGGGCATTGGTTTGTTGGGGTTTTTTTCTGCAGGCTTTCGATGCTGTCTCTCACAGTACCTTGATGGACAAAATGTCCAGCTTGCAACTAGACAAAGTCACAATGCGTTGGGTGGGCAATTGGCTGAAGGGTTGGGCCAGAGGGTGATAGTGAATGGGGTTACATCTGGCTGGTGGCCAGTCACTAGTGGGGTTCCCCAGGGTTCCATTTTAAGTCCAGTTCTGTTTAATATTTTCATAAATGACCTGGACTCAGTACTAGAAGGCATCTTAAGTAAACTTGCAGGTGACATGAAATTGGGAGGAGCTGTTGACTCTCTTGAGGGTGGAGAAGCCTTACAGGGAGATCTGGACAGATTAGAGAGCTGGACAATCACAAACAGCATGAAGTTTAACAAGGGCAAGTGCCAGATTCTGCATCTGGGAAGGGGCAGCCCTGGCTGCACATACAGACTGGGGGCTCAGCCATGCTGAGAGGGATTTGGGGGTCTTCGTCAACAGCAAGTTAAACATGAACCAGCAGTGTGCCCAGGCAGCCAGGAGGGCCAACCATATTCTGGGGGACATCAAGCGTAACATTGACAGCCAGTCCAGCGAGGTGATTGTCCTGCTCTACACTGCACTGGTGTGACCTCACTTTCAGTGCTGTGTACAGTTTTGGGCACCATAGTACAAGAAGGACACAAAACTATTGGAGAGTGTCCAGAGGAGGGCAACGAGGATGGTGAAGGGTCTTACGAGAGGAGGATGAAGTCCCTTGGTTTGTTCCACCTGGAGAAGACTGAGGGGAGACCTCATCGTGCTCTATGGCTTCCTGACAAGGGGGAGTGAAGGGACAGGTGCCGATCTCCTCTCTTTGGTGACCAGTGATAGAACCTGAGGGAATAGTGTGAATCTGTGACAGGGGAGGTTTAGGCTGGATATTAGGAGGAGGTTCTTTACTGAGAGAGTGGTTGGGCGCTGGGACAAGGTCCCCCGGGAAGTGGTCACAGCACCGAGCTTGACTGAGTTCAAGAAGTGTCTGGACGATGCCCTCAGTCACGTGCTCTGAGTTGGCTGGTGCTCTATGGAGCCAGGAGTTGGACTTGGTGATCCTTAAGGATCCCTTCCAACTCAGAATGTTCTAAGATTTGATGATTCTTTGTTATCTGATTAAACTGTCTTTATCTCAAACCATGCATTTTTTTCCCATTCTCATCCCATCCCACTGAGGAAAGGGCTGAGTGACTGACTGCATGGTGCTCAGTTACCACCTGGGATTAAACCATGACAAATGGATATTTGGAAATCAGGGAGTGGGGGAAGGACTTTTTTTTTCTCTGAAGTTTCAGGTGGTGTTTGCTAGAGAATGGGCAAAAGGTACTGTTGTCTGACACAGAAATTCTTCTGTTTCTGTTGATAGAAAGTACAACATAGGTGAAAATTGGAGAAATGGGACAGAAAAGGTAGCGTTCATCAAATTGTCTTTTATTTCCAATGCTGATTAATCTGACACTGTGAAACCAACCCTCTTATAATCACAAGAGTGACTTTAAAACCAAGTGACTTTGAAAAGTTCAGTGTTCACTTGATTTGTTTTCAGTTGTTTAATCTTTTAGGGTGCACACTCTCTTCTCTGGGTAAAATATGGTGGGGCTGACACAGCCTTCCCCTGCAGCCCCCACTACATAAATGCCCTGTGTGGGGAATGGCTGTGCTGAGTCCTCAGGAGTCACTCACTCCCACCAGCACTGGAGATCAACATCAGCTGCTCCATTTCCAGCTGCTGCTGAGAGTAACTCATACTGGAGCCAAGAAAGGCAGAGCTTTTCACCTGTCCAATTTTAGCCTTCAGAGCTAAGCACAGCCCACCACAGTGATACTGTCCATCGGAGTGTGCCTCACAAAGGCTATTTGTTCAAAGCAAGCTGACCACAGGCACTTGTAAGGGGCTAGTTCTTCAGGTTGTCTGATTTCACTGGACACCAGAGCAAGTAGGGAGCAGGAGAGTCAAAACCCAAGGAAGGGGCAGAGGGGAGCCAAGGCTCTGCCTGGGACATGCCTGAGCACCCAACATTGGCATCTGACTGCGGCATGCCATCCGAGTGTCCCAGCAGAGCAGAAGTTGTATTTTTCTCTCACAGGGAGGTAGTCTCAGCAGAAAAGTGCCAGATGATGATGTATTTGAAGAAATTGGAAGAAGAGGGCTATTTACTGGCCTGGAGATGCTTTTATTTTCAACTGCTATAATTTTCAGCTGTCTCAATGAGTGAAGGTCAAAGAGTCTGCTATGCAGTTTAGTCTAGACACTATCGGGCTGTAGAAAACACTTGCTGGGCAGCATGAAGGTAAGAGTGATGGCATGCATCGTATTTCTCTTGCCACACATCTTGTGTGCAGTCTCTCTCTGAGGCAGGATGAACTGTGACAAAACATGGCCAGATACTGAAATTGGCCATCACTGCTTTGCTTGTTCCCAATGAACACAGAGGGAAAGAGTTTTATTCCTCCTTCTGTAATGAGCTACCAAAGAAGGAGTTAAACAACAGTGGAAATAAAATAGTGAGGATGATTTTGGGCATCTGATGAATGGGGACATCATGATCAGTTTTAGAGCTTGGATATAGAGGTATTTAGAAGTTAACATTAAGACTGGGAGTTGACAGAAGAGGTTTGTCATCAGAGACAGAGCTACTGGTTACTGTCACACATGCCAGATGATCAGATCTCTGCCTTTCCTTGCCAAGGTAAACCTCCAACTACAAGCTCTTCATTCCCTTAGAGGGAGCTCTAATGTCAGGTTCCTCTCACCTGAGGACAACTCATATGAATGTGAACATGTGTATCTAGCAGCTGCCTTTTCCCCTGACCTGAGCCCCTCTGTTGCCATCTCTTTTTTTATCTTTTTAAAAACTTTTTTTCCTGGTATCCCCACCTGCATCTCTGCCTTGAAATCCCCTTGTCACAAAATCTGACCCTTACCCTGTGATTCTACTGCCTCAAGCTACACCATGTCTCTTAGGACTCACACACACCTCAGGCAATGTTCTGGTCTCATCTCAGTTGGCTTTGAGAACTTCTCCATAAGGACCAAGCACAGTGTATCTGAATGGGAGCAGCGTGAACAAGAACCATGAAGGCAGAACTTAGCTTGACATGAAGACATCTTAAACATGGACACACCTATGTGGGCATATATGTCCAGTCACATATATGTGTATTTTTTTCTCATGACAAATATTTCAGTCTTCTTATCAAAAAAGAAAAAAAAGGGGTTTCTTTTGGGGGGGAGGGAAATAAAGAGAAAAAAAAGCCTCCACCCAACCCTCCACAAAAAAAGCCCAGATATTCTTTCATATAGGAAAGGTGCTGCACCAGAAACCTATTTTTGTCAGAAGACTAATCCAATGGGAGATTTTTTAGCTGCTCAGAGAAGCTTCCTGGCTTTTTACTGATCTTTTGAGTGATCAGATCCCTACCTCTAATTCTTTATGCTTTATGCTATTTTTGGCTGTTATATATTGTCGTTAAGACACAGTAGATATTGAGGGTTATCTTCTTGTGCCTGCAATTCAAACTGCAGGTAGAGCCTTTGTCTTTCTTTAAAAGGTAATTATGAATATTCACAGCTGTGTCAAATACTGTCCAGGTGTTCGCCTATAAATATTCACAAATCATTGTTGTGTGTGAGCATAAATCTGCATTATCTAAGCATGAATGTGAAATTGTCCAGATAGATCATGAATATTCATCGTCTAAATAGACTCTGAATTGCCCATAAAATGTCTCATATTTTAGCAGCTTGATCTAATGGTTCTTTCACGTTTAGTCCACAGCTTCACAAGTGACTGGTTAGAGTGAACACAATAAAGTTTATCATCATGTGCAGTGGTTACTTGTGGTGTTCTGATCAACATAGGAGGCAAGCACAAAGTCATTCTGCATTTTCTTTTTCAGTGTATAAAATGAGCAGGAACGTGGTCCTGCCAAACTTCACGCCAAATGGCACGTTATGTGTTTTCACCCCTGATTTTCTCTAGGCTCAACTTGCTTCCTTTGTACAACAGGGCAAGAGTCTTTCTCCCAGAACCATGAATGCAGTTTCTGTGGTTGTGCTAAGAGCTGTTGGGACAACCAGGAGGAACTGACTTATGCCCAGACTGCTTGAAGGCTGTTTGGTGTCACGGGAAAATCACCAGGGAAAATGCTTTTCTGCTCCACTCAGGACCCCTATCTCACCTGGTAAACATCTTCTACCATATACCCATACAGTAAGGCAGGATTTATAATAATGAGAAGATAATATCTTGTATTACACCATCTGATAGGATTGGAAAAAATCTGCTGAACTCTAGAGCTTGTAGAGATCTACAGTGCCCAAAATGTTATTATCAGTAATAATAACAACATGGTAGACTTCAGAGGAGCATTGTCCTGTTGCTGAGGAAGATATGATTCACATGGGAAATGAGAGTCCTTGACCTAGAGATCAATTTAACTTGCTAATGCCATTTGTTCTGTTTGCCATTGCAGAACATCAGGGTGCTGTAGTTTTCTAGTTCACCTTTTTGTTTTTAAGGAAGTGTAACTGGGCTCTGACAGAAAGCAGGGTGCAAAGTAGTTTAAATCCCTAGATGTTTGGTCAGATGCTTGTCTCCTTTACTGTAGCCCAAATGACTTGTTCAAGTTCCTTCCAGTTTTCACTTACAACGCTGCCTGTGTTTTGTGCTAGTGATTTGACAGAGACAAAAACACTTAAAAGCTGGGACAGAAAAGAGACATGGACCCCATCAAATAAAGGAAAGGTATTTCTTGACAGTAAACAGCACCACATTGTGCGGCACCTTTGGCTGACATGGGAACAGAGTGACCTAAAATCCCTTCAGGGGAAGACAAGGGTCAGGGAGCTTCTCAGAGCCGAAGCAGAGATGAACAGTTACCAACTCATACTTGCAGGAAGATGATGATGTGCTGAGTCACTTTTTTAAAGAAGGAACTATTAAAAAAAAATAAAAAAAGGGCCCCGGTCTTCTTCAAACTGAACCCTACAGGCACAAGTGTGATTCTGACAGGGTCCTGTCCATGTCCCCAGTGGGCATTAGATGTGCAGCAGGATTGAAAAGATGGCATTTGTGTTAGAAATTGCAGTCTGTTCTCAAGAGCCACTCCAGACTTGACTTAGGTGTGAGGAAGGTCATGTTTACATCTCTGCAAGACTCTCAGGATCTGAACAGCGTAGATGCCAAGAAAAATATCATTGCTTTTAATAATGTTTCATATCCTAATGCTGCTACTTCACAGGTTATTTCATCTTGGGGTACTCATGGCAGCACTATAGCATACAATAACTTTGGCTGGCCATTGAGAAATTCTGCATTTCCCCAAAAGAGGAGTGAGGCCTCCTGGCAGGACTGGCTGTGAAACCCACTCTGGAGCATAAACTGAAGACCAAAACCATAGCAGCATCACAGCTTTGCAAAGCCAGGACTCATTAATTAATAAGAACAATTTTTATTTCCTGGATGCCAACACAGAAGCAACTGTTCCACACAGCCTGAAAAAGAGGAGTGTCTGTGTGACTGAGCCAGAGCACATAATGGTTGAGTTGTACCTTTTCTACCTTACTGCAGAAAACCTGCATAGAAAATGTTGTTCTCCTTAGCTGTGCTTAAATCAGGGGCTCCCAAGCTTTCCTTCTGGGGAGCTATATCTAAACCAAGAGGTTGCTGGGGAATCATCACTCATTAGTCCTATTGCCACAGTCTTGTAGCAATGACAGCAACTGCTATCAAGACAGAAAGGGGAATGCTGCTTCTGAATGTACTTGTAAGACTGCACATGATCAGATACTGTTGTTTTTGGAGAATGCATGCACATCTCCTTTTGCTGGTTACATGTGTCATTCTCTGTCTGTTTCTTTTTCCAAAGGTACCCCCTTGAGGCAGTGAGATAGCTGGTAATGTCATGGCCTTAACATGACTTTCTGCCACTGTCTTTGACTGCATTGGTTGCTCCAGAGTTAGAGCCTGCCACATAAGAGCCACGTTTCCAGACTGTTACACTGAAGATGGATTTTAACCCTTTGAATTTCCTCCCTGTGTGTCCAGATCTATGGAGCTGCGAATGGCCTTACTGCACAACAGGCTGCAATGGAAATGACCCATTTAATCATTAACCTAGAAAGCATAAGAAACCTCAAAGACTGTTGAGCTACTTGTGTAGTGATGGGGACACTCCACTCTTTCCCTAGAAATAAATATTTACAACTTCAGAAGGTGCCATCACTTGCAAATGTTTCCATTGAAGAAGCTGATGAGAAGTTGAACCGTAATTTAACTGGAAGCAGGATATGGCCTGCTGTTGGTTGAAGATGCTCAATATGGTACTTTTACAAAGATAAACTGTCATGAGAAGACTTTAAAGAGTTTGCATTCTCTGATGTTTTCAGATGAAAACAGCAGCTTGAGCTTTCTCAGGCGTCTGTGTGCAGGGGGCAGACCTTCTGTCCTCACCTTGCAAATAGCAGGACTGTAATTTGAACATTGTTTCTGTGTTCAGACCGAGGGAGAGCTGAGGATGAAGCGTGACATTGACAATGTCCTTTTCACATTTTGATTGGCAGGTCTTTACCTCCTGCCACTCACAATACCCAGAGAGGAAGCTCTCTCATTAATAACAAAGAAAGAAAAAAAATGAAGACCATTGCCTTTTGTTGTCTGAGCGCCGGTTATAAGGCTTTGCTGACACGTGCAGGGTGGAATAAACACCTGCATTTCAATCATGAGGAACACAAGTCCATGTACACACTCGTGGAGGTTCAGAATTCAAATGGTCTGTGTAGGTGGTTCCTATTAAAAAATTAGCAAGTCAGCCTAGGACAGAAAAACAAACACAGTCATTCAGTTGTGCTCTCACACAGGAAAAGAGTCATCAATGACATACGTGTTACAGGCTCTTTGGACTACCAAAGCAGAGGGAGCATCAGGCAGAGCATCCTGTGGTTGGAGGTAATAAAGGGTAGGTTTACATCACTGGATGGGTTTAAGGTGGACAGCACAGGCACCTAAAAGGAGCCCAGCCTGATGCTGGCCTGGCCTCTGCAACTTGCTGAGAGGAGGAGATGAATCTCAGCTCTGCCCAGGGACCTTGAGGACTCGAGGTATTGCACCACGGTGTGGGGTGCATTGCTGGGGATTACCTGAAAGCAGCAGGGCCAGGATGTGCTGGGAATGTGCAGTGGAAGAGAAATCATAGAATCAAGGAATCATAGAATTGTAGGGGTTGGAAGGGACCTTGAGAGATCATCGGGTCCAACCCCCCTGCCAAAGCAGCTCCCTAGGACATATCACTCAGATAGGCGTCCAGACGGGTCTTGAATATCTCCAGAGGAGACTCCACCACCTCCCTGGGCAGCCTGTCCCAGGGCTCTGTCACCCTCACTGTGAAAAAGTTCTTCCGCATGTTGGTGCAGAACTTCCTGTGCTCCAACTTGCAGCCATTGCCCCTTGTCCTATCCCCACAGACCACTGAAAAGGGGCTGGCTGATTCCCCCTGCATCCCCTGCTTAAGATAATTATAGACTTTAATTAGAAACCACTGCAGAAAGAAAACTAAGCCAGATGCACCAGCAGCGTAGCGCTTCCTGCCCGCCTGCCACGAGCCATGGCAAATCCAGGTGCCCTTTGACAGCTCCTAAACCAGCCCACAGCATGTGACAATGGAGAGAGAGAAATGAAAACCCCTCCAAGTACAACCAGGGAACACAGAGATTGAAATTGAAGGGAGAACTGAGTAAGAGTTGGCAAATAATTCTTTGGAACTGGCACATTCAGATGCATGTTGCAGTTCTAGGAGGCAAACTGCAGACATGGGTACCTACAGTGGTCCACACAATGCTTTAACTAAAGTTGTCTGTTTCTATTATGTTGTCCCAAATAATAATCTTCCTTGCTCAAGTTTGCAGTGGCACTTCTCTGTTCTTCAGACCAAAGCAGATTCAGCACGTTGGCTGGTTTAGGGTGGTTTTGTTTTTTTTTTTTGTATCAGCATGTCTCACTATCCCTTGAAGGAAAAATAAAAAACTTACCTACTCTATAGTTACCATTCAGGTTCAGCTCCCTCAGAGTGCTGTTTTCCCCCTCTGTAAATATATATAAGAATTATTAAGTGAGAAGCTAGCATGAAGAGGGGTTTTGTTGCTGATTTTTCCTAGTCCTGCTTTGCTCAATAGACCTTAGCATTGCCCTTCATCGCTAAGAAACACAGTGCTTAAGAACATCTTACAGAGATTTTCAGGGTGGAAGACAGCAGCATGAAAATGTTGGAAAACAAGCCCCTTTCTCCACAGTATAAGCAGTAGCAGTTTTAACTGCCTGATCCCCGCCTTGCTGGTGGGCTGTTTCCCTCATGCAGACAGGTCACCTCTTAGAAAGGATTGTATTGTGCCTATTCACTTCTTGTTCTGCACACAGTTTGTGAACTGCTTTCAGCGTCTTTTTTAGTGGATTTAATCATGCCGACAGCAGAGGGGGTCAAAGTGTGTCATTGTCCATTTTGGGCAGATATATACATAGCTATATTATAAGCAGATGGCCTCGGGTGAAAGCTAAATTCAAGCCTCTGTAGAGGTTTTTGGTAGCACTGGTGTCCCACAAGTGATCGCTGGAGCTGGACACCTCTGCTGTGCTTCCAGTCCCTTCACAAGCCTGTATCTCTGGGCTTTTGCTTCCACTTGATTTTGGTGGTGGTGTTCTCTGGGAGCTCAGAGCTTGGGGCTTTTGCCATGGCTGTGACATCCATCACTAGCTGCAGTGTCCCACAAGCTGGTGGTCTATCACACGGGCATGCACTTGTTTCAAGCCAGATCAGCTCCTTTCCTGGTACCGTTCTGAGCCTTTTACAGCTTTGTTTTCATAATGTGACCTATGATGATTTCTCAGTGTCTTCTGCTTTAATGCTGTTTTATTTTCCATAATACAGTTCCTGTTCTCTCTACAGTCCCCATTTCTTTTGCTGAACCACAAGAGGAAGCTGCAGGCAATGCCATGAAGTAGGGGTAAATAATAACTTCTAAATTAATCCCAAAGCAAGATGACTTCAGTTACAACAATCTTTTCCACTGTCTTTTCTTGCTTTAATGCAAAATGAAAGGGATCCACCCCACACTGGAAATGCAGGCTACTTTTTGAAGGCACTAACACCCTTTTATGGCAGCATCCCTACCCTGGCAGCTTAAGGGAAAGACTTGAAAAGGTAACTAGTATATCATCTAGTATGCTTTGCACAACAGCGTGGGTTCTTTCTCTTTTTCCATGATTTTGCTTGTGAAAAAAATTAACTTCTCTTAAACAAACACGAAAGAGTAGGCTAAACAAGCATCACTTTCTGACCCTGCTTGCTGTGTCTCTGCAAGCCCCATGGTCCCAGTGGGCGCATCAGTCCTGAATCTTGAGGCCATTTTGAGTCTTGCTCGCTGTATAGACTCTATGATTCTCTGGGCTTGAATACATTTGGGTGCTTAATATGAAACCTGCTGTGTGAAGGTCAGCTCTGTGGCAGGAGGGCAGGCAGGACACACAGCTAGACGAATTACCAACTGGCTGCTAATGGCTGGGTCTAGACTGAGTGGAGAGAATGGTTCCCTTCCTTGGAGGTGGAAACAGTTTTTTGGGTGAGAGCAGCAGGAACAAGTCCCCCCCAGTGATGTATCCTACTGAAATAGTTGTACTGTCAAACCTTTATTAGTAGCTTGCTTCTATAAAGAGAAGGGAGCTGCAGCCATACCAGCACCTGAAGAATATCAGTTTGTGCAGTGAACGTGCTTCTAATACTCTCCCATGCTGGCTTAATAGGTACACTTTTTGGATGAAATGGAGACAATTAAAGAGGTTATGGGGTTGTGTCCTCACTGGGAGTAAACGGTGAGTGCCACTGGTTTAAACATCCTCATTTCAATTTAGAGCAACTAGGTGACTGGCCCCAAAGCTGCTGCTGGTCTGTTAGTTCTTCTGGCACTACTGTTAAAACTGACAGAGGGCAAGCACCTCTTGAACTTGCAGATCACGGTTACTGGACATTGGAAGGATCTCAGACAATTGCAATAAAAACGTTCATGAGGTGAAACCAAAAATTCATGAGTCCCCTTTGAAAGCTTTGGTTTGGAAAATGTGCTTAGATGGCTGGGTGTCTTGGGGTATCTCTTACCTCTATGCTTACAACAAAGATCAGTCTGGAGGAAGGTTGTGTTTGGTGGTGATGATGGGAACAGAGTAAAGACTGGAGCATTTTCAAGGCCACTTCTGTGCTCTAGCTAGGCCACCTTGGTGGAGACACTTCAGCAAATGGAGACGTATGCAGTGCTGGGAAAGGCAGGGGCATTCTCTGATGTCTAATTCAGCTGGTGTGAGGTGCCCTCTGGGCTTCCCTGCTTTCACTTTCACCTGCACAGACAGCCCACACCCTCTATTTTATCTCCCTCAGGTAAGTCACTCTCAGCATCACCTCCCCTTTCCTGTGCCATTTGTTCAGCAGAGTTGAGCAGGAGTGGCTGAGGGAACGGAACATTTTCTCCATCCCATTCCTATATTTGTTGCCCCAAATGTGGAATGGTGATGTTAGTCTACTCACCTGCTCCATTTGCTTTAGGAAAGTGACCTTTGATGTTTTTCAGTCTCTTTATTACTTGGTGGTACTGACTAATGAAGTCTCAGTCACATTTTTTTCTATATTCATAAGCTGTAATTCTTATCTTGCCACTTCCTGGGGTCCCATGGAGAGCACTACAGCCACAGCATCACGTTCTCCCATGAATCCACCTCCCCCCTTGTGACTGCAGCTGTTTCTGTGCTAATTACCCTGCCTAGCTCAGTTTGTTGAGTGCTTCTGTTATTAAATAAACACTGCTGTTGTATCAGCCTCTGGTGAATTTCTGGAAGCGTTACCCGAACACTTGGAGCATCCTGCTGCCTCTAACTCTTGTGGGATAGATGTGGGAGTATGATTTGGTGTGTGTATGTTTTTCTAATAACACACTCATATTTTTACAATCATTTCTGTAAGTGAAAGTTTTCATTTTCTTTTTCCATTTCCGTTGGACATCTGTTCTTTGTAGCTGTTCAAACTTCCTTATTTTCTAAGGCTCTGTATTTTCTGTGCAAATGTTGCTCAGCAGGAGAATGTATTAGGGACTTTTCCACCTACGTAAGAGAGCTAAAAAGCAAAATATATATTCTGTGTTTTCATAGGACATGGAATGACTGAAAAATGATGTGCTTCTGTCATGGTGTATAAATGGGGATGTATGCAGAAAAAGATCTGCAAGCCCAAGTCCTAGTGGTTTCAACACCCAGTTTGGGAAGGGTTTACTCAAAAGGACCTTGTTGCCTCCTTTTCTGTCGTGAGTGTGAAACACTCTTGGCTTGATCTGGCAGTGTTTGACTTTGGCTTTGCTAGCAAATTTTCCAGATACAGGGAAACAGGGTTCAACCTCTGCAGGTTGAACCAACATCTGATAATTTAACCGAGACTGTTTTCCACGTCATTGCCAGAAATGATCAACCCGCCCCTGGAATTTAGTGTGTAGCTCCAAAATTATTGTGTGGTACAGCTGGTTGAATAATAGGAGAACTTGTATGACTGTCATCTTGAATGAGATTCACGGCTATTTGTGGAGACACTGCAACTCGTTATTAACTGATATCCCAGTGGCTGCTGGGAATTTATGAAAATGTTTGCAAATTGTAAATGTTTCTAGAATACATTCTGGAAATGAGTTATTTGCTGTTTGTCATTCACTGGCCTCCTAGTTGGAGGCATATCTCACATGCAAGTTTCAGTCATTGAGTCCAAGAACAAAAATTATGCCGCATGACTATTCACATATCATGAGTGACTGGGAATCAAAGCGAGCCATTTGTGAACAAATTACATTCAGAAAATTATTTATCTGCACTAACTGGCAGAGATTTACAAACATGACTTGAATTGTGCATGTTTGGAGCAAGTCAGTACTTTTCCCCGGTGCTTTCTTCTTCTGTCCAAGAATCTCATTTTCCATTAAGATACATGATATATAAACACATAAAATTTTATTCTCTTGCCTGTGCCATTGGGAGAAAAATCTTCAAAATACAAGCAGGATATTACCAATATGGTTATGTCTTCCTGAGCCCACAAATAACTCTGTCCCTGCAAGACATATGAACTGCCTCATTCGTCTCAGTTGAACCTGGTATCTGAAACATAATGAACTAAAGAATGATGATGACTGAAATATTAACATTTGTATTTTAGTATTTATTAAAACCCACAGAAAAGGCATGCATGGGAGATGGCCACATTTGAAAGACTACGAAAACCTGGAGCAAGCAGCAATTTACAAGTAGGAAGAGCCTGTGAGACAAGTGGAGCTTGGGAATGTTTCGTCCACTTGCTTTTCCTATCCCCAATCCCTACTTATGAATATTGAATGCTGTTAGTTTATGAATGATTCATCAACACAAGCACACACAGAGCAAAATTGGGAAAATGTTTGCTTTCATGGATTTTGTTTAACCTCTGTTTTGCTTGAGACAGAACAGAGCTCAAGCTGCCTGAAGGGACTGCCAATGAGGTGCAGCTGCTGCAAGTCCCATGCAAAGTTAAATTTTGAATATTACTTCTCCTTCCATGAATGGGTAGTGGTGACTTTTGTGCTGTAAAGGATGGATCATGTGGGGAGAGAGGTCTCATGCAGCAGGACTCTGAACCTGTTATCCTTCTCAGAGAACTTTGTGGAGTGCCACTACAAGGAGCATCAGTTCGCTCATGCATTTCACTTGCATGAGCAAGTTGCAACGCACTTGAACCACATCTCTGTCTCAATAGTTTCACCCATTATCTTCAGAAAAAGCTAGGGGTGCCACAGGAGATGTTGATGGCAGGGAGGTCCTGCCATGAACTGTGTGCTGGGATTAAATAAGCCCTTTAATGCTGGTGTGTTCTTTCAGTTAGGTCTTGCAGAATCTACATCAGGCTTGCAAGATAGGAAGTCTCTCCATCTCTCCATGCAGTTGAATTACTGCCCACTACAATAGTCCAGCAGGACTGGGGATGGGGATAAATGGGGGTCAGGACATTTCCTACATTCACAGCTGAGGAGAGGAATAACTAGAAAGAGGAAAACCATCTCGTGCATCTTCTCTTCCAACTTGTGGAGTCCAGTGCTGGGGATGTGTCTGCCACAGGGGATCATGTAAAACGGAGTGCTCCCCTTGCACATATGAGACCATGGCATGGGACAGTGCATGCAGCAGTGAGGCAGAGAGCAAGACACAGCCCCAGCTGGTGGGGAAAGTGAGGCAGGATCCTGCTGTTAGAGGGCTACAGTTTGTACATGACACTTTACAGCTGCAATAATGGGGCTGATGCTGGGAGGTTGCAGAGCTGTGTCTGAATATCACTACTGGAGGACAGGAGCTGTGAAGTCTGCTCCTGTCTCTGTTAGCATAATGTTTCTTCCTTCCCCAAGCCATCCATACAATAAGGGTAATGACAGTTACCCACCTTTTGGGAAGAGAGAGGTACAAGGCTATGCGAAGAGTAAGAAAGAGTAGTCTGTCCAAATAGCAGGGAGCATCTTTTGAAGAAATTTATTAGTGAAGCAAAGAAGATACTGTGATCAGACACTTAAAGCTTATAAGGTCAGTCAGAGGAAAACTAGGAAATGCTGGAAGGTACAGGAAAGAGGAACATCCTTTCAGAAGAAAAAAAATGAAGTGCATAAAATCAGGAAGGCTTTTCTGTCTTGAAAGTCTGTGAATGCATAGATAGGTGACTGTTTACCCTGCTGTTGCTGGTTCCATTTCAGTGATGACCACACAATTTCTGTGTGTAGCTGGGAAAAAAATATACTAGAACCATCTGGAAGTAATGAGTCAAGGATAATGTAAGATGACAGTAATTAATTCTTTGAAATAAAATTCCACAGGAGGGTGAAAGAAAACAATCAGAAGGAGAGTTGGGAATTATGCCATCTGGGAAGCCCAGGGGAAGATTCTGGGAACATACACCCTTCAAATCCTTTGGAAATCCATGCACACACTTTGGGAAGGACCAAAGCTGGTTTGAAAGTTCCCGGTATAACATTTGGGCTTGTACGGGAGGTTTCCCAGTTTGCCTGGAAAGTATCACTTATGTGTAGACACCTGCAATGTTTATTATCTTCCAACAAGTGTGTTTGGTTTATGAAAGAAGGCTTTGGGGATATAGAGGCAGACCACATTCTGGAAAATGCTACACTGATAAATAGTGTGGCTTCCTGGTCCTGATCTGCTGATTGTTCACACTGTGTGTATGTTAGCTTGTTTGTCGCTACATCCATCTGATACCCAGCCTGTGTCTTCACTTGATTTTAAAAATTATACATCTCTTTAATACAATGTCTTTTTGGTGACAGTGTAGAGCCTCTAGAACTTCTCTAATGTCCGGGTACAGAGATGGTCAGCAAATCCAGTGTAGTACAGTCTCAGACATTTCAGGATTTTGGGGTTTTGTATGATCACCAACCACTTGTTCTGCTGATCTTTAAATTAAAAGCCTTTTTCTTTGGCCTGAGAATGGAGAAAGGGTTCAGGGATTTCCATCCCTTGTGGTGATGGCTTAATTTGCCATACCTGAATGGGGCCAATCCTGGAAGCTTGGGGTTTACCATCTGTGGTCATGGGTTGTGTTGCGGGTGCAATGATCCGAGTCAGTCCCTGTTTGTGGCTTTGGGGTCCTCATTGCTCTGAGATGGTGTCTCACTTCTTCATGGAACAGGACAGACTCCTGAAACTGGAATTGCTCAAGGCAGTAGTTACAACAACCCTTACCTTAGATTGTGAGGAAGGCTTGGGCACAAGCTTTTATCAGCTTCAGTATGCAGACCCCTGTAATTTGGACTAAGGGAGTCTCCCTGAGGGCTGGCAGCAGCAGTATGCTGTGATTTGCAATGAGATCAGTTGCCAGGGGATGGAGCAGCACACACTTTACAGGCTGTTTATTTCTGGCCCCCTGAAGTCAAGCCTCAGAGCTCACCTGTTTTTGTTTTAGAAGAGTAACAAGAGGTTTGCAGCATGATGGATGCTCAAAACAGGAGCAACAGTACCTAGGTTGTGTGTGCTGTGTAGGATGGGAATGCTACCCCAAAATCCACAGATGGGTGCATTTCATTTACCCTACCCCAGTGCACACTAAAGACATTCATGTGGCACTGGCAGATAGTAGTGTGGATGCCTCATGTACCCAAAGGCATTTAGAGGACTATGTCTAGGCAACTAAATTGCCTGTGGCACATCTAGCTGCACAGTGCTGTGCTGCACGGAGGTCTGAGCCATTTCCACACCCTGCACATTGTCTAATGTGCATAGACCCTAAAAAGGTGCCATATTCCCCCAGCCCAGTCCTGGAGTAGCTGACAGGCACTGGGCTGTCTGCAGTGCTGTTAGGTCAGCTGCTTCAGGTTGAACTGGCCTCAACTGGCAGGTCTTCTTCTGTTCTCCCTCTATTGATCTCTTCATGCCCTGCTGGTTTTTTGCTTCTGCTGCAGCTATGGTGGCCAGAGGTTAATTTTCTGAGCGCAGAAGTAAGCAGGGTTGTGCTGTGCTGCTTCCCAAGGATGGGACTGTCTGAGATGGATGGCCAGGTGTGCTGCATGACCAATTGACCCTATCCTCAGGGCAGGTCTGCAGTGATTGCACGCCCAAGGCTGGATGGGAGCATGGGATCTGTAAGTTGTTCTCAGGGTCATGTTCCTCTGACAAACAACTCCAGGTATTGGAGGCACAAAAATGGTTTCTGGTCTTCTTTGTCTCCAGTATTTCCTGTGTTGAATCCCTTCAGGCAGAGCGTGGCTTACTGTTTCCCTCCTCATGCTGCCTTCGATTTTCTCTCCCTAACACCAGTCATGCACTCTTTTTCATTTTCTTTCCCAGACTATTTTAACACCAAGTTTTTAATGTTAACCTACAGACAAAAGATCCCTTATCCCTCTCCAAAAACGGTTGGAAATATAGCCTCACCCCACACAACCTCTTCTCTCAAAATCATCAAAGCTGATAGCAGCATCACTCTCCTGCATCCTGCCTGCAGGTTTTGGTTCCCTGCAGATGGAGTTTTCATTTAATCAAGCTCAGACTGAATGAAAGCAGTGCTATTAATTAAACAATGGCCCATCTGGTGCATTGCAAATATCTACAACGCTGGGAGATTAATATCAATTATATCAGAAGCTGGAGGGATGCAAAGACCTGCAGAGACAGAGTTGTGTTAGAAACCAAGCAGAGAAAGAATGTGATCCCATGGAGACATCTCTGTGCAGGGAGCACAGAGCAAGAAGCACCAGATCCTGTTGCCAGCTATGACGCTGATATTCTTTGTTGGCTGGACAAGCCACTCCCAGAAAAGTTTCTTCAGGTGAAAGTCAAGGAGTATCTGGTGCAACATTCCCAGTTGTACCTTTGAAAATGCATCCCTCATTCCACTGCCCTGGAATCACTCCAATTTAAAATGTTGTAATAACAATATTTTCCTTCCTCCAAAACATGCTTTAGGAGCTGCAGAGAGAAGTGTCTACAAGGACCAGGAGTAACAAGCTACAACATCTGGTTTCAAATCCCTATTTGTTGTGTCTCTGTTCATCATGTCGTTCCCTGGCTCCATCCCAGCAACCCTCCCCTTATCAGTTGGACAGTTCTCACTCTAAGCTCATGCTTTGGAGAACGCTGATTTGGAAACCAGATTGCTTTTTCTACAAGTCACATGACAGCCTTCTGACACAGCCAGCAATGTCCCAGATTTCTTACGTGCATTGTTCTGTAAGAGCAGCTATCCACAAATCCAGGGAAGTGATTGCTGTGGAGCCACAGAGCTGATTTCTCTCACGTGTGCAGAGAGCCTGGCACATAGGTGCTGGGGCTGTGCGGATTAAATGCAATCGTTGCTGGGCTCGTTGGGCCTTCATTTTTAACTATGGTGGCAGTGGTGGATTTATGTCCAATTTGATCATGGCAAAGCAGGTCACCAGGTTTGCTTATGTGAGCACAAAGAAACGGGACTAGAATTAAAAAAAAATTAAAGTAGAATAAACCAGCTCTATCATGTTATTTTTAGAGCTGCTGGCTTTATGAAGGCAAGGAGTGGTGCACAGTCAACACTGAGTAGCTGTGATGAATACCTACTCAATCAGAGATGGAGAAGGGTCCCTTCACTGCAAGAAAGGAAAACCTATGTCTGTGCTAGAAGCAGTCACGCCAGATTTGTTGTCAGATGTACAAGCTTTGCTTTCTTCTGTGTTTAGTTTTTCAAGGACACTTAAAGGTCACAACAGGGGCTCCTTGAGCAAAATTCCCTTGTCTAAGACCCCAGCTGACAAGTCACAACCAGCCTCGTTTCCCTGGAAGGCAAAACTTATTTCCAATTACAGGTCAACAGACTTTTTGCTTGAATGGGAGTGAAGTCAATCAGACGCCAATATATTTTTTTTCTCCCTTAATAGATTTCAATAATTATTTTGGCTTCGGGCTGAGTAAATCCAACGTCAGGCACATTGGTCTGCTCAGATTTAAAGCTGCTTTGGCCAGATGGAATAAAGCAAGGGTGGGAGAACTGAGTTGGAACAAATAGAAACTGTCCCAATCCTCAGACTTAATAAGCAGCCTGGTTTAACAGGGTTTGGTGGCCAGAGGAATGCTTAGATGAATAATTGCTCTTTTGCATGTCTCCACTTCTAAAAGGCTCCTTGGAAGTTTCCTGTCCCAGTTGAGGCCATAGGTGGGCAGGTATATCCATACCTCTTACTGAAATGCTGCTCCCCAAGCTGAGAAACAGTTTCATGAGGCAGCCACACAACTTTGTGCTGCTCAGTGCAAGGGTGGGGGCTGGTGCAGGCTCTCACACACTTGGAAAAAGTATGAAGACAAAGTGGCTTTGGGCTTGGTTCTGCAGTCTCTGGCTTATGGTGGATGCTGCTGCACTAGAGGCATAACTCTCATTGGGATGCAGCTATATCCCAGGTGAAGCTTCCTCAGGGGGATGGGTTGTTGAAAGGACTTTGATGCAACTGTCCATATTATCCTGCAGATGACTTGCTTAATTTCCTTTGCTTTTCAGGGACTGAGGACGTAGGGACAGCTATTCTGTATCACAGACAGCGTATCTATTCTCCCTTTGTTGCAATTTGTGGGGATTTGGAGAGAAGGATTGGTTCTGTTTGCAGGCTACAGAGCAAGCCAGCCCTCCTGTGACACCTATGCTCAGGAGAAAGCTTTTGTCCTTGTCTTGACACAGGGACACTTGGATACAGCTGATTTGTTTCTGCAGAAGTCAAACTCCTCAGTCTGTAATTGAAAATCTCCCTTTTTGGTTTATCTTTAGCTGCCTTCTCTGTGGATTTTATTTTATTTGATTTTATTTGATCCTCAGAAATATGACAAAGAACAGTTGAATGAGAACTACGTAGAAAAAAAAGGAGCAAAAGGAAACAAAAGCTCAAACACTGTTCAGCTGTAATGCTTTCTCTTTTGTGCCATGGAGTGTCCCTGAGAGTGAAAAACTGAGCAGGTACTTGTAGCTGAGGAAACCTCCAGAGAGCTGGCATCCTCAGAAGCCTTCCAGATCTATGGCCATGAGGAACACAGAAATAAAGTTGACCTTGTAGATACATCAAAGCTATGCAGGATTCTGGGAGATTTCCAGGTGAAAGCTCTTGTAGATCTAATGCAAGGCAGGGAGAAAGGCTCATGTTTGCTCCAGGCTAATGGTGTAGATTTGAGGGGGGTTAATTATTTTCCCCTGACCTCATCAATCTCAGGTCAAACTGGTGTTCTCAATGAAACGAGGGTAAGGCCTCCTTGGCAGAGACAAGGGATTGTAGCCACCTCTGAAGTAAGACTCAGGGATAGTACTCAGCCATGTGGAACTTGTTTGCACATCTGTCCCCTTGTAAAATCTACATGTTTATTTTTATTGATGCTTTTACAGTTTGACAAATACATTTTTCTATGAAGAGAAACGTAATTAAGTTAAGTCATTTATATTAATCAGGAGGGGGGAAAAGCCATGCAAAACGGGTAATTTTGCACTGAACGAGTCGGGTAACCTAATGAATATAGATGATCCTGATTTATGTGTTTACAGAAAAGTAAAACTAGGGTGGAGGGTGGAGGAAGAAAATAGGCCAGGAAAATGGACTGTTAAATGATGTTCTATGATTTCTGTGGAGTCCTGCTCAAGAAGTGTTTCAAATGTAAATGCAACTTTTCAGCGTGCTTACTGGGACTAAATTACTCAGAACGACAAAGCAAGACATTATTAGATTCACTGTTTCTAAATGATGGGCTGACCCTCAGTCCCACAAATGAGCTGTGCTTATTACAGCTCCTGTTTACTTGACTGGAAGTCAAGTAGGGCAAGGCCATATTTCTACCAGGGACATGGTGCACTTTGCAAGAAAGCCAACAGTAACATGAAACTCACCACTTTCTCTCTAGGACTTGCATCAGATACTAGTGGGGAAAACCCCACAGGGTTGAAGTATCAGTCACACGGATTTGGTGAAAAAATTCCTATGGGATTCAATGGTACCAAACTTGCCTGTAACACAACAGGTAGCTGTACAAACAGATGAAGGAAAATTCTCCCTAATCCCATTTGATACCCAAAAATGTGCCTGTTGAAGGCTTTGTGGCAGGTGTATACTGAAAAGTCTCTTGGTCTTTTAAAGGCTGTTGTGGTTTAACTCAGCAGTGAGGTAAAACAACCACCCACCTGTTCGCTCACCACTGCCCCCTCACCACAGTGGAACAGGGGAGAGATTGGGGAAAATGAAAAAGGTGAGACTTGTGGGATGAGAAAAAGAGAGCTTAATAGGACAGAAAAGACAAGACAAACTCAACAACAAGAAGTGTCCAATTAGTCCTGAGCCACAGTTGTGCCCCCAGCCAGCTTTCCCCAAGTTATATACTGAACATGATGTCATATGGTATGCAATATCCTTACGCTGAGTTTGGGTCAGCTGTCCTGGCAGTGTTCACTGCCAGCTTGTGCAGCCTCAGCCTCCTCACTGGTGGGGCACTATGAGAAGCTGAAAAGTTCTTGATTTGGTGTAAACATTTCCCAGCAACAACCAAAATGTCATTGTGATATCAACATTATTCTCATCCTAAATCCAAAACCCATCACTATATCCTCTACTAGGAAGATAATTGACTCTATCCCAGCCAAAACCAGGACAAAGACACAGTAGGAACAAATTATTTACCTTCAAAGATACATCTAGCTTAGTATTTCAGGTGTGGCACAGGCATGAGGGGAAGTGCCCCAGGGAAAGCTAAGGAAGTCCTAATGTACCCCAGCAGTTGCACAATGGACTCTCTCATGTTTCCTCTTTCCTAAATGAAACGGGTTTCCAGACACAAGGCTCTTCTTAGCTTCACATCTCCAAGAGGAGTCATTACCTCAAAATATTCAATGCCCTTTTATCAGAAGCTTTCACAGCTCTGAACATGGCAGATTCAGATTCACAGCTTTGTTTGCTCAGGCTGCATAACACAACTAGGTTTTGGAGTCATATATCATTAATCTTTTAACCAATCAATAATTAAAAGCAATAACTTCTTTGGAAAGCTCCTTTTATCCCAGAGGATTTCAGAGAGGTTTGCAGACTGCATGCAAGGAGCAGAGGGAGCACAGAACCACCTCTGTGCTGGCACAAGGCAGCAGTTTTACAGCGCACAGCTTAACGTGTGGTGGAAAGTAAATGAAAAATATCACTTGCTACTTCATCTTCAGCAAAAAAATGTGAGGAGATGAAATATAATGATTCTGTAATGTTTCTGCAGGCATTTGTCCAAGACTGGAAAATGCTGGCTGATACTGCTATAGTGAGGATGGCACTTGGGTGCTACTGATGGTAACTTCAGCTTTAGCACAACCAGCCCGCCTGCAGCTTTTAATGCTTGTTGCCTGCCCTCGCTGGTGTGAGGATACACAGGTATGGGTGCGTTTCCTCAGTTCATTCAGCAGCAGGCATCCAGCAGCACGGGGGTGCAGACCCCCAAGGGGAAGAGGAGATCTGGGAAGAGGAAAAACATTTCTACCCGCAATGGTTACCAAAGACAAGCAGCAGGTCCAATGGGAAAGGCTTGTGTATCCGTCACCAAAGTGCTGCAGTCCAGACTGGGTGTTTTCTAAAGATCAAGCCAAACAGAAGCGAATTAGGAAAGCTGTGACGTCTCTATGACGTGGAAGGCTGAACCAGGTGATGAGGACGTGTTTTCTTTCTGGCTCTACTGTTTGCAAAACGCCTCACAGTTCAGGCTCACAGTCCTTTTGGATTCCAAACTGTTTTGCTTCCAAAAGGAGGGGTCCATGTCAGTAGTTAAGTTTCAATGCCATTTGATTTAATATTGCAGTTCAGGCTTTTCTGCAAACACATACTAAGGACTGTCTATTTTTATTTCAGTCTCAAAAGTTGCTGAACATTTTATTCAAATAGTTTTGATGAAGAATAAAGTAAAAGTACCGCCCACAGGCAAAGAATATCTTTATTAGAAAGCTTCTCAGTATTATAAACGATTGAATTACCTGATGGCTTGCTGGGATCTGGGATCTTCTTCACTGTAACAATCCTTAAAGCTCCCTAATCTTTATAGGGACTTGTAAAAGGCAAACCCCTCTGTCTGCTAAGATCTCTTATATCCCTTGTGTTAAGCACGTGGAGCGACACACCTTGAAAGATGAGCAAAACTAGCATATGATGAGGCATAAACCCTGCACCTTGTTCTATTAAATTACCAAATGAGCCACGCTCACTGTAAGCCACTTTTGGCACCTGCACAGGGTGTCTTTATGGAGACTTTTTTCTGCTAAAGGTAGGTCACTTAATGTGTAAAACCCTTCTGAATCTAGCCAAAAGCCTGAACTGCTGCTTTGGTGCAAGTCATGCCACATCAGGCGCATTGTTGCTGTTGTTCACCACAGACAATGACCGGCATTTTGGAGCTTGCAGTCATCCACGGGAATCTCGTTACCGCCAGGCCCTTGGAATAGAAATGGATGAAAGCTGATCAACAATAACTTCAGTGCTTTGTGATTTATGCACATTTGCAGATGTTCCAGAGAACTGGCATTCTTTGCTTCACTGTTTACCATCTTCAGACAAAGAATGCAAGAGCCCAAGGAACAGTCCCTGTTGAATGTTGTCAGAACAGCAATCATTTTTTCCACAACGTTTAGCTCGGCGGTCATCTCTTCCTGCCTTTCAGTAAACACGCAAGTGGCGTTGCACTGTAGATAAGTGGTGTCGCCTGGGAGTGCACTCTAATCACGTCAGCTCCGCGGCAGCCTCCCACACACAGCTGGGGTGCCACAGTTTGAAGTGCGCTCAGCTTTTTTACACAGAAGTGGGGGTAAGACTCACTGGTGGGAGTTAAAACGCCCCAAATCTTGGTTTGTTTTTCAGAATAAGTTTTGATTAGATAATTACTCCTGTAGAGACCCAGCTGCATTGCCTGAGTTCTGTTTCATCTTTTTAAACACTGCCACCTATTTCTATTCCTCCTCCCTCCTTATCCTATGATCCTGGCCATGGCTTTACCTGTTTTGTCCTTGAGTTTCTCTGCAGCTGAGAAAAACTCCCTTGTACATGCTACTCAGTATCAGGATGGCCTCCTCCCTCTCAGCCACTTTCATCTCTTCTTCGAACCAACCTTTCCTCCTCCTCAGCTTTTGTTTCTCTGTTGAGCATCTTATTATTGAGGGTCAAGGATGCTGGATAAACCCAAAGGGTTTAACCCATACAGATATTTTCAAGGGGCTTTTATGGAGTCCTCTGAAGGATACAAATTGCAGAGCGAAACAATGCTTCTCCTTTTAAACACCAACATTAAGGGTACCGGCACACAAACACCTCACATCTTCACACAGATTACACACACAGGATCACAAGGTTGGAAAAGACCTTTAAGCTTGCTGCACTTCAGCAAGTTCACAGCAGCTGCTGGTGTATATCCTCTTTTCCCTTTGTGTATGTGGAAGAGTGTGCCCCTCTTACCATGGGGAATGAGTTGTCGCTCATTTACCACAGGTTAAGAGTGAGCACACGGATGGGCAGTCATAACAATAGGCTGGTGTGCCGCAGTGGGATCTTGTCCTCATCACATGATACCTCCTTCATCAAGAACGTGACTCCCTGTCACACCATTGACAATCACATGAAGTCTTGAACCCTCCTCTTCCTTTGTCTCTGGTCTCTGCATCTCACTGACTTTTTCTGGTGGTTTCTGTCCTCGACATTTCATATTTCAGCAGCCAGGGGAGCCACTGAAGTTATCTCTCATCCAAACAGAAGAGCTAGGAGCGATAACCAGAGTGCAACAGAGCTTTTGATTTCCAGAGTGCTTTGCCTACACTTACACTGTAGGTGACAGAAATTTGGTAGGTGACAGTCTTTATTTTCCAACAAAACTGCCCACCCATGCTGAAAGGAACATACCCCTCATGGCTGGCACTTGAAGTGCCAGTGCCATGCTAAGGACTGTGCTGCACACAGTAGAAATGGCCTTATTTCCGCAGGCACGCTGCTTCGCAGGAACCTGACCCAACAGTCAGACATGCTCCCTCCCCCCATACGACACAAGGAACCCTTGACTGCTGGGGAAACTTGAGGGCCCTGGAAAATTTTTTCGTTGTCTTTGCACGTGGGATATAGTTTTGTCCATCACTGAGCAGACTTGGGAAATAAGGTCTGTTCCTGAAGATCTGTCATCATGAACACTCTACTGGAAATGTGTCTGGCTTGCTCGATGTGCTATCTCAATCAAATTTCTATTTAGGAAAAGATGGCAAACAGAAGTCTGCCTCAGGGAAATGGTACCACTTACGCTGTGCTCAGATGCCTTTTAAAATACATTCAGCAAAAAGGTGCAAACAATATCACCATTGTTATTTTAGCTGATTTTGGTCTTACTAAGACTATAATAACAGTAACATTTCATCAGTAGATCTCACATTATTGTGTAAATATGAGCAAATAATGCCATCTTTTATTTTTTGTGGGTAAAACTGGAGTTCAGGCCTTTTTTTTCTGTATCTTTGGTCCCCTAAAAAGCATCCTTATTTTTCTGTCTGTTTCCTCTCTGAATTTTCACTTTCTATCTTATATTCTTATATGCTGTTCTGATGCACTATTAAAGAGCTGACACATTCTTTCCTTGAGGGCTATCACTCAGGTGGTCAAATTGTCCCTGTGTTTCAAAGTCTATAGAGCATTTTGAGGCTGTTCCTGGGAAAAAAAAAAAATGTTCCTGGAGTTATTTCTGGAGATAGGAACATGCCAAAATGACCTTGACTTTGAAGGCACTTCTGAGCTCAAATGTTACTATAGTTTTAATGCACTGTAATAAAAAAGCAGCTGAATCTTTTTTCGGGAATTCAAAAATGTTGATGTTTGGCTCCAGTGTCTGTACTTGGAGTTCCTTTCTGGTTGCTTTCAATGCTGAGGATCCTGAGGATCCTGCTGGTACATAGTTATCCACAGAGTATGGTCCAGTACCTCTTGTTTATTGGGGTTGTTAAATATCCAGAAAAGCTAAGAAACACAATGAATATTTCCAGATAGTTATTTTTCCATGGAAATAATTGCTGTAGCTGGCACAGTGGTCTTTGGCAGTGCAGAAGGGTAATGTGAAATTTGGACAAGAGCTGTCAGTGTGACTCAGATGATTGTGTTTGTGTGCAAGATCTGCCACAAGAGTAGGGTTGGTTTGGGGTTTTTTTTTTGTTTGTTTGTTTACTTTTAAATAGGAAACTGACTGCTAAAATGGTATCTTTGTGATCAGATGGACCACACAGAGTTTTTGTTGCTTTTGGATGTAAGGGTCTCATGACTACTATGAACCAAGCACAATTTCTGATGTTATCAAACTTGCTTATTACTTTGTTTCTCATGTGCTATTTTTAAACAATACCTGCGTCTAGTGCTTCACCTAAAAAAGCGAGTTTTAACACTGCCCGCTGTCAGAATTAAAGACACAAAATTCTTATTGTCAGATCCCTTGACCTGCTGTAAACTGGAGGTGGGTTGATGGTGGATGAGGGGCTTTCACCATCAAAGAAGATAGGCTCATCCAGGACTGAATGGACAACACATTCATATTCCCATATCATCACCCTGATATTCTCAGATAATTAAGCAGAGGAAATGAATTTAAAATTGAATACTCTTTGTTATGGCTTCTGGAAATTACTTTTATTAATCAACATTGATTTTTAAAACATTTTTTACATAATAGTGTCATAATTTTTCCTGTTAAAGAGTGTAGCAGGGAACCTGGCAAAGCCTTGGGAACTAATGAATCTGATTTTGTATTCCACGTGCCATGGCCCAGAAGCCAGGCTGTGGCAGATTTCTTTATTGAAGCTTCCGGCAGGCTCTTTGTGACAGTCATTTTGTAAATGAGGGTTTGTAAGCCGTGACCATGGAAAAGGATCATTGTCCATAGCAGTGGATGGTTCAAGGGCCTGATTAATACTCGCTAACAAAGGCTTTCACCTTGAAGGTCACCCATTCAGATTTAGCCCAGTCTGGCAGTGACAGGAACTTCTTTTCTTCTCAGAACTGCAAGAAGCAAGAATGGCAGACAGAAACTCAGGCAGAGAATTGCACCACAATGAGATACACTAAGGGTGAGAGGGAGAATACTTGCATCTCTAGGGACATCTAATACAAGGGCTTAATTTGTCTGCTAAACTCCCCAGAGACCAATTGAGTTAGAAGGCTCAACAATGTCTGTAGGAAAAGCCCCTCTCTCTATGTGGTCTCTTTAGGGAGCCTAAATGGGGTAATTAGCTTAACTGGGTCATGTACGTGCTGCCCAAAATGTCAGTCCTAGTGGCAGCCTTGCTGGGAAGACTGAGAAGCATTCTGGTATTGCTGAGAAGTTCTGCTGCCATGCTGCGTGTGTCGTGGCATGTGAAGTTGTGTGCATACACAGTGCCTGAGCTTTTGTCACTTCCTCGGCTGGGTGTTTCCTATCTTCCTGTATTGTTTCTGGCTTCGGATTCCTCTGTAAGATTTCCAAGACAGAAACTGCTTCCTGCAATCCTTGAAGAGAGTAGAGCCTCTTACTGCCTCCGATTGCTATTAAAATAGCAGTACATTGCACAGTGACTAAGGAGGAGATAATTTCACTGATGCTGCTTGTGCTGATTCTATTTTGTTGAAAGATTTTGGGGACTGCACTATGGCTGCCAAGAAGATGTAACCAGAACAGGTGTGTAAACTCCGGTTTCCTATGAACCTGTGAAGGTTTGTTCATTAAGTGAGAGATTGACCCTGAAATAAAAAGATTCCTTGCCATCTTTAAACCAATTTATACATACCTGCTGGACTGATTGGCCAGCCAAGAATCCATTGAAAATTAGGAGGAAAAACTAAATATTTGGATTGTGTCTCGGATCAGTCATGTGGCTAGATGTCAAATGAGGATGACCAAATAAAGAGCACACAATAAAGCAGATCTGTAGGAACGTGAGGAAAGTGTAATAAGGCAGTT
Organism: Gallinula chloropus; assembly: GCF_964237585.1. Taxonomy (NCBI): domain Eukaryota; kingdom Metazoa; phylum Chordata; class Aves; order Gruiformes; family Rallidae; genus Gallinula; species Gallinula chloropus. The sequence goes on along the minus strand of NC_140087.1, from coordinate 54,641,786 downwards.
TATTGCTGATTAAGCATCAGCTAATCATTCCATTAATCAGAAAATCAAAACCAGACTGCTGGATGATTAGGTCAATTCACTAATTCTCATTAGCAGCAAAGGAATGAAGGCTGGGGGAACGGGGTAGAGGAGCGGCTTGCATGCCTTCCTCCCACTGCTTTCCAAGTATCTTGGGAAGAAAAAGTCCCATCAGACTATGACTGTGAAATTATATAGTTGCCATTGCAGAAACATGGTGGGATGACTCACACAATGGGACTGATGCAATGGATGGCTATAAACTTTTCAGGAGGGATAGGCAAGGGAGGAGAGGCGTTGGGGTAGTTCTGTATGTTAGGGGGGGGGTTGATTACCTAGAGCTTCATGATGGTGATGACAGGATCAAACATTTATGGGCAAGGATCACAGGGAAGGCTAATAGACACATATCACAGTGGGAGCCTGTTACAGACCACCCAACCAGGATGAAGAGGCAGATGAAATATTCTATAAGGAGCTGGGAGAAGTCTTACAATTCCTAGCCCTTGTTCTCATGGGTGATTTCAACTTACCAGATGTCTGCTGGAAATATAATACATCAGAGAGGAAAGAGTCTAGGAGTTTCTTGGAGTGTGTGGAAGATAACTTCCTGTCACAGCTGGTGAGTGAGCCAGCTAGGAAAGGTGACGCCCCTCTGGAATGGTGAAGGACTGGTGGGTGAAGTGACAGCTGGAGGCTGTCTTGGGCATAGTGAACACAATGTGATAAGAGTTCTTGATTCTTGGAGAAGTAAGGAGGGAGGCCAGCAAAACTACTACCTTGGACTTGTGGAGGGCACACTTTAGCCTGTTAAGGACCCTGGTTGACAGGACCCTTGGGAGGCAGTCCTGAAGGGTAAAGGAGTACAAGATGGCTGGACATTCTCTAAAACAGAAATTGTAAGGTGCAGGAGCAGGTTGTCTGTCCCCATGTGCTGAAAGACAAGCTGGAGGGGAAGACGACTGGCTTGGATGAACTTGGCTAGAATTCAGGAAAAAAAAAAAGGAGAGTTTATGGCCATTGGAAGAAGGGGCAGGCAAGTCAGGAGGACTACAAGGATGTTGTGAGGTTATGCAGGGAGAAAATTAGAAGGGCCAAAGCCCAACTAAAACTTAATCTGACTGCTGCTGTAAAAGGCAATAATATCTGTTTTTATAGAAACAAAAAATGTTTATTGCTGTAAGAGGCAATAAAACATAACAGTGAAATAAATCCTTTGAGAGGGTCATGGCTCTTGGATTAGCATTGGAGGCCCTGCCATCAAGAGGCTAAGACTGCACCTCCAGAAAGTTCAATGCATCTGTGCAGGCAAAATGGAATTTTACTTTGTTTGTGAAAATTATTATTTCTCACAATGATACTGTCTTGTGCTTCCTAAACACTTTTTGCTGCATACCTTCATATCATACCCTACCCTTCTTAACATCTACTTGTGTCTGCCCTTGCCCTACTTTTGTATGTGACTATGGAAGTTAGGGCATGAGTTGCAAAGTTTGGATTTAATGGTGCACCACTCACAACTGGAATGAACTTCCAACTACTTATTATTCACTAGAAAAATTTATGGATGACTGTGAACAACAGATAGATCTGAGAGTTTTCCAATCTGCCCCTGGACAATTCCTAAATACAGAAATGGCCACATTCATCGTATGATTTATTGGTTGTGAAGTGTTTGCTTGGCTCTGCTCCTCTGCTTGCAATACCAAGCCAACAACAGTAGGACCAAACAGACTTTCTTGTGAGATATCCAGAGCTTCCTTTTTCAATTTTGTCCAGAAAATAAAAGAACAACAACTCTTCTTGTGGTATTTTAGTATTTCCAGCCTCTGTTTGATCCCAGAAGCACAGAAGCAGCAGAAAAACAAAAGTGAATAACCAGAGAAGAGATTCCTCACAAAATCTTTCTCAAGCAGAAGTTAATGGTACCAAGTAATTCCCTCACCGAATCCAGTGTGTGTCTCTGTGCTGTCTTGCAGTAAATCACCCTGAACAGTTATAACATTCCCTTTGGAATCCCACACATTTCAAAGCCTCCTTTGAAACTGCAGGTGAACATTGAGGGGGTGAAGTGGAATCAGAACTGACATTTTTCCTGAACCATTTCTCCAGCATGGATGGAGACAGGTAAAATATGTGCTGTTGGGATCCTGCAGCAGTCCTGCAAGAAGCTCTTATTCAAAGAGACCTGTGGACACCCAGCATGGTGCCGTCAAAACTGAATCTGACCCTGTGTAGCCTAGCTGTCAGATAGGTCTATAGACCTTCTTTTGCCTCTTTAGCTACTGAACACTGTGCAAAGACTGTCATCTCTAACTCTCTGGGGTGGATTTCAGTGTTGCTTCCTCTAAAGTTGTTGTTGTTGTTTTTTTTTTAAATTGTCCCTGAAAGCCTGATTTTGATCTTAAAACTTCAGGGGATAATTGATACTTTTGGCTCTGGTTATTGAGCATTTTGTATATCTGAGTGGTCATATTTTCACATGTTTCAGTAACTATGAGGGCTAGGGAGACTGGAAGAACAAAAAACCCCCCAACCTACCTAAAAAAAAAAAAAAGATCATCTTGCCGTTTCTGGACTCAGGGAGCTGGAGCACTCAGTAAAACACCAGCTTTATGAGAGTTGGCAAAACTCATTCCCATTCTTTCTCTGGAGATTGGCCTCATATAGCATTTTCTTCACTGTTTCCAATGTGTGCTTGTCAAAACATTTCACTCTTCTTTTCAGTCTACGCAGTGACTGCAGATGATCCCAGCTCCTCCTTGGCCCCCTGCCTTGTTTCGACTTGGAAAGCAAAATGCTTTTAGGTAACAGATGCTCAACTGCCTAAAGATGCCACCTATAATGGGGAAATAATCTCCTGAAATGGAAAGGGAACATTAGCCGGGGCTTTGACATGTCAGATCTGAGAGGAGAGTGGAAGTGTTCTGGCAACGGCCTCAGGCAGAGCTGGGCTGGCAGGGTTGCCATGGCAATCAGCTTGTTTATCACATCAAGGTCCCCATAACAGTGGAAGATGCAATTCACAGAGCACTGAAAGTAAAATATACATATCAGTGTGTATTAGCTTGCGAGAAAAGTGAGCAAAGAGATCGAACTGCCTCAGTGGTTTATGAATAAATGGGAAGACTGAACCTCCTTTGGGTCTGAATAAGATAAATGACAGATGTTTCAGCGACTTCAGTGTCAAGAGGTGATACTGATCAAAATGCAGATTTTGCTGTGGTGCAAGTACAAACCGGGAGAGGCTTTTGGATGTTTAAGCTAAACTCATTCTCTGATCATATGAAGAATTAGCCAATGTTGGTTAATGATATCTTTACTATTCCTCCCACTTTCATTGAAAGGAATGGCCAAGCAATCAGAAAGTAGTGTTAATTTGGGCCATCATTTGAAGGGAGTGAAATAAGCTACAGAAGCTGTGATGGCTTATTGCATAAGAGTGGTTGCCTATAGATCACCTTGTGGGAGGATCCAATTTTAAGATTAAGAAAAATTGATCTAAGGGATAGTAACAGATGAATGTTAAAATTTTTGTTAATTCTTGCACTGTTACTGATATAAGCACAACCCTATGCCTTGCAAGCTCCTATACAAACTTAAGTGGTTGTAAAGAGTAGCAGGACCAGCCGCTTCATTTGATCAGGAAGAAAGGAAATAGGTTTGACTGAAAGAAAAGAACAACTCCAGGCACTGGTCTGAATGAAATGTCTGCTGTAAGCACTAGCCTGCTTACTAGGCTCTGAAGGTCATGCCACATGTTACTGGAGAAACAGTTTGCCTTGGCTTCACAAAACCTTTCCTGCAATTCACGTGTGACTTGAGATTTAGTAGGTGCAAATGAGCAGAACAGGGATACTACACAAATATTTCCCTTGCCTTGTGCAGGGAAATGTGGGCAGAGACCCGGACCACTCCCACAGGCCCCGAGACCCCGTGTGACTTTGCAGACTCTCTGCCTCCCCACACAAATGACCTTCATGGGGTTTTTTGAGTGGGTGTCTGTACACATTGCTGCTTTAGTTTGCTCTGGAAAACTTCAGAAACAGAGAAAAGGGCATGTGGCAGAGAAACTGAAAACTGATGGCCAGGATGTGCTGTGGCAGCTCTTCATAGGAGAAGACAGAGAGGTCTGGAGGGGTTAATAATACACACAGCTAAATAAGTCTAAAACATGCACTGAAGTATAATGTTGTAACTGAGTAAATTATACGCTTCAGAAGGTCCTTGCTTACATATTTAGCTAGTGTTGGCTATGCATCTACTCATGCCATGCTGTGTATATTTGAGTGACTGGAACAATTCCCGAGGTTAATTACTAAACTAACCAAAGGCCTTGACTCATTTGGAGTTGATGGAGACCATTGCACTTACTCCTCAAATTTATCAAGCAAACACAATTATGCTGGTCATGACACATGGCTTGACTAATAGCACAGGGATATTGGACTAAAAAAACCCTGCCTTGGCACATGTGTCTCATCCACAGAGAAACTGTCCTGCACCAAAAGATGGGAGCTGATGTAGGAAGGAAAGTAATGCCTACCCACTGGGTATTGCCCCCGCCACCTTGCTTTTAAATTACATTGCGTATCTGGAAGCTACAGAAATGTATGACATAATCTTCCTTGGAAGTTTGGGACATGTTTGCAGATAGCTCTTGCTCAGTGGATTTCTTATTGTAGGATACAGAGCAGTCTGGTTTGCTATGACAAGTGGGTCAATAAGCAAGATGAATGCACATCATTGAGGTCTTTGAGACGATGACTGAACCAGCTGCCAGTGAACTTCCACCATGGTTTTTAGTGGGAACAAGAGCTCTGAACAGCTGGAGAATAATGGCTTCAAACCGTCTGAGGAGCCTGATACAACCTGCTAATCTAACGTCTGCTTATCAGTCTTTGCAAAGACCAGTAGATAAGCAGTGGATGTAACTGCGTGTCAATGAGCCACTGTAACACGAATCAAGTTTTTCTCAATAGTTCGTTTCCACTGCAAGCCAGTTCCAGAGCTTCATCTTCTCACCTTTTACTGCACATTGCTGCACCCTTCACAACTGTCCTTGTTCAGAAGGTTTCCCCAGGAGGAACTTTGCCTAAATTTTTTATTGTATGTCTGACAGACAGGCACAAAATCACAAACCTGTAAACAGGTGTGAAGGCAGGGCAATGAATCTGTCATTTCCAAGGCTGTTTAACTTACAAACTGAAAGTCTTTTCCACTTCTAAGGTAATAATAATTGTACCCTTAAAAAATGTGATTATGTCCCGGATTCAACACTAACTTAGGTGTGCAGTTATGGACATCCCTACTTAATAAACCCCTTAAATATATGATTAAATCCTACTAAAGCCCACTCTTAAGAGTTTAGCTGAAGTGGCACTTAATTCATTATTGCTTTACTATACCCTCTACAAATCCTATCTAAATGTGAAATACTGAAGCAGGAAGTATTATCCATAACACCGGAATGATGACATTTATTAACAGAGGTAGTCCTGAGCACTGTCTGCTTTTAGAATAGCTTTTCCTCTTTGGTTAAACCAGAATGCATCTTGCCTGGCCTTTAAGAACACCAGCTGCAGTGCCTTTGACAAATTTCTCAGCTTCCTGTACCATTCTGGCTGTGAAGAAGAGGGGTAGCAGTTAAAGCCTTTGGGCATCCCATCGGGTGGCGTACAGGCTGCTGGTGGCAATTGTGGCACTTAAATGCTGGCCATGGGGACACTTACCCTGCAAGTAGGGATGTGGCTGGTGTGTGTCTCACCAATCTCCTTTCCCTGCTTCTCCCTGGTCAGGTTGGGATTCCCATCCTGCCCTCTGCTTCTCACTGCCAACATTTCTGATCTTCCTGTGCTTGGGCTCTGCTTTTGGTCAGATAAGTCATTATCTGAATGAGTCAGCCCGGGCGTCCGACAGATGCTCTGTTCATCTATTTTCAAGTGGGAAAATGGTGAACATGATTATAGATCTAATGTAGGAAGACTTGAGCTAAGAAGCTTGAGAACTGCTGATTTAGAGTAATACATTTCTTAAAGAAAAGGACACAAAACAAAAGAAAATAAACCACCTCTGAAGCCTGGACAGGCTTTATGATGATCCTTTTGGAGTCTGAACATGTGGGCGTTTCATGTAGCAGGATTTGCCAGAAAAGCCAGAGCTTCCTTATTTACAATCTCTTTATCTTCTGGAAGACCTGGTGCACTTCAGCAATCAAAAAGATAATGTGATTTTGACAATTATTTAAAAAAAAAAAAAGAAAGAAAAGGGTAATGGAAAAAAGTTAAAAACACTTGTTTGCTCTGTTACATGTTTATTTTTATGTGTTTTAGTGATCACACAGGAGCTCTGACAAATTTACCCTGGTCACAGACATCAGCCCCCCCTTTTTTTGTGAATGGGCGTGAATCAAAGGTTCAATCATTTGCTGGAGTAAAAAGCATTTTTTTCTCTTTAAATAAGAGCTAAATTGTAGGAGTCAATGAGTGCAAAAGAGAAAGTAAGATGGATGAAACTCTTGCACCATACCAAAGACCACAGTCAATGCAGTCTTTGAGGACAGGTTCTGTAGGTGTATACAGCTTTTCACATAGGCACCAGTGGTGCTATAAAGTCAAGGAGCTTAAAATGAAGTGGATAGACTGTAAGTAAAAGAGGTTTTTCTCATGGTGGGCTACAGAGACACTGGACTGCAGCAGTAGATGGAAGAACGATAGCTTGACATGTATCTCTATGCTTCCAGGAGTGCATCCCAGTGATAGCCAATAGTACTTGAGGTGCGTTGAGCCACCTGTTCCTCTCAATCCCACTGAGGTCTGGTAGCCAGCATGGGACTCATGTGGGGAGAGAGGACACTGTTACTGAGACTTGCTTCATTACCAACTGGTCCCTGGTTTGGAGAGAGATGGATTTTGCTGCAGATTGTCATTGCTGGGCCTTGTGTGCATGCAGGAATAACTCACATTAAAAACACCTAGATGTTCTTGTGTGGCATTGATGACAGTTGGGATCGCCAGTCCCTTCAGGAGACTCTTGAATGCTTTCACTGACACAGGAATCTGCACTTGCTTCCCTAACTTGGTAGACATTTCCTGGCTCCAATTCGCATGAATTATTCTCCCTCAGCCTGAGATATTCCCCTAGATCCTATGAAGACTTAGGGATGTTATAGCTGAAATACCTTAATGATTCAGGACTGCTATGATTTACAATCCTAATTAGGTCCCTCTGTGCATTACGATTGATTCTTTAATTGTGGGATGGTCTGCTACGCTTTTCAACAGGATTTCTGTCTGATTCAGTGAACATGATTAGTCATGCTCTGTGGGTCCCCTTGGCTATATTTTGAGTCCTCATATGGCCTAGGAACTTGTGAGGGTGTGTAAAAGCCTTGTGCCTAGGCTGCAGGTTAAGGAGAAACTTGGACGTGTATTAACCCCTTCTTATGCCCCAATTTCCCCAGAAAGGAAACCCTGGCACACAACAAAGAATTGTCCAATAAAGTGACCAGTCTGAATAATGAGGGAAAGAGAGGTGTGGAGTGACTCCACGGGTAAGGCAAACCACAGCTTACATGACCTCCATCTTAACATGTTGTGGACATTGGGAGGAAATGTTCACAGCAGAGGCAGTAGGGACGTGGAGAAGACGTTGGATGGGGTCGTTGTGGTTCAATCAGTATGATGCTGCCTGGAAAAATGGATTCTGCCTGTGCTGCAGCCACAGTACTTGTGTGTGATGCTGAGCAGAGAAATCTCTGTGTTTGCCACATCCTGCCCATGCACTACACAAGCTGTAGGGTCTGCTTTGTGAAACCAGAGAGAAACAGGCAACCTGACTCAAGGCGATTAAAGTGCCACAAAACCTCACATCCCCTACCAAATCAGGACTTTCAGATGAAATGCCCAGCACTGTAGGACATTGCAGATTTAATATCTCACTGTCTCAGCTCCCCATCTCCATGGGAAGTAACAATACCACATCGTTTCTCAAGACTTGTGGTGTATAACAATTAATTATTTTTGCAAACCACTCAAACACTACGATGATGAATGCTTTAAAGAACTTATGATTAATGTTGTCTTCAGATCAGGTCTTCGCTGTGTATATAAATAAGGCCTGGGGCTGTACAAAGAAAAATGAGGATAAAATGAAATACTGAACAGCTGCTTCTAGGGGGAACAGATCCACTGTGCACTCCAGGTGGTGAGGGTGCTTGGAGGTGGCATATGTGGGCATGAAATTAAAGACCACGGCACACGCTTTGCCCACACAGGATTGAAGCAAGCTAGTACAGACCTCTTTTTATTGTTATCTTTGAGTTTGCAACTTTTCAACCTTTTAATTTATTTAATGTGAGGGGTTTTTATGTACTTCACGTACTGAGACACAGACACAACCCAAAGAGCTAATTTATCTGTGGCTGGGTACACAAAGTACTTTTAAAAAAGAGGAAAACAACCTTCTTACATAAATAACTATGGAAATCACATGGTTGGTAGTGCAGCCTTGTCTATGGGGGACATGGGCCCCATTTAGGAGTACTGATTTAATATTCTTTCTTCGGTCATGTTGCACAGTCTCTGTCCCAGATCCCAGCCCTAGGTATCCATGGGATTATCTTGGTATCCCGTATTCCTGGGCAAGAAGGCAGCACTGATCCATTTTGTGGACTTGTTGAGGAAGGACTGACAATCCAAATTACCCCTCCGTCTTGTCCGCTTCAGAATTTGGGGGCAAAAATGGTACCCTGACTTTCCCTCCACTGCTGGCAATTTGGCTTCAATTTACTGTGAATACAAGTCCTGTGGTTACCATCAGCATTAAAACACTGGACCATGCTTTCTGAATCAGTTCAAGTGTCTCAGGGAGCTTCAGTGAGCGCTTCTCAGCTGGGAAAGGCATGGTCATCTGGGGGTTGGTGCCAGCCCTGCCTCCCCATCATTTTAGCATAGGCCAGGTGTGTGTGTGTATGTGCTGTAGATGGGGATTGAAATGGTGCTGCTGGAGGAAAGTCCCAGCCAGCGATGTAACTCAGAATAGCTCAGGTTTTCTGAAGTGTGTTCTGGGCTAGTGATGAATTAGCAAACAGGAGGCAGTGAACTTCTAACCCTGAGGTTTAGTGTTCATCCCCAAGGCTAAATGAGACCAGAATGCAATCCAGCTGAAGCTTAGATGTCTTCTGTCCTGGCTTCCTTCACTCAAGTGTATGAAAAATGTGGGGTCAAACTGTCCAGTGGTGTCCCAGTCTCAGAGAGTCTCAACAGGATAGCACACGGAGCATCTCACCTGCCAAGCGCTTCAGGCATTTTTTCTGCACTAATGCTTCTGCTATAGCTCTTCCTGGGAGACCAGACCCAGAATTAGCAAAGGTGGATTTCTTCCTCTCACCCCCCTCCCCTGCCATATGCACTGTCTTGCTGCACAAGATTTATGATCCCCTTTTCCAATAAACTAGTGCTCTGCTGTGAAGAGATTCTAACCTATACTAAACTGCAGCTAGCCCAATCAGAGCTTGCCAGTTCAGTTTAAAAACAAACATTACCATCTAATTTTCTGCATGTATGTTTTTCCTGTATATTTCTTAGCTTTGCCTTGGCATTTCTATAGCAGCAGGAGACTATTATCTTGTCAACAATGGTCTATTGCATTGACATTATCTCTTAATTACACAATTACTTTGTTATGTACTGTAGTACGAGCAATAAAGCATTTGAAGTACTTCAAGCAAATATAGTTTTAAAGGTTTAAAAAGAAAAAAAACAACAATCACCAACTCGTGATTCAAACTACCTGCTAGGTGTAAGTACTTTTTTTTGTTCTCTTGATAGATTAATGAAGTAATTGTACAATTAGTGCTAGAAAAGGTGTAGGTAAAATGGTGATGCGCTCTGTCTTCTGATCCTGTAAGATGTGTCAAAGAGAACCAGGCTACTTTACTCATGTCGGCCCTTGTCATATTGCCACAGGACCGTTCAAAACCAAAAGGGGTCCAATTCAGCTCACATTGCATGGCTAGAGTCATCCTGACAGCCATCTGCACCAGCTAGGTGTGCCATTAGGGCAGTGCTGGCCTGACTGCAGCCCAGGGTACCTACAGTGTTACATCCCAGCACCAGGTACAACTCTGTGGTAACCCCACTGGTTTTTCATGCCAGAGAAGCTAATCTGGGGTACCATGCTGCTGTTGCCTGAAAGTATGCTGGAAATGCAGCTCACCGCTCCCATACCTACCAGGTTGTTGCTTACTGTCAGCTACATCGTGCCCTAGACCTGCTCCCAACAAAGTCAATGATACTTTGTCATTGACCTTGAATGACTGCAACCTTGGGACTTCATAGCCTAGATAAACCAGTGCATTTGGCAAGTATTTTATTTCAGAAACAAATCTCCTTAGCCCCTTAAAAGTCTAACACTGCTGACTTTTAGACTTATCACTTTTCGTGACAGCCCTAGCTTTGCCTCCTGACAAAATCAATATTCTAAAAATAAATAAATAAGCATACAGTGTGAGCATCTAAATTGAAAAGCAGCAGTTGGCAGAGCCATGCATCTTTAATCTGGATTTAGTCAGCCAGATAGAGTGAAGCTTGGCAAGACCCCTCAGGCAAAGCATTCAACAAATTTACTGTACTTGCACTTAAGAAGTCCATCAGTCCCTTTCCCTTTACATGGTTATAAAAGAGCCACCAGGTGTGAATGTTTCCAGGCACCTCTCCCACAGCTTCCCTCAGCCTCTCCCCTGGGATAATGGAAGGAGAGAGTGCTGGCTGCTGGCTAAGGCTCTGTGTGTCCACACAAAGGAGGGGATGAGGCCCTGGGGTTGGTGGGGAGAAGTGGGATGAAGTTGGAGAAACAGCCTGCAAGTGCAAACACCTGTGCCAGCTTCACTGAGGTCCTTGAGTTGCCTCAGCCCCTCTCTGAGAGGGAATACATTTGCAAAGGAGTGCCCTGTTTCCATAGAAGGCAGGTTATTTTTAGTTTGGGAGAACAGTACAGGGAGGATTTGGAGGTGGTGACTTGAGCAGTGCTGCTTTTCTTGTTTCATCTGCAGCATTCCTAGAGCCACAAGTCAAGAACTGCACAAAAATGTAATAGAAAGATGCCTCCAGCTGCTCAGTGCCTCACTCACTCCCATCACCAGAGAATTTTAGCTGGGACTTTTTTTCTGCGAATAGCTATTTCTGGTAATCAGAAAAAGATCTCCTAATGTTACATTATTGGAGGAGGAAGAGAGGAAAAAACATTCCTGTCACTCACAGAACTAAACCCAGCAGCTCTGAAGTGCTATCTGAGTGTGAGTGTCACAGTGTTGGACAATGAATAAGGCAGGCAGCAGAGCACATAGGCTTTTACACCAGTCTGCTTGCTTCCGTGGGCTTCTCATCGAATTTGCAACACACAGTTCAGCTGAGATTCAGTGGCTGTTTTGCACTGAAATATTTACCAAAGCAAGAGATAGTCTAAGCTGCGTTGAGATCTCAGCGTTCCGTGACATATTGGAGATGGGTCTGAGCACATTCAGGCTTTGCAAAAACGTGAATAATTTTAGGAAGGATTTTGAAGGCAGAAAATATTGGGATTTCTGGGGGAAGGAGCCTTGTGCATAGAACCAGCAGGGAACAAGTGACAAAACCACAAGGAAAATGCTTTGTCTTGCATAGAAATACATGTTTCCTATTAGCCCCTGTATACAGGGTCAGGAAATGGCCAAGAGCTGAGAACTCTTCATGTTTTTAACATGTTCGTGTCTGCGTGGCTGTGTGTGGCATGCACAAGCTGCTCTGGCAACCCTGGTCTCAGAATCTAGAAGTACATTCATAATAGCAGTTTTGTTGGCTGCTTTTGGCCAGATGAAGCTGCAATGACAAAAAAGCCCAAAGAGGTGCTGAACCCTGGCTTTTTTGTTTGTTTGTTTTTCCCAAGGGATGCATGTATCAGCTGTCAACTAGAGTTTATGCAAAACAATTCCTTCTGCATGACAAGAAGGAAACACTTTTCAAACATCTGCATGAAGAAGAAAAAACAGAAGATGATGACAATCAGAAAGACGGGGAGGGACAAGGGTAACATGAACATATAAAATGTCTGGGTTAGACCTGGAAAGAAAAAGAAAAGGGACATGCTTTGCGAGCTGTGTGGTTGAAAATGCTGTCCACTATAGACAAATGTACTTCTTTTCCCTTCTCCTCTTGGCACTGCTGCTCAGATAGGTCCTGCCTTCTTCTCCCACCTCTGCAGTACACGGGAAAGAGTTTTTTAAGTGTCTTCTGAGACATCTCATTTTTCAAGCCTCGGATTCAATTTGGTTTCCAAAGGTTCTTCATAAGATTTAGTATTTCATGGTTAAAGATGTTTATTCAACTGTAAAGACCAACATTTTATTTTTTCAAAAGCGTTATCTCAAATGAATTTGGATTGTTCTTGTTGAGGAGGTTTTTTATACTTAAAGGAAAATATGAAACACTTTGACACATTTTAAAGGTGTTTAAGTTTTTATTCCAGCTAAGAAATGCAGTGAAAATACAGTTTTCTTGAGAAAAATATCCTGACTTATTTTGTTACTGCATTTTGCCTATTCTGCACCTGTGCCGTCTTCCAGCAGCCAACAACCCTGCAGGATCATGGGGGGAACTTTTGTCTTTTCCTCTGCTCTGCCTTATTCCTCCTGGCTAGGACCTACTCTACCATAGAGCATTTCTATTTTGCTCTCTGTTTCTTCCTTCTTAAGTCTTGCAGTGTACCCGCCTCACCCTGCTCCCACTCTTTTGAGTCTTTCTGCTTTGTCTGCATTTCTGCAAATGAATAATTTTTTTTTTGCATCTGTTTTTGTGAAAAGGAAAAAACAAAGCAAAACAAATGAGCTCTGTGAAATGTCAAGGAGGCTGTTAAACAACAGTCTCGAAAACAGTGCCTTAATTGCATCACTAATGGGAGTTTTTATCTAATTGAAAAGCAACGAAGCAGATCATTTTTTTTTGTGTTGTGGTTTCCGTTAAACACTGCCTGGGAAGTGGAGAAGTGAAGAGAAACCACAGAACAAATCTTTATAAGGGCTGGGGGTCTAGCTGTCAGAGAGAGGGATGTGTCTCCTTGGGGACCTGGCTGCCCATCTCACTTGGGGAAGCGGTGATGCTGCCTACAACACCCAGTGGGAGGTTCAAGCAGCCATGGAGAGCAGGGTGGTGGGAAGTCACTAGGTGTGCATCAAAGCCATCTACTCACAGGTGGTCTAGCACCCACTCAGGTATAGACAGCTATGTAATCTCAAACTTCAGGGGTTTGAAGAGCCTGTTTTTATAAGAATTTTATTGCTTGACACCATCTACCTCTGTGTGGCTGATGTGGGCAGCTGCAGTATGAACTTTATATTTTATAAAATTGGACCATAGAACAAAGTGCACAAAAAAGCTACTCCGTACTCAGGGCTCCTATGGGCTCCTACACCAGGCCTACTGTCCATGTGAAGACTGACTGGGACTTACACAAGGGCCCTGACACAGCTGCCAAACACTGTAATTACTGACTCTAGGACACACTGGGGGTGCTGTCCCTCTGCAACTTCATTTCAAAATACATGCACAGACAATCAAAATTTCTCCTGTGAGAGTGAATAAGCACAAGAAAATTGATCTGTACTTGTCCAGTAGGTCCTGTCCTCCCATCTCAAGAAAAACTTGACAGATTCAATCAATTCCATGACAACCAGCAAGCTGACAATAAAACTAGAGGCTGGTCCCCCAAAGCAATGGCATTGTACAGCCAGAATTTAATAATGCAGTCCTTTGGGAGTGAAAGTGAGATGGGATTCCCACTCCACTGCTCTGTGCTCCTTTGGGAAGGAAGCATACTATTTTGAGGGCTCTCTTGGGCTACGGTGATGGGAAACAAGGGACCCCTCTGGTCTGGTAGGTTGCTACCATTGTGCCAAGCATTTCAGTCTGGCCTTGGAAAGGAGATGGGACCTCACCAGTAGCTCTTCTTGTCCCCCTGCAGGAATGCAAATCACATTCAGTCCAGGGATGATGGGGATTCAGCACAAGGGCTTGAGACTTAACTATGTTTGCTTGTACCTCATCAATTAAAAGAAAAGCCATATGGTTTTCTTGCTCTTGGATGTGATTTCTGTTTGAAAGTAGATATCACAGCACATTGGTCTGGAGGTTTAGAGCTTATTTGCACTAATATTTATGAGTGCTTGTGATACATAAGTGAAACAATTGGTAGCCTAAATTGTACTGGGAGAATATGAAGGATCAATTCAGCAAACAAAACAGGCTCTGTTCTTGTTAGCTGTACAAATATGCATAAAGCACATTCAGAGAATAATAAATATCTCCCATTTCAATACCTTCTTTCATTCCTTGAAGCTCTCCCTAGAAACTGTGTACTCAGCCAGAGATTCCACCAGGCACCTCTTTGGCTGTGTATAGTAAGTAACTGCAGGTTGTGTGTACAGCGTCCTTCCTGGCAACCTGTCCCCCAGGTGCCGCACAATTAACCCAAATCAGATATAATCACAAATTGAGTAATTGAGTAGCAATTGAGTAGCAAATGCTGCTCAATTGTCCAAGCAAAGGAGAACGGACTACCCAGAGAGCTGGCTGGAGAATGTAGCTTGGCAGAGTGCAGCTCCCTGTGTGGAGAGGGTTTTTAATATCCCTTTTCATGGAAAAGTGCTGAGACCTTTAGTGATACTAGATAGGTAAGTAAACTCAGAACATGAAATATCCCGGTGCCAAAAGTGGACCCCTGTCTGATGGTTTGGTATAGACTCTGGAAGTAACACACCATTAGTTTTTCACATATACCACTTCCCACGACAGTGTGTTTCTCTTCCTGAGACATATTCTGGCCTCTGTCAGCAGAACAGGCTAAGCAGCATTTCACAATAATTAATAGAGCCAACTGGGCAAAATAAGTTTACTTAAGAAGAAAAAAAAATGGAAAAAATTCCTGATTTGGATAAAAAGCCCCACCATTGACAGTCTCCCCAGGGGAATCCTAAACAATTACCTCTTGATATCACTGGCATTTTCCATCAGCAGAAATCCTGCAGTGTTTCTGAAACAGAAGCTGCTGTGCTGGCTTCCTCCACACAGCCTGGCTCCACAGCAGCTGCCAGATGTGCTGCCAGGGGTCTGCAGGTTCCCAAGTCTTTAGATACCATGGCTGTGCATTGTGTCCTATCGCTGTACCACTGGGGGGTCACTTGATTTAAACAGTGGCCTGGGCCATGGGGCTGGGATCCAGAGGTGGCTTCCAAACAGCCTCCTTTAGCTGAACATTCTGGATGGTGATTTTGAGGTGACCTCTGACACTTCTGGTAGTTACAGCTCTGAGGATCAGAGTGGGGCTGTGCTGGGAACATGAACAGTGCAGAATGGTGGCACACAGGGGTCTGCTGCTGGAGGGCCCACCTCTGTGGCAGTAGATTAGCCTCCTTCCATAGATGGCAACGGGGGCATGGTGGTATCTGGAGTATGAAGTCTTGGCTCAGACTTTCACGGGCTCTCAACATTACTGCAGTTAAGGCAGGTGGTTTTCCTGTCAGCAAAATGGGGAGTCTTAAGGTCCAATGTAAGGTACTGTTTGGGAGCTTGTGGCTAGTTACGCCCCCTCCTTCATTTTCCTTCATTTTCTTTCTTTCTTACATTTTTAGTTGGATAAAACAGTGCAAAAGAAAAGAATAGTAAAGGTGTTGAAGCAAATACTTATTTTTCTTAATTGAATATCTTAATATTTCACCCCAAAGAGTGAAAAGATCCGTGAGTCTTTTTAGGTCACTTTCCATGATCTTCCCTCCTCTCTCCATCACCTTTTATGTTCTCCTACCTCTGCTGAGCCAGTGATGTAGCCCTCATCATTTATTCATTACATTGCCATGGAAGTACCTCCACTCCTTTACTCCTCTCTGTCAATGGGCATTGCTTCTTTCTCACCCCCATGGTGGCACTGCCAAGGAGCTGCCATCATGTCATGCAATGGCTGACTGTGTGCAGAAGGGGGTCCCTGAATGGGCCCTGCTGTTGCAGCTCATCAGATTCTCCTTTATCATTTACTGTCTCTGATTTTAAGGAAAACAAGCCCTGGGTGAGGGGTGAAGGCTGCTTATCAACCCAAGGCCATTGCCACTCTGCTTCCTAAGGCACCCCCAGGTGCTCTTTTGCACGTGGTCATCTCTTGCAGTTGGTCAGCGCTCTTCTGGAGGAGCTTTTATCCTTGGCATTGGCCCTGCTGCCGTACAAACAAATAGCAATAATGCTTTTAATGGGCTGCCTGGGCTGAAAGCAATTTGGATCCCATGCAGAAGTGTCTTCAACAGCCTCTCTTGAGCTGAAGGGCTCAGCCTACAGAGGTGCTTACAGCGGAAACACTGTTAGAAAGGAACTGGCAAGAGACTCTTGGAGCTAATAATAATGTTACAGAACTAAAGCAGAGGAGATAGAAATCATTAGGAATGAAGAGAGTTATTTAAGTAGAATAAGAAGGTATTTTAGAGAACTTGGATAGATTAACAGGGGGAACTGCTGATGAAAAAATGTATCTACACAAATAGGATTATGATTAAAAGCTGAATTAGTGAACATAGTTAAGAGGATTAAAAAGAAAAAATGAAGCTAAATAGTTGAGATAGAAATAGTGCTGTGGCTTTGAACAGGTTGTGGTTTATCAGCCTGCAACTTCTGCTTTGCAGAGAGAGAGTGCAGAAGAGCTGGTTGAGCAGTGAGCCCTGTGGCACAGTGGGGATTACTGGTGTTGGCAATTTCTTGAGGACTTCTCCATTGGCACACTTGGTGATGAGGCTGTATCTGAAGTACAGGGCAACCTCCTTTTGCTGGGGATGCCCCTCCAGATTTTGGGAATGGAACTTCTTCTTTATAGTGCCGTTAATATCCAGTACTTTCAAATGTGAGTGTTTGCAGTTATTGCCATCCCTTTTTCCAGATAGGCATTCACGCACTGACAACAGTGGGAATGTAATAATGGCAGCCTCTGCCTAGTAGCAAGGAAGAGATTATTGGCACCTTTTGAAGAAAGGTGCATTGCAGGAGAATCTGGGGGCAAACCCAATCACAGTCTTTGTGACTGTTTGATCCTTGCAATAATTAAGACTATTTCATGATAAAATAAGGCAAAAAGGGTTTTCCACTCCAAAGGATCATAGAATTGTAGGGGTTGGAAGGGACCTCAAGAGATCATTGGGTCCAACCCCCCTGCCAAAGCAGCTCCCTAGGACATATCACTCAGATAGGCATCCAGACGGGTCTTGAGTATCTCCAGAGATGGAGACTCCACCACCTCCCTGGGCAGCCTGTCCCAGTGCTCTGTCACCCTCACTGTGAAAAAGTTCTTCCGCATGTTGGTGCGGAACTTCCCGTGCTCCAACTTGCAGCCATTGCCCTTTGTCCTGTCTCCACAGACCACTGAAAAGGGGCTGGCTGATTCCCCCTGCATCCCCTGCTTCAGATAATTATAGACTTTAATTAGGTCCCCCCTTAGTCTTCTCTTCTCAAGGCTGAACAATCCCAACTTACTCAGCCTTTCCTCACAGGGGAGATGCTCCAGGCTCTTAATCATCTTCGTTGCCCTTCTTTGGACTCTCTCCAGGAGATTCCGGTCCTTTTTATACCAAGGAGCACAGAACTGGACACAAGGTCCTTAAATGTTCATCCTGAAATAAACCCCGTAATACTTTGAATTGTCCATCCTTCCCAAGAAAAGCAATGGTGATTCCAGTCCCATTATGGGAAATACATGAGGGTGTAACACATCTCCAGTATTATACTTTCCCTTCAATGAATCTCATCTATTTGCTGCAGTGGTTGCTCAGGGTTGTTCTAAACACCTGTATTAAACTCAGAGGAAATGGAGGGAGAGATAACAAGCAAAAAGGAGGACTCCCTATCAAACAGTCAAGAGGGAGAAACAGTGCGGATGAAGGGGGATGTGCAACCATGTCAGAAGATGGGGCTGAGGAATCCCAGGAGAATCTGGAGGAGAAAGCAGGAGGAGAAGAGAGACAGCAAGCACTGCACTGGGACACACCTCCCCAGTAGATTTTCCATGATCTGGTGGCTCTGTTATGGTAACTGGGCTTCACTTTTAATGCTGTAAAGAGTTGGAAGCTGTGAACAAAGGCTGTCCTCAAGTTCAGACCAAAATATCAATTTCTTACGTGTTTTCTGTCTTTGGGAGTAACAATTCCCACACATATAACCATGTGTGGTTCTTATTACTGTCACTTACTACAGCTCAGTTATCCCCACAGCCACCATAATTAGTGAGATCTGGACCTTTGCTGATACTCTATGGCCTGTCCTAAGTATATGAGGCACTGGGTTCAAGATGCATACAGACCTTGATGTAAAAGGCCACTGAGATGGACAATGCTGTTCAGAGGACATCTTCAGTGCTCAAATATAACATTCTTTATTTTTGAGTGAAAACAAAGCCCTGCAAATACTTCTGCCACCATAACACAACTGTGTAGGGACATTTTGTTTCAGATTGGACAAATTTATGGAGATTTTTTTTTTTATTATTTTTCTGCTAGAGCCTGGGTCTGATGTGAGCGTGCAACCTCCCTCTCAGAAATCTCCCCAATGAAAGAGACCCTTAGTTATAACCAATGTTTCTATGAAATGTTTCAACTTTGGCATAACAGAATCACAGAATCACAAGGTTGGAAAAGACCTTTTAAGTTCATCAGGTCCAACCATTCCTGTCCTAAGCTAAACCATATCCCTAAGTACCTCACCTACCCTTTTTTATAAACACATTGAGCTTCAATAAAAAAACTTAATCAAAAATATTCTGGCCACCTCTACACTTGGTCCTTTTCATCACCAGTACAGACAGAGCATTTTCCACTGAGCTACTTATATTCTTAAGATGTCCTTACGCTAGCAGTGAGCACTCTCCTCCTGGCTGGCACTATGGCTCCTACCCAGTGGGGTGTAAATCACGCAGCAGACCGTAGCTTCAGTGATGCACTGTAAGAAAACATTTGTTCCCTCAGTCAGACTGCCCCAGAGGAGGATCTGTCCCACTGATTTGAATTCCTTTTTTGATGTTCACTGTCCTGCATTCCTCCTCTGTCCTATTATGTCTTCCTGCTCCTGTGCCTCCACTTGCGGAGCAGCACGTAACAGAGAACAAGATCTTTTTTCCCTCCTTCAGTGAGCCTGATTGAGACTTCCATTTCTTGCCCTGCTTGTTGATCCAGCAGAGCTAAGCTCATATCCTTCATAACTGAAGGTGACGTGACAAGGCTCTCCGGGGACTATCCCTGTACACTACATGAATGAACAGTCCCATAAATGGTCAAATAGTTTTCCACTACTTTAACTTCTCTGTTGTGTTGTTCAGCCCTTGGAAAGCAGAGAAGATTACTCTGTTTCAGCCTATAACATGTTGAATTTGAGGAGTTGTTTCATCCCCTGTTCTTTTTAATGACTGTTGATATAGCTGTAATAAGTAATCTTCCTTATCAAGAGATGTCTGAGAGTTCTTCCACTGTGGGAGATGCTGATGTTCTCATTTATGCATGAGGATATTGAAGTGAAGAGAACTTACAGGTCTGGTTTTTGTGATGTTCACAAAACACTGACGTCTCCAGGTGAAGTTTTGTGATCTGAGGCACCTGGCTACCTCCTCCCCAGCAGAGCCGGTGACAATGCTCTTTGGAGAACGCAGTGTGTTTTCCTACAACCACAGAGCTGGACAGTGTCATGGTATTAAACTCTTGGATCACTGTCATTTCCATGTCCTTCCTCTGCTTATTCAGTCATTCACCACTCTCACCTCAGCATAAAAAGTTCTGCAAAAGGACATTTGGGCAACCAGCAAGGACACGGATGTCAGAGGTGGGAGATGACCCCATCGCAGACCCTGGAGACATGTGCCCCAGGTGGGGACTCCCCTCTGGCTTATTTGCTTTCGGGTTCCCTGCTGCAGACTCAGCCTCTTTCCCTACAGCTCCAGCAGCAGGAAGGGAAATATCTGGAAGGTCTTCAGCCTGCCAGAGGCTGAAGGAATTATTTCCCATCTCCTTAATTTTGTAGGAGCTGCACTATCATCTAGCTGTAAAACTATATCAGAGGGATTTCTGTTGCATACTGTGAAGAAAGCCTCTGATTTTGGGATGTTTCAGACAAGAGCAGATGGTGTAACCTTCCACCCCTGCTTCTCTATCACCATTTCTGATGCAATCCGAGCACCGTGAGGGCTGCAGCCATGAAGGACAGAGGAAAAAGGTTGGTCCTGGTGTCCTCCTAGGTGCTGCCTGTGTGCTTCCTGGGAGGCCAGTGTGCTGACAGGAAAGTGCTGGAAAGCTGCCTGTCTCTCAGCCCTGGGGTGGCCACTTGTGACCAGGAGCAGGTGACAAGCTTGTTAAATCCTACTGAAACGGGTTAGTGATGTAATTGTGTTTTCTGGGGCAATAAAGCTGAGCCTGTGTTGCCCATTGCTCCAAGCAGCAATCAAAGGACCTCAGTTTTCACCAGAGCTAAAATGACTTGGACATGAACCCATACCTCTGCCTGCTAGCCTCAGTTTATCCTCCTTTGGGTGCAGTATCTCATGGGAAAGATGGCCAGGGCCATTGGCTGATTTTCCCTCTAATTATGCCATGTAATAACAGTGAATAAGTATGTTTTAAGATGTCTTTTTTTCTTCCTCACTCCAGATATAGTCTCTCACTTGTTTTTTTCTCAACTGTTTTTGCTCTAAGTGCTCTGGGGTGCTCTCTCACCCATCCACACACACCTGCCATGGCTGTCTTTCAACTGAGGGATTTTGGAGGGATTAAACACACAGACAATATTATCAGTGTCCTGTTCCCTCCCTGAAAAGCACTGTCTTCTGGTATTTGTGTGCAGTTCTCATTGCCTGCTTGGAGTGCCTGACCCGCTGAGATGTCTGGGAAAGATCAGCTGCTCCGTGTACCCGCTAGCCAGGCAGTGAGTTAGAACTGAAGCTGGGATGCTGTGAGTGGAGCTGGAGCCACTAATGCTGCTCTGTGCAGGTGGGTGAGCCAGCCTGGATAGAGGGCAACAGTCTCTCCAACCCAGAGCCAAAATCAAAAGAAAACTGAAGTTTAAAAAAAACCCCAAACAACAGCCTGCTTTGTGACACTATTCCATAAGCTGTCATAGAGTGACAGTCTGGGATCCTTCTTTCCTGCAGTTAACTTACTTCATTTATAAGAAAGCGGAAATTTAGAAGGAATTCTTTGTTAGCTGCTAATAGCTGAAGATCCTGAACAGGGCAAGGACATCCAGAAAGACTCGGCCTGTACTAACACCAGCCCCATCAGTCCCCTGTGGCACTGGTCGTTCTGGGGTATAAATTCAGCCCTAACTTACACCCAAGGAGAAAGAGGTTTTTTTCCATCTGCTGCAGTGACCTACATGTGGTCTCCATTGTTCTACTGCACCCCTCCAAAATAATCACACCCATTCTTCTTCTCTTCTGAAGCCCCTCTCTTACCACCATGCCAGAAGATTCTTTCTGCGTCTTTTAAGTCTTCAGCTCAGCTGCCACTTCAGCTGCCCCCAGCTCACTGGAGCGACAATCAGTACAAGCTTTGCTCCCGCACCACGGGTCCCTCCTGTAACTCTGCTGCTTCTCTCTGGGCCCTGTAGCTTCAGGTGCAGCCTGCATCCCATGTGCCCAGCGTGGTGTGGCACTGCTCAGCCCACTGCTGGCCCAGGAGTGCTCTGAAGTCACTTTGCAGTGGTCCTAGATGTGAAAGTCATGCTGTGGAAATTATTTCAACGATCAAAGAAATGAAATGCTTTCGATTTTTGCTGTTTCCAGAAAAGAACAGAGAAATGCAAACCCAGGAGAGTCTGGTTTTATTCATGAATGAGTAGAGGCTCCTCCGTTTCCAGTGCACAAAACATATACAGCGGTGCCGTAGCTGGAAAGGTCAGGAAAGGTCAGAGGAACATGCCTTTCTTCTCATCATCCCTCAAATTCTGCAGAAATCTCTCTATCGGATTTTATTGCTATTTTTTGTGGCGAATCGAGGTCACTCTGCTGGGTGTTTTATAACATACACAAGCGTGAATGAGGGCTGATGCTGCCTGCCAACCTTTGTGCCCAGCGGTGGTACAAGACCCGCTGCAGGTGTAACCTCCTGCATGTGCAAGTTCCACCTTGGGCTGGTTAACAGACACCCACTTCTTCCAGAATCGAAGTAGCATGATCTCAGCCTCAGCACCCAGCTGCTCCATTGTTGCTATAACAATAGTGCTATTGTAACTGGAAGGAGGTGATGTTTTCCAGGGATTCATTGATCAAGAAAGGCTCTGAAGTGTGTGAGATCTGAAGAGAGCAACAAATGGCAATTCAGCATAAAGGCACTCTTTTTCCTTTTGGGAGTGCAGGAGAGAAGAATAATATGATCTAATAAAAGGTGTTAACGCTTCGTCCCTACATACCTTGCCTCTCCAGCACAAAGATGGCCTGGAACAACCTAGTTTGGCTGTGATATAAATTTAGGAACTGTTGAATGGCTTTCAGTTGGACAACAGGCAATTTGAAGCATTGGAGGCAGCGGAAGAGAATTGGGAATAGCTGTTTACCCAGTCCTGGTGCTGCTAAAATCGATTAGTATTCTTCTCCTTGTGCCACCTTTGCACAGACCCGTACTTGTTCTCCTGTTTAAATGTGCAGGCGTGACTGCTGGAGCCAAGGGTTACTCAGACATCCGTGTGTTCAATTGCATGCACAGTTGCAGTGCTAAATATCCAGGCAAGTGATTCCTGCAGCTTTTGGCTTCTTTCAAAGTGCGACCCAGTGATCCTGTCTGAACTGCAGTGACCGCCTTGCTGGTCAGACACTGTATCTGCTTTAAAGGCCAAGCTGTCATGTCCTACTCACCAAATGGGCAAATCCATCAGCCCCCTCCTCACATTCTCCAGCCTGTATCAAAGACATTCACCTGCAGCCTTGTAATCTTGCTCTCTCTTCATCATGTCACCCACTTGAGAAGCTGAGACCTGACATGGGCAGCAGGTGCTGGGAGAGGCTCCTCGCTTTTCCTACCCTGCAACACCATCCCAGGGAGGATGTGATCCCATTTATCACACATGGGATGGAAAAGGGGAAAGCACCAGGTTTGTCTGTTGTTAGCTTAGGAAGAACCTGGTTCTTGCAATTAAGGAGACAACTGGGGGCTGTGGGCTCCTGTCCTCTGGCTCTGGCTCTGACACAGATGTCCAGATGGCCTTGTTCAAGACACCTGATCTTCAGTGGATTCTACCACAATTTGGTTTCCTCCAACCTGCTGCCTGCCTCACCTCTTTCCATCGATGTGCCTTTGTTCCCCTGCAGACCACTGCTAAGGTACCTGGGCAATTTGAAAAAAAAGCAAGCACTCTGGTACTAAGATTGTGATGGATGCATCTACTGTATTTTCCACTTTCACTGGACAAAAAGAAAACAAAGTCCCCATTGGAACTCTCTGCCGGAGTCTGTCAGTGGATGGAACAAAGAATTATCCCAGTTACCACAGTGTGTGCTGCCTCACACAACACAGTGCTGACCCCATGCTTCTGCAACACCAAACCAAAGATACCCCACTTCTTAAAATACATTTTGTTATTACATGCTCTTTAGGTTTTGTTCTGTAGTTCCAAGATGGCAATATCTTCCCCTGTCCCCTGGCCCACCCCCTACCAAACCCACCTGAACCTACAGGGAAGGTTGAAGACAATAGTGGGATTTGCTACCTTCCTCTTTTTTTCCCGTGATTTGAAATCTGCTGCTTTTCTTTACTGTTGGAGAAAAAAAGAGCTTCTTGTATATTAGTGTTAGGCTTGTTTTCACCCCACGCCTTCTTCCACATCTTGTCTCATTCCTTTTAAAGACAGCTTGACTGCGGGTGTGAAATACAGTGTGGGGAGTCTGTACATTACTTCCCTCGAAGTAAATCAAGATTTTCGTTATTTCGCAGTCATTTTGCCTGAGCTATTTACGTCACCTTTCCTCGGTGCAGGCCTGGGCTCTTTGCTGGGAGATTCAGGACCCAATTGAGCTGTCAGACTCCACTTTCCTTCTCAGGGCAGTTGCTGCCACTGCCAGCCTCCACCCAGTTTGTGCTGTATGAAAAACAGAGCCATTACAACGTTCCTTTCTCATTCCTCCACCCGATCCTCCGAGGAGAGCTCCAGCGATCAATTATTTGGGAAACTGGAGCCATCTGTGGGGCACAGGAAGGTTTATCTTTGCATGCTGCGCACAGAAATGATGTGAACTGGGAGTCCCATAGGAAAAGCACTATTATTATTTAAAGAGCTATTGGCTGTCATTGCTCTGCCCTCCGCTGAGGTCTCCACAGTTTTCTGATTGCCTGGCTGTTTGGATTTGCACTGATTTATTGTACTTACATAAATAAGATGACTAATGTGTTTTCCAAAAGGTAATTCCACACCCAACTGTGACCCCCCTCTTTGTTCTGCATTGAGCCCTTGGGTGTTATTTTCTTTCCTGTATCCATCCCAAATTGCCTGCTTTCTCTTGGGCTTTAAGGGTGTCGCCAGTATCTTCAGGAAGCCTTGATTGCATAGCAATAGCTGCTCATTGCTGTGCAAAAGCTTGTGGTTTCAGATCCTGTTTGGACTACTGAACTGCAAAGTCACTGGCACCTCTCTCTCACAGGGGCTGGGAGACTGTAGTCGGAAATCACCGTGCCCAGTTTTGTGTGTGTGTCCCCAGTACAAGAAAGGAATCAGCAATATGGAACAAGGTCTTCTCAGCAGATGATCACTAAGATGGTCAGGGAGCTGCAGCACGGGATGCAAGCGAAAGGGCTGAGAGATTGCATTTGTGCAACCTGGAGAAAATCAGGCAAAGGAGGATTTTACTGGTCTTTTCACCTGGCTAAAGGAGGTTATATGGAAGATGCAGTCAGGCTATTCCCAGAGGCACACAATTTTAGGACAGGAAGCAAAGGATACAGGTTTCAGGAATAAAAAAACTCTTCTTCATAAAGAAAAATGAATTCCCTGAAAGGATGGCATGGCCCTGAAACTGAGCCCAGGGAGTTTCTGGATCTCCACCACTAGAGAAATTAAAAACTCAAGTGGGCAAGGCCCTGAACACCCTGGTCTAGCTTTGAAATTGCCCTGCTGAGAATGGGCTTTGGGTCAGCAGTCCCTTGCAGCTTGACTTGTTCTGTGACTCTGCCCTCTGTCCCTGTCTCCACTGAAAGTGCCGGGGAGAGAAGGGGAGCCTCACCCGGCTCCCCTTCTCCTTACTCATCCTCTGTGGCTACCCGCTGTAACAAATTACTGGGCAGTTTTGAAAGGAGGGGGAATGTAATTCCCTCTCCCTATTACCATTACCTGATGTGACTGTCTTTTCCACTCAGCCAAAATTTCTTTCCTGTAGGGAAAAGAAGAAATTGGGCTGTGCCTTGCATTTTCGGAAGTCCCATGCAAATAGCCTGGCTGCATAGCTAGGCTGAGCTAGAGCCAAGCAAGTTTTGGGGGGAGGTGGGAGGTGGAGGGGAAGCAACAGGTCAAACAAACTTACTGTGAGCCAGTTTTCCCAGTCGTGAGCTCAGGGGGGAGGAGGGGATTTATTTATTGAATAAATCACTGTCTTGTGCTGTTTCTGTGTTTGTCTGTGGCTTTATCTATTAAATGGAGCCATTAGGAGAACTAAAATGCTCCCCAGAGTCATTCGGGATGAAAATACTTTCCCTTATGTCCCAGCTACTTCTTACCACCAGAAACAATTTCCTGTCTCTTGGAGGCCTTTTGCTATACACGGCATGTAAGTGATGGCCTAGGATGGCTGAATGGTGCCATCCTAAATCTCTGCTTTGTCGCGCATGATGAGTTAGAATAAATGCAATAAATTGTGGTGTGTCAGTAATGGGAAAAGCAATGAAGCAAGGTCCAAAACAAGAGGAGGCCGCTTTGCAAAGAATAATTCCACTGCTGATAGCTCAGCAGTGATCAGACAGCCATGCCAGTTTGGCGGCCAGTCTGTCCCCTCACGTGCAAGGGGCTAGGGGCTTTGGTCCAGCCCCTCTGCAGAGGCATGTGTTAGGCACAAAAGGGCTCCAACTAGTGTGCCTGGAGGCAGGTTCGGCAGCCTGTTTCCTGCCACTGTGTGATTCATATGTATTGGGATGAAAACGTGCTGTTGGAAGCAACCTAGGGCATACTGGCACCGGTACAAGGCCAGTACAAGCCAAGTAAGTAAACCTGCTTGTTCTTTCCTACTGCATTGCAAGTAGAGTTAGTGGGAGTATTTAATTCCATGTCAAAGGGATTAACAATAATTTCCCCCTCAGTCAAAGTTTGCAGAAGCTTTGAAAAGCTTTTGCCTTAGAAGACATTTTCCTGCTTCTCCACTCTGATGGGACCCCAAGCCAAACTAAGAGTAGAGACTGATCTGTCTGTGCCAATGCCTTACAATAAGCTCTTCCAAATAGTCAGGTTGTTAAGCTCAGGAAACCAGTTTGTTCTAGGATGCTGATTAAACAATTAACTTTCTAAGAGATGCAGGAAACTCAGATAAGGCAAAAGAGAAATAAGGTGCTTTAGAAAGTAGTGTTCCCTGACTGTTGTGTCTTTGGCCGCCTTCTCCTCTTGGCCTTGCTCAAAGCACAGCTCCAAGTCCATCACTAGGTCTCACCTCTCCTACTCCAGCATCTCCCTCTTCTCGCAGGCTCAAATGTCCTATGCCCTTGGAAGCATTTGGCTAATTGACCCAGAAAGACCTATGTCCCTCCCATGTCTTCCATCTAGCCTCCACCTAAAGCAAGATCACACAGCTGCAAGAAAAGATACGAAACTATCCATCTCATGAAAAAACCCTCTTCTTTCCTCACAGGTGGGTTGGACTTGCTGCTTGGTCTCCTGAAAACACACCCCTTTCTGTCTGTGCCCTGTCTTTTGGCTGGTACCTGTGGCAGCTGTAAGCAAGAGTAGATGCTGCTGGCAGCATGGTGAAGGCATTGTGAAGAGCTGCTGATGTGCACATCACTGGTGTAATCAGGAGATGTCTGTGGTCAGCGCTGAGCCCTCTCAGTGCACATTGTGACCGTATTACTTGGCACTGGCTCGTGCATACATGGCTTGGACAGTCACATCGGCACAGTCTGCTGGTGCTGTGAGGCCAGGAGAGTGTTTTCAGGGCACTGCAGGCAGGGGAATGAGTAAAGAAATTATTCAGTTTGCTGAGAGTGTTTTGGAGGAACAAGCAGGATTGTGATGGGGTGAGGGGTTTAAAAGTGTGATCTGTGGTAATGACAGAGCATTTATTTGCTCCTGTGCCTGTCTCCCACACTGACCAAAATTTTTTCAGACAAGAGGCATATTTCCACATCAGAAATTTAAAAATTCAGGGAGAGAGAGAAAGAGAAATCTCTTTCCCACCCTTCCCACCGCTCAGATTGATAGCTGATGCCTCTTTGTTCTGACTTCTACAAGACAGACAAACAGCGCTATGGTGAGCCAATATGTCTTTCAAAACTCCTGAGAACCTACATCTGACCCACTGCCTTCCTTATATGGCCAAAACCTTGCAGAGCTCCCCAGCTCTAACGAAGAAATATGAAGCTGTGACCATGTTTATTCATCGGTAACTGTACAGGATTTATTTTTTCCTTTCCCTGCCCTAACCCCATGTTGAAGCATTCACACGTACACACACACACACACGTTGTTGGCCAGCTGCAAAACATGCAGGCTACAGTGAGCATTTCATGTAATACCTTTATAGGATTAAATATTTGAACAGTTCCATTAATCTTGCAGTTAGCTGCACCGAACTGCATTACCCTCAGCAGTGACAGCTGGAGGAACAACCGCCCAGCCGCGCTGCTAACGTGTTTACTCTCCCTTCCTGCTTCGGAGTCCCCCGTAATATAATCTGGGGAACCTTTCACAGAGCCAACATACCCCACTGGAGACTGTTCTGTCCTCCACGTCCTTTGCACATTGCTTATTGAAAGAGATCCCCTCTTATTACTTCCCGTCCTTTGCCTGCCGGCGGGGAAGCAAGCGGCAAGAAGGCTGCAATCTGGTTAGCAAACTGTGCAGAGCATGAAAGCAGGAGAGAGGGAACGCAGGCAAATCCAGCTCCTCACCTGCCCTCTTCTCCGTACCCATCTCCTTCCAAAAGAGATAGAAATCAATATCTTCTCAGATTATGGCTTTGAGCTGTCAGTCACAGGCCCCTCTCTCAGCCCATTTCTGATCCCAGCCTGCTTCTGCTCAGCTTCCCCACTGGCAGGGGTGAGATTACACAGGTTCAGCTGAGAGATGCTGAGTGCTGCACTGGTTTTCTTGGGTTGGGGCTCTGGCTCAGATACATTAAGCACATCTTGTCTTTCCCTAACTCCTCTGCAGTCCCTGTCATATATAGGAGATACAGCACTGGAATTGACAGGTGGTTCCAGTTTCCCCACCCTGCTCTATCATACTGCAGGACAAGGGCAGGTTATCTCTGCTGAAATGAATGGTGTGTGATTAAGGTTGACACAAGTGGGAAGAGGAGAAGAGGGCTTAAGTTTTTTCTGCAAAGTATAATCATCCAGAAGTTTCTCCAGGCTTTACAACGAACCTGCTCAGTGTAAAAAAATAATACAGTTTCTTGTGATTCTGGAACGCCTCCTCATTAAAATTGTACATTCACCTTTCTTTAAAAAGTGACACATGAGAGTGTGCATATTGCATCATATTAAAAAGCAGAGAAAAACTGCAAGCACCATCTCATTCCTAGGTAGAGCAAACACTGTTGGCATCCCTAATATGAAAGTTTTTAATTTGATAGTTTATATTCCATTAGCATCCCTCATCTATCAAACCTGAAGTGCATAAATGTAGCATGGCATACAGTACTTTGCATTTGCAAAGGCAGTGCTGTGAGGTGCATAAGAAAATATTTCTTGAGGCTCTAAAAAGCCATTTTCAACATGATCTTGTATTTGCAAAACTAAAAAGGAGACTGGGAGTGAATGGACTGTACAGATATTATGAGAAACCATTACAGAGTTACATTCCAGAGACTCTCCAAAAACATTTGCCTGTTTACCTACTGACCAAATGATTGCCTTATCTAATGATCCATCTAGTCTGTTATTGTGCTGCTCCCAAAAATATCAGTGGCACTTATTTAAGAGGCAAGGTAGAAAACAGTGCCCGCAAACACATTTTCCTGGAGGGACCTACTTTCAGACTGTGATCAGCATATGATCAGACATTGGTGTCCTTAGTTTGTTGAATCATCTAACAAAAACTTTCAAATACTTAGAGGTCTTTAAAGATCTCTATTTTGGGGTCGAAACTAGGCAATCCTGTAAAACAGAATGAATTTTTAGATGCTGGGTGTTGAGCGCTCTCTGAAAATTAGGTTCCTTTTAAAGGAGGGTACCAAAACTCCTGCTGCTCTAAATCACTGCATGTTTTGGAAAACGCTGGCTGCTGCTTTTGGAGAAGATTAATAGCCTTTTGGGATGAGCAAAAAATGTTACATCTCCTTTCATTTGTGTGCAGAAGTCCATTTTTTCAGACTGCCATTGCAGGTAATTCAAAGGATTGCACATAAGGTTAGCAGTCCCCTGTTACGTGTTTGATTCTGTACATAATAGGGGCATTCTGCTGGCCCATGAGACACTACCCCATAACATAAGCACAAGCAGTGGCTGAATGAAGTTAAAGGAAGACAAACCCCCTAACACAACTATTTGTCTGGGCAGCATAGAGCTCTCCAGTGGGTCCCTATTGCAGAAGGCCACTAAAGGGGCGGTCAGACTTTGATAAAGAATGGATACTCAGTGACTCCTTGAGCTGCACAAGATAAAGTAAAAGTAATAACCCATGATTCAAGATAAAAAACCTGTTTCCACAGAGTTCTCAACAATTTCTTACTCTGCTTTGTGTACAGCAAGCATTACATCAAGATTCACCTGTCATTAGACAATGATCAGACCATTCCCAAATTAGCTACAAAATAGCTTCTCTTCAAAGGGAGAATTCACCTGCTGTGCTATGGATAGCATGATGGTCCCTGACTCTTACCCACACTTGGTAATAAATGGACTTAATTTAACACTGGGATGGAAGGTGCGGTATGGGGAGGGATCGCTCAATCACTGCTTGACTACTCCAAACCACTGCTTTGTAGTCTAACCTGATTCTAAGAGATGTTGCCTCAAATCCACCTGGGAGTTTGTTCCTGGCACACAGACATAGTACCTGTGGAGGTGTTCACAGTGTGTGGGGCTTTCACAAGCCAGGGCTGCTTTGGTAACCAGGTGGCGAAAGAAGTCTTGGTGCTTCCTGACATAGTAGTGAATCAAACTTCTCTCAGAGATATCAGGAATCATTAAGCTCCCTGGAGTGATTGAGAAGCAGGAGCTGCTCTAAGCAATTGAGAAAGTACCCAGGTCTAAGTCAAGATTTAGGGATCCCTCAGGTGCCAGGGCTTTCCATGGTGCACTTCATTGCTCTTCACCACACAATGCCTCAGGGCTCAGCCTGTATCCAAGCCTGGTGTCGAGGGAAGGAGCTATGGAAAAAGCTCTGGTTCAAGTATTCATGAGACTTGGGGCCAGGTGAGGAGACTGGGATTTGCAGTTGCATTTTATGCTCTCCCCTGTCTCTTTAATTTGGTTAAAACAGAACATCACCCTGTATGTGAAAATCCCTACATGGCTTTGAAGTAGACAGTTGAGCCAAAAACCTGGATGTGCAGGCTGACCAAAGTCTGTGCATCAAAGTGGGTATTTGTTCACAGTCCCAGAGCACCTTCTGTGTCTTCATCCCTGCCCAGTGTAAACAAGCAAACAAAATGCACTGGAAAAACCCCACCAAGAGAGACTTAGCCCTTGTGATTAGCAGAAATTTTGCAAGAAAGCAACAGAAAATGACAGCACACAAATCCCAAAAGGTGCTGTTTCAGACAGCACTACAGATGCGAACACAGAGAGCAGATGCTTTGAGACCAGCTGAGAGGGACTGAATTCAAAGTCAAAGTTGCATTGTACTGGTTTAGAGCCACCAGTTGGAGCTGAACACCTTGAACCATAAAACCTATAGCCCCTTTCTGCAGTCATCAGCAAACACATACGCGTGCTCTTTGCTCTTTTCCCCCCAACTCAAGTTGCTACCCTCACATCGAATATGCTTACAGATCCCTAAAGGAAACTCCTCAGGAGCTAAGGATGACAGGACATCTGCCAAGAACCATGTGTTCCAAGTAAACTCTCGCATGGTTGCATCCATTTCAAAGTGGGATTTCAGCCCTGTGTGCGGCGGTGGATTTGAAGTCTGTTTTGGGGGATCATTAAATTCTCAGCTCACCCTTTCTTCTTTCTTTATTCTCTCCTTCCAGTATTCATCATGAGAGTCTTGACACATCATGTCCAGCTATGGTCCATACCACAGTTTGTGTTGGTAGCTTCAGTCTGTCTGCATCTCTGCACAGTTTGTGTTTAGTGCAATACTTCCATTGTACACTGTGCTCCTGTTTGCAGTCTTCTGGCACTCATCTGTCATGCACTGTGCCCCCTTGTACTTGTTTCTTTTCTCACAGTGTTGTGGCATAGCTGGCATTGGCTTCAGACAAAAGTCCTCTTCTGTAGGAGGCAGATCCTAGGCTTTTAGGTTGCATCTTCCACGCCCTTTCAATCTCACCTGTGAACTTCAGAGATAAATTGCCTCTACTGCTTCCTTCAGGACATCCTCAAAAGGGCCCTGGAGACATCTACTTTCACCTGGAGAAATTAAATTTTTGGAAAACTCACCAAATACAACCTCCCCCTAGTCCAGACGGAGTGTGTCAGGCTTGAGGTGGAGGCTGCAAAATGTTTCTCTGTGAAGGGAAAATGCATTTCTGGAAGGAGGCAGCTAGCACCTGTCAAGACAAACTACCTCCTGCAGAATTTAGTGCCTCTGGTGTTGCTGCAGATGCCCTTTAACTCTTTTGCCTGGGCCCTGAGACCAGGAACAGGCCAACACACTTAGGTCACATCTTTAAGGTGAGACATCCGTCTGAAGTTTCAGAGTCAAGTCACAGCCTCAGGTGTTGGAGCCCCTGTGATGCATCCTGCTAGGCAAAGAATAAGAAAAGAGGAGCAAAGTGTGCAGCTTAGGCTTGGCATTGGTCCGTGTCCCTCACAGATGTTGGGAGCAGGCAGTGTGAGACCCTGCTGCTTGCTCAGAGCACAGGGGCATTCTCACCTCTGTCTTCCCACCTGCAGGCTGGTGCTGGAGTCCCACATCTTTGCTGGTCTCTGTTCCTGGGAAAACCTGCTGCTGTATTTCACCCTGTCCTGTCCTCAGCTGCTGGCTGGGGATGAACCTTGACACACCACGACATGCAGGAGCAAGCAGGCTCAAGACCAGCCTGCGTTGTGCAGGACACAAAAAGCTGAATGAAATCACTCTGAAGTTTAAAATGAGTTCTTGGAGCTGAGGCTACCCCAGTATCATCACGCTTGGTCTGCTTGCTGCTGTCTTAAATAACCACAAATACAACTGTGGGCATGTCTGGTTGAAGATAATGAATGATGCACACACAATCAAATATCATACATGTATATATATGTAATATGTGTTACACACCTTTGAACACGCAACAGTACCTATTAATCTATATGAACTGCATATATATATATAATTGTATTATACTACAGCAAAGGAGATGAACTTCTTTTATTGAAACCAGCACATGAGTCTCTCAGAGCAGAAAAGAAAACAATAAGCCACACACTGTCCAAGAGCGGTTTCTGATTGCAGTCACAGTTACAGATCACTGCTGCTGAGGGATGCAAAAGAGAAAAGCTGAAAGGATGGTGGCAGAAAGAATTGCCAGCAGCTCTCAGAGCAACCTGTGGGTTGCTAATGCAGAGTGTGGAAAACTTGGTTGAGAAAACCTCCAAGCAGGAGAGACAAGTAGAAATAGGGAAGGGAGGAGAGTGCACTGACCTGTCACACAGCTGCTGATAGGGCTCCAGGATGAAAACTGTTCAGCTACCTTTCGTCATTACCTAACAAAGAAACAAATAACCTGAATTGTAAGCTTCTAGAAGGCATATGAATAGATACAAGGATTTCTGTGAAGGAAAGAAAATAAATAATCAGAAAAAACCATATTTGATACTTAAATAGTTTGCTGAAACATTCACACCATGAACCAGAACAGACCTGATCTCAACTCTGCAGCTGTGGCAAAATAGATGGCAGTTTCAGTGCACACAGGGAGCTGTAGGACCAGAACCCAGATCACCGAGACTTTTTTTACCATTCTTTTGTATTGGATTTATGCTATATTTACTCTGCAGAGTTATTGCTGCATGGTGGAATGGAGAATGAGTATTAGGACACTAGATATTTGCAGAAGAAAAGCTGATAATTAAGAACTGTTATACAGACTAGTAATATCATCCCAGAGATAGACTGCAGCTACCAAGAGCTGTCCCTTTCTATCATTTATTAACCTTTACCTAGCACTTATTTTCTAAAGAAAAACCTAAAGACCTGTCCATGGAAGCAAACTTATGACAAAAGCATGATAGTTTGCAATCTAAAATATTTCAAAAGAGCTGAACAGAGATGGATACAACCTGAATGTAGGAAAGCACCCAGAGCAATGATGGCTTTGGGCAGAATCCTCCTGTGAATAACATGGGACACCTCAGGATTAAGAAGGAGAAAACAGGAGAAAAGGATCTGCAGGTGACGGCAGGACCAGAACATAGCAGAGAGAAAGAGAGAAGGAGAGGACAGTGACCAGTGATACCAGCAACAGCCTGTCTATGGACAACTCTGGAATGGGAAAAATTTGTAGGACCATGGAAGTGGAGCTTTAATCCTTTTTTTTTCCCTGTCACCCTTTAATGGTTTGGATTCATCTTCTTTAATATCAGCCATTTAAAAATTTTTCTGAGATCATCATCTAGGCTTGTGTGGACAGTGAAGAGAGGGAACAGCCTAATACAGGATCAATGAATTTGCTTCCTGAAGTGTTTTTTCTCTGTCTCAGCCAGGTAATGGTTGTAGCTAGAGAAGTGATTCCTAACCTTAATGGGTGGGACTTTTTTCTGGAGGTGTGGATGGATTCCTCCAAAGGAATTTGGGCTTTGAGGCATTCTACAGGGGAAAGACAGAGAAAGAATGGGTAAAACAAAAGAGACATGGGGCTAGACTGACCTCAGTCCTGGTAAGAGTCTGAGGTTCAGACACAGTAGGTCTTTAAGACATGCATTGTATAAGTTCCATGTAATTGGCTGTGATGAAATAATGGGATGAAGACATTGCACTGACAGTTGAGTCTCTGCCTCATCAGGAGTGTCACAGCTGGGCCACAAGTTGGACCTAGAAGTAACGGCTGGTTTTTCCATTCCAGCATAGCATGAAACCTTTGTGCCAGTGGAAGCACCTTCACTGAGTTCTGCAGAGCTCCCCTGTGTAAAATCAAGATCAGCCACATTTGCTGAGCTGCAAAATCAATGGTTAAAAACACAACACAGACACTATAGGAACTCTGACAAGATATGTTCAGGGGATGAAAAATTAAAAACCTAAAAGAAAGCAAGAGCTGCATGTGATACTTTTAAAATACTAATTTTTTTTCACCAGAAACAAACAGATTATTAAGCCTTTTCCACCTCAGACAGTAGTGTTTTCTTCCACAGAAAATTGTGGTTTTGCTGGAAAAAAAAAAAAAGGACCAGGCTGAAATTTTTGGAACTTCATATACTAAGTGTCAGGGAGCCCAGTGACAACACCTTTTTGGGATTATTGTGCTTTCCCTTCCTTTTTATCATTTAATCTGATTTTACCTTTCTCTCTCTTGCAGCTGCCATTTTCTTCCATATCTACTGGCCCATCTGTGCCCTCCCTCAAATCATCAACATTTTTCATCCTTGTCTTGCCAGTTTCTTGTTAAATCTTCTGTAACAGGCATGATCATTTCCACATCTCCCTTCTCCATGCAGATACTGATTCACAGGCTAACCTTATCCCAACACTAATGTCTGGAAAATTAAGCCTGGGTTTAGACTTGCATCCAGGAGAGCTGAATCAGGTCTAGTTTGATTTTCTTTTTTTTTGTAGGTTTTTCTATGTTACATGGTATTATTTTGGCTGATACATACTCTTGATCTTGTTTAATATTTGTTTGGTACCACCTTTTCCCCATTTTGTTTTTTTTCTGTTTCCTCTCTTGCAGACAAGCTGTTCAGATAAAGGCATTTTTAGCCTCACAAGAACATCCTTTGACTGTATGGGGGAGTCATCATTTATAAATGTAGAAATGAAGTACAAAGAAATTTGGTGACTTGATCAAGACCACAGTAAGAAAGCTGCAGCAAAGGCAGGAATTGAATTTGAGTGTCCTGAGCTCATGCCTAAGGTACATTTCATTCTTCCAAGTAAATAAATAAATGTATTGTGAGGCATAACTGATATGCTAGCAGGTCATTCTGGCAATGCTAGCTATCAGAAAATCCTAAAGATTTCATTTAGAATTGACCTGCAGTGGCATCTTTTACATTTTCTGGCATGTTTTATTTCCTCTCTTCATGGAGGAGAGAGGGAACCAGGTTAAAAAATGCAGTGAGGCATACAAGCGTTGCTTCCCATCATACTCAGTCCAAGGCTACTTCTCTTTTCAGGAGGGAAAGAAGCTTTTTTTATTTTGGGGAGGAGTAGCACTGGAGGTTGCTGGCTGAGGAAGGTGACCATTTGACTTCTGCAGGCTGCTCTCTCAGTGCAGAAGAGCCACGGGTACATCTTCAAGTGGCTGACTGAAAGGAAAAGCAGACTGCATTACCAGCTTCTAGCAGCTTGCTTTCCACTACCATTTTTTAAATTAATATGTTGCTATGCTCTTTTCTACTTCATGTATCTTGTCAAGGACTTTTCAGTTTACCTAGAAATAGCACGTAACGCTATGTTTTAATAAAAGTACACTGAATAGCTTGCTGCTGCTGATTAAACACTGTCTGCTTAACTTTCTGGTATCCAGATTTTTTGCATAAAGCACCCTATATTGTCAAGAACCAGCCTAATTTTTGAAATCTTTGTCCCAGTTGCTATGAAGCACATTCAATACTTCAGGTGTGAAGGCGCAATTGTTCCTTTGCAAAATGGCCTTTGCTATAGGTCACTGAGGGCTTCATAGAGACAAGGTGCAGCTAAATCTGTCTGCCTGCTTTGGCTGTGTTTGTGTGGTGAATCATTAAGTTGCCTCCATGGGCTGAAATCCTTGCTATCATCTTTCACTGACAGTGGCCAAGTAAGTGTACATTACTTCAGGTAACATCAGAGAGCTCTCTGCAAAGCGCCTAAGGTCTCTGCCAGATATAGGTTGCCAACTCCTTCAGTTTTCTTGACATCTCCCCCACCTACACTACTTCTTTAGGGACAGCTGGTAACATATGGCCTTGAACTGGATACCTCCTTGAAAAACTGCCAGCCCACAGCCAGCTCCCAGTGGAAGTGCCAGTTCTTGTCATGGTTTCATTGCTGTAACCTGTTGCAATGTAATGCCTTTTTTGCTGTATCAGTGGTCTTTCCCTTTCACCCAAGAAGCACCCTACACGCCAATATGTTGGCATTTGCTTCTTTTTTGTCCTGTAGCCAGACTGCAGAGCCTAAGATAATGCAGTGAAATTTTTGCAATTTGGGTTCCTTGAATTTCATACTTCAGGAGGTACCTTGCTATTTGTACTGATTTCTAGGATCCTTTCAGTGATAGAAAGGGAGGCAATGAAAAATGACAGATGGATGTATACCAGACAATTGTTAATATAGGCAACTTTTACACTGAGGGTCATCATCATAAAATGGCACATGCTCGTGCCTATATGGCCTGTGCTATATCCCAAAGTGGTGATTCTCTGTGGACTAAAGCATCACTTCGGTTTCTGAGTGTAATAACTGGAAGTAGATTGAACAGCTGATTCCCAGCTGTATGTACAGTATTTGAGATACACTCGCTGTCTCTGGTTTCTCTTCACAGCTGCTTGTATCTGGAGCTGCTTAGAAGATTAACGGCAACATTTTGGAAGCCTTTCTCTGTGTTGTTGTGATACTTACTGCCTTTCAGAATAGAAACAAACAGAGTGCATTTACTACAGACTGAACATCTTCCCAGTCTTGTGTTGAGCAACCGGGGACACACACATAAGCAGTGGGGAAGGACTCATGCTCTGATCGAGAAACTCCCAAATCCCTCTCTACCAGACCGTAGATGACATTTTTCTGTATCCCTATTCTCTGGAGCACATTGGGAAGGCAAGGAGGTAGTTACAAGCTGAGAAACACACAAAAACTCCTCCTTTCTGGCAGGCCTGGTCTGCTGCTGCAAATCCTTAGCAGCAGCAGGGACATGTCTCAGCTTGTCCAAGGCATGCATCATAGTGGAAGGACATTAATGCACATCAGAGGGACGGTGAGGGATTGTATGCAGGTACAAGAGCAGACAAGATGGTAGGATGAGTAGTTGCTTAGATTAGACTGGCCTGTTTAGTCAGGAAAAAATGAGTAAACAATCAGGTTTTAATGAACCACAAACCAACTGCTCAAACAAATGGCTGCATAAATCATTATACTCTGGCACTTTTTCATCCAGCATTTCCATGAGAATTTTGCTTTATGAATCTGGAGAACTACCAGCTTTACAAAGAGGAGAAACTACCTAGGGAAAATCTCCTACTGGGATGCCTTTCAATAAGAAGTCTTGGACTGCTCAGAGTACCTACCAACTGATTTTGCAATTTACTGACTCATTTCATTTTCCCAGCTTATTCTACATAATCAATAATATCCTGCAGTCCCACAGACAAAAATCTCACACAAAGTACCTATCTGGAATTGTGTTGTTTACTTTTAACTGTGGATTTCATTATCTTGTAACTTCCTTACTGCTCTACTGGGGATAACACTGGATTAATCTGTCCTCAGTTTTTATAATTTGGTAAAGAAAGCTTTAACAGTAAGAAATTATCAGTTTTCTAATGCACAATCCTGGTAATCATGTGCTGGACATTAGTTGGATTTTTCTTAAAGGGCTTTATTCTTGTGTCCATTTATCTCACTTTTTTGAAGGTAGGTCTCAGGTGTGATATTCTCCATGATGGTGAATTTTGATATCCCTCTGGAAAGCAGGAATTTATATTGTTCTTGGCATTTTTTCCCCTGCTCCTAACCCTGTTTTAATACACTAAAGACACTTAATACCTTTACAACATTTTTTGCAAGATTCTTCTTGAATATGACACTGATCAGTTAATTACACTTTATGCCCGTTGGCTTTAGCAAGGGAAATAACAGTAACATCAGGGTAAGGCAAACCTGAAGTGGTGTGCTCTTATTACAGCAAGTAGTCTTTCACACGGTAACCAACGGTAGCTAACCAAGCTGACAAACAATTGGGACAGTAAACACAAGGCTGACATATTTTCAAGGGAATGAAAAGGAATTCGCTGTAGTTCAAAACATGCCAAACCAGATGCACGATATTATTAAGGAATTAAAGATCATAACCTCCCAGTGGAATATTACTGTTACAGAGAGACTGAAACCAAACTCATGGTCCTGATGAACAGTCACATTAGAAGAGTAAGGTTTTCAGACTAGGCTGGTTTGGTTTGCACTTTAAGAATATGTTATTTAAAAATATTTATGTGAACTGCCGCCAGTGAAAGCAGTGAATGGCTGAATAAAACCATAAAACATCATTTCAATGCATGTCAGAAACACTCTGATTTCAGAAGCTGTGAGACAAAATCAGATCCAGTGTGACCTGCTTTTCTGAAAAATGAAACCACTTAATATGGATGCCTAAGTAGGGATGTAGGTTCTGCATATAGATATCTTCATTAAGAAGCTGGGTTTGAAATTCTATTATTCTCCCAGTAAGTTTTTTACTGAAGACCTGGAGTTGTATCAAATGTTTACATGGCATGTAAAAAATCTATGCACCCTATCCAGTTGTCACTGCGTCTGGGGAAAGCTATTACTCAGTTCTAAATAATACATTTGTTTTTATCTTGGTCTTTAAATGAATAGTTTTAGAATGTGAATGTAAAAGAGAAGTCAGTGATAACTCGACATTCTCAGAGCATATCTGATCTAGCTCAAGAAGGCGCTTTAACTTTGGGCATTTAAAACATAACCAGTGTGAATTTCATAGTACAATTAGTAAGTTGTTGCTCAAGATAGAAAATAATCTGGATTTACAACTCCAGTTTCCTCCTTTCTATATAAACTAGTTAACTTGATTGTCCTGTTTCTGTTGCTGGTATAAAGATAGAGGAGCCACAGCGTTGGGCAAATTCCCATACTGTCAGTCATATGGTCATTGAAATCCAAAGGATTTAAGAAGCTGTGGACAACATGTCCTTCACCAGGGAAAAGGCATTGACCTAGTCTTATGCTTTCTGCCTGGAACAGGGTTCTGGTTTTCTACACCTGCCAAATAAAATGTTATTTTACACTCATCTCACAATGTAACATGCACACAAGTTAGATTGCTAGTCTAGATTTATACATGCAGTGAGGTGTAACACAGTGAGGGGAACCCTAGCATGTTTGACTTAGAGAGTAGATATGTAAATTGCCAGTCATCTTCAATAATTTAATCTGATATGACATAATGATGAAAGCTGAATAATCTCCCCGCAGCTGTGGCCTTGCCTTCTGCCCTTATGATCTAGAATTAAGACTTTGCTGGAGATTATTTAGTGGACTTCACTATCCGACAGAAGCAGCTTATCACATGGATATTATTAATACTCCATTAACAAGCCTGTGGTGATAGCTGAAAAGAAAAAAGCAATTTCCCTGAGAGGAGGCATACAAGTTTGAAAGCTGCAGCCCCCTTTGCAGTGGAATGAATGTGACAAGCTTGCTATGAACACAAAAGGCTGAGACATTAGCAAGACAACAACCATTAAGATTTACATTTTATTGGCTAGAGTTTTATACAACACAATTCATTACATCTTTCCTGATACATCCCAAGCTGGATCCTGAAATGCTTTTCAGTGTTAAATAATACAACATAGTAGATACTATAAATTACATTAAATGGCGGTGTGAAGGATGTTGGATGGTGAATAATTTACAAAGACTAGACCAGAGCAAGGGGAGAACAGAGTTGGAGAGAAAAACAAAGGGGAAAATAAGTTTTCATAGAAGAGCTGAAGAGTTAACAGAAGAGGCAGACTCAGGAATCTATTTCAGATAGCTTAAAAAGAAATTTCTAGACCAGAAATGGACCCACAGTGGTAGAATGGACAATTTGTGATTTAGGTGGAAATGATCTAACTAGTGGTACAAAACAGTCCGGGAGATTTTGAAATAAAATGGCCTTGTGATGATATCATTGAATCATTTGGAACAAAGCCTTAACATGACTGTGGGATTCACTGCTCCAGGGAAGGATAGAGAAGAAAGTATCATGCTTCTTCTCCAGTCCTGGAAGAGATCACATTTTCATCTGGTCCTGGAGTAGGTTCACAGCAGCTCTGCCCAATCACACCCTCCAGCCTTGGCTGAAGGTTTCACAGCCATGTTATATAACTTGAGGAACACAGCTATACCACTGATGAGCTTATCGTACCCTGAGCTCCAGAGCTGCTGATGTAACAAAGAGGCACAGGAGCAGTTCTGGGCAAATAATGAGCCATTAGGGGCAGCCAATGGGCTGGTCTCTTGAATGTAAAACAAGGGACTGCCATGACATGTTTACTATCACCACCAGAGGAGCAATCTGGGATGCCATTGTGAAGTGTAATCAATAATAAATGATTTATTAATGGCTTTTAAATGGGCTGAGTTCAGTATGCGGTGGTGAGGACATGAATGGAGCAATTATTAAAAAATTCATGTGTTCTTGGCCATAGAACTGATAAATACTCCAAAGTGCTCTTCGATTATCAAGTGGCAGGCAGTTCACTTGCACACTGCATTTCTGTTTTTAATTTCCAATATATGATGGCTATGCCCATGTTTGTCAGGCTCCCTGAAAGCACTCAGCTGCCATTTAGCACTTGTGGGCACACTGGCAGAGTATATTTTCCTGAGTGTTTGAAGACTCTGATTTAAATGCCTGAGACATAGTCCCAGCTCTCTTCACCTCTCCCTCCCTTCTCTAGTCTCCCACTCCCACCTTTTACAATGTCAGTCAACAGAGCACAGGCTAGGAATTAGGAGATTTAGCTCTTCTGCCATTTACCTGATGTCTGGTCTTCAACAGATCAGAGAGACGTATATTTAAGAGTTACTCCATTGCTAAAATGGAGGAAACGATGTAATCACCCACCTACACAGAGCACTTTGATATCTAAGGATGAAAAGTGTTATCATTAATTTCTGGTTTGGAGAGCTTTGCAGACCTGAAGAGCCCGATTTGTGCAGTAGAGCATTAAATCCTGTTTTTCAATAAAGTAAAAGGGAAGACAAAGTATAAACAGGTGATTCAATTTGGGCACCCCTGGCGCTGCAGTTGCAATTTTATACCAACAGAGACTTATACCTACTTCACTGCACTGAGAGTAAGGACATAGATTAACAGCTAGGACCATGATTTCCAGGTACAGATTGATTGTGAAACATCTTTTAATACCAGTACTTGAAATTCACTGTGTATGCTAAAGAGAAGGTGAGGTAATTTCTTGGTAAAGAAATTGCTTCTGTAAGGTAGAAGGTTTGTTCCTGAAAGCTGATACCAGCTGGGTTCATCAGAAGATGTGCACGGAGCCACTGCTTGGCCAGGATTTGGGAATCCTTTGCTCCCTGTAGCTTGCTCTAGGCTGATCATCGGAGCAGTCATGTTTGAGCCAGGGAACAGACACAAACCTCTCCATGCAGAGAAGGGAACTGAATCCTTCTCTCCAAGACAGTAAAAAACCCACTTGAACCATCAGATGTCAGGGTGTTTTGGGATGGGGCTCTCTGTCCCTCCAGTGCATGCGGCTGTGCTTCTGCATGACTTGGTTAAACATTCCAGGTCCCAGCATGGCTCCATGGGGCACGCACACTTAGAGGAAGAAACAGAGTTTCCAGTCACTGCTCAGAAAGGGACTTATAAAATAAAGCTACAAGTCTAAAATAATTCAGGTCAGTTCAGGTTGGCGCATTGCAAAACCAGAGGTGTACTTCAGTGCGGGCTGAACACGACTGCAGGCTCTTCAAGAGTGGGATGGAAGTCTCAGAGCTTTTTCTGTACAGTTGTTCTGGTGATACAGTCCTGAGCTGCCCAGCAGTGTTGATACTCCCTTTAAGATAGCAGGTATTTTGTTTGGGCTCTGGAGACCTTCCAACAGCAGGGACCGTGATCCCTCTGTGGGGGATCACCCCTAAGCGTGAGCAATGCTGCAGGT
This sequence comes from Gallinula chloropus, assembly GCF_964237585.1. Taxonomy (NCBI): domain Eukaryota; kingdom Metazoa; phylum Chordata; class Aves; order Gruiformes; family Rallidae; genus Gallinula; species Gallinula chloropus. Next base: position 54,599,404 of record NC_140087.1, on the reverse strand, counting down.
TTGTCACTGCTTCACCAAAGAATCCGACTTTCCTGTTTTTGTGTCCATTACCAATGGATTTTCTCCTTTACTTTAACATCTGGTGTGAGAATGTTTTTCACCAAAACCATGCTCCATTCCACAAATTTCTGTTTGTTCTGAAGAAGCAGAAGCTTCCAAGGCTTCTGGGCAAAGAGAAAAGCCTTTAGCTAAACAAATCTGAGGGTAAAAACAGACACAGGCACGCAGAGAGCAGCAGTAGTAAAGGGCTATGAGCAGTTACTTTAGGCATTGAGTGTTCATGACCACTTTCCTGCTGGAGGTACTCATGTCCAGCTGAGACTCAGCAGGGTCCCTACTGTTGGGATCTAGTTAATCAAATATATCCTTGTGATATTCCTTTGTATATCACAAAGGAAACCATCCTAGGTAGGATTCAGGTTTTCAAATGGAAGCTATTTCTTGCTCTTCCGTGGACAGATGCAGGGAAGTTGCTTCCCAGGTGAACCCCACTGCACATACTAAGGCACAAGGAGCTTCAAGAACCAACAGAGAAGACAGTGTAACTTCTTCCTTCTGTCTGTGTGTATGTGTGCTGGGGGCGTTGCACAGCCATTCTTCTCCTGTGCCTCTACATCTGGCACATGTTTTCAGAGACAGATGTCAACCACCCACCTAAAGCTAGGGTGCCCTAACCTTGCAAGTAATAGTTAGGTGGATCTTTCTCCTCGCTGGTTTTTTAATGTCTACTAAGGAGAAAATGAAAAGTGGGGTGCAAAAGAAGACTAGAAGTAACTATTCCAAACTATCCATTCTCAAGGCACCTTAAAAATCAAAACTGCTAAAATAAATTAAAACCCCATCTAGCTGCAGGAGTCTGACTGAAGGAGTGAGCCTGCAGCAGGCTACTGCCCTTCAGACATAGACACGGTGGGTCCCTGCTCCCCGAAGGGCAAAGCTCTGAACAGAGTGGGTTGGGCACATGACTACCTTGTAAAGGCTTTCAGAGATGTATGACATGAAAGCCAGAGGAGTTACGTAGTCTTTGGGAGCAAGTAAGAAGTGTAGTGTCTTTGACAAGAAAAAGGTGAATCTTTAAACAGTTTGCCTTGATATCAACATTTGCTCTGGGAAATTGTCTTTAAACCAGTAGTGGGTTCTGCCCAGACCTTTGGGCTGTTGGTTATATTTTCAGCTCTTGAAGCCATGCTTATGTGACAAAGAGCACTGGGCTGCTTTCACAGTTATTTGTAAGAAGTTTCAAGCACATTTGGGTTTTGGGGGCTTTGTTTCTGCAGGTTTTGGCCTTCTCTGTCATTTTTTAAGAACATGAAAAAAACCTTGGTTCCTCCATAAAAAAGAAACAATTGGTTTTGGTTTTGGTTTTTTTTGTGCCACAATAACCTTTGAAAATAAAACCTGTGAGAATGCTGAAGAAAACATTAAAACCAGTCCAGTTCAAACCCCTTCAGGATAACAGGATTTCAAAATGTTTGCCAGGGTGTGTTTGGTGTTGGCTTATTTCTAATTCAAAGTAGGCTGCAGCTGCAGGTTGAACACACAATGATGTGCTGGAGCAGGCTTAGAGAACCTGGAAATTTGGTATCTAGTTTTGATCTTGCTGCACTAAAGCTGTATGTCATTGAAAGGATGGCTTCTATCCTGGATTCTAGCCTTTCCCCGTGGTGATACCAGCCTTTCTTTGTACAGAGCCTCGCAATCCTCATATAAACACTGTTGCTGAAGAAAGGAGTAGCAAAAGTATTATGTGTGTGTTCACTGCTTATGGGAGGTGAGAGAAATATTTGAACACATTAGATGGTGGGTGAACGTCAGATCCAAGTTTTGAGAAAACAAATCTTCATTGACTGCTCTTTTGCCCTGCCAAATCCCCCTACTCTCAGAAGGCTTTGGTCTGAAAAAGAAAATTACCAGGCAGGTCCAAAGGAATAAACTGGTTCCCTGCTGGAAGCAGCAGATACCCAAGATACCACAGTTTCTGCTCTGTGCATATGCTGATTTCCCCAAAGGCATGGCCTGGGCTGTTCTCTTCTTCGTCTTTTTCAGAGGGAGAAAGACTCAATTATTTTCATGCCAGAGGAACGTGGTCATGCATGCTTGAGCTCTCACACTGCAGAGAGCTCTTTCCCCTCCCCTTTGAGCTCCCAGTCTCTTTAGAATTTCTTCAGAAAATGTGTAGTCCCTCAAGGCCTGAAGATGTGAAGAGATGACACAATTCCTCCTATTCTGGACATACAATTTGTTCTCATCACCTTGTCCACAACTTTCCATTCATTTTCAGCTTAGTTACAGCTCCTTCTGTCTTCCCCTCCATCTTCTATATCTCCGTCAGGCTTTAAAAAGAGATACATTTTAAGGAAAAGAAAAAAAAAAACAAACCCCAAACAGTAAAGGAAGAGGAAGGTGTTAAAATATACCTTTTCTCCTCCAAAATGTTACCTGTAGTTCCCAGCTGGACTCCAGATTATGGTAGAAGGGCACTAGTCCAGAAATCATACCTTGATCACTCAGATTTTGTCCTTAATGTATCTATGGCTGAAGTCCAGAAAGACTGGGAAGATTTCTTCGGAAAAATATGGCAGGAATTCAAGGAGCACAGGGCAAGGTCTCAGCAATGCCCTGCTGACACTCTGGTCTCAAAGAACATTGGCTGCAGTTGTTTTTACTGACTGGGAAATTGCATCTTCTCTTTACAGATGGTGTTCTTGGCTCCCTTACCTCCTAGTTAGCAAGTCATCAGCATAGGATAATGCCTCTGGACTGAGCGTAAGTATCAGCTTTACTTGATTTTGTTCCCAAGATCTTCCTTTCTGCAAGTTTGATGTTGTTCCTCCTGAATAGCTAGCTCCACTGTGAAAGCACATTTGTGTTTAAAGATACCCCACAGAGAGCTAATGGGATAGGTTAGAGAAGCATGCAGAAACAAGGGTGTGAAAGAATTATTACTCTCCTAAAACATTTGCCTTTATTGCTGCTGCTGCTGAGATGGCAGCTACATTCATCCCCCCAGAGATGGCCCAAGCCTGTTGACTGCGGTGCTGCATGATGTCCCGCTTTAGGAAAGACTGCAAGACTGCAAACATGACATGGCTCCTAACAGTGGCCAAGCGTGCTGGGTAATGAATAACAACGGGAAAAACAGAAGACTTGGAAATCAGTGAAATATCTCTTCTGTCCATTTCCCTTCCTGGCTGGGCATGCTAAAAGTAATGGGTCTCACCTGCCCACTGTCACGGAGGGGGATGATTTCTCATGCCCATGAAGAGCCAAGTTGCTAAAACACTTGCATGAAGAACAAAACCGGGAATTTCCTTGCTAAAGAAAGAACTGAAGAAGGGTTAAAAAGAAGTTGCTCCAAAGAGAGTAGGTAACTCCTTACTTCAGGCTGCAAAGCTGTTGGAAAGCTGACTGGATTTTGCCAATCTGAGCTGAAGGCAACTGTGCCAGCAGAACCTCCAGCTGACAGACACCTTCCAGCAACTGAAGGAGCTCCACTGCATCTAGGCACAGGAAGCAGTATATATCAAGTTCTGAAAGTAAAACCTCATATCTTTCTGAAGTCACTTGGTTTGTACAGTGTCGTATTGTGCCTCACAACATGGGAAGGCACACAATCCTGTGGCAGGAGTGAGCTTTTCTGTGGTCCTTCTGAGAACAGGACCAGTGTCACTTGCCTCTGGAAAGACACAACCTCTCCAGACTGTTGGGGTGGCATGCATAGCTTACCTTTCACACCAACAAGGCCCTCTGCTGATCATGGTTTCCTAGATAACTTGTCCCTACCCACCTCTCCTGCTGGGGTCTGGTCTATGGTCACCTGTGCTTCCAGGGGATAAGATGCCTCATGTCATTGTTACTTTGGTACTCATTCTTTTAGATGAAGTCAGGGCTGGCAAATGGTTCTGAATTGGCAGCCTTGTAAAAAGAAGTCCTTTTGGCAATGTGCTCTTGGTCTTTATTGTTTATGCTAGAGTAATGAGTTGGTGAGGCCAGGGCCTCTCTCCTCCAGATCTAAGCTCTCTCTAGCAGATAGCAAGGGAGACAGAGTCTTGCCTGGATGAGATTATAATCCTCATAATGAATATGGGAAGAAAGAGAAGTCTTAGAACACTTTTTAATAGAACACACTCAATTCTTTGCCCGAACTATCAGAAGTTTAGGGAGTGCCAACAGTCAAATTCAGGTCTTCTGAGGAGTAATGTAGCACAGTCTTTCTCATCATTATTTCTCCATAACAGTCTTGTCTTCCCCTGTCTTTTGCAATTTTTTTGAAAAATCCAGATCCCCTGACTTCTTGGTGTTATTGGTAGAGTGTCACAACTGTTCTGAAGGAGTTTTTGTGGTGCCAGTTCCTATGCAGCTTCACTGGAGCTCAGTTCAGTAAGTGAAACATCCAGGCAGCTTTAAAGTATTTTTCATCTGGAAACACTGATTTATCAAAAAATTAAATTCCACGTGGGACTATTTTCCTTCTGGAAAATAGGTTTGTTTCTTACATTTCAAACAATATATGTGTTTGATTTGGGTTTTTCTAAAAGGAAAAAGGGTGATGTGGGAGTAAAAAGATTTTTGGTTTTCATCTTATTGTACTGCTTTTAAAGATTAAAAATTCTCATGAGGCTGAGCCTGATACACACTCAATACACATCTGGTAAGCCACCAGATGGATGTCATCTGGGAAGGACTTTGAACATTGCCTCTTATCAAAATTAGATAACACTTAGAATTCCACAGGATAGGTATTTAGGAAACATGTTATTGCTGAGATGAATGCAGATATTAAAGATGAGGTTCATTTCCCCTTTTCAGCCATGGCTTTCTTACTTCTCATTTAAAAACATGAGTTCACCTGCTTAGCATTTCTTTCCATAGCACTTAAGCCAATCACAGATCCATATCTGCTGTACTTGGCACTGTGTACGTCTGACAATTCAGCTGTCACTTCCCTATTTCTCTATAATTTCCCTTGAATCCTGAAACTCCAGCCTGGAGTTCCACCAGAAATAAAGTTTTATTTATTGTTTCCTAAAAAAATAAATAACTAAACAAAGAAGCAAATAATCAACTCTGAAATTTCACCTTTATTTTGTCACAAATGTGCTTGAGGCTTAAAAAAAGGTTTCCTGGCAAACCTCATATATTAAAATGAATATTATATAGCTGGAGCTTTCCCACTTGACAGGGAGAAAATTTTTGTTTTCTTCTCTGTATTACATACAGTATTTATGAATTCTCCGGATATTTCTCATAAGTTGTATCTTGCTATTACTTTTTCCCATTCTTCCCATGGTAGATTTTGGCATTAGAGTTAGCATTAACATTAGCATTAGGATTAGTATTAATATTTGCATTAATATTAGCATTAATCTCAGTATTTTGCTGTTGCCTTTATCAGGTTTATATGATGCAATTTCACTTGAAATATATAATAGGTAGGAAGTTAGAGTCTGAGTATTTCCATTGTATTGCTTTACACCGTATTATGTAAGCTGATGTACATGAGGGTCTCCAATAAGGGACTTGAAAGCTGGGTATAACTCCCAGCTCTGGGTGCTTTCAGCAATTTTCTTTATCGTAGTTCACTCATCAATAAATACAGACTGTAACACCCCTCATCACCGTCGAGCACTTTACTATCTACTGATGAAATAGGCTGTATAAGGCTATCATGTAATCAAGAAGGAAGAAAGAAGGTGAAAGAAAAAGAATTTGCACTGAATTACAGAAGAGAAGAAGCAGATTAATCCCACTCTACCTCAGATTCAGTATGGTTCAGGGGAAATATGAGATCTGACATCATGCATCCTGCATACATAAAAATAATAAAATAAAAAAAAATATCTTTCTACTGCAGTATCCTTCTTTAGATTATGTACAGTGACATAGTGGTTAAAAATCAGTTTTCAGTGCTTACAATGTCAGTTTGCTTGGTTCTTGTACATGACCTGGTTTAGAAACCAAAGCCAGAGCGCACACAGTTTCACTCTTGGCTTGTCTTGCCTTCATTTGCACTCATGTATGTCCTTCCTTCAAAACTAGTACCACTGAGGGGAAAAAAGAGTCTATAAACGCAGTTACTGAAGCTGAATAAATCTTCTGAGGCATAGGCTCAGAAGAAGCAGACACAAGGCACTGTGGTTTGGCACCAATAGACTGAAGAGAGATGGATTTCTATTCAAATGGACTTCTTGCTCTCAACTTCTTTCAAGGAAGGGGTACATGTGAAACATCATGTCTGCTATTCCCATTACCAGTGCAAAACCTATTAAATTGAAAATAATAATATAACAATATTTTAAAATCCCTTTTTGGAAAATAAGATAATCATCAAGAAGTATAGTTTTCTTTCTTCTCCCATGCCTGACATGGGAGAAACAGTGGTTTGACCTTTGAGTCAATTAATAAGACTGAATGAGAAAGACTGGGCAAGGAAAAAAATGCTCTTGTGTGGTTCGTAAGATATTTGTTTGCTCGTTCACTCATTCATTGACTCGTTCCAATTACATTTCCAGATAGGAGACCTGAAGGTTTGCAAAGCTCCTTTTGACTCACGGCCTGGGGTTTGCTCATAATTTGCTTAAGGAAATGCTTTTGCACACTGTTGCATCAGTTGTGCTCAAAGATCTCCCCACAGGGTGCTGCAAATGCTGGTTTAGGGTCCTGCTGACTATGCAATTTATTGCAAATGCATGATTTCGGTCACTTAAAGAACCCCCATCCAAAGAATTAGCAAAAGTGGTTTTAATATGATGTTGTACAAGTGTTATTTAACGAAGTTCGACAGTGAGGTTAACTCTATCACTGCACAGCACAATCGACAGTGATTCAGAACTACCAAGGCACAAATCAAGATTATCAAGTCAAAACCAAAGTTAGCAAGGCACAAATTAAAGTTACCAAGATAAAGTCGAAGTTACTGTTATTACAAGGTTATATATGATAGATCTGTCATGGATAAAATGTCTCTCTGCCTGAAGGAACAACCTTGAAATGTGTCCCAGTTCATGTGGAGATCACCACCATGCAGCCAAACTGGCAGGCATCTCATGCTGTCATATTTATGGAATAAAGTGGTTGGCTCACAGTCAACTTACGTGCAATGGGAAAGGTATGCGTGAGACTCCTTGTACACACAGCTTGCTTTGTTCTGTGATAAAGAAATCTTGGGAAAAACCACCTTTTATTCATGTGTTAATTGAATGATCTGTGCATACATCAATACTTACTGTGTCACTCAGCTCCTTTGTGGGTTTTCAGAGAACAGATTGAAACAAGAGCAGTTCCTGACCCATTAATGTCTTAGGCCTTTACCTCCTTTGATAAACCACTAGTTTGGTTAAAGTGTCAAGTGCCTCCATCAAACAGGGAACATCTGTAATAGAAGAAGAAACAAGAGTGGGGCCCTATTTTTGCCTTGGCTCAAGCCCTACCTTTTCATGAGAACAGGTCACAAATAGGCTGTTGTGCACTTTTAGGTTCAGGAGGAACATGCAGAGCACATCACCTCTGTCCCCTTGTTCCCCAGCCAAAACCAAGCTGGAGGAGTTTGTAATATTTTCCGAGGGGTCTCTAGCCATCTCCAGTGCTGGGAAGGGCTCTTCCCCTGAGACTGCACTTCCTTTCATGTGTTGCACTTGGCTGGCCCCATCCTTTGCTGGCAGCAAGCCTCTAGAAGGCAGTGAAAGAGGTCAGCAAGGACCTCACCGTATGTCTAGGCAAAACTAGCTAGGCAGCCAAGAGATTCCCTGCTGTTGTTTTTGGTGGAGTTACCCCTGGGTGTTTCTTCTGCACATCAGTAGCAAGTCCCTAGCTCCTATTCCAGTTTCTCTAAAGAAGGAAACTGTAGATTTGGGTATCGGGATAAAACGGTCAGCTCCCCTGTGCCTACATCAACATGCTTTTCCCCCTTCCTCCACATCAGTACCCTAGCACAGCCTCCTTCGAAGTCAGTCACTGCAGGGGTCAGAGGGGCTTTAACTCATCAGAGAACCAGACCAGCAAGCTTGTAGCTTCTGCTGAGGGCTGCCTGCTTTCCCTTATCTCAACATCATTCGTCTGCTTCCTGCTCATACCCATCTGGTGCTTCTCTACATGCAGATTAGTCGGCAGGTGTTAGTGGCCACTTGCCTGGCCTACACAGGACCTGCTTTTCCTCACCCCTGGTACAAACAGCTGACTTCTCACTGATGTTTTCAACCAATATCTGTATTTTGCTTTATTCCCTACTCCAATCCTCATGCACAAGCCTCCAAATAGAGGCATGTTCCTTTATAAATGCATCTATTTGGAGGACAAAGGTATTGTCCTCCTTTATCCCCGTATTACTGAATTTTTCTGCAGCTTGATAAGTGCTTTTCCAAGGCACACAATTGCACTTGTCGAGCAGCTGAGTAACCAACTTGCATGCCATTGGTGAGATGCACTTTCTGATGGTTTGAGATGTACCTGCAACCTTATATTCTTTCTTTGTGTATGTGTATGTGTGTGTGTAATGTCGCAAGGCAGGATCAGTTATATAGGAAAGCTTATGAAGGAAAGGGAAACAAGTTATAATTTATTCCTGTTGCCTTCCTTAGGCACCTCCTCTCCTTTCTACTGTTTGCAGCAGAAAGAGCCACAGAAGCTAGCCTGGAGAATCATTGCCCTTCATTTTTATTAAGACTTTAAACCAATAATAAAGTTGTCTACTGAAAATGCAGAGAGCTGAATAAGTTATTTATGAAGTGCTTGGCATAACAACTTGTGTTGCCTGGGATGAGTCCGTCTTTCCAATAGCCACCAAGGAATTATCCCCTTCCCTTCTTCCCCCCCTCAAAACAGAAGTCTGGTGAAACCCTGGACCAGTCCTTGGGCTTCATCAGCATCTGCTGAGAGGTAGAGTAAGAGCAGGAGGTCTGAGCAGGTGATGGAGGATGGCACAGGAAGGCAACTCTGGCCTCAGCCACATGACAGTGCCCTGTCGGTGTCAGAGCAGAGCTGCTCCCAAGCTGCTGAGTCCAGTGGAGAGACAGGACCCACCGGCTCAGCCAAAGTGCTGTGTAGCTACTGTGTTTGGGCACAAGCCCCACTGCACCCTGCCCTAGAGCTGAGCACTGCCTGTAGCAAGTTGGGGCTTCTTATGCCTCATTTACCACCCCACCATGTCATCCAAATATCCCACTAAACATCACAACAGTCCTCATTTCCCAAGCTATCATTCAATTTTCATTCATGACTCACTTCTAAGGGGGCCCAGTAATACAAAAACCTCCCAGCCCCATGCAAGCTACAGTGGCTCATGTTTTGTGAGATGTAACATGAGACATTCATATCACCCAGACCATTTCATCTTGGGGCCAAAATCATTCAGACTACTTTTTGGCTTAGCTTCTGGCATAGGTCCAGATCCCACAGCTGTCTCTACATCATTGAAGCTCTATGCCTATAAACAGCATTAGTATTTTTTGCCTGACAATAGATGGTGCTCTTTCTATAATTATCTGTCTCTGCAGTTCCTGCATATAGCTTTTTTTTTTAACTTGGAATGAACATAACAGATTATCCTTGGGTTTGGGCATTATGAGATACCAAGCAGCAATGGTAATAACTAACTAGCTGTATACAAACCTGTAGCGTAAATAAACTCTCTGTTATTGCTGATCTGCAACACGGACTCAGAATAGATTCTCAACTATTAAGTGCTCAGGTGATGCAGGGCATTTAGATAGACAGATAAATAGATAGAAGTTACTGAAATAATAAGAAATGATCCAAATCTCTTTCCCAGCTTGCACCAAACAAAGCTCCTGCTGGCTCAGAAAAGATTTGTTATGCTGGTTGCTTCATTCTGTGTTTGAATAAAAAGGCCGGAGATACTAAGCAGCATCAGACAAAATTCTTTTACACTTTCTTTATCCCTATATTAATTTTAATTCTTTGTAATGTCTAGAGCAGACATCTGTTTTTTCAAGACTTATAGAAGTCACAATTATAGCTAAAATTGAAGACAGTAATATTTTCCAATTGAGCTTAGAGGAGGAAGAAACATAAAATACCTAAAATTTACCCCTCCAACAAAACACAGCAACTAGCATTTAAAATAGTATAGTGACTTTCAAGCAAATACTGCAAAGTCTTAAATTTTGGCATGACTTCCTCCCATTCTTTATGTTATTTATACCTAAATGAAAGGCTTCAACCTGACATCTACCTTCAGTCCTTTTCCAATTACATAGATTGCATAATGTGTCTAATTTTTGATCTAAATAGATTTTATACTTGAACCTCAACTTGGAGTGCCCCACTATAGGGACTGAACAAGAGTCATTAGAGATTGACTGTCCAGCATCGCAGCCCTTTTCCCCAGTGCGTGTGAGCCCTCCAAATATATTACTCAAAAAATGTCCTTGGGTGCTCACAGCTTGCAGTATTGAAGCCTTTGAGCTGTGTTGTGGTTAAACCTGGCAGGCAGCTAAAACAACTGCACAGTCATTTGCTCACCCCCTACCACCAGTGGGACTGGGGAGAGAATGAATGAAAAAGAAGGGTATACTCCTCAGTTGAGATAAAGACAGTTTAATATACAAAACAAAAGAAAGAAGGAAAGAAAAAAAGAAGGAAAGAAAGAAGGAAAGAAAGAAAGAAAGAAAGAAAGAAAGAAAGAAAGAAAGAAAGAAAGAAAGAAAGAAAGAAAGAAAGAAAGAAAGAAAGAAAGAAAGAAAGAAAGAAAGAAAGAAAGAAAGAAAGAAAGAAAGAAAGAAAGAAAGAAAGAGAAAGAAAGAAAGAAAGAAAGAAAGAAAAAGAAAATAAAGACAACAATGACAACATATCATACAAAACCAGTGGTGTACATCACAATTTCTCACTACCCACAAACCACCAGTGACCAGCTGGTTCCCAAGCCGTGGTCCATTTGGCAAGTTTGGATCAGCTGTGTCCCCTGCCAACTTCTTGTGCAGTTCTAGCCTTCTCACTGGTGGGGCAGCATGAGAAGGTGAGAAATCCTTGACTTGATGTAAGCATTGCCCAGCAACAAACCAAACATCAGTGTGATAACAACATTATTTTCATCATCCCAGCCAAAACCAGGACAAGATAATACCTGCCTTCCTTCACAAGCATATCAGAAATGAGTGGTCTGTAGCTTCCCAAGGGATGCACCTTAGCTGTCTAACTTCAGACAGTAGGGTAAATGCCAGTGTTGACACAGTCCTCTCTTATCCTTCATCCCATGCTCTCCTGCCTCACTGGCAGTGCAGCTCAGGAGGCCTTAGTGGTGGCTTACTCAGTGGTCCCTAATCTACAAGAGCTGCACAGGAGCTCCTACCACCTACTGCTACACATGCATTTCCAGTTCTTAAATTATGATGACAGGCTTGCTAAGGTGATATCTTTGGTGAGTGAGGAAAAGTGAACTTTTGAGGAAGTCATGCAACATGCTTTGTGTTCTTCCTTTTTTCTCCTGTTCATCATTTTGCTGGTGGGTTATACTAATCTCTTAGCCTTAGGGGGTTTCAATTATGATAGGGATCTCCTCTTTCTTTTCCACTATTGCTTTTCCTCTCATTTCGACAAATATGCTATCTGTTCTTGCTTATGTTTCTTTTTTTCCCTCCACTTCATCAATATCTAAAAATACAAAGGGTATGTGTGTGTGGATTCTGGTAAATAGGGCAATTTGTGAAAATACTAGTCTATCTAGTTTTACTTTTTGCAAATGACTGACTTCTAAGCAAAATCTTTAGATTAATAATATTTAGATAAAGACATTCCCAGTAAAATGGAGAACCTCCCCTCATTTTTTCATGGGATTTTTTAACATTTCTGACTGTTGGTGTTAGAACTTGATGAGGAACAATCCAAGATGCTGAAATGAATCTAGGCCAATTAATGCTCTAGACTGGAGAAAAAAAAAATATCTCTGAAGTTTTTTACACTGATATTATAATGGGATAAATAAATAAGTAAACAAACAAATGAATGGCAATCAGAATGACATTGTAACAACACTATCCTTCTCAAAAGTTTTAATTTTGATGAAGAAGGATTTTTTTGGAGGGGACTTTCTGCTGACAAATGATCAGTTAACCTGTATCATTCACCAGCACTTAGTTTGCTGTAAAGAAGAGAGTATCATGCTAGTGACTTAGAAATGGTACTCCTATTCATAGAGCTAATAATTTTTCATTGTGTTTCATACTCTTAATTTTCAGCAGGGCGTTGAGATATGCCTTAATGTAAGGTCTAGAATGTAAAAGCCAAATCTTGCTTTCACTTATATTTCTGTTAACCGTTAGTGTCTCTGCTGAAGTCAGTGGGATTATTAAATTTATGTCACCATAATTAAGAACAGATGTTGGCCTGTGATCTCTAATGCACCATGTATACCTAATGTGTCGTAATTGGTAATCACTGAGGAGTATCTCTGAACAAGGTACACAATAACATTTTGGTGGTGAACACAGAGGTACTCAAATAAAGCAACAGTGAAATCAAATGACCTTTCAATCTGTTTATGAGAGACTTTGTCATCTCCGCTTCAAGGCAGCTGGAAGAATGAGTAAGAAAACTTAATCTATATCCCAGAAAGTCTTTGCTTCAGTGAAATCCAAAAATACACACAGCCTCAGTTGTGGTCCTGTTTGTTTTCCCTCTACAGGTCTGAACACTTGAGGAGCTTATGTCTTCTGTGTGCTCAGGGATGGCTCTCGTCAGCCCTTCCCCAGAGACAGATCCATCTGTAATATACTACAAGCAGTCCTTGAACAAAGATACTAAATGGATACCGATTAGCATGATAAAAACGAAGTTTCTTTTTTCCTGTTGTACTGCAAATAAAGTTCGTGGATGGTTTACATGCTTGGCTGCTTGCCTTAACACAATAAAATCCCAACAGGATCTGCCATCCTGTCTTCTTACAGGACACATCACTGAAAAAAATATCACAAACTATCCTAGTTATACCTTGGGATGTTTAGGAATGTTATGGGGATGGATTAATGGGATGGAGGTTTTGAAACTCAGGAGACTCTGCCTAGATAGATCCCATATAGAAGGTCCAATCCTGAAATGACTGGTTGAGTGACACAGGGACCCCAGTGCCTCTTTATTTTTTTCCCCTCAGTGGGGTGGGGTAATCCTGAACTCCACAGGGGCTTAGATGCACTGAGAAACTTCATCAAAACAAGACCTAAGTATTTGTGAGCTGATCCCTGGTCACAGTGTCCCTGTGGGTGCTGTTAAGCTGTGGGACGTGTGTGTAACATGATGTGTGTCAGTTTGTCTGGCACTTGCCGAAGAAGGCGCTGGCATAGATGCTCCCTGGACACCCTTGGGGGTCCTGCTAACCCCCAGGATCAAGGGTGCTAAATTTTGGTGTCTACCTTGGTCTGCCTCCACAGCTGGTATAACACCACTGAAGCCGAGGGAGCCAGACTCTGGGAGATTGTAAACTGGCACAGATCCCCTGAAACAAGGAGCCACCACGAATGCTGGTATTGGCCTATAATTTGTCTCCTGTCAGCTTTCCCTGGGTTTGACTCAAATTACTGCTCCAGAGAAGAAATGACCCTGTTTTCCAGTCCCTACAGCTATGCAATCTTTGGTTATGGATTTCAGTTCCTCCTTGGAGGATGCAGTTCAGCCCAGTACATATCTCACAGCAATCATGTGCACCAGAAATCCTGCTTAATCCAATAAAGGGCCCTCAGGCAGGGGGGAAGAGAAGACAATTGTAGTCTGAAAGGATGCAATTAAAGCTTTAATGACAAATACACCAGGTTGAAGAGGGGTGGAGGAAAAGCAAGTTCTGGTAGGATCTTTTTGTTTAGAGAATTATTTTAAATTATCTACTGTCAGGGTTTTCCTAGCTGTACGAGCTGTCTCATTGCTGGCTACAGTAGGTATTTAGCACAGAATATAAGCAGCATGCCATGCAAAATGGTTTATATCAAATAGTGGCATACTAGCACAGGACTGCTAAATGCCTTCTCATGATCCAGTGTGCAAATCCTCTTGTTTCTGTTCCTGCCAACACTGGAGAAAGTGGTACTGATAAAGTGGCTATGAAAATTTGCAAGAACCAAATGGCCTTGTTTGGTCCAGTCTCAGAACAGACTTCATCAGCTTGAAAAAATATGCCATCGGCTGAAGGGGCTTCCTAGAACAGTTTTTAACTGATTCTCAGCCTAAATTTTCCTGCACTCATATTCACTACACTAAGGTGCTTAGCACTATCAGCAGATTCAGGGAATGCAATCCCTGTTCATAAATAACTTTGTGCCTGCTTTGTGTAAGAAATGGTTACAGGGAGTGGTTTCTGAAGAGAAAAAGAAATAAAATTTAATAACTGATTTTTTTTTTACATCAGAAATGCTGGCTAAGATGGTGAGTCCCCAGTAACAGCACCAGTGGCTTGTGTTTCAAAGAACTGCCATAGAAAAAAACATGGAGAGTTAACCTAGTAATAAAAGATTCAGAGCCTGTGTAGCTTAAATTATTTACCAGGACATAAACATAAATTCCAATGTTAGGAATGATTGAGGGTTTCTAATGAGCATGATGTAAAAAGAAACACTGTTGGATTAATTAAATGTCTGTGAAGAGGTTCTAATATCTGACTCTCAATTCCCTCACCTCTGCGGATGTTTTTGCCAGTTAACTTTGGCTGACAAACTGGTCAGGCTTGAGCTGATGTTCACCACTGCTGCTTGTTGCTCAAAGCGAGCTCAGGGAAGCCCTTTTGGGCAGAAGCCGCTTTCTCTGGGGAGGAGCAGAAGGCAGAGGCACTGGGTGTCTGGATTAGCATCAAGGAAACCCCTGAGTGACCCTCAGTGGCGCAGAGGTCTGTCTCAAGATGTCTCTGTGAAGACAGATGCTTATTCTGCTGACTAAAGTACGGAAAAGATTCATCTCAAGAAAAGGGCAAATTTGCTCAACAGGGCTCTCGGAGGAGTCTGTCAAGCCCCTGTCTTCAGCTCCTATGAGTTTTACTCCTCACCTGGAGCTGGAAGTGGATCATAGCAGGAGAAGGAAAGCTTTAGACTAGCTGCTTCAGAGCAGAATTCCGACTTTCAGTTCACACAGGAAAAACCCCAAACCTTCAACTTAAGAATATGGGGGCTGTGCTGTAGGTTAGAATGAAAAAACCCCACAAATAATGGTCAAAGCAGAGGATATGTATAACAACTTCCAGCCTTCAAAACCCAGAATGCTGTAAGAAAACAAGAGAAACAGGCACTTTCTGCTTAGGAATCTCAGGTCTGAGCTGGTCCCTGAAAATGGAAAATAATATGGAAAACTGACTTTAAAAATGCTGAGGAGAAATTGACTGCTGAAGGATATGGTTTTTAGTATTTTCAGTGTTGAATAATGTCTATTCTTGTGATGCTTGCTGCATAGTATTGCTCTATTATAAAGCTTTACTGCTTGCACTCATGTGATTTTGAATGATTTCCCATTTTATTTGAAATAAAGAAGATCTATTGCTAGTTTCCGTGTCTGAACCAAATGATTGTGACTTTGAAACCCACATAAAATCTTGGGAAAGTAATTCAAAGACCTAGGAGTTCATTTTATCATAATATTTTGTGTCCTGATGGAGAACTTGGTTCTGGCAATATGGAGACAGTTTTTCCAAAGAGAATTGGTGCTAGCAGAAGCCGTCAGCTGAGAGCTTAAGCACGACCTGTGGCTGTGAATATTTAACTTTTAAGCATTTACCCTTTAATGGCACTTAAACCCTAAAGTCAGGTGTCTATGTTCACTGTGCAGTCCATGAGGAGATGCAGGATGTGTCAGGTCCTGGAGAAGGGGCATGCCGTGGAGAGCCCACAGCAATACACATGTCCAAGCTGCCATCTGTCTGTAGTCCAGATATGGTAACTGGGCACTTGAACTCATAAAGCCTGTTTTTTCAGCAGAGCTGAATAGCAGAGGTGCAGAAATGTATTAATGTTTAGCATGGGCCTGTCACACATGTTGGGTTAAATCATGAGCCTGGGAGAGCCAACATGGCTCTCAGGAGCACATAGAGGCTCCCAGACCTCTCAAAGGTGACACTTTACATGGCATGGCACTGAGAACCAGCTAATGGGACTCTCTAAGCTCAGAGGTTTCAGTTTGTTATGTTGCATTAGGGTATAGTCATGACTGGCCAGTTTGGGAAGCTGGCATCTCTGTGGCCCTGATGGAAGTCCTGACTAATTTTTGAGTCTGTACTCCAGAACATGAAATGGGTGCAACTTGTTAGAAAGCAGTTACAGTGTGATCAGATTTTCCCATTGCCCTGACTTAATCAGGGTTTTGCGATGGATATGTTAATTTTAGATGTTCCAGAAAGCAGAGCTTTAAATTTAAAAAAAAAAAAACCCAAACAAACCAACACAAAAAAGGCCCACAAACAAAAACAAACCCTACCAAAAAAATTAATTAGAATAAAGACTACAATCTGTTACTTTGTAAACAGAGAAAAGTGCCAAAATAAAAATAAGTAGAGATAGAAGGGGTTTATAACCTGACCCTGACAAGCTTGCTGCTTCCTTCCATCCTGCTCTGGTTTCAGTCATTCGGAGGCTTTACCACTGGCAGCAAACTGTGTATAGTCCTCTTGTGGTCCCTGTCAGGTTGATGCTGGGATCTGCTGTGGTGACTTTTTTTTTGTCCAGGCAGTTACAGTTTCAGCAGGTTACCTGCATCTGGGAAAAAATGAAAAAAACCAGCCAGTCTGAAGTACTGGTGCTGTTGCCACTGCTGCCTATAGATTTTAATGCTCTATCCCTTTGGAGAGGCAGGAGGACTGGTGCTGTTTCAGAGGACGGTGAATGTGCTCAGAGATGGGTCTCTATCCTCCCAGTCAACTGGAGCTAACACACAAGATAAACTGCTCTTGTCTTAAAAAGAACAATGCCATAAATAAATAATCAAACAAAACCTGAGATGGGTTCTAAATCTGCCCATGCGGCGTTTTTTTGGTATCTAAGCACTTTTATGCCACGTTGGGAAAGTTTGCTCTTCAAAAACTGCTTCAATTTAAATTTTAGTACCTAATAAACAGCCTGACCCACAGCTCTGTTCTTTAATGAAGCAGATGGAGGCTGTTTCAAGTGTCAGCACTTGGAGATTTGTGACTGTGATACCAGGAATAATGTGTCCCTCTTGTTTGAAAATGCAGTTTCTGTGGAGGGGATGAGGGTGAGCAGTAGAGCCTCACAGCTTGGGGGGCTCTGACCTGGGCTAATGCTGACAAGCCCTCTTCAAGTGCCTATGAGGAACCTGAGATAATTTTATCTGCAAGTTATGGGCATGGTGATCTCAGATGAAGTGGTGCTAATAATTTGGGTGGATGGTATAATAACCTTGGTGGTGGTAAAACAGGATCCTTGGGGAAATGGAAGTTGTTTACTATGGTGCATGTGTGGAAAGGATGCAGCCAGGTGAGCGGTTATCCCAGAGTGTCAAGAGGGTGCTGCTGATGAGCTGAGGGAGGATGGAGATCCTCACTCCTGAGTCTGAGGATATGCTGGTGAGGACTAGCTGTGTGAAAATATGACCTGCTCAACTGTTTGGGATGCAGTCCTGGGGAAAACAGGGCACAAGTATCTGGGGAAAACGGCACAAGTATCTGGGGAATGGGGTGGGGGAGGTGGGGGTGGGGGGTGGGGGTGTGGATCCTTAACCTTGGGAGTGGATACAGACCTTTGAGCAATTTGTGGTGCTGGAGTCTTGTTCTCTTGTTCATGTTCAGGTCAGATGGATATTGGATCCTCACTTAGCAGGATGGTGTGAGCCTTGTCTGAAGGGCTGGGGTGTTTCCCTGCCATTGAGTGAGGGCTGGTCCTGATCTGTATAAGAAAACCATGTGGTTTTGGTTGTATCATTCTTTTATTCAGGAAGCATGGCAGGCAGCAATGCTAAGCTTCATTCCCATTCATCCTGTGTCTGTGTGTTAAATACTCTGCCGTTCCTGCTCCATAAATTCCACAATGGTCTAACTCCTTGCTGACAGCCAAAAGTTATCTGCTGAATCAAGGCTTCTGCACCGAAACTTCCAGGAAAGCCAGGGGAGAACACTAACATGGTCTGTCAGTGCTCAGGCAGCCAGTTGAAAAGGAAACCATCAAGACAGGGAACTGCTTTGTCCAGAGCTGGATAGAAGAGACTGAGAAAGTAATTTCCCCCAAAGACGCACTTCCCCAGGCTTGCTCTTGTGCTGGCTTTGTTCCAAGATCTCCCTTTAATGTTAATACTGACAATGAAAGCTGGCAGAATAAAAAGGCTCCTCTAATATACCACACCAAGTATCTCAGAGTGTAGTACAGATGGTATCGGTGTGGTTATTTGCTTTGCAGCTGCTGTTGGAGAAGTTGACTTCTTTATACCATGCCAAGTTCAGGTCAGTTCTGCTGAACTGTCTGATAATGTGTCACAGACTAATGCTAGCACCTGCTGCTCCTTCCACTTCTCAGACCCCATGCTCAGAGGGGCAGGTTCTGGGAAGTTGTGGGTCAGGGCAGGACTGGGGGCAGGGGAGCAGCAAAACCATAACAACTTTAGGAGAGGGCAGGTTTGTCTCTGTTTGTGCCGGTAGATAGTGTATCAGGGGGGAAAATGCACCAGGATGGTAGAAGAGCAAAGAAGCCCTCCGCTGTTGGGAAAAGCATGTGAAAACCCACTCTGATGCTTAAATTAGTCAATTCCTTTCCTACTCCCCCTCCTTTCACAGCAAGCCCATTCCCTTCTCACAGTCTTTCTGTCACAGCCTTCCCATTCAGGTGAAACAAGAAGAAAGATTTTTCTCTTAAAATTCAGCACAAGTGTCAAGGCTTAGCTCCTGGCAGAATAAAAAGTGCCAGACAGTGGCAGGGCAAACATCTTAAAGAAATCATATTGTTTCTGGAACCGTAAAAGTGCTACAGACAGCTCTGTATAGAGAGACCTAAAATGTATGCTGGGGAAAGGCACTGAAAAGGCTGTACCACACTGCTGCGTCCACATCACTGTCTGCTGCTGGATGGAGACAGATGGGCCATCTATGCGGCACAGTCCTGCTCCTGCTTCCTGAGCTCATGAGGCGGAGGGCTGAGTTTCCAGGGACTGTTCTGACACTGCTACTTCTTCTATCAGTTCCCCAGGGCTTCAAGGGACCATAATGACAAGCGTCATGCAGTTCTCAACCACTGTCATGATACAGTGTGCTAACACCCTCTCCATTGCCCATCGGGCACTGTACTGAGTCTGCTTCAGCGCTGATTGCCTGTTACCAGCTATTTCTCTTATGTGGAGTGGGAAAGGAAAGCACTTGCCCCGCACTCCAACAGATGACTTTTCATTTCCTCTCAGCAGAACAAGCCTGGGCTTGGGGTTTCCTGAAGAAGGAGATCTTTATGTTGCAGAAGACAGAGGTGCAGACTGACCCACATTCAAAAATCCTCATCACCCTGTTGAGTAAAAACTTCTGGATAAAAAAAAAAAAAAAGCTGATTCCTGTCTCCTCAACTCTAATGAGCTCAAGAGACTTTAGGTGATTTATCCTTGCTGCTGATCCATTCAAATTGAATTTATATGTTTAATCCATAAAGAGAAGTATATCCTGACAAAGGAACTGGATATACTGCTAGTGTGTCCTCTTTTGTCTCCCATTGCCTTATTCACAGGGTGTGATCCCTGTTTTTACCGGGGAGATGGTGTAGGAGATTGACTAACGAGTGGACCTGACTCCTATTTATTTTACATGCTGAGGTTGCCTGTGATTTTGCAAGGACTCACAGGATTTATTGCTGGAAGACTTAAGCCCTTTCATAATGTTTTAAATGAGCCTTCTGCATCTTGGATGATGCTTTCAAGAAAAATCGTGTCTCTTGGAACAGCCCTGCAGAGAATTGCCTACCTCCTTGCTCTGTGTGTGGGAAAGCTTGTGACTAAGCCACTTCAGGTCACACCAGTTGGAAGCTGGGGCAAAAGGGAGGAGATTCAGGCTGTGGCTACAAATCACTCAACTTATGGAATGTATCTAGGCATATGTAAGGTTAATGAAAAGCAAAACTCGCTCTGTTTCTTCAGCAGACTTGCTCCTCTGTCAGAAACCAGATTCCAGCCAAATTCAGAGACTTAAAAGTGGAGCAAATGAATGTAGTGTAAAAGTGAATCGAATCTGGCCCCTGCATTCCACTGAGCCCTCCCCTTCCCAGCATTTCAGCTGGAATGAGGGAGAGGGGTATGAACCTCTTAATATCCCTTTTCATTTGAGGTATATTTTTGCTGTTAACACTTTTTTTAAAAAAAAAACAAAAAACCAAACCAAACCCACAATAACAAACCAAAACCAAACCAAACACCAATTATATTTTTTTATAAGGAGAAGGTTTATGAGCCTGGGCCGAGTGTACTCAGGCTGTGTGCTGGCAATGCTCAGCCTGGGGAGAGCCCACTTCTCTCTTGCCCTCTCATTATCTGTTGGGAGAGCTTCTGCCAAATGGTCTGGTGCTAAACACTCCCCAGATGAGTGATCCTGGTCTCACAGGTTTGAGTCCATTACTTTAATGGCAGTTGTTTATCGGTAATGAACCATACAGTTAACTTGCCAGAGACAGCATGGCTAATTGAAGATGAGGCAAGAGGTTCTTTTAATATTATTTTTTCCTCCATTTGCTTTCAATACCTCTTTGCTCCACAGTGAGGTCTGATATAAGTTTTAATTACCTCTGAGAGCAATATCTTTATAGAGACCCTACCTCTTTGAAGTTTGCCTAGAGATGAGCGATGTTGTATGTTCAGGTCTCTGAAGGCAGCTGAGGTTGGCAGAGATGGTAAATTCTTGTTACCCACTGAAACCTTGGAGTAGTAAATTTTTAACACTATTTCCATTCTGGTCAATTTGTCTTACATTTCTGTCTGTTGTAAGTGTTTCTCCCCCTGTTATCTGGGTGCCACACACAGAACAGTGTAAGTGGAAATATTAATATCCCTATGAAATATTCTTTGCCCTCGCTCTCTCATCACATTTCGAGTATGGATATTTCTTCCTCCCTTCATTACCTCGCCTTTCATGTTTCTTTGCAAAAGGTTATAAGTCTTTCACAAGTTATAAGTCTTTACTTAGTTGATATCTAGGACAGACTACAGAGAAAAGCTGAGCCCAGACCTTTCCATTCATCCCAGGCTCTCCCATCAACCTAGATGCCATGGTAGTGGGTGCATTAGGAATACAGTAATGTGTGAACTGAACAAATGTCACTCAGTTGTTGCTATGATGGAACTATTTATTTCAGATTATTATAACAAAATGTTCCCACACATACTGAAAACTTTTATTGGGTAAGGCTGGTGATCAAAATTAATAATTGAGAAACATTTATTATGAGGAGAATTGTCAACTGTTTCCATTTTACAAAGTTTTTGTGTTTGTTTTGGTGATTTTTAGAGTGCACTGCAATTTTTAGAGTGTGCTATAGAAGTTCTTTGTATTGCATTTAGCAAAAATTAAAAAAAAACCCCACCCAACCATGGCAAGGATTATGAAAGAAGCAAGAAGTGAAAACTCTTGATGATCATTTCAGTAACAATTCTGAGAGTGTGCTCAAGAATGCCATCCAGCACTTCATAAAAAATAGACGCTGTAATATTATATTTACTTTTCGATGTGTTTAAATAAAAAAAGCCATCTACCAATGAAAAAGCGTTTGCCTTTGCAAAAATTCTATTTAGTTCTCTATACGTTTGAGAACTGGCTTGGATTAAAAAGCAGATCGACTTGTCCTCCCACCCCAAGCTTGACAAAACTTACATAAGTTCAGAAAAGAGTTTAAAAGAGCGTTTTTTTAATCACTTCTTGTTCTTTTTTTAGTCTGTGCCTTTCTGTACCGGAAGGACACCAACTCTATATTTTACAGTTTCTGGAGCTGTCGGAATGAGTCCAGAGGAGGGTCATGAAGGTCATGAGAGGAATGGAGCATCTATTCTATGAAAATAGGCTGAGAGAGTTGGGGTTGTTCAGCCTGGGGAAGAGAAGGCTCCAGGGAGACCTTGTTGTGGCCTTATGGTACCTGAAGGGGCCTACAGGAGGAAGTGGAGAGGCACTTTCTATCAGGGAGAATAGAAACTTAAACTGAAGGCGGGCGGATTTAGATTAGATATACGGAAAAAATTCTCACCGTGAGCGTGGTGAGACACTAGCACAGGGTGCCCAGAGAAGCTGTGGCTGCTCCCTCCCTGGCAGTGTTCAAGGCCAGGTTGGATGGGGCTTTGGGCAACCTGGTCTAGAGGAGGGTGTCCCTGCCTATGGCAGGGGGTGTGGAATTAAAAGATTTTTAAGGTCCCTTTCAACCCAGACCAGTCAATGATTCCATGAAATCTCAAGATTAATTTTATCCTCAGAAGCCCTGTAGCACATGTCTTGGCTTTTCAAGTGCTATAACTCCACAGCTGCCTGGAGGACTTAGGTGGTCCCTTTCCATTCAAAATTAATGGGAGCTGAGTTTTCAAGTCCCTTAAGTGGATTTGAAACCTGCAGCCAAGAGACATAGAGAAGCACCCCAGCCTGAGTATCAAGCTGAAGCTGCTTTTGTCTCACCAGCACTGCTATGACCCCACTGAAAGCTACTGCATGAAAGTCCTGCTGATCTCCTCACCCTTCTTCTTTTTTCTCAATACACTATGCTAAGAGAGTGCTGCAGAGAAAAAAGCTCTTTGCGGGCCTCTTGGAGATGGCAGGGAAGTTTCTATGGAGACGTGGGAGGATGCAGCGGATTTCTGCCACTGGCAGCTGAGGAGAACCAGGCTTGCCAGCAAGGCTCAGCTCTTATCCATTGTCGTGTTTGCAGGTGGCAAGCAGCAACACTTCACTGCTGAATCTGTGGCTCTAGGTCATGCCTTTCCCAATTAGCTTACCCTTTTGTTGACCCTTCCTTCATTTTTCGACTCAAATGGAACCACTTTGGGAGTGGGGAGTTGTTATTAATTGACACACAGGGGTCACATCACCTCCAAAAATCATCACCAAAGAGGCAAAGCTCAAAGTTCAGAGATGAGGAATAGCCCCCAAAAAAGCTGGTACTAATCACTAGGGATACAGGGAAGTGATTCAGTCGTAAATGTATTTTAGGGCAATTGAGAAGCTTTTGAAGAGAATATTTTCTTCTTTGTTGCAGACTGTTGCTTTGATGGAGCCAGGAAAGACAAACAGATGGTGGCTGCCCAGCTCTGCCTATTGACCCCAGTGCAAGACCCTTGCCTCTGCCTTTGCTGCTGTTGAGGCAGGAGCTGGCATCCAGGCACACAGGGAGCTGGTGCAAGATATTTTTACAAGAGTCGTGCCTGGTTTCTCTCCAAATGAACTTTTTCAGGAACATGCCCTCCTTATGAAATATACTGCGTCACTGAATTTTCATGTGACTTTGGTGTAGTGCTTTTGGGGAAACACAGGGAAATAAATAGTCTGTTGGGCAAGAGAAAATAGATGTTTATCCCTGGGAGGAAGGCAGCTGCAAACTTAAAATGCCTCCCCAGAATGACATCAAAAAGTCCCTCTCGCCCACTGTGCTGATGCCAGCCCAAAAATTAGTCTGTGGGGAACCTGCACAGGAATGATGCAAAGGCAAAAGGGTCCTTTCTGGGACATCCTCATGGTTAAGTGCTATTTTGGGCTTCCTGAGTGAGGAGCACTGTGCTTTTATGGTTCCCACTTTTCAGTTGTTGATTGTGACTTGCTCTGGCAGGGAGTACATCAATAATGTGGCAGGTCCCTGAAACTCTCTGCTGAATTTTTGGGCAGGAACCAAAGGGTGATACTTCTTCTGAGCTGGGAATGGGAGTAAGCAGGTAGTCGATGAGTGGTCAAACTAGAGTTCTGGCCAAAGCCAAAAGGAAAGCTCTATGAATACTTCTGCAGTGATAAAGCATCAAGAACGATATGTCATGGGAACCTCAGTTTGATTCCTCAGCCAAAAAAGGTTTTTTTTCCAGCAGCTAAAGGGAAGTAATTTTGTGCAGATGACCTCAGCTTACTGAGGTGTAAATATGAGACTTTTCATCACCATTGGATACTTTCAGAATGACCCACTAAAATAGTTGAGAAACCTTTTGGCAGGTCTCTGCTCTCTGCTTCTCTGGAGCAGCAGTGAGTATGACAGAAGACCAAAGCAAGCTGTCTTTATTGCTGTGCTAGAGCCATCACTGCCAAGAATTAGGAAAGTTTTTCCTTAAAAGTACTCTGCCATGGTGGAAAAAGACAGTCACTTGGTTAATTCACTGTGACATATGTCTGCTCCCTCCTCAATTATCTTGTCATACTGACTCAAGTTTATGATTCAAAGGAATTTGTTTACTATGCAGGGTTTTGTAGGGCCAGGAGGCTTGAGAGATGGCCTGTTATCTTTGTGTCTCATTGCTTGAAGGTGCTGGACTTTGGCATGTACTTTGACTTAATGTAGAAACACCCCTATAGCTGTCACCATCTCTTTTCTTCCCAGCCTTGTTCCATGTGGGACATGTACGTTTTTGTTACCTTGAATGACATGAAATATAACAGTGATGTAAACAGGGTTTATTCTAAGGACCAATAGCTTGTACATCAGAAACATGTTTTCTTCCTTCCAGGATGACCCAAAGGGAAGGCAGATTGGGATATCAGGAAGGGTTAGAGAATGGAAGTGGTGGTAGCATTTCATGGGCAGGTAAGGGTGAACAATGGTGAGCAGGGAATGGTTGGCAGGACAAGCAATGCAAACACAACCACAGGGCAGCAAAAAGGTTGGATTAAACTATGGGTGAGTCATCATAGGAGATGCTGTGCACAGGTGGTGACAGGTCTTGGCAGAAGCAAGGACTAATTTATTGTGCCAACCTGCCCTAGGAAGGTGTGTGCTGTAGAGAAGGGAAGCTCCCGTGGCTGGGTGCTTTATATGATTGACTGACCTTTTAGCACAGAACATGAGTAAGTCACTTCACTAGCAAGATGTGAGTTAACCTATGGAGGTGGTGGCAGGGGCAGAAAAAATTCATCTACCATGAATCGCTAACACAGCAAGAGTGGTTTACATACCTAAGATGGACCCAACTTTATTCTTAAGAATGATACCTGCCCAGATGTTTGGCTGCTTCTGCAATAGTGAACTATCATTGGCTTGAGTGGGTGCTACGCTGATTTCTAAACACTAGTTCAAGTCCATTGCGCTCATATCCATTTTGTGATCAGCTCAAGAAGCTGGAATCATGCTAATGTCTCATTTCCTCACTTTTCATTTGGAGAAACTTTGTTATTATCTATGTGACGCTGGTAAAGCTTAGAAATGCCAAATCCTAAAATTTGTATCTGTGGAAGACAAAATAAAAATCATGCCGAAATGAGGTTTGAGTTGTTTGGGATGTTTGTGTGTGTGTGTGATTATGGTTTGTCCTGTACTTGTGATTTATAGTTAAATATGCATTTCTTTACTCAGGGAACTCATTTCATCAGTGTTAACCTTGGAGCTGCAAGCTTGCAGCTCATTTATTTCACTTGGGTCTGTAGTGCCAGCCCTTTTGAGCTACTCCTCGTTGCTGAGGGGACCTGCATGACAGTTTAGGGAAACCAAAGAAATAGCCCATGAAATTTAGCTGAGACTGCAGACAATGTGATGAAATATGCTGGAACTTGGCTGGGAAACCCTGTCTAAAATAGATGTCACAGTTTCTACGTAGCCATCTGCCATCCATCACTGTCTCACACAGTAAGCCTTCCATCTAAAATCAGTAGTGGGTGTGAAGTTCCTAATGCGATGCAGAGTCTGGTGCCTTTTGGCCTTGTGGGGTCAGAAGTCTGCTTGAGTCGGATGTATTCATAAAGGGAAGGGAAACATGTTCAGAAGTGGGTGCTGCTTTGCTGTGCACTCATCAGCCTAGCAGAGTGTTTCCACGCGCACTCAAACAGGAGCCAGGCTGTGTAAACTACAGAGAGAATGAAATATGTAGTTGGGACTTTGGTTTTGCGTTGCCCCCAGGATACGCCATCCCAAGCAAGACAGAAGGTGTGTTCTAATGCCAGGTCAGTGCCTTTGCTTAGGCAAAGCAAGGAACAGTCCTTAGCAAGTCTGCCTGTCAGGAGGGAAGAGCTGGGGCTTGAATTGCACTTGTGAGATCTGATGAGACGGTCAGGCATGCTTCAGACTGCAGCAAGGACAGCAGACTCTGTGTCTTTATTGCTTGGCTTCTTTCTTTGTATTTATTTTTTTGCAGAGGCAGTACGTTGTCTAACATGGTAGTTAATTACTACTCGTGTTGTACGTGACATTCAAACTTTTGATGGTTCCTTGATGGCTCCTTGTAGCCATCAAAATCCAACCAGGGTAAATCAATATTTGCTTTTATATATTCTGTTGCAAGAAAAGATATTCCAAAACAACATACAAACTATGTCTCCCTATTGATTTGTTTGCCTTTGTCTTTTGAACTGCCAAGGTTTTAAAGCATTCTTCTATTTTAAAGGTACTTGTTTCTAAATTCAATAAAACCAGAATATTTTCGCAGCGGGATCTCCTATTAAAATCTATGCATTTGGTATCACTTGCCAGTGGTTTTCTTATCAAACTGATTTAGTTCTACGCAGAAGAAGAAAGAAAATAGATGATCTTAATTGCTAAGGACATTAAAAAAAAAGACAAAAGAGATAGCTTTTTACTTAAGTTTCTAGAGAAAAATAAGCTATTTTTTGTTCACTGAATGATAGAAACAAGACATGGGAAAGGTCAGTAAGGATATCTTCTCGCTTTACCCTCATGATCAAAGCTCAGCAACTACCGAAAAACATTTCTGGCAAAATTTCAACAGATTAACGATATCTGTGTAGCAATGAGTGAAACTTGTCCTTCTGTGGGGATTCAGCATAAAGCCTATGACCTAGCCTATGACCTACTGCTTACATCATTTAAACTAAGGGGGATGAGATCTTCATTCTGTAAACCTAATGTTTTCTCCAGTTTTGCAGGATACATCCAGGAGCATTATTTTTAATGATACTGGAAATACTTCCATCTGGAAATATTTGCTTAGGAATACCTTCTCTCAGGCAAACCACAGAGCCTGAAAAACAAATAATCATTTTGTCCCTACCTCATTAGTCTGTAAGGTGAAGGCCATGGTAGCTGACCCTGGCTCAGACAGTAAATTCAGAGCTCAGTGACTGCACTCCATTGCCTAGAAAGGCAAGCACTCCTGAGTACACATCGATGAGCTCAACATTGACTGGGTGGAACTGTCCGCAAAATTAATATACACACGTAAATTTGAGTTCTCTTTCTGTTCATCTACAGTTAAAATTCAACTCATCTCATTCAACTTAAAGACTGGAAAAAAACAATTCCTGAGTATCATATAGGATCCATGCCGGTTTTGAACTGCAATCCCTATGTGGGATTGCAGCATGGGTCAGAAAATAAAGCAAAATACTTTCCATTTCCATTTTATAATGAAGTTTGCATTCAAGCACAGCATGATAGGATTAATCAAGGTGTTTGGCTTTACCTCAGTTCTTTGCAAATGTAATGCATATTTCCTAAGTGTGAAGAACCACACATACCTCTCATTCACAAACACTTTCTTCTTTGCTCCCAGGAGCTAAAAAACAGCCAATGCCCTTCATCTGGGATTTTATTTGTTTACATTTGTAAAGTATTTAATTTGAAACTACTGTACCTTCTCATAAGTCTCACAACGATGTTCATTACCTGAAACTATGAAAATAACTAACTTATTCTTTTCAGTGTAGCTTCAAGGAAGAAGACTTTTTCCCATGAATACAGAGAAACCTTTTCTAATAACGGTCTGCCCATGCTCCACCTGCTTCTATAACTATGTAGTACTATCATGACCTTAACTAACATTACTTAGGCTGACAGGAGTATTGCTCTGCTGGCGTAGGCAAAAGTACAAAACCACAGGAATATCTATGCAAACACTGCTCATCAAGCCCCAGATCCTGTCTCTGGCAGAAATCAATAACGTGGATGCTCAACTGGAAAGACAAAAAGCAAGGAGGGGGAGGGAGAGGAAGTACACATTATTTTAGCCTTTAGGATAGACCTTCATCTGCTGTGCTGCAGATCAGAGCATCCGGAGCATTAAGTTTAATAGCTGTTTGGGATAACAACTTTCTGTGTATGTGTCTATCCTTTCTCCAGCTTGTTGATTTCTTTGACCTGCAAAAGCATTCTGAGGCAATGAGTTCCACAGTTGTACCACACACTTTAGGAAAAAAAAATTCCTTTTCTCTGCCTTAAACCTGTCATAAGGCACCTGTTGGGCACTATTGTATTATTAAGGAACATTAGATTTTCTCACAGTCTCAGAAAATATAGTCATATCTTCCAAATTGATTTGGTAGTTCAACATAATTTTGATGTACATCATTCTATCTTACCTCATAAATAAAGAAATAAGTAAGTAAATATATAAATAAATAGCCCCAACAAGCAGTAGTAATAATACTAATGTAGTAGTAATCTGGCAGAGCATTAAAGGAAAGGAAAGACTTCTTTTCCTAGGGATCTGTGTAGTATTCAGATGATGGGACTAAGCCTTCTGTATCACATATGGAAGTTCAAAGATGCATGGATAAAATCTAGTTCTGTGTAAATCTGTGAGACTTTTGCCTTTTCTAAATTAGCATTTCCTTTTCTGGTCAAAAAGGGCAAAAGTTACTGAAAGCAGTGGCTTGTATCTGTTAAAGTCCTGCTCTATCCCTGATGCTCTAAAGATGTAACTGTAAAAACTGCTACTAACGTGATTTGGTTCCCAAATAAAGCAACAGAGGCTGGTTCTGTTTTATGTACATATTTTAAAATTGTGGCCTCACCCGAAGAAGTATCTTCTTCAATAGGACTGCATGGACAGTTAAAAAACTCAACAGTTTTCTTGAATTCCGCCAAAGGTTGAGCTCAAGTTCACCTTGTGCAACAAAAAAAGTTTGGTTGTTTATGATTTCATTGCAACTTTCTTGCTAGTCTCTGGTCCTCCCACCTGTCCACCTGTTTAAGAAAGACCTATATGTAGTGTCTTGCTCATGAGGAGGATTTGCAGTAGTAGAAGTCCATGACTTCTCACTTCAGGTTTAACCTGCAACCTGGGACTACTCATGTTCCAGAATACATTTGCAAAACACCATCTTGTCTTTCTGAAGGCCATCCTTTCTTCTGGTCATTTGTTTCACCAGTAAGGAGACTTTCCTCAAAAATACAGGAGCTTACAGTTCCCTCAGAGTCTGAAATACCCCCCAAGTATTGATGTACCTCATTCACCTGTCCGTCACTCCTGGTATCCTCTTTTCCTATTTTTCCTTCTTCACCTTTCTCTCCGTCTCTTTATCTAGTCCAGGTCTGTCTTCAATTTCTCTTGGTTAAAATTCGGAGTAAGAGCTACCTTCATTTGATGGCAGGTAACATCCTTTCCAACAGAGAGCTGGTGGAAGGCTATAAAGCTACAAGGGACTTAAGACTTAGCAAGCAACCCTGTTTTTTCTATGAAGTTTGTACTGAAATGAATATGCACTTTAAGAGATTAAAAGTACACTGAGGAACAAATATTTTTCACCTTCTTTGTGGAAATTACTGACCTGAGCTAGGGTTTCAGGTCCCCTAACTTCAGTGAGGTGCTCAGTCTAGGCTGGGGATCTAAGGCCCCCTTGACGCAGTGAAGAGAGATGGACACCTTCAGAGAATGACTCATCTTAACTTGCCCCAGGTAAATTTGTAAACGCCACCATCTCAGGACCATCTTGGCTGCACCATAGAGCATAGACCTATGCCAGCCTGCATATCCCATGCTTAGGTGGTTCAAGTGAACTGGAGCTCACCCACAGAGCTCATCCTGGGATTCCCAGCAGTAAAAATGGAGCAGTAACATCCTCAAGTGAAGGTGGTTGTTTCCCAGAGAGAAAATACTTTCAGTTATAGTAACTCCTGGATTCTTCCTATGCCACCTGTCTGCTACTTGCAAACTGAATTATACATATTCTATAACTGAATTGATATGTGGGGTTCTGTTAGCAAAGCCTGGCCTGTACTGTGCCCCTCACCTCAGCCATGATGTGTCATAAGGAAAGACATTGCCATGCTCCCTTGAGGAGGGGTGTGCTGACTGGTTATGAACAGGAGCTGTCAGATATATCTGGTGACTAGGAGGGGGTCTGTTAGGAAGTGATCTTACTTGAATTGGCACAAGCGTGGTCACAGAAGCCTGGCAGCATTCCCAAAGCCCCCTCTTTCATCCTGGAAAAAACGGAGAGCTGTGGTAAAGATTGTGAGCTGCATTGAGTGGGTATCCCACCACACGTGCACACGCTCTTCCAGAACTGGATTGGGTTATCACTGGCTCCAAGATGTCCATGCTGACCTCGTATAATTCTGAGAGGTTTCTAAACCAATCTGCTCCAAGTGTTTTGCTTTCCTGGGGAGGTACCTAGGATCTGTCTGTAACTGCCCATGGGTTCTGCCTGCTGGCCTTTGCACACCCCTCAGTCACAGCATGCCTCTACACACAAGGACAACCTCTACTTCCTAAGTATGTAATTGGTAATTCTCTCTAAATGCTCAACAGCTTGGATATCTAGGAAATGGAGATCATTTTGAGAGGGGTAGAACTCAGTCCATGTAGCCTTGTACGCTGTCCCTAATGATAGACAGCAGTGCCCACATAACAGCCTGCACACGAAGGTCCAAAGTAATCCTTCTCCTCCAGTGTCTGCAAGGTTTCTGGCACTTTTGATAGCAGTGGGGTAGAGTAGTGGTTAGCAGACTTCATTCTGATTGTAAGAACATTCATGTACGACCTTTTCCAATGTCTCAAACTCAGTGACATGGTGCTCACTGCATCCTGCCACTGGAGGTGAGCAGGCATCTCCTTAATGCTCTGCCTTTGTGAGTAATTCCATTCATAATCTGCATCTCAGTGAGCAGGCCCTCTGGAAGTTAATTAAAAGACAAACTGCAGCACAGATCATTAGTTTGCACATGGACCAGGAATGAAGAATCACTGTGGTCCTGCAAAATTAGCAGCAGATGCCCAAACAAATCTCTAAGCAGACTTAACTAACATGCCCTGGCAACAGATCTTCTCTGTTAGAGAGTACCACTGTAGCACAACTAGGGCACTAGCAACAGTGTTGGATTTCTCATTGTGCAATGTTACCAGTTCAAAGTTAATACAATTGCTAGGAATATACAGCAGCTAGCAAAATGTCATTCCAGACCTTTAGTCTGCAGTAAAATCTTCACCTGCTTTCTGGATCAGAGCAAAAGTTATGCAGCTGGCAGAAGTGATAGGGAAAAGTGACCAAAAGCCTTCTACAAGGAGAAGTTTTCATCTGCAGGAGAGATACAACATAAAAATTCCCATACATGCAAGTGGCTCAGAGGCAGTTCTGGGTGCCTGTCTTTTAATTGCTTCACTGAACACCTTTGTGGTTTTGCCCTCTGCTCCTCACATGTGTGATGAGAGGATCCTCCACAGCTTTTTTTTTTCTTTTTCTTTTTTTCCCAACTCTCCATCACAGCACTCCTGTAAGCTTCCCTTGACTCTGCAACCTAGAGAAGATTTCAAATCCAGAGAGATTTTCCGAGTCTTGCTGCTCCCTATAACACGTTTTGCTCTGGTCCACTTCTCTCTCTTCTTCTCTTTCATTTCTCTTTCTTGCCTTGCATTGATTTTGGAAGCCCTTTAGGCATTTTTCATCTATGTGTGCAGCAGTTATACATCCTGGGTCCAGAATCTGGTCTGGGAAGATGCATGCATCTTACAGCCCTCTCAAACCTCTAAAAACACTGGGGTCAGCGCCAGGGAATTTGCAGACAGTACTTGTCTCTCAGTGCCTTTTTATCCAGTCAGGGGACAATAAACAGGCCAGTGGGCAAGAGGTAGAAGGTGAGGTTGTTAAGACAAACTTAACAGAAGTCTATGGACAGGCAGAGACATTGCCTTGCTATGAACACTGTGTCCTCAGCTAAAAAATCCAGACTGGAGAGAGGGGTGGAGGAAGAAATGAAAACTTTGAACAGCTTGGATGAATAAAGCAATAAATGACTGCTTTCTGTTGCCTACAAAATACCCCAAGGAAACAGCTTAGATGAATGTCTACTAAATAACAAAGAAGAAGAAAAAGTAGGGAAGTATTTTAGTTGCTATTTCTCACAAGGGAAAATGACAGCATATATGGAAAGAGATAATACAGAAAGATTAGGATGAGGTGGGATGGGGAAAGGGAACTGAAGCACATTCTGTAAGTAATGTTAGAAAAGCAGGAGAAAAAGGAATCAGATTTGAATTATGCTGTCATAAAGCTATAGTAACACAGCTGAGAGTCAGAACAGCAGGATTTTATCTGCGTGTGGGCAAAGCCAGGCCAAGACTCCAGCTAAGAAGAGATCTGTAGGAGTTAAAACTGCTCAAAACTGCTTTCTCTCACCTTTCTCATCCATGTCTTTCTTTCCATTGGTCTTGAATTCAAATGCTCACTTTATCATACCATATGTACACCCTGGAGGGAACTATGCATATTCCCCAGCACAGAGCTTGAAGGACTTCTCATGTTTTGAAGACAGTATAAATTAGTGATCAACTGAAGACCTGAATCTTTGGGGCTTTCCAGTGTACCCAGTGCTGAGATCAGACTGAATCTGTCCCAGTGCAGACTTTATGTACACAGGGAGAAGGAAGATTGTTTTCTTGTCGCAGCCAGGTATTTGCACCAAAGGGATGCTGCAAGGAGGATGAGTCTTGGAGACTCTGGCCTTGCACACCTTATTTTCCATAACCTTGTAACTTGTAAGATGAGTTATACCCTTGAAAAGCTGACATAAAAAACTGTCAAACTGAAGTGTGAGTTTATTTGACATTGATATCTTATACTGAGTGAAATAAAGATACTAGACACAAAACACAGAAAAAAGATGATGCTGTTCTGTTGTTAGAGCAATAGTAGATCCAAATTTTGTCACCAAGAAAGCCACAGCTAGTGAGAATTACAATGAAACAGCATTTGATGAAGTTACTCAGCTTGCCTCACATGCCAAATTTTCAATGAGCATAAGTCAGCATAGCCCAAGTAACTTCAGCGATGTTGAGTTAAAACAGCTGACAAATGAACCAGAAACATTTCCATTTAATTGGGAGAGAGGCAAAAAAATTGTATCTTGGGGATACTCTTCTTTAGCTGAGCTAAGAAAAATGGGACTGTGATTCCAATGCTGGCAGGTTTTAGAGATGCCTCAATAGGACAGATTGGTGCCTGTGTCCTATTCATACATAATCCACAAAAGATGTAGCTTGCAAAAGCAGACCTTGGACTGAGTAAGGCTAAGGACAGAGCTATTGAGCATAGGATGTCTTGAAAAAATGCAACAAGTTGAAAATGTGCTGCCAGTTCAGAGGAGAAATTTAAAACAATGATGTTTTTATTGCAGTAAACAAAAAGGCTCACTTGACATCTGCCATTATAAACACACAAAATGCCATAAATCCCAAAAGACTGAGCACATGTAATTGGGCAGATAGCAAAGAAAGCAGCTTGGACAGTGCTTTAGCACAAGCCGCTTAGAGAAGAGGTTTAAAAAGGAAAATCATGAGTACAAGCAAATGGAGTCAATAAATGAGAATGAAGGAGGCTGCTGAAGGAGATGACTCAGAGCAGAGCAAGGGTTTCTAGAAGAGACAAAAAAGGAGATGGTAAAGTCGCAAAATTTCAAAGGACAGACAGAAATCACGCCTGGATTTGCTGAAGCATTTACAGGGCCAGTGCCTTTGCTCTGCGTGAATGAACTTGCTCCTGCCAATGCTAATGGAGGCACACCGTAGCACACTAGCTGAGGATCTGATTCGGTGCCTGGACATATGTCCCCAGTAAGCTTTAAATAGCCCTCCCAAAGTGCATCCTGTCACGGTTTGTTTTAAAGCCGTGTCAAAGCAAAATGGATAAAAGCAAGATCCTGGATAATGAGATGCTAACAAGGACTACAGTTTTCAAAGGTTCCCAGGGAGCTCGCTCTGGGATGATAATTAAGTAACCATTCCCTAACTAAACTTTATCTGTTCCTACAACCCAGGTTGCACTCTACCTCTTGGGATACAGCCTTCAGGCTCAAAGGCTCCAGGCGAGACACAGAAACCCAGTCAAAATGACCAGAAGTTATGTACTCATCCTAAGTTAATACCGGTGGTGCCGTGAAGACTTTATACTTCAGTTTTACATTATTTAAAGAATTAGTATCTGGTGATGTACTGGTGTTTAGACCCATAGAATTCAGTAACATTTTAGCAGGTTAATGAAATGTAACCTGTTTTATCTTGCCCCGGCCCTGTAAGATCTCACGGGAAAGCCAAATGTTTTGCTAGAACTTTTTAAAATGCCATGACAACTAGCAAGGGAGATAAACTACCTCCACATCAGAAAATAGCATCTTTCTTGCAATCTTATCAAATGCAACTATACAGCACAGCATACAAAGTATACGTGGGCTGAAAAACTAATGAGGAGATTTGTATTTGTAAAAAAAAGATAGCTGGGAGACTTGATATGTTTTAAACTAAAGGATATTAAAAAACAAAAAGCCCTTCATCCCCCATCAAATATGCCCCTTGTACCTCCAGGGGACAAAACACGTTACATGGAAGTTTGAAGACTCGGTAATGGTTTGTAGTTAGGGAGTAGGAAAAAGAAAGTCAGGTATCACCCTAAAACCCCCTAATCCTTAGGAGCTGTTTTCCCTAGAAACTTTCACCACCTTGAAAGCAGCTCCTCTTACAAGTTCTTGATGGTGTAAGAAGAATTTGTCAGAGAAATTCTTCCTTTAGAACGTCACTTTTTGAGCTGTTTGTGCTGAACATAAAAGCAATTATGTAGCTTCTGGATGCAAACATAGACAACACACTCTAATTTATACTGCTTGAAAACTAGATTTAATGCAGTTTAAATAGAAGTGAAATCTGGTTTGCTGAGTCAAAGGAGTACCAACACTACCAAAAAAATGTTGAGATCCCATCTGTGTCTTCTCCCAAAGAGAATAATTACAGCCTTCCTACATATGGAAGGAACGATAGCTGGCTTTGAAGGTATAAAGAAAAAATGCAATAAGCACAAAGTACAGAGAATCAAGCAATGGCAAAGCTAAACTTCAGAGGGCTCAGGTAGGATCCTTGGTTCCTGACACAGTCTTTTAAACCTTGGCTGTGCTTTCTTTCTCACAAATAGTCACAGCTTGCAGCAAGGGTCCAAAAATGCTCAACTGGCCAAAAACCCCACACAGCCCCCCCCCCCCCCCCCCCCAGAAAAAAAATAATCCCAAGATCCACCACCACCCACCACCACTCCAATCTGTTTAAGGGGTAGCTTGTACATTAGCAGAAAGCCAGAAAGTGAGAGAGGAGAAGGAGGGAGCGGTACACCTCATCGCTCTCTGGCCCCGAACAGCACCTGGGAGCCTCTGAAATCGCTGGAGCCTCCTCTGGTGCCCCAGAGCAGAGGCAGTGCTGGCAAAGTCAAGCACGTTCCTTCCCATACAGAAAGCACTGCTGCAAAGCTCAGCAGCTTCTAGCCATGGGTACTGAGGTTAAAGCAGCTTACTCGGCAATAAATTGCCTACAGATACTTAATGACCCGTATCAGAGCCACATACTCCAGAATGTTAGCTTTTAAAATAATCTGTAACATTTCAAAGTAATTGTTCATATACTTGAGACAGAAGACTTTGAGAATCAACATACCTCAACTATCGCTCTGCAGCAACAACAGCCTTGCACATGTGGTCATGAAGAAAGCTGCAACTGCTCAGCTATCTGCACCTGAGCCTTTGTCCGAACATCATGAAAGACATTGCAGTTGCCACCCAGCTGAGCCAGGAAAGGAGAGGAAGCAGAGGTATCTGGGATGACAGACAGAATGTACTTTAGCTCTGAATTGAAGCAGACAAAAACATTTCATGTAAACTCACTGAGTTGAAAAAATTCTGATGTATCTCCTGATCTGGAGAAATGTATTTTGTTCATAAACCTGCAGCAGGTGACCATAAAAATAATAATGGGCAGAAAAATAGTTCAGTTTGGTAGAATCTGTACTTCCTATTGAAAAGCTATTCCCAGGGAAAATTCCTGTCTCAATACTTTCCTCAACACTCTTGGAGGCAGGCATTAGAAACATATCAGATCTCCTGGGACTTGCAATAAGAGGTTAAGAGCAGGCAAGATAAAACTCCTACAGGGGAAGAAAGGGATTGTGTTATTCCATTGAGATCAAAGCCTCTCTCTGAAGACCAAAGACATCATGTTGAAGCAAGTTACACAACATAACTAGGAGGAGAGGTGACATGAACAGCATCTTAGGATCTGATTTACGTCACTGACTCCATCTTGCACTTTATTTAGGAGGTTTTTTTTTTTCAATTCACCATCTTATGAGAAAGTAGATAGTACTTTAAGCCTATGCCAACCATTCGTTATTATTTTTTAATAGTTTACTTTTTGAGTTGAGGTTTGTCTTTGAATATAGAGGTGTAGTAGATACAGCCAGCTATGATGAACAAAGACGACTAGGACCTCAGCAGTTGCTTCTACTATAATATTCATTGTTACTATAATACTACTATACAAGATAATAGCATTACTATAATGCTATTGTATTAAATATAATAGTAACTACTATTATAATAGCATTAATAATGTCTATGGCAACAGATATAATAAAAAGCCCCATTAGTGCCACAGAAAGTGGTGGCTTAGTGATTCTTATGCCAGAAGTCTTTCCTTCTCCTCCTCTCCCCAGGTAAGTCCAGCAAAAACAGTGTCATTTTTTAGCAGAGAAAGGACCACAGAAGTCAGTTCCCTGATTGTTCCAACTTGAGTATGCATGTCTTTGAACTGGAAACTTGATTATTATATTAATTGAAAGTAAAGAAGAAAAAAAGGTCTTTTTTCAGCACTTGATGTGAGAACTGTTGCACAGGGAGTGCAGTTCTGAGCTCAGTGAGAGTAGGGAGCTGTTGCCTTGCACAACAGCGTGATGTCTCTGATCAGGGCTGATTGGAGGTTGCCTGGGCGCCAAACACCCCTTCCCGGCTCCTGCCAGGTTCTCCTGCTGTACGTAAACAGGCAAACTGCCTCTTGTTTCCATGCAGGTTCAAAACTCAGTAGGGGCTAGAGGAAGGTAAGGCAGTATCTCAAAAGAAAGATGCCGGTCTGTTTCTACAAAGGGAAGATCTCTGCCTTGCATACAGTCAGCACCCCCTCTAAAGTGCATTAAAGATCGATGAGTCCTGCTCAGTTTGGAGTCAAAATGTGACCTGCCAGCTGCTTGGCAATGTTGCCCCTGGGCACAGACCTAATTTTCCCCCCATACTTCTGGTCTGATGGTAAGTAAGCAGCTCATTGTGAGGTGCTGGCTCTCTTGGCACCGCGTTTGTGAAATGCAGTCCACCACATACTGCAGGTTGCTTGAAGACTCATATTATTGTCATATAAAATTAAGATATTACCCATTCCACACATCTTTCAGGCTACAATACAACTGGCTAGCATGTAGCTCCATGCAGGGGTCAAGAGCTGAGAGGGTGTTCAGCAAGAGCTCCCTTCCTTCCACTCTGCATCCTGCCGTCCAGACGGCACATTGCCAGAGCAGAGAGAGCTTGCGGAATGCTTTATTGCCCTTGTCTAGGCTACAGATAATGAGGAAGGTCTTTAGTCTCCAGGGCTGTCAATCCAGCAACTTCTCATCTGCATTAAAATTGGTCAAAAGATGTCTTTAAAAGAAAATATAATGAGGGGATGCACTTAGGAAAATGAAAAGCTTGGCTGCTTTTTTATCACTTCTCAGGCACTTTGTATCCTTCTCTGATGAGAGCTATTGTCATTCAGGGCAGCTCATCGGCTCCTTGTGCTGGGAGCAGATACGGGCTTGGCACCTTCTTCCTTTCCTGGTGACAGCCAGATATACACTCCGCTCATTTCCTTCCTGATAAAGCTTGCCATCCTGCTTTGAAGCTTCTCATATTTCATTTGGCTTGTCAGATAGAAGCCCCTGGTACAGTCCGTTCACGAAGATTATTTTTGTTTTGGCATCATATTAGCAACAGAAATTTCTGAGTTGCCTTCCCCTCTTCCTCACACTCCTCATTCCTGGATAAGCATATTGCTCCTGCAGCCCCTTTCATCCAGGGCTCTTGCAGTGTTGTTACAAGTGCTGATGAAGTCTTGCCACTCCCTTGTGTGACCTGTAGGTGTTGTTATCTGAAGGATGAATCTCAGGTCTGAAGAAATGAGTGGCCTTTTTTTCAGCAGCAGTGGCTATCTTCTGCTTCTATGGGGTGGCGGTGTCGTTTTTATGGCCAGGAGTGATGTGACTGAGACTACCAAGTTAATCAATGACTGTTGCAAATAGTAAAGGGACACAGAAGTTCAAAGCTGAATGCTCTCCTCTGGTATAATCTGTCTTTTTTGAGTTTCTTAAGTGCTGCCAATTTGTACATGAAGGGAAAGGAAAGGGGAATGTGTTCCCTCTTACGAAATGAGCCAGAAAGTGGTTGCAGTCTTCCAGAGGGATGGTTCAGTGCACATCTCAATGGAAATGACTAAGCAGGGCCTGGCGGCAGTGCCAGTTACTATGGAAGGAAAGTGCTGCTTGGAGAGCGCCATGGAGATATCAGAATTTGGCATGGTGAATAAAAACTGTGCCATGTGGCAGGAGAGGACAAAACAAAGCCTAGAGAAGTAGCTTTACCTGTGTGGATTATAACCTCTGCAGAGCAAACGAAAAAGTGCATTGGCTGGCCATCTTGGATTTCACAGAAAAATGCTATTACCAATCATAATTTTTACTCACAGTACAACCTTGTCTGGAAATGCATGTATACACTAGAGGAATTAAGATGAGGAAGGAGCTTCCTGCAGTGCTTTGCTGTGCTATGTAGGGTGGGGATTTGTCTAGATACTCTCTCTGCCTTGTATCTCAGTTCCCTGTTAACTTATTTTGTACTGGGTTAGGTCTACCTGTCTTTCAAAATGGGGACTGAACATGATACATCCTGCTGTAAATTGGAGTGGAAGTGACCCCTCAGGGCCATTCTCTTTCGCCATGTGTTTGGGACTGTAATGTGTGCTGACCCACCTGCAGGCCAAGGCAGGCCTTAGTCCCTTGCCCTCATGGAAAGAACCTATTTTATGAAGCCCCAGTACCATGGAGAGAGAGCAGGTACCTGCACTAGGGTAGAAAGAGATAAAACAGGGGCTACCTGCCTCTACCCCAGCCTCAGCCCCTGTGTAGAATAAGACATCCTTGTTTCACAGGGTTTTGCCACGAAGGTAGAATAAATTTGTGATTGTGAGCCTGTCAAAGAGCATGGCAATAATGGGCCTTTAAGAAGAAACACATAAGCTGTGTAATTAGGATAAGCCCTTTCCCTGTTAACAAGTTCTGCTCCACAATTATTCAGTCAATATGCTGTCAGATTATAAAAAGAAACTTTCCCAGGATGGTTACGGTGCCCACACTATCACAGGGATATATTTATGCTATCGTTCTGCTTTAATTTAAACTCCTAACATGATCTACCAAAATGCTAGGTGCTTGAGACCTGACTGTTGGAGATGCAGTGTACCTGTAGTTCCCAATAAAACTAGCATTTTGAGGTCAGCCTGGCTCATTATGTTCAGCTTCTGTATCACCAGGCTGGTTGTCCAAACATTTCTCTTGCAAACACACTCAAAGTGTTTTCTGTTTGTGTTAATGCAAAGGATACCATGTATAGGTCTGAAAAAAATGGATGTTATTTTCCTGTCTGAGTTGTCTGCATTCAGTATGAAAGAAACTTTCTTCATTACTGGTGCACCAATTAATTGACATCAAAAATGACAAGATTGGACAAACCAGATAATAGTCCCTTTTCAATGGTGTCACTGTCTTTCCCTCTCTGTAAAGCTGGGACTTTCTGAAAGGACTACTCAGGAGCCCATTAAGGAGAACCATCTCTTCCCTCATTAAAATATATTTCAAACCATTGTACAGCAGAAACCAGACTGTCTGAGCTTGAGGGAAAACCAGTCTTGATCAAAATGGGGAAGAGCTGCAAATCAAAGTGGCCGTGACCATGTTGAACGACTTGGGAGCTCTGGCTAGAAGCAACACAAGCTCTGGGGCAGGTTCAGTTTCCTTCCTTTTTGGGAGGTGCTTGGGGATGCCATGTGTCATCACAGACAGCTAAGGAATGTTTCAAGAAAACAATACAGTAAATATCCACTTTTCATCTTCTAGTTATCATCCTCTCCTTCCCTTCCCTGGAAGCTCTGCTGCTGAGTGTAGCAAGCAAATAGAATTAAAACACCTTCACCAACTTCATAGAAGATTGTGGGGCTTTAAGAGGTAATACCTTTGAATGATGTAGCTGTTTGGACAATATCTGAATGTAAAACCTTGATTGTCTCTAAAAGTAACTGCCACTTTAGATTTAGCTACAACTACAGCACAGACACACACACACACACAGAGTGTGCAATATATTTAAGATTCTTGGCTTTTTTTCCTTCTTGTTTTCCCAGTTTCCTCTTGACTGAATATGGAAGGGCTGTTCAGTGTCCATTTGTTGTTGGACACTAATGTAGGGCTAGAGCTATAAGGATGAGGGTATCTTATAGCTCTCTGTGGTGGCTTCCTACAGAGTCACTTATTTCATCTTTTTCCTCAGTCCTTGCTTCCCTTGCTCGTAGGCACATGGCAGTGGGGGTGGACAGAAGAAGGCAGAGCCCCCGGCTCTCACAGGAGTGGGATACAGACATAGAAATTGCCTCTGCTTTCCAGGCAGGCTGCCAGCCCAGCTCCAAGATTTCCCAGCTGCTGCAGTTCAGACTTCAGCAGTTGTCAGGGATGAGTGACTTCGGAGTGTGGCTCCTGGCCAAACCACCCTAGGCAGCTCATTGCACTAATCCAAAACCGTAATTGGGAAGTAGGAGGGGGCAGTGGGACCATGTCTTATCCCCACCAAAGCCCTGAGTTTTTGTTAACTTAGGATTATAAGAATAATGAACAAACCCAGAAGCCTGTCTCCTTTATTTAGTTAGTTTGGGGGTTGTAGCTAGTAATCCATTATTGTCTGTGGAATGTATTCCCAGTCCAGCCTCTTATCAGAGGCGCTTAGCTATGCAGTGCACATAGGATGCCCATCGGTATTGATATATAGATTCCCAGCACATCTATTGTGTTTTACATGTCTTGCAATTAGCTTTTGCTTTATCTATTGTGTGCCTAGCTCACCGTCTGTGTGCCAGGAAAAAGAAAAGAGTCACACTGTGGAGAGGGGGATGGAGGGCTGAAGAATTACCCAGGGAAAGTGGAAAGCAATTTACACTCTGATGAAAGCAATGCAGGGCCAGACCCTGCAAGCACTGTTACTGTGGGGAGCTGCGGTAGTGTGGCTCTGCCCGGGATGATGCCTGCTGTAATGAGGTGACACTGGAAACTCAGTAAGGCTGGGGAAGAAGTCGGGGTGCGCAGGATGAAGCGATGCTGTAACCTTTCAGCAACAGTGCTGGCATGCTACAGTGATCAGATGGATAGGAAGAAAGATATGAACAGAGAAGACAGCAAATTTTTCCTTATGCTCTGAAATATGCAGAATTTAGTCCACAGGCAGTTTGTATCAATGGAGTGAATAGCCTAGTAGGTTGGACTGATCTAAGGAGTAACCATCAGCTCCTGCTTCACAGTCACTGCACATTTTCCCTACAAACCCTACTCCCTCCTCTACTACAGCATTCAAGTTTCCCTCCCATGGGCTGCTTGTTGCAGCTCTGGGTCCTCAGGTGCCTCTGCTAGCAGGTCTCCCAAGTGAGTCCCAGCTAGTCTTGCCAGCCTTTTGCTCACTTTCACAAGGGAAGACCCAGCAGAAGCTCAAATGTGGGCAGGCAGTGTCTGGGCACACCAGTGGGCTCTCTCCAGCACCAAAGTTCTTGGATGTACTGCACCCTCACAGTGGGCACTTTAGAGCCTGGTGTTAGGCATGTACACCTTCTCTATCCATGCCCTTTCCATGGTAAAAGCACATCTTATGCTCTGTGAGATGAATTAGACATCAATGAAAAATCCAGGTTATGCTGATATGTGGAAGGGTCAGGCTTGACAATTTTACAGGCACAGTCCAACACACCACAGTTGTTTAAAAGTCTACTACCAGAACCTCACTGAGGTATAAAACTCACTGGACTCCAAGGAGTTTGATACCGGTAGAGGATCTGGCTGCCAGCCTGGTCTCTGTTGAGAAACCCACCCTGTGTGCTGTGCCACAGTGCTGTGACTGCTCCTGGGGTCACTACTTGATCATTCAAATCTGGCTTAAGACTCTATGCTGCACTGAAGTCCTTTAAGTGAAGTGGGCTGCAATCTGAAGCTAATTAGGGCTCTCTCCAAAGCCTCCAGCAATATGCTTAGCAACAAACGTGGTGTGGATGATGAATCCAAGTCATTTTGCCACTTCTGCTGTCATTTGTGCTGCCAAGCAAATAGTGCTGGAGCATAGCCCCAGGGACCCATGAAAGGCTCAGGAGAATCCTCCCCAGAGTGTGGTGGCTCACAGCATTGGGATCCCTTTGCTTTATGCATTGTGTGGTCATTCAGATGTGGCAAACCAAGAACACTGCCAGCTCCTGTACGGGGACCCTCTTACTTATAGCCTTACTCTTCCTGAAACTGTGTCAAGCAGGGTGAAAAATCAATTTGTCTGTCTCCACATTGCTACTTCTGGAAACCAGCATCCATCCCATGCTGAAGCTCTGCACACTTTCCCCTAAATATCCTTCTAGGATGTGCTAGGCTCAGTCTCAATCATGGCGCTGAGCCTGGTATGGTCCTGTTGGCCTTCCTGGTGGTGGCCTGTGATCAGTCATGATTGGTGCTGAGGTGACAAGGAGGAGACAGTGGACCTCCCATGTGAGCAGAGCAAGGTGACTTTCCACTGACTGGGCATAACCCCTTTACCTTTTTGCCATCGCTCTGCCAGCAGGCAGCTGGCAGACACATCTGTGCTGCCTCCAGCTCCATCTGCCACACAGCCACAGACAGGAGGAGGGGAAAGGGCCCAGGGAGTCGGGGGTGGACCAGGGGAAAGAGTAAGTCCAGCTGAAAAAAGTGCTGCTCCTGCACCTATTTTTCCCACTGCTGTAGTCTCGCTCTGCTCATGATCTGATTGGTGCCAGGGTGAGACCAAGCTGTAACTCACTCCACCTAGCCCTCTACCTTTAATTACCTCACTGCCAATGATTTGCTATTTTGTTATTAGTCCACATTACTCACAGTTTTGAAACGATGATGTCAGCAGACATTTCCCTTGTCCTCAGGAAACCAATGATCACTGCAAATGGGAGGAAAGGGTGAGTAGTCAGTGGATGAAACGTGAAGCAGAGCTCGGGGAGGACAGCTCTGAAAAGGAGTTGGGAAGTCAGTGAGGATATGTAGGGTGAGATTGTCAACTGCAGCTGCAATGTCTCTGTAAATTATTCTACTAATAAAGACTCTGTTCAATTTTACAAGCACGGTATTCTTTTATATTATTATCCAGCATGCAGTATGTGAAACATCCACCAAATTATCTAACAGGAAATAATTCTGTAAAAGTGCATAATAAATCCCACTGTAACATCTTCAACAGCCTCCTTAACAAATGGTCTAAGTGCCAAGGACTATGAGATTACACTCAGAAAGAGAGAAATGAATAAATAAATACAATATTGATCTCAAATTCCACTAACAAATCCACTTCCATTTGAACAAAAAAATCAATCACTCAAAGCATTATCAAATTTCTCATTCTTATTGTCTTGAAAATCTACCTGCTAGCCCAGACTATGAACAAAGTAGGCTTATTTCAAAATGCAGGGAGGGCAGGGGTAGGAGGAGAAGAAATATGTCACAGAGAAGAAGACAGACATATGAGATCTTTGTGTGCATGTATCAGCCCAAGGACTCCAAGTTAGAATACATTATTCATTTTGTTGGAATTTTTTTTGTTCATTGTTTTTGGTTTTGGGGTATTTTTTTGTGTTTCCCCCAACTGCAAGCAGGAATGGACACTCTAACATGAACAAAAAATTAGAGCAAAATTTTCCAAAGACCTGGTGTATTCAGGCACATGATTTTCATTAAAATTTATGTGAACCACATAAATCCCTATCTGGCTTAGAAGCACTTTAGATTGGAACTCACAATGTGTCTGACATTTGGAACCTGTTTATATGTGTAGTAAAAGCAGATATTATATATGAAGGAGGGTGGTTTGGAGCCTGAACAACTCAACTTCCAACCTATGCTCTTTTATGAACTTCCTTTATAATCCTTTGTAAGTGCCTGGAACTTTGAAGATGAGGGGCATTAACATGTTTAGACATCCTCTGAGAGTCAGGTAGCTCCTAATCTGCACTTAGTAGTTGGTATGAAATGATGGGCACATGGTCTGTCTGAATTTCTTCCTCTTCCTAGGGAGGAATTCCTACTTTAGGAATATTCCTTTGGACAAAGGATTCCAAACTCCTTCTCTGAGGAATTCCATCCTTTCTGAACAACTGCCTCTGCTCTACAGCCTAGGTACTGGCAAAACATGGGATGCCATTGTTGGATGTGATCCTACATGTACCCTGCTTCCCAGGGCTTGCTCTTGTAATTGGCCTGTAGGTAGATAGAGGTATAGATACAGAGGTTGTACTCTGCTCTGAATTTCTTTCTTGATGCATTAAGCATTCAAATGATACCTTTTG
Source organism: Gallinula chloropus (assembly GCF_964237585.1). Taxonomy (NCBI): domain Eukaryota; kingdom Metazoa; phylum Chordata; class Aves; order Gruiformes; family Rallidae; genus Gallinula; species Gallinula chloropus. The sequence continues at coordinate 54,554,686 of NC_140087.1, read as the reverse complement.
TAGTCCTGAACATGGATGTTGTGAAGGTATTTCCAGGGTTAGGCTGGTGTATAGTGGTTTGTATTGCTTGTGTGAATTCATTACCTAAATACCTGATTTTGTTCCCAAAGTTCTCTAGATTTCTTCACTTGTACTGACTGCATATGGTCTACATCTGTCCTTCAATCTAGCCAGGTATTTTCTAATTCTCAGGTCTGGTAATCTGCCTTCGCTGTGAGGAAGAGACCAGCTGATCACAAGTACTGTTTTCACTTCTCTGTCTTCACCCGTGAAACGGAAATTGCAGTGCTTTCCTGACATGTGATGATGTTCAGAGATAATGCACTGAAACCCTTCAGGTGCTGAAATATTTTGTATTGTCAAAGCCCCATTTAAACATGACTGCAAGACATCAAGAAAATGATATCTCAGCACAAATTAAAGACAAATTAGCAAATGTTAGCTACTCCTTCAGTGGAGGTCTTTATGTTTCTAACTTCATGTCTGACAATCATATTGATTCCTACTGACGGTTTCCTTGCCTTTCTTGAAATATTGATATTATTTAACAGAATATTTAATTCATGAAGCCTCTCTATACTTCAATAGCCTAGTAAAATATATCTCTTTTTTTCCTTTGTTATATAACTTTAAAAATATTTGGTTAGCTAATATGCAGCAAGAGTGGAGGATTTCTACTCAAATTAGACTGTGATGTTCAGATCTGTTTGTAGTCTGAAAATAGGCTACTCCTAATGCTGAGACATTTATTTCAGAGATCCCCCATGCCCATTTATTCTTTCAAATGTCATTTTTAACTCACTCTCAGCTTTAACTTTGGTTTAACAGCTGGAGCTGGGTGGGCATGTGTTTCTTACCTTACTTGCTGTGATTCGGCACAGACATAAGTGTCCCGACATAAGAATCCAATTACAAGACCATACACTTGTAAAATCTTTTCATTACCTTCGTGAACACTGCCACAGTCTCTGATTGAGGCCTCTACACAATCTTATAGTGAAAATAATCTAACAGGGTCCATTTAATTTCAACTGAGAACCAGCAACTTACTGCCAATAACATCTCCTTACCCTGAGATGGGTAGAAACACCTGTCCTTTTTTCATTTATCAGAACAGGGTAAAAAGGAGCCCCTCTGTAAATGAAAGTCAGTCCCTGAGTGTCTTGCCTGAGAAGTGGTAGATGCATGTCCCTGAATAACTGAGAATTTGAGAGAAAGAACAATTTGCTTATAGGTGATTAGTTCTTATGAGAGGATTTTGTGAAAATTGTTTATAAAGACAGGGAAAAGAGAAGTGACTTTGAAATGAAATGGTGGAAAGGACTGCCAAGCAACTTACTCTGCATAAAAAGACATGATCTTGTAGAATCTCACATGAACAGATATGCTTCCATCGCATGTGGGAACATCTGTAGAAGGTTAGAGAGCATTTCTTCAGCATAAATTTAGAGGTTGTGCTTGCTTTCCATAAGGCAGTACCAGAGCTTACCTCAGTTTTGGTTAGATTTGGCCTACAGCAACACGAAGAGTAACAGCACCTTCTAAATGTCCCTACCTTGGTTGCAATACTAAGCCTTTTCAGAAAATTTCTTGGTCTGCTTTTGGGTGCCAGAAGAAGATAAAATTAATATACAAACTCCTAAGGTCCTGGTTACGGACTTGCAATCGCTATCAGACACCAAGCAGGCAGCCAGACCCTGGGGCTGGCAATGTTAGCAGAGAAGCTCACTCCCTACTGTGGCAAGGGTAAACATTTGTAACTGTTTTTCAGAAGAGCTAGTGTTGTGAAGCTTGTGAGTCCAAAGTGTGATTGGAGAAAGACCACTGAAGCCTCATTTTGTGGGTTTGATACTCTTGGAAAAGCTGTGAGTTATTTTGTAAATCAAACTTTGGAGGCTCAAAAATGAAACCCACATACTCAGATGATTGGACTGCTGGACTGCAAGCCGGTGGTTTCTCAATTCTCTGTCTCTAGTGTTGAGTCCTGTAACGGGTCTCAGCAGCTTCCTTCATCCATCATGTCTTCATTGGTGAAGGCTAGTAAAAGTTACTAAAGCTTTTTGAATCAGTTCTCACATATGAATAAACTGTTTAATTTAACCTTTTTTCACTGTGCATGAATTGTTCATGAAACAATCCTGATTGTATTAGTTTTTCATAAAGTATTCCCTGAATAATTTATACAAACAAGTTGCAGCCAACGAGGCACTCATCTATCCATTTTAGCTAATTGTACAGATGCTAGTTCAGAAGCCTTTGAGAACACTCCACAATCTTTACTGAGTATTTAGCCTCAAAATCTCTATGTGAGATAAGGCAGCCCTCAATTTTATAGCTGGGGAAACGAGGCACTCAATGACAGCATAGGGGATTTGCATTAACCCAGAAAACTCAACTTGCAACTTCTGCGTTCCAGACTAAATGCTAAATCTCAGTTATGAGTGAAAATACTGGCAGAAATTTGTAATAATAGCAACAGCAGTGGCAACAGCAATGGTAACAGTAATTCATACCAAAATGCTTAAAATTGTGGTTACTCATGATCAGGAGAAAATCAGAAATAGGTAAAAGACCAGTAAATAGTTTACCATTAGATGTGATGGGGGTGGTGAGGGTAAGCCATGTTAGACAAACCCAGTGTATAGGTACATTATTTTACCTGCCACATTTAGTGACATCAGAAACATAATGAGCACTAAAGAATAATACCTGGACTCTGTTACACTACTACATCATTGCAGCTGCAAACAGGTGAACCATCATGTCTTTTTCTACAACTTCAGTAACGTCTCAAAGACTGAACTCTACTCTTGATATTAATATTCAAGCTTGGACTAGAGAGCAGAGTACCAGTGTTGCAGTAACACTACCCCGACTGCAGGGATGGTTGGAAATAACCAGGAAAACTTGAATACCCAAATCAGCCTGGCTCAGAGAGAGGCAATTATCACCTGCCTTCGTGTTGGGCAGCGCAGACACAGACACACGTCCGAGGTAATGAAGTTGTGAGTCAGGACTGCTGAGTTTTCACTTCACACAAAACGAAGAGGAGTTTGAATTTTAATAAGAAGGCTTAGTCATAAATGCAGGTGTCCCTGCTTTTTCTTTCTTTATTTTTCTCTTTATTTATGAAGGGTATTAGCTCCTTGCTTAACAGGCAAGTGACACAGAAGAAAAGACATTTTTTTCACAGCTGAGAAATGCTGGAAAAGAACACTACAGAGACAGGTATTTCCCACGTCTTGGAGACATGCCCTATTTCATCCCCACATCTTCCACATTTTCTAGTCCCTTATACATTCTTACTAATACCTACTTGGCTATTTCACTCACCCTGCAGATATTTTACATTATTTCTTTCTGGCAAAGCTGTAAAGACTTATATGAATTTTAAACATCTTTATGGTTAAGGCTGTGCCAGCATGAAACCATTCTCACAGATTATGTGGGCCATGCTCAGTCTAGACAGTCAGTCTGTCTCCGAGGCAGCATGTTCAGGCATTGGGCAATGGGTACAAATCCTGTGAAGAACTGCTGGATAGTTGAGCAGAGACACCATAACTTGTTCTTCATTCCTAAAAATGCTACTGATGGGAAACTACATCAGAGGCTTTTAGAGCACAAAAAAAGGGCACAACCCCTTTAAACTGGAATTAAAGAATCACTCTCTCTGGACACAGCTCTGATTTCTCATGGTCTCTGGGACTGGCAGAAGGGTGAGGGGTGGGAACCTAATGTGGCTTCACCTCTGGGTCCAATTTATGGGTTCCCATTTCAAGTTGTACATTGAAACACAGCAGATCCAGAGAACTGAAAATACGAATGCCAGAGATAGAAAACTCCCTTCTATTCATATGGAATCACTCCCACAGCATGGCTAATGCGTAAATACTGGTGGTGTTCATGGGGTGGGTGCTGACCAGAAGCCGTGCTGCTGCCCAAGAGTGCTCCTGCAGCTTGGTATTCAGCCATCTCACTGGCATTCTGCTTCCAGCCCCCCTCCCTACAAATGCACTTAGAGCTTTTACTAGGTGTTAGATTACCTCCTCTGAGAAAACCAGAAGACGGCTCCAGTTTTTCTGTAGGGTTGGTTGTATGTAGCAGGGCTACAGCAGTATCAGCTTCTGCCCTGAGACCTGCTAGTCTGCTCTCTACAACCTGATTGGGCAGGGTTAACTCGCCTTCTGCTTAATTTCTCCTTATGCTGTAAAAAGGTGCCTGTTTCCAGGCAGTAACTAACTCTTGCTTACTGGGAACTAGGTGGAGATGACTCTGTTAGCTGACATCCATGTCCGTTTCAGTCTCTACCCCTCATGGTTGTGATCAGTGATGTGATGGTAATTCCCTGAATCTAGGGAAGAGCCTTTCCTCTCTTCATATTTGGGCACAGGTGATCTCACATGCTAAATGACAGGGTTGCTCTTCACCTGCTCAAGTCTTAAGATATTATCCTGCAGCGGGGATCTTTTATTTTCTCATTCATCTCTCCTCTCTTCCCTCCTGCCTCCCATTCAGAGAAGAGACCTCCCATTACATTAGAAAGGAAAGTAAAAAGAAAATGATCCTCAAGTTGACATACTCCTGAAGTTTCTAATAAGGCTGTAAGTTCATCATATGAGAAGCATGTTCAGCTAGGCTGTGCTAGGGATGTTTACCAGAGCCGCATGTCTGGAACAAATAATGTGAGAAGGACTCTAAGATCAGAGTGCAGAAGGGACGAGGTAGAGTGTAGCTGCCTGGGGAAGGGCTGGCAGTTAATACAGGGAGCTCATATCTACACAGGGCTGGAGAGGCCTGGGAAGATGTATGGCTGCTCACCTGCCACAATGTCCATGAGGCTGAATTTTTCTCTTAGCACAGGGATGAAGCCATGGAGTCAAGAAAAAAGTAGGCTGTTTAGAGGAATTTGCTTCCAAAACCATCATCCATAAGCTCCAGTGCAGGAGCTAGGCTACACTGGCCTGAATGACATGATTAAAGTCAGTGTGAGCCTTTCTCCTTCAAGCTATCCTCATCCTCTCTACCTAGCCCTGTCTTCCCCTGATTTCACCAATACAATAAATTGACAGCAGATAATCTGGCTTCTTTCTGTCAGCCTACCAAAGTTAGCAGCAGTCACACCACCATGTCGATTTCCATGGCATCCCATAGCTAGGACAGAAAAGATAGTCAGGTTCCTCTTTTTTTATTTCCTTCACTAAAAATTTGCTCTGTTTCTGTTCTCTGATAAATTAGCAAGGAGTTTTTGCTGATGAGTCTTACTTTTTTCTACACTCAGATCCCAGGGCTACTGAGCTGTGACAATTTAAATGAGTGAGATTTCTGAAAACTGATGAGTGCAATTTTAAATGTCTCGTTGAAACACATAACCAAATCCTCCTTAAAGCTGCCTGCAGGACAGCGATGTTCCTCTTTGTGGATGTGCTGGCATTTCTCTCATTGTAGGGAATCCGATTAACTCAATGAAACTCATAATGCCAATGGGCTGTCAGTCTCTGCTGTTTGTCATGGACTATCTCCAGCGGATACCAGCAGTAGCCCTTTAGATATAGAATCATAGAATCATAGAATCATAGGGGTTGGAAGGGACCTCAAGAGATCATTGGGTCCAACCCCCCTGCCAAAGCAGCTCCCTAGCACATATTGCACCGATAGGCGTCCAGATGAGTCTTGAATATCTCCAGAGAGGGAGACTCCACCACCTCCCTGGGCAGCCTGTTCCAGTGCTGTGTCACCCTCACTCAATAGAAGTTCTTCTGCATGTTGGTGTGGAACTTCCTACCTTCCAACTTGCAGCCATTGCCCCTTGCCCTGTCTCCACAGACCACTGAAAAGGGGCTGGCCATTTCCCCCTGCATCCCATAATTAAGATATTATAAACATTAATAAGGTCCCGCTTTAGTCTTCTTTTCTCTAGGCTGAACAGTCCCAGCTCACCCAGCCTTTCCTCATAGGGGAGATGCTTCAGGCCCCTAATCATCTTTGTAGCCCTTCTCTGGACTCTTTCCAGGAGATCCCTGTCCTTTTTATACCAGGGAGCCCAGAACTGGACACAATACTCCAGGTGGGGCCTGATCAGGGCAGAGTAGAGGGGGAAGATCATCTCCTTCGACCTGCTGGCCACACTCCTCCGGATGCATCCCAGGATCCCATTGGCTCTCTTAGCCACCAGGGCACACTGCTGGCTCATGGCCAACCAGTCATCAACCAGGACCCCCAGGTCCTTCTTCACAGAGTTCTTCTCCAGAAGGTCATCCCCTAGTCTGTACTGATACAAGCAGCTATTCCTTCCCAGGTGCAAGACTCTACACTTGCTTTTGTTGAATTTCATCTGGTTTCTCCCTGCCCAGCTTTCCAGCCTGTGTTGCCATGTGGTACTCAAATGGCAAGATGTAGATCCATCTTTCAAACATTGTTGTAGCATGTAGGTTTAGATAATTATTATGGTTCATCTATGATTTCTGAAATTAGCACTAAAGCACCAAGTGGCCCTGCCTGGAGTTCACTCTTCTTTCTCTACCTATTTATCTATACTGAGTTCTGAACATACTAAAACAACTTTATCCCAAAATGTTCAGTGTCTACATGGACCAATTAAAAAATGGTAGGAAAGAAGACTTTTTCCATGTTGATTAATGGGAAATGATTAATATGTGGCACTGGAGGACTTTTCACCTGTTGCTGTCAGGGGCTTCCTCTGTAACCTGAGTGAATCGCCCAGAACCCAATTCAGATCACTTATTTCACTGAAGCAGGTGTTTAGGTGCTTCCTATGCACCCCCCCACCCCCCAGTTCAGGACAAAACCAAGTCCTTCATCCCACCTTGTCTCCACCACTGTGTCATCATCACAGCAGTTCCCCATGGGTGGTACCTAACGAGAATGGATGCCTAGCCTTGGTGCCATCAGAGTCTAGAAGCTGGATTTATCTTACTAGCTCTAGGTTCTTCTACTGTGTAGAAACCTGTAACTCCACAAGTCACTGAGTTACAGCATCAATGCAGAGAACTAGACATTCATAGCTCTGCTTCACCTGACGTATCTCACATTCCTTCTTTAGGCTGAGAAGAATGGGACTCTGGAAGCACTGATTTCTCATTGCTGGCTCATGGTCGCCAGCAGTCTATGTTCAGGTGGACACCATCCTCTGGTCTGTTTATGTTCTTCAGAGCTTCAAGGCTTGTGGCAGCTGAGACTTTCAGCTCTGAATCTCTCTTCCCATTTCATCCTTTTTTCTCCTGGGATAGGCTCAATCTGAGCTCTTGTCTCATTCACACTCAGGTATAATTGAGGGCTTCTCATACCCTTAGACTGTGAGTGAAAGTCAGGGATTACAAAAATAAGACAAATGTAACATCTGAGGGATAACTAAGGATGAGACCATGGAAATGCTGAAGAATGAGGAGGAGTGACAGACAGTTATGTTGGAAAGTATTTCTTGGCATTGAGGAGCTGACTGAATTTTACCTAGCTGGGGCTGCTACGAAATAGGAAGGGCATTTTTTTTCCCATGAAATCACTCAAGAAATTATTGTTGCTTTCATTCAGGGCCATTTCTCCATCTACCTTTTTTTAATTTTTTCCTGAAAGCTGGTGAATGTGAACTAACTCAACATGAAAATAAATCCTGGATGGCTCAGTCAGATTCTCTTTCATGGGGGGAACTTTCTACCTTGACCAGAAATTCAAATGACTTCTTTGGGGCCAGCATGTCACAGAGGACTGAAGAGAATTACTTTGGGATCAATTTCTGTTTTGTCGTAAGTCACCTCTAGTTTTTCTTGCCTTCCCTCTCTTACACAATACATTTATACCTGCTGAGGGGCAGCACGCTTTGCCTTTTTTGTTTGACTGATGCTGTCAGGCAGAGCAGGTACTCAAGTGTTTGCTGGCCTCAGGGCGAGACAGAAGCTTGCAGGAACCCAGTGTCTTGCTGGTGCCCCTGGTTGTTTCCAGCCCACTGTGGGTGCTGTGCTGATGAGCATGGCGGGTTAGAGGTTGGTCACTGCCTTGAGATAGCGCTGGGATCTGGTAGAAGATTCAGTAAGGCCAAGCGTGAGAGAAAAGGACCCCAGAACCATCCTTCACCCAACCTTGAAGCTTGAAAGAAAAGGGAAAGGACATGTCTGCTTCTAGTATTTTCTAACTGCTAGCTCCTTAAAAAATAGAAATGACGTCCAGGCTCTGGCATACATTGCAAAACACGGTTGCTTGTGTAATGGCCACTCTCACCTCACAGCT